>NC_073306.1:124830123-126030123 GCF_027595985.1 Sorex araneus | reverse complement strand
TGCTTGGTCCCTCTCTGAGAGCCCGGCGAGCTGCCGAAAATATCCCATATGCACGGCAGAGCCTGGCAAGCTCCCTGGAGCATATTCGATATGCCAAAAACAGTAACAACAAAGTCTCACAATGGAGAATCGAGACGTTACTGGTGTCTGCTTGAGCAAATTGATGGACAACAGGATGACAGTGATAAAGTGATACATTTGGGGCTGAACTTTTCCACTGTTTTCTTTCTTACAGCAACATTTGCTCAGATTTGAATCTGACCCCCAGCCTCCAAGGGGCTGAGAACCTAAGAATCAGTCACTCTTGGGGCTTTTCCTTCCCAGGAAGCCCAGGAATTGCAGGCTGCGGGGGCGTCTTCAGGGAAGCCCGTGGCCCCATGTTCTGCAGTTCCTTCCCACGTTGGAATTCTGCTATTGTTTTCTCCAGCTCGGAGACCTTGTCCTGATCCAGGCCTGTTTCTAGGGCATCACCCAGCATCTATTTGGGGTATCTCCCCTCCTTCGGTAAGCTATACTGGGAGGTCCCTTCAGACCCACCCCCACCCTTCTGGATTTGAAACTTGGTCGTAGGGAAGACCTGTAGCCTCCCAGTACAGGAAAATTTCTCCCTACAGATTCTGAACCCTGAATCCAAGGCTCAGGCAGGAGCTGGGTCAGCAGTAGAGCACTTGGTTTGCCTGTCTGAGGTCCTGGGTTCCATCCAAAGCAAAATGAAACAAAATAAGCCCGTATTGTATACATATTGTATAAAGGAATACTCTGACTGAAAAGCCTTCCTGGAATCCTGACTTCAAATAGCTTCTGTCTGTCCTGTGCAATATCTAGAACAGAGACATGTAGTCTAACTAGCTTGATTATTTGCTTCAAGGGCTGGTGTTGGGGAAAGTTGAGAGAAAATAGATAATTATACACACACACACATCTGTGGTGCCTTGGAAACCAGTATGGATAATACTGGACCTTTCCTTCTTTCCTTCATGCACCTGGGTTTTGGTGTCGTGAACTTGCTTTTGTCCAACTGCTGATGTTTCTAGAGAAAAGGTTGGATCCATTATGGGTTGAATTGTGTTCTTCAGACTGTGTGAGTCTGAGCCCAAGGGCCCTAGAAATGAGACCTTATTTGGAATAGGATCTTTGTAGATGAGACCAGCAAGATGAGGCTATACTAGATGAGCCTGCAGGATTGTAGGGAGAAAATAGGGGTGACACAGACACATTAGGGACAAGGACTGTGGAGACAGAGGCAGGAACCAGTTAGAGTCCCATGCCTGGGAATCCTAAAGATGCCCACTGATACCAGAAGCCAGTGAAGCAAGGAAGGGGCACCATGGGAGGGAACATGACATCTTGATTTTGAAATTGGCTTCCAGTCTGTGAAAGAATGAGCTTCTGTTGTGTTCCACCACCTTGTTTGTGGGGGCTCTGTTGTAACAGTCCTCAGACATCATCCCGACTCCCTCACACAGCCAGACCAGACTCCATCACCGCTCTCTGTGAGCACTCACTCCAGAGCACTGGGTAAGCCTTACTTGCATTTCTGAGTGTCCACACTCACCAAGAAGTGGGTTTGACATTTTCCAATTTATTCTATATACCATGTGCCCCATCCCCTGCCAAATAATTCAGGAATATTATCTCTTTATTGTTTTAGAGAAAAACCAAGCCCCAAGAGATAAAGAAATGGGTCCGAGGTCAAAATATGCTGGAGGCTCCAGGTTTCAAATCCAGGATAGAAATATATCTTGTATACATGCTCCTATCATTAGCTAAACATCTTTACTATTGCTTCTGTTTTCAGTCATGATTTACGATGACAAAAATAATTCATATTCAATGGAAAGAGTATCACAAATAGGCATAGCTGGAAAGAACAAAATAAAAATCCATGTGCACATGAACTTATATAAATATCATTTTTTTCCTATTTCACGCTACTTTTAAGCATTGTCTCATGCCATTAAATATTCTTCAAGAGCCAACTTACTACAGGCTTCCTAGTTTTCCAATCAATGACTGTTCCACAATTTATTTAACCATTCCATGTTGCTGCCTGGTTGAGTTTCTTCCAATTACTCCTAAATTGCTGTATTGCAGTGAGTGTTGTTCTTTAAATTTATCTCTCTGTGCATCTCCAACAGAAGTGGTAACATTTTGTTATATTTGTTTTCTATATGTGTGTGTATATGTATATAATCACACAATTATATTACTGCACTAGCTGGTCTATCCAGTGCATGATGGCTGTGAATTATGGAAAAATATCATCTACATGTCAAATGTGGAATCCAGGGAATTCATTCATGAACTGATACTCTGGACATGTTTCGTAGACCCTCAAGAGAAATCAGGAAGAAGAGATGGTTTTCCTGAATGTACCATTTTATACCTTTGTTATAACTGATGGAAACCTTTTGCGGATTAGCAGGAATTGTATATGAAACAGTAACTCACCAAAGTGTGTCGGCCACAAAAGATAAAAACCAGCTACAGAAACATTGTAGCTTTCCAGGTGCTTATTGGACCAGTGAAAGCCTCTGCATGGTCTTCAGACCACAGAGAGCTTTTTCCTGCTCTCCTGGGAGACTGGGACCACATTTTATTTATACTGGAACCTTTGGGTCTTGGACTTTGCAGTATTGGTGAACATTGGTTAAGTCACTTCCGTTTTACTCATTCAGCTTCTCCTACAACAGTCTCAGTATCCATGTCCAGCTCCTACTGCGCCTTCTGCCCTCTCCCACCCCAGTTTTATGTTGTCTCAAAAGATTGGAGTCTGTGGTTTGGTTTGGGGGGTCCTGCTGCCTGATTTGCAAATCCACCATTGTGTGGATGCTTCTTGGTGGATGAGGAGAAATCTCCCACAGCCTGGGGAGCTCCCCTGTGTGAGCTTCCTCTAGAAGGGGATGCCCATCTGAGCCCTTGGCAAACCAGGGATCTGGGGGAAGGATGTTGTTCGGGTTATAGGAGGAATTTACAGTGAGAAACATGGTTGAATTGCCTGTTTCTTGGTTCCCTACAATTGCCTCCGTTTCTGCTTGTTTTAAAGCCTCTTGCTTCCTGTTCATGATGAACCTCCTAATATTTTTCCAGAACATTCTTCTATTTGAAAAGATAGTCATAGCTGTTATCTCTTGTTTTCAGCCACAAGCCCTGCATATCAAACGTTTGTGCCTCTCGTTTAAAGGTTCCTTCCGACTCAGATGTCTCCTCTCCCATGAAGTCTTCCCTGGCAATGTCTCCCTTCTCTACTTACTTCTATCCTGGACTGGTTTTTGCATAATTTCTTTAATGTCTCTGAGCCATTGGAGGGCATGGGGCTGCCTCTGACTGCAAAGTTCTCTACAGTGGCTGAACAGGGAAAGGAGTCCATAAGAAGACTGAATTCCTGTTAGAGTTAGAGAGGGGTGTGTGTGTGTGTGTGTGTGTGTGTGTGTGTGTGTGTGTGTGTGTGTGTGTGTGTGTGATGAGAAAGGCAAGGGGTGAATTGCTAGAGAGGCTGCTGCCTTCTCGGGCAGGTTCTGGCTCATCTGTGGCCTTTGGAACTCCACTGCCTGCCCTTGGCTTGATAGAGGAGGTTGGGAGGGACTGCGAGTCCCAGGGCCTGGCTCTCGGGCTCCCGTACTCTGGGATGACCCTGGCAGGTAAAGGGACACAGGATTTGCCTATTTCCCCAAGGCCCGGCTTACTCTCACCTGGGCAGACCTGCTCAGGCTGGGTGAGAGGCTCCTTGTGGTCACAGTGACATGTCCCACCTAGACTTGTGGTCTCCTGGACATGATGCTGGCACTCAGGTGAGCTGGCAGCATAGGTGTCCCACATCCTGAACCACTCCTCATGTTGTAATTGATTTGCTTAAAACTTGAAGCTCTTGTGTTCCCATCTAGCCATTTTTGAGTGATACATTTCCCCTCCTCTTCCTTCTTTAATGAAAATAATAGCATCTATTTATTTATTCTCAAAGAAGTGCTGGGTTTGTGCATATAAGCTAACTCTGTCCACCCTATCTCAGTTCCCTTCTACTATCACTATTATCACCATTGATTCTGGGGTGGAAAGACTGAGAGAGCACATGTGAATATAATATAGCAATAACTATTAGTAGGAAGTGATATTTATGGGTGTTTATTAACTGGCAAATATCCTCAGCATTTTAAATGTTAGTTTATTTAATTCTTATAAATTTTATCCTTATAATAGCCTTCTAAAGTAGGTGCAATTAATTGTATTCTACAAAGTAGGGAACTAGAGGCACAAAAGTATCAAGGATCCTGTGGCCACCGCCCCTGCCCAGGTCCAATTAGCAGTTGGAAAGACAGGGTTTGTGCACAGGAAGTTGAAACTTCAGGCGGTACCCTAGACGGCACACTCTGACTAGTGGCACCCATGAATGTAGCCACTAGTTGGGATTTCTATGTGGTGCATTTTTTTTATCTCTTTCATAGCCCCCATCTAGTCACATCTGTTTTTCCATCTTCCAGGGAAGCAAGTTATTATGCTACATGGATGCCTCTGGTTCACTGCACCAACCCCCCCAGAAACAAAATTGAAAAATGAAACTCTGAAAGTTTTAGAATGAAAGTATGCCTCCTATGCACCCCACCCCCCTCCCCGCAGCTCCCAATACTAGCAACAACTTCATCTCCATGAAGCTCTTGGAAAAATTTTTACAAATATCTCACATTGTGTAATGGTCTCTTGTGGATCCACCCCCAAACTACAAAATGAATTGGGGGAATGACTGTAGCCTGCAATGACCCTAGGCAGGGCTATCTTGCTATCCTTGCAGGAACAATGAATTTAGGAGCAAAACTTTAGACCAGGAAACTGAGAGCGAGTTTAGTGTCGTTCAGGTTATTCAACCAAATAATGACCAACACTAACACTGGCTTAGTCGAGGCTCTCTCCGGTGATGAAAATTGTCATTAAGTGGCAGATAAATGGAAAAGCCCCATCTGGACTGATACTTGTCCTGCTGTTCATTCTCCTGTGACTCAGACCTGCATTCAGGAACTGTATTCAAATGGTGGAAGTGGAAATGAAGATGGAGAGACTCCTTTCTTCCACATGCAAAATCACTTCCTCCAAATGGTTCAGAGGAGGAGTTTCAACTAAAGTTTCTATAGCTTCTGGGGGATAGGCAATAAACTGTTGATTGTGTTTTATTTGTTTGTTTGTTTAAGCTCCTGTTTTTTTTTAATTGAATCTCCATGAGATACACAGTTGCAAAGCTGTTCATGGTTGAGTTTCAGCCATGCAGTGTTCCAACATCCATCCCTCCACCAATGATGCAATATTCCAACATCCATCCTACTACCAATGTTCCTAGTTTCCCTCCTTCCCTCCTCTCATCCCAGTTTGCCTCAGGCACTTTTCTTCTTCTTTTTCTCTCTTTCCTGTTGGGTATTATTGTATGAAATACAGATACTGCGAGATTATCATGTTTCGTCCCTTTACCTGCTTTCAGTACGCAGTTCTGATCCAGAGTGATTATTTCCATCGTTGTCATAGTGGTCCCTTCTCTACCCCGCTTGCCTACTCACCAAGGAATTGAGGCAGGCTTCCAACCTTGGACCAAATTCTCCTGGCTCTTGTTTCTATTGTCCTTGGGTATTAGTCTCATACTGTGGTTTTGTTTTTTTATATTCCACCAATGAGTGCAATCAATCTATGTCTGTCTCTCCTGCTCTCTCCTTCTGACTCAGCATGATACTCTCCTTGTCCATCCATTTATAAGCGAATTTCATGATTTCATTTCTCCTGCTGGCTGCATAGTATTTCATTGTGTAGATGTACCAAATCATTGTTTTTAACCACACATACATGCATCCTACATTTTTATTCTAAGGGCTTTACATGCCCCTGATTCATTGTTTACTTCCTCAGCACTCTGAGCTGGCCATTATATCTACTTCTGTTTTACAGATGGGGAAACTGAGGCCCAGCAAGTTAATTTACCCAAAAGTTAGTGTAATGGAAGAGTTGAGATTTGAACTTAAGCAGCCTGGATCCAGGAGTGTCTGCTCCAAAGCACTATGATATACATATATAGAGATGGACAGAGGTAGACGTAGATATATTTCATTTATCAAGGTAACACTTATTTGAAAGAATGTACACATTTCTTTTTTAGGAATACAATGTTACCATGTAAGATCCCCATCAAAATTCCATTATCTCTTCACCATATTTCATAGTGTAATGTATTATCTCAGGAACCCTGGGATTTCATGTATGCTTGGTAATTAAGTCCCACCTTAGATTCCGTAAGTAGACATTTTAGAAATTCACCAATATGCTGCACATTTGATGGAGTTATAAAGTTGCCTGAAGACATTTTTCTGGGGTCTTCTCCCTGTGGAAGGGGGATGTCATGTTTGTAATGTCCAGGAGGTGTTGGTCCTTGCGGAGCTGGCTGAGTCCTTCGTGTTGGATGGCGCAACTATCTGAGTCTGTGGAGTGTTTGTTCTGAGTAGTTTCTCTCAGGAGGGACCATTGGGAAGTTGGTCTTGCCTCAAGCCTTCTCTCAGACACAAGAAAACACCTCTCAGATGCCTCAGTCTCTTACCACTTCCACCCCGGCCTTCCACTGCCTCCAACTCGGGAGGCTGAGAACCACAGTGCTAGTGGTGAGTCTGCCTGGTGGGGAGGGGGGATGTTTTGAAACAAGCTGTTCATCCAATAGTACAGGGCTCCGGGGGCTCAGGGTCCCCCACATGAGCATCATATTTTTAAACTCATGAATTCTTTAATAAAGAAACAGCATTTCTTTATGCTTTGCGTGCTAATTTGAGTTATACCAATGAATTTTGAAAGAGTTGTTTCTTTTAATTTATTATTTTTTGAGAGAGGGTTGTTTCTGGCCCATACCTGAGATGCTTGGGGGTACTCTCAGCATTGTCCTTGGGGGTCATTCTCAGAGGTACTCAGGAATTCATGTGGCGCTGGGGATTGAGTGGGCCCTGCTGCATGTAAGGTACCGCGTGCAAGTGCTGTAATCCCTGTACTGTCTGGTCACCAATAAGGGATTCAGTATGAGTACCCAAGAAAACTTTTTCAGTTTCCTTTAAGTTTTAGTGAAAATAAGCTGACTTGTGCGACACTAACAAATGGAACCCAACAATGTGCAAAATCCAGTAACCCATATTGTCCCCTTAGGGAATATTCTAGGACTTCAAAAGAGTACCCATCTGTCTAATAGGGTGCCACTGGCCACTTGTAGCTGTTGACTGCTCGAAATGTGGCTTGCTCTCTGTGGAGAAACGCAGTTTAGATTTCCAGGACGGGGGCTGGGAGAGAAAGTACAGAAGGTTAGGCACTTGTCTTGCATGGGGTGAGGCTAACTCTCGTTTGATCCCCAGCGCCATCTATAGTCCCTGAGCACTGCCAGGGGTCACTCCTGGCACAGAGCTAGGTAAAGGTCCTGAGCATCACTGGGTGTGACCCTAAAAACACAAAATTTCTAAGACTTATTATGGAAAAAAACATGTAAAACAGCTTCTAAATATTGATTTCATGATCAAATAATTGGATTTTAGAAAGACTGGGTTAGATAAAATAAATGACAAAAATTTGAGTCAGCCCATTTCTTTTTATTATTGTAAATATGGCTACTGCACTGTAGCACTGTCATCCCGTTATTCATCGATTTGCTTGAGTGGGCATCAGTAACGTCTCCATTGTGAGACTTGTAACTGTTTTTGGCATATCGAATACACCATGGGTAACTTGCCAGGCTCTGCCATGCGGATGGGATACTCTCGGAAGCTTGCTGGGCTCTCTGAGAGGGACGGAGGAATCGAATCCAGGTCAGCCGCATGCAAGGCAAACGCCCTACCCGCTGTGCTATCTAGAAAGTTTAAAAGTGTGAGCTGAGTGGCTCACATTCCCTTTCCATTGTTCAGATCCATCCTGGATAGGTACATTTTTGCTGTACCCACAGAATTCCTTCTAGGGGTGCAATTCCCTATATGAGCATGCTCCCTCTCTCAGCCCATTTGTTATTTAAATTTTTTAATTTAATTTTTAAATTCATATAGTGATTGATTGAGTACTATGAATTACAGTACTGTTAAGGATGGTTTCCCGTATACATAATTCCAACACCACATCCGTTACCAGAGTACCCTCTCCCATCCCCCAAGGTTCTAAAGACACCTCATTTTTAGCTGCCTCAACCCCCACAGGCTCAGTTCTGTGGATCAATTCTCCCATTGTATTGCCTTTGTATAGCAATATTTATTGCTACCTTGCTGTGTAAGTCCCACATATGATAGATCATTCTGTATCTATCCCTTTCCTTCTGATTCACTTCACTTAGCATGATACTCTCTGGTTCATCCGAGACACATTGTATGGTTTTGTCCTTTGAGAGTTGTATTTGTATTCCATTGTGCATATATACCAGAACTTCTTGATCCATTCATCTATAGTTGGACATCTTGTCTGTTGTACTAAGTGCTGTGATGAACATAGATATGCACATATCCATTTGAATTAATGTTTTCTATTCCTATTTTTTTGCGGGGGGGGTGTGATATCTCCATGTTGTTTTCCATAGATGTTGAGCCAGACAGCATTCCCCCGAACAGTGGGTGAGAGTTCCTTTCTCACCCTCCAATCATTGGCTGTTTCCACACTTTCTGACATATATATCAGACTCTTCTAACTGTCTTTTAACCTCAGTGGTTCACACTAACCCTGGGGGATGGGGTGGAGCTACCCCCACATTCCTTTCCTATTTTGCAGATGGGAAATTGAAACACAAAGAGATGGTGTAACTTGAGCTAAGCCTAGCGTGAGTAAGTAGATTTGAACCTACTAAAGGATTTGAAGCAAAGCAGACCCATAAAGGGGCCACACAGCTATCTCCCAACTTGGCTACTTTATGGCCTACTAACTAGGGTCACTTGTTCCTATAGTGCTATACTCACTTCACCTTCTAGACCTCCGTTTCCCTGTGATGGGTGGGCTGATGTATTCCTCAGGCTCTCAGACTCTGTTCTTTCTGTGACTTCTCTGAGAGCTCTGGGCACACAGTAGGGCTCAGGGAGCCACTGTTTCCTCTGATAGGCCTTTGAGAGGCATCTGGGAGAAGTCCCAGGGTGCCTGGCCCGCTGTCCTAGCTCTGGCACTAACTGGACACTTTGAACAGGCTATCGACTCATGCCCCACCCCCATCTTTTGAGGTGTGTGGGATTGACCTCAGGGCTTCACCCATGCAAGACAAGTGCTTTCTTCACATCCTTGGCCAAGGACCTGTCCCTTTCCTTTGTGTTTCTGGCATTTTTTCTTGTGAATTCAGTATCAAAGTTTGGAACCTGCAGTTTTCAGGCAAGCTCTGTCATTCGCCAGCTCTGTGACCTCGACTCAGCCCCCTTCCTTCCAACCTTGTGAAAGCGGGGCTTCCTCTCTCCTGACTTCAGCATTCTTTGATTTGTAATTTATGACTCAGGAAGAAAAGGAGTTATTTTTAAATGTAGGAATCAAGCAACACGTTTATAAAACATCTGCGGAAATGCCTCTGGTCTTAGCCTCTCCCTCCTCCCCCACCATCTGTCTGTCAGTCAGTCAGAGCAGCTGCTTCGGTTTTTTGTGACGAGGGGATTTGTCTTCATAAGTGTGTGGAGTTGGGGCTTGGAAGATAAATGGGCCTAGGGAGATGAAGGAAGAGCTTATGCTCCTTTCTCTCTTCTCAGCCAGAGAAAGTTGCAGTGATCAACCCAGACTCCGTAATAGCAGGAGTCCAGCGTCGGAGCTCATTCTGATCAGTGAGGCATTTTGCCATTTACAGAAGTGTCTCCCTTTTATGAAAAAGAACTCCATCTTTCCCCTGTTCTCTGACCCCCCCCCCCACATACACACAACACACACACACAATCCAGTCTGGTCACTGTACTCTGATTACAACTGCATTTTACTTTTGGAAAGTGACATGTGAGTGAACATAATTTTCAACTTTTCTTAAGTCTGGCATTATCTTTTCAGATTGCTTCCTTTCCTGAGTAAGGAGAAACCTACTTTTTCCGAATCTTTAGAGCATTTTATTATTGATGAAGGAACGAAGAAGCAAAAGTATAGGTATGACCTTTGGTAAAAGTCCAACCAAAGGTAAACAGTTAAAACAAGACTTTGAACACTCAATAGCTGCTCAAATATATAAGCACATGAGTCTGTTCATTGGGGTATAAAGAAACAGAAACCTTTTAGCTATTTTAATCATACAGTTGCTTAATCTGGTAGTTGTTCTTTATAAACCCTTATAAACCCTTGTTTAAATGGTTGAATAAATTTTAAAAGGTTCCAAAGACCACACATGGTGAAAGAATGCTCTCTTCAGTGACTGGGAAAACTAGATTTTCCCTTAAAGGAGAATCTGATAGCTCTTGACTTCCACCACACCACACACTAACATGAACTTAAATGAATCACATACCTGGACATAAAATCAAAACCAAAAATCTCCTAGAAGAAAATATCAGAAAAAAGTTTCCTGTTCCTGGTAGTGATTTAGGAGGATATCAGACAATGATTTAGGAGGAAAACAGACAATAAAGACCCAAACAGACAGAATGAAAAACTTTTGTGAGTCTAAGGAAATAATCAACATATCTGAAAAGCAACCTGTGGAATGAGAGAAAAACATTTACAAATAATAGTTTCTAAAGGTTACTATCAAGGATATATGAGAAATCTTTATTTATTCTTTTTTTGTATTTATTAAAGTGTAGTTAAAAATTTGGGAAACATAGTGTGGTTTTCTAGATCTAGCATATCACTGACAGATAATACATTATTAATATGTTGTTTTTAAATTACTTATTTTACTATAGAATAAAGGCACAACTGTTGATACAATTTTAGAATTAAAATTGATTAGATAACAGAACTGCAATATTAAAATCAATAGATATAAAAAATCAATCTCTGTGACAATTGTTTTATCTGATTGTAGGGTTGTTAAGTCTTTGTCTAAGAATTTATTGAGCTGTTTGTTGTTGAAGAAAGCATTGCATGGCCATTTATGCAGCCACATGGCCCAGAGACTTCAGGATCTATGGTTTGGACCAATAAATGACATGATGGTGGCTGTGAGGGATTGGCATGACTGAAATATGCGGGTTGAGGGGAAGATACTCATGCCAGCTCAGAAAAAGACACCAGAATTATGAGAAACCTTTACACTCAACTTCAAACAACAAACCAGGAAATCCAGACCCAAATAATCTGGTTCATACCTGGGCAGAGGATGTGAGCTTCTATATGCATTTCTGCCAGGAAGATACGTGGATGGCCAACAGGCTCTGCATCATTAGCCATAAGAGAAACGCAGATCAGAGCCATAGTGGGATGCCACCTCTTTCTAATAACAATGCTAGTAATCATTGACCACAGAATTAGTGTGTTGGTGAGGATATAGGGAAGTTGGGATTGTTGTGCATACCACTGGTGGGGGACTGGAGCCATAGCACAGTGGGTAGAGCATTTGCCTTGCACGTGGCCGACCCGGGTTCGATTCCTCCGTCCCTCTCGGAGAGCCCGGCAAGCTACCCAGAGTATCCTACCTGCACGGCAGAGCCTGGCAAGCTATCTGTGGCGTATTTGATATGCCAAAATTAGTAACAACAAGTCTCACAATGGAGACATTACTGGTGCCCGCTCAAGCAAATCGATGAACAACGGGATGACAGTGCTGCAGTGCTATGGTGCTACCATTGGTGGGAATGTAAAATGATACACCTCTAGGACAATAATATATGAAGAAATTGCAAAAAGGAAAAAGTACAGAGTTATCCTATGATCCAAGTAACCCCATGTACTTGGGTGAGTCTCTGACCGAGAGCAGGGTGGGAGAATTGGTGCGTGCCCCTGCTCATTGCAGCGTTACTCGCAGTAGCGGGATGAAGCAGCACTCAGATGTCATTCGAGGTGAGTGGATGGAGAAGATACAGTCTCTTCATGTGGGAAAACATCGTCCAGCTTTGCCGCAAACAACCTAGCTGAACCTTGAGGAGTCATGCTAAGCAGAAGAAGCCAGTTCCAAACAGACAACACCTGCGTAGGACGGCATGATTGATTTTCTTCGCATGCAGCAGCGAAAGCACACAGACTCACAGAAGCAAGGGAGTAGGTGGGGGAGAGGGTCACCAGGCACAGAGCTTCAGTTCCGCAGGACGTGAAGATTCTGCAGACCTGCTGTGTGACAGAGCACAAATTATGAGCTTGGCTGGACTGGATGCCGGAAGAAGTTAGGATGAGCAAATTTGGGGTTTTGTTCTCACCACAGGAAGAGTGCACAGTCATTTCACACATCACTCTTGTCCCAGTGATGTATGAAAGGGCCATAGAGGTGGGAATGAGGCCCAGAACTAAGACCCAGTCCCACAGGGTCAGATTAAGTAAGGCTGCCCCTTTACAGGGGGCAAACAGATGGGCCTGCAAGCTGGTAACATGGGTTCCACCAGCCAGAAGCAATGGGACTAGGGCTGGTCTGGAAACTCCCTGCCGGGGACTAAAGTTGCCCAGGAGAATGTCAACAGCTGAAGGCAGCCTGGAATTCTCAAGGGCTGGGGATGAGCAGAGGTCTTGGAATTGAGGGAGGAAGGAGGTAGCACAGAGCACTCAGAGGCAGGTGGAGGGCACACTTGGATATCCCTTCTGTCTCGTCCCCTATACCCACCCCACCTCACCCCACCCCCAGGCTTGGCGCCCTGAAAACTCCACTTCTTTCAAGACTCTGATGCTGCAAGGATTTTCTTTCTATGTTTCAGGGTTTTCTTCAATCTATAAAGAGGATTTGGGTAGGAGAGGGAACTCAGAGAGCTCGGGGTCAGAGGTCCATGTCTTCTGTTTTTGTTTTAGGGCCACACCCAGCTATCCTCACTGCCCACTCAGAGATCACTCCTGGCGATGCTCGGGGCACCATATGTGGCACTGGGGATCAAACTCTAGTCAGCCACATGTAGGGCAGGGACCCTACCCCTGTACTATCTTGCCCGCTCAGGGACTCACATCTGTGTGTTCAAGGGCTCAACAATGCTCCATCCCCAGCACTGCAGCATGGATTCCCCACACCCCAGCAACTTAATGTGTGGCCCTGGAGACACTGCTGAGCACCATTGGGTTATCCCTGATGGTGTCCAGCAGCCTTAGAATTGTGGGGTCCTAGCTTATAACCAGGTGGTTCATCTGGCCCAGCTGACTGTTACTAGGAGTGGCCCTCGGACCTTCTGAGTCCTACTTGGAGCCCCAGCCCCCAAATGTAGTTCAGGACGAGATGACTCTGGTAGAGCTCAGCAGGTGCATGACTTTGAGTGAATTTGATCCTAGAGATTGCAACCCCCACTCCCAGAATCACCAGATAGGCCCTTATGCCCCCTGAACATCATAGGAATGGCTGTATTGAGTGCACCATTGATTCTGCTCACTGGTGGAAACTCAGGCAGAATGGTTTCTGGCCCCCCTCCCACCCCCCAACTCTGCCTGCTTTATGCTTCTCCTCTCTGTGCATCCCAGTCCTCTGTGTCTGAGACCACAGAGGTCTAGGGCTCCCCTGTGATAGGCCAATGTGTGCAAAGAGCACAGTTCAGAGGCTTGGTCTGTTTGTCTGTCCCTCTCTGCTGGGAAACACCCATCTCCCTCAATCTAACATAAACCCTCACACAGAAGCAGCTTTCCACTTATTGTCCTGTGTCCTCACTTCATTTTTTTTTCTTTTTTTGGGTCACACCTGGTGATAATTCCTGGCTCATGCACTCAGGAATTACTCCTGGGAGTGCTGAGGGGACCATATGGGATGCTGGGAATTGAACCTGGGTCGACTATGTGCAGAGCCAACGCCCTACCTGCTATGCTATTGCTCCGGCCCCCAGACCCCACTTCTAAGCATGGCACTCCCTCACTTCCTGTCAATTCCAAATGAGGCAGAGGATGGTGAAATGTTAACTTGGGAACAGGTTTGAAGGAATCAGAACCAGGTTTGAAGAAGGCTGAAACCGGCTGGGAAGTGCTGTGTCTAGGGGCTCAGGAAGGCGGGGTTCTGAGGCTGCGTCCTGATGGCTGATGCTGTGACGTCTAGGACAAGTTGCTTCACTCCTTTAGGTACCAGGGTCCTACCTCTGCACTGAAGGGCCCAGATTCATGCATGCAGATTCTGGGAGGTGGGTCTGTGAAGGGTCACCCGGGACCTGTGTGACAGGAAGATGGCAGGAGACAAGGCAGAGAGCCTCCTCATCTCCAGTGCAGCTCCTTTGAAAAGAAAATGAGTTTTCGTTTCTCATTTCTGCAGAGTGGCAACAATTAGAAGAGAAACTATATTGGCCACCTGTGTGGAATGAAGTGATGGTTGGATTTGGATCATTTTAACAAGATGTCAATTGACAGTCCGGATGTTAAGACCCCGGCGGGGGGGGGCTATTTAGTGGTTGTAGAAAACAACCCCAGGAAGGCTGTTTGCTGGAATTGGAAGGCCATTTCCTGGTCTTTGAAAGGAAGTTTCAGTACCCTCCGTCCTTGAGTTTGCAGAGTTTTGGAGGCCATGGACAGGTCCACGCGCACGCACGCTTGCAGCAGGCAGCCTAGTGTCTACTCTCAGGGTTGCTTTCTCTGACTTTTGTTGGTGGTGGGTGGGGGGGGGTGCACCTGGTGGTACTGGGGCTTATTCCTGACTCTGCACTCAGGGATCACTCCTGGAGGGCTGGGGACCATACGGGCTCTTGGAGATTGAACCTGGGTAGGCAGAGAGGTTGCCTGCAAGGCAAATACCTACCCACTGTACTTACCACGACAGCCCCTCAGAGCTGTTGCCCATCTGTGGAATGTAGCTCATGTGATTGGAGGATTTAGAACAGGGTTTTCTGAAGGGGGCAACAAAGCCCTCTGGGGCTGGAAGGCCCAGGACAGGTGGTAGCAGTGTTGGGTGCTACCGGGGGTACTTTCTGTGTCTTCACTTAAAGAAGGTGGATTTCCAAAGGGTGCTGAGTGAGATTTTTTTTCTGAAAAGGGACCTCTGGAAAGGGATATAGATAAAAGGGGCTCGCCTGTGAGAATAGACCCAAAAGCCAGGTGTGGGGGCACATTCTTGCCTTCATCTTCAGTTCCCCTTTATATCCTGTCTCAGCTGTGCCTGTCCTCCCAAGGAAAGCCTGGGGGCCTTGCTGGGCCTGAGCTAGAGATATACGGGTGTGAGTGTGCATACGGTGTGTATGTGGTGAGTAAGTGTATACGTGTAAGTGTGTGAATGCACGTGTATGTATGTGTGAGTGTAAGTAGCTGTGGGTGCATGTGTGAATCTAGAGTGGATGTGTATATGTATGATAGTGTTTGTGAGTGTGTATGTGTCAGTGTGTATCTGTGTGTATGTATATGTCAGTGTGTTTATGTGGATTTGTCCATGTGTAAATGTATGTCAGTGTGTATCTGTGTGTGTATATGTATGAGTGTGGGCGTACGTATGAGTGTGTGTATGAGTATGGGTGCGCGTGTATTAGTTTGTGTCACAGTGTATATCTGTTTGAGTGTGGGTATGAATGTGTGTAGGTAAGTGCCTGTGTATCTGTGTGAGTACATGAATATATGAGTGTGGGTGTATGTACGTGTAAGTATGTGTATGAAATTGTGGATGTGTGTGTGTCAGTGTGTATCTGTGTGTGTGAGTGTGGGTGGGTATGAGTGTCAGTGTGTATCTGTGTGAGTGTACGTATGTGATTCTGAGTAAATGTGAGTGTGTTTGAGTGTGTGGGTGCATATTAATATGCCAGTGTTTGTCTGTGTATATGAGTGAGTGTGGGTGTGCATCAGTGTGTATCTGTGTGTGTATGTGTATTGTGTCCTGAGTATATGTGTGTATGAAGACACTGGAAGGTGTGATGATAGAAAGGATGGCTGGGGCCTCTGTCCATGACGCTGCTTGGCCGGACCTGATGGCTCAGTACCCTAGTACTAGGGTACTAGGCCTAGTACTAGGCCCCTTGGTAGTGCTTGGGAGGCCAAGCGGCCTGGGATCCAGCTCAGGATCTTGCTTGAGCAAGGCCCGCGCTCTCCCACGAGAGCTGCTTTCCCGGTGAACCCCACCGTCTCCCACCGAAACCTTTTCCTCTTGATTCTCAGCAACAGCAGAGGCCCCGTGCAGTGTGCCCGCGGCAGCTTAGTGGTGAGCCTCGCCTGGCCATTTGGGCCCAGACCCAGGGCCGGAGAGCCACAGGAAGGCATGTCTCGCCAGTATGAGGAGAACCAGCTCCTGCCTGGGCAGAGGAGCTGGCACTGAGGGGAAGGGGCAGGGCAGGCATGGGGCGAGGGGCTCTGGCAGGCAGGTGCCCTGCGGGGGTCTGGAGACACTTGCGTTCCCCACTGAACACTCTCCAGTCCCAGCGTACACAGGACAGCCGACTTCAGAGCAACACTATCCAACCTCTGGTCCCCTCCCCCGCCCCCCGGTAGTCATAAACTTGGTTTCCCTGAGGGACTGAATCAGCGTCTCCTCTAACTCTGCAGGGGCCCAACGCCCTTTCCATTGTCACTCCATGTTTTCAGGCTCTGCATCAAAACATTTCACTTGTCCCTTCTGAAGTCAGTCTAATCCCAAACTGGAACTGCTGATAAGTGTCCCCCGCAAAGTGGCCCCATGGGCAAGGCATCAAGGCTCCTGGTACATGTATGGGGTGTGGCTCTGCATCTCACTAGCCTGTCCCCCTGGGAGACTGAGGGACTCCCTGAACCTCGGTCTCTTCTCCTGAGAAGCGGGAATGGGCAGCCCTTGTCAGCCTCACCTCACCTCACGAGGGAGGCAGGACCCGGACAATGGGGTGCAGTTGCTCCGAGAGCTCAGACTCTCTGGGGGGGTTCCTTGCTCTTGCCCTAACTGGGAACTGGGGGAGCAGCTGGGGCCCTGCTTCCTGTGGCAGAAAAAACTGTGGTGCTCTCACCCCACTGCTTACCCACCCGGCCCCTCCGAGGGCGGATTAGAACTGTTGTGGCTGTAAACCCAGCCGAGATGGGCTGTAATATAGTAAATTATCACTTGTTTTGCAGTCTTGACGAGAAAAATAAATGCAATTACACTCATGAATGTTGAAAAATGAAGCAAAGCAATGCAGCTCGGCGCATTCAAAGTGCTTATCCAAATGCAAAGCTGTGTACAATGAATGCTAATGGGTTTCCTCCCTCGCACTGCCTGGCACACGGGCCCGGCGAGTGCTCTGAATTCGGGGTGCAGCTCTGCCAAGTGCTGTCAAGGACCTTGTAGCAGGAGACTCCACAGGATGACCCCAGAGTCCCCTCCTGAGGGGGGACTCAGAGTGGACCCCGTCTCCTGAAGCAGGCACCCGGGTGATCTGGAACTCTCAAACCTCTGCGTCTGGGGGCTCCTTGCAGTTCTCTGTCATTGTGCCCAGTGAGCACCTACTGCGTGCCGACTCAGGGGGCAGCTTTGGAGATGAATCTGTGAGCCCTTCTCCTCCCCACCAACCCCCGAGGTTACTCAGGCCTGGCAGACACACTCCAAGGCTGTGTGGGCCAACACAGCAGCCACCAGCTATATGGGGGCCATTGAACACTTGAAATGTGGGAGCCCCAACAGCTTCCACAAGCAAGGCCCAGGTATGCGGGTTCCAGGACTAAGATCTCCAAGCCGTACAGTGGCAGGGGCTGTCCCTCTCCGGCTCTCTGCCTGTTCCGTGGCCTGGCTGTCACGCCCACAAGCTTCCTCCGGGCGGCATCTTAGTGCACCAACAGCCCTGGTCCAGAGACTCCCAATCGAATCTCCAAATGGATTAGTGCCCTACAGAGATGTCTCTGGAACCCAATCATTTGTAGGGTTCCAGAAGCACGTGGCCGCTTGACAGCTGTGCGAACTCTCATGATATTCAAAATGAACAATGGAAAATAAATTATCTAGTGTCTGCCCCTGGCAGGCAGGCTTAAATGGGGGTGGGAAAATTCGGGCAAAACATAATGCCCCAAAAGTAGAGAGTATTGGGGAAATTGTCGGCCATAGAGGCGGAGTGAAGACTGGGATGGAGGGAGGGAGCGGGTACTGGGGACATTGGTGGTGGAAAATGTGCACTGGTGGAGGGATGGGTATTCAATCATTATATGGCTGAATCTCAAACATGAAAGCTTTGTAACTGTATCTCATGGTAATTCAATAAAATTTAAAAAAGAAAGAAAGAAAGAAATGTGTGGCCCATGCTGGAATGTGCTCCAGTACAAAGTGCACATGATGTATCTTAAGAAGCTTCTACGGGTACATGCATGGCTTGGTACTAGCTGTGATGTTTTGGGATGTTTGTGGTTCCCCTTGCCAATATTGTTGAAAATTCATGTGTAAGTTTTGATCCCCCAAACTTTACTGAAGTTGTGTTTGGTTTCCATAAGGGGCTTGTTTTGCATTCTCACCTCCCCATACCCAAATCTGAAGATGGCCCTTCATGTCTGTGAGTTTTGCTTTCAGGGATTCCACCAATTTATGTTTTTGTTTCATTGAACTTAAACATGGAATTCCTGAGAGGGGGGTAAAAATATAAATCTGGGGCCAGAGTGATAGTACAGTGGGTAGGGTGTTGCCTTGCGCACGGCCAACCTGGGTTCAATCCGCAGCATCCTATGTGGTGCCCCAAGCACCACCAGGAGTAATTCCTAAGTGCAGAGCCAGGAGTAACCCCTGAGCATCGCTGGGTGTGACCCAAAAAGCAAAATAAATAAATAAATAAATCTGTGTATCAGTGGATCCAGATAACTCACATATCATTCAAGGTAAGTTGTAGTTGAGATGGTGAAATAAAAAATCTTTATTTCTTCATATTTTTGCACCTTGCTTCCTAAACACCCTTAAAGCTACAAGAACATGGCTTGTGTAATTGGGGTGCTGGATGGATTAACAGTGATTTTTCTGAAGGAGCATTAGGCAAAATACATTTGAGAACCTTTTTAGAGAGAGGGACACAACACCTTCCTAACTCATTCCTCCTGCCTCTCGGTGCTCTGGTGGACCTCTTATTGATCAGCCCAGCCAGAGCAGAGAAGAAGGAGCCTTGAAGAGTCAGATCACAGAGGTCACAGTTTTAGAACATTGAACAGAGTGGGGACTGTGTGGAGTTCAGAGAGAATAACCGTCACCTGAAAAGGCATGGGCAGTCATTTACTTAATGTGTGAGGCTATCGCCATTCCAAATCTAAAGCCTGTTTAATAAAAATGTAAAGATTCTTAAAATCACAAAATTAGTTAATATCCATTCAGGGATTTTTTGTAATAGAATTGGTGGTATAATTATAGAACGGCAAGATATCAAATTATTATTTTCAAAGAACATTATTATCTACCCCAAACCCCAAGAGAAATAAAGGGGAAACTATTAAAACCTTTAAAGGAGTCGTCCAGTAAGGTGACTGGTTAGGGAATAAATGTACAAAATCAACAATTTCCTAAACCCTAGCAATAACCAGTTAGAAAATATAATATAAAAGGATTCATTTCATAAAAGCTACAATAATATAAAAGGCAGAGGAATTATCTTGAGAGGGAATATGAAGAATCTTTTGAAGAGAGCTGAATATGTAGCAAAACTGAGAAAATAAATGATTAAATGACTGTATTTCACTCCTCAATGGGTAGACTTGATATTTTTAAAGCCTGTCAATTTAATTTAAAATATATAATATGAGTTACAATAGGAATTTGTAAGTAATATCATGGAATTATTTTCAAATTTATCTAGAAAAATAAATGGTTGTAGATCATAAAGCTGAAGTTGAAAGAGAGTGATGGGGTAAACTTCTCCTTGTTAGTTTGAGAAATATGTCCTGGAATAAAAACATTCAAAGAGCATACTCAGTTCAAGATGAGAGAGATAAATCTGTAGAACAAGTGAGTCCCCCCGCAAAACTCTATGTGAATACATGTGAGTGTAATACAGACCAGCTTCTCATTTCTAGTTAGTGAGGTCAGCCAAGAGGGAGCCATAAATCTGACCTACTAGGGAAGAATGTGCACTCAGGTAATACTATGTCCCCAAATGCATTTCACATAAACATAAGAACCCCCAATTTAATGTAAACATTAGAAAGCATCTATGAAAAGTGAATGAATATGATCATAGTTTTTTAAATCCTTGGAATAAGAAATCATTTATATTATCCATTAAAGATAATGCAGGCAGAGTCTCTTGCTCCCGCACCTGGCTGTCTTCACCAGGGCCCCTTGGAGGGGGTGGGTTGAGTTTCCCTCCCTGCCCAGAGCAGAGCCCCCAAAGCCAAACACCTCCAGAACCCAGCTACAGCTATGCTCAGGCCCCTCTCCACACGTTCGAATGAGCCTCATGCATGAAGGAACTGGCAGAGGAACTCAGGTGTGTGGGACCTGGGGCTGAGATCTCCAAGCCGGCTTAAATCAGGACTGGGCCTCTTCCGCCCAGATCCCCCATTTTCCCGTAGCTAGGTGGTCACACTTAGAAACTGCCCCTGGCACCGTGTAATCTCATCAATGGCCAACATCCAGAGACTATAAAACCAAGCTCCTGGAAGCAGCCGCGAGACATCTTATAGCCTAGTTCTCTCTCTTGGAGAACCTGGCAAGCTACCGAGAGAGTTTCCTGCCCACATAGGAGAGCCTGGCAAACTCCCCATGGCGTATTCATATGCCAAACCAGTAACAATGATGAGTCTCATTCCCCTGACCCTGAAAGAGCCTCCAATGAGGCATGATGAGTAAAGAAAGGCTGCTAAAATCTCAGGGTAGGACGAATGGAGACATTATTGAGACTGCTCAAGAAAATCGATGATCAACGGGATGATGATGATGAAAGATAATGCAATTGAGAATAAGAGATATTAGTTTCTAAATATCATAAGCAAGATGAAAAAATCCAGACCAAACTTAACTCTGATATTTGAAATACATGCTTCATATATATAGTATATATACAAAACATATACAAATGACTGATATCCCTACTATTAAAAGAGATTGCAAATCAATAAGAGAGTACCGAACAATCCATTCACGCTCTATCCAGTGGGCAGGCTGGTCTGAGCTCCATGTTTAGGGAGCACAGCTGAACAATTGCCAGAGCGATAAGCATGCACATCTTTCCTATGATGTTTTGGTTTTGGATTTCTATTCCAGGAGATAAATGTAAAGTGAAAAACTGTATGTGACCAATGATATGAAATCAGCCTCCCAGAGTGTCCCTTTCTCCATCTATAGCTGCAGAAGGCCCACTTGCTTCACAGGATGGACTGCTATCGGGATGACCAGCCTTGGGCTTCGGAAACCCTGAAAAGGTGGTGGGTATCTTTTGGGGCCCTCACATTCTTTAGACTCCACCTTTATCCCATGATTTTAGGATGATATCTACACCTCTTATGCTGTTTCAGCCCCTGGAGGAGCAAAGAGGAAATTTGAAAAGAAATTGAGACTGTACTCAAGTTAGCAGGGCTACTTGGGTGGATTCAGGCTGGCCAATAGCCTGTAGTTACATGGCATGACACAGAACAGGACTTGTGGCAGTTATTATAGTTAAATTCTTCTGATCTTTCTTTTTGATTGAGCCTTGTCTTTGCCCCCATCCTCTTACCTTATCCTGTTCTGGTCCCACCAATCCGGTTTTAGCAAGAATCTTGTGAAATCTTTGGAGTCAGAATCCCTGCTTATCTATCTGAACACCCATATAACTGATCAACATGTTGGTTCCTTTTGTTGATATCTGATCACCCAAGCCTCTCTTCAATAAAAATCCTGTTGAGGTGGTTAACAAGAACACCCCACCATGCAGTTTCTCTCAGTTATTCTCCATCTGTTGACCCTCTCACTTCGCTCCTCGGTATAAACCCCCCACTGTGTTTTTGATACTTGGAGGTGAGACTGAGCTTTTCCCCCAGTGCAGCATCTCTGTTGCCATAGTCCTGACTGAATTCTTTCTTACGGATTTTAATCAGGTAAGCAAATCTCAGTCTACTCACAGGGAGATTTGGGTTTAATGAATGAACAGATAGACAGACCCGAGATTAGATGTATGGAAGAGGAACTAATACATTCATTAATTTTGCTAACATGAGGACCTACAATATGTCAGGCATTGAGAATACAGCTATGAACAAGATCTTCCAACTCTTGTTTGATGAAGACCCATAGTCTGGTAAGATAAATGATCAAAAAACAAATAGAAACAGAAAAAGGACTGAAGAGACAGGTTTCTTGTCCCCAGGATTATAAAGGAAGTGGGTGTATGTGATGTCCCATACATCTCTATGCCGGAGATGGCATCCTAGCTGGGCCTCCAGTGAGTTTAGCTGCTGCCTGTGGGCTACAAGTGTCCACAGGTTTAGAGCTCTTGTAAGCACTTGTGAATAAGTACCATGTTAGGTGTCTCGGGAGTTAGCCTGTGATGTACAAGCTGTGGAAGGAAGATGACTGAGGCTTCCAGGGGCAGCCCAACCGAGAGGAGACTGGGACAGGGAGATTATCCTAATAGGATTTCACGACGACCACTTAGCAGTCGCTGAGCTTAGGGGAAAAATAGTTATGAGCTGAGGGGGAGAAATAGCCAAGAATCTGGCAACTCTGCGAAAGCTTGGAGAGAAAAGCTGACAGCCAACAGACAGAACAAGATGATGCTTGCAAAAAGGTTAAAAGAATAGACAAAGAAAAAATACACTGAGAAATATGGCTGGAAATGGAATCATATTAATGTAACTTGGGAACATGCATTAAGATAATTCCTTCTCAGAGAAGGAGCCTCACCAGTTCTTATTCATTATAGCACATCACACTGTCAGGGAATTCTTGGAATGAGATGTGGGCAGTGGAAGGTCAGGATTGACTAGAAAGAAAACATGTGTGAATGAATATAACACCCATGGGCAGAAATAGGATAGCGAGTCCTAAATTTGAGATGGGAAAATTGAGCCTTAGAGAAGTGATGTGATTTATCAATGTGGAAGGTGCTAGAGTGAAGAAATTGGGAACTTGTGCAGTACTAATGGGAATACTAAAGGGTATCACCAGTGTGGAAACCAGTTTGAAGGTTTCTTCAGAAGGTAATCAGGGTTGCTAACATGATCTGGCAGTTCTATTCCTGGACACTTCCAGACATACCCCAAACAACTTAGAGCAGGTACTCAAATTTAATTCACACTGGACCTCCTGATTACAGTCCAATGCGTATTCTATAGCACCTGAGGAATTTTCTTTTCCATCCTCTCATTTTCTCCTCTCCCCTTCTCTCCTCCCTTCCTGACATCCTCTTTCCTACTTGTATATACTGAGGAAAGTTGGATTTAAAGTTGTTTTGTCACTTGCTAAGTATATAACCTCGGTTTTACTGTATCATCATTGGGAATATTTACTGTTTCAACGTCACTTAGGATGATAGTGAATAATTTGTCACATGTGTTGACAAAATATATTTGTCACTCATCAGGTCATATCTGATGAGTATATATATAATATTGACAAGAAGACCATCCATTCCTTAATACACAACAGGATATCTATTTTGTTCTCTATTTTCTTTCAGTTTTAAGTACTGTTAGTTCTTTCTCTTTTATTTCTCTTTTTAAAATACCAGCTTACAAAGCTATTGTAGTTGAGTTCTAGACATACAACATTGCAGCGCTGATTTCACTATCAGTGTCAACTTCCTTCCACAGTGTCCCCAGGTTCCCTCCCATATCCCCACCCATCCCCGTCGACCTGCCCTCTGGACAGGCACCTTTCTAAGCTCAGTTGTTAAAGGTTGGGTCTCTTGATTTCAGTGTTGTTGATTTTGTGGTTTGACTGTTTGGCTCTATCATTTCCTAACACCACCTTTGTACCTTACCTTTGACCCCTGTTGGTTCTCATCTGTTTCTTCTTCTGCTCCTTCTCTTCAGTCTTCCTTTCCTTCTCTTCCCAGTACTCTAGGTCTAAGGTTGATCTGGGCATCTCCTTTTAAAACATTGCATTCCCTTCATCCAGTTATTCTAAACACCACATACAAATGATATTGTCTGTGTTTATCCTTCTGGCTTACTTCATCTATCATAATGTCTTCCAGTTCCACCCATGTTACAGCGAATTGCATGATTTCATTATTCTTTATAGCTGTGTAGTATTCCA
This sequence comes from Sorex araneus, assembly GCF_027595985.1. Classification (NCBI taxonomy): domain Eukaryota; kingdom Metazoa; phylum Chordata; class Mammalia; order Eulipotyphla; family Soricidae; genus Sorex; species Sorex araneus. The sequence continues at coordinate 126,006,035 of NC_073306.1, read as the reverse complement.
TTGTGTTTATATATCACAGAGTTATGATTAATTTATCTGTCATTGGACTTCTAGATAAATTCCAAGTCTTAATTAGTGTACTGCATCCTGCAATAAATAAAATAATGTGTGAACATTCTTTGGAACGAATGTTTTTGTGTCCTGGGGATAGGTACCCCAAAGAGGAGTTGCTGGGTTATATGGGAGCTCAATTTTGAGTTTACTGAGTACCCTCCATACTATTTACCACAGGGGGTGGACAAGACATCATTCCCACCAGCAGTGGACAAGGGTTCCTGTTTTCATTATATCCCTGCCAACAGAGATTGTCCCCAGTATTTTTGATATGTGCCATTCTTACGGATGTATCTCAAGATGTTATCTCATTGTCATCTTGATTTGAATTTCCCTAATCATAGTGATATTGAGCATCTTTTCCATGTACCTACTCTCACATATTTTTAATTTTTTTTTCTTTTTTTGGGTCACACCCAGCGATGCACAGGGGTTACTCCTGGCTCTGCACTCAGGAATTACTCCTGGCGGTGCTCAGGGGACCATATGGGATGCAGCGAATCGAGCCCAGGTCGGCTGCGTGCAAGGCAAACGCCCTCCCTGCTGTGCTATCACTCAAGCCCCCTATTCTCACATCTTTTAATTGATCATCTTAATTTCTGTAGGATTAGCAGCAGTTATTTGTTTCTTAGAGCTTTTCTTTTTCCAGAGAGTTTTTCCCCCCATTTACTTGTTTTTCAAACTGTCTTTTTATATCTAATTTACCTTGGGGAGAGACAATATTCATTTAAGTTTCTATTATTTAGCTATTATATGATTTTTTCTCCTTGGCCATATTTAGAAATAAGACCAGTTACATGATGCTATTACTTGATGAATATTGGAAAGTCTGCATTTTCATTTACAACTGCTCTTGTTTATTTGGTTGGAATTTGACTCTGTCCCTGTTAAAGAGGAAACCAGTGGTCATGTATGCAAAGTTAGTTTCTTGGTTAGTATCTTGGGAGCCTTTAGTCTCTAAGTTTTTCTTAAGTTTTGCACTAAGCCAAAAGGCACATGAAAAAATGCTCCACATCACTAGTCATCAGGGAGATGCAAATCAAAACAACAATGAGATATCATCTCACACCACAGAGACTGGCACACATTCAAAAGAACAAAAGCAACCAGTGCTGGCATGGATGTGGGGGAAAGGGATGACCTTTCACTGTTGGTGGAAATGCTGACTGGTCCAGCCTTTCTGGAAAACAATATGGACAGTCCTTCAAAAACTAGAAATTGAGCTTCCATATGACTGTGCAATACCACTTCTGGGAATATATCCCGAGGGTGCAAAATAGCACAATAGAAATGACATCTGTACCTATATGTTCATTGCAGCACTGTTCACAATAGTCAAAATCTGGAAACAACCCAAGTACCCTAGAACAGATGACTGGTTAAAGAAACTTTGGGACATCCACACAATGGAATACTATGCAGCTGTTAGGAGATATGAAGTCATGAAATTTGCTTATAAATGGATAGACATGGAGAGTATCATGCTAAGTGAAATGAGTCAGAAAGAGAGGGACAGACAAAGAAGGTCTGCACTCATTTGTGGAGTATAGAAGAACATTACATGAGTCTGACTCCCAAGGACAGTAGATACAAGGGCGAGGAAGATTGCCCCATAGCTGGAAGACTGCTTCATGAGCAGAGGGGAGAAGGCAGATGGAATAGAGAAGGGATCACTAAGAAGATGATGGCTGGAGGAACCAGTTGGGATGGGAGATGCATCCCGAAAGTAGATAATGGACCAAACATGATGACCTCTCAGTATCTGTGTTGCAAGCCATAATGCCCAAAAGTAGAGAGAGTTTGGGGAATTTTGTCTGCCTTGGAGACAGGGGGAGGGTTGGAAAGGGGGGGTATACCCAGGATATTGGTGGTGGGGAATGTGCACTGATGGAGGGGTGGGTGTTTGATCATTGTGTGATTGTAACCCAAATATGAAAGCTTGTAACTATCTCACAGTCACTGTCATCCCATTGCTCATTGATTTTCTCGAGTGGGCACCAGTAACATCTCCATTGAGAGACTTGTTACTGTTTTTGACATATTGAATATGCCACGGGTAGCTTGCCAGTCTCTGCCGCTGTGTGGGCGAGGTACTCTCGGTAGCTTGCCAGGCTCTCCGAGAGAGGTGGAGGACTTGAACCTGGGTCGGCTGCATGCAAGGCAAACGCCCTACCCACTTGGCTATCGCTCCAACTATCTCACAGTGATTCAATAAAATTTTTTTTAAGTTTTGCATAAACTTCTGCTCAGTTGGTAATGATCTCTGTTCTTGGATGGGGGGCAGTTCCCCAATGGCCTGTTTACTCCCCTGTTTAGTGTGAGTCATTCACTTGTACAATAGGTCTATTTCATGGGCTTGTGTTTCTCTAGGTCCATTCACTGTCTTCTTTATCCACTTGATACCTCTCATGAAATAACCGTCTTCTCTCTGCCAGGCAAGTCTAGGAAGAAATTTAGGGAAGGAGGTAAATCTATAGTGGAGAAAACAGACTACCATTGAGATGGGTCACATCTATTCTGTGGTTGAACAATATTTTCCTATGTACTCCTTTGAATTTTGAAGCTCAGTGAGTATCACTGTGCATTCAACATTTCCTCCACTCCAGTAACACTGTTCTTTTTGAAGGGGCAAGAGGCACTGATTCTTCTCTTTCATTTTGTTCAGGATAGCCCTTAACAATCAGTGCAATGAAATTAGAACTCAGTGATTTAGCACTAATGGTTTAGTGTGGTTCTTTTCACTTGTTTTATTTATTTATTTATTTATTTATTTATTTATTTATTTATTTATTTATTCATTTATTTATTTATTTCAGTCAACTTTGGAGACGGAGGTTCTCCAACGATAAAACGATACTCGCGCCACCATATTTTTCTGAAAAGTCTGGCATTCTTGCCACTCGACTGTGCTGTGCGATTATAAATACACTTTTGCACAGCCAGTATGACATACTCTTATTGGAAAAGGTTTTCAATGACTGTATTCACTGAAATGGCCTATTTATATGTCAAGTACATTATTGGATATGAGTTTCTGTGAGAGTAGAATAAAAACAAACAAAAGACTTAGTTTCAGGCTGCCAAAAGATACTTCAGGGCCTTTCTTAACACCCCCCATGACCCACCCCCACCCCCCCACCTTTCCAAACCCTGAGTGTTTATGTTGAGTTGCCACAGAAGGTCTCAATTGGGAGTGCCTTTTAACTGGGCGACAAGATTAGGCTTTCAGAAGATAATTTCCTTGTTTTCATTTCAAGATCATAATTTTGTTTAAGGTGCTGCTGCTATTGTTGGTACTGGTATAAATGATCTAATTTAATTTAATTTGCTCCCTTGCAAAGCAGTCAGTCCCTTGCCCAGCTGCTGGTCTGGGCAGAGAGAGAGCCAGCAGGCTTGGAGATAAGCTCTGAACTTTTCCAGACCTCTCCAAGGATTATGCTAATGAGCAATGCTTAGAGATAGCAGAAACTTTCCCTGAGTGATTGTATTTAAAATTTTTTTTTAAATTTTATAAAGTCGTTCACAATATTTGGTTACATTTAATGTTCAAACACCAGTCCTACCACCATTACACCATCCCACCACCATATTTCAGGTGTTTTCATCCTGAACCCCAATCGCTGTCCCAGAGCAGAATCGAAATAATATAAAATAATTCCCTCTAAGGTTGGTTACCTCCTACTTTGAATCCCATCAGATGTGGTGTGATACTCTTGGAGTATGGGTAGGGTGTGTCCTATGAAGTGTCGAGACCACACAGTTCAGGAAAAGGTTCACAAGTGGGTGAGGCTTGGTGGAGCATGTGGAGAGCGGCTGTGAGCATGGTGGCAGTTGAGTTGTGGAGGTTTTTGGCTGCCAAGGCTGGGTACTTTGGGGCCGGGAGGGGTTTCACCCACCCACCCCCTCTGGGATGTCCTCAGTGTAATAGCATGGCACGGGGTCCAGCCGCATGGTTATGGCAAGTGTCCTGTTGCTCTCTTCCCAGACAGAAAGACATGGATGGTGGCTGATAATAAGATTATCTGGCGCCAGCCAAGGGTGGCTTATGCCTATGACTGCTGAGTTGCCAGAGACAGGGGTGTATGGGCAGAGGATCTCCCTTCCTGGTCCCGTTGAACCCAGAGTTCTCAGTCACAAAATCCCGCATACCTGGGTTTTCTGGGGGTTCACTTGTAGGTGAGGCTCGGCCCGAGTGTGTGGAGAGTGACCCAGTGATTGTATTTTCAATACTGGGCCACGTTCCCAGCAACAAGAGAGTCTAAGCAACATTTTTCTGGGTGGGTGGGAGGATGGGGAGGCATGGAATGGATGTGGGGTCCCTCTGGCAGGCTGGCCCTTTGGGACAGAGGGCCCTGGCTGTAATGGTGTCCATGTCAGGATGTAGTGTTGGGTGGGGGGTCTCCTCAGGTATAAAAGGAGACATCAGGGGAGGGAGACGGAGTGACTAGTGGTCCATACTAAAACCTTCACTGTGCCTGACTGCTTTGTCTACCTCTTCAGCTGTTCAAGCTTGTGCAGGCTTGATGGATAGAAGTAACTCCAGGGTAGAGAAGTAACTCCAGGGCAGAGCATGCCTCATATCTGTCTGTATTCTCAGGACCTATGAAGGGGCCTGCCACGAGAGGACTTGAGAAAGGTTTTGCCATTCCTTTCAGAATGAAAAGAATGTCAGCTCAGCACTGTGTTACCACTGTGTGGAGAGCAAGGCACAGCCGCTCTTTTCAGGGAAATCTCACTGTTGGGCCCTACAGGACTCACGTCCTGTGACAGAGGGAGGGTGAGCAGGCTGGCCCAGCATGCCTCCCTGGTTCTACTCCCTTCGGAGCTGGAAAGGATTTCCTGTCAGGTATGTAGACATGATGCACCTGATCGAGAAAAGGAGGATGCACTCAGCCTATTTCTCCGCTTAGGCCATCCAGATAAACTCAGCCATCAGATGAGTTCGCTCAGATAGCTTGGGCCCTCCAAGCTGTGTTTTAAGAGTTCATTCTTCAAGATGATGAAATAAGTCTGCTGGTCCGATCCTGACATGGAGTAGCAGTCTCCCTGACTAAGAAGCAATATTTTTCTTGCTTCCATAAGTGTTTCCACAAGGTTTCTGCTTGAGTTTCCCTGACTTTGACTGTAGTTCTCGGATAGAGCCAGAAGACTCAGGGCCAAGCCACATGAGCTAGGAACGTTGTCCATGTTGAGCTGGTCTGACTATGTCAGTCCCAAAGATGCTTGATATTTCAGTTCCATCACTCTTGCAGGGTTAGGGCGTTTGCCTTGCACATGGCTGACCCGGGTTCAATTCCTCTGTCCCTCTCAGAGATCCCAGCAAGCTACCGAGAGTATCTCACCTGCATGGCAGAGCCTGGCAGGCTACCTGTGGCATATTCGATATGCCAAAAACAGTTACAAGTCTCACAATGGAGATGTTACTGGTGCCCGCTCGAGGAAATCAATGAACAATGGGATGACATTGCTACAGTGCTACAGTACACTGTTGCAGGATTTGATCCTTGGCATCTTCCTGATGCCGTGGCTCCAACATCTCTGCTGACCAGACCCACCAGTAGCTTAGACCCCTCTAATATCCTGGCAGCCTAAGTGGAACCTGCCCGAGTCATGTTTATTGATTCCTGAGACTGAATTTGTGTTTACTTCCTGGGAGATCTAGTCTTCCTAGTGGGCACTGACCAGCTGGACTGTCTTCTTCCCTACCATCTGTTTGAGTTAGTCTGACCACCCCCCCCCCCCACACACACACACACAACCCTCATCATGGGAAAACTCCAGATGCGAGAACACACATTGACAGATGAGATGGGAGTTATGTGACATGGAGGCATCTAGATAGGTCACGGTGGGAGGCAGTGCCTGGGGGACAACCACACTCCCAGGGTGAGCTTCTGGAGGAATCCAGAAGCTTAAATTCATTTAAGCCAATGAAAATGTGTGACTTGAAAATCAAAGAACATGCCTTCTCCAAAGTGGGTTCCGTCTTCTAGGCAAGTACACAAGACCATCGCATAAAACTCTGTTGGCATTAGGAAGAGGTCTTCGGGGCCAAATATTAAACTTAATTTTAATTACTGTTTGATATGAGAAACTATTGAATTGTAGAGATGGATCAAAGAAAGTTCCAATCATAACAGGACAGCATATTTTATGACACTCCTTAGTGTATTTAAATATAGGAGGCAGGTGTGGGGTTTGGGACCACACCTGGCAGTCATCGGGACTTACTCCTGGCTCTGTGCTCAGGGATCACTGCCAGGAGTGCTCAGGGGGAACATATGAAGCACAGAGGGTTCACTGTGTGCAAAGCAAACACCTTACTGCTAGTCTACCTCTCTACCAGCAGTGTAGGCTTGTTTTTGTGATTGTTTCTCTCTCTTGCTGGTTGTGATGCTTACATGGATGTTTGCTGGGAATCACACATTTCAGCTCACACACTTTTCTAAGCACCCGTGGACAGCACTGGGCTTTAAACTTGCAGGTTCCCTTTTGTCTCTCAGTCACCCCGGGTCGCCGAGGGCAAGTAGTTGTTAATAGCATGGGACATAGATGAGGGTAAAAACGCAGGACTGGAGCTGAGACTGTAACTCAGCCGTAAAGCGTGTGAGACCATAGGTTTGAACACTCCGACACTGGAATTAAAAAAAAAAAATCAAAGCAAACCCCCACCCCCAGAATTTAGAAGAAGACCTGAGGCTGAAACATGGAAGGTGAGAGACTTGAATACTTGGAAAAACATGTTTCTGATGAAGAAGTTCAGTCAGGAAAGATGATGTCAACCCCTCTCCCCCAGCCAAATCCATTGCACCTTTGTGTTATTTTAATGGAAATCCTTTAGGAATTCTTTTTATCATTTGACAAAAATTATTCTAAAGTTTATCTAGAAGCTTAACTCCATCAGAATAGCAAAAAAAATTTTTTAAAATAAAAGGGAAATTTGCTCAGTAACTGTTGTAAAGGGTTATAAAAATTTTAACACTACAAACAATTTAATGACAGGTGAAATAAAATATAATTGGAACAGAACATAAAGTAAAAGAAAAGGATTGAATATATGTAAGGATTTGTTGCACAATACTGGTGGATTTCAGATTAGTGTGCACGGTGGGGGTGAGGGGGGAAGAATAGATTAATTAATTCTTCCAGGAAAATTGTCAATTTAGGGAAAAAGTTAGATCATTAAGTTTGTCCATATGAAAACAGATTGCTCGTGTGTTCAGCCGAGGAAAGAAAATCCAAATGTACTTGAATTTGAATGGTGTTAGTGTAAAAATGATATTTTAAGGATAAAATCTAAGATGGAAATTGTAATCAGGGGTTGATAAGCATGTGTGAAAAAAATGTTAAACAAAAAAATATAAAACAAAAATGAAATTCCCCCTTTTCCTTTTTGTTGGGGGGGGGCAGGATGTTGGTACACTCGGAACTGCTCAAGAATTCCTTGTGACTCTTTGATCATTTCTAGTAGAGCTTGGGGGACCATATGTGACGCCAGGGATCAAACCTGGGTTACCTGTGTGCTAGGCCAGTGCCCTACTAGCTGTCCTGTCCCTCCAGCTCCCAAGTACCCCTTCTTATTCCTTATTCCCAGTGAAGCTCCACAGAAAATCTTCTTAGTCTCTAATCCCTGCCCTCACCAATGTCCCCTGCAGTCCCTGTCATGTTCCCCAGCATCTTCAGGACGCTCACATTGCCTGACCACCAGCAGTGTCTAGTTCAGCTCATCCCTTTCTTCTGAAACTCACCCAGTTTTGGCTGCAGAGCCACTCTGTCCCTCCATGGTCCATTTTGCATGTGGTTTGCTCACTCTCCCATTGGTTCTAGTTGTGCCGACATAGAGCAAGCCCTGGACCATCTCTATTCTAGATTTGACAGACTCCCTCAGCAGGGGCACCCGGTTCACTGTTTCAGCCTGTTTCTAAGCTCCCCAGTCTGAGCACTTCATCTCCAGACTCAGCCTCTTTTCCCGCACAGTGTATTGGCTGCCTGCTTGATCCTTTCATCTGACTGTCAGAGCAGCTTCTCCAAATTACCCAATACACCACCAGCTACCACCTTTCCACCTTCCTGCCTCCAACCTCTCTGCCTCCTCTCGTCTTCATAAGTGATGTCGCTTTCTAAAGTGCTGTCTCTGTCATTTCACGCTGATCTTACTATCACGGGGCCTACACACTTGGGAGAGAAAAATGTCCTCCTTCACACAAGTTGGGAAATGTGAGCCTTCAGTTAAATATATTGACACAGAGCCACTGACTTTCAAGTGTGGTCTGTGGCTTCCTCCTCGTCTACCCCAGAGAGTCAGGGTTGAGAAGTTACCGTGGCAGCAGCGTGGGCAACAATGTCAGAGAGATATTTTTATCTGGTTCATTTCTGAAAATATTTCCTGGTGTCTTCATTGCCCCCAGGGGTAGCGGGCACTTGAAACAGTGCCAAATGAATCACCTCTTGTTTTCTATGGTTGAGGCGACCATCTATATGTTAGACCAATTGCGATACCTTTGAGACTGAAAGGGATGGTTCAGACAGGCATGGAGATATGACAAGTGTCTTACAAATATGGACACAAATAATAAGACTTAGGTTGGGAGAGATGATTTTCAATACAGGGATGCTTTGAGTTGAGTAAGATTCACGGCAATGGTGGAGGGAAGCTAATACTCTGGTTGGCTTATGGTTTTGGAACATTGTATGCTTGAAACCATGTTATTAACAGCATCGTAAATCATTGTGCTCAAATTACTGTGCCCAAGTTTCAGATCCCCAACTTTGGAGAGGCCAAGTCCACACACGATAACGCAAAAGCAAAGGAACTTGATTACTAGCCCGAGCCAGCGCTAGATCAAGCTAAGGGTCCAAGTCTCAGCCAACACAGTGAAGTCTTGACAAGGACCCCGACTCCAACTCACAAGCAGTTTATATAGAGTTCGGTTAAGAAGCGGTTTATGTACTGGTCTATTTTTTTTAGCATTGCCCTATTACAACAGTGGTCAGCAATTAGACAGAAGGTACCAGTAACAGTTTGGGGCTCTTTTCAAGAAGAGTGGGTGACCCCTCATGACCGGCCAGACCCAACTGCCCAATTCCTTATCTTGGTGAATTACTCAACTGGGAGTTTACCAGAAACTACAAGTCCTGCTCTGGGGAAAAAGAAACTGAGGCCTCGCTGAGACTTAATGTTAGCTGCAGCTTGTCACGGCTTCTGAGGAGCCTGTTTTTGGGCCTCCCAAAATAAAAGAAAAAGAATAAAAGAAATAACAGAAATCTGACAGTGGTAAATACATAAAGACTTCTAAGAGCAGAGGATAGCTATATATATATATATATATATATATATATATATATATATATATATTTGACTGTTAATGTACCTTTAGATACATTGCTGGCAAATAGTAAATCAAGCAATTACCCATTGGCACAGGAGGCAGAATGTTACTTATCAGGCAACATAATAGCAGAGACAAAAACTCCAGAACTTCTTAAGCTGTGCAAGGGAAAGGATAGAAGAGCTAAGACAAGAACAAAATGTTCAAGTCTAATGAGTAGATGAGAAGAGCATTAGGAGACTAACACCTCGGATGTTTGAAACCGTGGAGAATGGACGACAGGAAGGAACAGCTGTAATTAAGGGCACATCTAAGGCACAGGCAGGGAAATGGTGCTTTGCAAGTTGGGCTTAGCTGCTAGCCCGCCACCCGCCACCGGAACTTTAATGAGGACCAGAGTGAAGGCGCTTGTGGAGAATGAGTAATCAGCTCATTCTTTCCCGTTGCCGAGCTTTCCCAGGGATGAAAAGGGAGTTGAGAGGCAGATTGGCTCTAGGCCTGCTCTCTGAGGACCCCAGCCCATCCCTGCAGGTCAGGAGACGTCCCACTCCTGAGGGGAATGTCCTAAGAACCCCAAAGAGGTTGTTTCTTGGAGGTCTGATCTTTTAACTTCCTTACTAAAGCTAAAACTGCTTTCCAGGTTGCTTTTGAGGCTTGCCAAATGCCACAACCTTGCTCCCAGCTGCAAAGGGAGGGTGGGGTCTCCTGTATCCCCCTTCCCCTGTCTCCCTCCCCCACCCTCAGAGGCTAAGAGATGTGAGGCAGTAACTGCTTCAGCTCCAGAATTGGGGAACACCTGGTGGGGACTGGGCCTGCCCCAGTGACAATCTGGGTGGCTTTTGTGATTTGGAAACATTTGCCCCAAGCTTGCCATCTGTTTGCATGATGTCTTTTGCTGCATTGTCCTCAGAGGAGGTGGACACTGCAAGGTGTTTCATTAGGGCCTGAATAAGCCTATAGTCCCCGCAGCGTGTCCCATCTCTCCCTTGCCAAGCTGCTTTCCAGAGGAGGTAGGCAGGGTGGATGGTTCAGGCATAATTTGCATTGGCAGCAGGAATATTAATTTTTGCATGCGAGAGTATGGTGGGTGACCTCATCAGAAGCAGGCAAGGGAAGCAGGTGACAGTGAGCTGTGCCCTTGAAATGCCTGACACAACAGGTTAGCTGTTGTTGGGGTGATGGGAGGGGTTATCTCTTTCAGCAGTTAGCCCTTGGCTTGGGGACTTGCCCATCCTCTCTGCAGGTCCCAAAAGGTCTGCCTTTACCTAGACCCACCATGGACCCAGTGGACAAGGGGAACACAACCAGGGCAAAGTTTGTTTGCTTACTAGGCTGTAGTGCCTGTGGATAGGGTTCGGAGGGTGGCTTAATTAGAGGTTTGGTCTTTCTGCCCAGTTATTTTCTGTCCTTGTTTCTGAGAGCCAGGAGTTGTGTCTGACTTCTAAGGCATTTAGAAATACTCCTCTTGCTTATGATCTATATATTTTTTCTTTTTTGGGTCATACCCGGTGATGCACAGGTGTTACTCCTGGCTTTGCACTCAGGAATTACTCCTGGTGGTGCTCAGGGGACCATATGGGATGCTGGGAATCGAACCCGGGTCAGCCACGTGCAAGGCAAACGCCCTACCCACTATGCTATTGCTCTAGCCCCACTTATGGCCTTTGAACATAGGCTCTACACTTCTCCATTTTCACAGACCAACTGCCAGCTTATTCCCACTTGCCTTGTCTTCCTGCATCTGCCCTGGAACTTGGAACTACCCCCACCTTGGCCTCCATCTAGGCTTTATTCAGTCCTCATGCAATGGAGGGCTCTGTGTCTCGTGCAGGTGTATTAGTGTCCTTCATCCTCAATACACCTGCATGTTCTCAATGACTAGTCTTGTTGGGATTACAGACTTGGAAAAAAGAAAATTAGTGTTTTCATGGGAACATAGATGCCATGTTCACATACATTCATACACACCTTGCGTTTCAATTTTGGATAGACTGAAATAGACAAAATTATAAACCAACAGACATGAGACATGGATGGTGCAACTTTGGGTAACGAATCCAGTGTCTCCCTTGACAGATGAGTTAACTGATGTCCAGAGGTGAGGTGGCCAATTCTAAACAAGTTAAATCCTTTCACTTTCTTCTCAGGGGACTTCCTTCCACTAGTGATGATGGTAGAAGAGGGAAGACAAACCAAACAGAAAAAGTGCATGAGAGTTGGGATTTGCTGGACTCCTGTAATGTACCTGAGACCATTTACAGACTCAGGGAACTCCTTACTGAGGTCTTGTCCTTTGTCCTTAGAGAGCAATTCCCCTTCCCGTGGAAGCATCTCCAACCTCATTGGCATGTTAACAAGACTTGGGGACTCCATGTGATGGTTCAAGATCAAACAAAGCCCTTATCATAGGGGGGTAGATCTTAGGGTTCTCAAACTCAGCACTTTATTAACACACTAGCAGAAATGACCTGGACAAGGAGACTGAGTGGACAGTCTTGAATGGACACACATGTTTCTGAGATGTCTGCAAAGTAGGAAGCTTGTCAGATTTCAGAATCATAACTCCTATGCATTCTGCTCTTCCCTAATTTATGCCAAAATAGATGTATTAATACCAAAACAAAAAATATTATGTCCCAGGGAATTCTTTATATAAGCTTCTTTAGCACTGCTCTGGCATCCATCTACCTACTCATCCTCTGTATAACTTACCTATCCATCTGCTATTCGTCCATCCATCTGTCCTCCGTCCGCCTACTCATCCATCTACCCATATCTCTACCCATGTATCCTTGTCTCTTCTATTCATCTATTTGCCATATGTCCTCCATGAGGACGGTTCTCTTCATTGAAAAGGTAATGTGGAACCTTATAATGGCGGGAACACTCATGATAATGGCAGGAATACTCAATTATAATGGTGGGAACACTTATTATAATGGCGAGAACACTGGCATCAGGTTCATCTCTGAAGATGAATTTAGATTGTTTTCTCTCCTATTTTTTCCTTTAATTTTAGAGACATTTACTATCAATCTATGCTCTTTTACAAAAACCTGTGTTTTCATCACAAAGATTTTAAAAACACTATTGCTACAAGTGCTTCTCCTATTATCACCGCTATTCTATCAAGCCACTTTTGTTTTGTATTAGACTGAGGTGTAATAACGAATATAATGTGCCCAGCCTCAGAGTTGGGCACATATTATTCATGTGCTCCAAAGAAACACACACACACACACACACACACACACACACACATTCTTCTTAGTCTTTATTGCTTAGTTATGGTCCCCGACATGTATATTTAACTTGACAGTTTAGTTTTAAAGTTGAATGTTTTTCCTCATTATTTCCTCTCCTTCTGACTGGCTGGATCCAGGGTATTGATCTCACCATTTTCTGGACTGAGTTTCTAAGAGTTTACACATGCAGACACCCTCACCCATTATTTTGTTCTAGCCTGGATGATGGCATTTTTTTCCACAGAAAGGACATGAGCTCTCGAAGGTCACCCTCTGGTGCAGATACACAGCAGGGCCTGCACCCCTTAGTACTTTCTGAGAAGGACGTGGAAGCCAGAACGACGCTGAGATGTGAATTTATGCCAGCCCCCCTACTGGGGAACACAGCTCCCCATACCGGGAAGTCCCCGTGACACCCACTACATCCTTTCCAGTTCTCTTTGCTTCCGGAGAACCAGAGGTGGTCACCTTTGCCAGCGCTCTTTGGAGAAATGACAAGCTGAGATGCGACCATCTGCCACAGCGACCTGATTTACCTCCAGTTCTGTAGTTACTGCTTTCCAAACAAAGTCATTCCTGGGGTGGAAGCTGACAGTTCCCCGCTTGTGACAGCTGCACCCACAGGGGACAGGGTGAGAGCGGCTGGTCTCAGGGCGGGATGCGGCAAGCAGAGTCCCAGGGCTTGGGGTGGTAGCAGCGTTCTCTTGACATGTGATGGCCCATGCACAGCCCTGGATATGTGCAAACTGTGCGCGGCGTAATAGCTTATTTACCTCCCGCCAGGGAAGGCCTGTTGGAAGCTCACAATAGCTGCCGTTCATTTTCGAAATCTCTTTAGGGAACGGGAGTTTTACTGGTATGAGAGGGATCCTTTCATCGCAGAGGGCTGAAGCGGGACGGCACTTGGGAAGAAGTGTCCTTCACATGTTCCTTTGGCAGGTGCAGGACTTGACACCAAGAACTGACTCATCTTGCCAAGGGCACCTGACTGCTGGAGAGAGGGCCTACTGCACGTGGTTAGGCTGTGTCTCCGTACTTAGGGGCCACTGGTTCACACCTGCTTTTTCCATGTGCCGTCTATGGAGTTGGGTGGGGGGGGCTGTGCTCTGAGTAGTCTCCATAAAGCTACTTCAGCATGAGAAGGGGGAATCGGTTGCCATTCCCAGGAGGAGAATTTGGGGGGATTCTCTTTCTGAAAATTGCTCTAGGAGTGGGGATTTTCACAGCATTGAATTGGGCCAAAGTCTTTGGAGCCGTGGGATCAGATTGGACTCGGATTAAAAAAAGAAAAGGAAACCAGTGCTTGGTGGGAGGAAGGTGGCGTCTGGAGCATGCTGAAATCTCGGTTTGGGGTGGGGACCCATCATCATCATTGATACAGCACTGCACTGTAGCACTGTTGTCCCGTTGTTCATCGATTTGCTCGAGCAGGCATCAGTAAGGTCTCCACTGTGAGACTTGTTATTACTTTTTTTGGTGTATCGAATACGCCATGGGTAGCTTGCCAGGCTCTGCCGTGCAGGTGGGATACTCTGGGTAGCTTGCCGGGCTCTCTGAGAGGGATAGAGAAATTGAACCCGGGTTGACCATGTGCAAGGCAAATGCCCTACCCTCTGTGCTATCGTTCCAGCCCATCATTGATACAGAAGTTGGAAACCTTTAGGTTAAATTATGGTGTTTTCAGGTCAGGGTGGACAAATATTGGTTTGAGCTAGACTAAAACATTGCTCTTCTCCTGTTTCCTAATAATTTGATAACTCCGAACCAGCTGGCATGCCAGGGAGCCTTTTGCTTGCCAAGGGCTCCTTCATGCCATCCTGCCCTCCCACCCAGTTCAGGAATCCAGGATGTTCTGACAGCACAAAGTTGTTGAAAGTTTACTGTTGAGTTTACTTGGCTGCCGAATCAGACATGCATGGACAGGAAGCTTTTTTCAGCTTCATCTCACCTTGTGTGAAGCTACATTTGCCCCTTTGTGGAAAAATGTTTTCTGTTCGAGCACAGATAGTCATGTGATCCCCTAGGCATTCTCACAGGTGCCCCCATTTCCTTCTGAAACTTGGATCCCTCTTAACTTTAAAGTTAATATCATCCTTTCGGGCTTGGATCAGGGGTGCAGTCCTAGGGGATACCCTGCATTTGAAAGTGAGAGCAGTATCTCGGGGAGGTTAAGTGACCTGCCAGAAGATTCGCAGCTCATGGAGGCACAACTGTCTCCAAACAATGCAGATCCTAGGAGGACTGGGTCTCGTTAACGGGCATGGGGGATGGGGGATTCTATCCTTCCATCTGGGGTGCATCCACTGAAAGCAACTGCCACACCCACAGACTGTTGACTTTGGGGTGCTAGATAGCAGGGGGACCTATGGGAACAGGGGCACACAACTCTCATGGAAAGAGAACTTGGGGACCTTTGTGACTGTCAGTCTATGTCTGCCTTGCTAAGCAGATTCTGTCTGTGCTTGGACCCAGAGCCAAGCACAGACAGCCTCAGGCTGGGGGTCAT
Source organism: Sorex araneus (assembly GCF_027595985.1). Classification (NCBI taxonomy): domain Eukaryota; kingdom Metazoa; phylum Chordata; class Mammalia; order Eulipotyphla; family Soricidae; genus Sorex; species Sorex araneus. The sequence goes on along the minus strand of NC_073306.1, from coordinate 125,990,901 downwards.
GGAGCACAGACCCCTGATGGCAGAAGGTCTGTGGATAGGAAGGCCATTGGGGATGCCGCCACATATGTAGGGTTTGGGGACTCCCTGCAGTCACTAAAGAGTTTGCGTCAAGGGCGGAATTGAGAGATCTGTGGGATATAAGACTTATAGCCCATCTGTGGGGGCAGAATTGTGTCCCCTTTGTCTGCCTAAAGGATGTTGAAGTCCGGTCCAACATGAAATGCAGAATGTGGCCATGTTTAAAGAAAGGGTCTCAGCAGAAAATAGAAATTGTGTCACTCTGCTATGGGTGGAGCCTAATGCACCCAGACTCCTCTTGTTAGAAGGGAAGGGGAAGTTGGAAACTGGCCTCACATGCTGGGGGAAAAGGCAGCTCAGATAGAGAAGGGAACACCAAGTAGAGGATGTTGGGAGGACCCATTCGGGTTGGAAGATGCGAACTGAAAGTAGACTATAGACCGAACATGAAGGCCACTCAATACCTCTATTGCAAACTACAACACCCCAAAGGAGAGAGAGAACAAAAGGGACTGTCCTGCCGCAGAGGCAGGTTGGGGTGGTGGGGGATGGGGTGGTGTGGTGAGAGGGATCCTGGGATCATTGGTGGAGGTGAATGGGCACTGGTGGAGGGATGGGTAAACGATCACTGTATGAGTGAAATGCAAACACAAAAGTTCATAAGTGTGTAACTGTACATCACAGTGATTCTCTAATAAAAATTTAAAAAAAAAGAAGGGAAGGGGAAGGCAGATGTGTATGTGGGGAGCAGGGTGCAATGAGGACAGAGACCAGGGGTGCAGCTGCAAGCCAAGGACACCTGGGACTGTCAACAAAGCAGACATGAGAATGAGGAAGGTGTTCCCTACAGGGCTCCGGGCTGGGTGGCCTGCAGCTTTGGAATCTGCACTGTTGCTGCCCCACAGTCCTATGGGGTGACGTGCCTGTGTTGTCTGAAGCCAGCCCAGGCGTGGGTGCTGCAGGAACACAGCAGGCCCTCACACAGCATGGGGCGAGGCTGCTGGCCACAGTGTCCCAGTGATTTCAGGGACGTCTCCAGCGCTGTCTCCAGCTTTCCAGAACCCAGTGCTCGCCTGGCCAACACCCAGAGTCAACACCTCTTCAGCAGTGCTCACAGCACAGGGCCGACTCCTAGTGATACTTCCCCAACTGCCCAGATGGCTGAGTGCCAGGCCCAGAGTCAAGGTGTTTTAATTGATGATCTTATTTTTAGTAGTTTAAGTGAGGGCCTCACTCCCTCCATGGGCTTGGTTGTCCCACTTCTCTGGGAACACAGACGTACCATCCAATCAGGTTACAAACCAGACCAAGAGTCATCCTTGGCACTGTGAGATAAAGTGTTCTCCAGGGTTTGCATGTGACGAAGTTGGAATTAAAATCCAAATCAGAGGGAAATAGTCAAAGGGGCTGCAAGATGCACTTTGCCTGTGGGATCCCCAGATTTGGTCCATAGCATCACATGGTCCCCTGGGCACAGTAAAGACCAACTCCGGACCACACACTGGGGTAGCTCCTGAGCACTGATGAGTGTGCCCTTCCCCACAAAAAAAACCCCAATTCAAGTTGTTCTCACATACATCCAATGTCTTTTCTGCTTCCCCACCTGGTAGAAATTTCTGACTGTCGGGGCTGGAGCAATAGCACAGCAGGTAGGGCGTTTGCCTTGCACGCGGTGGTCGACCTGGGTTTGATTCCCAGCATCCCATATGGTCCCCTGAGCACCGCCAGGGGTAATTCCTGAGTGCAGAGGCAAGAGGCACCTGTGCATCGCCGGGTGTGACCCAAAAAGCAAAAAAAAAAAAAAAGAAAGAAAGAAATTTCTGAGTGTCTTCTGCCTGGTCTTGGCAGATCAGAGTTAATGTCACATTCTCAAGAGACTCGGGGGCGGTCGCCTTCATAATGTCTTTTGCACAGACAGTGATCTAGAGTCTTCTCTCTGGAACACCCTGACTGCTGTCTTCCAACCCTTGGTGGTCAGAGATTGTTGTGGAGGATTTGCAGGTTTAGTAATGAGGATGTCAGTGCTCGGAAGAACAGTGCTCCCTCCCTTCCAAGGGATGTGTGACGGACAGACTTCCTGGTCCATTCAGGATTCGGGCAGAAGCAGAGACCTCCAGCAGAGACAGTGGCTCGGCTGCGTTCCGTGCTGGCTTCGGATTCCGGCAGTCACAGCCCCTACTCAGGCAGCGAGAGCGGGCATCATCCTTCTCTCCAGATTATTAAGTGTGAAGTCAGGGATGTAGGGTGGAACCTCACAGTTTATTCTGTCACTTAACCAATATTAATTGAACTCCTATTTGTTGTCTGATACTGTAATAGGCTGTGAAGAGCCAACGGTGGCTGACTTTTGGGTCCCCGCACAAATAAATCATAGAAATTGAGTTAGTGGTAACGTCGTGAGGGAAGTGAGTCTCTCGCTGCGGTGAGCGGGAACTGGCAGCATGGCCCAGGCTGTCTGACACTGCCGGGGGAGCCCAGGGGTGCTGGCTGAGTGCCCCCATCCCTGCTGGTGGGCACGGACAGTGCTCCGAACCAGCAGGGCTTGAGAGAAAGTGAGGAAAGGAGGGAAGGTGAGGAGATGAGGGCAGGAGAAGAGAGAGCAGGGGAGGAGATGAGGGCAGGAAAGGAATTGAAGGCAGCTGAGGAGATGAGGGCAGGGGAGGAGATGAGGGCAGGGAAGGAGATGAGGGCAGGGGAGGAGATGAGGGCAGGGGAGGAGATGAGGGCAGGGGAGGAGATGAGGGCAGGGGAGGAGTTGAGGGCAGGGGAGGAGATGAGGGCAGGGGAGGAGATGAGGGCAGGGAAGGAGATGAGGGCAGGGGAGGAGATGAGGGCCAGGGAGGAGTTGAGGGCAGGGGAGGATATGAGGGCAGGGGAGGAGATGAGGGCAGGGGAGGAGTTGAGGGCAGGGAAGGAGATGAGGGCAGGGGAGGAGATGAGGGCCAGGGAGGAGTTGAGGGCAGGGGAGGAGATGAGGGCAGGGGAGGAGATGAGGGCCGGGGAGGAGTTAAAGGCCACTGAGGAGATGAGGGTAGGGCAGGTGTGGCTGAGGATGTCAGGGACCAAACACCTGCTTTCCCCATTCTCCCCCCCCCACCCTGCTCTTTATTTAACTTTTGACCCCTTCAGCAGTGCTCACCAGCACAGGGCCAACTCCCAGTGATACTTACCCAACTGCCCAGAGGGCTGAGTGCCAGGCCCAGGCCCTTTGGTGCCACTTGGTCTGGTGCTGGTGGGCTCTAGGGCCACACCCCGTGGTTCACAGTGGCCACCAGGGGTACACGCTGGGGGCCTCTCATGATTCTCAGCCCACCAGACAGGGAACCCGCGGGCACATGGTGCTTGGGGGTTGGACTCGGGTCCCTGCGCATGTAAGGCCTGTGTCCTGAGCTGCGACCCTGCCCCACACTTGCTCTTCAATGGAAGCCGATGACACGTTGAGAACAAGAGTGTGACTGGGGGTGTCAGAGGCCACTGGTAGCAGAGCGCTGGGCTGGCTTCACTTGCAATGGGGCGGGGGCCAGGGTGTGCCTTGGGCTCCCTTTCTGAGGAAAGCCACGGAGCTGGGTCCTGGCTCTCTGTGGACCCGACATGACTGAGGCACACCTGTGTTCCTGCTTTGGACCTCAGTTTTTCCCGTCTGTCATTTGGGCCGGGATGTGGGGCCAGGACTATCTGCCCTTCAGAGCTTGCCTCCAGCTGGGGATCCATGAGCCCTACAGAGAACACTGATCGACTGCCTTCGTCTAAGGGTGTTTTTCTTTGGGGAGGGGCGGGGTGGGCGGCGGTCTCCCCACTGGTGCTCAGGAGGTCCAGGGGCCTCTCATGATTCTCAGCCAACCAGACAAAGTTTGACTTGAGGGTCTGCGGTTGCAGTGCTGCTCAGACTCTGAGGTGCTGGGGACTAGCTGGCCCACCCCAGAAAGACTTGGGGCTTATACCTGACAGTGCCAAGGGGCTTCCAGTGCTGCACCCAGCAATACTTAGGGGACCACGTGCTGTCAGGTACTAAACCAGGGTTGGCCACACTCAAGGCGCATGCCTATACTATCTCTGGGCTCACTAGGTTCAAATATTAGCTTAGTTTCTTCTGAGGAATGGTATGAACAAGTTACTGGTTCTGTGCCTCAGTTTCTTTATTTTGCAACCAGTGATGGAAATAGTAGACCTAAATGCCTGTATCGTGCACACCCAGCTCACATTAGCTATCATCCTGTTATTGTTCATCATTTTACTTAGAGGAAACCTTTATTGTTTTATTTTATGTATTTTTTTCTGTCTTTTGAAAGACAGTTTATTTCCACAAACGAAACAATCTCTAGATTCTCTCTGTAGTACTTTATGTCCATTATCCAATTTAACACCCTGAACAATTTTTATGAGGAATGTTCTCTTACTGAAATTGGCCATTAAGTACAAAAGTCAGCTTGAGCCCTCCTGTTCTCATCCCAAAGCCCACATGCTTATTGTTTCTGTTTTCCTTCCCTTCACATTACTCTTAGTTGGGTTTTAGACATGCAATGCTCTGTCACTAATCCCACCACTAGGATCATCTTCCTGTGTTCCTAGGCTCCCTCTCCCCACCCTGCCTGCCGTCTCAAAACTCACCTCTAAAAATTTACTTTAACTTTGGTCTAAAGTGGAATCGACACATAAAATTGTTCCTTTTTCTAGATGTGGAGTCTGTCCGTCGGTTCTCCAAGTGAGGACTAGGAAGTGAGTGACAGACAGGGGATTCAAACCAGGCCTGTTGGCTTTCTTCACCTTCTGTTGCCTTTTATGATTTGGACACTCTGGAAACCCTAGGCTTGACCTCATTCTTCTAGCTCAAGGAATCGCGTTTCTGTGAAGATGCAGCCTCCCCGTTCACAATGAAATGCTCTTCCCAGCTTGGCATTGCCAGCCTTGCAGGATGCCCAGGGACCCAGACTCCACTCAGACTCCACTCTGCAGGAAAGGTCAAGGGGCCAGAGTGGACACTTCCTCAGTAGCTGGGGGTACCTTGCAGCAGGGAATTGGTCCTTCCAGCAGTCCTGTGTAACTGTTTTGAACTGGTTTGGGCAACCTGTCGTCTCCTGGGAGGTGGCAGTGGAGACACCAAGCTGCCAGGAATGCATTGCCTTCAATGGCAGACATTGGGGGACCACCACCCACCCCGTCCCACCCCAGAAAAACAACTTTCGACCTAGGCAGTCAATAGATGTCCCTTGTAGGGCCTCATTGCTGTCTGTTGGGGCGGGGGGGGGGGGCTGCATACACCCATGGCAGAAACGGACTCCTGACCTCCATCCTGAATGGTAGGAGGTTGGACGCTTTGTTCTTTTTTCTTTTCTTTTTTTTTTTTTTTTTTTGCTTTTTGGGTCACACCTAGCGATGCACAGGGGTTACTCCTGGCTCTGCACTCAGGAATTACTCCTGGTGGTGCTCAGGGGACCATATGGGATGCTGGGAATCGAACCCGGGTTGGCCACATGTAAGGCAAACGCCCTACCCGCTGTGTTATTGCTCCAGCCCCTGGACCCTCTGTTCTTGGCATATTTCATCGCTACAGCTTCTTGAAGTCAAAGTCTAGAGCAAGATAGACCGACTGAACTCAGTCCTCCTTTCATATTACAGAGGGGGAAGCGAGCCAGGGACCAAGTGAAGTTCAAGGTGAGGAGCCTTGTTGTGTGCTGGCAACCTCAGGACCTGCCCCTCGGCATGTCACCACAAGGAAACTTGTACCAAGACCCTCACTTTAAATTTTTTTTTTTTTTAATTTTACTGAATCACTGTGAGATAGTTACAAGCTTTCATGTTTGGGTCGCTGTAAAAAACTAAGGCCCGCCGAGGGGAGCGTGCACTCGCAGGCTCTCCGGGCGGCTCTGTCTCACCACCCGCGTTCGGTGCTCTGGAACCGCAGTGTGTGGACTGGATCAGGACGGCCGGTGGTCAAGGACAGGCGAAGGAAGAACGAGGACCAAGCTGGTTGCTGATTAGTTACCGTTTATTCAATCTTCCATCTTTCTCATCTCCCGCACTCCTAGCTCCGGCCTCTCTCTCAATCTACTCCAGCCTCTTTCCTTCTCTACTCTCTCCTCCTTTTTCCTCTCTCTCCCTTGCCCCTAGGTCACACACCCCCAGGTAGCAAAATCAACATAATAAAGCCCTTCCTGAGGGCGGTCAGGTTTAAAGGGAACACAACCTAGGGGCATTCCAAAGCCCTTCCTGACAGCCAGTAGGCAAAATACCTCTTAAGGGTTTTTTCTCCTCTCCCCATTCCAAACACTCATTAACATCTTAATACTAGTTATTTTTGCATGGACATAGCAAGAGATACATTGAGGTTTGCAAGGCAGCTCTCCTGACAACATCTTGCCACAGGCTCAGACCACAGCACTCAGGCCAGATTAATCACTCCTAACCCTAGCAGGGTCCAAATCTAGTTATCACTGTTTGGATCATGACAACATTTGTCCATGATCAAGCTCTTAACTTATAGTTAAGCATTAGGCACTTTGGCCAGGCCCATCTCGATGCCAGGGTAGCACACAACTCGCCGCTTGCCCTGGGTCCGTCTCGTCCCTCGGCGGGACCCTTCTTTTGGGGGTGCTAGGAAGTAAGGGCAGCTGAGGCTTAGGTCGAGAGAACAGATGCCCAGGAGGAAAATATCATGTAGAGTCAAATGACTCCCAGGTTATGAAAGCATAACATTTGCTAAGTCTTCCTGTGTCCATACAAAAAGGACATTGCTCTGAATAAACTATGCAAAGGACTCAAGGAGAAAAGAAAAACCTTATTTACAAGTCAACAGAACACTAAGAAAGAAGCTACAAATAAACAAAGAGGAATGGGAGCACTGTAATGGGAGTAACCCAATAAACCTAAACTACCTGAGGCTATGTTATCCTACAGGTCACAATCTCACAATGATCAAACACCCATCCCTCCACCAGTGCCCATTCCCCACCACCAATATCCTGGGTATAACCCTCCTTTCAAGCCCTCCCCCTGCCTCTAAGGCAGACAATATTCCCCATACTCTCTCTCTACTTTGGGGCATTATGGCTTGCAACATAGACACTGAGAAGTCATCACGTTTGGTCCATCATCTACTTTCGGGATGCATCTCCCATCCCAACTGGTTCCTCCAGCCATCATTTTCTTAGTGATCCCTTCTCTGTTCCATCTGCCTTCTCCCCTTCCCTCATGAAGCAGTCTTTCAGCTATGCTCCCCTGGCCCTTGTATCTACGGGGTCCTTGGGTGTCAGCCTCATGTGATAAAGACCCTCACTTTCTAAACAGCAATGTTCCTGCTGAGTTGTTTGTCTGATAAAGGAGCAGCGACAGGCACTTTCAGTTTTCATGTCTCCATTTCCCTTTGTCTCTGGTCTCTCTCTGCATCCTCTTGATTATTGTGACAGATGTTTTGGTAAATTTCAGGAAATAGTAAAGAAGAAAATAATCACCTGCATATGTGATAGCCTGAGATAACCATTGTTAATCACTTTGGGAATGGTTTCTTCTAGTTATCCCTCTCTTTCGCCTTTTCAGAGCCTAAAGCACTGGTCTTGTGTAGGAGAGTTTTGAAGCAATAGATTCTCCGAGTTTTATCTTGAAAAGCAACAGCCCTCTGCTCCCTTTTCTGTCTCCTGAGGCAACTAGACACACTTCCATGAACTGTTGTTTCCCCGTGTATTTAATACTGCATTTCTGAGTAACATGCAAATTCTGCCGTTCCTTATTTATTTTGTTCACATATTATCTCCTTTCCCTGAAAGCATCCTCCCTACCACATACATTCACACATCCTGTGTGCCCTCCTTTCCGCCATGGCATTGCCTCATTTGGCGGGAGGTCTATATTCAGAGTTGGCTTCATTGTGTTGGTATCAGTATTATTTACATCTGACAGGTGCAGTAAATTGTAATTGCATTCCTTTTTTCATTCTCAGTTCTTCTAGCCTGAAAATTAATAAATGCCCATTAAAGTCGAGTGTTTAGTTTATTGCCTACCCTTCCCAATATTTTGTTTACTCTGCCCCAGAAATATCAATTTTAAAGTTTAAACTCACCAGGTTTTATTCTTTCTCCCTTTGTGGTCGTAGGCCTGCACCCCTCTATCTCCTTTTCTGACCTTAAGCTCTGGAGTTGCTTATGCTGTGGACACTGGTTTTCTGGGTATTTCTTACCTCTCCTTTCCACTAGTCCCAGGAGTTCTTTCTGTGGTTTCCTCTCTCATTGAATTAGGACATGGGAACCTCCTGAGAATGTTTTTTTATGAGAAGTAAATGTTTTTTCTTTTTGGAGTCACACCTGGAATTGCATAAGGGTTACTCCTAGCTCATGCACTCAGGAATTACTCCTGCAGCGATCGGGGGACCATATGGGGTAGTGGGAATTGAACCTGGGTCAGCTGTGTGCAAGGCAAACACCCTACCCGCTATGCTGTCGCTTCTATCCCCAAGAAGTAAAATTTTAAAACATCTTGTACAATAAGTGGAAGGAAGGGTGAGAAGAGACAGATGAGAAATAACAGGGGGCAAGTTCGGTGTACATCAATGGTGTTAAGGAAAGATAGAGCTAAATATCGAAGCCACAGAGCCAATAATAATGAAATCATGAGATTAAAACTTAAACAGATTTAGTAGGGGCCTACTGAGATGGCAGCTTTGGGTAGAAGTAGAGTAGGGTGGGGTGAGAGACGGAACCTGGGACCCTGATGAACCAGCTGGCGAGATTGGTGATGGAACATTGTATGTCTAAAACCCAACTATTAATACCTTTGTAAATCATGGTGCTTTCACTAAATAAAATGAAGGGAAAATATATATTAAAAATGTCTTGTCTGATCAACAATCATTTAATTCTTTGTATTGGTTGATAGGCAGAGAAGGTTATTGTTTCTTCCTCTGAATGACTTCTCTAAGAAATATTGATGTAGAGACAAATTTATTTTTTATGTTATATAGTTCCATGGGGCAAAAAAAAGTCATGTACTTTTAACCTAATACATAAAAAAGTAGAATCTTCACTCCAAAGAAAGTGACCTCATGTTGACTCTTTGCGACTGATGGCTTTTATCCGCACTCAACAATTTGAGAACCATCTTGTTTGTTTGTTTTTGTTTTTTGTTTTTTTGCTGTTAAGAATGCTCAGGAAATGGGATACTATTACACAGTCTTTAAAAAAATTAATTTATTGAATCATCATGAATCACAGTTACAAAGTTATTCATGATTGAGATCCAGGGGTAAAATGATCAAGTACAATTCCCTTCACTAGTGTTCACTTTCCTCTATTAGTGTCCCCAGTTTCTCTCTCCTCCCCTCCTTCCCCCGCCCCCCCCCCACTGTAAACCTGCCTTTCTGGCAGGCAATAGGCAATTTTCCCCCTTTTTTTAAAGGCACTATGGTTTACAATACTATTACTGAAAGAATAGCATGCATATCACATTACCTCCTTTCAGCACTCAGTTCTTGACTAGAGGGGTTATTTCCCTCTATCAGTGTCATAGTGGTCCAGTTGCCTGATCTATTCCCCTTCACATTCACAGTGACAAGCTTCCTACTAAGGTTACCTGTCTCCTGTCCTTTTGTCTTTGGGCATGAGTTACTCTCCATATGCATATATATATATATATATACATACATATTTGTATATATATATGTATATATCACTGTCACTGTCATCCCGTTGCTCATCAGTTTGTTCTAGTGGGCACCAATAACGTCTTTCATTGAGAGACGAGCGATATCACAGCAGTTGGGCGTTCGCCTTTCACGTGGCCGACCCGAGTTCGATTCCTCTGCCCCTCTCGAAGAGCCGGGCAAGCTACCGAGAGTATCGAGCCTGTGCGGCAGAGCCTAGCAAGCTACTCGTGAATATTGGATATGCCAAAAACAGTAACAATAGATCTCTCTCTCTCTCTCCCTCTCTCTCTCTATATATATATATATACATATATGTATGTATATATATCCTGCAAATGAGTGAGATCCTTCTGTGTCTGCCCTTTTTCCTCTGACTCATTTCACTCAGCATGACTCTTTCCAGACTCATTCATGTAGTAGCAAATTCCATACAAATCCCACAACTTCATCTTTTCTGCTGGCCATGTAGTATTCCACATAATATTTTGAGTCTGATTTTTTTTCACTTAGAAAATTGTATTTGAGACTCGTTCGTGTTGTGGTATATCATCAACGCAGCTTTGTTGATGAGTAGGATTCTACTGAATGGATTGATGAGTTTGTTTTTATTCCTCACTTGAAGGATCTTGGTATTGTTCCCAGTTTTGGGTGATTAAAAAAAAAACTGTTAGAAACATTAGTATAAGGATTATATATCAATGTAAATTTTAATTGCTTTGGGGTAAGTAGTAGGAGGATTGCTAAGTTTTTATAATAAATTCATATCGAATTTGATAAGAAGTTATCATTTAATTTTCACTTTGCAAGCACACGAGCAATGTTTGAGGATTCGGTTTGCTTCACATCCTTACCAACATGAGGCATTATCTTTAAGAACACTAATTTTAGTCATTCTACTATGTTATGTAGTGACATCTCATTTAAAAAAAATTGTGTTCCCTGAATGAGTAATGATACTGAATATTTTTTCCTGTGCTGATTTGCTTTCTATATAACTGCTTTGGTCACATGTTTAAGTCTTTGCTTTTTAGTGGTGGGTTTAGTATATTATTGAGCTCTAGGAGTTTTACAATGTCTTCAGAATAAGCATTTTGTTAGGTATGTGACTTTAAAATATTTTTTTCCTGGGGTCAGAGAGATATACAGTGGATAAAGCATGTGACTTGCATGTGGCTCACCTGGGTTCAATCTCTGGCACCACATATGCTTCCTAAAGCACCATCAGGAGTGATTCCGGAGCACAGAGCCAGGAGTGATCCGTAAGCACAACCAGTGTGCCACCCGCCCCCATATACACATTTTTCTTCTTCTTGATTGCCGTTTCACTCTCACACTAATAATATGAGCAAAAGTTTTCTAATTTTGATGCTCCAAACTGTTAAGGTTTTCTTTTAATGCATGCTATTTTGGTGTCACATCTGATTCTTTGTCAAGTCAGTATTATAAAGATTTGGCTGGGGAGATGGTTCAGGGGCTAAGGTGATTGCCTTGCCTATGACTGACTGTGGTTCAATCCCTGGCATTGTGCGGTCTTTCTAGAACTCCCAAATGTTTCCAACACCCAACACCCAACAAAACTCTTAACACCCCCTCCACCGCCCCCCACCGTTCCCCGCGCACACAGATGAATAAAGTGTACATTCTAATACTTAAAAATTAATAAATTTTCTCCTGTTTCGTGGTTTTACATTTAGCTTTATATTCCATTTTGAATTATATCTGGTGATAAATGTGGGTTCAAGGTTCTTTTGTATTTGAATATTCAATTGTCCTGTCACTATTTGTTGTAAAGATGATCCTCTCTCTTTTTAATTATTTCTGTGTTTTGACAGTTATTAAGAATACTTTTCTCTCTGTGAATCTCTAATAATTTCCCCCCAATTCATTATTTGAGGATTTCAGAATGCCTTGTAGTCTTTTTGTTAATAGTTTAAGAAAATTTAATTAATTTTGAAATATATAATTTTATTATCTTCAATTATAAGGCCCTTCCTTCCTTCCTTCCTTCCTTCCTTCCTTCCTTCCTTCCTTCCTTCCTTCCTTCCTTCCTTCCTTCCTTCCTTCCTTCCTTCCTTCCTTCCTTCCCTATATATCCTATTAGATGAATTTTGCAACTTTTAAACAAATATTGAACTGAATTGAAATTTTCCTTCTCTTTTTCCTTCCTTGCCCTTCTTCACGGAAATTTTTCATTGTTCTATTTCATGGATAGTTTGTTCTACATTGTGGATAATTTCCCCAAGTTTATCTTTTAAGCCATCTTTTGATTTTTTATTTCAGTATTTTTTAACACAAAGAGTTCTCTTTATGGTTCTCTGAATGCTCACTTTTTTTTTTTTTTTTTTTTTTTGCTTTTTGGGTCATACCTGGCGGTGCACAGGGGTTACTCCTGGCTCTGCACTCAGGAATTGCCCCTGGCGGTGCTCAGGGGACCATATGGGATGCTGGGAATCAAACTCAGTTCGGCCGCGTGCAAGGCAAACGCCCTACCCGCTGTGCTATCGCTCCAGCCCCCCTGAATGCTCACTTTTATGGAATTTTATTCTGATTTGAAATATATTCTCTTTAGCTTTCTTAAAAATGCTTTTAAAATTGCCTCTTGTTCTCTGTCTATCCTTTCCCCCCCACTCCATTTTGGAAACTTGTTTAAGCTGGAGATTTCCTAAAATGCTGGTGATCCTTGACTGTTCATTTTTAATTCAACACACGTGCTTAAAATGTTGAGTAATTGTATTGAGTGTGATGGTATTTGCTCACAAGTGAGCTTGACTCAGCAGAGAAAAGGAAGTAAAGTGACCTTTACACGGTGACTCTTGGAATGTCCAGTCTTTCTCTACTCTGTCTGGTCAGTCTCCCCAGACATAAGCTTTCCTCTCTTCTGAATGTGCCATGCATATTAAGTCTGGCTCCAGGTGGGGCTTAAGTTTCCCTAAATTACTCCTGGTTTTCCTGAGTAATGTGACCCTTACTCAGTGGCAGCACAGAAATCCTATATGTTGGATATATTCTGTTTAATCATCTCTCAATTGTCCAGCTGATTTTCTTCTTCCAAAATGATGTTAAAATCTATCATTTACTATAATTTTCATTCCCATTGCCTTGGTGCTTGAGGGTCCCTATGTTTTAAATTCTTAGTCTGTCAATTTAGTGAGATTTGGGGGGTAAATAAATGTAGGTTAATACTTGTATTTATTATATAAAACACATTTTTTCAAGTCTCTATAGAAATAAATTATTAGCTGTTTACATGGGCACATTTGTTATTTGTGACCATATGTTGTATAAAATTGGAAACAAGATATAACTCCAGTGAAGTTATTTTTCTTACAGTTTTATCATTAGCATTTTTGTCATTGGATATTCTTTCATGATATTAACTTATGTTCTAATTCTTGGACTTTGAAGTTGCTTCTTGTTCTTTACTTTTCTCAATAGTTTTGACATTTTCATATAAATCTTAGCTGGTATATCAGATCAGTTCTTCTTGATTAAAGTTTTTCTTTTTTTTTTTTTTTTTGCTTTTTGGGTCACACCTGGCGATGCACAAGGGTCACTCCTGGCTCTGCACTCAGGAATTACCCCTGGCGGTGCTCAGGGGACCATATGGGATGCTGGGAATCGAACCCGGGTCGGCCGCGTGCAAGGCAAACGCCCTACCCGCTGTGCTATCACTCCAGCCCCGATTAAAGTTTTTCATTGGGAGATTCAAGCATTTGAGTATGGTATGTGAATCATATTGTGCCATGTGACCCATGATGTGATATATTTTGTTGTCATCCTTCAGAAAGTCACTGTTTCAATTTTAGTCCACGCATAAAGTGATTACTAAACCCTGTTAAATTACGATTTCATTGTAATTTGAAAATCTTTGTTAATTGGGTAAGAGGAAAGAACTTAGTATACATTGATTTGGATTTTTATTATTTGTGCAGCTAATATCTATTTTGTTAATTTTATTCTCTGTGAATTATCTGATAATGAAAATGTTTACATTTTCATATAGACTTAATTTTTATAGAATAAATTGTATCCGCTATATAAATACATATTTAATGTATCTTTACATTTCTTATTTCCTTTCAGGAATTCTTTAAACCATTTTTACTGTGTTTACAATACAGTTAAGAATACCTTTTGTGCATACATCATTCCAACACCCACACACTATCAGGGACCTTCTAACCTCCACCTGTGTCCCAAGCTCCCCTCAGGGAAACTCACTTCTCGAGGTACAATCTTCAGTTCCAATGGCTTTGACTGTGTATTGTTCTCTTACTATATGTGCTTTCAGAATTTTCATTATTTATTATGAGTGGTTCTGTCTTTCATCCTGTCAATTATCGACAACTTAATATCTTCTTTTGATTTTGTTATTTCAAAACTTACTTTTCTATCTGCAGACAAGGTAAGTTTTTTCCTATAGTTTCTATGTCTCTAATGATTTGTTGTTTTTAAATTTTTCATGTTAATTCTTTATTTTTTGCGTTTATGTATTGACTGCTTCACTAGCTAGTTAATTTTGTTAATTAATTAGCATTCATCCATTGCAGTCATTCTTAGGATGGACAACTAAGTCATATATCCAAATAGTTAATTAGTGCACCAATATCTTGAATTAATAGTCTAAACTTTTCTCGCTGATTTGAAGTAGGAACTTTCTCATCAAACACACTTTTTTCCAGTGTCTTGATATTGTTTCTCTCCAGTGTCATAATTTTATCTGTTTTTATGTCAGTATAATACTCATTATTGTAACTTAATAAGACTTTTGATATTTGATACTTTGGTTTTTCTCTATATTTAACTTAGAGAATGTGAAAACTGTGGGATTTTTTATTAAGTGAGCATTAGAATTACTTGATGAAATTTTTAAAAAAGTTTTGGCTTTTATTTGAATTGAAAATATGGTAATACTATTTTTTGTGAGAATCTCCATCTTGATTTTATTGAGTCTTTCAATTTGGAAACATTACGTGTATCTTTATTTTTTTCAAGTTATTTTTTATATCCCTCAGTAAAGTTTTATGGATTCTTCATCTGGCCCTCACACATTTTCGCTTAAGTTGATTCCTAGGTATTTGTTCCTACTGTGATTTAATTTATTTTTTGTTAGGGTTTCTGAGTGGTTATTGCTGCCACATAAGAAAGCTGTTGTGTTTTATCTTTTATATTTTTAACCACTCAACATACTGAAACCTTTTATCAGTTCTGTAGATCTTCTGAGTTGATGTTTTGAATTTTCTAGGCGTTCACTCATATTATTGGGCAAATGATAGTAATTTATTTTAACTTTCAGTCTTTTTTTCTCCTTTCTGTCTTGCTCCTTGTTTCCTTCCTCCTTTTAAATTTCATTGCTTGGAACTTACAAATGGATGTTGAGTTGAACAATAGTGCTATAGCCTTGTTCCATTTCAGAAGATAATGGGAATGAGTTCACTGTTTGATTCCTATACGTGGTTCTGTCTTTCAATTTCAGATTGGCACTCTCTAATTCTAAGGAAGTATTCTTCTATGTCTCAAAAACTGAATTCTTAAAAGCCATGAATGTTGAGAAGCTTTTACCTAGAGCCTCTCCAACAATAGCTTGAAGATTGTTTATCTTACCTTCATCCTGCTAAAACAGTACCATATAAATGGTAAAACAATCTTTCCATTCTTAGAATAAGCATATTGTCCCTGACTATGTATATGTTTCTTTCTCATACAACAGTAAATTACTATTAACTTAGAGAGAGATTTTTGCATACACGTTTGTAGGTGAGACTGTGCTATCGGTTTTTAAAAGTTGAATTTTCAAAGCATTTCTTAAGGTTGTTAGACCAGAAAAATAAGTGTGGTTAGGTTATTGAGTAGCTCAGATGAGTTCATGCTGAAAAGCCACCATATGCTGTTGAGCGATTCTGCCTCTCCCATATCTGCTCTCACTTGCGTCCATTTCTATTTTCGTTTCTTCTGGTGGTTATGTCTACATGTGTAAATACATTGCTTAAAGTGCTTTTCTTGAATTATTAACTTCAGGCATCAGATGTTGGCTTTCTGTTGATAGAAATAAGGATGTGTTATCTTGATTCGCTTTCTATGCCTACTTTAGTTAGACTTTACTTTTTCCTCTTTCTGCTAAGTTACTTTTGCTGGGTTAGATGAGATCTAGGTTCAATCTCTGCCACTTGCCTTGTGCTCTGTTGGTAGGTGTCTCCTGGGCAAGACAAGGAGACATGGATGTTCTCTCCTTTTCCTCTACTTATGTTGCTTTTGGTTGCTTAGCCTTGTCTTCACATTTTGTGTTGCCAAGCTTGAGAATATGTAAGCTTTTTCCTGTAACTACGATTGCTTTTCATGATTGACTTTTTTCATGGTGCTAAAAGTGAAACACTTACAAATAACACTTATGTTCTTATGACTGTGCAAATTGTTTTCTGGCAGAGCCAGTTTGCTGGGATTGTATTTTGTTTTCTGTTGCACTCAGGTCCATCTTATATAACTCTCAAAGGAGACTATTGCTAGCCTCAAGGTTGAGTGCATTCTCTTTTTTAATATTTCCCATCTGCTATTTACTTTTATCTTACAATGTCAACTATCTTCTCTTTTTCGATGAGACATTTCATTCACCTGACTCACTTGTCAGGTCATTGCTGAATACTCTTCTTAGCTGTCATTAGAGAAATCCTTCCCTAGCACTACTGGCTTTAGTTCACCAAGGACGATTTTCTCTTTTTGCTGTTGCAGGTTTATTGGTTCGCAAACATATTTTGCAAAATTTTACATAAACTTGGAATTAAAATGAAAATGAGGATCTGGAGAGAGAGTACAGTGTTTAGTGCACTTACCTTGCATGTCTCCAACCCAGGTTTGATCCTTAGCACTTCATATGGTCCTCTGACCTATGCCAGGAGTGATACCTGAGTGCCAAGTCAGGGGTAAGCCATGAGCCCCACAGGTTGTGACTGAAAAAACAAGCAAATTAATAGATAAAATGAAAGAGAGACCAAAATTACATTAATATTTTCATCCCAAGTTCATTTCTGGACTATTAAATTCAAATAGAAGATGTTTTTTAAAGTAACTCCAAAGAAGTATATGGGAAGTGAAACTATTGAGGTCTTAAATAACTCAATAGTTATTTAATAATCTGGACTATACTTATTTTTCTCTATGTAAAATTTTTGATTGAAAATGATTTTTCTTGAAAATGTTTAGCTATGATTACATTTCTTCTTAGGGTCCAAGGTGGTTGATAAGAAGTTCCATTGGTATAGCTCTTATTTATCTTGTTTTTTATTTAAACACTTAAAAATGTATTTATTTCACAAAGACCTAGGAGGTAACTATCAATGATCAGCTTATTATTTTAACCTGAAACATATTTAATATTTGTGATTTCTTTTTTTGGTCTTGATATCAGTCTTTGGAAAACTGCCTAGAATATATCGATACTGGGAAAACAATGTCTAAATTTGGGTCAAGCAGAAAAATTATTTCTTGTTGGGCTATAGAAAATGATGTAAACTGAGCTTTTACCTCTGCCATGCAGCAGTCTCTGATTTATCTCATACTTTGACTGTAGTTTTCTCTGTCGGTATTGGTGATCCCTCTAGCTTCCAGTTAAAACTTCCTTCTCTATTAACCCATCTGTCATACCTTAAGCCCATCTGAGCCACCCCAGCACTCCACTGCTCTCCCTGCCAGGGTTATATTTCAATATTCCAAAACACAAGAGATGTCACTGGTGCCCGCTCGAGCAAATTGATGACCAACGAGATGACAGTGATAGTGATACAGTGATACAATAGAATATATATATATTATATATAGTGCCCGCACGCCTGGCTGTCTTCTCCAAGGCCCTTCGGAGGGAGTGGGCTCCAGCTTCCCTCCCCACCCAGAGCAGAGCTCCTGCAGCCGAAGATTTCTGGAGCCTAGCCACAGCCATGCTCAAGGCCCCTCTCCACACGTTCGTATGAGCCTCACGCATAAAGGTACCGGCAGAGGAACCCGGGGCTGAGACCTTCAAGCCTGCTTGGATCGGGACTGGGCCTCTTCTGCCCAGATTTCCCATTTTCCAGTAGCTAGGTGGTCACACCCAGGGACTGCCTCTGGCACCTTGTAATCTCACCAACGGCCAACATCCAGAGACTTAAAACCAAGCTCCTGGAAGCTTATAATTTATAGTCTACTTCTCACTCTGGGAGAACCTGGCAAGCTACCGAGAGTTTCCTGCCCACATGAGAGAGCCTTGCAAACTCCCCATGGCGTATTCATATGCCAAAACCAGTAACAATGCTGGGTCTCATTCCTGGGACTCCGAAAGAGCCTCCAATGCAGCACAGTTGGGAAGGACAAGTAAAGAGAGGCTTCTAAAATCTCAGGGCTAGGACGAATGGAGGTGTTACTGAGACCACTTGAGAAATTCAATGATCAACAGGAGGATGATGATGATGATGATGATGATGTGTATATGTATATATATATATATATATATATATATATTCCTGTGGGTACAGGTGGATTTTATCCTCTATAAATGACTCAACTTGCTCTTAACTCAGATCTAAATGAATGAATGACCTTTACAAAGAACCTACCACAAAAATGTCAATGGGTTGATCATTGTGTGATTGTAACTCAAACATGAAAGCTTGTAACTATCTCACGGTGATTCAATAAAATTTAAAAGAATAAATAAATAAAATTTAAAAAGTCAATGGGTAAAACAGACCTTACTAATTATTTCTTATTGGATATAGTGAAAGTAAACACTTTGGAGCAAGAAGTCAAAAGTTTATGGCAAACATTTCTTTTCATGCTGATTCTCTTTTGTACTTTCACTGATTTTATTTAGCTCTTTTTATTACCCAACGGTATGAATATATCGCTGTTTCTTTTTTCCTCTTCCATTGTATTTTTTTCCTCCCCTCAATTATGGAAGAACTTTAGTTTTTCTCCTGGTCTCTACCTTCAAACATGCATACTTAAACTCATTTTAATATTAAGCAAGTCAAGAGGGACTGTAACTGATAGGCACTTCTTCCTGAGAAATAAATAAAAATACTTATATCACACATGGGGTGATGTTCAAGAATTCTTTTACACAAAGAATTTATGTTTTACATCAAGATTATAGACAATAGAATTCTCATATCACCCACTTCCGGATAGAAATCGGCACTAAATATGATAGTCTAGCATGTATTTCCTATGCTTAAACTAAATGGAATGGACTACATGATTCATTAACTGCTAACATTTTAGTTTAAATAACTAAGTTCACAGAGTAATAACAGCTCATTTATTCACAGATGTTGTTACTGAAAACTCAACTCTTCAGACAAAATTTGAAAGCTTGCAGAGCAATTATTATATATTATGTAATTTAGTACTCCTAAAATTTCTTGACCTCTGTATAATAATAATAATAATAGTCATTATTATTATTCTTCACTTATCTATGGAAAGAATCACTCAGATAGTCTGGTTAAGTTCACTGACAAAAGTTATGGCACTGCCCAATACCTATTGAAATGAACAAACAAAAGTGAGTAATAAATTAAAAAATAAATAAATTGTACCAAAATTTCCCAGTAAGGTAAAGAGAATAACCAAATGTGGTACGCCTTTAATTTAACTTCGTTTTACTTTAATTTTTATTTATTTATTAGTTTTTGGACCCCACTTGTCATTGCCCAGGTCTTACTCTAGGCTCTGTGCTCAGGGACCATTCCTGAGGCAGTTTGGTGATTGATCCTGTGGGGAGCCAGGGCTCAGACCTGGGCCAGGTGCATGCAAGGTAATCACCTTATGCACAGTACTATCTTTATGGCCCCTAATGGTACACCTTTTAAAATCAATCAATATATGGAAACAACTCAAATGTTCAATGTAGGCAGATAAAGAAGGTGTGGCATATATGCATAATGGAATACTATGCAGTGGTGACAGAAAGTGAATAAATATCTGTAAGTAGATGCAGTGAGGTTGATTGTAGGGTTTTCCAGGTGATCCCGGTTGAAAGCCTAGAAGACAGTATTCTAACTTTGACTCTGCTTCACCCTAGCCAACTCTCTCCTTCCTGTTCCCATTCCATTGGGTTACAAGTTCCATTGGGTTACAAAAATATTCAAACTCCAGCTTCTCTCAGAATACAAAACAGTGCCTTGTTGTGGAGGAAGAAAGTCAGGTGCCACTTGTGCTGTATATCACAGCAAATTGAATGTCAGGGCAGAACCAGCACCAAGCTAAGCAAGTCGTGAAGAAATGGCAGGACCATAGTAGAGCATCCTACCAAATTGGTGGTGGGGTAGGGGTGGTGTGGGGTGGTTTGGGGCAGAATGAAGGTGGTAAGAGAGGAGAGGACAGCACAGCAGAAGGAAGAAAGAAAATCAGCAGGGACTCCAGTGTGCAAGAGTAATATTTCTACCTAAAAACAAAATGAATTTGTTGCAGATTAAAGAACAAATTTGCAAATTGCAATTTAAAGAATGCTACAAATTAAAGAGCAGGACTAAATTATTCCCAATTACTTTACACTCTATAATAACTTGATAGAAATAGGAAGCTAGCTAGGTGAGAGTTCAAGGAGGAGGGGATCAACCAACATAATGAGATTATTAAAGGACAAAGAAAACACATTGAGGCCCCCAGTAGCATTAATAGGATTAAAGAGCCCACAAATAAATCAGGATCTGTAGAAAAATGATACAAAACAGAAACAGAATAGAATCTACATTTCTGCGGGAAGAGCGTAGGGGGAAAGTCCTAACAAGCAGATGATTGCAGATGAAATGGAGTGATGAAAGTCATTAAAGACAGATTAATGCAAAGAGAGTTGAAAAAGAAAAGGAGATCTGTTCAAATATATATAAATCCATATAATGCAATGGATTCAAATATATAACACACTATGGTTTAATTTAATGCAGTATAATAAGGACAAATCTTTTTTGAGTTTACTATGCATGAGACTTTTTTTTTAGGAGGTTTTCATGTATTCATTTTTCACTATAAAACTAGGAGGTCAATACTATTAGTACTCTCAATTCATGCATGAGGAAATTAATACTTAGTTAAGTAACTTGCTCAAGGTCAGACCCTTAGTATATAGAGCAGAACTGGGATTCAAAGGAGCAGAATTATGTGACTCTGAATCTGAATAGGAAACATTTCCCCAAGTGAATGAGTAACTAGATTTGCAGTTCAAAGGACAGTGCATTACCAACAGCAGCATTCTTTTACCTCCTCATCAGCCATGCAGGAGGCTTCCAGCTTCTCCACATCTCCTCTAGTCTTGTTACTGTCTGGGGTTGGCTAGTTTTTGATGATAGGCTTCCTCTGATAAGAAATATACAAAGCAGGCAAATTCACAGGAACAGAAAATAGGTTGAAATGCAGAGGGTTTCAGCTGTAGCCTATGGCTCAACACTGTCCCTAGCACAGTGGTTGGAAACCAGTGGATTAAAGGATATCAGCCTTGGAGACAGAGGAAGGAGGCATCGCTGCTTAATGGTTGCAGAATTTCTCCATGGGATGATGAAACAGGCTCAGAAATGTATAGTGATGCCGCTTGTACAGTATGAGTACCACCAAGGCCCCCCGAAACATATACTTAAAATGGTTTAAATGGTTTTGTTATATATTTTATAATATCCGCAATAATGAACACATGTTCTAGTAAAACTTGGTACAGGTTGCTGAGCACCAAGACGTGTCCCAATTAAGCTCTGAAAAGTTAGGGGAAAAGAAGAAATTACCCTGTTTTCCAGACACCAGGACATCCCCCCACCGCAAAGGAACCAGCCTGACCTTAAACTTCTCTGTATCAACATACAGTAGTGGAATTCAAAGGAATAAAACCTAGTGGCTGGGCGGGAAGGAAAGCGCAGCCCCCGCAGGACTGTGGTCCAGCGAGCAAGCTAGCAATTGTGCTGAAGAACAGATGAGCTCAGGCCACGTAACGTCCATGAGATTTTGAAAAAATACTGAATCACAAAATCCAACTAATTAAGAGTGAATAAAAATAAAAGATTCATGAAGGCAGCACTCGTCGGTATCAGGATTGATGACGAGCGAGTGACTCCATATAAATATAGAACTAACAATAAACCATGCTGGCAATTATGGTTATAGATCAGGATGTGAAGGTCATAAACCTAGTCAGCCTAACAGCCGCCACCAACAATTAAAGCTGAGAAATTGGGAGATAGAGCGAGGGCAAGTGGAGAGGAAATGTAAGCGTAATAATGCTATCTTTCACAGCAAGGAGGCATTAAATAGTGTCTAAAATTAAAATAAATAGTTAAAAAAAAACCCAGCAGTGTAATTACTCCAAACTCATTGTAGTTTCTCCACAAGCTGTACATTTAACCTCAGATATCTTTTGGCAAATATTTCATGATGAAAAAATGTCTGAAGGTCTGGATTTCCTTCCATTTTGCTTAAATTTTAATTTTCTCCTGTTTATACACACAAATGCAAATAAATATATAAGATCTTTAAATAGGCTGGATAGTATTCATTTTTACCTATTCTGTCCAGCCATCTGCCAGCCACTCTTTCATCTTGTACAAATAAGATATTGACAATGATTTTCACCATATGTTAATGGTTATTATTTTTGGGTGTTGGGACTAAGTAATTTCTTGAACCTTAGATATTTGTGTGTATTTTTAATTTCTTGAGTTTTCAAAATCGATATGTATATTTTTCACAGACTAGAGCGATAGCACAGTGGGTAGGGCATTTGCCTTGCATGTGGCTGACGAGGGTTTGATTCCTCCATCCCTCTCAGAGAGCCCAGCAAGCTACCGAGAGTATCCCGCCCACAAGTCAGAGCCTGGCAAGCTCCTTGTGGCATATTCGATATGCCAAAAACAGTAACAAGTCTCACAATGGAGATGTTACTGGTGCCCACTTGAGCAAATCGATGAAAAGCGGGTTGACAGTGCTACGACAATGCTAAAGTGGTATTGAGTTAGATATTTTTCACAGTAACAATAATCTTTCTTTTTCTGTGGCAGGGAGACTGCTTCCAAGTGGTGCTTAGGTCTTTGTAGATGCAATTAGAGAACTCAAGATGAGATCATCCTGGATTTCAGAAGTTTAAAACGTAGCAGTTCACACTTTGCTAGAGAAAGGAGAGAGAGAGAGATCTGAAATACAGCAAAGACAGAGCAGGTCACATAAAAACATTAGAGTTAACAGAGGATGCAGACGCAAGAAGCCAGAAAAGGCAAAACATTTTCCTCTCGGATCCCTACTGATAGTTGTTGATTTAGAGTCCAGAGGTGTAAGAGAGGAGAGGCCAGGAGACAGTGATGTAGGCAGGTAGTTAGGGAAAGGCCCTGGACAATGAAACAGGTCAGCAAAACTTCTGGGAGGAAAATTCCAAGGTTGATCCACCTTGTGGATATGGTTAGAGCAGCGGACCCTGAAAAGATTGTACCCCTCCCAATGAAGGAAATTCCTCAAATTCCCTCCAACCTCTCCCTTAATCTGATTAACTTTAGTGATTCAGCCCAAAGCAGACCATCAGCACTCCTGACTTCCCTGGTAACCTCCTGAGCAGCGGACTTTTACCCAGAAAGAAACCCCACATGGGCTCAGGTTGGAGAAGCCCTATAAAAGCCACCTTGAACAAAGGAAGGGTGCACATATGCTGCTTGCGCCCACGCGGCCAAGCACATGTGGCGCCTGAGCACATGTGTCGCCCGCATCTCCTCTCTTGAGATGTGTACTTTCATGCTTTCATGTCTAAAGCTAGGATGTGTGTAGGGGCTCTCCCCGCCCTTGGAGAAGCCCATGTTCTCTCTTGAGTGCACTACTCTCTCTGTCTCTCTCTTTCACTCTCTCCCCATCCATACCTTAAAAACCCTCCAAATAAAATTCACTGCTTGTCTACTCCTGAAATTCCTTTCTGTGAGGCGAGACAAGAACCCAGTAACCCTGGGTCCTGGGTGGCAGAGGAGGATGGGGAGAAAGTGACCATCTTTCTCCTCCCCACTTCACATAAGTCACCCATGGGGCCCACCGACATCAATAATCCAGCAGGTAGGGTGCTTGCACATGAACCAGGTTCAATCCCTGGCACCCCATATCGTCCCCAAGCCCATACACAGTGATCCCAGAGAGTAGAGTTGGGAATAAGCTCTGAGTACTGCAGGTGTGGCCCAGAAGCAAAAACCAAAAACAAAACTGCCAGAGAAGAAATTCCTGTCATCTGAAATCACTAAGTTTGCCATCATTTCTGATGACAGTAAGAGGAAACTCAAATGGTCAAGAAAAACATTAACTCAGACCCTGTGTGGTGCCTTCTACACAAGGAAGATGTGACTTGAATCTTAATTTTTGTGTCGATCTGCAGAGGGACAGAACTCCTTTGGAACGCCAGCAGGACTTTTTGGAGCACTCACAGTTCCGTTGCTGCCTCCCACTCTTTCTTTTTTACATCTTGCTGGAGGCTGATGCTCACAGATACAACCCAGCAAAAATTAGTAGGGAGATTGCGGCAGCACATTGCATCTTGGAAGGTGTAGTTTTCACAAGTGGAGTGCTATAGGTGGGCTGGCAGGAAAGCTTCTGTGGATGGTGATTTTGCATGCATGCCATCTGTTCCTAGTGTCACAGAACCAGACATCAGCTTAGGAGATGAGCCAAACTGCTATTCCTTGGAATCTAATCATAGTCAATACTAATAAGAGCAAACATTTATTGCAAGCTTAACATTTGCGGAGAACTCTTCTACGACAGGTGTCTGCAAACCATGACCCCTGGGCTACCTCTTGCTCCTGTTTTTATAAAGTTTTATTGGTACATGGCCTTATTCACTCATCTAACTATTGTTGATGGCTGCTGTCTTGCTCCAGTGGTGGAACTGAGTCATTGTGACCGTGACCAGATAACCAGCCAAACCTAAACTTTTTCGTAGTATCCTTGGAGAAAATGTCAGGCACTTGTCTGAGCTGTTGCAAATGAAAACTTAGTTAATTTTCATGATGATTCTCTGAGGCTGTTGTTTCCATTACCCCCATTTTGCACATTGGGAAATAAAGTTGTGGAGAGACTTAAAGTAATTGCCCAGCAATGTGCTGTGTGATGTGGGGAGGCTGGAGTTTGACTGCAGGGACCCTTTCTCTCAAGTTGACATTATTGTCATGCTGTGCTCCCGAGGGATACCTCTAAGATTCAAGAACCTTCTGGAAAGTAGGAATGAGTATGTGAGTCTCTGTTAGCTGCTTACTGAGGACATGTCTAAGAAGATCTGACAGACAGGGACTAGCTGCTCTCCTTGCTCTACTATCGAAGTCTGGGGAGGCTGGGTCAATAGCATTTAGAGAGAAACAGGTTGATATTATAAAAAGTTAGTCGCGGCATCATGATCTAGACTCTGAGAATGATGTAGTGTCAGACATGTATTGGGCTCAGAAAACACCTCATTCATAGATCCTTCTGGGGGGATTGGCTACTGAACAGGCATTTCAGAACCTCAAACAATGAGCTGAAAATCAAACAACGTGAGGCATCAGAGCAGCCTCAGGCAGGATCATATTCAACTTGTTCCAGAGCTCTTGATGGGAACTTTCATCTCTTCATACTCTCTCTGATGAAGTGTCTTGACTTTGGTTCACAGTTGGATACCCAGGCCCTCCAAGAGAACGTGGCTTAGAACCACCACACCATGCACATTTGCTCTAGAGCACAGATGGTTTGTTCTTGAAAGTTACATGGCAGCCCCATGGAAGAGTTCATGCCTTTCCCAGTGGCACTGGGGAAAAGTTCCAGGCCAAAATAAATATCTGTGAGCTGCAGCCCATCATTAAGCATCTCCTTCAGGAAAAGCTTCCTGGCCCCAGTGGAGGCTCCGTTAAATGTCCTGACTGTTGTGAGCACTCAGCCATGCCAGGAAATGTGCTGAAATAAAATGCTTTCAGACATTGGGTGGCCATCTAGCTCTGATGCGCGCTTTCTCCATTCCTGTTTATGTTTTATACTTTGTGTTTTGGGGTCACACGTGGCAGTGCACAGGGCTAACTCCCACCTCTCTGCTCAGGGATCACTCCTGAGAGAGTTTGGGGGACCACATGGGTCACAGAGGATTGAATCTGGGTCAGGTGCATGTAAGTCAAGGGCCTTCCCTGCTATACTATCTCTGGCCCTCATTCCAGTCTACTTTTCTGATTTTCACCACTTTTTTTTTCCTCTCCCACTCCTGCTCTGAGTCCTGGAACCACATTGGTGCCATGGGTGGTTGGGAATTGCTGATAAGTGACATGAAATATAAAATGTATGGGGCTTAGTGGGGTAGACAGTAGCAAGAGAAAAGGTAACCAGGAATATTGGGAGGGAAGTAAAGGAGGGACTTGGATATTTTGTTGTTATTGCTTTTTGCTTTTTGAACCACACTCAGCTGTGTTCAGGTCTTCTGGTTTTGTACTCAGGGATCACTCCTGGCAGTCCTCAGGGGGCCATACATGGTTCTGGGAACTGAACCTGGGTCAGCTCTGTGCTAGATAAGTGCCTTAACCCCTGTAGTCTCTTTCTCTGACCTGGCTTCAGGAGGTTCAATAACTTGATAGCCGGTGACTAACCAGGCTGGTATTAGACCCAGTGAACTTAACTACCAAAGGCAAAGGATAAGCAAGAGATGTTTGACCATATCAGGTGGTGTCTCTCTGCCTCCATCTCTCTATGAGAAAATGGAGGCAGAGAGTGACAAATAGCACTCTTCATCTTAGAAAAAAGAGATACCCTTACACTAGGGGAAAAAATGCTGTCAGGATTAATTGGATAACAGCTGTCAAATTCTTGTTGCTCTTTAAAGGATGGTGAAAAAGGATTAATTATTGTGCTGTTATTTTGTGTGGACCCTGATACAGTTAGGTGATTTAAGTGTCTAGTGACACCCTTGGTAATTGGAAGTGACAGGAGGGGACGCCTTGCTGTTGTTGGCCAGAGGGCATCTCATGTTTGCTGGACAGTGAGCTGGCAGAGGGACACAGGGTGTGACTCAGGGGAGAACTAGTCTTCTTCAGGCAGGTCAGTAGACTTGTCAGCCCTGAGAATGGGGGCTGTTACCCATCAGTCACCCCAGCGTCATAGACCACTGACCTCTCGGGACTGGTGATGAGGAGCTGGTGAGTACACAGGGACCCTCTGGTCAGTATCTGCAATTTCACTTAGACTTGTTCAAAGTGCCAATTCCAGGCCAGGGATCTAGCTCAGCAGCAGGGCACTTGTTTAGAATCTAGAAGGTCCAGGGATAAATGCCTTGCACCTAAGAAAAGGGTGGCAGAAGAGAGATAGTACAACACTTTGGATGTTTGTCTTGCATGTAGCCACCCTAGGTTTTATATCCAGCACCAACTAGGGTCCCCTGAGCCCAACCAAGATTTACTCACCAGAGAGCCAGGAATAAGCCCAGAGCATTGCTAGGTTTAGCCTCCAAACCTAAATGAATAAAAAAAAAGTACCACTTATCCAATGCCACCCTTAATCTACTGGACATGGAATTCAGAACTCTTTTAACATATTTCTAAAGCATGCCATGCAACTGGAAACTAGTATTTTGGAGGGAAATTGTTTTAGCTGTGGAATTAGCATCTTGGATGGAATGGATTCTGGAGCTCACAGCCATATCTGGTTGTGTGACTTTGAACATGTCACAATCCCTCTTTGAATACCAAGTATCTAGTGTGCCAAGCCGGGGGGAGTGGAGAGGGCCTCTGAGCATTTGTTCTGTATTACTCTTCCTTCTAGTCCCTCCCCAGGTTAGGAACTTTCTTGCCTCTTAGCTTTAAGACAAGTTACTCTTGACAGGATCATTCTCTCTGCTCCCTTTCCACCTGTCTGACACCTGTATCACTTTTGGCCTCATCATCCTTCAGTTTTTCCCAATGAACTGTAAGTATTTCTTCTCTCCACCAAGTCCAGGTTGGACAACTCCATATGTCCATGTACTGCATAGAACATAGAAGCCCCTTGTAAATTCCCTTCGCGTGTCTATCATCTCTGTCCTGGTAATATCTCCACCTACTGACCTCAGTATCCCCAAAGTGTGGGACAAGTCATGGGTGCACAAGTAATGTTTGAGGTCAGAGTTGATTTTATTCAATGGAGTCAGTGCTAGATTCCAGGGGCTCTATAAGGAAAAAGTGCTGGGTTGACCAGTCTAAGTGGAGTCACATGGGGAAAATTGAGTTCCCCGCTGATTTCAGGATGCTGTACCTGGGAGAACAGATGGAGAAAGCTGATCCCAGAGACTGAGATTTTGAAGGAAGAAGACATAGAACTGGGATGCTAATAACTTTAATCACATCCCTAAGGGCAGAGGGCCCTACTTCTTCCCCCTGCCTCAGTCAATTACAATATAATCTACTGATTATATTAAAGAACAAGTTATAATTGACTCGAACAACATGGGGGACTTGGGGCACTGACTCTTGTGCAGTTAAAAATTGAGTATAATTTCTGGATCCGGAGCAGCCACGCATGAAAACGGCCCCTCTGCTGCTTAAAGACTATGATCCAGGAGGTCTACTAACCCATTTTGGCACCCAGCGGCTTCTTATAGAAATGCATCTAGACTGTGAACTGAGCTACAACCCCATGCCGCCCGGGGAGGGGATAGGATTTTCTCTCTCAACCCTCTCTTTCTACGCGGGAGGTGGCAGCGGTGGCAGCAGTGCCCACGTGGCGAGTGCCATCTTCTAGAACTCACAACCCAGAGGGATGAGTTTGCAGTGACCTGACATCCAGGAGATCATCGGATGGGGGTGTTACTGGTACGCTCTCCGCCCAGATGAGATCCGGAGCAGCCGCACACGAAAACGGCCCCTTTGCTCCTTAAAGACTATGACCTGGGAGGTCTACTAACCCATTTTGGCATCCAGAGGCCGAGCGGGCTCTTATAAACTTCATTCTCAGCAATGGAAAACAAATGATCAAATGATGCCTTTTCAGCAGGTTTGATTGTTGGGGGAAAATTCCAAATAATAATAGTGAGTTCTCTGTTGAAATATCGAAAGTATTCAAAGTATAGAGAGAATAAAGTGAAGATCATTAGCCACTCAGGTGGGGGGTAGGTAGGAGGGGGGTATATTGGGGTTCTTGATGGTGGAACATGTGCACTGGTGAAGGGATGGGGGTTTGATCATTATATGTTTGAGACTTAAACCTGAAAGCTTTGTAACTTTTTTCACGGTGATTCAATAAAATAAAAATTTAAAAATAAAAAAAAATTGAGTATAATTTCTGATGCTTCCAAACTTAAACATAGTTGTCTCTTGCTCTCAGAGCATCCTGTTACCCCATTACCCACTGTGGGTACCAAAAAACCTATGGATGATTACATCCCTTCCAATCACACCTCTGTATCCAGTTCCATGGATTTCACCAACCCTCATTCACTGTTGGTTGAATCCATGAATGTAGAACCCCAGGATGGAGGGCCAGCTGTATTTGTTGAAAAAATATCTGCTTGTAAGTGGACCTGTGTAGTTCAAAGACGTGCTGTTCCCAGATCAAGAGCAAGGGAGTGGCATTTATCCTGCACTCTGGGAAGAGGCCTCACGTCACGCAGCATTGCTCAGACTTTAAACCACTCACTATTTGCTCAGCAGAGCTCAGAGAAGGTCTTTTTTTCTGCCTCTGGGTTTTTATACCACTTTCAGCACTTCTCCACAGCTACTCCTGACTCTGTGCTCAGGGGCTGCTCATGGTGGTGTGTGGAGTGCCTGGGATTGAACCAGGGATGACCACTTGCAAGGCAAGAGCCACAGCCCCTGTCCTGTTTCAACTCTGGCTTTTCTCGGTAATCTTTCTTTCTACATGTATTTATTTGAGACAGTTGTTATTTATTTGCTTATTTATTTTTGGGACACTCTGCCCAGGACAAAGGCACAGAAGCACATACCTCCCACTGGTGACCTGCTCCTTAGAGGACCCACGTCTGGGATGGGGCAAAGAAAAGTGTCAGGTGAGGACATGGCAGACTTGAATGCTTTACGTCTCTCCCAACCCTAGCATCTGAAAGCTCGGAAAATAATAGACTGACCCAGTTGAGTGATGGGAAGTCCAGGCAGTACTATTTTAACAGTCTTAGTCATCTCGTTGGGCTTTCTCCAACCTCCCTCCAAATTTCCATTTGTGTTTTTTCCCCCACTGCAAATATACGAGGTAATAATCCAGTATTTTCCATGGAGCATAGCAAACATGCTATATATAAGACACAATTGAACATTCTGTGAGTGTAATTGGAGCATAAATGTAACTAATCAAAATATTATCATGCCAACGGATGTGTGAAGAGTTTGGAGATTTAAAAAAATATATTTTAGTTCCATGTCATTTCAGTTTAGAGATTTAGAGCTACAGAAGCAAAGGACTCATCCCAATGAATGTCAAGAACAATTTGGGGTCTGACAATGTTCCCGACAGCCCTGTTGTTGTCTTTACTATTAATATGGGAGCATCTTGACAACTGATTTCATTTTTGTCTTTCCTCCCACTCTTTGCCCATCTTCCTAGCTGCACCAGATCTCAAGAGCCATGCTAGCAGACCCCCAAGGAATGTGCAATTACTCCTGTCACCAAAAGCTACACAGATCCCTGTGGTGTGGACCCTAAGAGCCATATGATGTTTAAAAATTCTTGACTTTGAATCTTTTGGCTCTGTTCTAGCTGTGTGACATTGGGATAGTTACTAAACCTCTCTGGGCTTCAATTTTCTCATTTGTAAAAGGATAATAGTGACTACATTGTAAGGTTGATCGAATCAAATGAACATACATAAGTAAAATAGTTTGTGGTTACTGTTATTAATCGTGTGTGGATGTGGCCAAGGAGCAGAAATGCATTCTCGAAGGAATACAACAATTTATTTTTCAGAAAAAAAGACCCAAAGCAAAACAAAAAACAAAAACAAAAACCAAACAAACAAATTCTCCTCTATCACCTTCTCTCCAGAAGCACCATAGATAGCAAACCAAAGACAGGCATATCAAGTGAGCTAAGTTGGAAGGCACTTTAGAGATTATTTCTGCCCACTTGGTTTTGTAGGTAAAGCCACAGAGAGAACCAACCCCTTGTTCATAGTGGTGCCCTGTAAGCAAACCACATGTGCAGGAGGCACTCCGAGTCTGCAGGGAGAGCGCCCTCACCCCTCTCTTGGTTCTGCCTTGCCCTTGCTAAAGCCCGTCTCTGAGTTGCTTGTCCTCACACGAGAGAGCATCTTGATCCAAGATGTGATTCACCATTCACTAGCCCCGTTCTCAGTTCTTCCTCTGGTCACCTGCGGGTCCTACTGTTCTCCCTACAATCACATTTGTTTCTTCCTCCTGGGATGTTGTGATGTGGTGAGGGACGTGGAGAAAGGAGAGCTTTGAAGTTGAGAGTGGTGGAACTCAGGGGCTGGAGAAATAGTACAGTGGACAGGGCGCTTGCTTGGCGTGTGACCTCAGCACAGCCTCTGGTCCTCTGAGCACCACCAGGAGTTATGCAAGAGCACAGAGCCAGGAATAAGCCTTGATTAAAACTGGGTGTGGTCCAAAAAACAAACAAACCAAAAAAGAAAAACAGAAAAGGAGCGTGGGGACCCGGGTTTTATGTGCCTCTCCCCATTTTACCAGGGCTGTTTTCATCCCAGGATTACAGCAATGTCCAAAGACAACATGTGAAATGAAAAGATTTTGATTTCCGTTTGGGAAAAGGGGCTGTCCTTGGCTTACATTGTCTCCTGTTTTCTCCCCCATCTTTCTCCCTATTGGAGCGATAGCACAACAGGTTGGGCGTTTGCCTTGCATGCTGCCGACCCGGGTTCGATTCCTCTGTCCCTCTCAGAGAGTCCGGCAAGCTACCGAGAGTATCCCGCTCGCATGTCAAAACCTAGCAAGCTACCCGTTGCATATTCAATATGCCAGAAACGATAACAACAAGTCTCACAATGGAGACATTACTGGTGCCCGCTCGAGCAAATCGATGAACAATGGGACGACAGTGCTATAGTGCTTTCTCCCTATGAGTCTGCTGTCTTTGCCTAAATGCCATTTATCCTGGTGTACCGCATTCCTCTTCCCCTTGATCCATCCCCCTTTTCCCCCCTCTACCTTCTCCCTTCTTTCCCTTACAATTATTTTTTTCCTCAGAAATGAGTAATGAAAGCCAGACACCCGGGTGACTGGGTCACAATTAGATCCCACAAGTAGGACCCCTTTCAGCAGCACCTTCAAATCCAATCACCTGGGTTTAATTCCATTTTTAAACAGCATTATTCACACCTACATGGATTATCAGATAGCTGTTTCTTGGAAAATTGCCTTAACAAATTTGCATATGAAATGCTTAACCCCAAACTTATTGGTCTGAATGAATAGTTACAGAAATAGTTATTACTTGCTCACACAAACTAATTCTGCCAAAATGTTCTCAATAATCAGTTCCTTTGAAACTTCAGGAAGTATTTTCCTTGTTTAAAATAGATATTATATATTCATTAAGCTGTAATTAATCCCTACCCCCCATTTTTTGGCCATATTAGAAAAGAAGCCAATTAAGTTTTTGACATGAAAATAACTTTTTGATAGAATGGATAACATTGAATGCAATTTGATAAATTACGTTTATAACTGCTTAATGATTATTAGTTTTCCTGATAGTGTTAGTAGACTTCTATGCTTTTTTTCCACATATATGCCCTTACTTTGTACATTGTATCCTTTGATATTTTTGGGCCTCTTGTCTTTTTGTTTCAACCAGACAATGAAATTTTCAACCTTTTGGACTTTTCAGTTAGACCTTATCCAAAATAGTTCTAATAGAAATATGTGTAGGATGAGAAACGCAGGGATAATTATTCTCTGGGGCACAGAAAGTGACCTTTAATAGTTTTCTGAAATACTTCAGCTAGGTCAGAGTGGATTTCAGGATCAGCTGAAACAAACACCCTTAAGTGAGGATGTATGCAGCATGTGCTGGTGTGCTATTACTGCTGTCATCTGTTACCAGATATTTTAGTCACTGAAAATATCGTGCATTTTTCGTCTTATAGATCTGGAGTTCAGAAGTCCTAACTGGGCCTCAATGTGCCTTTCTCAGCTAAAATCAAGGTGATGAAAGTGCTGTGTTCCTTTCTGGAAGCTTCAGGGGAGGAAACTGTTTTTCTGCTTTTTCAAGTTTGTGGAGGCCACCTGCATTCCTTGGCTCCTTTGTTCATCTCCGAAGCCAAAGGCATAGTACCATCCAGTCCTCTCTGGTTCTGCTTCTCAGCTGCAGAATAATCTCCTCCTTCCAATCCCACCTGCAATCTGCATTTCTCTTTGACAAATCTGACACTTCTCATGGGTTCCATAGCTCAGAACGAGGACATCCTGGAGAGACCATTATCTTATTTTCCACAGAGAGAAGACTAGGAAAGAATCTTCAGAGACTAGGCAGGGAGGTGGAAGCTGGGCTATGGGGGGGGGGATCAAAAAATGCCAGGGAAAAACTGTGGGCTTTCTAGGAAACAGGCAGTTTCTGGTACAGAGGGCTTTCTAGGGAGTTTAGGACACGTCCTTGTCGGTTTGTGTCTCTCATAGAGGGCTTTGTTTTTCCAGAGGACAGGAAAAGAATGAAGGGCTAGACAAGTGCGGAGGTCATTACAAAAGCCCAGAAAGCAAACGTTTAGATGCCCCGTGACACCAATGTCATAGACAAAAACTAGGCCAGTGTCCATCGACGTGGAGAGGAAGATGATCCAAGCAATGTCAGGTGGGGTCATCCCCAGAACTTCATCACCAGGGGTTGGGAATGAGCTGAGAGACTGCGTTGCCTCTTGGTGTAATCCTTGTAGTTTTCTTCAGTCTGTTGTGATTTTCTTGAAGATCTTGGGGCACCTGGGAAAGATAGAAGAAGAACTTACCGAGGTGCAGCTTGGATTCAAATCCTGGCCAGACTTTGCTGTTCTGTTCTTGCACCTCAGGACTAGAGGCTTTGCTACTCATTTTGAAGCACGTTTCAGAGCTAACGGGATGAGTGGCACTGCATGTGCACAATTGTAAGAGGAAGTTGGCATTTGGAATGCGTGAAACCTCTCTGCCTCCAAAAGGCAATGTATTATATTTTCCCCTTACTAAATGGCTCTCTGGGGAACCACTTCTGTGGCTGTGCAACTCCGGCAGGAGGGAAAAATCATTCTTAGTAGAAACTCATTGAGAAGATAGGAATCCAGAGCCTCAATTTCTGTTGTGTTACATAAAGTTGGGTTTGTCTCTAGTCCCAGACACACACCCACTGGCATTTATAACAGGAGTCCTTTGTATTAGAGAAGGCCTTGTGTCTTACCTGGATATCATCTAAGATGCTTTGATAATTAATCTCACGTTTCTAGAGAAGTGCTTTCCAACAGAATTTTCTATGACAGTGGAAATGTCTGTTTCAGTAGGACAGTCACTAGCCGAGCATCTACTGAGTAGTTAGATGCTGTGGTTAGCATGTCTAATGAAAGAAATCTCTTTTTAAAATTTGATCTTCGTTAATTTAAGTAGGCCCATGTTACTATTTATGACCTGGTGGATTGGAGACTACAGTTATAGACCCCAAGTCTCTGCTTACTGCACTGGGATAAATAGGTTACTATTTACCATACTTGCCAATGTGATATTCTTTTTTTAAATTTTTTTGAGGGAGGCCATCACTCTCAGCTATGTTCTGGGCACACTCACATCTCTTTGCTCAGGGATCAGTTCTGACCGTGCTTAGGGGACCACACAGGGTGCTGAGGATTGAACGTGGGTCAGTCACCTGCAGGCAAGTGCCTTACCCACTGTACTATTTCTCTAGTCCCACCGGTGTGACTTTGGAAATAAGTGTTTACCTCTGTCTTCCTTGGTGTTCTTTGCTTTCAAACAGGGTTAGTGGGGGGTCAGAGGGAGTAGCTCTGTGACTTAGCATGCCTGCCTTTTCTTCATGATCCCACTTTGCAGCCAGCCAAGGACATTGAGGCCCAGAGTGGGGGAGGTTCTAGACTTGCTCAGAACATGCAGGACTCTGGCATCTCTGCTGTCTGTCAGCCCCAGTGTCCCAAGCCACTTCTAACAGCACACACAGCCAGGTGTGCAAATGCCACTGCAGGTAGGGGTGCATATCTGGTAAGCATTGTCCCTAAGGAGGGTGGTGACACCCCAGCTCCAGGAAGTGTGAGCCCAGCCCCCAAATAAGTGGAACCCCAGGGGAGCTGCCCGGTGGAGCGTGTGAGCGTCACAGCCTGACACGTGATCTGTTGAGGCCACTGGGACTGAAACGTGCCAGCAGCCCAGTCCACTCTGCACGTGAACCACTGCTTATCACAACCACAGCATCAGAAACAAAGGGAAGAGTTTCTGATAAAAGTCAAACAAAAGCAGAAGAAAGCAGGGAGAGGGGTCGGAGAGTTAGCACTTTCCTGTTCTTCTGCTGAACCTCCAACAGACCCCCAGGCCTGCCAGGATTGATCCCTAGGCACAGAGCAGGAGCCAACCCTGAGCACAGCTCAGTGTGTCCCCACAAAATAAATTTAAGAAAGAAGCAGGGAGGGGCTGGAGTGATAGCACAGTAGGCCGGACATTTGCCTTACACGCGGCTGACCTGGGTTTGATTCCCAGCATCCCATAGGGTCCCCTGAGCACCGCCAGGAATTAATTCCTGAGTGCAGAGCCAGGAGTAACCTGTGTGCATCGCCGGGTATGACCCGAAAAGCCAAAAAAGAAAAAAGAAAAGAAAGAAAAAAATGAAAAAGGGAGAGGTGACAGCCCCGCTGTGGGTTACTAGCAGGTGCTTAGACCAGTGCTGGGGGAGGTACTAAGCTCTCAGTAACCATTCAAGCCGTGTAATAAATCGCACTGGGCCCACTGTCATCTGCTGCTGGCCATTTGCTATGGAATGGATGCTTACTGAGTCAGGTCCAGCCTTCCACTCAGCATTTACAGAACACAGAAAATGCTTCGCAGTGCCGTGTTCATTCATGATCCCATTTTGCAGCCAAGGACATCGAGGCCCGGGGCGAGGAGTGGTGGGGAAAGTTCTGGACTTGCTCGGAGCCGCCCAGTCCCGGATGATGGGAGCAGGCTGGAAACCAGCCTTGCTGCCGGCAAATCCAGGCCTGCTCCCGCCACCACAGCTGCTTTGGCTCTGGGCAGCCGGTGGCCCCACCGCCATCCGCCGCCTTCTCCTGGACTCTGGCGCTGGGAGCTGGAGGGACCACCTGCCTGCGGAGACGGCTCTGAGTGCTGCGAGCCCGGGGGCCCTCAGCTGCCAGTTGCGGAACACACTCATGTAATCTTAATGAACAATGTGCAAAGCCATTAAAAACTCAATTAGGGCTCTCTTTTTACTGCCGACGTGAGGAAACGCGATCCTGAGGTGCTCATGTGTAAACACAATAGCCGCCATCTGCTATGGAGAAGCGTTTTTGCCTCTGAAAAGGAGATGCGTGTTGCAGACACATCAGTGCTGGGGTGCTCATTGAGGGATTATTACACACGAAGGGGAAAAAATGCAAAATTTATAACCGGCCGGAGAGTACTTCTTGGTTTCATTCCACTATTTTCGGTGCGATGTATAATAACGATGAGGAAACTAATGCGGTTTTATGTTCCTTGGGATGTTCGTGGACCAGGGGCGATGGGCGGGTGGGGGAGATGAGGGAAGAATGTTATTTACAGTCCCTCTTGGTTTGGACTGATCTGGTGACCAGCTCGTGCTTGGTGTCCAGGAACCTGAGAGCCCCAGGAGGGTACTGATTAAGACAACCTGTTGATCAGAGAGAGCCACATGGAAGCTCTGATGTAGGGACTTTTGCACCCAGATGCTCGCCTCAGGAGCATCTTCCTTCCTCTTCGCAGGATGCCGCCGGGCTCTGCTGGGCTGGAGACTGGATGTGTGTGTGGGGAAGGGGTTGGGGGGGAGTGACAGGCTGCTGCATCCCAGCCTTTCCAGAGATTGTGTTCGCCTTGCTGGGTGCTACCCCACTTCCCACCTCTCCATGCAGATGTGGCGCCCTGCCTTGGAAACGCTCGCCCAAATCACTCTGCTTCCCTGGAGGGGGTGCCAGCTGGGTTCAGCTAATCCCCCATCCCCGCTAGCGTTCCTCAGTTTCTATCTGCTTTGGCTTTTCTGTGCTATCCTGGTCTGACTGGGGAAAGTGCCGTTCAGGGAGGGACATGAGGAGTCAAGGATTGGGCCCCGTGCCCTGAGCAGTAAGGAGAGTCACTGACCCTATTGCAGAGATCCCACACCCAATCCAGGGTGAGGCCATTCAGGGGACCCCAGCTGGGGGAGCAGCAAGGGCAAGAGGTTTGGCTTCCTGGAGGCTGCATGGAGTGGGCAACTTGGGGATGTTTAGGGACCTCCAGGGGCACCTGGGACCCTGCATGTAAGGTTGGATTCATGGACAGAGCGGACCATGGACAGAGCCTCCTCCCCTTAGCTACTGCTGTGAGTGCCTGCCCCACTGGTCACATCCCCTTCGTCTTCTTAGGCATGTCAGCTGCCAATGCAGACGTCCCTAGCGGGCATTCTCTTACTTCCTGTCCCTTGGACCCCAAAGCAGCTCTGCTCATCTTCTTACTCCCACCCCCTGGTCTCCCCAAGACCAATAAGGAGGTCTGACCCTATGTGACCCTTCTGACTAGTCACCTTCCATCCTGAGGGGAGGATTGGTAGGGCACACCATCTTTCTTAACTTTTTCCTAATCAGTTGTCATCACTTGTCATCCCGTTGACCTTTGATTTGCTCAAGTGGGTGCCAGTAACGTCTCCATTTGTCCCTGTCGCATGCTAGTGTAGCCCAGTGATATCTGCTCGCTCTTGGAAAAGAAAGAATCTCAAACCATTCATTCAGGGTTTTGACGTAGAAGTCTGACCATCTCATTGGTGGACAGCCACTCGGTCTTTTGATGTCCCGTGGAATCCAGTCGGTAATAGCTCTAGTCCAGCGGTTGTCTCTGAATAGCATTACATGTCCAGCCCATCTGATTTTTGATGTATTGGCAAAAAAGACAGCATCCCTGATTCTTGACCGTCAACAGAGGTTGTAAATCCAGATTCCTTCTCTCACTTGAGTGAGATGTGATACTCTTAGCATAGCTCTTTTGATTCCTCTTCACGTTACCTGAATAACGTTCTCATACTGTTTTCGTGGGGCCCAGGTCTCTGGTGTATGTTAGTGCAGGAAGAACGGTGGAATTAAAAAGATGTGCCCAGAATCGGTGGTTCTTTGTCCTCTTAACCACTTCTTCGATGCTCTTGAAGGCATTCTACACTGCTCTCTTCCTCCTGTGCAGTTCTGGCACCAAGTTGTTCCTCCTCATGTTGAGTTCTCGACCCAGGTACACATAGCTGCTGCATTCGGAGATGTTCATTCCATTGAGAGCAAATGGAGCGTCAGGGACTAGTTCATTTTTCATGAGCATCGTCTTGTTGAGGTTCAGCTGCAGTCCGACCTTTCCACACTCACGGTCGAAGTCAGCCAACATTTGTGACGTCCTTTTTTCTAATAGTGTTTCCTTTTATTTTGTCCAGTTTTCTTTTACTTTTTAACTTATTTATGCAGTGACCGGAGATGATTCCATGGCCTCACATAAGAGGCAAGCATTCTACCACCGGGCCGTATCTCCAGGACTTTACAGAATTTTAAATTTCATTGAAAACTTTGTACACACACACACATACACACACACAACACATACCTGGAGTCCTTTGCTTTTACACCATCTTTTAAGTCTATTAAAGTTAACAGCTTACCTTAGTCATCTTCAGGTGACTATGGAAAATCTTTCTTGGGTAATCTTAGAGCAAAATGCCAAACAATTGACTCTAGTTTTCCTTTTGTTAAGATCCTCAGGTCACTCACGAGCTTTAGAGCTTGAAGCTTCTTATTGTTTCCATCTTTAGGGGGTTTTCCTCTTAAATATTTTTATTTTGTTTTTTGGTTTACAATACTATTAATAGTGGTTTCTCGTGGACATAGTTCTAATACCACAGCCATCTCCAGTGTTATTTTGTCCATCCTTCTGAGCCTTGTACCCAAACACCTGACTTTCTATCTAATAGAAAGGCCACAGCTTGCATTTCATGTCACACAGATTAATGTTCAGTGTCCAAGTAGTGGTGAGGGGGAGGAGAAATGGGGTGTATGATCCTCACCCCACTCCTCTCTGGCTCTTCTTTGACTCAGATGATCATAGGAAGTCTGAGATGTCTCCTTACTTCTCAAGGATTCTTTCTCAGAAGCTTTCTTTTCTTCCTTTTCTCTCTGCTTCTTTGTTCTCCAGAAATATTGCTCTTAATGATAGTCCTAGATGGAGTAGCTACTGGTTCTTGCCTTTTCCGCTGAAAGGAAGAAAGGCACTTGTAGGAAGCTGGGCTTCTCTGGGGAGGCTAAACAAGGAGAGTACTAGCTACGGACATGAACTTGAAAATTTCACAGTAATAGCTTGTTCCTTGTTTCCTTAAGAGCCAAGTGAGTAGTCCTGTCAAATAAGCCTGTCGTTAAGGTCATGGTCATTCAAGGAACAGGCATCTTTTTCATTGTGGACTGATGTCACCAAGCCTCCTGGAATCCTGTTTTTAGGGCTGGTCGATGGGAGAGATGCCGAGACAGTGATTCTTTATATGCAGGTCACTGGGGATCTTGATAACAAGCATGTTCAGATTCAGGTACCTGGAACAAGGCCTGAGAGTTTCTTACAGTTTCTCCCAGGTGATGTGAGGCTGCTGGCCAGGAACCACCCTGGAGAGAGCGGATGGTGGAGGAGGGTGCGGTGGGCACTGGGAGTGCACGTGGCCTCCAGTGTCAAATCTGGAAATGGCGAACTTCCTACTCAGGCCCCGCTGGCTGGAACCCATCTGCCGGGCCCCATCACACTGTAAAAGAAGGCTGGGGAGTGGCCAAGCTATGTGGACAAGCAGCGTAGGACAAATAAGTGTTCATCAACCACTAACTGTGCTACATGGCAGGTTGGTGGTTGGCCAAGAGCTTGTACAGCTCAGCCGCCAGGATGTTGGCAGCATCACCTCTCAACAGTTGCAGGAGAGCAACAAGATGGCTAGACACAGCAAGACAGCGAGCATCCTTTGTCTCATGGTGATGGATGGAGATTACCCGTCTCCACCGTTTCTGTGAGCCGCCTCATCACCAAAGCTAGGAGCTAGCATACTGAGGGACGGACTCCTGAGCCGATGAAGGGAAACTTCCAGTATATCTTTGCTGTGCCCTATGAGCAGCCTGGTTTGAGTGGAAGGGAGGATTGTAAGTGTGCAGTGGCTGTCATAAGAATCAGTGGAGAGGGGCCGGAGCGATAGCACAGTGGGTAGGGCGTTTGCCTTGCACGCGGCTGACCTGGGTTTGATCCCCGGCATCACATATGGTCCCCCAAGCACTGCCAGGAGCAATTCCTGGTGCAAAACCAGGAGTAAACCCTGAGCATCGCTGGGTGTGACCCAAAAAGCAAAAAAAAAAAGAATCAGTGGAGAGAAAGCCAGAGGTCACTTCTCAGGCTGCCTTTTATACCCTGAATTGTACTTCTCTTTGGTGGCAACTGTACCTCTCCTGTTTGGGGCTTGTGTACCAGTTCTCAGCTGTCTCAGGTAAACCTTCTGGAACCCTATAGAATGCTGATCAGTGGATATATATGGCCTTGGACATTGGCTCAATTTTCTCTTGACAGTTCAGGTTTTTTTGTGGTGTCTCCTTCATTGCTGCTTCAGTAGGAGGTTGCGATTGTTGGAGGTCACATGACAGAGAACATCCTTTCACTTGTCCTTGTTACTGCCAGGCCATAAAATAGAACATTCTGCTCTCTCAGGACTGCAGGAAAGACACCATTTTTGTCCACTTTCACTGACGCCAGTATGGGTGGTTAGTGGTGAGTGAATTCTATAGGTAGGGAAAGTCCTAAAGACCTTGGTTCATGTTTTCTTCTA
Organism: Sorex araneus; assembly: GCF_027595985.1. Taxonomy (NCBI): domain Eukaryota; kingdom Metazoa; phylum Chordata; class Mammalia; order Eulipotyphla; family Soricidae; genus Sorex; species Sorex araneus. Next base: position 125,950,328 of record NC_073306.1, on the reverse strand, counting down.
TCTTTGGCACCTTGATTCCTGTTGGAATGGATCCCTCCTTCCCTACCCATTTCCACCACTCAATGACCTTAAATGGTTATTTAAGAGTAGCTCTGCCTTTAAGTATCTTGGTGGAGTTTATTTACTTTGAGGGCCATAGTGGTGCTCAGGGCTAACTCCTGGCTCTATGCTCAGGGATAACTCCTGTCAGTGCTCAAGGAGATCATATGTGGTATTGTAGATTGAATCCAGGTTAGCTGTGTGCAAAATCAGTGCCTTACCCACTATACTATCTTGGTGGAATTCAAAAGAGGGTTGTCTTGAGCATGCAGTTGCTCTACATGCTGGCTCAGAGAGGAAAGTTCTAGAAGCCTAATTTGGTTTCAAATCGAAGTTACTTTCTCTAATCCTGCATTGTGAACAATAAGTTTCTGGAGACTTTGCTGGCTCCATCATTTTCCTGCTTCTATTTTAAAAATGATTCCCATGACTGACAGGCTGTGAATGATTAGTACCCTCTCGAACCCTAACAAGCTATGAATTGTGCAGCACTTATTAGCTGGAAGCTGTTAGTCTTTTTGATATTCAGGTAAAATAATGAGACTCCTTATAGCTATTGAAGTGGCTCATTTTGGTTAAAGATAAGTAGTGGCAAGGTTTCATTCTAAATTGACGATTTTAGGGGTGAAAATAAGATTTCAGTGCCACAGTGATTTTTTTTAGGTAGAAATATTCTTCCTGGAATCATCCATGATTTTATCCATGGTGACATATGAGGCAGCCAATTTGATAGAATCATAGGACTTTTACTTTACCAAGGTAATCCATTCCTTGATTCACAATCAGTTGATTGTGAAACTTCCTTTGACTTCTCCTATCTTTGTTCTTGAGATATTCCTTAGAAATTGCTGGACTCTGGGGCTTTGTCCACCCTCTGCAGTGACGGCAGGTGGATCCCTGTGTCTGGGAGGGTGAAGCCATGCTACAGAGGCTCCGAGCGATGGACAGCTTCCGGGACTGACACAGGCCTCCTGCTCTCACCCGGCTCCTCCTGTGGTCTAGGCTCCCTATTCCAGCTGAACATCTTCCATCTGGTTCCCATGTTGCTGATGTGTCTCTCTTTTTCCCTTGAGTAGCATGTAGCACTGTCATCCCGTTGTTCATCAATTTGCTCGAGCAGGCACCAGTCATGTCTCATTGTGAGACCTGTTGTTACTGTTTTTGGCATATCAAATATGCCACGGGTAGCTTGCCAGGCTCTGCCGTGTGAATGGGATACTCTCAGTAGCTTGCCAGGCTCTTTGAGAGGGATGGAGGAATTGAACCTGGGTCGGCCACGTGCAAGGTAAATGTCCTACCCGCTGCGCTATTTTCCCATGTTCTGTGAATGCATGACTCCAAGATGTGTAGGTACAAATGCCATCTCTCCTGTTTCAGTCACCTAGATACCCCACGTTACACAAAGTTCTTTCTCCTCTTCTCCCCCATGAACTCAGTTCCTGGGGTCTACTCCCTACTTCCTTCAGGAGCTGTGGGATGAAAGATTTCTCCTGTAAGGGTTGCTGGCCACTATGTATAAACACTGTGTGTTAGGGCTGCCTGAGTGTTCCAACCTGCTTCTGGAGTAGATATTTAAGGCCCCAGCTAGAGGAGACAGTGTTTGGGAGGCAGAAGGTGGAAAAGGAACTCCCTCAGGTCAACTGGAGCCTCCTGGAGGGTCATGATTTTGGCTGTTGTGTGAGTGGGATTGATTTTTCACAGGATACTTTTTTTCTCTCTCCTTTCTGCTCCTGTGCTCGGGTCTCCAGGTTCCTTCATGATGGTGAACAGCTCCGGAAGGGCCTCGGGCCAGAAAGCCCACCTTCTCCTGCCCACCTTGAAGGAGAATGACACCCACTGCATTGACTTCCATTACTACTTCTCCAGCCGTGACCGGTCCAGTCCTGGGGCCTTGAATGTCTATGTAAAGGTCAACGGCGGGCCCCAGGGGAACCCCGTGTGGAATGTGTCTGGGGTTGTCACCGAGGGCTGGGTGAAGGCAGAGCTTGCCATCAGCACCTTCTGGCCGCACTTCTACCAGGTATGCCGTTTCCCATAAATTCACTTTCTTTAAAGCATGGATGGGTCTTGTATCCCTCTTGCCCTGCTAGAGTTTGTATGTGGAGAAGGACTTCACTTACTTACTCCCTAGCTCAACCTGTTTCCTTAACGTTTCTTCCGAGCCACAGCCTACAAGTCAGGACCCCTCAGAGATCCTGGTCTGGAGGAGGGGCGCGGATATGCCAGCAAGCACTCACGATATAGGGGGATGTCCCAGGGTGCTGAGGGACAGAGACATTATATCCTTCTTAGTAAAGTAATTGCTCTCAGCAGACTGAAAAGGGGTGTATTACTAGCCATTTAAGGAGGAAAACTGAAGTTTTAAGAGATGTAGAATCTCCAAGAAAGACAATGCTGGCGAGAAAGAGAATTCTTTTTCTTCTTCTCTCTCCTTCTCTCCCTCTCTCTCCCTCTCTTACTCTTTATCTCCCTCTCTCTCTCTCTCCACCTTGGAAAACTCTGTGTTCACTCTTGAGCACTCTCTCTCTCTCTCTTTCTCTCTCCTCTTTTTCAGAACTTCCAAATAAAATTTGTTATACTTTAAAAAATGAAAGGCAATTAACTCATAAAGAGCAGATAACATCTGGAGGGTGTTTATAAGGACAAAGAAATCATTACCAAACAAAGAGTTGACTGGATGGTCGTGCCATGGGTTGGAGGAACAAGAGCAAGGTTTGGGCCAAATTGGAAATAAAGTTGGTTAAAGCCAGGCTGTCAAGGAGGCATTCAGGGAACTGAGCCTGTAGAGACCAGCAGGTCAGTCATGGAGGTTTGGAAGAGCCAGGTAAGGAGAGGACATTTATTTCCTAATGTGTGGTGGTGCCACTCACTCATTGCTGTGCAAGACTGTTCCCCTTGCACTGCGTGGTGGACCGATGCTTTCTTGAACCATGATGAGATGCCAGGTTGCCACTGCATTTTTGGGAGCCATCTCTTGGGACCCCTGTGGTCTGTGAACTCCCCCTATACACATGGGCAGGGACCATGCACCACGGATCACAGGAGGAAGCATAGCTCCTACCGAATGATGGGGATTTGTGTTTTTAATAGGAATGTTCTGAGTTACTTTTAATTACTTTGGGGTCATAGCAGAAGTGCCCAGATCCCCCAGCAGAGTGTTGGATCAGAGATTAAGCCCACGATCTGGCACCTGTAAGGCATGAATTCTGTCCATTTAATCCCTAAAAGAAAGGGCTTTTTGTTTGTTTGTTTGTTTAACTTTGTTGATTGCTTTAGGGACCACACCTGGCAATGCTCAGGGAATTTTTACTGGCATTGTACCCAGGAATCACTCCTGGAGGGGCTCAGAAGACCATATAGAGTGCTGGGGATCAACTCTGGGTTGGACACATGCAAAGCAAATGACCTACCCACTCCATAAAACAAAATTTTAAAACAGTGTTTCCATGACATAGAATCTATGGGATTTTTAAGTCTGGCAGCTTTCAAGGACCTGTTACACCTTTGGGAGCTATTTGAAAATTCACTGTTGAAAGCCTTAAGTATAAGCAAGAGGTATATCCAGCCTTTTGGAGTCAGTTTTCTAGAATCTGAAATGGAAGAGGGAACCCAGGGTGACAAAGACCAGTGCTGGTCAACCTGGAAGTTCAGCATCCAGGGGTTCCAGTCCTTTAGATGCTCCATCCGAGCAACAATAATATGGAAGGGTATGAATGCAGTTGAACTTGCAGAGTAAGTAGTGGGCCAGAAGTGGCCACAAGGCCACCGCTGGTTGCCCCAGATAGAGGTACTCAAACTGAGCGCCAGGAGTTTACAGCGAAGAGCAAGAGTATGCACATACCATTGGCAAATGGTATCAGAGCCCAGGGATCCTGATTCCAGGAGTCTCAATACAGAGGGGAGGAAGAGCCAGACCCTTAGCTCTAGGATAGGGAATCTTCTTGGGAGTCTGAGGTCCCCAGAAGCCTGCTGGATCCTCTGGGTCCTAGTTCCATGTTCCACCTGGAGAGAAGCCAGTTGGCCACTGTGGGAATGTTTTGATCACTGGGTGCAGGATGTTAGCTGTGTCTTGGGGTCCTTTTGATCCCCATTTTGTAAAATGATGAGGGTACCGGCAGTAGCTAAGATTTCTACTGTTACTCCAGTGACCCGCCTTCCCAGAGCTTCACTGCCAGAGGACCTGGCTGGAGGCGGCCATGCAGCTCTGCCACCTACTTTTTCTGAGCCAGATCTGATGAGCTCAGCACCCGCTTTCTTTGAGGGCTTCCCTCCCGTCCTTTGCATCTGCCTGAGATTCGGGGCACCTGTCACACCTTTCCTGATGTCAGAGCGTCTCTGCAAATGCTGCCTCTTGATTCTCCCAACTCGATTCCATTGCACCTCATCTTCTGGCCAAGAGGCAAAAGCCTTTCTAGGCTGCTGACTTGTTGCTCCTGCATTTTCAAGGATCTGGACCCTGAGCCCCAGTGGTGGCTTGTGATTATGCCCAGTGCTTGTCCAGTATGGTTTGGTTTGCAGTGTGGATGTGGAGTGTCTGGAATTTGGGGGTAGGAAGGGGTTTCTCAGGGTGATATCTCTGCCAGATTTTCCTGGCTCCTCCACACAAAGGCCTGGCATCTGTAATTTATCAGAGACAAATTCCAGCCACCCTTCTAAATACTTCTCCTGGTGTTGTCCTCTACTGGCTGGGCTGTTGCTTCTGGAAGCAGGCAGATGGCCTTGGACTGGGGCTATAGGCCTAAGTGGCAGTGTGAGTTGGGTGTCTGGGCCCATGTGTCACATGCCTTCTTTCCCTTGCCAATAACCTCAGCATCATCATACCGCTCTGTGTCTAGATATAGTTGTGATCCGCAAGCCTCTGGCCTTATGTTCTCTCTCTTCCACCTCCCACATGCAAGAAGACACAGAATCACGGACTTCCTGGTTCTGTCTCTGATGCACCAGCCTTGTAGCCAGTGGAGGCTCTGACTCCCAGAAGCTTGCATGACTTAGAAGCTAATTCTGAAAAAGCATGCACAGGACAGGCTCCTTCTGGCTCTTGTGCTGCTCTTAGCAATCCGGTAGCTAAGAGCAGGGGGCAGCAGAAGTATTCTCCAGTTCTGTGCTGGAGGTGGTTGATGTGCAGCTGTACCCACGACTTGCCCTTTGGTGTAAGCAGAAAGTGGAGTCTCAATCCTAATGCTCAAGTCTGGAGCCTTGGTCCGTGATTCATTCTCTGAGATGTCCCGGTATCCTTTCCTACACTTCTATTCTATCCTCAGCACCACCAGCCTTCTTGGCTCTCTCAACCTCACAGGCCTCTTCTTTTCCATCTGCCTTCATCCACATGGACCCAGAGTGCAGTCTGTATGTATCAGTTCCTGCCAGTCATCTCTTACATCAGACTCTGTTGGGTAGAGGAACATAAGTGGAATTTTGGGGTGAAGGGTTCTAGGGGATAATCACACAGGAGAGCCAAGTTATGTCTCTTTCTCCTCAGGTCTGCTACTCTACCTTTCAATTTTCCTTCATCTCATTATTCCCAAAATAAGGCAAAATAATCCTAACTCTGATGATGCACATGTCTTAACAAAGTTTTTAATCCCTCCTCCACCCCCACACTTTATTTAAATACTGTGGTTTCATTGCAGCACTGTTCACAATAGCCAAAATCTGGAAACAACCCGAGTGCCCTAAAACAGATGACTGGTTAAAGAAATTTTGGTACATCTACACTACACAATGGAATACTATGCCGCTGTTAGGAGAGATGAAGTCATGAAATTCGCTTATAAATGGATAGACATGGAGAGTATCATGCTAAGTGAAATGAGTCAGAAAGAGAGGGACAGACATAGAAGTGCTGCACTCATTTGTGGAGTATAGAAGAACATCACATGAGTCTGACACCCAAGGACAGTAGATACAAGGGCCAGGAAGATTGCCCCATAGCTGGAAGACTGCTTCATGAGCGGAGGGGAGAAAGCAGATGGAATAGAGGAGGGATCACTAAGAAAATGATGGCTGGAGGAAACAGCTGGGATGGGAGATGCATGCCGAAAGTAGATAATGGAACAAATACGATGACCTCTCAGTGTCTGTGTTGCAAGCCATAATGCCCAAAAGTAGAGAAAAGTATGGGGAATATTGTCTGCCTTAGAGGTAGAGGAAGGGTGGGAAAGGGGAAATATATCCAGGATATTGGTGGTGGGGAATGTGCACAGGTGGAGGGATGGGTGTTTGATCATTGTGAGATTGTAACCGAAACATGAAAGCTTGTAACTATCTCACAATGATTCAATAAAATTAAAAAAATAAATGATGATGAACAACAACAACAACAAAATACCAGGGTTTACAAAGTTTTTCATGATGATTTGTTACAGGCATTCAGTATTCCAACACCAGTCCCACCGCTGTCACCTTCCCTCCACCATTGTCTCCAATTTTCCCAACCACCCCTCATGCCTGCCCCCATAGCAGGCACTCAATACTTTCTAATGCTTATAACAATAAATTTTTATAGCAATAATAAACATATTTCCTTAAAAGAATAGTAATTTTTGAAAATTATTGCATCTCACCATGGGGACATTAAGTCTTGTCTGAGAGATTGCTAAAATGTTACAAGTTAAGCCTTCTGTGTTAATTTCTTTTAAAAGTTAAGATTGGCTGTCTTCTACGTTATATTCCATCCAGTTGCTACTACTGGGTTTTCCATATTGTAGTTTGGAGATGTTGTGTGGCCTCATTTGCAGCCCCACACTCCAGGAAATCCACGATTTTTAACTGGGGAGTCAGCTGGAGTTAAATTTTTAACTGGGTGGCGACTTGGGGGTGTGGACATCACTGCTGAGATTTATAGAAGCACATGGAGGTGACTGAGAAGACGTGGCATTTTCAGTCCTAGGGACCCATGTACTGGAGGTTTTGGGCAGGTTAAGTTCTTTCTGAGGCGATGGAGTCTGGCCAGAGGCCTGGCAGAGATTTTGGAGTGTGGCAGCAAACAGCTGCTGGTGTTTGTTTGAGTGGGCACTGCCCATCCCATGTCCCCCTGAGAGTGCCCCGTATGTCTCAGCTGTGAACAGGTGAGGTGTCCAAGAAATGTTTGTGGCTAGTTGATTCTTCTTTCAAGTTTTATTTTTGAGTTTTTGTAACAAGGTTGGTAGATGAGCTTACATGTGATTTCTAAATTTTAGTTAAAAAATTTTATGGAGTAAGGGGCTGGAGTACAGTGGGTAGGGCATTTGCCTTGCACGCGGCTGACCCGGGTTTGATTCCCAGTATCCCATATGGTCCCCTGAGCACCACCAGGGGTAATTCCTGAGTGAAGAGCCAGGAGTAACTTCTGTGCATTGCCAGGTGCGATCCAAAAAGCAAAAAAAAATTATGGAGTAAGATTACAATATTAATCTTATTGTAAGCCAGGGAAACTCAATCAATAAAAATTTTAGGAAATAAATTTCTTAGAAAGCAGGCAGTGAAATGTAGATCAGTGTACTATTATTATTATGACTGCCAGTCTTAATGAAAAGCCAGAATATTTTTTCCCTAGTTTCTTTCAGAATATTATTCTCTCACAGTTGAGAAACTCAAGTTTCACCAACCCCAATGCTTCTAAAAAAATCCCAAGAGAAATTCTGGTGAACAAAGGGTTCTCTATCCTTGTTGCTGCAAATTATAGAAGGGAAAAAAACAAACAAATGTATGTTTCATTGTCAAGTACCCATTCTCCTGCGAATAGCTTGTGCTCATTCATGGAATATAAATAGACCAACTATGAAACAGGTTAGATATTGGGGAATGATAGGAAAATCAACCAACATTCTAGAGGAGTTTATTTACATTAAACTTTAACTGGAAAAAGGAAGTTAATTCTTCAGGTGTTTTATCTAATGAGAGTGGTAGCTGTTTCTCATCAAAGTCCACTTGGGCATGGTTCTGTACTGGAAACCAGGGGCTCATCCTGGATCCACTTTGTGTTTCCTTTTAGACCTGTGATAATTCGACCAGCCTCACCTTTATGCCTAACTGGTTAGATCATGACCACATAATGAAAGGTCAATAGTGTTGACCTTTATTTCGATGCCTGTATTTCCTGTTTGTACTGTCACTCAGTCTGGGTTGGTGCGTTCCCCTTGGAGTTCAATACTAATTCCTCCATCGGCATTCTGACTCCAATTGACTCCTGTTCTCTCCAGAGTCACATCCATCGATCCTTCAACCCCTAGAATTTTATGCTGTTTTCCTGACTGCTTCTCCCTCCACCTCAAGTCACATTTCTATCTCTACCATCCTAAACCATTCTCTACTAGGTTTTTGCACTTGCCCCTTGCCCCTAGCCTTCTTCCCTGAGCTATCTTCTCCATTTCCTAAGGTGACATCATTGAGTTCTCCAGCTCTTCCTAACAGCTAAATGCTGAAGCCACCTCTCATCCTAAATCACCTGGGAACTTCAGAACCAGAATACCAACCTCATTATACCCATTAAGATGTGTAATTGGCGTCTCAGATTTAGCAGAGAGGAAATTTTGAGGTAGCTTTCCCCCTTGTGCTCCTACATATATATTCATTTTCTTTTTCTTTGTCAACAAATGATAACAGGATCACAGAAGCTGTCTTTATCCCCAAGTCGAAGTCTTTATTAAATCTTTTTTCCTTCTCTACTCCCATCTTAATCTATGACAGTTCTTTTTACATCCAACTTCAAAGTATCTCTCAGTTCATCGGTATGTTTATTTTTTGCAGCTATCACCTTCAGGAGCTACTGAGAGTATCCCACCCATACAGCAGAGAGTGGCAAGCTCCCCGTGGAGTATTCAATATGCAAAAAAAAACCCAGTAACAATAACATGTCTCATTCCCCTGACCCTAAAAGAGCCTCCAGTCATTGGCAAAGATGAGTAAAGAGAGGCTGCTAAAATTTCAGGGCTGGGACGAATGGAGACATTACTGATGCCCACTCGAGCAAATCGATGAACAACGGGATGACAGTGACACAGTGATAAGTGATCACCTTCAGGATCTTCTATTTTGATGGGACAGTGATAGTAATCAATTATTACAGGTCCATTGTCTTATTCTTGTTTAGGTGCCCCTCTCTCAGGATAGCCAGGCTGAGCTCTATTAGATCATGTCACTTTTCCATCTCAGTTTTCACCCCTCAATTACCACTACTGACCCCTCTTAGTAAACTAGAACGTCCCTCCCTCTTAGTTACTTTGAATCATAGTGTTCTGCTCATTTATAACAATTACAAAGCAAGCTTACTTTTACACATGATTTGTTGGCTTTCCATTTCCGTTTACTAGACTGTGATGTTTAGTTGGGCTATGTTTTTAATGAACTTATTCACTAATTTAGCCCCGGCTTGTAATTCCAATGTTTGATATAGAGGAAGAGTATCTGTTAATAGGTAGGTGAATGAATGAATGAATGAATGGGTGTAGAAGTGAAGAAAGGCAATGGGTTAAGAGTGTAGGGAATGTTGAATCTTGGATAAACAATTGCAATATGAGGTGATAAGAGAGGAGCTAATTGTACAGTTCAGGTAGAGTGATAATGAAGTGACATGAAAAAGTTACAAAACATAATGTACCTTAAAATATTTCAGCTTTTAAATTTGGGGGGCCACCTCTGGCAGTGCTCAGGGTTTACTCCTGGCTCTTTGCTCAGGGATCACTCCTGGGGACCATCTTGGTTCCAGGGACTGAACCCAGGTTAGATGTGTACACGGAAGCACTCTGTACATTATCTCTCCAGACCCAAATACTTAATTTTTGTTCAAATCTCTAATAGTTCAGTTTTGTTACAGGAAATTTGAAATATTGGTAAATATCAAGAAAATATTCAGTAAATAGATTTATTAAGATTTCTGTACCAAAAGACATTGAATCATCATGAACTGAACTCTACTTCCAACCAAATTACAAAACATTTATAGTTTCCTTTCTTGAGTTTCAAAATACAGAAAAAATTTAAGAAAAAAATAACTAAACTGGTTTGTCGAGGAAGTTAATATTTAAACATTTAAAAAATTTTAGTTAGTCCTAAGATTTTCTGAAAAAAAGATATTTAAAAAAAATTTATTAGTGAATTACCGTGAGGTACAGTTACAAACTTATGAACTTTTGTGTTTGCATTTCTGTGATACAATGATCGTTTACCCATCCCTCCACCAGTGCCCATTCTCCTCCACCAATGTTCCCACTATCTCTCCCACCACCCCCACCCCATTCCCCACCACCCCACTCTGCCTCTGCGGCAGGACATACCCTTTTGTTCTCTCTCCTTTTGGGTGTTGTAGTTTGCAATAGAGGTATTGAGTGGACTTCTCCCTAATACCAAAATCAAACAAAGGCACCACACAAAAAAAGAAAACTACAGGCCAATATCCCTGATGAACACGGATGCAAAGATTCTCAAAAAAAATTAGCAAATAGAATTCAACAATTCATCAAAAAGATCATACACCATGACCAAGTGTGATTGATCCCAGGGATGCAAGGATGGTTCAACATTCAGAAATCAATCAACATAACCCATCATATCAACAAAAGAAAAAATAAGAACCATATGATCATATAAATAGATGCAGAGAAAGCATTTGACAAGATCCAGCACCTGTTTATGATGAAAACTCACCAAAATGGGTATAGAAGGGACTTTCCTCAATATAGTCAAAGCCATTTACTACAAGCCTATAGCAAGCATCATCCTCAATGGGAAAAAATTAAGAGCCTTCCTTCTAAGATCAGGGACGAGACAAGGTTGCCCACTCTCTCTACTTCTGTTCAATATAGTACTGGAAGTACTTGTAATAGCGATTAGGCAAGAAAAAGATATTAAGGGCATTCATGTAGGAAAGGAAGAAATCAAGATCTCACTATTTGTAGATGATATGATACTATGCTTAGAGATTATACCCTAAAACCTAATATACCCTAAATACCCTAAAACCTCTAAGAAACCCCTAAAACAATATATTTGTATAGTAAAGTTGCAGGCTATAAAATCAGTACCCCAAAGTCCATGGCTTTCCTATACACAAATAACGAGAGAGAAGAAAGTGACATGAAAAAAAGCAATTCCGTTCACAATCGTGCCTCAGAAAATCAAGTACCTCAGAATCAGCTTAACTAAGGAGGTAAAGGACTTGTACAAAGAAAACTACAAAATGCTACTTCAAGAACTAGAAGAGGACACGAAGAAATAGAAAGATATCCCCTGCTCATGGATTGGGAGAATTAACATTGTCTTAATGGCAATACTCCCCAAAGCATTGTGCACATTCAATGCGATCCCTATAAGGATACCCATGACATCCTTCAAGGAAATGGAGCAAACACTCCTGAAATTCATATGGAACAATAAGCCCCCACGAATAGCTAAAGAAACTCTTGGGAAAATGAATAAAGATATGTTATGTTGAACATAAAAATGTTTTTTCCTCCAACAAATGAACTTTTGAAAGCAGTTTGAAATTAGTGGTAACTATTCCTTGGAAACCAGGATGTTATTTAAGATGTAATGTCAGCTAATAAAATGCCTTGGTTTCAGTATAGCAACAACAACAATAATCATTATCATCTCCCTGATTGTCGAAAACATTAAATTCATTAATTATTACTATTATTTAATCACTTATGAATCCTCTGTTGAAATCACTTGCTGATTTTTATTTTTGGAAAATTTATTTTGCATATCTCAAGAATTCCATAACCCCAAAATGGATATTTACTACTTGTCTAGCACATAAGTTACAATTTTTGTTCCCAGTTGATTTGACTATTTGTTTTTTCTTTCACACTTTTGGTAACTGATAAATCTTACTTTTTATTATAGTAATTGAAGATTTTATAACTTTCAATAAGTTGACTTTTTAAAGTTTTTCCCACGAATTTCTAACTTTATTTTGATTAAAAATATAAATCCAAACTTATACAATTTCTTCTTTATTTGATACTGAATATGTAAAATACTAGAAATAATTCATGGTCAGTTGAACAAAAATTTTGTCTCTTAATTTTAATTAATACCATCTAACAAATACATTGTTATTAGGTTGTATGCCTATTTCGTATCTATATATTTTTTCAATTTGTTCTAAGAGTCTAAGATAGATTCAGAGTATTTTCAGTTTCTGTGTTTTACCATTATTTTCTCCTCTGACGTCTTTTGACTCATATATTTGAAATCAACCACTTTAGTCCACACTTAATCTTTTTCTTTCTTTTTTTTTTTTTGGTTAAAATCCTTTTGTGTTAATTTTGCAGCAGCTGTTTTCATTTATTTGTATTTCTCTATTATGTGTTTGTTCTGCTTGTTATTTTGAAGGTTCCTGAGTCATTCTGTTTTAGGTGCTTATCTTCTAACATGTAATTAGAATTTATTTAGACAGTCTGAGATCTTTCCTCTATTTTTATTTTACTTGATGAGGGGGCCTACCAAATGGTTCTTGGGGGAACCAGGGTTCTCTACCAGTAAGTTTCTGCCGAGTGAGCTGGAGATTCAATGTGGGAGCCTGAAGCTGTGACTTTGTTTGGGCCTTGCAGTGACGGGCACCTGGGTCATTTGGAGCTTGAAGGCTACTGGTCCACCTGACTCTGCTCAGAGGCTATATGTTACCAAGGACAAAACCATGGTTTAGCACATGTAAGGCATGTACTGAACCCCCATACTACCTTCCAGGTCTGCTTTTCTCTATTTTAACCCATTTATATTTATTATCAGATCAAACATTTTTTACTTCTTTTCTCATTTGGTTTCTGGGCCACCCCTGGCTGTGCTATGGGCTTACGATTGGCTCTGTGCTCAGGGATAACTTCTGGCAGAGCTTGGGAGACGATCTGGGGCTTTGAGAATCAAACTCAGGTTGGCCATGGGTAAGGCAAGCACCCTACTGTCTGTACGCTCTTTCCAGTCTCATTTTGGTCAATTTTTATCCCCCAGTTTGAAATCATTCATGCTATTTCTTTTAAAGTGTTGTTCTACGTACATCCTATGTTCCTGTCCCCCACGCCATGGCATTATGGCATTTGCTTTGGGTTTTCTTTGTATTATTAAAAAAACATATTTAATGTTATATCGAATACGCCATGGGTTGCTGTGCGGGCAGGATACTCTTGGTAGTTTGCCAGGCTCTCTGAGAAGGACAGAGAAATCAAACCCGGGTTGGCTGCATGCAAGGCAACTGCCCTACCCGCTGTGCTATCACTCCAGCAAATCAGTAACAAGTCTCATAATGGAGACATTACTGATGCCCGTTCAAGCAAATCAGTGAACAACGGGACTACAGTGCTACAGTGCTGCAGTGCTATTAAAAAACATAATTAGAGGGGCTGGAGCAATAGCACAGCGGGTAGGGCGTTTGCCTTGCACGCGGCCGACCCGAGTTCGATTCCCAGCATCCCATATGGTCCAGGAGTAATTCCTGAGTGTAGAGCCAGGAGTAACCACTGTGCATCGCTGGGTGTGACCTGAAAAGCAAAAAGCAAAAAAACAAAAAAAAACCATAATTAGACACACAGTTCTCCATAGAGAGGTCTTCTGTTGACTTCTCCCGCTGCAGGGTAAGGCAGCTGCCACACTTTTATTTCTGCACACTTTTCTCTACCCCTGGAAGAGTTTTCTCTGTTTAGTGTCTCTGGGAGACCCTGCTATCTTAATAACCCCCTCTTCCAGAGTGATGCCACGATGGCTGATACCAGATGCTCTTTTTTGGTGTGACTGTCGCTACCAGTCGCTTTTCACGATCTCTAGGTAGTCACATTTTGACTCAGTGATAGATCTCACTCTCTGTGGTGCCTCTTCAGAGCTTTGCTTCCCTCTCAACCAGCTCCCTGCTCACGTGTATCTGTTGGAACCCCTGCCCCACTGTCCCTCCAGCAGTGCTCGTGAACCCGAGGCCCTCTCCTGGAAATACTTGGCTGAGAGGTTCCAGTATGGTTGTTAGGTGTTTGGGTCTAGTGGTACTAGAGGTTACAAGGGACTCCCAGTGATGCTCAGGAGCTACCAGGGCCACTGCCATTCAGTTCTGGGGCCATGAGGACTATATCCAGTGATGATCTGTGGGCCATACAGTGTTGAGAATTAGGGCCTCCCACATGGAAAGCCTGTGATTACCATTTTTAGGTATCTTCTTGGTCTCTGACCCCTGATTTTTTTTCACTTTTTAATTGAATCACTGTGAGATAGATCCTTACAAAGTTGTTAATGATTAGATTTTAGTCAAACGGTGTTCCAACACCATCCCTCCACCAGTGTACATGTCCCAGCACCAGTGTCCCGAGGTTCCCTCCCATCACCCCCCCCATCCCCTGCCTGCCTCTGTCAGGCATTTTTTCTTCTCTCTCTCTCTCTCTCTCTCTCTCTCTCTCTCACACACACACACACATACACACACACACAAACACACCTTTGGGCATTGTGGTTTGCAGCATTGATACTGAAAGGTTATCAAGAATATTCTAAATCCCTAACCTGGAGTGACCATATGGAAGACAAAGTAAAATGAACTACAAAAGAGATTTCATTTTTTAGTGTTTAGATTTTTTAGTGTTACCCATGAACTGCCTAACATTGTATTCACAGACTTGAACTGAAGCTTCAAAGACAGGAAGGAATAGGTCCCTTTTGTAGATGGCCGAAGTGGTAACAGTGAAAATCAGTGATTTGGACCAGAGTAATGGACATCCAACTGATTTTGACCTAGAAAGTGATTGCATTATGTGGTTCAACTTAACAGCAGAAAGAAAAAAGGACAACAGATTTGAGAAACACTAACAAGACAGAATAAAAAAAGAAAATGAATATGAGGAATAAGGTAGGAGGAAAGTCTCAGATAATCAAATCCCAATCTTCATTGGCTTCAGTGCAGTCTACGAGGCCCTTATTTTAGGAAGAACAGACACTGGCAATGTGGGAGACAGTTTGAGGTGGACAGTACTCCCATTAATTGCACATAGATATGTCTAAGGCGGGTGTGTGTAATTCAGATGAGAATACAGGTCAGTTAACTGAATAAGTGAAGCTGTTGTTCAGGTGAAAAAATCGGTGAAGAGTAGGGCCTGGGGATTGCTGTGATTTGGAAGCCATTCAAGGGAAGTGTGCCCTGTTTGAAGAGTGGATGTATGAGATATGCTTACAGAGAAACCTGTGGCAGACTAACTGAAGATTAATAAGAAAAGGCTGTGAGAGCGAAGTAACATATGAGTCCAAATATATAATGAAAAAATATCTATTAGTGTCATGATAGTCAACCTGGGGGCAGTTTTGGAGGAAGAGTCCAGATTATAATGTATTGAAGTGGAAAGCCAAGAAGTGTTGAAAAGGTGGCCAGAAAGATAGTACAGTGGGTAGGGGATTGCCTTGCATGTGACCAACAGGATTTGATTCCCAGTATCCCATATCTGGGCACCACCAGGAGTAAT
Organism: Sorex araneus; assembly: GCF_027595985.1. Classification (NCBI taxonomy): domain Eukaryota; kingdom Metazoa; phylum Chordata; class Mammalia; order Eulipotyphla; family Soricidae; genus Sorex; species Sorex araneus. The sequence continues at coordinate 125,934,879 of NC_073306.1, read as the reverse complement.
TCTGGAATGCGGAACCGGGAGTAACCCTTGAGCACTATTTGGTGTGACCAAAAAAAAAAATAAAATAAGTTTTGATAATCAGTGTAACTAAAACCACAGAGAATTTAAAATGTGAAACATGTCTAAACTATCCCACAGAAGAGTTTACAGCCAAAGAGTAGCTTTTTAGGAACAAGAAAAGCCCAAGCACATATGTATTCTAAAGTCAGAAATAAAAGTGTGGTTTGAAGAAACAGGATAGAGAGAGAGAGAATCAAGAAGAAGCAAGAAAATGCAAAATACAGCAAGGGTTGGCATCAAGAATACTGCTGGGCCTTGTATTAAGGAGGCAGTGGCTGTCCTGGATGTAAATTAGGTTAATGGGCTCGAAGAAGACAGCCCCTCTTATACTCTTGCCTCCTGAAAGTATGGGTATCTGCTGTGATCAGGTGGGTAAATACTTAAAGAGTAACTTTGATGTGGAAAACAAGAGTAGAGAAGGTGTTTTCAATAGGCTTAGTAGTTCTGAAATAAGCATAAAAAGAAATTAAGGCTTTAGGTAAGCTAAGAATTGGAATTAGCAAGTATAGTGGGAAGGGGACTTGGAACAAGAAACTCCAGGCAGACATACAGATTCCAGAAATGTTGAGGCCCCAGATACCCTAAAAGCCTAGGAAGTAGAAGAGATATGAATCAGGAAAACAAATTTGGGTTGCAGATGGTGCTCATTGCAAGAAGGTTGAACCTCCAACTTCTGTAGTAGTTGAAGAAGCGGGATGGGTGTGAATGGTTGATTGGACAAGGATATGTGTATGATTATATTTAATTGGGCAAGGATGAGTATATGACAGAAGTTGATTCAACAAGATTTATGTATGGATGCAGTTGATTGAAAGGCCACTGGAATTATGGAGGTGAGTGGTGGTGTTCATGCTGTTTCAGAGATATTCAGGTCTCCTCAGTACATAGGAAGGCTGGGTGATCAAAAAATTACAGTAACATAGGCAGTTTGGCTGGGAGTCAATATGGAGAATTCAAAAACCTTGTTGCCCTTGAATTCCCAAATGTAAAAAAAAATGTACACAGGGGTTATTTCTAAGAGGTTTTATTATGACACTTAAATGGAGTATGTTCTGGGGATGAGAAATGAAAACAGGATAAACCCTCCTTTGCTTATAGTTGCTTCCAAGGTAAGCTTCTCCCTCACCTGTCATAAGAAAGTTGGGATCTTAGGAAATAATTCTTCTCTGTACTTCACTTGAAACAATGGAAAGAGTATATAGATTGGGGTCTCCCGGCCACATCTGGGTTGTTTTCCCTGCATCCAAGCGTTAGTTCTGAAATCCATTAAAGATGTTCCATGTGGCTGATTCTTCTTTTGCAAGCCACCAGAGTGTGAGCTTCTTACTTTGGGAAATCCAAGTCAATGGTCGGGGTGGCCTCCTTTCCCGCTGTCAAGTCTCTTGGGGTGGTTCTGATTGGAAGCAGAAACAAAACAAGTTTGGGGGCTGGGCAGCTTCCTGTGATAATGCCTACAACCACTTCCTCGAAATTGACTCCCACCCTGTGTGTTGCAGGTGATATTTGAATCCGTCTCTTTGAAGGGTCATCCTGGCTACATCGCTGTGGACGAGGTCCGGGTCCTTGCTCATCCATGCAGTAAGTCTGTTTCGTTCTCTGAACACAGCCTTGCTCCATGCCAGATTGGTGAGCGTGGAAGCAGCACCCCCCTCCCATGTACTCAGCTGACAAACATCTCTCTCTCTCTCTCTCTCTCTCTCTCACTCTCTCTCTCTTAATCCTTCAAAAGTGCTTACATACTCAATGCAATCAGTCCTGAATAAATCCATAATTTTGCTGGCCTGTTCAACAGGCAGCACCTACAGGAATTTGCAGAGAGTGGCAAAACATCTTCGTTTGAATCTCTCTCCATTATTAAGGGAGTCTAAAGTCCTGATTGTTTATTAGTGGGATTCAGACCACTGAAGTGGAAGAATTAGAGGGCTTTGGATAGAATCTTGTGCAATTGTCTTTAAAAAAGAACACCACCAAAACACTGCGCAAATTAGCACACTGTTCACTCACAGGGAAAAGTAGCCCAGAGCTATTAATTCTTTAAAAGTAATTTTAAATATACTCACCAGCTTCATGTAGGCGTCGGGAGAGATTTCTCACAATGGTTAGTACTTATGGTGCAGTGTCAAGAGTCCTCGAAACCATCCCACACCTCTATCCATGCTCATCCAGTTTTCCCCGGGACTTTTCTCCTGGTTGGATTTTGTCTATAGTGGTTGAATGTGTTTGAAGGAGCTCTGATTTCTGGGTTCACAAAATCTCAGAGCGAATAGCCATGGGTGTGATAATTGAGATAGTATCTTGTCTCATGACATTTGGTGGTGGGGGACTCTAGTCACAGGGATACGTGTGGGGTTTCTGACAGTCCCTCAGAGGGCAAGTTGGGATGCCAGCCCCATTAATTAGTTCATTAGTGTTCTGCAGATTGGAGATTTCTATTAGTTTCTTGGTAGCCATTTGCTTCCAGAGAACTCCAAGTAGGGTTCTCTCTGCTCACACCTTGGAACTAGCAGTCTTGTGGTTGACTTTGGTGCAGTTTGCTCTCCCTTCCAAAGGTGTCCGGTGCCCCATTTCTTGCTGCTTTTTAGTTTTCCCGTTTGGGGGCTCTGCTCATTTATGCCTCATCTGTCTGCAAGCGAAATGACTCCACTTCTGCAGCAATGAACTGTGTGAGCAGCTCAAACATTACTTCCTTCCCCTAGCCTTCAAAGGCCATTGTTGGACTCATTGTTTGAGAAACCTTCTCTGGAGGAATTTTGGGACACGATTTCCAAAATTTTTGACAAGGTGATATTTGAGTAAATGTTTTTGGTGTCTGTGGCAGGAGGCAACTTTTCCAGAAATCAGCCAGCATCTCAGGGATGCTTAGATTCTCCTTGGGCTTCAATGACTCTGGACTAATGTCCCTGCTGAGCGCTCTCTAGAACTTTCAAGATTTCATCATTAGGACTCAGATATTCCATCAAATATGGCAATATTTCTGCTGAGCCAGGTCTCACATGAAGAGGGCATCATGAATGCCCCTAGCCAGGCACAACTTATGCAGTAGATATGCAGATACACTCTCTGGCAGATGGAAATGTTCTCCTCCCGCAGATCTTAGGTGTGAGCATCACATTCCCACCAGAAAATGATCTTAACCTGGTGTCCAATGTCTCTGGTCCACATAACCTCACAGGTTCCACCTGCACAGACACTAGCTATGAGATGATTTCTCTGAAGCTAGCCTCCAGCTTTCCCATCAGCCCCTACCCCCTCTTTATAGAGGACACATCCCATCTGCATTTCCTGCCTTTGGTCCTGTACATAATGCCTAACGGGCTATTTCTATTAGGGGACATTTGAATTTTCCAGGGAATCTGTCCCAACCCTTACCCCATCTCTTTCTCTCTCTAAGAATGCCCCCACAACTCTGTGTTCTAAAGAAGATTTTCATCTCCCCCTTGAGTTTCAGCTTTACCTCTGTCTCAGTCCTAGCCATATATATCCCTGCCTTTACTCCCAGAGTCAAAAAGGTAATGGTTTACCTTTACTGTCTAGTGCTTGCTACCCTCTGAGAAGTCTCCATGAGTAACGGTGCTTTGAATGGCTTCTCTATACCTCACCCCCCACCCCCATTAAAAGCCTACGTCTTCTCTTAGAATCTTTCTTGCATTGGGGAGTCCCCTGAATTGAGGGTTCTTCTGACAGCCTCATCACCTTCTGCTCAGGAGTGCAGTTTGCATGATGGTCTAAAATCACTGAGAATAGGTTACCCAGAAAATGGAACATGGGGTGCCACACAGGAACACATGACCCTTGCTTGTACTGTGTTCCTACATAATGTGCTGTGACCAAGTCCAATCTTGATGTTTAGGTAGTTTATGGTTACACTTCCCAGAAATCAAAATGTAGGTTTTCTGTATTGTGACTGAAAGTGGAAAGACTCCATTGAACTGGAAGTATATTTAGTTTTCAGAACATATGCATAGATCCAGGGACATGTGGGATTGCGCAAAGATATCAAAGCCCTTTTGCAAGAACCTGGCTTAGTCCCTATCCAGTCTAGCTTCCTACTCATTGTTTTTTTTCAACAAGTAAGGGATTGAACATCAGCTCTCTGTCAACACTTCTTTGGACACAGAGAACACATAGGCAATCAAAATGGAATGGACCCTGTTCTCAAGGCATTAGCTTTGCAGAATAGGAGAAGGTAGGGAGAATAAACAAGGAACCCCTATTCAATAAGTGACTAATGATCATTTGAGATGGTGATAGTGTGATGAATGAATGACTGGGGTGTGAGGGGAACCTACCGACAAGGGCAGTCAGGAAGATAAGGGCAGCCAGAATGTGATCCAGGCTGAGCTCTGAGCATAGGAAGCTCATAACTGGACCACTCCTGCGGGAGGAAGCTGAGAACTAGCAAATGCAGAGTTCGGGCATTGGAAACCCGCTTGATATGGTCAGAATATTCTAAGCACTGGGGTCATAGGAGAAAGGGAACAGAATTGAGACCCAGGCTTGAGAGGAAGCTGGGCCTGACCACTCTGGTTCTTGGGTATTATTATGAGAAGTGTCAGTTTTTATCTAAATGCTTTGAGTTGACAGTGGGGGATTTATGCTGGATTTTGGCATCTCTTTAATGGTTCAAGGACTGCTATGGCTTCTCTGTGCTTTTGAGCTAAAGGGAAATAGAGAAATCAGGAAACCTAAAAGGAAGTGTATTCTGGAGTCACACGAAAGGTGATGGGAAGCCCTCCACTCATTTAATACATTCTCTTTGGCATCTTCTCCCCTTGTGCTAGCTCATACTGGGAAATAGCATGAGTGATTCACCCTCTGCACTCCTGGGCTTTCACCAAAGTAAAAGACACTGAACATGGAGCAGAGACTCAGGTAGTGACAGATCTATAGCAGCTGGCATATTTGTTTGCTAGCACTGCCATAGCAAAATCTCCCCAACCAGCTAGCTGAAACAACAGAAATTAATTTTCTCATAGTTCTGGAGGCTAGATGTCCAAGATGAGGATGTGGGAGGTAACAACACAAAAATAATGAACACACACACACACACACGAACAAAACAAAACAAAAACAAGCTCCCAAACTATAGGAGCAATATTGCAATCACCATAAGAGAAGGGAAAGTTGTCTGTGACAGGCAGAAACTGGACTTTTGGTGGCTAAGAGATTGTCGACCATACAGATAGATAAGTTAGTACTTGAAACCTACATGGTATAAACCAATATTACTTCTATTTTTTAGAAAAAGAGGGCAGTTTGTACTTCGTCTGCAGCCTCTCTCCTTGGCTGACAGATATCATTTAGCTTCCCTTTGTTCTCCTAGTGTGTGCGTGTGTTCAGATTTTCTCTGCTTTGACACTGGTTGGACTGAATGAGGATCCACTCTATTGGTCTCGGTTTCACATATCACCTTATCTCTTGAAACAATCACAATCTGAATGACTGGGGCATAAACATTGAATTGGGGGGGGGCACAATTCGTCATAGAAAAGATGTGATGCAGTGCTATGAGGAGACCCAGAAGAGGGCCAGACCGAGGGCTTGGGTGGTAATGTTTATCACTAGTATGTGCAAGGCCCTGGCACCACATGACCTTCTAGAACTGCTAGGTATAGCTCTGGTGGCATACAGACATTATTGAGTATGTCCTTGATGGCCCCCAAGGACAAGCATCCCATGCCTTTCCAGTCCATGCCAAGACAAGCTCTGCTGGAAGTGATCCTGGAGCACTAAGCTCCGCCAGAGATGACCCTTGTAATAAAAGGACAGAGAAGCGAAGAGACTTAAGGAGATGTGGGCAGTAGAGCCACCTGATTCTCTGTCATGGGTTGGATTACAAGGCAGAGACCTCAATAATGGGGCACACCCAGATTTCTGGCTTACACAACTGGTAGTGCTGGCTGAAGGTATGGGGTCTAGGGACAATTGAAATTGGACCCCAGAGATGCCTTCCTGGGGGTACTATAGAGATCACGGCGGGCGGTGTGGATGACATCCCAAGTCACATATCCATCCTGTGGCATCTAGCAATTCTTTGATCTAGCAATACTCTTCCACGTACTCCAGCTTAATGTACATGCATTTCTGACCACTCAGATTGTTAAGAATGTTTCTCTATTGAGAAATATGCATTTTCTTTATCTCCTCGGGCTTTTAAATAATCCACTTCTGTCCTCTACAACACGCCTTCTATTAACATACGGTCAGCATTTATCAATAAGTGATCTCACTAAATATGCCCGAAGTTGCCAAGAGAGCGCCTGATTTGCAGTTGTATTCTCCATTGATTTCAGCTGGAGTTACGCGTTGCGTGTCTGCCTCGTAGGCTCCAAACACGAGGTGCAGAGACAGGCATAATACTCAGAGGAAATTATTTTCTCTCGCAATCAGAAGTCTCTCATCTATATTTTATAGTCCATTTCACATTTCTGTGTTATTCTAAAAGTACTGTAGTCACCGTCCACTGTTTTTTTCCTTGGAGTTCGCCATGGAGGGCTTCTGCAGAGATAACTGTGTGTTATAAATGTCAGCATGCGTTTCCACTCTGTTTCAAAGAGTTCCAGCCACCAAGTTGACTTTTTGCATATTCTTTTTTTCAAAAAATATCTCTCCCCGCACTGCCATCTCGTGGGGCCCCTTCACCAAGCCCACAGTCTGTCTCCACCACGTTTCTAATGTACAGACTGCAGTCTCTCTTCTGTTGTTTGGTTTCCTACTGAGCACTGTCAGGCTTAAAGAGCGAGAAAAAGGGCACAATAATATGTCTTTGGAGACTGCACTGACATCTGCAGGAGCTTAAATGTCACCCACAGCAAGGTGTTTGGCCCTGAGTGCACAATCATTTTTCTCTTAACCCCATTCATCTGTTCATCCCGATAGGATCTCACTTTGAGGGAGCTGGGTGGGGGGTGGGGTGGGGCATGGTGAGGATGGCAAACCACAAGCCCTGAGTTGGTGGGTGCTCAGGCTCTGAGGGAGGATCCGTTTGGCTGAAGGCTGATGAGTGGAAGCTGGTGGAATCATCTCTTTCCTAGTAGCGTAGTGCAGACAGGAGAGGGGCAGAGGGCGGAGGGTTCCGGAGGGGACTTGGCAGTGGAGAGCGAAGCTTCAAGAGCAGAGAATGGAAGGGAGGCATGCAGAGAGAGCGCTTAGCAGAAGGGCAATCTGGAAGGGATCCTGGAGTGGAATGGAGTGGGGTGATTCCCACCTGAACGGGTGTCATCATCACCGGGCATGGGGACCAGACAGGTTAAGACTGGTCGTGGGAATTATTCCAAATGACATATGCCAGACCTGGGTCACAGAGATCACAAGCCTGCAGACAGTGTTTCGCTATGTCTGCATGCAGTTAGCATCACATTTAGTCAAGACTTTAAAGTAAAAGATGACGCACAGTATCTGGAGTCACACTTGCTTTGAGAAGTCAAGTGATTGGCTGCTCGGTACTGAGTGCTCCCAGAGGGCCTCCTCCAGCTGGATTTAAGTACCAGCTTCTTCCATTCTGAAGGGCTTGGAGTCATACTCCAGTTCCCTCAAATCCCCACGTCTCCTTGCTTCCCCGCCCCAAGGCTCCTTAGAATTGGGGGGTGGTGCTTTGGTTTTTTTGTTGTTGTTGCTACAACTTGACTCTTTTCCATAACTATCTGGCTCCTAGAAACACGTCGGTACCACAGCTCTGCTGAGCACCATCAGTGTTCTAATGCTCGGGACCAGGACACCTCTACGTTCTCGGTGAATAAACCGAGAAAGGAGGGAGGAAGAGGGATGGGAGAGTGAACGAGTGAAGGCTAAAAAAATGTGGTGAGGATGAGAGTGGTTAGAAAGTAGCTGAGGAGGCTCATCTGGAGGAGAGGTGCTTCTGACGGCAAGCACCCAGGGGCACACCACTAGCCCGGGGTCGCCCACAGCAGGAAGCATCCCTTTGTTAGACTCCCTGAGGAGTCCCTGGGCCTTGAGCTCAGACTGCTCCTCTTCTCTCTATACGCGTGATGCTCCTTTTTGCCTTAAGCCGGTGGGAGAAGTGCGTTTACCGGGTTTACACTAGTCCCCTTGAAAAAGCGACTGCAACTGCCAGTTCTCAAAATGACTTCAATGAAGTTCTGTAGGAGAGCAGACAAAAAGCCATCCAAGAGCAGCAAAGCAGCATGACTTGGGTGAGGGGGGAGACGCTGGTCTCGCCAGCTCCAAGAAGCCCACAAGGAGTCTTTCCTGGTGCCCTTAGACTCTTGATCACACTCGACCGGTAGGGGCCTGAGAACGGCAGCAGGGGCCATTGAACTATCGCCATATGTTCCTGAATCCAGGCGGAAGCTGAGGGTTACAACCCACAGGTCCACCTCATTCTGCCCGGTGTGTGGCTTTTGCTGAGCTTCCCAGGTAGTGGCACCATGGAGAAGCCCCAGAGTTCAGAGAGCGAAGACCATGGGGGGAAATGGCAAATGGGGTCTTTGTGGTCAAATGCTCAACTGCATCAAGAAGGGCCTGGGTGTCAGCACTACATGCCCAGGAGCCCTGTCTTTGACCTGTGGGTCCAGGGTGTCACCAGCAGCATCCCTCTGCCCGGGAGACTGGAGAATGTACAAGCTAACTTGGAATGTGGGGTGTGTGATCATTGTGCAATTATAATGCAAACATGAAAGCCTGTAACTATCTCGTGGTGATTCAATAAAAATTAAAAAAGAAAAAAGAAAAATGCACCAGCACTGAGTTCTCTTTCTGCTGTGTAGCTTTGGGCAAGTTAAATTTGTTGAAACATAGTTTCTGCCTCTCTCATAGGGACTGTGGTAAGGGTGGGTCAGAGTAACATAACTGGGATGTGGTTGGGTTAGACTGAACAGATACAGCACAGGGCTCTGCACTGGAGGAGTTTTAAAAGGCACATTGTCTCTGGATGTTTTGATCCCAGTGGGAAAAGCTCCAAATCCTTATTCAAAATCCTGGATCCTCTGAGCTATTCTCATTAGGTCCTATCCTGGGGGGCCATCTATCCCAGTCAGTCCCTCATTTGGCTGATGTGGTGGGGACCCTTGACTAATTTGTGTGTCAGTGACAAAATTCATTCTCATGACCTCAGTTATAGCCACCTGTCCTCCATCTTTGAGTGCTCACATTGATAACAACCTATCTTCATAAAAATGTAAAAAGATGAACTCCAGTTAACCAATGTAAGTGGTATGTTTAATTAAGAACTTAGGGCTCTGGGACACTTTCCTTTGAAAATGTCTTCCCCTGTTATACCAAGTTTCCAGATTAAAGATGTCACCTCCTTCCAAGGCTTAGGAGATACCATGACTTTGAGTGATAGGTATAGATGCTTATGTTGTGTGAGTTTTCTGTGCCTCTGTTCACACATGATAGCATCGAGGTGATGAACCACCAAGGGGAATTGATTGGGTTCAGTGGTCACCGTGTGTGAGTGAGCACTGAGTGAACGGGTGTCTCTGGGTCTCTGCCTTCTCCTGGGCTGTTCTTTTCATCTTCATCCTCATTAGCACTGTTACCAAAGCCAGTCATGTGGGTCTCACGTTCAAAGTGCCTTGCTCTAGCTTTCTTCTTTATGCTCAACCTCTCAACTGGGCTGTGGGGATGATTTTTTGCAGTAAACTCCCTCCCACCAGCCCCAGTTTCCTCTTCTGAATGTGGGGAGTATTGCTGACTTCTATCAGTTGAGGTTTGAGCTTTTCAGAGACCTGGATCTATGTCTTGTCCACTCTCTTTCTGTCTCCCTAGTGGTAAAAAAAAAATTTAAAGTCCTGTACCTGCTCACATCCTTAATTCCCTGAACTGTGAAATGGGGGTACAGCCCCACTCATGCAGTTCCATGAGGGATACATAAAATGCCTGTGGGGAGTGCTGAGACAAATGCTGCCTCAATGGAGAGATTCTTAGTGCTCTGTCCCAGGTCTGCCCTGTGCCCATCCTGACTGACAGCGGCTGGGAGGGAGGTGGTGCAGGCTGTTGAATTCTGTCCTCATGTGCTCTTTGCTTTTTCTCTTAGGAAAAGCACCTCACTTTCTGCGGCTCCAAAATGTCGAGGTGAATGTGGGGCAGAATGCCACGTTTCAGTGCATTGCTGGTGGGAAGTGGTCTCAGCATGACAAACTTTGGCTCCAGGTAAGGAAGAAAGATGTCTCCTCTTGTCCCTGCCAGCCCTTGGTTAAGGGAAGGAAGTGTTCCATAAGGGAGGACTTGGTGGGGAAGAAGGCGAAGGGAGACTGTTGTTGAGTACCTCTGCTCCGTGCATGATGGTCCGTATGTGAGCTTGTTAAATCATAACCTGTATTCTATTTCTATAGGTATCAGGATGCTTATTTTATAGCTGCAAATATAAACGCACATGAACTAGGATTTGAAACTCTGAATATTCCAAGTTGCCCTTGCCTGTACTTTGTCCTTTGAGATCCGATTCACAGGGCTAAGGAAAAATTGAGTAGACTATGTGTCTATGGCATCATAAAATCTTGACTGGTGGGAACTTGGACTTCCGTTGGTCCATTAGTTTCCTATCTGACATATCTCTATTTTACCAGAATATTCTCTTCAAGGAGCCAGGCCATTTGTTCTGTGGTTGAACAGAAAGTTCAACAGAAAGTTCTCTCAGAAAGTTCTCCAGGAAGGCTTTTCAAATAATTCTTATTATTGCACCTTGGTCCCACTTCCAAAGCTAGATGAAGCAGGATTTCTTTCACAGGGGTAGGGAAAATGGGTGGATATAAAAGCAGAAACAATTATGACAATATCAAGCATGCTCCTTTCCTGTTAAAAAAGAAATATCAAGTGCCAAGAGAGCTCAGAACTAATGGGCCCTTTTAGTACGGTAATTATATGTGGCTATTTTGTTTGCTGCTATTTTTTCCATTTTAAATTGCTTTACTGAGGTGTGACTTCAATAGAGTATTTAAAATGTATAATGTGGTAAACTTTGGCATATGTATATCTGTGAAACTACAATCGCAGCCAAATTAATGGACATATCCACCACCCCTAGATGCTTCCTTCTCCACTTCCAATCCCTTATGTCTTCCCTCTTACATCATCTGTTCCCAGGCATCACTGATCTCTTTCTGGCACGATTTATTAGTTTATTCTAATATTTTATATGAACTGAATCATGGACTATGTTCTCTTTCACTCAGTATAATTATTTTGAGTCATCTATGATGTTTCTATCACTGTGTCACTGTCACTGTCATCCCATTGCTCATCGATTTGCTTAAGCGGGCACCAGTAACATCTCCATTGTGAGACTTGTTGCTAGTTTTTGGCATATTGAATACACCATTGGTAGCTTGCCAGTCTCTGCCATGCGGGTGCGATACCATTGGTAGCTTGGTAGCTTGCCAGGCTCTCTGAGAGGGACATGTGTAAGGCAAACACCCTACCCGCCGTGCTATCGCTCCAGGGGCTGATATTTATATAAACATAGATTATTATTTTTTGTTGGTTAATATTTCTTTGTGTGAATAGATCATCATTTACTGATTGATGGTGCTTTGAGTTATCTTGTTTCTGGCTATTACATAAGCACCTGTTCTGAATATTCATGGAAAAGTCTCAATATGTCCATATGCTTTCTTTTCTCATTGTAAATAAGAATGAGAATTCCATAAGAATGGAACCCAGTCACTCTCAGTGGAGTGACTGGGTTCCATAGTACATGTATGTCTAACTTTTTGAGGAACTCCCACGCTGTTATCCATAATGGTTGTACCATTTTGCATTCCCATTGTTGTGTTCTAGCTGCTCTGTCCTCACCAACACATATGGTCAGTCATTTTTCATCTAAATTGGTTTTATTTTCGCTGCCCTCACATAACCTTTTCAAATGCTCACTTGCCATTTATATATTTCTCTCGGTAAATATCTGATTAAATCTTTTTGCTCACTTCCTGTTTTATTATTACTGAATTTTAGAACTTCTTTCAAGTCTTGAATTTTGAAATACTTGTTCATCTAGACATAAGCCTTTTATCAAATGTGTGCTTTGAAAATATCTTCTCTTCATCTTTGGTTTCTCTTTTCATTCTCTTAACAGTATCATTTGAAGAGTGAGGTTTCGGTTTGGTTTGGTTTGGTTTTGGGGACCCAACTGTGCTCAGGAGTTACTCCTGTCTCTGCTCTTAGGGTTCACTCCTGGCAGAGCTCAGGGTGTCATATGCAGTGCCAGGGATCAAACCCAGGTCAACTGCATGCATGTACTCTGAGTACCTGATGTACTATCTTTTCTGGTCCCCCAAGTATTCAATTAGAATGACATCCAATTTACGTTTTCTTTCCTTCTTTGGATCTTATCTTGGTATCATTTCAGGAAATATTGGCCTTACCATGGGTCACAAAGATGTTCTCTGAAGATTCTCTCTAGGAATTTTGTCATTTCAGATTTACATTTAGGTAAAAGATTCATTTGGAGTTAAAGTTTGCATGTGGGTTGAGGTAAGGATCCACATTCTTTTCTCTGTGTGTGCAATTGAATACTCAGTTATTTCAACATTGTTTATTGAAAAGACTGTTCTTTTTTAATGTATTTAGACCTTGGAGATCCTTTGCCAGACTAAGAATCACCTATGTTTGATGCATTGTAAAAGGCATTAAAAAAATCTCAGTTTTTGATTTGGCATTACTAGTATATAAAATAAATTGATTTTTCAGTATTAATTTTATATACTCCATCCTGGTTAAATGTCCTGTTTACACCTAATTTAAATGAGTGAAAATAAATAAAATGCCTAGACTCAGTAGGCGCATTTTAAATATAGGATCCCCATAGCCACTTGCTAGTCATTGAGTTGGGCAAGCAGATGAGAACATTCCCAGAACCTTGAAAGTCTTACTGGAGAGTAGGATTTTAGCTGTAGGCAAATATTGCCTCTGGTTCAAGGACCAGGAGCTGTTAGAGTGTGGACGTTAATCCCTTACCTCTGCCCAGCACACATTGTTCATAGGCATTGATCGTACCACTTGACTTCCTGTACTTGAGTCATTTAATGCAGGGGGAAAACTTCTGGGGTGAGAGCACTGTGAGGGTCTAATGATTCTTCCTTGCTCCATAGCCATGCAGTAGCATGAAAAGAACAGAACTGCCTTCCCCACCTACTTCCTGGGACAGCAGATACCCCTCAAGGGGGACCTAGCAAATTTGCATGTGTCACTGGAGAAGTACTCAGTGTCATTTACTCCCTTATTACAATCCGTAGTAAAAAGCAGCAGGCTCCCCCCAAGTTTTGCCATTTTAATGGCACTGACTCTGTGGGGTTGAGGGAATGAGGCAGGACATTCGCAGTACCTTCAGTCGCTCTGGGTGGGTTTTCAATTATTTTATTATTGCTCAAGTTGTAAGTGGTGTGCCTCAGACCCAGGCTCTTTCTGTGAGAGCATGTTCCAGCCGAATGCAATTAAAGTTTGGAGGAAAACAGAACCGCAGTGTGCCACGTTGTCCTATTTATCTGCCTTTCCGTGTAAACCAAATCTTATTTCACAGGAGGCGTTTGGAGGTTACTTACCCCAGGACAGGAAACATGACAAGATGGCAGAAATGAAAAGTGAGCCAGGGGCGCCTGAGTCAGGAACACCCAGCAGGGCAGGTTTCCGTGCTGTCCCTGTCTTTGCCCGCCTCCCCCACTCCTGTGCATCTCCAGCTGAGCCCACAGCTGTGTAGCCTCAGATGGAATCAAGAAAGCGTCTCAGCCTCCATGAGATCAGTGTGCCATTGCGCGCGCGCACGCACACACACACACGCACACGCATATGCACACGCACATGCACGCACACACACGCACACGCGCACACACACACGCACACACGCACACACACGCACACACACGCACGCACACACGCACACACACGCACACACACGCACACACACGCACACACACGCACGCGCACACACACACACGCACACACACACGCACACGCACACGCACACACACGCACACACACGCACGCGCGCACACACACACACACACACACACACACACACACACACACACACACACCCGGATTGCCACTCGCTCAGGGACATCGAACAGCCATTCATATGGAGGCCAGAAAAGAATTGCTCCCGGGGTCCACACGGAGCAGAGGGCGTGGAATGTTGGAAGCCGTGTGTTACAGCCCTTGCCTGGTTATAGAGCCCAGCTTGCTTCACACAGGATGCTCCTCTGTGAAACTATAACGCAGGGAAGTGGTCAAAGAGAGTTTGATGGACAGTTCCATCTGGGACAGAGGTCCTGAGACTGCTGATCAGCCCCCACCGGAACTTTCCTGCCATCTTGTTTCCCATGGAGGGAGTTCAGGAAATAGGGGGAGGTAAAGCATCTATACAATGCTCTTCTGCAAATGCCCGCTTTGCCAGGCAAGTCCAGGCTTATAGTCACCCGTATGGTATCATCTTTCTTCCCGATGGGAGGGGCCCATGGTGATGCTTCAGGACCCAGTGGTAACACCACCCCATCTGGCCAGCACCGTGGCTGACTTCCCCTCACATGCTGCTTGAGATTTGGCCCTGCAAGCCAAATTGCAGTCGGATCCGCCAGAGTTCTGCTTCATGTCACCGGGCTTAAGTAACTTAGACCGTTTTCAAAGCAGGGGAAACAGGCTGATGGTGGCAGAATCTCCACAAGGGACCTGCAGTGGCCTGGCATTCCACTTTCTTGCTGTCATTTTCAGTATAAGCAGCAGAATCATGGGTTTGCAACAAGTGGGAGCTTTGCCATCTACCAGTTAAATCAGAGAAATCAAGGCCATGGGTTTGCTCCAAGAGAGTGGGCTAGCAGTGATGGTTGGGAACCAGTGTGTGTGTGTGTGTGTGTGTGTGTAATGGGGCAGGGGTCAGATAAGTCATTGTTGTTGGGGTGTCAGGAATGCAAACAAAGGGGGACCTTCTAGGTTCTTCCTCATGTTGTTTCAGAATATAAATCAGTAAGTTAAAAGGGAAGCTTGGCCCTGTGCCCAAGTCACACCACTGAAAGCTTTATGTCCTCTCTAGGAGCCCTCAATGATGGTGCCGGCTTCCTTAGATGAGATGAACCAGCTCTGCAAGAATCATTTCATAAACAAACCCAGAGAGATGGTACTGTGGATAAGTACCATTATCACTTGCCTTGCACATGACTGACCCTGGTTTGATCCCTGGCATTGTGCCGGGTTCTCCCAGCATTGCCAGTGGTGGCTCCTGAGAATAAAGACAAAAACAGCTCCTGAGAACCACTGACTGTGTTCTCAAATCCCCTTCACCCTCTCCCCTCCGTCAATAAGAGATTGATGGACAGATTCTGATACAGGTCCTGAGGATTCTTGAACCTGTGTTGACTAGAGCCAGAGCAATTCTAGTCCTTGGGGGAAAATACTGATACCAAGTCAATTTAAAAGTTATCAATAAGCCTGTCTTGTTCTAGGATGAGTTCTTCAGGTGAATAGGGCAATGCTGAGGTCTCTTCTACAATAACTTGATTCTTTCTCTCTCTTTTTCTTTTTATGGTGCCAAGGATAGAATCCATGAGTTATAGTCCCTGTCCTTAATTCTTAACCAAACTTCCTTCCTTCCTTCCTTCCTTCCTTCCTTCCTTCCTTCCTTCCTTCCTTCCTTCCTTCCTTCCTTCCTTCCTTCCTTCCTTCCTTCCTTCCTTCCTTCTTTCCTCCTTCCTTCCCTTCCATCTTTCCTTCCTTCTTCCATCCTTCCTTTTTCCTAGCATCAATCATCACATATGCATGACAAGTGCTTGACTGCTAGACTCTACAAGTTGCTAATTGCTTATGTGAAACATTTGCACAAGAAATTCAAGTTCTCAATTTGCCAACTGTTTTACTTCCAAGCAGGAGATGGTTGTCTTACCTCCTCATCCCACATTTGGTCCTTTTCGTGGGGAAGGAGAGCAGGAGCCAGCATCCAGGAGCTGGGAGTTAAGTGGGGAATATGACAGACCCTGGGAAACTACACAGAGTCCAAGATTTCATCACAAATGGAGCCACACTACCTAGGAGCAGCCCGGGATGCTGGTTGAGTGCAGAACAGGGAGAGTTAGTGAAGGCTGAGGGACTCAGAAACTGGTCCGTGGTAGGAAGCTGGCTACAAAGTGGGAAGGGGAGTGCAGTTAGGAGAGAGAAGGGACCACTATGACAACACGAGTTGAAAATTATTACTCTGAACAAACACTGAGTGCTGAAAGAAGGTAAAGCGATATGCTTGATGCCCTTTCAGTAATGGCATTGCAACTCAGCCTAAAGGGAAAATGAGAGAGAGAGAGAGAATGAGAGAAAGAAGAAGAAGGAGAAGAAGGAGGAGGAGGAGGAGGAGAAAGAGGAGGAGGGAAGAGTAGGGAAGGGAAGGGAAGGGAAGGAAGAAAAGAAGGAAGGGAAGAAAAAGAAAGAAAGAAAGAAAGAAAGAAAGAAAGAAAGAAAGAAAGAAAGAAAGAAAGAAAGAAAGAAAGAAAGAAAGAAAGAAAGAAAGAAAGAAAGAAAGAAAGAAAGAGGAAGAAAAGTATCTGCCATAGAGGCAGACTGTGGGGGTGGGATGGGTGGGTGGGTGGGAAGAAAACTGGGGACGTTGGTGGCAGGAAATGTTCATTGGTGTTGGAACATTGTAGGACTGAAATGGAATCGTGAGCAAGTTTGGAACTGCATTTCTCATGGTGATTCAAGTAAAAAATTAAAAAAAAAGTTTTGAGATGAAGTGGCTGTGAGTTGAGCTCTGAGGGGACAGAGACAAAAGAGATGATACATGTGCTGGCTCATGGACCACCTGCTTGTCCTCTGTCCTGGGCTTCCTGCTCACTGGGACTCTTGCCAGAACCTTCTTGACTCTTCAGAGATGCTGAATCCCCACATCAACCCCAGATGAACCGTCAGCTAGGCATGTAAGGGCCCTTGGGAGAGCTTCCACACACAGAATCCAAAGTGATTTATGTCACCTTCCATTGCTTTGAATGGTTAATAAAGAATAATCAAAGCCATTCTTCAGAGACTGCCAAAAATGGACAAATATGGTCTTTAGAGAATCAATGGTCCCAATTTTAGCAAGTTTTAAAATGCCATGCCACGGGTGAGGTGGACCTATACAGGAAAAGAGCATCCTTTACAAATGAATTATGGGATTTTCACCTAAATGTTTTCCAGCCTAGAAATTTTAGAACAACTTTAAGCTGAAAATACTCTACTGGACCTTTATTATAATTTTTTTGTAATGCCAGAAGCTCAAGCCAGCATACCTAAGGTCCCCACGGCCCCACATTACCATAACTTCTGTAAAACAGGCTGAATGTCTGTTGCACACACTTCCTTTTTTATTAAAGACAGTGCCGACCGTTTCCACTTCTCCCAATTACAAATCAATTGCAAGCCTGCGTGCTCTCTCTCTGAAATAATGACAGCCATCGTGGGCAGGCGTCTTCTTATCTCTTTGTGAAGGAAATAATGGTATGACACAGGCAGAGAGGATGAAGCATTGCAATATGGGGAAGCCATTATCGACACCTTGGTAGCTAATCAGAAAGCATGAAAACAGCGGACTCGCCACGGCTTCGGTGCTTTTCTTGTTTTCCTTTCTAGGCAGTTCTTGAAGAGAGAGAGAGAGGTCTTGCCTCGGGGTGGAAGGATGCTCCAGTGTGCTCAGGTCAGACCAATTAAAGTGTCCGGGTTGGCAGCTCCTGCTCTCACAGAGAGACTGTGCTCTCACTGCAGGCTGGCTTGTTCCATATAAAACAAAGCAAGTTAATAGAAGGTGAAATTCAGGTTGTTTTTAAAAAAGAAACCCAAGAAGATGAAAGAGGAGAAAAGAACGAGAGAATTCAAAGGCAGCTATGGTCACGATGGGATAGAGACATAAGTAGGAAGTGCTATGAAGCAGGGGACCTCCTGATTAGCTGGAAAGTGTCTTCATTAACAGACAGTATGTGCGTCCCTGGCAGGATGCAGGTGTGCATGGCTGAGGTCAGGACTCCTGGCTTGGGCTGCAGGGTGTGGGATGGGAGGTGGTCCCCCACCCCCTATCCCCTGGCAGGGCACTTTTCTTTTTCTCTGGATGTGATCTGGATGGTTGTGTGTCTGGGATGCTCTTGTGTGACCCTGATTCACCTGAATGCACTGAAGGCCACTTGAATCTTCATGCCTCAGAACCAGGATGCTGCAGTCAGGCTTAAGTCTTCACACGAGAAATGGTCCAAAATGTAAATGATCCACGCTACTAGGAGGCCACCTCAGCCACCTTTAAGGCGATTCTGATGCATTCTGACCTTTGAGAATAATGCTTTGCTATAAGTTTAAAATCTTAACGCTTTTTTAAAAATTGCAATAACAGTAGTTACACAACTGTCTATGTTTTAGGGGTATAATTTCAGACTTCTCAAATTCTAGGTTACTCCACCATTGAAGTACTAATACTCTTTTCCCACTGTAGAAATAATGGACCCCTTCTCTATACCAACTGCCTTCTCCCTCAGCATTTGAGGCAGGCTTCCAACTGTGGACAAATCTTCCCATCATTTGTTTCTTGTCCTTGGGTATTAGTCTCATACTAATATATATATATATATAAACATATATATACATATATATGCATGTATATACATATATATGTATGCATATATTCTACAAATAAGTGAAATAATTATATGTCTGTCCCTCTACTTCTGACTCATTTCACTCAGAATGGTACTATCCATGTCCATTCATTTATAGGTGAATTTCATAACTTCATTTTTCCTGGCAGCTGCTATATAGCATTCCATTATGTAGATGTACCATGGGGGTGAGAGAGACAGAGAGACAGAGAGACAAAGAGAGAGACAGAGAGAGACAGACAGACAGAGAGAGAGAGAAGTGTCTGACATAGAATAGAGGCTGGGTTTGATGGTGGGATAGCAGGAGGGAGACTGGAGACATTGGTGGTAGAAATGTGGACAGGTGGAGGGATGGGGCTTGGAACTTTGTATGACTGAAAGCCAATCATGAACAACTTTGTAACTGTGTACCTCATGGAAATTCAATCATAAAAAAATATTGGAATCCCTCATCCCTTCCCTCCTTATGTCCCTTTCTGATAACCCCAGCACTGCACTCAGTTTATAGATTTGTGTCTATTGTTTTTGTATGTTTCCTGTGTTACTTCCCTTTACCACCTATGAGTGAGATCATCTGATATTTGTCTTTCTTCTAATTAATTCACTTAGTATGATACCCTCTAGTTCCATCTGTGTTGTAGCAAAATACAAGATTTTTTTTTCTCTTAGGGATGAATACTATTCCAGGTGTATATAACTCCATTTTCATTAGTGTCTTTTTGTTGTTTGGGTAGATCCTTTGTGTTCAGAGTGGAACTGTTAGATCCTACAATAGATCCATATTTAATATTTGGAAGGAGGACTGCTACTTTAGACCAGGATTTTTTTCTTTCTTCCTTTTCATTTCTGGGTTTTGAGGCATAATGGGCAGTGCTCAGGGCTTACTCCTGGCTCTGTGCTCAGGGACCACTCCCGGCAGTGCTCAGGGGGCCATATGTGGTGCTGGGAATCAAACCAAGATCAGTCACATACAAGGCAAGTGCTCTACCCACTGTATTATTGTTCTGGCCCCTAGATCAAGACTTTTTATACTTTTTTCATCGGCTGACATTTTATTTATTTATTTATTTATTTATTTATTGCTTTTTGGGTCACACCCAGCGATGCTCAGGGGTTACTCCTGGCTTTGCACTCAGGAATTGCTCCTGGCAGTGCTTGGGGGACCATATGGGATGCCGCTGATCGAACCTGGGTCGGCCGGGTGCAAGGCAAACGCCCTATCCCCTGTGCTATCGCTCCGGCCCCTGACATTTTATTTTTGAGAATATTTTTATGTGACTCTGGGTATATAAGCATATAACAACCCAAAAATCAAGCATTCACTGATATTAACTCACAAATAAATTTATTTGGTTTCTTTTTGGCCCTAACCAGCAATGCTCAGAGCTTACTCTTAACTCTGTGCTCAGGAATCACTACTAGTAGTGCCCAGAGGACTGTATCTGGTGACAGGTGTCAAACCTGTATAACTGTGGGTAAAGAAAGCATTTCAACTCTCTCACCAGCTCCAAGAAATTGCTTTTAAAATATACATGATCCTACTCCCAACACACAGAGAGTTCTATGGCCCTTATATGATCAGGTTAGAAACATAGCTTTAAACATATGGAGTTGCGTTAAAATACTTCAGTGTAACCTGGAGTCATATTGGCAATATAAGTCCTCTACAATATGTTCAGAGAGTCTGTTAACCAAGAATGTAGAGAGGTATATTTCCCATCTTAACATATTTTTTTCTGACTTAGAAACTCCAAATCTCTAAAAATCTAGGCATCTGGGTTTCTATGAGAACATTTTCCACACTACATTCTGTGGATCATTCATTTTCTGCAAGAGGGACTTGGATGCTCTTTAAACAAGCAAAGCAACTTGCTGGAACACCTCACTCCCAACTCTCTTACTATCTAGGGCCACTGTAACTGCCTTAGATGGGGCAGCTGGTAGACAATAACTGAGGCCTCATTTCTGGAATCAGACCACCTGGATCTGAACCCTAACTCACACTGAGTTAGGGTTCAGTAAAGATGTTCAAGGTTTCGCTCTTCCTCCTGCAGCTCAGGGACCAGCAGCACTGGCAGTACCTAGGAACTTGCTAGAAATAATGGCTTTGAGTCTCAGTAGAGGCTCCCAGTGCAGAATTGGCATTTTTGGAGCTCTTTCGATGATTTGCATATACATGCATGAAGAATTACTAATCCACGGTAAAATGCGTGGAAAAATTGAAAAATTGGGAAATCAGTAGAACCTAGCTCAGGTGTCACTATGCCTCAGAATCACCTAGAAGGTCTGTGAAGCAAAACTGACCTGACTCTACCCCTAAAGTTTCTCATTTGCTTAAAGGCAGGGCAGCCACTTTATCTGCATTTCTGGTGAGTTCCCAGGGATTGTGAATGCAGTGGGTCTGGAGACCACACTTTGAAAATCACTGTCCGGATTATTCTAAGAACATTTCTCCCCTCATGCTCACTCCTATTTTCCTCCACAAACAGTGTTATTTCAATACTCCCTTTTATTTTTATATCCCCCCATACACATACACCCCTTTTGCTGTTTTGTTGAAATCTTAACCCAGCCTCTAAATTCCTCTGGGCAGAAATTATACCTTCCACATTCTGTAGGCTCTTGTTTTCTGTTTTGTTAAATAATGAGTACATTTCCAGGGCGATTAATAATAGAACAGGGAAAAAGGGGGGGAACTCAGACTCCAGTCCCAGTAAACAAGATTCACAAATGGCTGTGGGCCCTTGACTTCTTTTCACAATGAACTTTTTTAACAGGTTTTCTCAGGGCTGGCTCTTGCTGCTGGTTCCATGACTGTTTTGAGAAGCACTTTATAGGGAGTTGAAGAGGATTAAGCCAACTTGGTCATACGGACTGAGTACTCAAAATATTTGTTGATGTGACTTTTACTTAGTAAAACTGTCCAAACATGTCATTTGTTATTTTACTAAATAAACACCAAATCCCCTCCCTTATGGACTTTTTCCATCATGGAGACACAGTGACTTTTCAGTGGTGCTGTTTCAGATTGTCACTCTTCCATGGGGGTCTTTCTGCAGCTGCATTTGTTTTTACTTGGGTGTGGGGGAAAATGATGCTCAGGGACCCTGAGATCCCTCTAAGAAATTCTTGCCCAACCAGCTGGTGGCTTAATACAAGAGTCAGAGGATATGGTGCTGCTCAGGAACCAGCCAGGGTGTAGAGCCAGGGACAAACCAGGCCACTCCACAGGTGCTTGAGGGTGACCTGGGCTGCTCCTGATGATGTTTGGAAGACCATATAGTGGCGGGAATAGAAATGGTCTCAGTGCATGAAAGCCCGAGCCTTGTACTATCGAGTCTCTACAGCTGCATTTTAAAATATTTTTGGGTTTACAAGGTTTACAATATTGACAACAATTGAGTTTCAGCTGCATTTAAAAAAAATTAATTTTGGCGTCCAGGGATCACTCCTGAAGGGCTCAGGGGACTACCAGGGGAGCCGAGAATTGAACCTGTGTTGGCCGTGTGCAAGAAAAGTGTACTGACCTCTGTACTATCTCTCTGGCACCCTCAACTGCAATTTTAAACATAGGTTCCAGAGTGTCCATCCGGCCACGGAAGGACAGGAGCTTCTTGGACTTCAGGAGACAGTGTAGTGCACTGTTGGAGGAGTTGAGGCTAGGAAAGTGCTGGGTAGAATGGACACTCTCTGATTCCTTTATACATGCTTCCCTTCAAGCAGTAGGGAGCATGCTTACTGCTAACACTCCTTTTCCCAAGTAGCCATCCTTAATCAAAGGGGAGCTCCTCTCACCTGCCCCACCTGTCACGTGACTAGCAACCCACTGGCCTGGGCCACCAGTGCTCACTCTGTGCCTGAGGGTGAGATCACATCCGTGGCCCCTTTCTACTGTGGAGCTTCCACTGGATCAAGCTGAAGCAGCCTCCTGCTGTGGTTATGTTTGTGCTCAGCCCCTCCCTTGGGCCCAACACGGACTGCCATTTCCTTGATGGCAGTTACTGAGTCCCCTGTCTCAGACTCTGCTTCCAAGGAACCAGCCTAAAACACGGGTGTCAGTGCACCCTGGAAATGTAGTGTCCTGCTTGGGCAACTCGGGATGGCTAGAAGATGATCCATTTTAGAACAGTGTGAGTCTGAGTCGCTGGGCACGGAGGATAGGAAGTGCACCCTGAAGCTTCAGAGGAAGGATATTCTTAGGTTTAAAAATTACTAGAGGAGCTGGAAAAAATAAATCCCTGACCACCCATCCTAAGGGCGGGAGGGTCAGACTGAAGCTTCCATGTGTTCCTTGTGTGTCATGTTGGTTTTCAACTGGACTTAGAACACCCCTCTCAATCCTCGTCTTTCCCAGCACCTGAGCCTTTGCCTCCCTGCACACTTCCATGGTATCTGGTATCCTCAGTGGAAAACCAACTCTCCCTTCTGCCCCAGATTTTCAGCCTCTCTGTGACTCCCTCTGAATTTCCCCTCCATCCTCAAACCTGCCCAGTTGTCTATGAGTTTGGATTTCTGAGTCCTTTCTTGCTTAATGGCACCATCCCTGACTTTCTCCTCTTGTGCTCCTCTCGGGGGCTGAGGCAGTAGCTGGGAGCATTTATTAAGCTTGTACTATGTGTCAGGTCCTGAATCTCCTTTCTAATCCTCATAACCATGTCTGAGGTGTGTAGGATTGTTGCTCTTCTCGATGTACTCAAATATCAAGGAAACTGAATAAACATGAGAGCTAACAGCTTCCTTACACAGGTTTTCCAGCTTTCAGTTAAGCATCTTTCCTCACTCCCTGCATCCCCTCCATTTCTCCTTGCCCCTGGGTCACCATTGCACTCCTCTCTGTCTTGAGTCCTCCCTGGACCCTCCTGCTCATCCTCATCCTGCTGTGGCCTGTTCCCAGTATGACAAGTGTGATTTTCAAAAGGCCTATTTTACAGAGATTTTATGAGACAACCTGCAATTTCCTCTCCTTCCATGGGAGAAAACCTGGTGGCTCAGGAGCCAAACAGAAAATGTGGCTTGTTTCTGGGGAAGCACTGCTTCCCCTTTGGCTTTTTCTAGAATCTGACATCATCTGAAAGAAAAGTACACAATGCTGAAGATGATATCTGAGAGAACTTAAGCTTCATTGTTAAAAATGGAGCCATGCCCTGGATCATCCTGTTGTTCTTTGTCTTACTTCCTTGCTGCCAATGTGACATATTGCACACATCTAGTGGGTTAAACCTGTGGTGTTTAACCACCACTCTGTGGCTTTAGCAAAAGGTTGAAACCCACCTGGTCATACAGCACAAGAATGATCCCCCTTGCAGTTGTGCTGATCAGAAGTTGGAGATGTGTCTGATGGGGCTAAAGGTGTTGGGCAGGTTGATCAGATGCCTTTGGGAGTCTCCTTCGGAGAATCCCTTCTGTGACCTCTCCTAGCTGCCAGAGACCACCTCTCTTCCTTAGATTCAGATTCTCTTCTCCCATTTTCAACCCATCTGTCGCCCCACCACTCTGACCTCCATCTGTTCTGTCAACCCATCTCATTCTCTGATGCTGATCCTCCTGAGCAGGATTTTGGGCCACCTGTATCCTGTGTTGTCTCCCCACATCAGAACTCTTAGCTTACATCTTTAATGTCTCTTTTATGGCCCCCCAACACTATGTCAGCACATACATAGGTTCCCAAGATTATAATGTGGATGCCTTGGGACCAGGGTCGTTATCCTGCTTTCTACACGTTCCAAGGCTAATTTCATGGTTCATTTAGAGAGCTTTGTGACCCCCGGGTTATGCCTTCATGCGTTGGTGTTTTACATTTCCTCTCTAGAATGGGCACCAGTGTCCAATACAATGATCCCTGAGGCCATTGAAGTTCCAGGAAATGAAATAATTCATCTGGATCCATAACAGTAGTTTGGAAGGGCTTTGCACAGTGACAGGGAGAATGAACTCCTTCTGAGGCCTTGGGTCTATAGGGCCTTTGCAGACATTCCCTCGGCTCTTCTTCACAGCAGGGTACATTTATAGTATCCCTTGTATCACTTGTCATCCCGTTGATCTTCGATTTGCTCAAGGGGGCGCCCGTAACGTCTCCATTTGTCCCTGTCTCGTGCTAGTGTAGCCCAATGGCATCTGCTTGCTCCAGAAATACAAAGAGCCTGAAACCATTTGTTCAGGGTTTTGACGAAGAAGTCTGACCATCTTGTAGCTGGGCAGCCACATGATCTTTTGACGTCCCATGGAATCCAGTCGGTAACAGCTCTAGTCCAGCGGTTGTCTCTAAATTGCATTATGTGTCCGCCCATCTAATTTTTGCCACCTTGGCAAACAAGACAGCTTCCCTGATTCTCAATCGTTGACAGAGGTCAGAACTCCAGATTCCTTCTCTCACTTGAGTGAAACGTGATACTCCAAGCATAGCTCTTTCAATTCCTCTTTGAGATACTCGAATAGCATTCTCATCCTATTTTCATAGGGCCCAGGTCTCTGAGGCATATGTTGGTGCAGGAAGAATGGACACACACACACACACACACACACACACACACAAACATTTATTGTGTTGGCCAAAATTCTCTTGACTTCCTCATTGCAATCTGTTACAAAACAGGATTGTGTTGGTATTAGTTGGTTGTCATAATTTAGCCCAGGTTTTATCACTTCTTTAAAATGTTCAAGGTATGAGGTAGATAGTTGGCAGTTGCAATCCTAATATCTTTCCACCTTCCATTTCTTTCATTGGCTTTTCCCTGGTTACTTTGGTAGCTTTTTCTAGTAATGCCATGACCTGAAAGAATATTTGAAGTATGAAAGTCAGATATGTTTGAGGCAGAAAAGCTAGAATTACAGAAAGTAAAAAGGAGAAACCTACACACTACAAGTTGCTAGTCCCAGGATAACTTGGTTCCCTACCCCTCTGGCGTTTCTTGACTTTCTGCTTTCTGCCATTCCCTCCCCTAAGGTGAGGTTTTGATAAAGTTGATGTTGGTAAATTTGAGGCAGGTTATTCTTCTCAGTCTGTGCTCCAGTCCTGCATATTCAAGATTGGGGCCATGGGAGATGGAAAACAAACTCATGGTAGAAGTATCTACTTTGGACTGGAAACGATGAAGATCAATATTCAGAAGACTTGGAGTGTGGGGACACATATCTCATAAGGCTTCCCTAAACCCATTCAGACAGTTCAAACACTCAGTCTTGCTTTGGGGTAAAAAATTAAGCAGTGATGATAAGATCTCAGTGAAAAAGTGCTTGACTAGAAGCTAAAAACCTGCATAAGGAAGCTATTAGCTCTTCATGTTTATTTAACTTTTCTGACATTTGAATTCAAGAGGATCAGAAATTCTACATGCCTCAAACATGGCTGTGAGGATCAGAAAGGAGACACGGGGTCTGGCACAGAGTATGAGCTTAACAAATGCTCATGGGAACTAAACCTTGTTGATTGCACCTAACCACCCATCTTACCTTGCTCCTCTAAAAGCGTCTTGTTCAGAATAAACAGAAGATCACTAAGATTCAGGATGCAAAGACAGTAATACTTGTGTGTTCACCTTGATTCTAGAAATATTTACCAGTTCAGGAAACTTCTAGAAAAGGTGCTTGAGATGAACAGAGGCAAGAACAATTGACCCTTCGGCATCATTGGTGTCAGAATTTCCTTACCCCATAGAGTCGACTATGTAAATTTCGTTAATGTTGACTCCTCAAAGATTTATCTACTGCTGTTCCTTGGCATCTAAGGGGGTGATTAAGACTGCCCCCTCATACCCAATTTTGTCCCTTGGTAGTCGACCCTCATTATTTTCTGTTTCTGTATCCATGATTTTGATCAAGTTGCAGAACCTCTGGATAGAAATAAGATCTCATAAGTGATCCCCAAAAGTCGAAACCCTTGTCATTTGAGGTTCAACTGGGATGCTCTCTCACAGTGGAAAACACATGTAAACAAAAATGTGTGGGAATTTTTAACCAGGCATAAGAAAGTAACTTCCAGAAAGCAGTGTGATGGGGCATGCACATGGAGGAGGTGCCCCAAAGCCCCCATCTACATTCTATCCATGGTGACAGTTTTGTCCCTAAGAGGGGACACCCAGGGTTTGGGATAAGACCACCTGCTGTGGGCTAGGAATGCTACATTAGGGACTGGCTTTCTGTGGATCTACCAGAGCCTTTGGTAGAATCCTGTAGGTTCTGTTTAGAAACGGAAGGCAGCTGGGAGGCAGGTCAGGGGCTAAGTGCCATGTAAGATTCTGATAACCAGTGTGGGTTGAGCAGAAGCATTTCTCTCTAGAGGCAGCTCAATGGTGATGTTTACTCACTAATTCTCTAATTAGAGCGCTCCTGAAAGCCAGTCAGGCCCCACTCCCCAACCACACATTTCTTCTTCTTCATCTTCTTCTTTTTTTTTAATCACTCCCAATCTGTGCCAGGGTTTACTCTTCTCAGAGATCACCCTTGGCAGTGCTCAGGGGTCCATATGTGGTACTGAAGGTCAGATCAGGTTGGCCATGAGCAAGGCAAGGGCCCACCCACTGTACTCTCTCTCTCTCAGGCCCATGGAAACCCCGCTCTCATGAAGCAAAGTTTCCAACTCCAGGGGCAAGGAGAAGGGTGGAACGTCCATGCTCGAGGTCACCAGGGAACATGTATTGGCTCCGCTTCCTCCTCTTACCTCTGTCCTCTATCCCTGCAGCAATGGAATGGCAGAGACACGGCTCTCATGGTAACCCGTGTGGTCAACCACAGGCGCTTCTCAGCCACAGTCAGCGTGGCGGACACGGCTCAGCGGAGCGTCAGCAAGTACCGCTGTGTGATTCGCTCAGATGGGGGTTCCGGCGTGTCCAACTATGCAGAGCTGATCGTGAAAGGTGAGTACTTCTCCCTCCTGCTGTGGCTGGCCTGCAGGGGACCCCTGGGCCACATCCTGGTGTGAGTGGCAGGAGTTAAGACCACTTTCCTATCTGCTGTTTCTTTCCGAGATTTCCCACTTGGTAGGAGAAATCATTTCCATTCCACCCACTCCAAACACGCATTAAAAAATAACGAACAATAGCAGCCAAATCATGAACCCCCAAATAGAAAGGACACCCTCATTGGAATTGGAAGGTCATTCAGTATTGTATTGTCACGCAGATGTTGAGACTTGCGTGAAGTATGTGGAAGATGTAGGATCTAGAGCACAGACGTTATCCCCAAACCTGACTCTGGCTTTGTCTCAAATTTTCAGGTAGAATGCATTCAGCCCCTTGCTTTATTGGTGCTACATCTCAGTGTCCAGATAGTACAATTGTTTTAGAGGGCATTCTTATTGAAAACTCAATATAATGAAGATATTTTGGAAGGACCTTTGAAATAAATGTCCCCCTCATCCCCGACACACACACACACACACACACACACACACACACACAAACTGGTCTGGATTCAATTCTTTTTCAATCTTCTTGCTCGCATTCATCTTGAAATATGGCTAGCACTTTCCAGTAAAATATGCACATTGCCTTTATCCCTGCTTCGTTGCAAAATCTGTGTGTCCCGTTTTATATGGAAAGACTAGGTAATCCTAGTTATCATGCTTAATGGTTGTATAGTATTTCATCAAGTGAATCATCTTGTTTTAAAATTTTTTTCCTATTTGTAGTCATTTAGGTAATTCCAGGTGTTTTCTTATTTATTTCATCTTTCCTTTATGAGTGCAACAATTAACACCTCGACAGAGTTCTTCTGAACAGAACATTTTTATTCTGTTGAACCAGATTATTTCCTCAGATCAATTCCCTAGGGGTAGAGTTGGTAGGCCAAAGAATATGAGCATCTTTATAGATTTTTCTTTTTGTTGCAATATTGCTTTTGCAGAAAATGGTTTGACAGTTTACACTGGCAACAGCGGTGTATGGATGTACTCATTTTCCAACGTTATGTTCGCCAATTAAAATTTTAATATAGCATAATTTAGGGAATGGAATAATGAATCTGTTTTTGAGTTGCCAGCTGTTGAATGATACCTGGTGTGTGTGAAGGTAGAATTATTGATCAACTCCCGCGGGAGGTACTGGAGTTGATTCTTTGACCAGAGTAGGGTTTGTGGGAAGCCCTTGACCTCTCCTTGCTAGCCCCTATGTAATGGATAGCTTAATCTGGCTAATACTGGGGCCTGGAACTCTCTCTCCTGTGCTGTTCTGACGTGAGATGGATTTTTCCCAGGGATGTGCTTATCCTATTTCTGGTTTAAGGTCCTTTCTTCTCTGAGGGTTTTCCCCTGCCCCCTCCCTGGCCCCTGTTTTGTGGTGTGTTCATTCTGTCAGATCACTTGTCTTTTTCTACCCAATATTCATCTCATTTCCAACGGAATTTTGCCTCTACTTGTTGCCTTGGTAATTTCCGATTTTCCCCTTTAGGAGTTAAGCTCTGGGGAAAAAGTGGAGACTTCATGGAGCTTTGGGGTATTCAGAAAATCCCTCTTAGCAGAATGCCTGACACAATCTATAGCAAACCAGGTCAACTGTTTTGACCCACCCAGTCAGTCAGTTCTTATTTGTTGAATGATAGAAGAGTGAATGAATAATCAGTTTCAGGGGGAATTCACTCCACTACTGTAGTGCCATCAATACTTATGCCAAAGACCAGCAATTGAGGTGGTCCTCTCTCTTTCTTTCTTTCTTTCTTTCTTTCTTTCTTTCTTTCTTTCTTTCTTTCTTTCTTTCTTTCTTTCTTTCTTTCTTTCTTTCTTTCTTTCTTTCTTTCTTTCTTTCTTTCTTTCTTTCTTTCTTTCTCTTTCTTTCTTTCTTTCTTTCTTTCTTTCTTTCTTTCTTTCTTTCTTTCTTTCTTTCTTTCTTTCTTTCTTTCTTTCTTTCTTTCTTTCTTTCTTTCTTTCTTTTTTCTCTTTGTATTTTTGCACATGAGATGGATTTGTGTGACAAAGTGGTCTATGTGGGTTTTTCGGTTTTTTAGGGGTATGGAGGTAGTTGGGCAATACCTCGCTATACTCATGTGCCACCCCCGGCTCAGTGCTCAGGAGCAATACTAGCCGCACTCAGAGGGTCATAAGGAATCCTACAGATTGAGTCAGAGTTGGCGGCATGCAAGGCCAACACTTCGATCCTCTACTGTTTCTCCAGCAGGTCTTTCCCTGGATGACTGGGTAATTTCTGCCCATCTGGAACACTCTTTTTACTATCTATCCCACTCTCATGGCCGCTCCCCATCCCCCACAACAGTGGATCAGCCCCAGGGGAGGCATTCAGTTTCCTCTTGCTCCTTCACAGGTGCTTGGAACCAAGTTGGTAATGGACTGTAGGGGAGATGGGGAGGGGAGTCCGAGTAAGCTCAGCATCCACACACTGGGATGGAAGGGGACTCCTTTGGGGGGCCTGAGGTGGCAGGATGCTCAGCCCAGCGACCGTGGGCCAGGGGATTGGTTTCCATAGTGATGCTTCATTCTGCTGCATTCAGGGGTGGCCGGAGTGCTGGCGACAGGGACTCATTCCGGTGGGTGTACCTCCTAGGTCTGGCCCTTCTCAGGGCAGGGAGCAGGGCCCAGCCTAGTGAGCGTGGAACCCAGACAACACTCACTTGGGTCCCGTCTGCCCAAAGCTTGGGTCCCTTTGACTGAAGGGACGCCTGAGGTGGCCTCCCTCACGGGCGGCACGGCAGGGTTGGACTCCTCATCTTGAGCTCTCGATTTGTGGGCACTCAAGTGTTTACCACGCCTAGTTCTCTGGTCATGCTACTTTCTCTGTCCCATCATTACTGAGTTAGAAGCAGACCCCCACCCCCTAAATGTAGACGGTCTCTCACATGTGATCTCATTTCCTTCTGATTGCAGCTCTGCCCTGTGGCAGCATTTTGAGTTATTTTATGGCTGGGAGCACAGGTGTAGCCAGACTGAACAGCAGAGAGTAAATAGTGCTGAGGGGCAGAGCCGGGCTTCCCCGGGGGGCTGGCTGAGTGGGGTGGGGGGCCTGTGGGCTGGAGCCTTGTTGGCATCTGGCATCATGATGCTGTGAGCAGTGAGGAAAGGGCCCAGATGGCAGGGAAGCTCATGACGAGGGGCCCCAGGCTCAAGTGCTCTTTGAATGCAAGATTCTTCTTCTCCTACCCTCTTCTACCTCGCTGGCACAGATATTAACTCCTAGTTTCTGGAGAAATAGATTTAACCCTTCCCTTATCAGACGCACACACACTCACATTTGCACATGGACACACTCACATTCATAGGGACAAACACACATACGTAGACACTTACATATACATGCATATATCCGTACACACTCACACACATACATACACACTTACATAGACACTCATACACCCATACACACATTTACGCACATACACTCACACACATTCACATATACTCACACATGTACATTCAGGCATACATATACTCACACCGTACACACACGTACATTCACACTCATACATATTCGTACAATATACACACGTACATACACACCCACACAGGCATATTCACACCTTCGTACACAACACTGCTCTGGAGAGCCAATAGTACTTGAGCGAAATAAGAAGATGCAAGGCAGGTACACACGGCCATGGCAGTGTGTGACCTAGAACCTAGAAATGCTCATGGTGCAGTGTGTGACCTAGAACAGTCCCTATGCAGGGGACTCAGAGGCAAGGAGAAAATGTTCGTCTTTCTTCTTGGGAAGAATCTGACAAGCAACAAGACACAGACACCATCTAATTCAGGGAGGGCCCAAGCAGTGCTCCAGGGGTCTAGAAGCCACTCTGGCCCACACACTCAGCAGGTCCTGCTGAGGGCTTCAGTGCTGGCACCCAGGGGTGCTGGGGACTTCGAAGGGTCTAGCAGTACTCACAGGACCTGCAGTGCTGGGAACAATTTCTGCCCTGATCTCACTAAAGTCCACTTTATTCACACCGTTGACTCCTGTACTATGTTCACTTGGGAGTCACAGCTCCCTTCCCCACTGAGGGCGCTTGGAGACCCTTGTGGCAGTGGCCAGGACCAGTGGCTCACGTGGGGCATTTGGGATCTGGGTGGCTCCCACCTCAACTGTTTCCTGAGGGTTGAGCATCAGTGCACCAAAAGCGCAGCTTCATTTGAGCATCGGTAATATCAGATTCTCGGGGTGACATGCAGATCAGAATGAGAGCAAATTGGAATCACTTAATTCTGAAGAGCTGTTTATTGAGTTGTGATAATGTACCTGGGTATACATTAGATTACTCTGTAATTGAGGTTTCGCTCCATTGACATTCGGCCCCTCCACCGACCTGTTCCAGGCCGCGTGCTTAACTGTGCCTTTTCTTCTTCTTTTTTTTTTTTTTTTGGTTCAGGATCTCCCCATGTGTTGGATTTCAAGGTGTTTTAGCTGAGCCTCAGGATGTGGTGTCTTCAGACAAAATTGTTGAAAGTGATTGAAATAACTGATGGAAATGTTTTGACTCAGAAAAAAAAAATGTGGTTGGTGGTGAACTTTAATTCTGTCTTCCCACACCATGCAAGGCATTATTCTATGCTCAGGACAATCCTGTCAATATGGGGATAAGGAACCAGAACAAGTCCAACCCTAGTTCGGTGTTCTGATTTGAACACATGGAGTGAGGCGATATGGTAGGGTCAAGAGAGGGAATCTGGGGGGCTGGAGCAATAGTACAGCAGGGAGGGTGTTTACCTTGCATGCGGCTGACCTGGGCTCGATTCCCAGCACACAGTATGGTCCCCTGAGCACCGCCAGGGGTAATTCCTGAGTGCAGAGCCAGAAGTGACCCCTGTGCATCACTAGGTGTGACCCAAAAAAGGGAAAAACAAAAGAGTGGGATTCTGGGCTGTAAGCACTCAGGGTTTTATTCTCATCCTGGCTCCTGCTGTCTGCATGACTTCAGACAAATTTTCTATTCCCTCTGGACTCAGTTTCCTCATCTGTGAAGTGGGAGTGAATATTCACATTGGACTCTTAGGAGAGAAGGTGACCTATGTCTAGCTTTGAGTCATAGGTGGACACCTATGCAGGTTTATCTGTGACTATCAGTAATCATAATTCCCATTATAAGTAAGGGATATTGATCAAATACATTCTCTATTTTAACTTGCCCTGCTTAAAGAAATGATAACCTGTGACCTTAATGAAAGCCTATTTTTCTTTCTTTGGGTGGGGGAGTGACATACCCAGGTTATGCCTGGAGTTTACTCTAGGTTCTGTGCTCAGGAATCATTCCTAGCAAAAAATCAGGGGACTATATGTGGTGTCTGGGACAGAACCAGATGAGTAGCAAGAAAGGCAAGCGCTTTATTTATTTATTTATTTATTTATTTATTTATTTTTATATTACTTTTTAATTTTTTTTTAATTTATTCTTTTATTGAATCACCATGTGGAAAGTTACAAAGCTTTCAGGTTTAAGTCCCAGTTATACAATGCTCAAACACCCATCCCTTCACCAGTGCACATATTCCACCACCAAGAATCACAGTATACCTCCCCCCCCACCTCCCCAGCCCCCCACCCCACCTGTGTAACTGATAAATTTCACTTTACTTTCACTTTACTTAATTACATTCAATATTTCAACAAAAAACTCATTATTATTATTTGGAGTTTCTCCCCCCTAAAGTCAGACCTGCTGAAAAGGAAGCATTTGATAATTTGTTTTCCATTGCTGAGAATGAAGAGATATGAGGTCAAGCGGCCACTCTAGCAACCACACGGTTTTGGATTTCTGTATTTTAGTATTTTAGTAACTAAGTCCAGAGAAATATCTGCCAGAAATTGCATCATTGCGAGCTTGTACCTCTCAGCTATTTTGTATTCCACATATGAGTGCAACCTTTCTATGTCGGTCTCTTTCTTTCTGACTCATTTCACTCAACATGACACTCTCCATGTTGATCCACTTATATGCAAATTTCATGACTTCATGTTTCTTGACAGCTACATAGTATTCCATCATGTAGATGTACCAGAGTTTCTTTAGCCAGTCATCTGTTTTTGGGCACTCCAGTTTTTTCCAGATTGTGGCTATTGCAAACAGTGCTGCAATGAACATAGAAATGCAGGTATCATTTCTACTATACCTTTTAAGGCAAGTGCTTTAGCCCCTACACTACCTCTCTAGTGGGAGTGCCTCTTTCTTGAAGATCTTTTCCTGTAAGTATGGTTTTTCCCCACTCCTTGATTCTCTTTCTCATTATGGCAGCTGCCATTCCCTGTTTCTCTGTGGCTCCCTTCATCCTGCGTTGCCCACAGTGTAGATGCTGGTTGACGGTCATTGCCATGGTCACTTGTAGAAAATCTCAGTGCCTCTCAAAGGAAAGTTTTACCTCACGGGGCACCCACCCTACTCCCCATGTCCCCAAGTCTTGCCTCCTAGGATGTATCTGTGTAAATGTGTCTCTACGATACTAATGCCTTTAAAGGTGTGATTGAGCCCACCTTCCCCGACTCTATGTCTGACCTTAGATATCCTGGAAGATGTAATTTCAAAATAATTGTCAACAACTTCATCTTCTTTAGATGTTTCATTCTCTGCAGAGGGGTGTTCTCTGGCTTAGGTACCTTTTAAATTAATTTATGGGGCATAGCCAATCAGCAGGACACCTTTCTGTAGAGAATGAAACTTCTTAAGAGGGTGTAGGCTCGGGGGCTGGAGCGATAGCACAGCGGGTAGGGCGTTTGCCTTGCACGCGGTCAACCCGGGCTCAATTCCCAGCATCCCATATGGTCCCCCAAGCACCGCCAGGAGTGATTCCTTAATGCATGAGCCAGGAATAACCCCCGTGCATCGCCAGGTGTGACCCAAAAACCAAAAAAAAAAAAAAGAGGGTGTAGGCTATACCTATCGGTTCTCAGGGTCTTTTCCTCTGTGACCCCTGGTGGTGGAAAGGAACCATTAGGCAGTGCCAGGGACCAGCCACATGCCAGGTCAGCAGCTTACCTCACGTACTATCTCTCTAAACCTGGACTTACATTTGGAGCAGCTGACATGTGTTGCTAGTCAGAAGACTTGTGTTCCAATCCTGGATTTGCCCTGTATTGGCTACATGATTCAGAAAGTCATGGTGTGCCTTTCTGATTATGAGTGCCAGCTCCCCTATATTCAGACTGGGCTGTGTGTTCGGGCTGTGTGTGTTCATCCTCTGTAAACAAAGTGCTATCCATATGCTTTTGCTTTTCTTCATCCGTCTCCATCCCCTGCACCATTGCCAACTGCCCAATCCTTGCCCCTGACTCCCACTCCCTTGGATAACGTCACTGTTCACTTTTCATGGGAAGAGAAGCATGACAGATGGGAGGAAAGTGGGAAACTTAACTTGAACATATGTGTGTGTAGGGGGGAGGCAAATGGAGCTATCTATGTATATTGTATTCTATATGGGCACAAAGACCAGCTTATTTTTAACAGAGCGTAAATGTGGATAAATAAAACCTGACAAGTATTGGTTTCCTTGAATTATTTTGACTACTTCATCAGCTGCATGCTGATGTGTTGCATTAACACTTTTAACGCATTTGGAAATTAAATCAAATGGCAATTGCATTAAATTCTCATTCACTTGGAACATTACCCTCCTGTGTTCAAATGGAGGAACTATCTGGGCTCTGGAAGGAGCTGCAAGGTCTGTTGTGGGCAGACGTTTCTTGATCGCTCATTGCATGCCAGACAACTGAAATGGATATTTCACGTGAGACACTATTTAATCCTCCTTGCTGAGTCCTCAGGGTTCAACCTTCTCTGAGTCCAAGGACTTGCGTTCAACCTCTTCCTGCCATTATTCAGACCCTATTCTGCCCCTCCGAATCCTAACTTCCCACAAGCCTCTCTTCTGTGCACAATATCATTCTGAGGACCAAAGTTTTGTACTGGCTAAAACTCAGTTGAGTCTTGGGACCCAGATTTGGAGGGGCTGTTTGGGCACTGCTTCTAAACGCTCACCAAATGCAGCTCTGAAATGTCACAACCACTGCTCAGCCCAGTGACCTTACCTATGTGATTTTTTTCATGTCTGCATCATTGTTAGAGTTTTAATGATCATACACAGAAGATGCGTATTAGCATCAGGCAGCTGAGGCCAGGGATGCTGCCAGATTTCCCCCTTTGCCCTCCCACCCCCCTCCCAGCACAGATCAGCCACCACCTTTTCCAGCCCTGCAGATCAGCTATGCTAAGGTGATGAAACCCTCACTGTGGGGAGACTTCCTTTGTTGGGGATGGGTGTCCCAAGCAATGCTGGTATGTTTGGGTCCCTTCCAGGTGATTCTTGGCCAACTTGGCCAGCAGTGCAAGGCAAGAGCCCACGGAAGTGGTGCTGTTCAGACCCTGTGGTGCTAAAGATCACTGAGAGATTAGTTGGACCAACCCAGCAGTGCTCAAAAGCCCCCAGAAGCCCACCTGACAAATTTAGGGGACCTCCAGAGATCTACCTGGCTCAGTGTGGTACCAGGAATCAAATAGGCGCCACATGTCAGATACCTGCCTTCACCCTTGTTCTATTTCTTCAGCCTTGAGACTTCATTATTCCTAATATTGTAGTGTTCATCCTCCTCCCACCTCTCCACTGGCTTCCAGACAGGTGAGAGTTGGGAGGAAGAAGGCAAAGCTGGTGATGAGATGCAGAAGGTGTGGTTCATCTTTTCTCAGCCTCAGAAAACTGTTGGAATCCTATGTTTTACGCTTTGATGGGGCTCTCCCACTTTCCCACACAGTCACCATGGAGACCCAATATGAGGGGACAGTAGACTGATTGCCCTGCCCCTCACTCTCCCTGGACCACATTTTCGAACATGCCTTGTGCTCATAAGGGACATAGGATTTCTTCCAAGCAAAGGGAGGTGAGCAGGATGCAAGATTTGAGAGCCTGGGTGTGTGATATGTAGGTTATCACTCTCCATTTTTTTCTTATTTGTTTTATGGCATGCAGACAATACCAAGCCTGGGAAAATGCCAGCTTCAAAACATTGGATAATCCTGGGTCCCTGAATCATTTGTGGAGAAAAACTGCCTGCTAAGCAGGTCTCGTATTTAAGCAATAACAATTATTGAGCTGAACTATTCTGCTCTGGGGTTTAACTGTTACGGCAGCTAATTTTATAGTAATTAATACAAGATGAATCAGGAAAAACCATTTGTAACCTCCCCAAACTTAACTTTTTGAATCCAAACTTTCTTACCTCAAAAGAGAAGAAGGGGAGCTGGAACAATAACACAGCGGGTAGGGCGTTTGCCTTGCATGCAGCCGACCTGGGTTCAACCTCTAGCATCCCATATGGCCCCCCAAGCACCACCAGGAGTAATTACTGAGTACAGACCAAAAGTAAACCCCTGAGCATTGCAGGGTTTGACCAAAAAAGCAATAAATAAATAAATAAATAAAATTTTTAAAAGGCAGGATGAATACTACAGAGATTAAGGTACTTGCCTGGTGTGTGTGGACCCTGGTTGGAATCCTCAGCCCCCACATGTGCTCCCCTGAATACTGCCAGGGATCACTTCTAAGCATAAAGCTAAGAATAGTATCTGAGTAGTGTTGGTTGTGACCCCAAACCCACCTTTTTCCAATAATAAAGAATAAAAAGAATATGTATGTATGTACATATGCATATTCTTTCTCTTCCTGTCTCTGTCTCTGCCTCTCTCTGTCTCTCTACATATATATATTTACATATACATGTGTATATATATATGCATTTATTCAAGGTTCAAGATCTGCACAATCTGAAAGGTGGGTGGTTACCTTGTTTGTTTTGTTTGCTTACCTTTGGGCCACACCAGCAGTACTCAGGGACTACTTAAGTTGTGGTGCTCAGAGTTGATTTTTTTTTGGGTGGTGCTCAGGAGACCATGTGCTGGCTGGGAATCAAACCTGAGGCTCCTAAATGCAAACCTTGTGTTGAAGCCCTTTAAACCGTCTCCCAGACCTTGGGGTTGAGGAGGAGGAGGATACCATGTTTTAAACATATCTCTCCCCAAACATTGCACATTGACATAGAGTCTGCATGGCCCAGAACAACATTCAAGAGCAAATGTTGCACATTTTTGTTAAGGAAAGGGGGTTGAGTGGCTGGATATGACATGTGGGAGCCCAAACGAGGGGGAATACATGGACTGAGAAACCCCTATCAGGAGCATCAAGGTTTAGTGCTGGAGCCACTGCACAGTCTGGTGGGCAGATGTCCAGGGTCTAGGAGGGCCTCGTGTGAAGTGTGCAGGTGAAGAGTCAGCCGTGCTGGCCAAGACTTCAAGCGCGGAACTGTGGGCTGCAGAGAGAGGGAGGTTTTTGTTTCTTTGAGGGGGTATATCTGGAGGTGTGCTCAGGGCTTACTCCTCGTTCTGTGCTCAGGAATCTGTCCTGGTGAGGCTCAGGGGAGCACATGGGGTGCTGAGGGCCACAGGGGACCACATAGGGTCCTGAACCTGGGTTAGCTTCAGGCAAGGCAAGCGCTCCACCTCTCTTTACTCTCTCTCCATCTCTGAGAGAGGAAGAGTACAGATGCAGATTTACATATTTTCGTGCTTGTGTTTCAGTCATACAATGCTCGAGTTGCCATCCCTCCACCAGTGCCCATTCTCCTCCACCGATGACCCCAGCATCCCTTCCACCCCCCCATCCCACCCCACCCCCCACCCACCCCACCCCGCCTCTGTGGCAGGGCATTCCCCTTTTTTCTCTCTCTCCTTTTGGGTGTTGTGGTTTGCAATGGAGATATTGAGTGGCCATTGTGTTCAATCTATAGTCTGCTTTCAGCACACATGTCCCATTTCGAGTGAGTCCTCCAACAATACTTTACTTGGTGTTCCCTTCTCTATCTTTTCCCCTAGAATGTGAGACCGGTTTCCAAGCCATGGAGCAAACCTGGTATTTATTTCTACTATTCTTGGGTGTTAGTCTTCTATTCTGTTGTTTTATATTCTGCAGATGAGTGCAATTCTTCTATGTCTGTCTCTCTCTTTCTGAGTCATTTCACTTAGCATGATACTTTCCATGTTGATTCACTTGTATGCAAGTTCATTACTTCATCTTTTTTGACAGCTGCATAGTATTCTATTGTGTGGATGTACCAAAGTTTCTTTAACAAGTCATCTGTTCGCAGGCACTCGGGTTTTTTCAAAATTCTGGCTATTGTAAACAGTGCTGCAATGAACACACAAGTGCAGATGTCACTTGTGTTAGACTACACCTTTTTCCCTCTCCAGGATATATTCCCAGAAGTGTGAATACTGTCAATTCTTTCAAAATGGTTCTCATGAAATCAAGGTAACACACTTAAGAGCAAAAGCTGGAGCCTTTCATGGGGGCAGATGCCATAAATCACTATGGGACAATGAGAGGAGTCAGTGGTATCCCAGAGAAAGCCATGGGGTTTGCATTATGTTCATATTCCAATCTTTAAGCTCCACGCGTAGGATCTCTGCCAGAGATATGCTATTATCCAAATTCAGGGGACTGAGTCCTAGAGTTAAGGAGAGTGTTAGCTTACAAGGAAGAGAGCCTCCGTACTGTTCCACTGCTCATCATATTAGAATGACTGTTTTCTCTGGTCCTTAACTATTTGTCAAAAGAGAAGATTGTGGGACACTAGTGGGTTTCAAACTTGTTCACCCCTAGACAATAGGTGCCTCCATAAAACAGTATGGGAGATAAATGACGACCTCTGGGATTCTCAGCAATCTTTTCTTGATACCAGATGGATTTCTCTGCTCTGTTCCAAGTTTTTTGAAAGACATATGATCTAGCCTTTTCATTCTCTTTTGGCCTCTGGTAGAACGTGGTATGAGAATTTGGCCTCATTGCATTTGAACCACATGTGCTTGCACCGACTTGTCATTATTGATCAGAGGAGCAGGCCTGTTGCTTTCAGCGTGTAGCCAGAGGCATATGTGAGTGGCTTCCACCCGTCACTGGAGCTGTTTCTTTCAGATGGAGCTCAGTCTGGCAGCATGGGCAGGCCACCGTTGGCAGAGTGGCCCATCCTGTGTTCCCAGAGCGGATGAGCTGCCTGTCTGAGCTCACCAGCAGTTAAATGTGCTCTGCTGTTTGCTCTTCTAATCTCTCATCGAGGAGTGGAGAGCTGTGGGGTCTTCAAAGAGACGGGATTCTGTTTCCTGTGTCTTAGGTGGCAATTGGAAATGCTTCTCCAAAGAGGAGCAGAGAGGTGGATGACAAGGATGCTGACCCTAGGAAGCAGGAGACGAAACTGGCTCTGTCCCCCAGGACTGCCCACTTTTTCATGTTGATTCTACTCGCAAGCAGACGAGCCTCAGTGTGCGGCCTAATACTTTTGGGGTCACTAGTGATGCTGAACATGAGCATCTGAATCCTTTTGTATCAGCTAGAAAAGTTTGAAGTCACCTCTAATGATGCCATTGACTTCCTCTGGGCTGGTGAGAAGGTTACTTGTTTCAAAGGCCATTTTTGAGATGTGTCAGAGGATTATGTGCCAAGGTGAAATACACCTCTTCCAGGCTGGGATCTAGGGGGGAAAATATAGAACTTTTTTCTAGAAAAATGCATCTAGAAAATTCATCTCAATTTCCAGTTTTTGAAGTGTGAGTCCCATGTTCAGGTTTGTGGGGCATGGTACAGGGCAGCAAAAGTATGAGGCATTGGACCTTCCCCTGAGTGTCCTCTTATCAAAGACAGTGACAGCTTAGCTCAGTTCACTCCATGAGTAGAGGAATAGACTCCTGCACAATGCAGGGTGGTCTCACTCGACAGGCCTTATTGATTGACCAACAAAGCAGGTTAAGTTTATGAAACACCAACCATGTCCCAGGAATCTTTCAGACACAAGGGATGCACCGAAGAGCCAGATGGGAACAGGGCTTTTATTTTTGCAGCATACAGTCAAGTGGAGGAGAAAAGAGGGAAAATAACAACAAATGAGATCATTTCTGAGAGTGACAGGAGTGTGGGTTTTCATTCTGTAAACAATGAGTGCTCGGTGGGCAGGCACTGATGGTGTATATTCCCGTGGACCCAAAGCAGGCCACGAGGTAACTGTATTCAAGTCCCAGCTCTGTGAATGTATTCAAACCCCAGGACATGCAACAGTGCATCTGCAAACCTGCGTTCCTGGGAATAGGTGGAACCCGTTGGGTCAACCGTTGTGAGGCTGGTTTCAGGATGGCAGCTGGTGGCTTTCCACCCACAGGGATGACACCAGCTGCCTCCTGGCCTCATCCTCCAAGGTAAGTGGGTGCAATTCTTGGGGAACTTCCATTTGCCAACCCAGCTCTGCTGCGTGGTCAAAATTTATTCTGTGTTGTTAGTTTTTTTTTTTTTTGTAGGGCCACCAGAACTGATGCAGCCAGCTAGATGACATATATTAACAGGAATTCATTCTTTCACATGTCTGGAGAACAGCTGCCCCATCTCAGGAACTCAATGGGCTGGTTCTTTCTGGAGACATTGGGGAAATCTGGCACTTGGTGCTGGTGACTTGTAGATGTGTCCTTCCAGTCTCTGCCTCCGGCCTCACAGGTACTCTGGGAGGTCCGTGTTGGAATGTCCCTTTTCTTCTCCCAAGTCATTCTTTTCCCTCCTCTGAATTACATCTGTGAAGCTGATTTCCAGATAAAGCCACACTCCTAGAGGCTGGATCCTCTCTTCCCGGGGGACACAATTCAACACACAGCTCCCCACTCTGTTTCATAGATGCTATACCCCCAGTCCTCCTAACATGTTTTTTCTTTCTAGAATTTTTTTTATTGAATCACTGTGAGCTACACTTACAAAGCTTTCATGTTTGAGTTTCAGTCATTCAATGATCGAATACCCATGCCTCCACCAGTGCACATTTTCCAACACAAATGTCCCCAGTATCCCTACCCCCCTCCCATCCCACCCCTCTCCCTGCCTTTATGGCAGACAGTTTACCTCTTTCTCTCTCTACTTACGGGCATTATGGTTTGCAATACAGGTAATGAGAGGCCATTATGTTTGGTTCTTTACCGGCTTTCAGCACACATCTCCCATCCGGAATGATCCCTCCAACTATCATTGACTTAGTGATCCCATCTCTATTCCAGCTGCCTTCTCCCCCAGCTCATGAGACAGGCATCCTACCATGGAGCAGTCTTCCTTGCCCTGTCTCTACTGTCCTTGGGTGTCAGTTTCAGATTATGATATTTTATATTCCATAAATGAGTGCAGTCCTTCTATGTTTGTCCCTCTCTTTCTTACTCATTTCACTTAGCATGATACTCTCCATGACCATCCACTTATAAGCAAATTTCATGACTTCATCTTTCCTAACTAGCTGTATAGTTTTCCATTGTGTAGATGTACTAAAGTTTCTTTTACCAGTTGTCTGTTCTCGGGCACTTGGGTTATTTCCAGATTCTGGCTATTATGAACAGTGGTGTAATGGACATACAGGTGCAGATGTCATTTCTACTGTGCTTTTTTGTACCCTCAGGACATATTCCCAGAAATTATATAGCTGGGTCATATGGAAGCTCAATTTCTAGTTTTTTGAGGAATGTCCGTGTTACCTAAAGTCTTCTAGTGTCTCTTTCCCTTTGCAGCAAAGATACACTGTTTTGGTGAGGAAACAGAGGTGTGTACCTTCCTCATTGGAAACGGTGACCACAGACTCTTGGGAAGCAGAGAACAGGCCATAGGGGGATAGTGAGAGCAGAGGAAAGGGTGGGTTTCTTATCTCTTGTCTTCCATCTCTGTGTGTCTCCATTCCCTTTCCACATCTTGTCTGTATCCTACATTTTGGTTGAAGTCTGCCCCCCATGGCCCAGTATCCCACTGCTTCCAGGAGAGGCCCCTCCATCAACTGCAGCTGTGTTTCTCCAGCCACAGGGACCCTTTCCTGGATCACCCCTGACAGATGAGAGCCCAACTCCTGGCTAGTAACATCACTGCTCACAGGAACCTCTGATGCACCCAGCCTTCCCATAATGCCTTGCCCAGCCTTGCCACCAGGGGTGACCTCTAAACTGCACATCTATTAGCAAATGTGTCATTTCCCTAGACCATGGGTTCTATAAGAACTGGTATAAGGCCTGTGCTTATGTTTCTTTGCCCCAGATGCTTGGCAGAAATTTTATTTGGGTGTTTGTTGCGCAAATGCCTCAGTTGCCAGACCTTGGTGGTGCACTGTAATTCACAGCCTTTTCTGGATTTTTATTTTTTTTAAAGCCACACAACTTCTCAGTGCTCGGGGGCTCTGATAGTGCTGAGTTTGGGGTCAGGGGCTGAATCCAGGGGTCCCACATTCAAAGCCTGCACTCAGCTGACATTTTTTTAATTTTTATTTTTTGAATCACCGTGAGAACAGTTACAAAGCTTTCCAGTTTAAGTCTCAGGCATACAATGATCAAACACCCATCCCTTCATCAGTGCACACTTTCCATCACCAAGAACCCCTGTATACCCCCATCCCACCCCTCCCCCTGCCT
The DNA here is from genome assembly GCF_027595985.1 of Sorex araneus. NCBI lineage: Eukaryota > Metazoa > Chordata > Mammalia > Eulipotyphla > Soricidae > Sorex > Sorex araneus. Next base: position 125,891,893 of record NC_073306.1, on the reverse strand, counting down.
ATGTGGCAGATGATTTCCACTTTACTCTCTCTCTCCACTTTGATCACATTCAATATTTCGACAAAAGGACCATCATTATTATTTGGAATTTTCCCCAACAATCAGACCTGCCGAAAAGGCATCATTAGATAATTTGTTTTCTATTGCTGATTATGAAGAGCATATGATGTCACACGGCCACGAAGCAGCCACGCAAATTTGGATTTCTGATATTTTAGTAATAAGTCTGGAGGGATTTCTGTCAGAAGCCTCTGGGTTCCAGAGATTGGTTTGTGTGTCTCTGGGATCATGGCCGTTCAGGAGCCAGGAGCCATTCGTGGGCGGCGACTCGGGGCCTCATCGGGGCGGGGAAAGGGGCTGGTTCCACCTCCTATCTCATGAGGCTCTCTCTCTAGTTTTGAGAAGGGGCAGATGCTAGGTCATTTATTTTCCATTGCTCACTTTGCATATTAGGAAAGGTCGCACACCACGTAAGCCGGAGGAATAGTCCTGATAGCCACATACTTGAGCCATGCTTATAGAAGCTCATGGTCGCTGGGATTCCATCTGGCAAAGGTGAGGAGAATGCACCTGGGGCGTCCTGGAGATATCGGCTCGGTATGGGGCCCCAAGGATTCTCCAGTGTTGTGGTGCCCGCCAGGTTTCTTCAGTGCTGAATGCTTACTTTTGTTTTAAGGGGAAATCCTTCTATAGTCTTTTCCTTCTAGATCCTTGCACTGTACGCAGGCTGGAAATCCATCAAACTGGTGCCATCAGTCTCTCTGCTTCTGCCCCTGCAGCTCCCTTCTCCAATATCCTTATGTTTATTGTTGATATTTTCACAGCAGTTCCACTCAGGTGATCAAGGAGCATTTCCTGTCCTGGTCCTCTCCCCTCCTCCCCACCACCCTGCAAAGGTTAGGCGAGGTGCCCCAACTCTCCATCTCCCTCTCAGGAGCTCCTGCTAGCCTGGTCTTTCAAGGTGTGTCCAATTCATCTCTTTATTCCTGGGTCCCTGGTGTGTTTGAGGAAGCCTGTAAGTTGAGTCTGCATAAATACAGTGCAAATACAACTTGAGTGGGGACAGCATGATGAAGCCTCCCCTGGCCCTAAACCAGCATCCATGATTATTCTTGTTTCCCCTTTCTAGGTGAGAAATCAGAGATTCAGTGCAGAAAAATAGGTATAGGTATAGGACTGGGTATAGGACACACAGCTTGAGTGTAGGGACGCGGGGATTGTGGGGAGAGCAGAGTGGAAGATCTCCTTGGGGAAGCATACACGCGGGCACTGAGGAGAGCCTGTGCCAGAGCGCTGGCAACAGCCACAGAGCCTTGGGCAGCCCCGGGGAGGCCTGGGTCCTGGCCAGGCCCTAGTAGAGAGCAGGAGTACTGGGAGCTGCGGCCGCAGTCCTCATGATGGCTCTGTGGGGACTCCTTCTCTCCCTTCTCTTTTCCAGTGTGGCTCTTGCATATAGGGGACCGAGAATTTGTAGCAACTGCTAATGACAGGGCTACTGAAAAAGATAGTCTATTTTGGGAGCTAAGCTTCAGCCTAAAAGAAATAAAAATAAACATTGAAAAAAAATTTTGAGAAGAAAAATATCTAGGAAAAACACCCCGCTTAACCCGCTCTCTCAGAAGGGTAGAGTGGGACTTGAATCTCAGGCGGGTGGTCAGGGGCACCGGGTGTAAATCCTGACCCAGCCATGAGCTGACTTTTCTTTTCTTTATTTATTTAAAAAAAATTTAGAATTAATTTAGTGTAGACAAATGCTCCAACTGTTGAAATAATTCTAGAGTTGAAATTGATATCCATTTGTTATCTATGAGAAAGCTCAAATATTAAATTAAGTATAAAATCCATGTATGTGAAAATTGTTATATTTTCATCACAAGGTTGTTAAGTCCTTGTCTAAAGAATTTGTTAAGCTGTTTGTTGCTAGTTGAGCCTTCTGTGTTATTGTTTTTTTTTTTTTTGCGTTTAGTTGGCATCTATGTTACTTTCCCATCTAATTTGGGGTACCTTTACTGGAATTTCATTATTGAGGAATTAGAAAGTGCAGCCATGAGGTCCAGAGACCTCAAGCTCTGGGCCAAGAAGTTGACATGAGATTTGTGGGAGGTGGGTGTGGCTTCTGGGGTTTCTGGAAGTATGGAGTAGGGTGGGGGGAGGCTACCCACCCTGACTCCAAGAAGGCCTCAGAGTTCTCAGCCAGGAAACCGAGGTCCCTGAAATTACTTGCAGTTGGGAGTCTCTGCAGAGAATATTCATGAAGTGGTGGCATTGAGCCCCTGGTGTGGCTGCAGTGGTGGGGTGTGGGTGCAGCTGTGGGTGCTTCAGCAAGGTGGGTCATTGACCTGCTCAACTCTCAAGGGTTCCCCTGAGTTTTCATCCATAGGGTTTGGTGTTTTTGTGAATTTTGTCTAGTTGCTGTGCATCACCTCAGTTTAGTCAGGAGTCAGTAGGGCAGGACGAGTGGGTAGTAGGTGAGTCGACATGACCAAAGCTGACTTTTCTATGAGATGCCACATTTGCCAATTCCTCGTGGTCCCAAAGAGAACCATAAGGTCTTGCCTGGCTTGCTGCTGGCCTCTCTGTCTCCTCACCCACCCCATCTCAGTTCATAGAGTCAGTCTGGACTGGACAGAAAGAATTCAGATTTCCCAGGATTCATCCCACATAGCAGTCTGCACTCTCCCCACACTCCCAGTTCTGCCAGCACTTTACTCAAGCACTAGTGAGTTATCTGCAGTGTTAACTTAGACTGTTCCTAAAGTTAATCCACATGGGTCATATTGGGCATACATTGCTCTAGAAAGCCCCCCTGGAAACGGTGTTTTGCAGATGATTCCTTTTCCTGCACTCATTATGACAGGACACAATTTATAGGCTCCGTTGAGAGTTTGGACATGGTGACCCTAGAGTATAGGTAGAAAAGCAGCCAATTCCCAGAAGACGTCATGCATTCCTACTCTGCCTTTTCCCACATTGCTGGCCATTGCCACAAAGTACAAAACAATAGCAGGTTCTTCGGCCCCATCGCTTCAATAAGCAACATATTGAACATTGATTCATACTCAATGTAGAGTTCTCAGCCGAGGCCTGGCCAAGCACAACCAACCTGCAGTCCTGAGAACAAGAAACTAGTGTCTATGTCTTTAAGATTTGGGGTGTTTGTTCTTGCAGAAAAAGCTCACCAATGCATCCGTTTTATTTGGTATGCATGTATGCATTCGCATGTATGTATATGTGTATGCACTGTAGCACTGTTGTCCCGTTGTTCATTGATTTGCTCGAGCAGGCACTAGTAGCATCTCCATTGTGAGACTTGTTACTGTTTTTGGCATATCGAATATGCCACGGGGAGCTTGACAGGCTTTACTGTGTGGGCGGGGTACTCTCGGTAGCTTGCCGGGCTCTCCGAGAGGGACGGAGGAATCAAGCCCGGGTCGGCCGTGTGCAAGGCAAACACCCTACCTGCTGAGCTAATTTTCAAAATGATTCCAGACTAGAAAGACACCTGTTTTTGTTCTTCTTGTTTTTTTTTTGGGGGGGGGGGTCACATCTGGCTGTGTTCAAAGCTTATTCTTGGATCTTATCAGGGATGACTCCTGGCAGGACTTGGGAACCAAAGTTGTTCACTTACAAGGAAAGTGCCTGACTCCTGTATCTCTCTGGCCAATAAACCCTGGTTCTTAACTGGGATTGGAGTATTTCATTCCCCTCCCCAGCAGTACAGGCACACGACCACACATGCACATGCACACACATGCATCTACACACATTTCATTTTTTTTCCCGCTTTTTGGGTCACACCCAGCGATGCTCAGGGGTTACTCCTGGTTCTGCACTCAGGAATTACTCCTGGCAATGCTTGGGGGACCATATGGGATGCCGGGGATCGAACCCGGGTTGGCCGCGTGCAAGGTAAATGCCCTACCCGCTGTGCTATCACTCCGGCCCCCTATACACATTTCTGATTTAAGTCAATGGTAAGTGGCAAGAGAGATAGTACAGCAGATAGAGCACCATGTAAGAGACCTAGATTCAATCCCTGGCACTGCATATAGTGCCAAGAGTCCCTCTAGAAGTTATGCCTGAGAATGGTGTCAAGAGTAATCCCTAAGAGGGGCTGGAGCGATAGCACAGTGGGTAGGACGTTTGCCTTGCATACGGCTGACACGGGTTCGATTCCCAGCATCCCATATGGTCCACCCGAGCACCTCCAGGAGTAATTCCTGAATGCAGAGCCAGGAGTAACCCCTGTGCATCGCCGGGTATGACCAAAAAGAAAAAAAAAAAACAAGAGTAATCCCTGAGAATAGCCAGATATAGCCCCCAAACCAACCATAAACACATGGGTAGGTCCAGACAGAGACATGCTTATAACCCCTTTTTTCTTTCTAAACAATATTACATCAGTTATTTCCTCATAGTATATCACATAATTAAAACCCCCTTAATAAATTTTATAGTGCATTAGTCTCCCCACTGACTTCAATGCCACATCAAGTGATTTTCAGAGCTAAAGCTATCTCAGAGTTGTCCATGTCATTCTGTCATGGTTTTACACTTATAACAGCAAAATCAGATGATCAACACAGATTTTCTTACATCAGTATAATGTCAAAAATCCATCACTTTGAAAAGATGATCATAGATAAATCTCACAGGTGATCTTGAGGTGGTAAATGTCACTTCATTTTGCATATGGGTTCGGGTTAGAGCCTTTTCTTCTAGGATCTTGCTGAACTCTGCTCTTCTGTGAGTTTAATCTGCGAAGCCCAGCAGGATCGATCACTGTCCATTCAGATTGGGGTCAGGGACCTTGAAGACCAGCCACACCAACTGGCTGCTTAGAGGTTGTGCTGCTGCGCTATGGCCAGTGGTTTACCCATTCATCCCCAGCTACCCTAGGACTTCCGAGGGCTCATGAACATTTCTGTCTCACAGTCCTCTGATCATTCAATTATGGCCTGCCTGCCAGAACTGAGCTCACTTCACCCTCATCATCCCCCATATAGACAAGTTTTTTTTTTTATTTTATTGATCCACCGAGAGATATAGTTACAAGCTTTCATGTCTGAGTTACAATCACACAATTATCAAACACCCATCCCTCCACCAGTGCACATTCCCCAACACCAATATCTCCAGTATATCCCCACCTTTCCCACCCTCCCCCTGCCTCCATGGTAGACAGTATTTCCTATATTCTCTCTCTACTTTTGAGCATTATGGCTTGCAATACAGATACTGCTAGGTTATCATGTTTGGTCCTTTATCATAGTTGGAAGCCTGCCTCACGAGCGGGCGGGGAGAGGACAGCTGAAATAAAGAAGGGATCACTAAGAAAATGATAGTTGGAGGAATTGGTCGAGAAGTACATATAGACAGGTTTTTTTTAATAAACATTTTTTTTGCTTTTTGGGTCACACTTGGCAATGCTCGGGGGTTACTCCTGGCTCTGCACCCAGGAATCATTCCTAGCAGTGCTTGGGGGACCTTATTGAATGCTGAGAATTGAACCTGGGTCAACCACGTGCAAGGCAAACGCCCTACCCACTGTGCTATCACTCCAGCCCCACACATAGACAGGTTTAAGTTTATCCCAGACCCACATGGCCACAGGCAGGGCAACTCTGAGTTGCTGAAAGCAGCAAAGGAAGCATGAAGGAAAGCACATCTCAGACACAGTGGTTTGAGGCCTTCCTCTGAGTGGCACACTTGCCTTCAGAATCAAATTCCTACTAGAAACTCCAAAGCCGTCTCTGGAACTGCCTGGAAAATCTGTCCAGGCAATGCTTACTATCACCAGTACTTTCCGCCTCCGTTGCGCAGACACCAAGATGAGTGCTGGATCCTTACTCCCAGATCATCCCAGGAGGTTCTTCTCCCAGATACGTGTCATGCTGTGCTAGAGGTCCGAAGGACTGATGTGCAAAGGCTGGAATCTGGTTTCTATGAAGAGACAGCTTAAGTACAGCGAAACCCAGATGGGTCTTCTTAGAAATGTGTAGCTTCGAAAGACTGATGAGTGACTGCAAAAACATTCTGTTGATTGCAAGAAGGAACTGATGTGAGAGTTCAAAATACCTCCTGGAAGGCAAGCAGCCCTTGGCTCCAGTGAGGTGCTAATGAGCTCCCCAGCCAGTTACAGCTCGATCAGCATCTTCCCAGCAAAAGACCCGGGGCTGGCACGGAGGAGGGTGCCCCGCAAGGTTAGATAGGAGGTGATTCCTGCAGTTCAGCTTCCTGGGCTTCTACCAACTCCCCTCTCTATGTCTTTGTTTCATTTTCTTTTTCTTCTCACAAGACAAATCAAAGAGGTGGGTATGCTCTGGGAATTCCTCCCATCTCGTGTTCAGATCTGTTTGCTTGTGTAAATGAGTCATATTTCAGAAGCATGTTAACCCTTCTCCCCGGAAGGAACATGGCACCCAGGGTTTTGTCTCCCTGGGAGCCCCACTACACTCCTAACTGCCTGAGGTTGAACCACTCTATTCCCAGGCAGATTTCAGGACTCACACATCATCGCAGGGCAAAGGGTTAAGGCTTCGGAGGAGGCCATTGTTAGAAAGCAGGCTTGGGCATCACATAGAGTGGTCAGCTTTTCTTCTGCCAGAGGCTTCCCCCTGTGTTTTCAAGCTGAGAAGCCAAAGAGGTCGGCTCTTGTATTTATCCACCCCAGCTTGGTCCCTCGTCTCGTGCAATCTGTGTGGGCTAACGTATCTTTAGCACCGCAACCACAAACTGCGCACTAGAAAAAGGACCAAGGGTTTCTGACAGTTTATTCAATGACATTGTCTGTACATGGAATATCTGCATTTCTTTGGTTGCCGGGACTGAAAAACTCACTGTATATTTTCTTGCTTTGCTATGATATGCTTCACTAGCACCCATTTAAATTCTGGCCACTAAAGCAAAGATCTTTGCCCTGAGCATCTGACATTCAAGGAAAGGAAACCTGAGCTCTCACTTTAATTCTAATTCGAACACCACACCAAGAAACCTACCAAATCCCTAGGCATTAGTCAGCATGATCCTTCATCCTCCAGGGACTTTACCTTGGCTAGTCTCTCTCTTCTGGGCCTGGGCACCTTCTCACTGTGTTATCAAAGCTCAGTTTAAATGTCACTTTGCCTACGATGCCTTCTTTCACTCCCCAGACAGAGATGGACATACCTCGTAGCTCTTTTGAGCATATTTCTTTAGAACATGGTATTATTAATTTTTTTTCATTCATTTACTCAAATATTTATTGAGTGGTCCCTGTAAGCCCAGGCACAGTGGTAGGCCCCAGCAATAGAGGGGTTGATCAAGCTGAAAAGCTTGTTGTCATCTTGTGCTTTCTGTGACAGTATAAATGAAGAGCTGTGATTCTATAGCCCCGTGAGGCCACTGAGCATTTATTTTCCAGATGGCTATTGTGAGTGAAGAATTGCATTTCAAATTATATTTAATACTCAGCCATTTATGTAGTCTTACATGGTGAATAGCTACCTACCATATTGGACCACAGCATTCTATCAGGAGAGATGAATATTGAGAGATTACTTAGCTCACATCTTATTGCAGATTTTAATTGAGGCATGTTGTGGGATCAAGTATAATTTAGTGACTGGGAGACCTCTTTTGTGGAGGTACTTCTCAGAGAGCGTGGCGGTCAATCGAAGATCTGGATGATGAGATGTCAAAGCATTTAATGAGGAAGAAGACCTTTAAGTGAAGGGGGTGGTGGGTAGGAAGCCTGAAAGGTGGGAATGAGAAGCTTGTTGAAGAAAGTAAAGACAGCCAAGGTAACTAGAATGGATTCACTGAATAATCAAAAGCATGAGCGGTGGTAAGAGCTTGGAGTGGATTATGCAAGGCATGAGAGGCCCGGAGGAGGGTGGAAGGAGCTTATTGGAAGTCTTAGTGTTAGTGTTAGTGTTAGGTAAGAAAGAGTAGGTTGGGAAGCCTCTCCTGGCTATATGCTTGGCATTTCTGTGGCACCATGTTTTCCACACTCGCTGGGCTTCCTTCCCAGGCAGTGCCACTCTGGTGGTGAAAGCTCATCTGCATTCTGCTTCCATCCCTGTCTCCAGCCTGACTTATTTAGGCCCGTCTAATTTACGGAGCTTCTGTACAAGGGTGGTGCATGCCAGTCGCAGAGTTTGTCTCTGTGAAAGAGAAATACAACCCTCACCACCGAAGCCATCTTTTCCGATCATGCCTGGTTGGTAGTTAAGATTCTGGGAGCATTTAGCACAAGGAGGAGTTGCGTTAATGACAAGTGGATCCTTCTGTAACCTCCACTTAATTGGATGAAGTGACAGTCCCAGCGAAGACTCAAATAAAATTTGGCACAATTAGACTGTGCTGAACGGCTGGTGCTAGAGCCAGTGTGGAAATCTTATAGCTGGTTCCTGGGCGCATGGATCAATCTGGTTGCACAGGAGGATCTGGGGACTGGAGACCAGTTGGAGGTGTTTGTTTGCTTCACCTGCTCATCCTCTCATCTGCTCTGAATTCTGCTGTCTCTAAGGAACTCGTGAAGGTGGTAGCACTGAGGCAATGGGGACTATCTTAAATTGGGAGTTCTCTGGAAACCCAATCTGAGATGGAGAGTTGGGTACAAAGGTTTGGGATGCAAATGTGGTTACTATCAAAGATCTTTGGCTTCAGGAATCAACCCTGGAGCTCTGGTGGACTTGAGGAATGGGTCTCATTGGAGCTCAATGACCAGGTCTTTGTATTTGCACCAGGGCCAGTTTCACCATATCTCCTTTCCTGGCAAATATAACCATGAGTAAGGCATTCCCAGGGGAAAATGGTGATGAGCAACCAGTCAGTGGCTTTCCCAGGACTGGGGAGGCAGAGGGCTACAGTAATCACTGCAGAGCCTGCCCAGGCCAAGACCCCATGGCTCCTGGGGAAATTCTGACTACTCCCACGTGCTGATTCCAGGAAACCTTCATCTCTTCCTTGCTCCTCACTTTCAGTTCTCTTCACTCTGCCATGCACCGGCTCTGGGCAACCCTCTACGGGGCCTGACTTCCTGAACTCTTCCTCTCTCCTCTTCTCTCCTCCATTCTATTGCCTTTCACACTTTTCCTGGTCTCCCAGCAGTGCCCATCTTCCTGTTTTCTACTTCTGTTTCCTGCATCTGATCACATATGTCTGAAGGCAGCTTCTCAAAGCAATCCCCATTCTCATTATGATTCTTCCCGGTGGTGCTCTATTTCCCAGCCTTGAGTAGGGGACATACCCAATAGGATAGGGTAATGAGTATCCAAAGAGAGAGAATGAGGATCTCAACTCTGTCATTTTCTAGATAAATGAGACTGGGAAAGTCAAGTTTTCTCCTCGTCTTTACTGGGTGGCCCAGACATGGACTTATGAATTTTATGTCCCATTCTGAACCTTTCTGTAAGATGAGCATAGGTCTGCTTATGTCCTAGTGCTGCTGGGAGGAGTTCATATTTAATGAGAGGCCAGAGGACCAGGCTTAAGGTAGGGTTTCTTGTCTTCATTGAAAGCTATAGTCCACTAAACTTGGCTAAATTCATCTTGGTGAAATCTCAGAGCCAAGCTAAGACCCGGGATGTTGAGGAAGTGGTGGTGCAAGGCCTTGAAAAGAGGGAACAGGACAGGACCTGATGAAACACTTTGCCTAGTGCACTTGCGGTTCTTTTTTGTCTTTTCTTTATTTTAATCACTTTATTTAATTGTGAAATTTCAAAGTTATTTATAATTGGGTTTCAAACACTTGATATTTCAACACTAATCCCTTCATGGGTCCATTTTCCTTCACCAATGTCCCTCTTCCCCCATTGCCTCTCACCCACCAGTCTGCTTCTACTAGAGGTAGTATTTTTTTCCTTGTGTTTTTGTAAGTATTTGCACTGTGGTTTACAATAACACTGCTGATAGGGTTTCATACATAATACTTTATCACTTTTCAGCACCACCTCCTCTTCCTGGTTGAATGTCTCCCTCCACCATTGATATTGCCTCTCCTTGTCCTAACCCCTCAAATGGTACACTTCCTATTGAACATCAGTTATCACGTTCTTTGATTCCATTTTCTTTGTGTATCTGATCTTCCCTCATTATGTTTTTTTATATCCCGTATATGAGAGAGATTATTCTGTGTTGTTCTCTCTCCCTCTCACTAATTTCAGTCAGCATGACACTCTCCAGTTCCTTCCATGTTGCAACTAACTGCATGGCTCTTATCTTTTCTTATGGCCACATAATATTCCATTGTGTGTGTATACCAGTTTCTTTACCCAGTTATCTATTCTTGAACACTTGGATTGTTTCCAGATTTCGGCTCTTGTGAATAGTGCTGCAAGGAACACAGGGATGCAAATGCCTTTTTATCTATTTTGGTTTGGGGACCTTGGGGGTATATTCCAAGAAGTATAGTTGCCAACCAGGATACAAAGACAGCCCACAGAATGGGAAAAGAAATCATTTCCCCAAAAATAGGAAAAATGGGGCAATAGGCACTGGTAGAACTTTACAAGGAAAAAACAGCCAACCCCACAAGATATGGGGGGAAGAGAGATGAACAGAAACTTCATCAGGCAGTTGTGGGTCTCGAACCCTCACCCACCGAGGCCCTGGATCTGAACGGATGGATCCCTGAGGGCACAGCCTCTCTCTGAGCAAAGGGCCCGGCAGCATCCACTGCGTCCCGCCCCTCCTCCTTCTGGGCCACCCTCCCAACCAACTTGCTCCTTCTGTGGCCTCAGCCTCCCCTTCAGTGTGGGCGAAGGGGGCTGTGAGAGTCATGTCTCCCCAGTGCCATCCCTCTGGTGCTGTGTAGGCGTCTTCCTGTCCTTGCATGCTGGGGGTGGGAGGCGGTGTTGGAATCCTCCACCCTAGTCCTGTTCTGCCATTGTTGGACACGCAGCAGGAATCCACCGGCAAGTGGAGAAGAAAAGGCCTGATCACTGTTTATTTTCCTTAATTTTCATTGTGCCTCTTTTATTTTTACCCTTGATTACAAGCAACCGAAAAGTTCCTCTCCCTCTCTTTTTTTTCCCCCTTTGCAGCTGTTAGTTTGAATAGCATCCGCTAGACCGACCCCCCTGGTAGACAGAGAAAAGAGAGAAATTATCTAAAAGGGAAACAAGAAAAAGCAGTTTTAGTTCAGGGTAGGAGCCTTCTTTTGCCAAACCTGCAGTCTTGTGCTGGGTTACAGAACCTTCTTTGAATGCCAGCCCACAGCTTCTGGGACAAAGTGGTTTTTGTTTTGTCATTGTACTTTTGCTTCTTACTTTTTAAATGTGAAGACAAACTGACCTCCTTGAGGCTCACTGTGGATAATTCTGTAAATGTAGTCTTGCCCTTGATAGGAAGGGGCAATATACTTACCGAAGAGTGACAGTGTGTGTTACTTTTTCTATTTTTTATTTACTCCTTTATCCTTGTATATATTTGTGTGCCTGCTCATTGGTTGCGTTTTGCCAGGAGCTAGGATGGGGAGGCAGAGTTAAAGGAGGCCATTTCTCTGAGCTCTAAGATGCTGGTAGTGTGGCTGGAAGACTTACATGTTAAGCAAGAATGACTATGAAGGCTCTGGGAGATTCCATTAAGGAAAGAGTCATTCTTCATTTGGGTCCTGCTGTCTTGCCCTTCGGTCCTTTTCTCCACTGTAATGCAACTTGTGAAGGTACCTTCTCTGTGCCCATCTCCTGTCAGTTCTAAAGAGGTAGTGAGAGAATTTGCCTCCAAGACAAGGAGGGTTAGCTGAGCTACTCTGTATGTGAGTGCTGATGGGATGCCTGTAGCAGAGTGAATGTAGGGTAGATTTCTACCCCTGCTGTGATTGAGCCATGTGGGGTTTCACGTTGGGGTCCCAGAAGTGAGGGTTCAAAAGATGTCTCCATCACTGATGAATTCAACCAGTAACGAGGTGCCTAATTTCTCATTCCCTTGTAAACAGTAATGCAATTTATTCACACAAAAGGTGATAGTAGCCAGAATACAGAGCACCACAGCATGTTGTACACATGTTAGAAAGGTGCATTCCTAAGTTCCACCAAGACCTATTGAACCCAAATGCGTTCAGTTATATTTGTGTGTAGGAATCTGTTAAGAGATCAGGTTGTTTAGCACACCACTCACCCTACTGCTGATGACCAAGAAGGGTGCTTCAGCTATTGTTACTTCTGGGAGTAAGCAGCAACTGATGCAACAGGCTTCACTGGAAGGCTATTTGAGTCAACCAGAGAAAGATAAATGAGAATTTTCGAGGGTAAAGGTCACTTTAGTGGGACAGAGGCATGGTGGTGTTGAAAGGAAGGTACAAAGTTTAGTTCTATTCAGAAACAAAATTGAAGGGGAGAGAGCTAGCTAGAGACACAGAAATGAAGATGTGGCCAGGTGACAAAGGTCTGGTTCAGTTGACTAAAGACTTTGAGCTTGACCTGAGGGACTCCATAATGTACGAAGTGTATTGAAGAGTATATAAGTCACAAGATTAAATTTGTTGCTAATAGGATGAGTCTGCAGGGTAGCAGCAGGAAGACTCCATGAGAGCAAACAATTATCTGTGGAATCTCCAGAAGAAACTTGGTACTAAAGCAGACCGTGAACTAGCTTATTTTAACCAGTTATTTTTGCCTGTCTGCTTCCTACAAACATTCTCTGAGCACCTGTGGTGCTCCAGGCACTTGGGAGATACACAAAGGACAAGAGAAGCAGCATCCTAATCAACCATGCACAGTCTCCTGAGAAACAGATATGATGATTGGATGATGTGATTAAAAGGTGGGGGGGATCTATTTTGGACACCTAGCATATTGCTGATACTGTATCACTGTATCGCTGTCATCCTGTTGTTCATCCATTTGCTCAAGAGGACACCAGTAACGTCTCTATTGTGAGACTTGTTACTGTTTTTGGCATATCGAATATGCCACGGGTAGCTTGTCAGGCTCTGCCGTGCAGGCGGGATACTCTTGGTAGCTTGCTGGGCTCTCTGAGAGGGACAGAGGAATTGAACCCAGATCAGCAGCTTGCAAGACAAACACCCTACTCGCTGTGCTATCGCTCAGTCCACTGTTAATAATAATCATCACCGTTGCTCCTTAGTTTCTGTTAACATTCTTGGGTTGATCCACCACATATAGTCTCATTTTGTCCTCACAATGCCAAAGAACTTCACTCAGTCTCTTGGCATATTAGAAGCTGAAGAAGAGTGGATAACAAAGAGGTTGTCTGGTGTGAGGAGCCTGTTTTGTCACTGGACCCCACAGGTTGCAGGCCAATCAGGAGACAGACACCAGGTCATCTGACTTTCCAGGAAATGAGATCTCCTTTTGTCCTGTCAGCAGCAGGGCAATGTTGATAAGATGTCAAAAGGCAGGTGACATGATCAGAGAGTCCCTTCAGAGAGATGTTCTGACATCTCAGAGTATTTACTGGCCAAAAAAAAAGAACAACCACAACAGAAAAAAAAACCACAGTGAGGTCTTGGGTGATATGATATGTGAGGGGTGCTCACATTTATTCATAGCATTTTTCTTTCTTTGCCTAATTCTATTAAGATCTGTGTCTATGTCAAAATCTCAGCAGGATGAGTGAGGCCCCGGAGCTCCTTTCTTTCTCCCTCCCTCCTCTAAAAATCCCATTAGTAACAGCTCATCAGTCTCCAAAGCAGAGTGATAGCATCCACAGAGGGGCTGAGCAGGGACTGCACGTGTGGATGCAGCGTGGAGGGCACAGTGGGACAGAGATGGAGATGGAGGAGGCAGGAGTTTGACTCTGTCTTGGATTCCTCCACACCCTCACACATGCAGTTCTCTCCACATGAGCAGTAGACATTGTCCTGACTTTGCAAATGGCCCAGTGAAACTCGCAAAGGTTGAGTGCCTGGTTCAGAGTGACATGTCTATCAGTTGAGGCCACCTGACCTTGGAATCTTGGATTTATGTGTTTTCTGCATAGGCAACATTGCTGCACTTATATATTGGGCATTGGCTTAAGTGCTCTGAGTGAATTCTCTTGTGTAATATTTCTAGCAGTTGTGTGAGACAAATAGCACCATTGCCTTCTTTGTACCTATGGACACACTGAGACTTTGAGAGGTTGTGAATTGCAAGTGTCAGAGACAGGATTTGAACCCAGGCCATCTGAGTTTGACAGGCAGATTTCCCACACACTAATTTATTGCCTTGTGTGATAGCTTTGCAAACTCATTACAATTTGCCACACGCCAGAGAAACATCTGGTGTGTGATGAGACTGTCTCTGTGGTATTTGTTTCTATAGATCTGTATTGTCCAATATGGCAGCCACAGGCGACATGTGGCTCTTTAAATGCAACTTTAAATTCATTAAAGTAAGATAAAAATTAAGCATTCAATTTCTTAGTTACATGGACTGCAATGTGTCCAGTGGCAGCCCCATGGGACGCTGTGAGTAGAGTCATTCTATCATTCCAAATAGCTCTGGATAATGGCAGAGTTCTGAACTGGGTTGTTTAGAGGACAGACTGACTCATCGTACCCTGAGGCTCTTCAAAGGGATGGTGAGGAGTCCAACTCCAGTAAACTGGATGAAATAGAATTTATCAGCATCCACTCTGGATGGCTGTGGCTTGACAAGCTCTCTTAGAGTAGAAGCATAAGTCTCAAGGAATTTTGAGCTGATGCCACAAGCAAGAGGGGTGACTGTTTCAAGGAGTGAATCAAATTCAAATATCCCATGGCCTTACCAACATAGAGGCCCAAAGTGAGTCAAAGCAGAGGTTCTGGAGGTCACATACGTTGTTGGATTCCCTTAAAGTAGGTGAGGGGCAGGGGAGAGAGTGGGAGCAGATAATACTTGATTGAGACCTGGGGCCAGAGCGATAGTCCAGTGGGTAGGTCATTTGCCCTGAACACAACTGACCTGGGCTTGATCCCCAGCATTCCATATGGTCCCCTGAGCACTGCCAGGAGTAATTCCTGACTGTAGAGCCAGGAGTAACCCCTGAGCATCACCAGATGTGACCAACCTCCTCCACATCTCCACCAAAAAAGCCCAAATTTGATTGAGACTAATAATATTAGTGTTACTTGGGAGGCAATTCAAAAACGCAAAATCTGGACTTCCTCCATGACCTTATGACAAGTCAGTCAGGCAATTCACAGACCCTGTAACCTTGGAGAATCTCCACTCAAATTGATGACTGAGTGTTCTGAGACAGGCAACACAGTCAACAGGAATAATAGTTGTGAGTGTTGTGGGGTTGAGGGCCACAGGGTGAATTGGAGGAGAAGGGATGTGCAGAGATGAAGGATGATGTCCGGAAGGAAGTAAAGAGGTGAGCAGGCAGGGATTGTGATGGTGCCATCAGGAAGGGAACTGGGAGAAATAGGGACAGGGTAGTACTGGAGGATGAGGGTCTTTCTGAAGAGCTGCCTAGTAGCCTCTGTCCCTCACCCTTCTCCAAGGAAGAGGCAGCAGCAGCAGGTGGGTGCTAACAAAGGACTTACAGACACACAACTGCATGCTTTTTCCCTGATATCTGGAGAGGGTGTGAGTGTTAGTGACATGAAGAAGTGGAGGTGAGGAATACTCTTATGTGGAGAATAGGGGTATGCATGTGTGTGTATGAGTGTGTGTGTGTGTGTGTGTGTGTGTGTGAGTGAGCGTGTGTGTTCTTATGTCACAGTAGGAGTCCTGTGGGAAAAGGCCTGGCCCTGACTCCGCAGCAGTCTCATAAGACTGAGATGGGATTCCTGTGTTCTACTGTTCCTAGACCCACGCTTCGCTAATGTCCTAGACCTTCTATTCTCCTTCCCTAAACCGGCCCACTGATTGTCTGGTCCCCCTCTTAGCGTGACTGGACATGCACTTGCTCAGCCAGAAACCCAGAGGAGGGCTTCCTCCCCACCCCACGTCTAGTGCTTGTCTTCCCAGGCACCCCCACTCTATACCTCACTGCCAGGCCTGAGCTCAGATCAGCCTTTTCGAATCTCAGCCACTCTCTGGCCCTGCCTCTGGCTGCCGCTGCCCAGTGCCTCCTCCCCTCACACACTGCTCTTGGCATTCCCTCAGCGCCTTCCCTGCCCAGAGCCCCTGCTGCCTCTCAGATGAATTTCAGATGCCTGAGCTCTATTTCAATCATCCCTTTTTCAACTTATTTCCAAACACCCGGTCCCTGCCCGGGCCCCTGGTAACTTGTGTTCTTGAAATTGCTCAGAAGATGCTCTGTGCTGGTTCATGGCTTGAGAGCCTTGTTCACTGCTCCTTAGAGCACTGTGTATTCTCCAGGCAGCAAAGGAGCCCTGTGGCTCTCTCTCTCACTGCCTGCCTTCAGTGGTCTTGGGCCACTCCCCCACCCGCACGGCCAGTGCCATGGGTGGACGAAGGAGGAAGCAAGGGCTAAGCTGGTTGGTGATCAGTTGCCATTTGTTCCAGTCTCCATATGTGCCTGTTCCCGTCTCACTAAGCTCCCCATTCTAGTCTCACACTGGCCTTCATTCCCTTCTGCTCCTGTCTCTCCCACTCATCTCTCCGCACTCCCTCTCGCAGCCACGTCTCTCTCTAGTCTCCAAGTAGTGATGGAAGATCTGGTCTTTGCTGCCTTCCACAGCCCTTTCCGCTGTGTGGCTCCTTAACTCTTGCTATTTTTTTGCTTCAGATGCTTGAAGGGAAAAGTTTATTTTCATGTGTTATTGTGTCCTTGTGTGTTTTAGTGAAACATGAGGTGGCCCCTACTTATTCTCACTTTTCATTGGCTGGTGCTCAGCAGCAAGGCCACCCCCAACCACAGGGGAGGGAATAACACTGTCAGTCACCTGGAAGGCAGGGACATGACTTGAGAACAGTGAGAGCATCTTTGCTGCTTGGAATGCCTTGATTCATTTACCCAAGAGCAATGGAGCCTCTGCTGGTGCCAGCCCCAGTGGTTGTCTGGGACCGTGTAAGAGGCTGATCTCTCAGTCCTGGGCTAAATCACTTACTTACTTGAGATTCTGGGTCCGGAAAGACCTCTAGAACGCATGAATAAGTACTAAGCAGACAAGTGAAGAGAACATTCATTTAATGCACGTGGTAGTTAGGGGCCACGTATAGAGAGACTGGGGTGAGGTCCCTCCCCATTGTTGGGTCTTTTAAACATGGTACTTTAAACGTGAAACAAGAAAGTCTCTTAAATGGAGAAAGAATATCCATGAAGGTTGAGTGGCTAAGAACATCAGAGGGGAAAGCGGAGTTTTATCACTGGGAAAGACTCACATCTTCATCTGTGTCTTTATATTCATATTTTAGACAATTCTCAGCAATGCCTGAGCATCATAGACCTCAGAACTGCAAGGTGAGCCTAAGGCCACTTTGCCCAAGGGACGGGCATTCTCCTGCAGAATTGGCTTCCTTCTCCACCATTTTTTCTCTGCAGAAGAAATGGGGGCCTGGTGGCCACTGTAGCATCCAGAGGTAAGCCTCCTCCTGGCCCTCCAAGGTTCTCTCTTGTCCCAGAAAAATGCTTTCCTCTCCCTCCCAGTTGCCATGCATGCTGCCCCTTTCATACCAGCCCAGAGGGCTCTAGGCCCTGGAAGTGAGTAAGTAGCAACCTAAGCATCAGCACGAGCTCAAGTGACTGCATCCTGGCACTCGCTTCAGAGGTGCCCACTCATCAGTCAGCTGCATTGCATCTGCAGAGACACTCTCCCTCCACCCCCTCCTAGGGCCCAGGTTCCATCAGCAGATGTTCTTCTCCATTAACACAGACATCTGACACCTAAGTGCTAAGTCTTATCCTCATCAAAGTCCAATTGGGAGGAATGCTTTGTTTTTGGTTAAAATTAGATTAAAGGGACTTTTAAAAGTTAGGCTTGATTTTTTTTTGAAACTGTCCTTTTCCATAGAGAGCAGTGTTCTCCTAAATAGAAAAAAAAGCTTAATAAATGAAATCTTCTCTTGATCATCGTTTGTTTAAAAAAATCAGTCTTAAATATTTCTGCCATCTGTTTCCTATTATTTCTGAAACTTTGTGTTAAGTTGCTGTGTGGGGGGGTGGGGGGAAGACTCAAACGGCCATCAAAATTGTTTTAAGTAATTAAAACTGATAAAATTTATCAGTTTTTACCTAGTCTCTGGATGATTTGATTGGAGTCAACCAGATGTAAAAATGCCTGCAACAAATTTTTTCTTGCCCACATGACATGCAGTTTTGACAAAATATCTTGAAAACAGCTGCTACGGATGTGATCTGGGGATTTGACAGTGCAGAAGGACAATTTTGTGTACTCAGGGAAGCTTGGAGCAGATCCAGTATAACTTCGGTCAGAAGAATGAGTTGTGCTTATACAAGAAGGAGCCATCTTTTGATAATGAGCAGAGAAGTGAGAGCTACAGAGTAGTTTTCTATTCTGTTGAGAGGTATGCTGTGGGCACATATGTTCTGGTAACATTTGAGCATTCATTATTCAACCCTGTCTGTCTTTTGACCCCTTTTCTTTTGCAAAAACTCTTATTTAAAACCTAACTCATGTACCATTTTTTTCAACAGACCATCTATAATTCCTATAATAATTTGCATGCCTGTGACACCCAACTCACCCTACTGCATTATAATAATTCACTTTTATGCATATTTTTTTACTTCACCACTGACTCTGACACAGCCACATAGCTTTGGATAAAATGCTGGATGTTTTAAAGCACAATAGTTCTGTAGGTAAGATGGGTGATTATTACCATCCAGTCCTGCTAAGAGAGAAATATGAAATCGCACAATGGCCCTGCCTGTAAAGTGCACCATTTGGTAACTGAATAGATCAAACTGTTTTGATCACTGAACACAAGATGTTCACTCTGTAATAACTCCTCCTTCCTGCTTGGACATCCTTGGAAACTCTCATCCCTTTTAGGTTAAGTTCTGTTTTTTGATAACTCCGTCTATGTGTGGGGGTGGAAAGTTGAGGTGACATCCGTTTGGTATTTGGGGACTACTCCCAATTCAGTGCTTGTAGATTGGTCTTGGTGGCACTCATGGGGATCAGGCAGGACTGGTGAAAAAACAGTGGCCAGCTGCGTGCTAGATAAAAACCTTAACCACTCTAGCCCAGAAGATAGTATGATCCCCTGAGCAGTGCTCAAAGTGACCCTTGAGTGCTGAGCCAAGAATAGCCTGAGCACCACTAGTGTGAGTCCCTCATACACACAAAAATAACTATTTCTTATTATCACAATTTGAGGAGTAGGGACTTGGGATGTGTTTGTCAGACATGAGTGTGTAGTCTGATCATTGCACTGACCGTCTCAAGGATGGGAACCCTGGTGAAATGATTAAGTTTCTTGCGGTGGCATTGGGGAAGGTGTTTTCCTTGATGTTTCCACCACTCCTGCACATGTGTCAGTCACCATGTCTCTTCCTCCCAGTGTCAGAGCAGTGGAGGTGCCTATCTGCCTATCTTGATGGGACATGCCCCTTCTTTTTCTTCTCTGGGGTATCCAGTGACTTGCCCTTGTTGTTCATTTCTGCTTTTCCATCAGACTTGTCCCTATCATAACATCTTGGGAAAGAATTTGATTTGCACATGCAAGAATTATTGTGCCTAGAGGTAATCCCTTCTAATTTTTTGACACTTTTTATGTATTATTTTACTTGTTTCTCACAATACCCTTTAATACATGTAGCTTAATATTATCTCTAATGTCATACGACTCTATTGCGTCAATTTAGGACTACACTTGCATAATTGATGTCTCTTCACCACTGATTCTGACACAACTACATGTTCTTTTCCTGTTTCCATAGCTGAACCTTTTATTTCCTGACCATGAGCTCCTGTTTCTATGTCTTTCCCTTAAACACAATGTTCTCTCAAGCACTGCTCACATATCCCTTCATGTTCCTTGTCCTATGTGTGAGTGATTCTATCTAGACTCCTCATTATTTATTTATGGCCAGGAATGGAGAAAGGGAGAGAGAGAGAGAGAGAGAGAGAGAGAGAGAGAGAGAGAGAGAGAGAGAGAGAGAGAGAGAGAGAGAGAGAGAGAGAGAGAGGGAGGGAGAGAGAGCATAATACAGTGTGCAAGGCACATTCCTTGAACACAAAAATCCTGAGTCTACCCCTGGCATCACATGGTTCTCCCAGCCCCGCCAGGAGTGACCCGTGAGTGCAGAGCCAGAAGTAAGTCTTGAGCATTTCAGGAGTGACTCCGTAACAAAAACCCTCATGACAGGGATGCTGATAACTTCCACGTTCACATCTTTTGTCTGCAAGATCCAGTTTACTTCCAACTGTAATTAGCTCCCAGAGATATTCTTGTGGATTTCCATAGGGACCTCAAGCTCCACATCTTCCTGAAACTTTGGTCACCATTTTAATTTTATCATCATTACCTGGAACAAACTTGCCATGAATCTTAGATTCCTATCCCTCTCTTCCTTGCTGATCTCCATATCTCATCAATGAAAATGGACAGGCACATTTATCTTCTAAATACTTCCTGACTTAATTCCCAGTTATCATCTTTGTCAATACTTAAACTCTTACAGATTTCAGTAGACTCTTCCAATGCTATTTTATGAAAAGAGGAATAATTTCATTTTGTACTAAAATTCAGAAAATATCAGTAATAACAGAAAATATGAATGTAAATACCTAAGATATAGAATGTATAGGTCAAGATATAAAAAGTCTTACTACAGAAATCTGTGAATTCCCTTCCAAGTAATTCTCAATTCCAAAGGTGTTCTACTAAAGTTGCTTTTCCTAGTTTTAAATTTGATAAACAATCATACAGCATGTACTTCATCTTATTCTTTTCTTTGAAATTACATTTTTTGGTCTCATACATGTGGTATATAGCAAGAATTCATTGTTTATTATTGAATAGTATTTAATTATCTGAACCTACTCAAATAAATTCTACTGCTGACCTGTCTGTGTTATTTACTGTTTTAACCAGAGCAAGTCAGCCTACCCTGAGCATTCTGTATGTGTTTTTATGTCATATAGGGATGTATAACTTTTAGAAATATAATAAAGTTGTATATAGTCTGAGGTTGTAGTTAACTGGGGTTTTAATGCCACATTTTATTCTAATGAGGCAAATGGTATGCTAAGTCTTTCTATATGGACCGATTGGCAGGTACATGGTGATAACTCATTGTTTTAACTTGTCTTTTAATGATAACGTATGAGGTTGACTATCTCTGCAGATTTTTGTTTTTGTAATTTAAAATCTCTCTCATGGGCTATCATGCTGAGTGTACTCAGTCAGAAAGAAAATGATCAGAATGGTCTATCATATCTGGAACTTAATGATACACAGTAAGGTAGCAACAAAGGAACAAAGGCAAAATAATGGGATAACTGATCCACACAATAGGGTTGAGGTGGGGGGGCTTTGAAAAGGAGGGTATTTTGGTCCTTGGGGAAAGGACATTTGTACACTGGTGATGAAAATGGTGTTGGAATTATGTCCATGGGAAACCATTATTATTAACAGTATTATAAACCACAGAATCTCAATAAAAAATTGAAAATATTCTCATGAATTTCCTCATGAATAATTTGTATCTTATTGATTTATAAGGTTCCTTATATCTACTGGAAATAACTATATGTTTAGCATGAATCTCTCCGTGTCTGCTCTGTGTCTATTTGAATCTAGTTCAAGATAGAAGTATTGCATAAACATACTATCTTTCTCTGCACTTTCTCTTAATTGTGTTTTTGAGTAAAATGTATGATTTAATGAGATGCAATTATCAATCTTTCCCTCTTTTGCCCCATATGCAAAGTGCTTTTATTCTATAGAATTAGAAATTTATGACCCTCTGGTAGCTTTTATAAGCGATATTGTACTGCTCTTCACATGTAACGCTATACAATATATCTGAAATGGATTTTGTATAAAGGTTATATAGAGATCAGGATATTTTTTATTCATATGGTTGTCAATTAACACAGATAATTATTAACAATGTTGCCTTCCTAATTCAGTGCTGTTGAACCTTACTAAGACTCTAGAAGTCCATAAATGTATGGAATCAATTTAAGATTCTCTTTTATTTTCTGATCTATTTGTTTACCACTATTTACACCAGTGATTTGATTGTATTTCTTTAACGTAAATCTTGAAATCAAAATTACAAAACTTTTTTTATGCCTGTGGATTAGCTAGAGGTCAGCGGGTACAGTCTGGATACAATAGAATAGTTCTATACAAGCTATAGTATTTTTCCAAATATTTTCAGTGGTTATTTTTCCCCCTGGGATCCAGCTGTTCAAGTCTAGGATTCTTATAGCAGCATTAGAAATAGAACAGAGCCAGTCCCATTGCACAAACACTTAAACACTTTAATTTCAAGAGCAGTTTTTGGGTCATATCAAATCTGAATGGCAAGTATAAAGAGTTACTGCATACTTCTGCTCTCAAACATGTGCTTTAATATATATCAAGGTTGTTTTAGCTATACTGAGTTTTTTCACTAATGTGAAAATTCTGTATTAGTACATCACTGTTTATTTTATTAATTTATTTATTTTAATTTGGGGGCTAGGTTGGGGCCAGTTATTTTGGTTTTTAAGCAGGCTGTATTGAAGGCTTACTCTTGGCTCGGTGATTCAGTATCCTGATGGGTCTTGGAAATTATATATGTTTTCCCAGGGACCAACCCAAGGTCGACTGAATGCAGGGCAAGCATCCTACATGCTGTACTATATCTCAACCTTAGAACATCATTGTTTAAAAGAGTTTTTGAGTGCTGACTAAAATTTACATCAGTCTCTTGAACAATCTTGAGAGTACTTACTATCTTATAAAATAAAATCTTCAGTATATGGAAAGGCTCTTAACTGATTAAAGTTTTTTTGAAATGTGTTCTCAACAATGTTTTAGGATTTTATTTTAATTTTTTGAACACCGTTTATTTGTTTAAAATTTTATATTATTTTTAAAAGTTGTTTACAATAATTTGTTACATTTAATAGTCCAACACCAATCCCGCTGCCATTACACCTACCCACCACCATATTTCAAATGTTTCCACCCTGTCCCCAAATCCTGTCCACAAAGTAGGACCCAAATAATTTATTTTGTGTTCTTGTTATGAATAATCCTCTAAAAATGTTTCCAAAAATGTTTCTTTAGAGGAAAGTGTGTGAGAATTGTTGTATCGCACCCTGGAGCCAGGAAGCCCTTGTATAAGAGATTACCAACATATAAAATGTCACATGGCTGCATTTGTGACTGTGCACTCCAGGAATTCTAAAAATTTAAATGTGGTTATACAACATAGGTAATTGAATTTTTTTAAAAAAGTGGATAGTGTCTTTGGGGTCCAGAGGCATTTCATGTTGATCTCTTCCAAGAACTTTATTTGTGAGTATCTGGGTCATGGCCATTACTGGTCTTAGATGGCACCAGAGGGACTTCATGGGTGTATGACTTCCAGGCTACTGGAAGCACAGGGATATGGGGAAAAGTTTCCCATTCCCAACTCTGTGTGAACCTGAAGATTTCAGTCACAAGTCCCACATACCGTGTTTTTTCAGCAGATTCACTCATGGATGGGGCTGTACCAGCCTGTGGAGAAGGGCCTTGTGTATGGTGGCAATTGAGTTCTGGAGGTTTTGGGGTGCCAAGGCTCTCTTGGGGCAGGTGGGGGATTCACACCCCCTTCAGGTTGCCCCAGATAAGACAGCCTGGCGTGGGGTCTTGGGGCATCTCTATGGTGTATTGTTCTGTGTTGCTCTCTTCTGAGAGCTTAATTTGTGCATCTCTAGATCATTGCTGTTAATGAGCTTAGGTGGTGCCAGAGGCATATTGAACACATTTTAAACACCTGTTCTGTCTCTCTACCTGAGATGTCAAATATACAGATGTTAGACCTCTTTATATTATCTCATAGATTAGTATGTATTTATTTTAAATCATTTTTGGTACTATTCTGATTTCTCTTTAACAGTTTCCATGCCCATTGACCCTAGCTTTGATAGTGTCTGATCTGTTGCTAAGTGCAGAGTTAAACTTTTTATTTGAGATACAGAACTTTACAGTCATAGAAAAAAATAACAGCAACTTTCCATTCATCTGCTGTGTTTCCCTATTTCCTCTCCCATCCTGTCTAAAATTTCTTCAAACTTTTACATTTGTTTACAATACTTATTTTAGAATTTGCATCTACAGATTGTAACATTGGCATCATCTTGGGATCTATTATTTCGAGTGCTTTTTCCCCAATCTTTCTGTTTCTTTATTTAAGAACTGTGGTTAATGTGCTGTAGGTATTTTGCATTATGTCAACTTGCTTTCAAGGCTATTGAATTTTATGCTGGCAGGTAAATTGCTGGCACATCCTCCTGAAACTGTCAGGATTGCTTATTCTTTGTTAAGATGGATCTATTTCAGCTTTGTCAGTCATCTAAGTGTGTGGTCCTTACTTTCAAACTTCTGTGACTTCTTCTTCTTGGAACTTCAATGGACTTACCACTGAAGCTGGCCCAGCAATCCATATTCCCCAGTTCTGCACAAGTCACTGGTATTTCTCGTCAGCTCTCAGCCCTTTATCACTTACTCCCTTCTAGACGTAGCAGAGTTTTGGTTTGTCTGTTACTTATCATCCACAGACTGTTGGAAAATACCCATATGTACTTTCTGGCCCTACCTTGCAGATTTCAGCCATTTTATTAGCTCTCAAACTCCAATTTTCCTCCTCAATTTAGGTAAGCTGCCTTGCTACTATGTTTTGATTGAGTTCCAACTGTTTGTCCTGAGGTCTTGAAAACCCCTCCCCACTACCAGGGAAGAAAACCTAAGACAAATATGAGGCTTCTCTGTATATTTCTCTTTTTAGAGTGGATCTTAGTCCTGGGCTTACAACAAAAGTAAGTCATCTATATTTTGCAATTTTTCCAGAAAATTAAGCATAGTAGACATTCATGGTTTTATGCAAAATACCCAATTAAATAATATAGGAGATTGAAATCACATCTTTATCTTTTAAGGTATATGGTATTCTCTATCAAGGCAAAATTGTGTCCTGTTTATAGCTGCATTTCCAGCTTCTAGTACAGCACCTGGTATAGAATTGGTAAATAAGTGGGTGTTGATTTGTCTCATGGCTATGTCCCACTGTGGCCACACAAGGCCCATCTACGACGTTACCAGGTAATAACTTGTAGTGTGGAAAACTACATCTTGGGAAATAGATCTAAGGGCTCCATTCAGAACGTGATTTTGCTTTAGCTACATTTTATGTAATTTTTATAACTCTAGGGAAATAGGTAGAAGAAAAAGGAGATCCTTTATTGATTCAGAGGGGAAACTGAGGCCTGACAAGTAAGGGAAGAGTTTAAACAGCCTCATGGGAAATCAAGACCCTTCTTAGAAACCAGTTCTGCTCAATCCTTCCCACAACTTCTTTCTTGTATACTTCATGCATTTACTCAAACTGCAAAGAGAATATTCAAGATATCTGAAAGGCAGCTGTGTTTTAGTTAGTTAGTGATGTTGTGAAGAGCAGGGTGCTAGGGAGTGGGTAGTTCTATGTTTACATACTGAGAAGAGAGAAGAATTGTCTATGAGAAGTCTTAGGGTTCTTCCAGGTAAATGATACCTTATCTTCCCCAGGCAATTCATAATTTTCTTGATTCTTCCTCAACCTTTAACTGGTAGTACATAAAACATCATTGTAGTGCTATGCCTTAATTGCTTTTTAAGTAATAGGTTAAAATAATTCAAATATCAAAAGACAAAAAAAGTGTGCACACTGTAAAGTCATCCTCACATCAGTCACAATTTCTCTTCCCAAGAGATTATCAGTGTTACTGTTTACTTGTGTATCTTTCCAAAGGTATTTTCTGTGTAAATTAATCAAATTCCCATTCCAGCATCTTCTTTTCCTTGCCTACATTGAAATATATTACACTCTGCCGAGCTCTTCCGAATCTTGTTTTCTCTGCACTTAATGTATATTGGAAAGCTTCCTGTATTTGGACACAAGGAGCTTCGTTTCTTTTCTAACAACTCCAGGGTGCTCCATTGTGCAGCAGTACCTTCACTTGTTTTACTGGTTCCTGTGGATGTGTATTTGGATTGCTTCCAGGCTTTCGCTATCACACAATGCTGCAATGAATAACCCTGTGCAAACATAGCTTCTTGGTGCAAGCATATCTTCAGTACAATTTTCTAGGCCTATGATTGCTGAAAAATTTTAACTTTAATAGATATTGCCAAATTATTCTCCATAGGGGTTGTATCAATTTACATGCCTACCAGCAATGTAGGAGAGCTGACATGAGCTTAGACTGTTGAATTTCAAGCTGGAAATCACCTTCTATATTACCTTTTTAATTTAACTTGAGCTGTGGATAGGGAAATTGAGCCTCTGAGGTAGAGCTAGGGACATGCTGAAGTCAGATGCAGAGGTGGACCTGAATCTTGGTATCCTAATTGCTCATCATGAAGGCCTAATTCCAGGAGACCCAGATGTGAGCCTCCATGGAAAAGCATGTCATCTCCCTGTCTATCTTCAGCTCATTAGAGAAATACACAGAACCAAATGGTTTATACCCAGAGCTCCCAGTAATTGCCTGTTTTCTGAGCTGCAGTGAGTCGACATTGACTTCTTACAAGTAAGGTCTGATCTACACACTGGCAAACCAGTTGTGGCCTGAGAGAAGTGAAGCTGATATCCAGGTTGAGTGCAAGGGATCACCAGGTACCTGGACAACAACAATTTCTTTAGGAGAGGAATGAGGTGCCCTTCAGGATCCTTAACCTGATGATGTCCCTACTTTAGTCAAAGAGTTCTCACATTCGGCATGTACCATGTTGCCCCTGACTCATTAGTCCAGTCAAGACAGACACATCATGCTCCTCATTCTGAAGTGATTCTCCACCCACATCCCAACATGTACATGTCAGATTTCTCAGGAACCATGGAACAGGGAAGCTGGCACAGTGAATGAGAGTTTGGGGCTGTAGAACTGAATCTCAACGGCCTCATTAGGACTTTGCAGCTGTGTGAATTGGAACCAATTATTTCATTGCTTCAACGGCACCTTCTCCACCTTGCAAAAAGGAGATGATGTTAGCCTTTGGGGCTGTTGAAATAGAATAGCAGGTAGGGCACTTGCCTGGCATGCAGCGGACCCAGGTTCAATCCTCAGCCCCACATGTCATCCCTGAGCACTGCCAGGAGTGATGCCTTAGAAGAGAGCCGGGACTAAGGCCTGAGTACACCTAGTTTGAGTGACTCTCAAATAAAAACAATAACAACAAAAATAACTTTATTTGATGGGACCTGTAAGGTATCAAGCAGCCTCCTCTGGCCATAGACTGAAAACAAGATCGCTGTTTCCTTCGTGTCACTTTGACAGAAGAACTTGGATGAGGCTTTATACTTCCCCCCTTTTTTTCTGAGACCCAGGGTCAGTGGAAGAGCCATCTTGTAGAAATTTGCTGGCTTCTGTGACCCAGAGGAATAGTAGATGTGAGGAACCATGCAGTGGCTCCCACGATGTCTATCAGAAGGACAAGTATGTCTTTTCACTCACGGTTTAATAACCAGAGCAAGCCTGTCCATGCCTCTACTTTTCCCTGGGTCACTTGGCATCAGGGATGTCATTTGCCTGAGGCAGATGCCTGTTTCTCTGCTCATCTGCCAGCCCCTGATGCCTGGTGTCTCTGTGCCACTGGGTGGAATTGTTCTGTTCATTGCTCAGTACTTATTACTGAAAAAAGACCTTCTTGCTTTCTTCCTTCTGATAGGGAACTAAGACCACAGGATGTTCAGTTACTGGGTCCCCAGTACTAGGAAAGACAGTGATGGAGAAATGTTAAGGCCAAAGATAGACAGATGGAGGGAGCCAGAGTGCAAACTGTAGAAAGGGAAGAACATCCCTTCCTCCCCAAAAAGCCACAAGCACCTTGTCAGTGCTACAGAACCCCAGATCTCATGGAACCCTCTTTTTCAATCAGCTTCTACTCCTGGATGTGGCCGCACACTGTCCTTTCTACTGAGCATGTGCTGGAAGCAAGAACACCCTTGTCCCTTCCTACATTTTAAAATTCTCAAAATGATAGAAGACTTGGGATAGCTCGGCACATTTGGTGTCATCAACCTGACACATCACTTTGATTTGTTTAATCCATGACTCAGAATGGCCATCAGAGGAGCGGGTTATTTTTATTTTGCATCTTTTTTTATGTTACATGAGACCTATTTTGCACATTTCTTTATGGCCTTTAACACTTTTGTGTTTAACTATTTTAGACACGTTGACCATTAGGGGGAATGTCACTGCCTGCATTAGTTTTCTATTGCTGCCTAGCTAATCACCACATTCTTGGCACTTCCAGACATCATAGTAGAATGCAGTCTAGATGCATGTAGTAGAATGCAGCAGAATGCAGGATCCTTTGTGTGCGGAGTCTGGGGTCTCTGTTTAGGATCTTACAAGCTAAAATTGGGGTGTTAGGAGAAATTCTTTTAGGCAGAATTGTAGAAGAATTTTGCTTCTGCAAACCATTCTTGTTGGAATTCTGTTGCTTCCGATTAGCAGTTTCAAGTCCATATTTCATTGCTGGCTGTCCATCTCAGCTTTTAGAAGCCAACTTCATGCTTTGTTAATGGTCTTTCCCACCTCAAAGTAGGAATGGAGATGGAGACTCTCCCTGGTACCCAAGTTCTCTCGAGTTTCGTAAAGCCGTCACAGGGAAGGGTCTGGATCTCCTCTCGAGGTCACTCAATGGAGGCAGATGTCAAGCAGGATCATCTTCATTCCCAGGCATCCAGCATTTCCTGTAGCATTGCCTGCTACTATAGGCCTCAGCTCCTGCGAATGGAATGTAGACACCTCACACTTCTGCCAGACACACTCCTTCCATTTCAGTTGTCATCACCTCCCATAGGGCCGCTGCAGTCAAGTCCAAAGATAAGATGTGCTGAAGCATCCTGACTCAGTTCTCAGTTCTGGAAGCCAGAATTCAGAAGCCAAGTGGTCAGAATCCACTGAGACTACAAGAGAAATCCTCCCTTGCCTCTTCCAGTATTCCGATGGTTTGCTTTCCAGAAGCCCCGCATTGCTCCCCACATCATCTAATCTCTCATCTTCTGATTGTGTTCTTCCTTGGTTCCTTGGTCTTCCTTCGTATTCCCAGGGCTGTCTTCTTATAAGGACAGCAGTGTTATCATACGAGGGTCCCCCGTACTAAGTACACGTGTCTACTTTAAACCTTTAAGCCCTATTTTAAAGTCAGGCACCTTTCTGTGATACTAGGGGTTAGGATTTCAAAACATCCTTTTAGGGGAATGCACTTCAGCTCACAGCAGCGATATCTGCTACAGACGTTTTTCAGCCATGAGGTAGGTTTTGTATGATAGATTATTCTTGGAAGGTATAATGTTGACTATCTAATTGCATCCTTATTCATTATTTCTATTAGATAGGGTTTGGGGATTTAAATCTCTGCACTGAAGTTCTTTCCAGTACAGAATGATGGAACTCAGTTTCCTAAAATGAGCGCTATGCCCTCCCCCCAGTTGCTAAGGAGGATGTGTGACTGTATATATTGTGTATATATTCCCAGCACTAACTTTGGAGTTATTAGCAGTATTTCCTAAAGAAATGCTAGTGATGAAACTTGCTTAAATATACATATCTAGTATATCTGTCAATCAAAACCCAAAAAGGGAAACACAAACTCTAGAGATTTCACACAGAGGGAGTTTAGTATAGGGAATTAGTTACAAGGATGTGCTGCTCAGTAATCAAAATTTAACTACTACCACAAGCCCAGCCTTAGCTGGATGGTCAAACAAAAAATGTGGCTTCTTAGAAAGCATTGTTATGGGTCCCTTTAAATATTATAACAAAACTGAAATGTACAGGATGGAAATTGCAGCAGGAGCTAGATAGAGGTGTTGTAGATGCTGTTGCTGTGGGGGATGAGAGAGAGAGAGAGAGAGACAGAGAGACAGACAGACAGAGACAGACAGAGACAGAGAGACATAAACAGAGACAGAGACAGAGAGGTAGAGACAGATAGAGACAGAAACAGAGGAGGAAGGGAGAGTGATAGAACAAGAGCGAGAGCCTAGATTCTTCCCTCCTTTCCATCTTCCAGTCATCCATTAACATAGCTAAATCATCAAATTTGAAGCAAGCTGAAATGTGTTTTACCTCTGAAACTCAGCAGAGCAAAGGCAAGGACCGTGTATGGGTAAATAAACCACCATCATTCTAGTTAGTCATGAAGTAAGAATAATAGTATCACTATATCACTGTCATCCCATTGTTCATTGATTTACTCGAGCGGGCACCAGTAACGTCTCTATTACACGCAGCCCTGAGATTTTAGCAGCCTCTCCTTAGTAATCTTTCCCAATGATTGGAGGCTCTTTCAGGGTCAGGGGAATGAGACCTATAATTACTGTTTTTGGCATATTGAATACACCACGGGTAGCTTGCCAGGCTTTGCCGTGTGGGCGGGATACTCTCAGTAGCTTGCAGGGCTCTACGAGAAGTATGCATATATCTTTCAATGTATTTAGGATATGAATACGCCATGGGGAGCTTGCAAGGCTCTCCCGTGCAGGGCAATAGACTCTTGATAGCTTGTCAGGTTCTCCGAGAGGGAGAACAAAGCTATTAGACCAAGCTTCCGGGAGCTTGGTCTTATAGTCTCTGGATGTTGGCTGTTGGTGGGATTACACGGTGCCGGGGGCAGTTTGCGGGTGTGGCTGCCAAGCTACTGGAAAATGTGGGCTCTGGGTGGAGAAGGCCTAGTCCCAATCTGAGCAGGCTTGGAGATCTCAGCCCTGCGTCCTGCACAGCTGGGTTCCTCTGCCAGTCCCTTCATGCGTGAGGCTCATCCGAACGTGTGAGAGTGGCCTTGAGCATGGCTGTCCCTTGGTTCCGGAGGTTTTCAGCTGTCAAGGCTCTGCTTGGGGCACGGAGGGAAAGGCAGCCCGTCCCTTCCGAGGGGCCCTGGTGAAGACAGCTAGGTGCGGGGTTGGGGTGTGGGCAAGAGACTCTGCATCACTCTCTTCCGGGAGCTTGGTTTTATAGAATAATAGTAATAACAATAATATTCAAAGTTAAAATTTACAAAATGCTTCTTATTTGTAAAAACTCCCAGTTTGTTTTCTGTTACTTCTTATAACAGCATCATGAAGTAGGTACTGTTACAGCTCCTCTACAGTTGGGTAAACCAAGGCACAGCAAGGTTAACTACCTTAATCAAAGTCTTAGAGCTGCTAAGTCAAGTCCTGACTCCTATCCCCATCTACTTGTCAACTATGATTTAGCACAGTTGGCATTGAATTCAAATACTTGTATATTTATTTGGGTACTTGGGTATTGCAGTTTATAACTAAAGGCAGAGGTGGTGGCAAGCATGATTATAAATATAGACTAGGTCTGTGGAAAACTCTCTGGCCATTAGCCTGTGAACTGGTGGGGTTGCCAATGACTCATAGTGACATCCACCTGCTGGCAGCCTCTGTAGCCATAGTGAGTCCCCTGGTCGTGTCCCAGCTTCCAATCTTCCAAATATCTCAGCAGCCTGAAGAACTGCATCGATTTGACAGGAGGAAGGTTGCTTTGAGGACTGCATTAAGGGAGATAAGGCAATGAAGAGATGCTGTGTAAATCCCAGAGCCCTGCAGATGACAAGTGGCACTAGTATGACAGCCCAAAGCCTGCACTTTCAATGGGCTTTCATTTGCACATCATTACTTTTATTCTTATCTGAAATCTGATTTGGACGATGGCAGTGATTCATCAGGAGGGACATGTGGTCCCAGGCAGGGCAAAAGGGCTTGGTGTATGGAGCATTTGTTTTGGGTCACCCCTTTGCTGGACATCAACATGTCTTCCCTTCAGAGAACTTGGGGGTCTGGTACAGGAGGGGCACTGTGGACTGTGGGGCAGTGTCATGGTATGTCAGTGTGACAAAGGCTGACATCAAATTGTGCACAGGGCGGTAGAGAGAGGAGGAGGGTCTCCTTGCATCATTTGGGTTCAGAGGTGGTTTTCCAGACGAGCACCCCAGGAGGGTCTGGGTGTGGGGCTCTGTGGAGAGGATCTGCAAGCACACCCCAGGGGGTGGTATGTGGCCTGGCCTAGGGGAAGGAACTGGGATTCCAGCACGGAGTCCAGTCCCACAGACCAGGCTGGGGGCATTGCTGTGTTTCCTGAGATGTGAATGCCGGAGGAGACCACCGACACCTCCCTGAGTGGGTGTGGTGGGGCAGAAATGGCCTCAGGGGATAGCTGGGGGCCTCTTGGAAGAGGGGATTAGCCTGGATTTAAAGAGCCTGGGCTTTTTCTGGGTGTTTTGGGTGATTTGGGTTGTATCTTTTATCTGGGGGGTTGGGTGGGGCGGGGAGACAAACCTGCCTGTGCCCAGGTCTTACTCCTGGCTCTGCACTCAGGGATCACTCATGGTGGGGCTCCGGGGACCATGTGTAGTACCATGAATTCAACCCAGGAAAGTGCCTTTACCCATTGTACTCCAGCCCGTTTGGGAAGGGTCCAAGGCAGTGGGGATTTGTTCTAGACGGTTTTAAGAAAAAGATCACACATGTTTTGGTGTCTAGAAACAAGACCAAGCTCTAACTGCAGTAGAGAAGTTAGTGCTCCTGTAGTGAGCTGGTAATTTGCACTGGAACCCTTTATCTTACGTAGACGTCAGAAGGTGGTCTATTATGCCACCCAGTGACCTGGTCTGACCTGGCCATGCTGGCAGATCCTGTTGGTCCAGTGAGATAACGGGATGCTCCAGCGGGTTATGCACGGTCTCTGCCAGCCATTTCTCTTCCTCCCGATAGTACCAACTGGGGGGGCGGGGGGGCGGCAAATTCACCCTCCCATTTCCCTTCTGGGTCTGTGCAGCTCTTCTCTCCTCCTGCAGAGGGCAGTGAGGAATCACGAAGCGCTCATCCTGTAAAGTCAAAAGGCGACCCAGTGGCCTGGAAGGAGCCCGTGTCTCTCTGGGACCAGCCCCTCTCAGAGTCAATAGAAGGAGCCAGTCTCCAGACTTGCTCAAGAGCTGAGCACGGGGACTGGAGTGATAGTACAATGGGGAGGGTATTTGCCCTGCATGCGGCTGATCCGGGTTCAATTCTCGGCATCCCCAGTGGTCCCCGAACACCGCCAGGAGTAATTCCTGGGTGCAGAGCCAGGAGTAACCCCTGTGCATTGCTGGGTGTGACCCTCCACTCCCCGAAAAAAGAGCTGACTGTGCATGATTCTCTCTGGGAAAGAATACGACAAGCAGGACAGCAGTCAATGAGAGAGGCCTCAGTGGTACCATGGGGACTCACTGTTGCAAGGGGCTACTGCTGGGGGTGGCGGAGTGGGAATGGGACACCTGCATGATTTTCCTCTTAGCTTCCTTTCAGTCCACTGCTGGTCACGGTGCTTGCTGAGGCTGGAAGGTGGGACGGGGGGTATGCATGGAGGATATGGCTGGGGACTGTGGTTGTCCCTCTGTGGCTGCTCCCCCCCACCCAGTTGTGGCTCCTTGATACTGTAGAATCCTATAGCATTCTGCTCTGTGTTGATCTCTGGGGATTCCCAGACAGAATAACAAACTGACACGAGGAGGTGACAGCTTCACAGAGACAGGGACACTCCCTACGTACTTATGTCAGAGCACATGGGTCATGGTCGAAGAGACAGAGTGCAAAGTGTGGGGGAGCAGCTGGAACCTGGAATGGTAAGGGGCAGGAGTGGGAGAGTCTCCCCCTGTGGTCAGGTCCTTGTCATGGACAAACGGGAAGTGCTGGGCATACCCCACACCCCGTTTCATCTTGACCACTTGACAGCCCTGTGGCTCTATCTGAAAAGTGCGGAGAAAGCAATCCTACCCGAACATCCCTGGGAGTGGTAATCCCCTGCCCTACAGCAGGTACAGCAGGTGCTGGGAGGTGTAGGGACCGTGCAATTGCAGCTTCTGACCCAGCTACCTCTGACCTGGGCTTTCCTGCTGACCCCACTTCTCTGGTCTTGGGGTATCCAGTCTCTGCAGCTTCTTCAGGTATGTCCGTGCCATAGTCTGCACAAACTTGAGGCCCTCAGCTCACCCAGGGCAGCCTTTGGGAGTTGTAGTTCTCTAGCAAACCCTGCTTGCCCCTTGTAGGAAATCCCTCTGCCCACTGGCTTTGTTTCTTAAGCCCTGTGACAGGAAGTGGATTCTAAAGACTTAAGGAAGGGCCATCTGTGAGCCAAGACCTGGACGTCAATGGGGTTCCCTCTTCCACACACCAGGGCCTTTCCCGGGTAACCTCAGCAAACAGCCCGTAGCAGCCAGCGCTGACTGATCCGAACTTGTTTGGGAGCATTTAATACCAACGGCCCCATCAGAAACCTGTCCTGCCAGTGTCCCGTTCTGAGTGCAATCATTTACCCTGAAGCTCCAAGATTTTCTCCAGAATGAGCAGGGATGACTCACGTCATCGCCCTCAACCCCCATGGAAGTGGGGCCCCGCTCTTCCCTTCCCGGGATGATAAATCTGATTCTAACCCACAGAAAGCCACTCTCGACTGGTCTGCGGTTTGAAAGGCCTGGGAAGATTCATTTAGCTCAAGCGAAGTTGTCAGCTGCATTGCCGGAGGGAATTCTTGTTGCAGACACAAGTGGTGTTATGTCGGCTGTAGCCTGGTGGTGGCTTTCAGATGGCTGTGAGGAAAAAAATCCATTCATAAGCCTGGCCCACCTGCATGCGTACCACTCTGAGGCTCTGCCTCCCGCCCCTCACCTGCCTTTTTGGACCTGCCCTACTGACAGCCTCAATAATTGCTCCTTTTGTAAATTTTCAAGAAGCAGAAGTTGTCCCACATGAAAAGGATTCCAGAGAGCACCGCGTTGAGTCCCCTTTCTAGAGACCCTGATTGGGGCAAACGATTGTCCTCCAGGTCACACAGCTGGGGAGGCAGCCAGGGACCTGGTGGCAAAGTAACCCCCTCCCCCCCACCCCCACCCCTCCACACCCTGCCTTCCCCAGCTCATGGCTCCCATCCAGCCTGATGCTTCTGCTGCCTGCTTCTCCCAGGGAAGGAAGGAGGCGAGGAATTCCATTTGGGCTCTATTCTACTGTTTTACAGTCTCTTCTGAGTAATAAGGTCGGCTTGTTTAATAAGTTCAGCTTCAAAGTAGGTCAGGGATTTTATTTCTGTGCATGGGCCATTAGCATTCTTAAGTGAGAACACATTTTTTTTTTTAAGTGAGAAAATATCCGCTGTGGAGATGATTTGCTCCATGCCTGCCCATTTCCTAAGCTGTGTCAGATCCTTCTAGACCACGGAGCACTGTGAGGGGCCCTTACAGCAGAGTGGTGTGTGTATGTGCAGGGGTTGGCGCCTGGGAGGAACAGGGAGGGGATCTGCCCTCTGAGGTCCTGGGGACATGGAATCAAGGTGACCTCCGCAGACTTCTCCCACATTTCAATGTTGGATACATCAAAATGATTCTTGTTTTGCTTGAGTCTGTTCTCTCCAAGGCCCCCCAATGCAGACAGGGTTGATCCCTGTGTCACGACACCTCTCCAAGCTCTTCTGACTTAAGTGCCTTTTTTGGATGCTTCCACTACTGGCCTAAAGGATGGACTAAGGAGTCTGGGACCAGGATGTCACTGTTAGTGTCAGGAAGAAGAATTGGCAGGACCTCTGGAAGCAGGGAGGAGAGGCGGGGACTTTGGGGGAAGGAGACTTTGACACCCCATCTATTTAGGGCTGCTCCTGAGGCTAATACCAATGTTCTATTTTTAGCAATGACCTGGATTGTTTCCTTGGCTCACTCCTCTGTCAGCTGAGGCCAGTGACACAGTACAAGGAAAATGGTACATTCAAACACAGGGTATTCTATTGAGAACGTCCAAGGAAGGCACAGCGCTGGGCCCAGTGAGGGGTGCAGGCATGCTCAGTGAGAATCATCACTCAGTAGAGGGCCTGTCCGGGAGAAAGGCTCAGACACAAATGCCCAGCATCACAGGGCCACTGGGTCTCAGCTGTTCTAAATGCTTCTCTCATTCCGCTGTTCTTTTTGTATATTATTTTCCTCATCTATTCCTCTAGTGCTTTTAGGGTGGGGGTGTTTGGGATGGGTTCTACCCAGTGGTGCTCAGGGCCTACCCCTGACTCGGTGCTCAGAGATCATTCTTGGTGGTACTCACGGGACCGTAGTGGAACCAGGGACCCACCTGGCCCCCTGTGTAATCTCTCTGGCACAAAACCTTTCTACTTTTAAAGACATACTTTTCTTGATCTTTTTGTAAAATGATATTAGCCACTGTGAATTGTATGAATCGCATGAGGTATGTGTGTTATCTATGGTTAGGTTTCAGGCATATAACACCAACTTCAGCAGTATCTGCTTCCCTCCACTCATGTCCTTTATTTCTTTCCCATGCACCAGTGTACCTTATGAAAAGCACTTTTTTAAAAATTATTTTTTCACACTGTGGTTAATAGTACTGTTACTAATAAGGTTTCATGCATTACACTTTTCCACCTTTCAGCCACCACCCCCTCCACACTCCTGGTTGAACACTTCACTCTACCCTTGCTGTAGTACCCTCCTTTCCTGCCCCCCATCCTCCATGGCAAGCTTCATACTGAAGACCAGGTCTCATTTTCTCCTTTATCTTTTGAACAAGCATTGTTATCATTGTATCATGGTATCACTGTCACTGTATCACTGCCACCCCGTTGTTCATTGATTTACTCAAGTGGGAAGCAGTAATGTCTCCATTCGTCTCAGCCCTGAGATTTGCAGCCTCTCCTTACTCATTTTTCCCAATGATTGAAGGCTCTTTTCAGGGTCAGGGGAATGAGACCTGTTATTGTTACTGTATTTGGCATATCAAATACACCACGGAGAGCTTGCCAGGCTCTTCTGTGCGGGCTGGATACTCTCAGTAGCTTGCCGGC
Organism: Sorex araneus; assembly: GCF_027595985.1. Classification (NCBI taxonomy): domain Eukaryota; kingdom Metazoa; phylum Chordata; class Mammalia; order Eulipotyphla; family Soricidae; genus Sorex; species Sorex araneus. Next base: position 125,855,028 of record NC_073306.1, on the reverse strand, counting down.
CTCTCTGAGAGGCACACACACACACACACACACACACACACACACACATATTTCCCTTTATGATGATGTGTCCAGGAATATGTTCACTCATGTGTGAGGCTCGGCCCAAACGTGTGGAAAGTGGCCTGGAGCATGGCGGCGGTTGGGGAGTGGAGGTCAGCTGCTGGGGCTGGGTCCCTTGGGGCAGGGAGGGCTCTCACCTGCCCCCCTCGGGGGCACCCCTGGTGCAGAGTCTGGTGGCATGGTTATGAGGGCCTCATTTTATGTCCCCTTCTGAGAGAAGCAGCCATGAGATCTGGAGGGTGGCTGATGAGGAGATTATCTGGTGCCAGCAGGAGGTGGCTTATGGGGATGACCAGAGATTGGGGGAAGGTCCCGTTGAGCCCAGAGTTCAAATCACAAAGTTCCTCATTACCTGGGTTCCATGGGACTTCACTCATGTGTGAGGCTCGGCCCAAGCATGTGGAAAGCAGCCTGGAGTGTGGCAGCAGTGGGGTAGTGGAGGTCGGCTGCCGGGGCTGGGTCCCTTGGGGTGGGGAGGGCTCTCTATAATGAAAGTGCTATCACTATAATGAAAGACACTCTAGATTTTAATGACAAGTGAAATGACTTCAACTCATTAAAGTGATTACTTGAGTAGTTGAAGTCATGAAATTATGACTGAATTTTAGTACGTGTACCACAGGCACGTATTGTACTTTGGAACACATCAGGGCTACTTTTGAGCGGAATAGGGACTGTAAGAATTGAGCTCTTAACAAGTGCATGATTGGTCTGACTAGTTTTCCTGCCTGATTCATCGTAAAGGTACAACTGTCATGGTACCCAAGGACTCTGTGGGGGTGGAGAGCAAGAGGTGAAGCTTTGTCCTAAGGAGCTCTTAGTTTCGGAGCCACACTCAAGGACGCTCAGATGCTGTGGTTGGCAGTGCTCAGGGGAGCAGGAAGCGCAAAAAATGAACTCAGGCCTTCAACCCAGTTCTCAGCCCTTTGAGCTTTCTCCCTAGTCCTGGTAGACTATGCTCTGTACTGTGCTTTAGGTTGTTTGCAAAGAAAATGCCATGAGTTTGAGTTTCTCCACTGTCTTTTCTCTCCACTGAAGACTATTTTTTGTGTGTGTGTCATCACTACATCCTTTTGAGTTGGTTGTTGGATAATCTAGGCTGGTATTTCTGAAAACGCTGAAATTCCTGCCTGTATCCCAAGCCAGGAGGAGACATGTAAGAAAGACCATTCATTCATTCATTCATAACTGATTCTTTTATTCATATATTCACCCATGGCTACATCCAATGCTGGAGCATAAATAAATTCACTAACTACTGAGGAGAGCATATAAGGAATCACTCAGAAGTCATTTACTGAATCAGGGGTGAGGAATGTCCAATCCCATGGGCTGTATAAGACCCAAAAAATCAAGTGGTCTGGTACTACAAGCCAGGATAGAAGTGTATGCTTTATTGGCTACTCATGGCTCATAATGAAAATGATGTTATAAATGTCCAAATGGCCCTTGGCAGAAAAAAAGTTTCCCCACCCCTGCAGTAAATGAATATTAAGGAACTATTTTGATGAATGAATGAGTGATACAACCCAGTAATTCTCAAACTTGATTGCCCATTGAAAAAATCTGGGGAATTTAAAAAAATCTGCTTCAAAACATTGAGGCCTGGCTACCACCCAGACCATATGTTTAATTGGTACAGGTTAATATTTAAATCTCATGAGCTTTAAACAGTTTCACACGATTCTGAAATGCAACTAAGTTTAACAGTCATTGGCACAACCCACTAACAATTGCTTTTAAAGATGAAGCTGGCTTAATACAAAGAACCTTTAGTAAAACACTTGGCAGCACTTGGAGGGACCTTCATGATCTGTCATTGGGATGTGAGTACAGTTAACTCTCTCCAATGCCTTTGGTGAGCATGGAGCCCTGTACAGGTTTAATAGTGATTGTCCCATTTTTCAGAAGGTTTCAGTGTGTTTCTTTTCTGCAAAGCACTGGTTATTCTAGCTTTGGCTAATCTTGAGACCCCAGATTTTCCCACACTGAGCTTTGGATTAGAACATTGTTTGGGAGTCAGTCCTGAGAGCATTCTAACTTTTGGTAGACATCACTGGGTTTTCCAATGAAGAACATGTAATCAAAGTTGCCTTTGGGGAATCAAAAAGTAGAAGAGGAAATTCATGGGGGAGTTTTAAGAGGCTATAAAGGCCTCCAAGCTATGAGGAGTTGGATAGGAATGATGTCATTAGAGTTCAATTTTTCTTTAAAAATATTAATACCTGGGGGGGAAATTGCAGCATTAAACTTGCTTTTCCTTTGGTATATGTGACTTTAATCAGATTGCCTTCCTGATTAAGATCTAGATGAGGTTTTAGGCAGGATTAAAAATAATCAACCTTGGTTATAACTTATATGTGTTTTTCCTCAATGAAGAATAATAGTAATTTCACTGAGACCATCAATATGCCCCATTGAATAGGCCAAGGTGGGTCTCTGAAGCCAGGCAAACTCTCCCATCCTTGTCTCATTTTACTGCATCTATGACTACAAGAGAGTGTTAGAGACATTTTCATCCAATTTTCTCTTCTCCACTGCATTAAAAGATATAGGCATATTTTTGGACTAGAATTTCATAGTAAAGGATGTTCTATCCGCTAAAACATTCAAATGTCTGACACCTTGGCGCAGTGCCCTCCTCCCTGCCCTATCTCTGTCACACTGAGACCCTCCCTGCAGACAACATCCACGGGTATCTTGTCGACAATTCCTCACTGGTTAATTGCATTTGAAGTCATTTGCAAATGAGAGCCTTTATAGGTCACCCTATCATATAATATATGGAAGAAACGTCTAAAATGGCCAGGCGATATTCCCATGTTAGCTTACCCTTGAAAAATAAAATACAATGTTGGCCTAGCATTCGAGCACATATTTGAGTACAGTGTGAGGTCATGTTCAAGTATGGTTTTGTGTGCATTCTGATGCCGCATTTGAAGATGTCTTTCTCAAAGAACATGGAGCTCCTGCTCTTTTTTGAGCTCATGTAGCATCAGCCATGTCTTTCCTTGCCTTGCCTATTCGAGTGTGTGTCATTTTCAAAGGTGATTCCAAAAGCCATTTTAAAAGGAGGGGACTTCTTCTTTCCTGTGGGTGTGAACATTTGATTGTCTATTTATCATCATAATGTCAAGTCAAGATTTTTTTCCCTCTTTAGTTACAAAAAGAATGAAAAGTTGACAATCAGAATCTGGTGACATCCCTCCCAAATTATTACCTATCAATAGAATAGATATGTATTTGATACCCATAATTACATTTTTAAAAAGCACCTGCAAATGTAATGGCTTAAAGCAACAAGTACTTGTTATTTTCCAGGCCTGTTGATGGTAGGAGTTCTGGGCTGCTGATGGGTGATCAGGCTTAGAGACTGTTTCGAGTTTTATAACAGTTTAAAGACTTAATTGAGATGCTCTCCACCCAGATGAGATCCGGAGCAGCCACACACGAAACGGCTCCTTTGCTCCTTATAGACTGTGATCCTGGAGGGCTACTAACCACTTTTGGCACCCAGCTGCTTCTTATAGAAATGCATCTAGACTGTGAACTGAGCTACAACCCCATGTTGCCCCGGGAAGGGAGAGGATTTTCTCTCTCGAGACCTTTCCTTTCAGAGGGGGTGGTGGCAGCAGAACCCACGTGGTGACCGCCATCTTCTAGAACCCACTACCCAGAGGTAGGAGCTTACAGTGATGTGGCGTGCAGGAGATCTTGAGATGGGGGTGTTACTGGCATGCTCTCCGTCCAGATGAGATTCAGAGCAGCCACACACGAAACAGTGAACTGAGCTAAAATATCAGAAATCCAGAGCTCACATATTCTTCATTCTCAGCAATGGAAAACAAATTATCAAATGATACCTTTTCAGCAGGTTTGATTGTTGGGGAAAAATTCTAAATAATAATAGTTTTCTGTTGAAATATTGAATGTATTCCAAGTATAGAGAGAATAAAGTGAAGGTCATTAGCCACACAGATGGGGAGGGTGGGAAGGGGGTGTAGACTGGAGTTCTTGGTGGTGGAACATTGCACTGGTGAAGGGATGGGGATCTGATCATTGAATGACTGAGACTTGAACCTGAAAGCTTTGTAACTGTTTTCATGGTGATTCAATAAAAAGTAAATTTTTTTTAAAAAAAATCAATAAATAAAAAGTAAAGACTTGATTGAGGACCGAACCAATCCCAGGCTCACTTCCATAGTTGTGGGAGATTTTAAAAGATCACTCACATGGTTATTGGTCATAGTTTGTTGGCTGTTAGCTGGATATATCATTTCTTTGCCATGTGTGCCCTTACCATAAGATAATTCAGTCCCTGGTAGTGAGGAGCTGGGAAGGGTGGATTAATCGAGTTAGGAGGGTTGGGACAAGAGAAATAAAGAAAGGGAGTGAGCAAGGAAGAGATGAAGGGCGAAAAGGAGATAGAAAAGAGAGAAAAGGCAAGAGAACAAGTCAAATGAAAATCTTTCTGTAACCTAGACTATCGCTCCAGCCCCAATAGCACAGCGTGTAGGGTATTTGCCTTGCACGTGGCTGACCCGGGTTTGATTTCTCTGTCCCTCTTGGAGAGCCTGGCAAGCTACTGAGAGTATCTCTCCAGCACGGCAGAGCCTGGCAAGCTACCCATGGTGTACTCGATATGCCAAAAACAGTAAGTAACAACAAGTCTCAGTAGAGATGTTACTGGTGCCCTCTCGAGCAAATCGATGAGCAATGGATGACAGTGCTACAGTGATACCTAGACTATACCCTGTTATGAGTGATCGAAGAAGTCCAGCCACTTAGAGTGGGTCTCAGTTGCATAAGAGTATAGACACCTGCAGGAGTACATTACCAGAAGCCATTTTTGAGCCTGCCCATTGGTCATCTTTAAATGGCACTCTCAAAATGATGATCTTCTGTAGGTATTTTATAGAATTTTCTAGTATGGGAAGTACTTAGTCCTAGTTCTTTGCTCTACAATAAAATGAAAGGCATCTAAAATAAGAATCTGTGTATACCTTGCACTTTCCAGATTGACAGATACTTAATATTGAATTGCTAATTATATTTGGGATAAGGCTCCCATTTTCCTCTCTTTCATGACCAATGAAGGGATTTTGAAGGACTGAGTCACATTACATACCTGCCTTTCATGTCGTGATTATGAATTTTACCATATCATATCTTTTTAATAGTTTTGAGCTTATGCGTCCAATTCCTCATTTTAAGCAACTATCCATCATCCTGATTGAAAACATAATTTTAAAAATATTTTGCTCCTAAAAAATAAATGAAGAGTGCTACTAAGACTTTCCAAACAAAATGGACATATTTTCCCAGCATGTCTCTGTGATTGAGAAAATCTCTATGGCAGAAAACAGAACCAAGTCTAGTTGTATGTTTATCAGATGGATGTTTGAACACAATTTTGTCAGGAATCTGCACTGATTTGTGGGCACTAATGAATTTGAGTATAGTTGAAAGTAAAAATTAACATAGACTTGACATCAAAAACATGATTTGTAACTGGCAGGCATGATAAATTGAACCTCACCAAAATGAATAGTTTTGCTCTACAGAAGCTCAAGTGATGAGAATGAAAATTAAATTACACACTAAAAAAGATGTTTGCAAACTGCACCTATAACAAAGGACTAGTAACTAGACTACACAAAGAATTTTTTAAATTTTATTTTAGGATTGTGATTTACAGCATTGATAATTGGTAGCATTTCATGCAAAAGCATTCCAGGACCACAACCCCCAGTGGAGTGCCAGTTTTCCATAACTATGTTCTAGTGCTCCCCCCCAACACCGCCCTCTCCCCACATTCTTCCTACAGTGGTATCACTGTATTATTGTATCACTGTCATCCTGTTGCTCATCAATTTGCTCGAGTGGGTGCCAATAAGTCTCCATTCGTCCCTGTCATGTTCAGGGTCAGGGGAATAAGGCCCATTATTGTTACTGTTTTTGGCATATCAAATACACCACGGGTAGCTTGCCAGGATCTGCTGTGCGAGATTTTTTATCGCTGTCTTCTGGGAGCTTTGATTTATGGTCTCTAGATATTGGCCATTGATGAGATTACACAGTGCCAGGACCCGGGACAGTTTGTGGTTGTGGCTGCCAAGCTACAAGAAAATGGGGGACCTGGGTGGAGGAGGCTCAGTCCCGATCATAGCAGGCTTAGAAATCTCAGCCATGGGTCCTGCTTACCTGGGTTCCTCTGCCGGTTGCTTCAGGGGGCCTCAGTGAAGATAGCCTAGTGCGGGGGCAGGAGATTCTGCAGTGGTAGGCTTCCTATTAAAGATCAGTTTATTTTCATTACTTTTTGAATATTTGTTGTTACTTTATTGTATTTCTTTATATATGAGCAGATTATTCTCTATTTATTCCTTTCTAATGTCACTCAGCATGATACTCTCCAGATCCATTCATGTAGCAGCAAATTGCATGAGTTTGTCTTTTTTTTTTTTTGTAGCTGAGTGGTATTCCACTGTGTATATGCACCACAGTTTCTTTATCCAATCATGTGTTCTTTTTTTTTTTGGTTTTTGGGTCACACCTGGCGATGAACAGGGGTTACTCCTGGCTCTGCACTCAGGAATTACCCCTGGCGGTGCTCAGGGGACCATATGGGATGCTGGGAATCGAACCCGGGTTGGCCGCATGCAAGGTAAACGCCCTACCTGCAGTGCTATCGCTCCAGCCCCAATCATGTGTTCTTGAACACTCTGGCTATTTCCTGATTCTGGCTGTTATAAATAGTGCAACCAACAACATAGAAGTGTAAATGTCTTTTCTGAAGAGGTTTTGGGCCTTATAAGTAAAGGCCAAGAAGTGGACTTATTGGATAATATGGAGTATCAATTCATTGATTTAAAAAGTTTTATTTTTATAGACACCATGATTTGCCAAGTTTTTTATAAAACTTTTTCAGGCCCTAAATATTCCAACACCAATCCCCCCACCAAAGTGACGACCATTCCACCAATGTCCCCAGTTTCCCACCCACTACCCCAGCCTGCCCCCTTGCAGGCACTGACAAATTTACCTCATATTGTGTTACGACACAAAGGCAAATGGAATCATCAACCCTTAGATCAACAGTTATATCTTACAATGATGTTGCCAATGTGATTTGAGGATGTACTGTGTCGGTTGGTGATCTTTGAGCTTCTCCGTTACTGTTTAGCTCATTGAGCTTGGTGGTCTTCTATGCAGCTTTCCTATCAGATTTGCTGTGATCCTACTAACTGTAATATGAAATTTGGAGGTGTTGTGACTGTGGGGTCCAAGAACTAAAGACCTGGAATAATTTAGTGGCTTAACAGTTTGCGATTTAGTTGTGAAGCTGGTCCAGTTCTATGTCAGAGCCTGCAAAGTGTGGATGTGGGCTGCTGTGCATACAGGCAGAAACGGGAATTTACCCACCCCTATTTTGAGAAGACCCCAGAGTTCTCATCCCAGATCAATCTACCTAGAAGAATCGGTGATATGTTCTTTAGAAAACATGACACTGGCTGTTTCTTTGTTAGCAAGATGGGCTCAACTCATAGATTTTTTTGAAGTGTCCATATTGTTTTCAGAAAAGCTGAATTGGTCAACATTTCCACCAGCAGGGGATGAGGGTTTGTTACTCCCAGCATCCCACCAAAACTCATTGTTTTTCATCTTTGTAATGTGTGCCCGTCTCACTGGTGTGAGGTGATTATCTCATTGTGGTTTCTGTGTACATTTCCTTGATGATGAGTGATACCAAGCATTTCTTTTCACATGCCTTTTGGCCACCTGTGTCTCTTCTTTGAGGAGGTTTCTGTCCATCTTCCTCCCCTCAACCATTCCCCGGTCACACACACACACACACACACACACAATTTTGATGGGGTGATTTGGAGCACTCACTCACTGACTGTAGGAGTGTAAAATGGAATGGACACTCTGGGGAGAAATTTGGCAGTTCCTTGACGTCTTAAATGAACTTACAGTAGTAACTGCTTCCCTCTGAGCTTCATGACACCTCCCAAGAACAACAAGAAAAAGAAAGATGCCAGAAAATTGGCCAAGAAAGACAGAGAGAGACCTAGTGTACAAATCCAGGGACAAGGTGAAAGAGAAATGGTCCGAAGGCAAAGTTCAGGACAAGCTCAATAACCTAATCTTATTTGACAAAGTCATCTACAACAAGCTCCGCAGCAAAGAAATCCTCGAGTATAACTTATAACCCCTGCTGTTATGTCTGAGAGACTGAAGATTTGGGGTCCTGGCAGGGGCAGCCATTCAGGAGCTCCTTAGTAAAGGACATATTAAATTGGCTTCAAAGCACAGAGCTCACCAGAAACATTAAGGATGGGGAATGCCCCAACTGCAGGGGAAGACATTTCAGTAGGTCCCAACTGTACACTTTGAAAAGTAAAACTTTATTAAGTAAAAAACAAAGTTTGGCAGTCATAGATTCCATGTGATCCAGCAATTGTACTCCTGGGTATTTATCTCAGAGAATGGAAGCATTACCTTCAACAAAAACCTATACCTCGGTATTCATCCAGCTGTATTTGTTACAGCTACTAATCTGGAAATAACCCAGCTGTTATTTTGCCAGTGAATAGTTAAACTGTAGTACATCTATAAGATGGAATAACATTCAGCAACGGAAGAAACTGAAGTGTGGATATACCCAGCAATCATGATGAATATGCAGGGAATGGTGCTAAGCAAAACAAACAAACAAAAGCCACTGAGATCATGTATTGTTATTTTAAAATGTGACAGTTTTACAATGGAGATCTGAGGAGTTAGGCCCAGAGGTTAAGAATAGGATGGTGCAGTAGGGGGGAAAGGTGAATGTGGCGGTAAAAGATGGCTCCTGGTGGTGGTGGGCATGTCCTGCATCTGGATTGTACCGATGCCAAGGTTCGGGTTGTGCTATTGTTCTGTGATTTGGCAGGGGTATCACCAGGGAAACTAGGAGAGGGGAACACAGAATCTCTCTGTTATTTATTACAAGCCGAGGAAACTATAATTATGGATTAGACATGCATGCACACATATAGAATCTTACAGCAGAATTTCTGTAAAGATGGTATTTGCTTAAAACCTTTTCTGCAAGTGGAAATCAAAGCATATTTTACCTTGTATCTTAAAGTTAAAAAATTTGCCCCAGAAAGATATCCTAACTCAAATCTCTTGCTGTTTTGTAGCACCTCTCAGAAATTGCTATGAACTTCTTTGGGCTCCTATGCCTGTTTGAGAAGTATGTGATAAAGTGTATAAGAAATACCTAGATCAGTGCCTGAAATGTAATCACGGTAATTTCGCACTCTCTTCTCTGCCCCTCATCCGCATCTCTTCCTGCTCAGCTACAGAGCCCCGTGGTGGCTTTTAATTCCGTTGTCAAAACTCAGTGTATACCTGCTAAGTCATATCTGTAGATCATGGGGGTAAGGACAGTGTTCTCTGGTCTGTGGGACCCTCCATTTAGTTTCTATTTCTAAGTCCTTTCCAAACAGTTGCTGTTTAGGCTCTACTAACTCTTCTTTTCAAAAGCAGGATATGGCAGAGCATAAAGCCAGGCCCTAGAGGATGCAAGGAAGATTCGGAAGAGGCTAATTTTTCAGTTCCTTTACATAAAAGGTGCAATCATCTCCTAATTCTTCCCACAAACTGAGCAGGCTGTTATGGATAAGACTCTTAATCCATCCGGACATCCTTCCCTGACACTTCAGAGGTGCCAATACTTCTAGTCACTTCCAGCCATTTCAGCAGCTTAGAGACAAATTATGCATTTCCTGTCTGCACATAGGGAGCAGCCAAGGAGTGGAATTTGCAAAGTAGCAGTATCTCTGAGGCTCTGCTTCTTTCCTCCTCTCCCTTTCTGTGGCTAGTGGCATAGCAACTGATGATGCTACTTGGGGTCGCATGGCCCTGAAGGACATGTTTTTCCCCATATGTCCTACCAGCCTACTTTCCTCTAGTCTTGCTTGGTGCAGACATGTTCTATTACAACAGCACGAGAGCTCAGATGCTGAGAATGAAGGTCAACAGGAGCCTTGATGTGCTGCCTCAGTGCCTCTGGTTGTGGGATGAAGGGAGAGTCCAATGTGGGAGGCCAAGACTGGTGGGGAATAACTCATTTCTTTAAGGTCTGTAGGGTGTCAGGCATTTACATTGGATTTTCATAATCACCCAGGAGTTATGATCCATTATACCAGGTTTTACACACGAAGGACCAAAGACCTGGAGAGAATTCTAGAACTGGTCCAAAGTCATGCCATTAAGTGCTAGAGGTTCTCAGCCACACTCTGTCTGACCCAGTGGGCTTGTACTTCCAATGCATCCACTGCACTTTGTAAATAAAAATGATAGTGCAAAGGAGTGGATATAGAGTACTGGGTGTAGCACTATTGGGACAGTGCATGGGATACTGTATCCCTGTACACTGGTAGAAATACTCTTGGACAGACCTCATAGGGCTAAGAAAGAACTATGGATGCCCAGATGTTCACATACCAGGCCTCACTAGCCTTTTAATTCCTGGCCATAGGCTTAGCCCCACCTCTCCAGCCCAGTGGTCCTCACTGTGGTTCTCCCATCTGTCCTCTCTCCTTCAGTAATTGGCAGTACTTCCCCTGAGCTAGTCTCTTCCTCCAGACCCCAAGGAACATGTATGGTAAAGGTGCTTTCCTAGAGTGATTCTAGAATGGTTACTCTGCTTGTCTTATGAGAAGTGATCCAGTATAAAATAATTTAAAATGTTTTGAGTCACTGAGGGAGAAAGAGGTGCCAGGAACAGATAGAACACGGAAAATTATGAAATCGTCTCACCTGGTGCTGCATCTCACTGAGTGATGCAATTTTATTTATTTATTTATTTATTTTTAATTTATTTATTTTATTGAGTCACCCTGTGGAAAGTTACAAGGCTTTCAGGCTTATGTCTCAGTTAGACAATGCTCTAACACCCGTCCCTTCACCAGTGCACATATTCCACCACCAAAACCCCCAGTATACGTCACCCCTCTTCACCTCCCTCCCAGCTGTGTAGCTAATAAATTTCTGAGTGATGCAATTTTAAATGATTTCATTGGTTGCAACATGGCTGTGTTAAGTAGACCAAGACCAAACTCTTGAATGTATTGAATGTACTTGCTTGTGGAAGTGTTGGAGGAATACAGACTGACAGTGCTGTGCCCCACCCCTTTATTCTGACACAGGAAGAGGGATGAATCTAAAGGACTCTTTGTGTCTCTCTATGAGCAGGGGCATAGAGAGGCCCATGGGGGTATCAATTAAGTTTCCCAACAACTGCTGAATAGTTGCACTGACTGCTGACTGAGAGGGTGAAGATGACACCTACTACAGCACACTGCCATGTCCTGGGACCATTCAGGGGCATTGAATATCAGATCTTACTCACCCTGGTCACAAATCTGTGAGGGAGGGGTTTTATTTTCACCCACATTTTAAAGATGAGGAAACTGGTGGCACAGAAGGGTTATGTGAACTTGCTTTGGTTTGCACGAAGTCTTAGCTTAGATTGCTCCAAAAATAAACAAGGAAAGAGTGTGCAGGAAATTTTTTGGAAGTTGAAGGGAACACTGGTAAAGAGGAGGGAGTGAGACTGTCAAGGAAGGAAGGAACCACGAATGAGCTGGAAGCCCTGGAGGTAGTTTTGTCTTCACAGAAGGGCCAGTGGGCAGTGTGTGCTCTGCATCCTTCAGAACCAGAGTGCCATTCTGCATCCTGTTGGTTCTACAAATGCACCACAGCTTCGCTGGCTTTCAGATTCTTGAGGCGTAAAGATTTGTATGTGTATGTATGTTTTAGGGAAGGGGGGAGAGGGAGAGAGGGACAGAGAAACAAAAACAGAAACAGACAGAAAGACAGAGACAGAGAAACAGAGAGACTTCGTTGTGGCTGAGAGTACAGATGAGAGATCCATAGTAAGGGTGTTTTATCTTCAACCTGCCTCTTTGAATTGCCAATTATTTAACATTGGGGAAATACCTTCATTTGTAACTTCCTTCTTCCTCCCTAAAAATCAATCACCGGTAGTTAATTTATCTCTGTTCTTTCCAGAAGAGGAATTATTATTTTTAAGGCACTAACAATAATCATAGATTATAAAAATTTGCAGTAGATGTTAGTTGCCTTTGTGGTCATTTATAATTACTATTATCTTAACCAGCCAATAACAGTACTTCATATTGAATGAAAAAGTCTGAGTACAAAATATGAGAATTAATATTTTTTTAAAGTCTTTTTCAGTTTTGATGGACATAGATCTGTTTTTGCCTTGATCCTTGTGGGGATTTCTTTTTAGTCTTTGCCAGTATATACTTAAGTTTGAGTCTCATCATCGATTTTGCCTGGAACCCACTGTGCTCTTCGTGGTCTATAAACTCAGACCTTCATTCATTTCAAAGACATCTTCTTTTGCTCTGTCTTTGATTATTGTTCTGTTCCAGTTGCTTGATGTCTTCTCTCCAAATGCTTATAATTATTAGATTAGATGTTCGTCCTCTCCTCTATATATCATTCTCCTTTTTGCTTTTATTCATTTCTTGATTACCACCCCAATATCCTATAAGAAAATGTATCAAATAAATCCCCACCCCCATAGAAATAAGGCATCTTCAAGCATGTTGCTCAAAAGTAGAGCACTTGCCTTACATGTGTGAGACTCTGGGTTCATTCAATACCTACAAAAATTTAATTCACTCTATCACTGTATCACTGTCATCCCACCCCATTGCTCATTTATTTGCTTGAGCAGGCGCCAGTAATGTCTCCATTCGTCCCTGTCACATTCAGGTCAAGGGAATGAGGCCTGTTTTTACTGATTTTGGCATGTCGAATATGCCAAGGGGAGCTTGCCAGGCTCTGCCATGTGAGATTCTGCATTGCTCTCTTCCAGGAGCTTTGTTTTATAGTCTCTGGATCTTGGCCATTGATGAGATTATATGGCACCAGAGGGCAGTTTGTGGGTATGACTGCCAAGCTACTGGAAAACTAGGGATCTGGATAGAGAAGGCTTGGTCCCAATCTGAGCAGGCTTGGCGGTCTCAGCCATGGGTCCCGCATACCTGGGTTCCTCTGTCAGTTCCTTCATAAGTGAGGCTTGTCCGAGCATGTGTAGAGTGGCCTTGAGCATGGCTGTGGCTGGGTTCTGGAAGTTTTCGGCTGCTGGGGCTCTGCTTGGTGTGGGGAGGGAAACTCAACCTGGCCCACTCTGAGGTGCCTCGGTGAAGACAGCCCTGACTGGGGGCAGAACCCAGCCACAGCCATGCTTAAGGCCAGTCTCCACGCGTTCGGATGAGCCTCATCCATGAAGGAACCACCAGGGGACCCAGGTATGCAGGACCTCTGACTGAGAACTCCAAGCCCGCTCAGATCAGGACTGGGCCTCCCCCACCCAGATCCCCAGTTTTCCAGTAGTTTGGCAGTCACACCCACAAACTGCCCTTTGGTGCCATGTAATCTCATCAATGGCCAAGATCCAGAGACGAAAATTTAATTAAATAGAAAAAATAATATTTCAAATACAGGTTGAACATTGGTCATACAATAGGGAAGGACACAAAGATTTAATTCTAGAGAGCATCTACCAGTGAATTGGTTGCTCATTTATCATATCCTGACCTTCTCTCAAGGTCAGAGAAAAAGGAGGAGGCTGGATCTCCAGGTGATCACTCACCCACAAGGGAGAGTCAGATCATGCGTGCATGTAGAATCCCTATAATCCCCTTTGTCTTTTTATAAGACCATGCATATAGAATATTTACAGTCCATTGTAGGGAATTTCATGCTTTTGTCTTTTGAATTATAAGAAACCCTCTTATTCTAAAGAAGAATCAGGAGACACTAGTATGTCCAGGGTTGTACTGTTGACGAGGGTGAAGCCAGGGCAAGAGAAAACCTTGGTCCCACAATAGCTTCCCTTCTCCCTTGATTCTCTGTCCAACACTTTATGAAACAGTGTCACATGCCAGCCTGTAGACTACATGATCAGCATGATGTTTTTGCACAACTACTTGTGAGTGGCCTCTCTCCCAGCATCTGAACAGGCATGGGCCAAATTGAAAATACAATAAGCGGGGCTTAGTGATAAGGGGAAGGGAAAGGCCACTGGAGAAATGCGTGTGCAGGAGTGTGGAGATAGGGAGGAGCCAAGGGGACAAGGATTTGTGCATTTGTTCTTGGGTAGGGTAACATGGGGACATTCCTGTAGATCCACATGGGTCAGCAAATGGCAATGCAATTAAGAAAGCAATAAAACCAGTGTGGAGTAAGGAAGAGAGTGGTGGAAGCAGGACTAACGGGCAAAGGCTCACTTCATATTTTAGTAACATCCAAGGCTTTTCCAAATGCTTGATTTCTGCCTGATACAGACAAGATGTACACATACAGTTTGTGCTTGAGTTATTTGAAGCACTTTTGCTCTCCATAGGAATTTCTGGGGAGCCAGACTGTTACAACTGCTCACAGCAGGGAAAAGAAAGATAGAATTGGTCTGAATATTGCTGCTTGAGGATGAGACAGAATTATATTAAGGGATCACCTCACCATGAATACGTTGAGGGAGAATTTTGGCAGCTCGGAGACAGCTGCTACAGACCTGGTGGCCTTGTAGGGTCCTTGACTTGAAGAGCATCATTGCCATGCCAGAGTGATCCAGCACCATCTCTGGCTTATCACTCAGCTTCCTGAAGGCTGAACATCCTCCTTCTTGGTTTGATTTCAAACTTGGTGAGCAGAGGTGCTATCAGAAGTCAAACCTCACTGTACAAGTTGACTATGGAAGGTCAGGGAAAGAGGGAGGTTGGTAGGTTCAGGTACGAAAAGGCTCATACAGGAGCCCTGGCACAGACTGGAACACGCTTTTCTTTAGAAATCTCATAGGAATCCAAGCATCATGCAGGATTCAAGGCCCATCCCCTCAAGCGAACCGGCTTTCTCCAAGTCAGATTTAGCAGCATTCTTTCCATTGTGGGGCTCCAGAGAGGTCATGACTTTCCCCCTTAAACCCTTTTAATGTGTCATGTACTTAGAGCAAAATGTCTCAAGTATAGATTTTATTATTTCTAAATTTTATTTATTTTTAATTTTTTAAAATAAAGTAGTTCACAATATTTGATTAGATATAATATTCAAATACCAATCCCACCACCATTCCACCTTCCCACCACCATATTTTGGGTGTTTCCATCCTGAATCCCAATCCTTGCCCCAAAGCAGAACTGAAATAGTATATTTCCCTCTAAGGTTGGTGGTCTCTTACTTTGAACCCCTTCAAATTTGGGATATGGGTAGGGTGTGTCCTATGAAGGTCGCATGGCCATGAATGCTGTGGTCCAGGAATAGACTCACTCGTGGGTGAGGCTCGGCCCAAGCATGAGGAGAGTGGCCGTGAGCGTGACAATTGAGTTCTGGAGAGTTTGGGCTGCTGGGGCTGGGTTCTTTGGAGCAGGGAGGGGTTTCATCTGCCCCCTCTGGGGAGCCCTGAGTGAAACAGCCTGGTGCAGGGTCCAGCAGCATGGTGATGGTCGGATTTTGTTAGTTTTTAAAATTTTTTAAAAAAAATATTGAATCACCATGAGATACACCATTACATGTTCATGATCAAGTTTCAGCAATATAGTGTTACAGTACTTTATTTATTTTTACACAAGCTTAGTCAAGAAACAGAAATGTTTATCATCTCAAAGAGCTTTCTCAAACTTCTCTCCAGAAAATTACCTCATCAGTGTTATGATTTTCATTTTTTTCTTTTACCCAGATTGAAGTAGATTTTAGTCTTTATTGAAGTAACATTGGCTTATACCATCACTGTATCACTGTCATCCCGTTGCTCATTGATTTGCTCGAGCAGGCACCAGTAATGTCTCCATTGTGAGACTTGTTGTTACTGTTTTTGGCTACCAAATACGCCATGGGAAGCTTGCCAGGCTCTTCTGGGCTTGTACCATAATATGTGTATTATGTGCAAGTATTATATTGTCGTGTTTTCACATGATAGATCATTATTTGTATTAACTCACTGTATCATTGTCATTCTGTTGTTCATCGATTTACTCGAACAGGTGCCAGAAATGTCTCCAATTCATCCCATCCCTGAGATTTCAGCAGCCTTTCCTTACTTGTCTTTCCCAATCATTGGAGGCTTCTTTCAGGGTCAGGGGAATGAAAACTGGTATTACTGTTTTTGGCATATCGAATACACCACGGGGAGCTTGCCAGGCTCTTCTGTGTGGGCGGGATACTCTCTGTAGCTTGCTGGGCTCTCTGAGAGGCATATATATTTATTTCCCTCTATGATTCTGTGTTGTGTGGCAGCAAAGCAGCTGTGTGGTTCAGGAATATGTTCACTCATGTGGGAGGCTCAGCCCGAGCGTGTGGAAAGCGCCTGGAGCATGGTGGCGGTTGCGTAGTGGAGGTCGGCTGCTAGGGCTGGGCCCCTTGGGTGGTGAGGGCTCTCACCTGCCCCCCTCTGGGGTGCCCTGAGTAAAAACAGCCTGGCACAGAGTCCGGTGGCATGGTGGCATAACCATTTGTATGAATTACTCAAAACAAATATTCCATTCCAACATCTGAGAAAATTTCCTCACACCTCATCCCACTCAGGACCTATTCTGCAGATGACTGCTAAGCTTACCTTTTCTACATAGCCCAGTTCTGCCTGTTCTTAAATGTCTCATACTGATGGAATCATTGGATTATTCTATTTTTGCACTTTTTTGCACAGTATAGTTTTCATCAGAGACTTATTCATGGTACGTGTTTGGGTATTTCCTTTTTTTCTTGTGTATTTTTTTCTGGATATTTCCTCATTTATTGATCTATAAACACCCATTATTATGCCTTATATTCTCATTTCCTCCTGAAACATTCAGAATCCATGTTTTTGCCTTTATTTTCTTTCTCTCTGCCCTTGAATGGAAGTTTGGAGGTGAGCTCTCGACAAACTTGGAGACAATCTTGGAGACAATATTCTGTCTCCTCAGGACCTAGAATAGTGGCCCTAGCAGGAACTCCGTGTTAGAGGAGAGGGTGATTGAGTGGTCAGAGCACAGAATTTTCATTGTGATACCTACCACTCAGTCCCTGATGTAACTTCCCAAGTAGCCCAGAGCTACAAAATCTCCATAATAGTCACTACGTACGGACTAACACAGGCGTCTGGTCCCACAGACTGCTCTCAAGCTCCCTTTAAAGAACTTTTGGGATCAGAGCGATTGCAGAGAGGGGAAAGAATTTCCCTTGCATGTGACCAACTGGGTTCCATCCCCAGCATCCCATAGGGTCTCCTGAGCACCACCAAGAGTAATTCCTAAGAGCAGAGCCAGGAGTAATCCCTGAACATCACTGGGTGTAACCCAAAAAGAGAGAGAGAGAGAGAGAGAGAGAGAGAGAGAGAGAGAGAGAAAGAGAAAGAGAGAGGGGGGGTATGAAAACAACAACAAAAAAAGGAAGAAATAACAAATTTCCTTACCTTCTAGCACAGATGTAGTTGCTTCCGAGATCCCAGAGTGGCCCTTTCAGCACCCTCATTCTACTTTGTCATTGTTAGTTTGGTTGGCTGTCCCACCCTCTGATTCCATGGGAACCTGAGTTTCCCCTTGCCACTGAATTGCACACACTCAGCCCATTCTGGCATATGAGAGGCACAGAATATATCAGCTGGGGCTTTAAAAAATGTTTTTCCTCTTCCAGGTGTTTTATCTAAAGACTCTAGGGTAGCAAAAGTCATGCATGGACATGGATTTAGAAAGCATGGCCTCTGGAACTCGAGCCATAACTGCACCCCAACATACATACCACATCCACGTATTGACGCCTTCACCCCAGTATGCTGATGAAGGGTGAGGCCTGTGGAAGGCATTTAGATTTTGATGTAGTTGTGTGATTGTGTTAATTATTATGGATGTAGTATGCAAAGAAGAATAGGGGGCACCAGTGATATATTTCCATCACATAATGACATGGTACAAAGCGAGGGGGAGTATCATGAGGGACAGACTCTGCTGACCCCATGATCTTGGATTCTCCAGCCTCCAGAACTGGGCAAAGCAAGTGTTAGTAGTTATAACTTCCCAGTCTTGGGTATTTTGTTGTAGTAACATAAGCTACTAGTGTAGCCCTGGTGTAAGACTTCTACTTTAAATAGAGCAACTCATGGGGAGGGCCATAATTCTTTTCTTTAAATATTTTTTTGCTCAAATATTAAGTCTATGACTGTGTTCGGTAGATTTTGGTCATTGTAACCTAGGCATTTGCTTGGTATTGTCCTCTGACATTCTTAGTATGTCCGTTTTCATCACATGTTTAGAAACCTTAGAGCTTGGAAAAGCTGTATCTGTGACTTCTACATCAAACTCCATTCCTATCCATGATTGTATTCACAGCTTCTGATACCTCACAACAAAAGGCCACAAAGAAATTGTACATTATAATGGGCATGTAATCTGTTGGCAGAACCTCCGTGTATTTCCTTTGATATTAACACAGGTTCCCTGTGGTTCAGGTATGGGGTACTGAAAGTTCTGGAATTCCCATGGTAGAAAACTAGGCACCATATTTAATGTGTATTTTTTCTGGGAAGAGAAGTTGAAAATTTTCATCAAATTTTCATAAAACTTCATGCATCCCCCAAGGCTTAAAACTACTTGTATAGACTTCCTGTTATGATTCTTTTGGTAAATGTCTTATACACATGAAGTACCAGAAGAACATTGAGTGACAGGAATGCTATGTGGGCTCTGAATTCCAATGTTTTGTTGCTACCGCCTGTTCAACAGGTGTGAGTTTTCCCTGTGCCTCAGTTCCCTTTCTGATGACATTAAATAATGAAATACAGTGACTTCTCAGATATTTTGCACTGCAGAAATAAGACCTGGTACAATTAAGCTTGATGTTTTTATTTTTAAGGAAATATGGAACCTAACAAAGAAAATCATTCTATGCCTCATACATGCTTCTCTCTCTGTGCTTATATTTTCCAAAGATTTTCAACTATAGATCCATAGATTTTCTAAAATATATAAAGAAAAACAGTTCTCTAGTAACCTCTTGGTTCCAGGCACAGGAAACACTATACTGTATAATTTATTCTCAAGGGAACACAGGGAAAAACAGCCACACTGGCTACTCCTACATGGATATGTAAACTAGTGAGTCACTGGAGATGGAGACATTTGTATCCTCAAGGGAATGTTTGCTAGTCTACTTCCATCTACTCTCTGGAATACATGAAAAGAGAAGAAACACTTAGAAAGATACATATATTATTTTATTTCTAGTGGCTTGCAATATATTACTGATTCTTGAAACTGGAGCGTGAGACGGTGGAAAGCTGTCAGAAGAGTTTTTTGTGGCCACTTGCTCAAGCCCCAAAGTACTGGAGCCTGTTGCTCTTCACTTTGCTCAGGGCCAGTCTGTGAATAATTATATTAAGGAATTGGGCAGAGCCATCACAGAGCTACCAAATAGCACCCTTGGGACGTCACTGAAGACTTATGGTAACTTGGGAGAGTTGATAATGGTGATCAAAGGATCTATATATTTAAAATGCACAAAGGATGAGCCCAGAAATTATCTGCCTGCCAACGTAACTTCTCTACCTGGAACAAATTATCCAAAAATCAATTTGCAAACACCTTTGAGATAATAAGGTCTTGAGTAATAACCTCTGTGGCTTTGTAAAGAAAAGCATCTGGCTTGACTAATCTGCTTAATTTCCTTCTCTGACCAAACCGTAGACTGTAATGGAGGCAATCTGAAATTGTCTCTAAAGATTTGCCTCGAGACACAGAGAGAAAATATTGTCTACCTCTGTCTCATAGCAATTATTCTATTTCTGGAGACTCTTTGTTGCTAGGTAATTAATTAGAAAGAAAACACTGACGGGGTCTAATCTATCCCGTTGCTCTCATCTGAGTTCCTAACTGAAATTCATACCTGCCTTATCTGTCTGATTAGCCCAAACCCTATCCCAAAGTGCTTGAATACATCTACATCGTATTTCACATCCAGCTGCATGTCCCAACCTCTACTTGCTAGTTCTACTTCAATAGTCATTAGCTATTCTTGCCCCTTGACAGATGCTCCCATTCCTAGCAAATGGTCCTATGAAAATATGAGTCAAGAAGGACTAAAATCATTTGCACAAAGATGTTCATTGCAGCATTTCTTATTATTTAAAAAAAAACCAAATGTATAACAGCTATTATACTTCCAAACTGGATAACTGGTTTCCTACCTAACATAGGTAAGAAACACTGCCAGTATTTGTATAGCTATTACTACCAGAGCCTGGCAAGCTCCCCGTGGCAGATTTGATATGCCAAAAAAAAACAACCCAAAAAATCAGTAACAGCAAGTCTCACAATGGAGACTTTACTAGTGCCCGCTCGAGCAAATTGATGAGCAATGGGATGACAGTGATACAGGCAGTGAATAAAAACTAGAATGGGACATAGAGAAATTAAAATGGCAGCTCTATTGGGTGGTAGGAATTGGGAGTATTCTCTTTTCTTTTCAACTTAAAAAATCAAACTTTTAAAAGTTTAACTGTAGTGCTATTCTAGCTGCAAATAAAAATAGCAATCAGGTCCAGAGAAATAGTACCGCAGGTAGGGCACTTGTATTGCATGTAGCCAACCCAGATTTGATCTCTAGTACCTCATAGAGTTTCCTGAACCCTGCCAGGAGTGATCTCTGAGTGCAGATCCAGGAGTAATCCCTGAGTACCACTGAATGTGGCCCAAAACCCAAATAAATGAAAATACACACACAAAAACACTGTCTTTTTTAATTTAATTTAATCACTGTGAGATGGTTACAAGCTTTCATGTTTGGGTTACAATCTCACAATGATCAAACACCCATCCCTCCACCAGTGCACATTCCCTACCAACAATATCCCGGGTATATCCCCCTTTCCCACCCACCCCCTGCCTCTATGGCAGACAATGTTCCCCATACTCTCTCTCTACTTTTGGGCATTATGGCTTGCAACACAGACACTGAGAGATCATTATGTTTGTTCTGTTATCTACTTTCGGCATGTATCTCCCATCCCAACTGGTTCCTCCAGCCATCATTTTCTTAGTGATCCCTTCTTTATTCCATCTGCCCTTTGTTATTCTTCTCCCCTTTGTTCATGAAGCAGGCTTCCAGCTATGGGGCAATCCTCCTGACCTTTGTATCTACTGTCTTTGGGTGTCAGCTTCATATGATATTATTCTATGTTCCGCAAATAAGTGCAGTCCCTCTATGTCTGTCCCTCTCTTTCTGACTCATTTCACTTAGCATGATACTCTCCATGTCTATCCATTTATAAGCAAATTTCATGACTTCATCGCTCCTAACAGCTGCATAGTATTCCATTGTGTAGATGTACCAAAGTTTTTTTAACCAGTCATCTGTTCTAGGGCACTCGGGTTGTTTCCAGATTTTGGCTATTGTGAACAGTGCTGCAATGAACATATAGATACAGATGTCATTTATACTGCACACACACACTCTTACAAAACATACATCAGGAGGTGAACAGATTTCTACCATGCCTTATGGTTTTGGACTTGATCACTTGTTTGTGGTTAATCTTTTAAAATGTCAGTTATAAAGTGAAAAATTACCTGAAGTGAGACATGTGAGATGTATTTGCAAGAGGTACAAAATACATGTTGATTTCTTCAGCTTTGCTAAGGGTTTCCAGATAAAAACCACCATAAATACTTGTCAGAGTTCTACTTTAACAGCAGAAGGTGTAGAATCTAATGAAAGATACAAGATAATTCCCGTGACTTTTCCTGTGACCCTTGGTTTTTATGTAGGCTCCAATGACATTCCCCTGCCTGAAAGAACCTTTGAACACTGAGAAATAAACTGAATTCCTGCTCTGCCCACACCCTTTCTTACACTTAGGCTTATATTACTACTCAGGGTGAACTCCCACTAACAGCCTTTTGTATAGAAGAGAAATTAAATAAATGTTTGTAAACATTTAAAAGAAATAACATGAATGTGAGAATCCACAGAGATTTGAATTCCAGGCAGTTTCAGACATGTTTCTGCAATTGTGTCTCTTTATCTTACCTGCTTGGATTCTGCTCTTCTGGCTTTTGAACCTAACTAACCTGAAGACAGGTGATCATTCAAGGCTAGAAAGTGTCATTCAGCCTAGAGTGTTTTTCTATAATCAGGGTTTGTGATGGCAGGGGTGGAGAATACACACTTCCACAATATCCTTTCATTCTTAAAAATTTTTTTTTAAAAAATTTTAATTACTGAGTCACAGTGAGTGTACAGTTACAGATTCACACGTTTTCGTGCTTGTTTTTCCCTCATGCGATGTTTAAGAGCCCATCCCTCCACCAGTGCACATTCTCCACCACCAATGAACCCAATATCCCTCCCACCCCTCAATCCCATCCCCCCCACCCTGCCTCTGTGGCGGGACATTCCAATTTTATATCTCTCTCTTTCCTTTTGGGCGTTGTGGTTTGCAATAGGGGTATTGAGTGGTCATCCTGTTCAATCTCTAGTCTACTTTCAGCACGCATCTCCCTTCCTGTGCAGGATCTCCAATCACATATCACTTGTGATTGTGATTGTGAAGGGATAGATCCCTTATCTGGGATGACTTTCCCCCAGCGTGTGAGGCCAGCTTCCAAGCTATGGAGCCAACCTCCTGGTATCCTTTCTGTTTTTTTAAGGAAGTGTGGTAGGAGTTGACCATACTTTTTGAAGAAATATTCATTCAGGCATTTACATTTGAAATGTGAAACTTGTAGTAGGATGTGGATGGGGTCAGCATGGAATTTAGGGTCTTTGTATGACTATGTCTGGAATTCTGTCTTGGTTGGTCCTCACTGTCTTGGCTTCTGAGTTATCAACCTGATAGGTCTAATGCCCTTCACTCATTGTCTTCCAGAACCTCCCACGCCCATCGCCCCTCCAGAGCTGCTGGCTGTGGGGGCCACATACCTGTGGATCAAGCCGAATGCCAATTCCATCATCGGGGATGGCCCCATCATCCTCAAGGAGGTGGAATACCGCACCACCACGGGCACCTGGGCCGAGACCCACATCGTTGACTCTCCCAACTATAAGCTGTGGCATCTGGACCCCGATGTGGAATATGAGATCCGGGTGCTCCTCACACGACCAGGAGAGGGAGGCACAGGACCTCCGGGGCCGCCCCTCACCACCAGAACCAAGTGTGCTGGTAAGAGCCTCCTTCCTGGTGTTTAATTGAACCTCCTCTGGGATTCAGAGACTCCATCACTCAGCTTTTCCCTGAGTGTGCTTCCTGCTGTGCTGGAGGATGCCGGGACTTAGGTCCTGCCTGAGAGAACATCCTGGTAGTGGTGACATCTCTGGTGACTTCTTGGTTCCAAGTAGCACTGTAGCACTGTCAACCTGTTGTTCATTGATTTTGCTCGAGCGGGCACCAGTAACGTCTCCATTGTGAGACTTGTTGTTACTGTTTTTGGCATATTGAACACGCCATGGGTAGCTTGCCAGGCTCTGCCAGGCAGGCAAGATACTCTCGGTAGCTTGCTGGGCTCTCTGAGAGGGATGAAGGAATCAAACCCAGGTCGGCTGCATGCAAGGCAAACGCCTTACCTGCTGTGCTACCGATCCAGTCCTTGGTTCCAAGTATGGTTCTTCAAAAAGACTCCAGCTTTGTACCAGAGAAGTTTCCAGTCTTGGCATGCTCCAGTGTCTCTCTCCCAAGGTGTCTGGTGCCATTCACATGTCTGAGCTTCCTTGAGAGTGTGTCGGAGGGTTTGTGAGGCCGTTTCTCTGCAGACTCGGGTGGTCTCTCTGGCTCCTATTGTATCTCTAAGGTGTTTCTGAGTCTGACTTTCCCCCAAAGAATCTTGCTGTGGGCCTGTGACCATAATGACCTCTTGGGGGTTTGGTTTGTTTGTTGGTTTTGTTTGGGGGCCACACTATACTGTGCTCAGGGCTTACTCCCTGGCTTTGCGCTTATGGGTCACTCCTCAGAGGGCTTGGGGGACCTTATGTGGTACTGAGCATTCGTCCCTGCTTGGCTACCTGCCAGGCAAGTACCCTATCCACAGTACTATTGCTCCAGCCCGAGCTTTTGATTTTGACAAGTTTACATGAGGGTTGTGGTTCTAATTCTGGCTGTGAGGAGTCACAGGTGCCTCCTGACTCTGAGTGTGTCATCCAGTAGTCCCTAAGAGCCTCCTGGCCCCACAAACCTTGGGGACTCTGGTTCCCACTTAAGAGTCTGGCTGGGACCAGCTCCTCTAGCCTCTGGATTCTGCATCCCTATAGAATCTGCTTCCATGGAAACTTTTTGCTCTGCTTTTTCTCAGAGGTTTCTGGATGTTGTTGAGGAGTGTGTTGGCCACGCCTGTGGTCTGGCGGGATTTGTTGGATCCAGCTATGTCCCAGTGGGCTCCAGGATTCATGGTGGTTCCCATCAGGAAGATTGGCTGTGACTGGATCACTGTCAGCCTCCCGGAGAGGCTCCAGCTCTGATGGCAACTCGAGAAATGGAAAGAACTTGGCACTGCTGGCAAAACACATCACGTAGATTGTTTCGTGTCTTTCCTCCAGCTAACCTTTAGGCCTGAGTGCTCTGCTGTCTGTGCAGGAAGGAGTCAAGCTGTCCACAGTGGCAGGAATGTCCTGAAGTGATCGAGATGTGAACACAATTTTCTGTCATTAATGTACTTGGCCATCGGTTGCATTGTGAGGAATAAATCAAGAGTGTGGATGTAATGACAGTCGGGTGCAGGCCCCAAGAATCCAGTGTGTAGGGGAGGCAGGGGAAGTGGCTGCCTGAGCAATGGCTTCTGAGAATAGAGGACTCGCTGGCAAGTCTGGGTGGGGAGAGAACTCATTAGCCCAGTGACTTTCATGGAACAAAAGGCAAAGCAAAATATATAGTCAGCTCTGCCATAGTGTGACCCATGCCCCTAGAGAACCCTGCACCCTACAAAGTTACATGACACAAAGGCACTGGGCTTAGGGTCAGACATGGGGCTGGGGCTCACCACTCCCACCTTATCAGTGACATTTTAAAAAATGAGTAAAGGGGCTGGGAGATACTATAGTGTCACCTGAATGCCTGACCTGGGTTTGATTCCATGCACCACATGACCAGGTACAGCCCTCGAAGCCCCCAAGCTCCACCAGGTGTGGCCCTGGAGGGCCTCAGAACTGCTGGAGTGGTCTGGGTATCTCTGACACTGCAAGATCTGAGCAGTTGCGCATCCTCAGGCCCTTACATGGAGCCTCTGGCCTGGTTGGCTGCGGAACCTCCTGAGAAGTACTTGGGAGGCCTAAAACAAAACAAAACAAATTAAAATGAGCAGAAACCAATAAAAAGCGTCTCACAAGTTTGTACCCACATTCCTGGCTAACGTGTGAATTTCCTTGTACACTGCAGTACGTATGGTGGATTACATGGAACAGACCTGAAGTTTCTGGTGTGGAATGGGTGCTAGAGAAATGACATCCTGGGGGCTGCTGTGACAGCAGGAGGAAAGCTCTGCAGAATATGAGATCAGAGTTTGGGATCTGGGCCACCAGGTACATATGGACATGACTCAAACACCCAGCCATGTGGGTCCATTTTGTCCTTAGTTCCTATGTGAAGTTCAGCTGGTGGTAGTTTCTGCTTTCTCAATAACACAGAGAAGGGCTGGAGTGATAGCACAGCGGGTAGGGCACTTGCTTTGCACGTGATCGACCCGGGTTCGATTCCCAGGAACCCATATGGTCCACTGAGCACCGCCAGGGGTAATTCCTGAGTGCATGATCCAGGAGTAACCCCTGTGCATCGCCAGGTATGACACAAAACGCAAAAAAATATAATAACAGAGAATAACACAGAGTATAAGTGGGATGTGTGTTATGTTGGCGTGACCCTCGTTATACCAATCTCCTTGGACTCCGTTGCCATTACAGTGCACATAGTGTTCTAGCAGAATTGATTGTAACCATTCCTCAGTATCTCGTCACTGCATTTGGTAGGATCCCCACCTGCCCTTGTTGTATAGGCCCCTATACAACTTTTCCAGCTATATTCACACTTGAGTTTCTTGCTAAGTCTCTGCCTATTCCCTGCTTGTCCTTACCAAGTGGACTCTTCTACTGTCCCAACAGCACAGAAACTGGCCCATGCGAGAGACACAATGGATGGCCATTCCAGTGGTCAAGTCCACACTGTGTGGCAATCAGTTCTCCCCAGCCAGTCTCTCCATTGGCCAATGTCACCCTCCAGGGTTGAGGAACCTTTATTAAACCAAGTGAGGGGGAGCTTCTGAGTTCAAGAGATTAAGCTCTAAGCACTCAATTGATGTACTGACTCAAATGACTCAACTGACTTGGATTAACAATTCATTTCTCCTCCCAATTACTTCGCAAAGTTGCCTCAAGGACCAAGCAGTATTTGGTACACCACCAAAGTGTACCACAGTACACCACCAAAGCTGTGCCACAGTAGACCAGTAAATCGTAGAAGGAGAGGTCTGCACTAGTGAACCTCAAAGCATATATTCATGGGCTCCCAGAAGCTGAGAATGTGCATTTCTTTAAAATTTTGAAAAATTTAATTAAATAGCCTTGATTTAGAAAGTTATTGATAGTTGAGTCTTAGAGCAAGGCTTATAATATTTCAATAACCAATACACCACCAGTGTCAACTTCTCTCCACCAGTGTTCCCAGACTCCATCCCTTCACATCTTTCCACCCCACCTGCCACCTTGACAGGCACATTACAAAGTTTAATGGTTGCGGCTTAGATCTCATGTTTTTAGTGTTGTTGAGTCTGTGCTTCGGATATCTAGCTATACCACTCTCCTACATCAACAATATAACTGAAGTCCCAGTGCCTTCCCCATACTATTTTCCTTTCTTCCTTCCTTTCCTTTCCTTTCTTCCTTCATCCCTAGATTGCTTCCTTCTCTGCATTTATTACTTCTTTTCATTTTTTCTCAAAGTACCAAGTATTGAACCCAGGGCTTCACACGTGCAGGACAAGTATTCTCTTGACCTGATTGAAGCATACACATTTCTAACAAGGTCCCAGGTGACAATGAGGCTTCTAGTCCAGCTACCAGACTTAGAAAAAGCCTTGCTCTGGATCTACTCTTTCCAGATCAACTTTGTTTTTTGCCATGAAATGTACTATTTCAACTCTCTACATTATGTTTATGTTTTCCCCTTTGAGCTGTTCTGTTGGGATTTTTACCCAGACTATAAATTCCTCTGGGCAGAAATTATACCTTACACACTCCACACACTCTTGATTTCTATTTTGTTAAATAATGAGCACATTTCCAGTGAAATTAATAATAGAATAGGAAAGCAGGGGGACTCAGACTACCAACCCCAATAAACAACATCTACAAATGGATATCAGCCCTTGAATTTTCTTAAAAATTAATTACAAGTCAAAGAACATTCTGCTATCAGTAGCAATGCAGGGAAGAAGATGATCTTTCTGGCAATTTGTTTTGTAAAATGTGGATTATTCAAGATTTCAGCTGTAACTTACTTAAACACCAACATTTCTTGAAATATAAAACCACAAACAGCATTTCAGCTTATAATTTTTATGATGATAGTCAGACAATTGTGTTTTCAACATGTAAATTCCATTACACAGTCGGGGCAACCGTTTGCAATAAATTGTAAATTTTTATTGAGATGATCATCTCACGATTGAATTTCAAAATGTATTATGTGATCATCAGCAAATAAGTCCAGGGGGACTGCTAAAGTACTTTGAATATCATTTATAAAGATCAAAAACCCTGGAAACTCCTAGATTCACCCTGTGGATAGAGAAAAGTCTCATCGGCAGGATCAAATCAATTATTTTTATGGATGAATATTGAATTGCCAAGCTTGGATAGGGTATTACCTGCTTTAATAACTTATCCTTCTGTCCTCTGAAAGTAGTATGTTTCATAATCACATTTCAATGAGGAATTTTACCGAAGGCACTTTTTGGAAAATAATAATAAAAAAGGGTATCTTCATTCATCCTCATGATTCAGTGACATTCAAAGAAATATGCCCATGCTACAAAGATATTCACTAAATTTGGTGGGGATCTGTTTTGTTTTGTCATATCTGGGAGGTCATTGGACAGGTAGCTTAATAAGGCACTGAGAGCAGGGTCAACCCTTCAGAGAAGAGATTATCAGTAGTTTGACTAGAGGGAAGTATTTGCAACCAACAATCTGGAAATTAGAGCAAGACTCTCAGCTAGTTAAACCAAAGCCTGAATGGGGACTGAAGGAGGTCAGATAAGGAGAGTGATAGATATGGGCAGGGGGGTTGTGAGGAAGAGAACTGGAAATAAAGGCATGGAGAGAGGATTCTGAGGCTTCTGGTACTGAAGGACTAAGAAATGGGTGTTGGAATCAGAAAATGCTTGGTGGTGTGTGTGGTGTGTGTGTGCCGGGGGGGGGGGGGGATGTGAGTGGGGGCTTGCACAGGGAACAAGCTCAGGTTTGCTTTGATGTAGGGAAGAAGCTAGGTCTGGCTACAGTATATGCAAATCTAGAGCTCAGGAGAGACCAGCAGATCACCTCCTCTTCCCTGAGCACTACCTGATTGTACCTGGGTTTTAGGATCAAAGGCACTCCTTAGTTACCGATGAAAGCAATTTAATTCTCTTTCTTCATGCTCTACTCTGGAGATGTCCCATTCATTTATTTATTTTTCTTTCATCATTTTGTTCCTTTTGCTCAGTTTAATCATCCACCATCCTTCCTGAAATACAGGCCTGGGAAGCTAGGCAGTAACGCACATCAAAGTGCTTTGAAAAAGCTCAGAAATGCTCTTTAGATGCCTACATTGAAATACGTTATTGTCTCGCTGCTACTGTTGTGAATGCTGTGATCGTGAAGCATGATATCCACACAAAACGTCTGCAGCAGCCATTACTCTGGACCCCTGGGTTGAGATCAGGTGAGCCATACAGCTGCCACTTGTCACCTGAGAGGAAGCCCTCATTCTGAGCATGGTGGCTAGGTTTGCAGACTGGACTCCAGACCATTGAATGGCTCTCTCTACCACTTGCCCAGTGACAGATGTCTTGTGACGGAGCTGCATCCTGGAGGACAGTCTAGTACTTCTCACAGGAAGTTTGACGCCCTCTTCCCAGGGCAGGGCAGGTTACTGCTGGGAGTCTGCAGGGTCCGTGGTCATTCACTAGCTGGTGTTAGCCTGAGGTTTTCAACACTCTGGATAGATTTCAGTGGAGGCATAGGGAATATCCAACAGGTTCATAGAGTAGGGACAGCAGGCAGGCTATTGAATCAGTGACCCTGGACCCTGGGGAGAACCAAGAGCACCAATGCTGAGAATGGGGCTAGGGTCAGTAATGGGGGAACCCAGGTGATCAGAGGAGTGGGCACCACATGGATCCAGCGTATCGTTGCATCTCTTCAGGATGTGCCATATTTATTAATGGTCTGAACATCTGCTTGATGATTGGGGACAATCTCCAGGAAGTGGTATGGTTGGGTCAGATGGTTGGGTCTTCCTATTTTTTGGAGCGATTGACATATTGCTTTCCATAGATGTTGACAGGTCGAGGGGAATGAGAGGGCAGTGTATTGGAGTCCTTTGAGGAGGGAGATGGCTACCATGGTGATGCACGGTGTGGTGTTAGAATCATGTGCATGAGAAACCATTATTAATAGTTGCAAATCATTGACTCTGTTGAAAATAAAATTAATTTTTTTTTATTTTTGGGTCACAGCCAGCAATGTTTAGGGGTTACTCCTGGCTCTGCACTCAGGAATTACTCCTGGCGGTGCTTGGGGGACCATATGGGATGCCAGGAATCGAACCCAGATCGGCCGTGTGCAAGGCAAATGCCCTACCTGCTATACTATGACTCTGGCCCTCTAAAAATAATCTTTGAAAACTTCAAAATATAAAAGCAACGAGTGGTACCAGACAGGAGAAATTCTCTCTTAATATCCCCCAGTCTCTGCCATACGACACCCTCTCTGCCTCTTGGTTTCTCTTCTGTAGACACGTTCCTCCTCACTTTTGAAATAGGTCTTCAGTGACCCAAAGGTGTTCATCATTTTGCTTGAGAAATCTCTCCCTCATCCCCCAAAGCCTACTTGAAATCCCTGCAGTGCTCACATCTAATTTTGGAGTCACAAATCAGCAACCTTGCAACCAAGTCAGGCAGCCTTGCCTCCTCTGACGGCGAACTCGCTGAAATCAGGGTCCTTCAAGCTCAGACAGTCCAGGTGAAAGGGCCTTTGCGGGGTGCAGCTCTTGGCTGCACTGCTGGTCGCCACCCCCACCCCCCTCATGCTAGGTGTTCACCCATCATATTTTATTTGCATATTTATGGATTTCTACTTGAAGTGATAGGTCTTTCCTGCTCTTTTCTGCAAGGGCATAAAAAAGAGAAAATCAAATCACTGGGCTCAGCGAAGGGAGAGTGGTTGTTAGAATTTAGTAAACAGAATCTGAGCTTGCGATCCAGAAAGCAGCTAGATTCTCCTCCAAGGACTTCTCTCCCCCACCTTCCCGCTCTCCCCAATCCATGATCCTGAGTGGATTTCCTTAACCAGAATGGGCCTCTGTTTCTTTTCCTTTTATGGAGATGGGCCTTGTGGGGGAACATTTCTGTGGAGCAAGTTATGTGTCAGGCAGAGAACCAGGACATTGATGCCCTGGTGGTCGGGCATTCTTGTCAGGTCCAGGAAGAGGGTGCCAGTCTCAGTCAGCCCCAGGGCAAAGAGCTCTTCTCTTGGGTACCCTCTTCCCTGTCAGGCAGCTGTCTCCTAGCATAGTCACCCAGAGGAGGCAGGAAGAGGGTAGCTGATCTGTGTTCTGGGGTCCTTGCAGCCATGGTGACACTGGTAATGGGGCCTGGGAGGATGAGAACTAGCCCGTTCTGCTTCTGTCTTTTGTAATGGAGAGAGAGATAGAGAGAGAGAGAGACAGAGACAGAGACAGAGACAGAGAGATACAGAGAGAGATAGAGACAGAGACAGAGACAGAGAGACAGAGATAGAGGGACAGAGAGTGACAGAGAGAGAGACAGACAGATACAGAGACAGAAACAGTGAAAGAAACAGAGAGAGACAGGGACAAAGACAGAGAGAGCCTTAGATCTGCAAGGTGACCAACTAGGTTAACTAGGAAGGGCTCCTGATTCTGGAGTGATCTTCCTTGGGGACATCTGTGTTTGCAGCCTTGCCTGCAGAGCAGAGGACAGCATGGGGAAGGAGGGATGGAAAATAAAATCTAGCTGCAGAGCTGGCATATGGGCTTTGTTGAGCCTTTTCTTTATTTCTCTAAGCGTCAGCTTGTAAATGGGGGGTGGGGGTGATGTAACCTGGTGTAACTCTGGGGCCTCTGAACAAAAATTCAGTGGAACTTCCTTTGGGGGCATCCAATGGTGAGAGTCTAGGCATCTAAACTTCTGTCACAAACCTGGGGAGACTGTTTAGGAAATACAGCAAGATTAGCTCATGGAAATCAAACCACCACTCCACAAAATGGCATTTTTGAGCTGGAATCTTTAGTATGGGGGTAATGGGCAAGTATGGTCCTCCATGCCCAAAGGGACAAGGGATGCTTCTCTAAAGTGGGACAAGTGTGCCAGATGGAAGGCGCCCCAACAACCTTTGGGTCTTTTACCTGTCCTCAACCCCTCTATGCCACTATGAGTCGCTAGGGGCCAGGCCATGCCGGCCAGATGAGGGGTGAAGGCAAGGAAGCCTGACTGCCCCGTGCTGGGTTGTGGAGCTGGAGCCAGGAAGTGAGAACTGATGAGCAAGGACCCACCTTGGCTTGGGTGGCCAAGCTCCATATCTTACATACCGTCTTCCTTCCTCCTGCACATGGAGCAGCTGCAGAGGCGATGCAAAGCCACCTCTCTTGGCTTAAGACATGGGGCCGTGTTCCACTCTGGCTACCACGCATAACCTTGGAAACTGCCCAGCTCCTGCAGTTCTTAGGCTGGGTAAAGTGAATGGGGAGAGTAGACTTACGCACCTCTCTGTAGTGTAGAAGGGACTTTGGCAGGTGCCTCGCTGTTCTCTGCAGAAGGCAGCATCAGGCATTCCTCTTGTACTGTAGCCCTAGGTAAAATTCAACAGAAACAAGAAAAGTCCTATTAAACATCCTGTTAGACTGAGGTTTTTCTGCTGCCCCATGCTCCCTTGAGAATGAAGGCCACCTGGATGGTGAAATTCAATAAGTCAGCAGACACACTTTGTAGGTTGAGATTTGGCCGGGGATGGGGAAAGAGCTACAAATATAAAGAATGATAATAAAAGGCTAGTCTTTTTCTTCTCAAGATAGCTATACTGAAAGAAACCCCCAAGATGTCTGAATTAGAGGTCAGTATTTCCTGTTGCTAGGAAAATGTTTTTATATTTTCTTTCTTTTTCTTTTCTCTTCTTTTTTTTTCTTTTGTTTAGCTAGGGAAATCTTGAGGTAATCAGAGACTGGCCAAATAGAACATGTATAATATTCAGCATCTACAAGTTTGTTTTGAATAAAACACATGCAGTTTTATTTTGTTTTCTCTTTCTTTCTTTCTTTCTTTCTTTCTTTCTTTCTTTCTTTCTTTCTTTCTTTCTTTCTTTCTTTCTTTCTTTCTTTCTTTCTTTCTTTCTTTCTTTCTTTCTTTCTTCCTGCCTTCCTTTTTCTTTTTCTTTCTCTCTCTTTATTTCTCTTTTTCTTTCTTTCTCTTTCTCTCTTTCTCTTTCTCTCTTTCTCTCTCTTTCTCTCTCTTTCTTTCTTTCTTTCTTTCTTTCTTTCTTTCTTTCTTTCTTTCTTTCTTTCTTTCTTTCTTTCTTTCTTTCTTTCTTTCTTTCTTTCTTTCTTTCTTTCGCCTTTCTTTCTGTCTTTCTTTCCTTCCCCTCCCTCCCTTCTCCCTCCCTCCCTCCCTTCTCTCTCCCTCCCTCCCTCCCTCCCTCCCTCCCTCCCTCCCTTCCTTCCTTCCTTCCTTCCTTCCTTCCTTCCTTCCTTCCTTCCTTCCTTCCTTCCTTCCTTCCTTCCTTCCTCCTTCTTTCCTTCCTTCCTCCCTCCCTCTCTTCCTCCCTCCCTCCCTTCTTCCTTCTTTCTTTCCTTCCTTCCTCCCTTCTACCTCCCTCCCTACTTCCTCCCTTTCTCCCTTCCTCCCTTCTTTCCACATCTGATCCTACTCAGGGCTATTCCCATCTCAGTGCTCAGGAGCCAGAAATAACAGGATTAAAACCTGATTACTTGTCTTATGGGGCCTTACTGGGGTGGGTATGATTTTCTCCACTGTCTAGATGGTAAGTAATATACCCAAGGCCACATACATGTTTGTGTAGGCCATATGGGAATTGAGTCTTTAATTATCTAGCTGTAAAGCTCTAGCATTCTCTGTTGTGATTCCTGGAACCTAGCATCAGTGTAAAAGCAT
Source organism: Sorex araneus (assembly GCF_027595985.1). Lineage (NCBI taxonomy): Eukaryota > Metazoa > Chordata > Mammalia > Eulipotyphla > Soricidae > Sorex > Sorex araneus. Next base: position 125,821,543 of record NC_073306.1, on the reverse strand, counting down.
AATATTCTAAGACCAAGTCGTGTTTATGACAGAAACACTGTAGCACTGTAGCACTGTTGTCCCATTGTTCATTGATTTGCTCAAGCGGGCACCAGTAACGTCTCCATTGTGGGACTTGTTACTGTTTTTGGCATATCGAATACGCCACGGGTAGCTTGCCAGGCTCTGCTGTGAGGGTGGGATACTCTCAGTAGCTTGCCAGGCTCTCCGAAAGGGGTGGAGGAATCGGACCCACACTTAGGAAAAACGTTGAATACCATAAAAACTATTGCTATAATATTTCCTATCAGTAGGTCAAAGGATAAAAAGCATCAAGAGAGGCTGAAAGTAATTTGAAAATATTCAATCTTCATTACTGATCAGAATTCTTAACAAGCTAGGAATGGAATGTTCCTTCTTATTTCTAGAAGAAAATGTTCTTGAAGTTTCAAAGCCTGAGAGAATAGACTAAGCCATAAAAAAAAGCTATTAGAACTAAGAGATTTTAGTTTTTTGGTCAGGCACAAAGCAAATAAACAAAAATCAATAGCCATATCACAGTAATAACCAATATGAAAATATAAAAAATGTATCCCGGTCTCAAATGCAATTAACGTATAAATACTTAGAAGCAAGCCAAGAAATGTGTGAAATCTATATGTCAACACACAGAGACAGAAAGAACTTATTGAGGATGGAAAAACGAGGCCTGAATAAATAAATAAAGGAAATAGGCATTGTGGTTTTGGATTAGTGGATTTAATATTGTGAAAAAATCGGTTCTTCCCAAATTAAATATGGAATTAATATAATTGTAATAAAAATGCTAGTGGTGTTTTTTTGAACTTGACAAAGCTATTTCAAAATCAACTTAGAAGAATATACAAGGAAAAGTATCCAAGACATTTTAAAAGGTAGTGGTGAGAGGGAGGAGAATTAATGGAAGAAACTAACATGTAATTCTTTTCTAATAATTAAAACCCAGACAAAATACAATATATCATGAAACTGGCTTTTAAAATTTGTGTAAGTAGAGAATTTCTTACCAGTAATATATTTTAAAGTAGCTAATAATATAGGAAAAGATCAGAATTAATTCTAAATTCACACACACATATATGATGGACATGCTAAATTCTGAATTGATTAAGAATTAACAAAAAGAAGAAAGCAAGAGCTAGAATAAAATTAAGAAAATATTTTACACTAGATTTTAAAATAAATGTATTGATTCATGGTTTACAGATGTTACTATATGAAGAGATAAGGAAAAAAGAGATGAAGAAAAATATATGCCACATTAATAAAATTCAAAAATAAAACAAGTGAACTAAATCTGGTAGAACCTGTGACAAAATGAAGAAAAAAGGAATATACTAAAAAAACGAATATATAGAAATACATAGGAATATACCAAAAAAATCTCACATGCAAAGATCTTCCATACACCAAAATATTGCACGAATACAGAAGTCTAAATGATATAATCAGGTGATTGCTAAATAAAAGAATCAATGGCAAAAAGTATAATTAAAGTGTGCAGTGTCACAGAATTAAATAAATTTTTAACCTATAAGATTACTGAAATGTATCTATGTTTCACTGGTAATTACCAACATTGGTAAGGAATAGTGAAGTTGGAACAAGCCTTTCTGTAGGTGGGCTAACTGTCATGGCATTCTTACAGGACTATTTGCTGATTTTTTATTCCTAACAAAATAATTAGAACTGCTCAAAAGAGTTGTGTATGTAGAGGTTATCTCTGCATTATTTATAAGGGCAAGACTTGGAAATCACATCTACCAACTATGAAAGATTAGCTGAGTAACTTTCTGTGCAGCACATAGTGGAAATCTATGCTAGTGTTACATACTATTATATTCATGGAATATCTAATAATATAGATCATGTTCATGCTGTAATTAGTTAAAAATCAGCTGATAAAATTGCATATGTAATTGCCATTCCAGTTTTTAGAAATAGAAATCACTATATCACTGTCATCCTGATGTTCATTGATTCGCTTGAGTGGGCACCAGTAATGTCTCCATTCGTCCCAGTCCTGAGATTTTAGCGGCTTCTCCTTACTTGTCTTTCCCAACAATTGGAGGCTCTTTCAGGGTCAGGGGAATGAACCCTGTTATTGTTACTGTATTTGGTATATCAAATATGCCATGGGGAACTTGCCAGGGTCTTCCGATGCATTGAGTAATTCTGTGAAATGTCAAAACTAAATTATTTAAAGTAGTTAAATATTATCCAGAATTTATTTTCATTTGTCTATTTCCGTGGTGCTGGTATCAAACCCAGGGTTCTATCATTGAGCCACATCCCTATCTCTAGAGTTTTTTTGGTTTTATTTTTTTCAGTGAGGAGGCACACCCGGTGATGATCAGTGCTTACTCCAGGCGGTGTGTTCATGGATCATTCCTGGAAGGCTCAGGGGACCATATGTGGTTCTAGATTTTGAACCTGGGTGGGCCGTGTGCAAGCAAATGTCCTACTTCCTGTACTATTGCAATAGTTTATTTTTAAAAGAGCAATAATAAATGATTTGGTGATCCATATCATTTAAAAGCAGTTTACAGCCAGAACCGTGCTAAGGCTATATGCAGCCTATACATCAGGAGGCAGATTTATCAGTAAGAGCTATAAAGCATTGGCTACAGTGTTCCATTACCGATTTTACACATGACCGAATCATTCCCCTAACATCTAGTTAGGAGCATCCTTGGGGGACACTCCCCCCTGCTCCCAGCAGGAAGTGACTTCCTGCAGTACCAGAAATTTTTGATGTTTGATGAATATGAGCAGGGATTTTTCAATGCATGCTACCCAGCAAGCAACTGGGAATCCTTCTTCTAGCTTTAGGTAGCCAGCAACCTCCCTTCTGATTTCTTCTCCCTCCCAGATAACCTATAATTGCTTCAAAAACCTTATCTCCCTTAGCTTTCCACAGATTCATTTTCAACTTCAAATCCTATCCCTTCTTTGCATCACTGAGCTGAGTGTGAAGGGAGATGCAGGGAAGGAGATCTAGGCTGAAGACCTGTGTTCTCTGCGAATGAGAATGGCCTTCTCAAAACAAGTATAGTTCATTTTATTATTTAATTGATTTTTATTGTTTGGGTTTGGGGCATACCTGACTGTACTTAGAGCTTACATATGGCTCTGTCTCAGGGATCACTCCTGTCAGGGCTTGGGGGACCATTGGGGCAACTTGAGATTAAACCCAGGTTAGGTTTGTGCAAGGCAAATAAATACCCTTTCGTGCATATCAATTATATATTTATTTATTTACTACACATATATTTATTTATTTACTACACATATACACTACTCTCAGAGAGCCCAGCAAGCTACCGAGAGTATCCCACCCGCATGGCAGCGCCTGGCAAGCTACCTGTGGCATACTTGATATACCAAAAACAGTAACAACTGCAGTCCTCATTCCTGTGACCCTGAAAGAGCCCCCAGTACACCATCGGGCTACACTAGCATGTGACAGGGACGAATGGAGACATTACTGGTGCCCACTCAAGCAAATTGATGAACAACGGGATGACAGTGATACAGCGATACAGTGATACACTACCTACATGTTATGAGATCACATCTAAATATTTATTATGCTATATAACATTTGTACAACCTGAGAGATCTAGGTTTCCTCCATAGAGTCAAGAGCAAATCTGAAAGATCATAACTTATAAAGCATACGTTATCGATAGGAAAGATTACTTTGGTTAAGCACTGGATTGTTGGCATACTCGGAAGGCTCAGGCATGGTGCCATATTTTATGAGTGCTAGAATGCAGACCAGGCTTTCAACTGTGTTGTAGTGGATCAAGGGGCAGTTAAATAAATAATGTTTTCTGTCAGCCCCGTCTAAGTATAATCGTCTCTCATTAGGATGCTGGGAAGCTTTGTATAATTTGCTTGGTCTCTCTGAACCAGTTTAAGTGGAGATAATGATGCTTACTTCATTGAGTAGAAGTCAACTCATTTGTATTAACAATGATTAATAATGCTCTGAACCTGCTTATAACCTTATGGGAAGGTAAGCACCATAATGAACATCACTTACCAAGATTTAGAGACCTGAAGTACTTGTTCCAAACCATGATGCTTAGGAGGTGGGTGAGGCCAGAGCCTCTTAGCCCACTCACTGGTATAACATCAGTACCTGGTACAATGTACCACCATTAGTAGGTATCTGGTAAATGGGAATTTTTGATAATTCAATACCTAGGAATTCTCTTTCTCTCCCCTTCTTCCTCAGTAAATTCCTAAAGCTTCACTGTAGTGGGCCCAAGGAGCAAAACTAGCTTCTTGAAATAGTCACAAAGAAATTGGGTAGGGTCCAGAATTTCAAGAGATTACCATGTACCCTCAGCCAAAACTATATTTAAGCCAGGATTCTCTACCACACCCTCCATTGACTTTACCCAGAAGTCTTTCTTTTTTTTATTTTTGGGTCACACCCAGTGATGCACAGGAATTACTCCTGGCTTTGCACTCAGGAATTACTCCTGATGGTACTCACAAGACCATATGGGATGCTAGGAATCGAACCTGGGTTGGCTGTGTGCAAGGCAAACACCCTACCCACTGAACTATTGCTCCAGCCCCAAAGTCCTTCTGATATTCATGAAGGATGATGTGGTGAGTACTGAGAGTGGATCTGAGAAGTGTGGGGGAGTCTCAAACCCATGTCATTGCCATATAGTTTGCCCTAGCAGGGAATGTCTTGAGTCATTAATAGAAAGTAACTCTTCCAACCTGGTGGGCCCTGAGTGGAGAGGAGCCATAGCTCTGTTGCCATTGAGGAGTTGCTGCCATCATTCCTTTTTGTGTGTTCTTCATCTTCATATTTGAAAAATTAGGGAGTATTAACATCAGAACAATTTTTTGAAAATAGAAATGAGCTCCCATTGTTTTGCTACTGTGTAATCCCTTTCAATCACTGACCCCGTTCTCACTGTGTCATTGTTCCCTATGTACCATTTACAACCCCACCTGTCACTCAGCACCATCAAGTCAATATTTTACAGGTCTTAATGCACTTGCAACATTTTTTAATGCTCCATAGTGTCCCATCCAATCTAATTGCCATAATTTGTTCGCTGATTCCTGTATTGTTGGATACTTGAATGTTTCCAAAGTGCCGCCTTCCTCCTGCCTGTAGCCTTATGCTTATTTTTTTTCTTAGACTAAATTTAAGGGGCTGAGGGATCAAAGAGTAGGGGTATTCTTATGACTTTTGTTACATTTCACAGATTTCTTTCTGTGAAATAATTATGCTGATTTGTAATGAGGTGCGCATTTCCAGTGTAACCTTGACAGACCTGAGTATTATCAGTTCTTTCCTGTTTTGTCAACTTCATAGGCATGCAGTGATAGTTCAGATTTACCTTAGTGCACCATTTCTGCATTCTCCTTTGCCTTGATAACATTTGCCAGCCACCCTCTTCTGTTTGGTTTCTGAAAGGCACTGCTTGCCTTAGAGCCTTTACCCAGGCTGCCTCTCCCCATTCACACCCTTCCCTGGCTTACTGGCTTACTCCTCTCCTTTCTTTATATGCCCCTTTTAAATTCACTTCACAGAGAGACCAAGACTACCACCTTGATTTAAGTTAGTGTCCTCACTCCCTTTTAAGTGTATACCACACTCTCCACTGAGCTTATACCAGTTTATAATCATCTAATTATTTGTGTATGTGTTTGTTTATGCATTCCTCTTTCATTGCATTCTGGGATTCCCACCCCAGGAGCATGCCTTCATCTGGAAATATGCCACCTTAAATGCATGTGTGTGGTAAAACTGTGTGTGTGCACTGCAAACAATTTGGAAAATTAGAAAAATACAGGGAAAGAAACTTCAGTGACCCAATACAGCATCACAAACCTCCAAATAGTTTTAGGTTTGTATTTCACTCAATCAATATGGAGTTTATTTTGATCATTGGCATATGAGTGAGCTTTCATCTTGGTTTGCAAATATTTAACCCATAATGCCAACACTATTGGAAGTTTTTAGGGAGATCTAAGGGAATGAAGCAGGAAGCCTCACTCAAAGAAACTGCAAATAAAGGGTGAGAGTGAGGTTCCCACTTGTAAATCCTCTGATCTGCCCTAGATAGCAGCAGGGAAGACACCTACAGCACAGTCAGGGAAACTTACTCTGGGATACATCTTGTAGTGTGTGCATGTCTGAAGACCAGTCCCCCTGGGTTTGCAAAATGCTCTTTCCACAGCCTTTTATAAACATCTCAATTGATCTTCAGAGTGACTTTGAGGCCACCAAGTCAATCTTCGCCTTGTACACTGGAGCAGGGAAAGCTTTTAGAAATTAGACGACCTTCTCTCAATCTCAAATCCCACCATAGCTGTGAAATAGCATCCTCTGACCTCAGGCTCTTTTGATTCTTGCCCTCTGGCCACAGTAGATGGTTTCTGTGTGTGTGTGCTATGAATCCTGGAAGAAGAGATGGCTTGGGAGAATGGTACAGGTAATAGGGTGGAGGAGACAAGAGTTCTGATTAATTGAATTTTTTTAGATCTCAAGGTTAAGAAGAAAAATCTATTAAAACTTGACCCAGACTATTTTATACAGAGAGTGTATAAACTAAACAATAAAATTTAGCCCAGTGAACAACTCCACTGTAATTAATGTGACCCTTAATTGCCTTTATATTTGGTACATGCACTTGACTACTGCACCCACTCCAAAGATTTTTATCAAAGCGAGGGAAGCTGGGGCATCTAATGGACTCTCACAAGGAAAGGGCCGTCCCAGATCCTTGAATTGTAGGAGATTCTGTGCTCTTTGAGGACACTCTTGTAAGTTCATGTCTGTGTCTGGCAGGCATACCTGGATGTGTGATGAATGGATGAGTATACAGTCTAATCAGTGAGTGCTATTCTGTATTACAGGGAGTATTCCGTCAGAGTAAGTTGGCATCATGACCCTATTACATGATGTACAAAATTTCTGAAGAACATGACACTCAATTATGACCATATATATTTAAAGGCACTGGATAAAATATGACCTAGGAGATGTTGGGCCTTCCATGGGTGAGCTGGTATAGGTACAAGCTAAAGATGCTGACCTCGATGTCTGCTTGTAGTCAGAGAAACCCTGGTAACTTTTAGATTTTCAGGATTTTGTTGGACATGCTGGGAAAGAAATTGAGGTATGTAGTCATATTTTAATGATGTTTCTGTAGTGATGATAGAAAGAGGTTTCATTATATTTGAAGACATAGAAAAACATCAACAAAAAGTCACTCCTAAATCACCAGTTTTGGTACAACTCTTTAATATTTGGTATTATATTAAAAATATTGTATATCTTCTTGGATAAAATTGAGTCAATGCCTTGTTATGTAACTGTTTTTTCTTTTCTTGGGAAAGAAGATGGACCATACCTAGCAATTATCGGGGGTTTCTCCTAGCTCTGTGCTCTAGGGGATGCTCCTGGAAGCTCTCAGGTGATCATACAGTAGGAACGATTGAACTGCTTACTCCTACTTACAACGTGTGTACTCCAGCACGTACAGTGCTGGAGACATAGCTCTCCAGCTCTGTAACTGATTTTTACTTAGTTTCTAATGAACATTTTACCATGTACTGATATGAGGTTTTTTACACATTTGTATGAACTTCTGGTGGAGGGATGGCTGTTGGAACATTGTATAACTGAAATCTGACCACGAACCCTTTGTAATTCTGTATCTCCTGATAATTCAATTAGAATAAAATATGTGCGAACTAGCTGTATGATTCAGGTAAGGACTTCATATTTACCATGAGGAATAAAATAGACACGGGCTTGACTTTTATGGAGTATGAAGCCTAGGGAAGAAATCTGACATTCCATGCAGATACAGAAATACAGTTCCATCTTTATCTTGCAGATTTTCTCCCTGAAATTCTCCTATTTCTAAAATATAGTTCTAATACACACATACACACACACAAATCAAGTCTCATGCTTTCCCAGTCATTTGTAGATGGACACAGACGTGACAGTTTTGAGTGGCCTAATGCTACCCATGCTTCTGTCTAAGGTCCAGCCAGGAGAAGCTGCCCTCAAGATTCAGCTCTTCTTATGTCCCCAAAATATTCTTTATCAGGCCTATTTAGTTCTATGTTGTCTTCAATTTTGTGCTTTTTGCTGTCTGTTTCACTGGCAAAAATATCCCCTAAGCGGTGTGCTGAAATTCTAGTGTTTTTGAGTACAAAAAGAGTTGTGGTGGGCTCATGGTGAAGACACAAGTGCTAGAGATGCTTTATTCAAGCATAATTTACAAGACTATTGTCAAAGTTAATGAACCAACAACATAAGAGTAGATTAGGTGTCTTCCAACAACAACAAAAAAAGTCTATCTTCAGTAAAGAGAATCCTGCTATACATATTTGCATTTCAATAAGTAGTGTGGTCAGGGAGAGATATGTGCATTTACATTCTTTGGTTCTAGGTAGATCATAAAACTGAAATATCTTTTCTTTAAAAGGGTAAAGTTATGACCATTCTATAAATCTGAAGAAGAACCTGATCTTATTTCATTGATTTTTAAGAAAACAGTGAGGTGTTAAAACCAGTATAGAAGGAAAATCCAACAAGCTTGTACCTATAGATTAAAAGATTAAAATACATATGAAGTGGAGATTAAATTCGCTTCTCCCCTCACCCCTTTGGGTGGGGAGATTATCTCTTCCTTGGAGTATATGTGTTTCTGTATGTAAACGTTGTTTTGCCTTGCTGTTGACTCTATCTTACTTGTAGAGTTGTGTAGTTACTCTCATAGAATGACATGCCAAGGAAGTTTGTGACAGTGCAGGGTTTCCTTGAGAAGCACAGTTGCTTCCTCAACCAAGTGATGGTTAACAAGGTGAGTATCCCAGAGAGAGCAGATGGAGACCAGAGAAGAGTTCCCTGGATAATGCCCCAATTATAACTTGCATTGCCAGGGCAAAGCTTTCTAAGGAGACTGCAGAAACCACTAGAAAGGTGGGGAGGGGGGAAATGGGGGTAGACAGGGGGTTGAATGGGATTGTAGTGCTTTCAAGCCATCAAGAAGACTAAGGATGAAGAAAGTCCTCAATGGTCCAGAGGTCAGAAGAACTTTGAGGTTATTCCCCTGACCGACATTGGTGACTCAGCGTGACAAGCTATAGAGGAACAGAGACCAGGCGGTATAGGGAAAGTGCATCAGAGCTTCTCTTAAAGCTGTAATCCGCTCTTCTAGAGCTAGGTCATTGATTCTTATCCTAACTTCTATTTCTGAGCAATTTGGTCTTACTAATTTTTCAAAAACTGTCACTGAGAGCCCACAGACACAGATATGTATGCACATATCTAATACGTTTCCTGAAATAATTTCCTGGATGTGTTGTTTTTGGGCCAACAGACATCGTCTAAGATTGTGAGACGAGTCTTCCCTGCCCTCAAGAAGGGATAGGCAGCTTTGTTTATCTAAACTCTGGTAGAACTGTAGCCAGTCATTCCGTCTTTATTCCTCTCTAGTTCCCAGAGACAGTAACTCTATGAACAACTATTTGGGAGGTGATAATCGATGACTTTTATATCTTATCATTACTTCCAAGTCACGTCTCTCTATTTGGAGCAGAATCAATTCCCTTGTTGGCATTAACACATGTCAAATATTTGCAAGCTCTTATCTTTCCTTAGGCTTGGCTTAGGTGGCCTCTGAGTTGTAGCTCTGCCATCTTCTCTCCGACATAAATGCTGCCAATTTCCTTTGGACACTCCTGCCTTGGCTTGCCTTTTCAGCCTCTTAAAAGCCTTCTCTCCCTGTCCTAGAAAAATCTCATTTGACCTCGGTCCCTTCGGGTGATTTTCCCCTCTGGCTGCCTGAGGACAGCATTGACAGCTCTACTTTTCAGATAGAAACGTTCTCCACCTCCTGGACTGGGAGCACTTGCTTCTCTCATCTGCTGCTCGCTTGTCTCTGTGTGAGAGGAAACCATTGGTGGTGTTTCTTAGGGCCCTGTCTCCTCGGCTCCATTCTCTCTTCCTTACAGTACCCTTCTGGAATGCCTTATCTGTTCAGTAACCTCAATAAGATAAGAATTTCTATCAAGATTGCTGCCAAACAGGTTCTACATCTCAGTGACACAAACACACAAGGACTGTCCTAGCTTTAGGGTCTGACCAGCAGTAATGAATGAGCTCACAGGCTGGCCTATTATTCAATACCGCATCCCTCCCCCACTCTGGCTCTCAACATTGTGAACCATTGTTCACTTTGACGGATATATTCAGCACAGTTAGTAGCCACATCAAAATTTATTTATATATTTTATTTTCATAAAAGTAGCTCACAATAGTTTATTACCGATAATATTCAAACACCAATCCCACCACCGAACACCTTCTCACCACAATAAAAGGTGTGTGTGAGGGTTGTTGTATTTCATTCTGGAGTCATTTAAGCCCGAATATAAGAGAATACAAGCAAGTATGTTAGAAACCAAACAAATGTGTGATACCTTTGGTAAGTAAGTAAGGTAGAGTGTAAGAGTTTGTTTTTACCCAGGGGACTATCTTAACCTTGGGGTTTTTATTAGGAGGATGATTTCCCACAGAGCTTCCCTCTCTCTTCCAAGTTCCATGCCTTTGCATTAAACTTCTCTTCCTTGTAGCTCCCACATCCCTACATGTGGAACTCTGGAAATGACCCGCCTCTATTATTTGGAGCCTTGTCTTTCCCTGCAGTCCCGTATCCAGCTCTCCAAGATCCCTTTTGTCCTCCCAACAGGTCTAGCCAGAGCCTGCTAGAGAGAGATACCTTCACAGGCCTGTGGTTGGCTTTCATCATCTTTTGTCTCCTAGTGAAGTGTTTAATCACTGCAACTATGGGTGCAAGGCAGTTACTAAGGCAGGAGAGAAGAAATAGCTGATTTTGTCTTTAGGCTCAACTGAAGGGAACTAAAAAGGCTCCTATAGGTAGCCACAGTCTCTTACAAACCTGTGTAAAGGTTCCCTGAAGTCCTAGGGCCCACAGGTCACAGGAATTCTACCTTTGAGCTCCCAGTATGGACTGTGAGCCCTGAATGTCAGCACTTACCTCCCTGGCCATGCAGACCACTTGTCTTCCTCTGGTCCTAGGAACAGGTGTATTGATTTCATAATCACTTCCTTTATGTATGCACTTCCCAGCTTCCACTGCCTTGGTCCATTGTCCACACTGACAACAAGCCATCGACTGGTGGTTTCTGAGTGATAAACACTCATTTCTCACAGCACAGAAGACTGGACAGCTGAGATTCTGGTAGAAGTGTGGCCAGTAGTGTGGCCTGCTTCCAGCAGGCATCGTTAGCTCTTTTGCATGAATCCTCCTGGTGGGAGGGCAGGCGAACTCTCCAGAGCCTCTTTAATGAAGACAGAATTCAATTAATGAGATGTCTTTACCCCCAGGATGTAATTGTCTGCAAGGTCCTCCCCAAGGTCCCCCATCTAATGCCTTTAGGTTCGGCATTAAGATTTCAGCATATGAATATGGGGATGGTCACAAATTTCTAAGCAATGGAACCTACAACCTTGTTGACACACTCATCTGAAATTCTCTGTAGGTACAGTGAATTTTTTTTAATTTTTTAACTTTTTATTAAAATTCCAACACCACATTCATCTGTTCTGTTGAATACTTGCTGCTACCTTGACTGTGTATGTTAAGTTTCACATATGAGAAAGATCATTCTTTTTTTTGTTTGTTTGTTTTGTTTTGTTTTGTTTTGTTTTACCTGGGGATCACATCCAGTGATGCTCAGGACTTACTCCTGCCTGGCTCTGCATTCAGGGATCACTCCTGGAGGGTATGGGGACCATATAGGATAATGGGGAGCAAACCTAGGTCAGCTGTGTACAAGGCAAGTGTCCTATCCGTGGTACTATAGCTCCATGAAAGAGATCAATCTCTATCTGTCTCTTTCCTTCTTATGGACTTCACTTGGCTTGATATCCACAGGCTCTTTTGACTGAAAAATGAGACAATGACTAGGTAAGAGAATAACTCTCTAGTCCTTAGAAGCTTGCTGCATTTTCTGGACTCAAGGGCCTATGTCTGTCCCTCTCTTTCTGACTCATTTCACTAAACATGATACTGTCCATGTTGATCCACTTATATTTCATGACTTCATCCTTTATAACAGCTGCATAGTATTCCATTGTGTAGATATACCAAAGTTTCTTTAACCAGCCATCTGTTCTCAGGCACTTGGTTTTTTTTTCCAGATTCAGTGCTGCAATGAACATATAAGTGCATATGTCATTTCTACTATAATTTTTTGGGTCCTCCTTTTGAAGTTTAAAGAAACAGCTCATCTTCAGTTTGCATGAGAGAAGCTTTGTATTTGCATAACGCTCTAGAGTCCACCTCACAGAGACAGTCTTACCTGCAAAGCTTAGGTGCCTCCATCTACTGCAACCAAGCAGGGTAAGAAAAGATGGACAGAATGTCTCATCAACTACTGTCCTGTAGAAAGAGCTCTCAGAACCCCTGCCCAGCATTTTACTCTCACCTTGCTGGCCAGAACTTAGTCACATGGCCACACCCAGATGCATGGATAGCTGAGGAACGGAGCCTGTTAACTGGTCCTACCCTGAACAGAACAAAATCTGACTTGAGTAAGAAAGTAGGTTAGACATAGATTGCTTAGGTATCTAGTGGTTTCTTCCATCTGGCTTAAGAGGTCCAGAAGAGTTAGGAAGCTTGCACAAGCTTGCCCGGGCTGAAATGTTAGAGCATATGCTGGAGTCAGCCATAGTACAGAGGGTAGGGTGTTTGCCTTGGATGTGGCTGACCCAGGTTCGATCCCTGGCATCCCATATGGTCCCCCAAGCACCACCAGGAATAATTCCTTAATGTGGAGCCAAGAGCACTGCCAGGTTTGGCCAAATAAATCCGTTGGAGTACGATCCTTGCATGTGTGAGGCTTTGCACTTGACCCCAGCATCACATGGTTTCCTGAACACCGAGTGTAACTCTGGTGGCCCCTGACCACCACCTGAGGTTGACCCCCACAGACAGTATATTTTTAAGTACAAAGTAAATAGTAGACTTGAGTCTAGGAATCAATTCCCCACCCCTGCTTCTCTAACAGTGTGCCTTGTGATGAACTAGAGGGACTTGTAGGAAATAAATCTGTTACCCCCATCAATCATGAAAAAAACAATTGTTCAATCAGCTGTGGGGGAGGGGCCCTGTTGAATCTGGGCTCCAAGTAAATTGGAATTGACCAGTGCTGCATTCCAGCCATTGCCTCGACAGCCTCCGTGGCCGGGGTTGCTTTGATTTTTCTGTTGCTTGTGTTTCTGTCTGAGCTCTGCAGTGACAGTAAAGCAGAGGTCGCCTGTCTCTTACTCTGCTCTGAGGTCCCCGAGAATACTTATGCAAAGATAAGGCAGAAGAGAAAAACCAATTACCTTCCAGTATTTTTAGCTCCTTAGGAAAACAACTACAGTGGAGACAATATTCGTCTCTGCCACTGTGCCCAAGAATGACAAGGATACAAAGCAAATGCAATCGGGCCTTGCATGCAGTGAGAGAATGACACTCATATGAAATCCAGTGAAACTATGCTTCCTGAAAAAGTGCGCGGAGCCCTGATTCTCTGGTATAGCACCCTAGCAAGGCCCCCAAATCAGTGACAACCTACTTTATTTTCTGACTTTAAAGATGGGTCCTTTCACATGCACAAATGAATGATTCTTCTATGCGGAGGATGCCAAGGGGAGCTACAAACAAACCGTCATTTTGATAAGGAAAATGCTTCCGGGTGCATGATTGTGAGAGGAGACTGAAGGACATATTCTTCTCACAGAATCCAATTGCTCCCCCCAAATGCACTAACTCACAGGTAAGAATACAGTGTGGTTGGAGTCAAAGAAAACTTTCTAGATGACATCTTACTGCCTGAATGTCTGTGCATTCGTGTGTGCCCACTCGTTCATTACAGACACCCATAGTCACAGTGTGACAATTCTATAGATCCCATAATGTCTTTTGGTTCTGGGTCCTTCTGGCCGTGAAGCAGAGGGGGTGTTCTATGGATTATCCTCCCCCTTCCATGGAGATGAAAGCAGCAACATGCAGAAGCCTACAACATAGTCTAGAGAAAATAAGTGAAAATAATAATCAGCCTTAAAAATGCCCCAGGCCTCCCAGGTTTGGGGCGACAAAGCATGGTCATGGCGTAAAATTTAATGTGCGACTTCAACAAATTGTGGCCGAGGAGCATCCCAGGCCTGGTGTGAGGACAGGAGAGGAAAGGCGGGAGTAAAAGGGAAATGGCTGTGGGACAAAGAGATAATGCAGGTGTGGGGCTCGTTGAGTGTGAGGGTTGGGAGAGAGGGAACCCTCGTGACCTTGTTTCTGAAAGAGAATAGCAGGCTCCGCTCCAGAGGGATTACCTTCTCTGCACCCTCTTGTGCTGGCATGCCTCTGGCTGAAGACCACCCAGCTCATTAAGCAAGTTCCCTTACCCGCGCGGGAGCCCGGGGACTTCGGAGAGCTCTGGGAGAATCCTGAGCTCAGGTAGACTGAGAAAAGCACCCCTGAATGGTTCTGCTGAGCTGCTCCCTCATTCTGCCCACCGTATTCTCCTCCCGAATGCCACACCGAGCAGAGCCAGGGACGTCTGATGTGGCTCGATTCAGAGGAGAAACCACTACCTTTACTGTTACTTAATGATTTCTCTCTTACCCTGACCGCTTCGGATGAGATTTGCAGCATCTTTGGGAAGCATAGTTTAGCCGTGAATGCCAGATTTTCCTCCCCTTTCTGTAAGTGGAGGGGAGCTGCCTCCAGGTTTAATGAGCATAGCCTGTCTCTCAGACACTGGCCTTGTTAGTGGGTATGCAAGAGGCAGACACCTCCTCCTTGCTCCCTCCTTCTGTTCTGCCTTCCAGAGGCACTGAGGGTGGAATGTTACAGTGCACCATCAGCCTGTGATGGGGCCATGGGGCTGAGTGCTAAGACCCAGGTGTAGAGCATGCTGGAGAGCAGGCATAGTCTTCAGTCTTGGCGCAGAAGAACTTGTAAATTGAACGGCTTCATCTATTAGCTGTCGCAGCTGGACTTCTGGACAAGGCTGACTGGCTGAGAAATTGAGCCTGAATTCTACTATTGTGAGAGGTCAGGAGGAGCTCTGGGCTGTTGGCTGGACATCAGGAGTACAGCCTGCAAGGGCCATTTATTGAACTGATTTATTCATTCATTTTTTATTCCATATGTGTTAGATGATTTTCCATGTGACAGGCTTATACAGGGAGTGGAGGTGTCAGGGACAAGCTGATATTCTTCTCTGGGACTTAGTAGCTCATGGGATTTGTCCCAGGAGAGACTAGATGTGTTTACAAGACAAGGTTGGGTTCTCCAGAAGCAGAATCTGACATGTGAGCTATTGAAGGCTCTCTCTATAACGGGGGTAGGGAAGAGGATTGGTAAATGGAAAAGATTGAATCTGGATGTGGTCATGGAGCCTCCTAGCCTTGTCTGGATTCATAATTTGCCATCCTAAATACTGCTAGCCAACACGCTGTTCTGGGGTCTTGGGAATGTTCTATCTGAGCCATCCTCTAGCTCAACCACACACCGTGTAGAGCTACTGAGCCTGTGAAAGGTGGCATGGAAGGTGGTTGGTGTCAAATGTGGTTGTCAGAGGAACCGTTGCCTTCGGTCGCTGGTTTGTGTTGATCTCTCTCACATGTCCCATCTTAAACATAGGTATCGATGGTGACCAAGTGGCAGTCTTGCACTTGGTTTACCTCCACAGTCCCAGGTACCTTTATTATACATTCAGAGACCCCTGGTGCCCTGGATTTCTTTGTGTTAGTTCCCTCTCCTTGCCTTGCCTCAGTGGAGATTTTCCAGCTCAGATCTCCTCTTGGTACGAAGTGTATTTCCCCAGATGTTAGTTTAGTTTTCCTTAAAAATGGATTTCCGAGAATCAGCGAGATAGCTCAAAGGGCTGCATGCAGGCCTGGCATGTCCAGAGTCCTGGGTTTGAGTCTCAGTATTTCATGCTTCCTCATGAGTACCACCAAGTGTAGCCCTGGAGAACCCCCAGTCCTGCTGGGGAGGCTTTTCCCCAGTAAAAACAGTCCTGATTTGGTGCTGGCAGCTTTCTTGTGCTTGACCCCAGAAAACAAGGTGAGGAAGAGGCAAAGGACACAGGAACGAAGGCACAAAGTGTGTGTGGCTCGTGGAGGCCTGCTCGGGTGCTGCTGTGCCAGGGAGAGTATCTACCATCCAGTTCCCTACTTGGGGGATGCCTGATCCTGGGGGTGAGCCCCCTACATTCTTCAGTTACTCTACACATTTCGTAGGAGTGTGCCCCATCCCTGAAGCAATACTGCAGGACCTCTGGCACTGGATAGGGTCCTGGAAAGCCCTGTCACACAACCATAACTTTTTTTATTAAATTTTATTGATTCACCATGAGATATAGTTATAAGCTTTCATGTCTGCATTACAGTCACACAATGATCAAACACCCATCCCTCCACCAGGGCACATTCCCCACCACCGATATCCCCAGTATACCCCCACCTTCCCCACCCTCCCCCTGCCTCCATGGCAGACAATATTCCCCATACTCTCTCTTTACTTTTGGGCATTATGGTTTGCAGTGCAGATACTGAGAGGTCATCATGTTTGGTCCTTTATCTACTTTCGGCACACATCTCCCATCCCGACCGATTCCTCCAACCATCATTTTTTTAATTATCCCTTCTCTATTCCAGCTGTCCTCTCCCCACCCACTCATGAGGCAGGCTTCCAACTATGGAGCAATCTTCCTGACCCTTCTATCTACTGTCCTTGGGTGTCGGTTTCACACAACCCTAACTTAACTACTAGCTGTTCTCTGATTCTAGACGTCTTCGCCGAGAGTGTTTGCCACCATTTGGTCCAGCGCAGTCAACTCTGGATTGCATTTGTGTGGTCAGGGAGAAGCAGTGACAGATATATTCACCTCAGGGAATAGGGCAAAGCACACACTGCTGAATCTTGGCTTTTTCTGAAGAGGCCTAGCACAGCCTTGAACTCTCCAGCTCCCCCTCTGCCTCTGTGGCATGGGCTTGATGGCCAGGCTTTTGCTGTAACTCACACAAAGTAATGGATGAGCACTTACGCGGTAATACGGGAAGCACATATGGCTGTAAGTTATTGATTAGGGACTAAGTGCTGTGATTAAGGCCGTGTAAATGAACTAGTAATCATTATCCCAGGGCTTTATTTTAATGCGTTGAAACTGGCGTTCCTTCTCGAGCTTGCCTGTTGAACACCACTGCCTTTTCCCAGGGCTGGCCCCTAGAGGACATGGAAATGTACTTTGCTGACCCTGAAAATTGGGCCGTGACTACCAGGATCAGAAAGGAGGCAAAATCAGGATGATACTCCCATGTAGCAGCCTTGTGTTACACCTTCCCACAGCCCCTGTCCCTGGGGCACTTTGAGATATTCTGCACAGGTAAGAGTCTCACCTTGATGAAGAAGGACATCCAGACCGGAGGGAGAAGCATGAACCTGGACAACCTTAATGTTCTCCAGGGATTAAGCAGACCAGTGTCCCGAGGTCTAGGGGGTAGGGGGGATTGCTGTGATGAGAGGGAACTAACTGCAGGCTGTGTTTAGGTATTTTCCTTCAGGAGTATATGCCTTTGAGAAAGATTTGCTGAACTGGAGTAAGGGGGATTTGAAAGGGTGAGTTTGAAGATGGCAAGACCCCAAGTCAAGACTGCCAGAAAGACGGGGCAGGCAGAGATGCCGCCTGGGTTAGAAACAAGCTTTTTATATCCAGCATCTGTAGCAGATGACCCCTCGAGTTTGTTCCAGTGACATAGGATGTAGTAAGAGGGCAGGTGAGTGGAGGTGGGGTGTGTCAGGGGGTAGCAGAGTATCCCCTAGGGAACACCTCAGTGAGGCGATCTCACTGTTGCCCACTCCACTCCTTAGTCTTGTCACTGCATGCCCACAGAAGTAAGATTTCCTTTCCACAGCCTACTACCTACCCCAGGTTTCTTGCCCCAGAAGGAGAGAGAGGCAGCTGCTAATTCGGAGGAAGGTGGCAGCTAGCCCTCGGTTCCCCCTCTGGCCTGGTTCACAAAGGCGGGTGGAGAGCTGGCAGCTGTTCCTGTAGAGCTGCTTGGTTGGGGGTGTAGTTTGGCAGCTTACATGGAGCATCAAAGTTTTGGGGGGAGGACGCTGCAACCAAGGCACTTGGTTTTAGGTTTCATTGTGGGATGAGATTGTGCTGGGGTTTAAGTCCTTCTTACCTGACCGGTTTGTTTTGAGGGGAAAGCTACATTACCATGTTCTCCATGGGTCTTCAGTTACAGAATAGGTGATACAAGACATACCTCATACTTGGCAAAATGCCTGGTTACCAACCACAGCAGGGCATAGGCAGCAGAATGCATTGTCTTTAAGTGAACAAAACTGGTTGTATTTGTCTGCTATCACCACAATGATGCTGTGTAACAAAGTCCATAAACCCTTGGGGCCACTCAATTAATGATATTTATTATTCTCAGGGGTTATATGGTTTGTGTATGGTTTACCTACCAGCTGGGATCAGCCTTGGCTGATGTGCTGTCTTGAACCAGCTAGGTATGATCAAGGGTGCTTCTGCAGGATGACTGTACTTCGCCCCACCTGGTCTAGCATCCTCCAGAAACTAGCCTCAGCTTGTGCTAGGTGTGGGGTGGCTTTTAGGGAGACCAGTCACCCCCTTTGCAGCATCCCTCATTAGAGGCTTTCTATGGAAGTTCCAAGTAGGGACTGGTGATGGGAGAAAGGAAAGTTAGGCCTACTAAAGCTCCTAGCAAAGGGACACCTTCTGGACTTAAATTCATCAAAAGTACACTCAGCTCTCACTGCTGCATTTTCATCTAGCATTGCACTCTGTTCTCAGCGTAGTTCATCAGTTATCCTGGTATTTCCACAAAGGCCCCTTGCACACTGCTGGGGAAACACAGATCAGTACAAGTCCCCTTGGAAAGAACTTGGAAATGTGCATGAAATGCTGTAAAAATGATTTGTAGTCTTTAACCCAGTAATTTTATTGGGAGAGATATTATATTAAGGAATTAATCCAAGCCGAGCAAAAAGCAATAAGCTGGGTGA
The DNA here is from genome assembly GCF_027595985.1 of Sorex araneus. Lineage (NCBI taxonomy): Eukaryota > Metazoa > Chordata > Mammalia > Eulipotyphla > Soricidae > Sorex > Sorex araneus. The sequence continues at coordinate 125,802,404 of NC_073306.1, read as the reverse complement.
TTTATTGGAGCAAAACCTGGAAACAAGCTAAATGCCCAGCCGTATCATAATGATCCAGTAAATTATGGTTCAGCCACTTAGTGGAATATTATGCAGCCATTAAAATGGTAATTATGGATGCTATTGGGCAACATGGGAAATGTTTATGATGGAGTACAAAATAAACAAGCCAGGAGATACCAGTGCACATGCACTTGATAATTTAAAATTCATGTAAAAATGTGAATTTGTGCTACCATACAAGGGGTGTACCCTGCAGCAACCCACATTCCCTCCCCAGCTGGAGAGAAGGCAGCAAAGCCAATGGAGAATCCCCTGTTGATTTCATGTTAAATATCTCTGTCATTTCCCAGGACATGTTCCAAAACTTGTATGAAACACGTTTCAGTAAAATACCAGACTATTCTATATTCAAAGATTCCTCCAAGTTTCTAACCCTCCAAATTTCTAATCAGTGTGCATTATGAGTTGCAGAGTACACTGTAACCAAAGGTGGAGCGAGTTTAAAGCCATGATTTTGAGCCTGCTGACATTGATGAGGATAGGAGGCGTGGTGGGTGGAATGGTGTGTCTGGAGACCAGTGGATCCAGGAGTTCATGACCCATGGGGAGCAGAAAACTCTTTTAGTGAGCTTTGGTTGTTGAAATGGGGAGAAATCAGGTAGCACCAGAGATGAAATTATCTAGCTTCCGTTTTTACTTCTCACTTATTTTTGAAATTTGTTAATTTTATTGTGGACCAGATAAAAGGGTAGGCATTTTGAAATGCAGATGAGCTGTGACCAGATGAAAAAAGATTGTTTAAATGCCTGGGAAAATGGAACAAGATCACACACACATATACATGCACACACACACACACACACACACATACACGCACACAGAGAGTGAGAGAGGGAGAGAAAAGAAAATGGTGGAAAATTTCCTCATTTCTTGATAATGTCTGGACAATGAACTTGCTGAGCCTGAGAAAATCTAAGGGAATCTTTTGAATTGGTTTGTGTCTTCTAGGGTTCTGAAATATCAGGGAAATGGAACAAGGACAGGGACTTTGAGAAGGGAGGGGAGAGAGAAGTGTAGAAAAGCTCCAAGGTGTTTCCTAAGGTGGGGTCTCTTGGAAATAAAGTTTGCGGCATTTTTTTGGTGAAACTCTAGCAGTGGTGCCTCTGGATCTATTCTGCATCCTGAGTGATTCACATTCTTTCTCAGAGCTCACAGAAGCTTTGGGGATGTGGAAAAGCTGGCTGAGGGCAAGAACAGGGCTGTATGTTAGATTTGCACACGCAGCTCTCCCACTAGGGATTCCAGGAAAGGCAACTATAGCCAAAACTGATCTTGAAACAGACTGGAAGCCTGAACTTTCGGTGAAGACCAAGGACCATCAATGCTCTATGCTCTATTATTTCTGAACTTGTTTTTTTTTTTTTTAAAAAAAAAGAACATGTGAACCATCATCTGCAGGCTGGTTATGGAGTCCCCGAGAGGAGATGAAGTTATGTTGCTGTGACCTAAAGTCATTTTCTGTAGAAGAGGTCAAATGAGAATTTGGGCATTTTTCTGAATTGGTTCAAACTCAAAGGTCAGCTTGTTCTCCAGTGGAAGACATTAAAAGGCTCAAAGAAGGAGTTGTTAATTTAATTTAAAATGTTCCTGTTTTAGTTGCAAAAATCTATCTGAAAACCTCATAATTAAGGCATTGTGGCAATCCTGGTTATAAGAGATTTACACACATGCACACACACCTCGCCCCAGGCCTTTCTTTAGATTTGTGGTATTTAAATCTGCTTTGCCATTTTAATTTCCTATTAGTGTGTGCTCTTTTCTCCCATCATGCATATTCTTTGTGGTGTCTAAGAAAACATTTTGTAAAAGGAGTAGAAAATTTTACGCTATGTTTTTTACCCTTTATGAGCCTCTTTTGCAGTGCTGGGAGTCCTTATGGCTGCCCTGGGATGCTCGGGAGGTCTAGCAGTATCAGGAATTGGACCCAGGACTTTTGCATACTAGACAAATGCTTCATCCCTTTGAGTTATCACCTTAGACCTTTACACTTTGCTTTATTTTTTTTAACCAGAAAAGCAATGTGAATGAACTTTAAGTAAAAGTATTTAGCCAAAGAATAAACCTGATATATCCACCACAAGAAAAATAGTTTTATTGGTATTTACTTTATTCCTTCACTAGTGGTCTTGAGTGTGTGTTTAATTTACTTACACTCAGGCTTGGGCTTGTTCTGTTATATATACAGCCTTTAAAGGTACCACTTAATTGTAAGTACATGAGAGGGAGATTTATTCTCTGTAGTTTATTAGAGACTCTCACTTTGGTAGATAAGCATGAGCCTGTGTTGTATATTCTACCCCTAAACCAGGAATGGGATTGATTCCTTCATATCACATGTGGAACAGGTGGGAATTTGCATATTAGGGAGCAAAAGCACGTGTCTTCATGTACACCTCTTGTAGGTTTGATTGCTCATACAGGTAAGCGTAAATATTCAGTGCTACTGAATGAACATCCCAGAGAAGTCTTTGGATGTCCCTTCCCAGTCCATCCTAATTTAATTCCTCTATCATATCTAATTTTCTGTTATTTAGTCAGTCACTTACTCACTGATTTTCAAATGCAGATGAACTGTGGCTAGATAAAAAAAAAGATGGTTTAAATACCTGGGGAAAATGAAATAAGGTCAGAGAGAGAGAGAGAGAAACTGGACAGTGAACTTACTTGCTGGGGCCTTGGTTTAGCTTGCAAACTGAGTCCTGAGTAATAGTTCTCCCTAGGTTGAATTCAGTGGTATGTTGATAGAGGCTCTCTGTCAACAATAAGCCTTGATGAAAGCATTTGCCAATTCCTTTGGTGTCAATATTTCCCCAGTGGCTGATTTCTGGTTCTCATTGTGAAGTCATTGATATGGGCCTGGGAAGAGAGGCACTGCAATAGATTCATGAGTGAATACAATTTACCTTACCTTCTACCTCATAGGCTTTCTGATGTAACTCATATTCCTTTTATAGATTTTTTTATAGCCTTGGTTTAGTTTTAAATCCTTGCATACCGCCCCCCACTGCAGTGTCTTTGTTTGCTCAGAAGCTGGATACTTGAAGTTGTTCTTTCTCCAATTTATTAATCCAGTGAATCATTTATGCTTTCACTTCACAGACATGCAACTGACTGTCACCAATTATCAGACATTTTCCCATACACTGGGAATAAAGCAGTAAAACCAAAGCCCGTGCTTTAGGAAGAGCGGAACTATTATAAAACATAAGAAATTTCTAGGTAAGAAGGATCTGAAACAGAAAAGGCAGGAAAGCGAAAAGAGAGTGACAAGAGGGGCACTATCGGGGATAGGTTTTACAGGGACAAGGTCTTGGGACTCAAGTAGCCATTTAAAAATGTACAGAAAAAGCCTCTTGGGTTAAAGAAATGGTGCATGCAAAGACAATAACATGAGCACAAACGTCGCATATTTAAAGAACAGCGGGAGGAGGATGGACCTGTAAAGGAGCTAGCACTAAGGGTGGTGACAGGGATAGTTCCAAAAAGTGTAGCTAGCTCCTAGATCATGCACCGCCTGGAAGGCCAGTGATAGGGACATGGATTTTATGCTCAGTAAGAACAGAGCAAGGGCAGGCCATGCTGATTTTTAGATGGAGGGCCTAGAGCAGCGATTCCCAACCAGTGAACCTCTCACCTTCAGGACATGTTAGCCATGCAGCTTCTTTTTTTAAACAATTTTATTTTCTTTTTATAAAGTAGTTCATAATGTTTGATTACATTTAATATTCGAACACCAATCCCACCACCATTACACTTTCCCACCACCATAGTTTGGATGTTTGCATCCCAAACCCTAACCACTGCCTTGAAGCAGAACCAAAATAATTTTATTTTGTATTGTTTGTTATGAATAAACTGCCGAAAATCCTCAAAAAAAAACCTTGCTTAGAGGAGAGTGTGTGAAGATTGTTGTATTTCACCCAGGAGCCATCCCTTCAATAAGAGATTACTAATACGTTGTTAAGGGTTGAGTCTTATGTGATTATATATATATATATACATATATACATACATATATACACATATATATATATATATATATATATATATATGGGCTGGAGCAATAGCACAACGGTTGGGCGTTCGCCTTTTACACGGCCGACCCAAGTTCGATTCCTTCGCCCCTCTTGGAGAGCCCGGCAAGCTACCTGTGTGTATTGGATATTGGATATGCCAAAAACAGTAACAATAAGTCTCTCAATGAGAGACGTTACTGGTGCCCGCTCGAACAAATCGATGAGCAACGGGATGGCAGTGACAGTGACATATATATATATACATATATATATATATATATTTGGATATATCTGTAAACTTATACTTCCCTCTAAGATTGAACGCCTTCTACTTTAAACCCCATCAAGTGTGGTGCACTACTCTTGGAGTATGAGTGGAGTGAGATATGAGATATAGCAGCCTTGTGGTCCAGGGATAGATTTATTCATGGGTGAGGCTTAGTCTGAGCATGTGTATAGTGGCTATGAACAGGGTGCAGGTTGAGTTTTGGAGGTTTTTGGCTGCCAGGGTTGGGTTCCTTGGGGCAGGGAGGGACCTCACCCACCCCGCTTTGAATAAAACAGCTGGGCACAGGGTCTGGTGGCCATGCAGTTTCTTAACCACCATCCCAAACCTACTGAACCAGAGACTTTGGGGGTAGTATCATACCATCTGTCTGTGCTTGAACAAACATGCTAGGTGATTCTAATATGTGCTTGAGCTTGAACTATAGCGCTAGATTATAGCAAGGACTCTTGTTGGCTTTCATAAGTCAGAGCCATTATCTTCTCTGCAAGTTTATGCGTCACTTTTCTTCACATTATGTTAAAACACTTAAGGTTTTTTTTTTTTATTATTGAATCACCATGTGGAAAGTTACAAAGCTTTCAGGCTTAAGTCTCAGTTACATAATGCTTGAATACCCATCCCTTCACCAGTGCATAAATTCCACCACCGAGAACCACGGTAAACCTCCCCCCCCGCCCCCCCAGCCCCCAGCCCCTCACCCCGCCTGTGTAGTTGATAAATTTCACTTTACTTTCTCTTTACTTTGATTACATACAAACACAAAAACTCACTATTATTGTTTGGAGTTTCCCCCCACCACCAAGTCGGACCTGCTGGAAAGGAAGCATTTAATAATTTGTTTTCCATTGCTGAGAATGAAGAGATATGAGGTCGTGTGGCCACAGTAGCGGCCTTGAGGTTCTAGAATTCTGTATTTTAGCATTTTAGTGACTAAGTCCAGAGGGCTTTCTGCCAGAGGTTGCATCATTGCTAGCTCGTACCTCTCTGCTACTTTATATTCCACATATGAGAGCAATATTTCTATGTCTGTCTCTTTCTTTCTGACTCATTTCACTCAACATGATACTTTCCATGTTGATCCACTTATATGCAAATTTCATGGCTTGATGCTTTCTAACAGCTACATACTATTCCATTGTGTAGATGTACCAAAGTTATTTTAGCCAGTCATCTGTTCTTGGGCATTCAGTTTTTTTCCAGATTCTGGCTATTGTAAACTGTGCTGCGATGAACATACAAGTGCAGATGTCATTTTGACTATACTTTTTTGCTTCTCCGGGGTATATTCCCAGGAGTGATATTGCTGGGTCAAATGGGAGCTCGATTTCTAATTTTTTGAGAAGCGACCATATTGTTTTCCAGAAGGGCTGAACCAGTCGGCATTCCCACCAGCAGTGTAGCAGGGTTCCTTTCTCCCACAACCACGCCAACAGCGCAATCTACAGAATGGGAAAGGATATTCACCCAATACCCATCCGATAAGGGGTTGATATCAAGGGTATACAAGGCACTGGCTGACCTCTGCAAAAAGAAAACATCCAACCCCATCAAAAAATGGGGCAAAGAAATGAACAGAAACTTTCTCAAGGAGGAAATACGAATGGCTAAAAGGCACATGAAAAAATGCTCTTCATCACTAATCATCAGGGAGATGCAGATCAAAACAACTATGAGATACCACCTCACACCACAGAGAATGGCTCATATCCAAAAGAACAAAAACACTTAAGGTTTTAAATAAACAATAGAGGCTCCCATGAAGACAGTTTCACAAGCCGCTAGGTCTACATGTCCTGGGGTGGGTATTGAGTTGAGCCACCCACACACAACTCTCTTTACTAATCTCCAGATTAGAGCCTTACCTGTGTACTTTTTTTAACTTTTTGGGTCACATTCAGTGATGTGCAGGGGTTACTCCTGGCTCATGCACTCAGGAATTACTCCCTCGGGACCATATGGGATTCTGGGAATCAAACCCGGGTCGGCCGCGTGCAAGGTAAATGCCCTACCCGCTGTGCCATTGCTCCAGCCCCCTACCTGTGTACTCTTAAGGCCTATGGTGATTACATCATTCTCTTCCCCGAAGACTTACTTTTTCCTGTTAGTTTTCCTATATGATGATTCTCTCCATCTGTTTGAAATCTAGCAGAAAGAACAGTTTGCAATACAGCATAAAAGGTTACATAATTTATATGTAACTTATATGAATTGTTCTGTGATACAAAATCCAAATCATATTAATTATGGCTCCAGTTCCTACCAATTTGAGACTTTTGCCCTTGCTTAAAAGGATAAAAGAATGCCAGGGCTTAGGTAACCTCTATGTGGCTGCAATGAATTGAAGATCTACAGCCCTCGCCCAGAATTTCTTAATTGCATGTGTAAGAGTAACCAAGTACAGGGTTAATGTAGCCAGTATTATTCTGATCATCACTCAACTTTATTAATTTCACAAGTACCATCTTTTTTTAGGGACATACTCAACATTAACTCAAGGACATTTCTTAAAAGTCAAAGGCAGAATCTTCAGAGTCTAGTAGTTAATAATTCGTTTTTATGAGTTATATGTAGCTGTATTGTATGCAGGTCCTTAACAATCCAATGTGGATGTTTCATCTGCAGAATTCGTGCTGATGAGCTCAAGCTAACAATTCACAGGGATTATTCTGCAGGTGTTTTGAGCTCCAATTCTAGCAACTAGATTTAGATAGAATTCAATATCCATTGTCTGAAACTTGGAGATTTAGCTTGTCTTAATCAAAATGAAAAACAAAACAAAGCCCAAGACTTCCAGCTCGAGAAGTTACCAATTTGAAGTGTAATTCAAGATTCCTAGCATTTCCCAAAATAAGAATTATTACTGTGATATTTGTTCAAATATAATCATGCAGGCATATTTCCAAACATATCTGTTATTATAAGAAATTTTAGCAGCAGAAATATTTTTTCAAGGATTATAAGTTTGTATAATTGTACATCAGGGGAAATATGGATAGAAGGGCCTCTTACATGTTGAGATGCAGTACATAGTTGCCTATTATATTTTTCAATTTCTTGTTCATGAATTTCAGTTTAAAATATATTCAGTTTTTTCCCTAATTTTGTCCTTTTGTGCATAGATTTCAGAAATAAAATCAACCATGTCATGGAATTTAAAATGCTTTTTGAGACTAAAATCTTCTGCACTGTAAAGTGGTTATTTAAAATTTTATTTACATAGTTATTATCTCTCATCTGGGGAGTCATGCATTTATCTGTTTTCAGTGTGCTTTTCAGTGTAACTTTCCAAAGATTATTATTATTCACTAATTCCTACTGAGAGTTCTTCTTTTTCTTTAATGGTTCCTTGGGTAAGAGTCGCATCACTCCATCATGACTAAGTTAATGAGAACCAGGGGACATGATTGTCTCCTGCAGAACTGAGTTGACAGAACTCAGACACTCAAGAACGTATCTGTGATGTTGAACTCCATACATGGTGTTTGCATAGTCACAAGGTCATCGACACTAATCCATAAACATCTCTGCTGTCGGTTTACAGTAGCCAAAATCTGGAAAATTTCCGAGTGCCCAAGAACAGATGACTGGTTAAAGAAACTTTGGTACATTTACACAATGGAATACTATGCAGCTGTTAGAAAAGATGAAGTCATGAAATTTGCATATAAATGGATCAACATGGAAAGTATCATGTTAAGTGAAATGAGTCAAAAAGAGAGGGAGAGACATAGAAAGATTGCACTCATCTGTGGAAGAGAAAATAACAGAATGGAAAACTAATACCCAAGAATAGTAGAGATAAGGATCAGGAGGTTTACTCCATATCTTGGAAGTCGCCTCAAATGCTGGGGGGAAGGCAGCTCAGATAGAGAAGGGAAGACCAAATAAAGGGTATTTGGAGGACCAGCTCGGGTTGGGAAATGAATGTAGACTATAGATGGAACAGAATGGCCACTTGATGCCTCTAATGCAAACTACAACACCCAAAAGGAAAGAGACAACAAAAGGAAATGCCTTGCCACAGAGGCGGGGTGGGATGGGGGTGTGGGGGTGCTGGGAGGGATACTGGGATCATTGGTTGTGGAGAAGGGTCACTGGTGGAGGGATGGGTGCTTGATCGTTGTGTGACTGAAATGCAAGCATGAAAGTTTGTAAATCTGTAACTGTACCCCACAGTGATTTACTAATAAAAATTTTTTTATAAAAGCAAAATAAAACAAACATCTCTGCTAGTTACCACAATCTGCATCATATCATCTCATATCATATCTTGGTGATCTTTTATGAATTAATTCAGGATTTCATGACCTGACTTCCAATCTCTGACACCCTTTGTATCATCCGAGTATTTCTATTTCTTTTCCTGTATGCACACATTCACATAAACATTTGTGAATAAATAATGCAAGTTCTCAAATTAAAGTTTATTGACTGAATTGAATTATGAAAACTATTGTCATTACCACTCTAATCAAGAAACACCAGAAATGAAAATTAGTGAATGGATTATTAACATACTTTCCTGAAATCCCTTCAACTGCCTGATAGGGATCTGAAATCTAGTCTAATTCCAACTATTCCGCTTGTTGGGGGAAGGGTGGTATGTAGATATTCTTACTCCCCACTCTCTCATCATGATAGGTGGTTGTTTTATTTTATTGTTTTTATAACAGCATACCACAAATTTAGTTACATGAAAAACAAGTTGATTGACTTAAGCCTACAAGTTGTTTATCTTCTGACCTCTTAGAGCTCAGTAATCTGAAAGGGTCTCTCCTTGGGCTAAAATGGAGGCATTGGTCAGACCCCTTCTAAATGCTCTCAGGGAAAGTTATTTATTTATTTTTCCCATTTTTTTAGAAGCCACCCACATTTTTTGACTTATGGCCTCTACCCTGTCTTCAAAACAGTGATATCATCTCTTCAAATCTATCAGACTCTAATTTGCCTGTCTCAGTGCCAAGGATTCTTAGAGTTCTACTGGTTCTATTGAGCTAATCCAAGATAATCCCTATCTCAGTATCCATACCTGTAGCACTGTAGCACTGTCATCTCATTGTTCATCAATTTGCTTGAGCGGACACGAGTAATGTCTCCATTGTGTGACTTGTTATTACTGTTTTTGGCATATTAAATATGCCACAGATAGATCCATACCATATCTGAAAAATTCTTGGAAGTCCCAGGGCTTGGGGATTCTTTCTTGGAAAAGGGTGCCAATGGGGATACTCTCTGAAGTATGAAAATTCAGTGTCAAATGCATATTTTTTACAGTGGAGCATCTATTTAGCAATGGTTGTTTTGGAATTTGCTACAGTTCCACACATACCTTGGATTCCTGTTCTGTGGTCAGGCCAGCTTCTTATCATTACTCCAACCTGGTTCTGGATGTTAGTCTCCCCTTGGACTGTAGAGCTGATGTTTTTACTTTATGTCACTGATTTATAAGATGCTTGCTTTCTACAAGGGGCATCTTTATACTCAATATCAAGTAAGCCTCTTAGACCTTCAGAAAAAAACAAACTTGACAGGTTTTGAAGGACAATCAGCATATCACTCATACTAAGCAATATTTAGATGACACCTTAGTGGGATCAGTTGTTAGGGCATCATTAGGATAGTAAAAGCTCTTTGAAACCAGATCACATTGTGTAGACATTTTTATTTTTATTAAATTGCATTTCCCACTCTCAGCCCACCACCCAACATCTGCCTATTTTCAGACATACAGGGTGTTCAGTAGCACCTACTTCAGTGTGTGCAAGATACTTCCTAGTACCTCTCCTTAGAATGCCGTAATTGCTTTAGATTCTATTCTACCTAGCACACCAAAGATGCAGTCAACTGATCTATGCATCCTTTGACAACTATAGTTCCATTTACTTTATTTAGAAACAAATGTAATTACTTAAACTGGAGAGACAGAACTACTTTTGCAGTAAAGTCAAAACATGCATCAACACTCATCTCTATAATTATTTCACTAGGAAAAAAAAGTCCTCACTGTTTTATCTCATTAGTGAAGAGAGTCTTTGACAGTGGTTGAAACCTTACTGAATTTTATGTGCCGAGTCTGCTCCTCCTGACTGTAAACTTAACTGGTCAGCTCTCCCTTGGTTTCTAAGAGACATGCAGACAAAGTTTAAGCACTTCTACTGCATGTTTCTAAGACATGCCTTTAAAGATAGAACACTTTGATGCAGATGGCTCTGAATTGAGTATTGTTTTCTATCTTCTCCTTAAGTATTATTAGACAGGATCAAGGAGTAATAAACTTTCATAAAGGAACATATAGTAGCTCTTTTAGGTCATGTGGACCACATGATCTTTTCTCTTGAACACCTCAACTCTACTAAACCAGGCTGCATAAGTGTGCAAATGCTCATGGATATACAGCAAATCTTTATTTGCAAAAACACATTTGATTTAGATCACATGCTTTGGTTTTGATGACCCTTGGGCAACATACTTAACCTCTCTAAACATTAGTGATCTTAATATGAATATTAAGAATTGACTTTCAGGATACTATTAAAATTGAATAAGGTAGTGTACATTTAGTTCTTCAAACAGTACCTGGCACAAAGACAATGATCAATATATACTTTGATGGATGCATAGATAGATTGAGGGAAGGATGAATGGATGAGTGCATGAATGGATGAATAAATAGGGAAGAGAGAAAGATAGGAAGTCAAAATCTGGGTGGGTGGAGCAGCCATATTGAAACTTAATCTTTTGCACAATGATTTTCTAGTTTCTGAGAAATAGGGGCAGTGACTGAGTGGAAATAACTGGTCCCATAATTCATATCTTATTCATGTGGATAATTAATATACATAGACATTTAACAAAACAATAGCACTAGAGAGGTAAACTTCAGAGACTTGTGCCACTGTAAAAAGTAGTCCCTTTCCTACTGCCATCTCTCACCTATAGGCAGGCACCATTTTATTTTGACAGCTAGAGTCATCCCACCTATCCTCAGTCCTTCCTAACTTTCGTCAGTGACTCTAGGAAGATTAATAAAATCCATTTATGAAGGTGTCTTAGGCATGGGGCCTCTTCCTAACCCAAAGATGAATTCATTCTTATAAACTTAAAAATGAGAGCAAACAAAACAAACATCTATGAATGCAGCAGCTATGTGTACCTGGGTCGAGAACACAACACGAGGAACAACTTGGCGCCAGAACTGCACAGGAGGAAGAGAGCAGCATGGAATGCCTTCAAGAGCGTGAAGAAGTGGTTAAGAGGATGAAGACCCTCCGGCTCTGGACACATCTTTGTGACTCCACCTTTCTTCCTGCACTAACATACGCCTCAGAGATCTGGGCCCTACGAAAACAGGATGAGAATGCTATTCGGGTATCCCAAAGAGGAATCGAAAGAGCTATGCTTGGAATATCATGTTTTACTCAAGTGAGAGAAGGAATCTGGAGTTCCAACCTCCATCGACGATCAAGAATCAGGGACACTGTCTCATTTGCCAAGGCGTCAAAAATTAGATGGGCTGGACACATAATGCGATTTAGAGACGACCGGGACGTCAAAAGACTGCGTGGCCACCCACCTACGAGATGGTCAGACTTCTTCTACAAAACCCTGAATGAACGATTTGAGGCTCTTAGTGTTCCTGGAGTGAGCAGATACCATTGGGCTACACTAGCACGCAACAGGGACGAATGGAGATGTTACTGGTACCCACTCGAGCAAATGGAAGATCAATGTGATGGCAAGTGATACAAGTGATACTCAAAAATAATATTCATAAAAGCAGAATATTGACCAATATTAAAGACACTTTGTTAAAAAATGAACATTTTCAAGTGGAGAAGTAGAGAGCAGATGGCCAGAAGCAAGGCTAGGTACAAAAACAAAACAAAACAAAACAAAACAAAACTAAGGCTCTCTTGTCTTTGTCTACCATTTTTAAAGGTGGGTCGTCCTTCTGGGATTCTTCCGAACTAATCAGTTTGGCCCGTGTTCACATTCAGTCTCTTGTCTGAAGGTGTACACGTCTTGCTGGATGTTTTGCAGGGTATTATCTTCTCCTTGTTAAGTTTCTTCCAGGGTCTTTATTGGGTGATTTTGACCAGCCCCTACCAGTTTGGATTCAGAACATTCTATTAGGAGATAACTTACTCAGGCAAGGGTTCTTCGGTCTGGGTCAAGAGCATTTACTTTCTGGACAGTGGTCTCCTATGGAATCCATAACAGAGGCCTAGAGTTGCCGGTGTTTTCCCGTTGTCCTCTGCGTTTCTTCTCTAAGGCGTCTGTCTTCCTTGTCCAGGTGGTTTACCAGCTGTGGTGACTCCTGGTTCTTCATGTTTTCAGCCTGTTTTTGCCAGTGACTGACTTGTTTTCCTGAAGGCCTCCTAAGTAGTCTGGGTAGATGAAGCATGCTCATAGACATATTCATTTGAAATAAAAGACAGACCTTTGCAGTATTTGAGCAATTAATAGAGATGTCACCCCCATCCCTGTTATTAATCACTCTTCAAAATAAATTGAAGAAACTGAAACTGAAACTTCTGGTTTTCAGCTTTTGCGGCCGACCCAGGCTCGATTCATCCGTCTCTCTCAGAGAGCCTGGCAAGCTACTGAGAGTATCTCACCTGAACAGCAGAGCCTGGCAAGCTACCTGTGCTGTATTTGATATGCCAAAAGCAGTAACAAGAAGTCTCACAATGGAGACGTTACTGGTGCCCGCTCGAGCAAATTGATGAGCAATGGGATGACAGTGATACAGTAGTACAGTCTCTGAAACAAACTATCTCCATTTGAAACTTGCACATTAGTGAAGATGCTTATTTTTTTAAGGACAGAATAAATAAAAGTGCTGTACAACACAGAAAACAAAGCCTGAAAATTAGAGCTTTCTTACAACAATAGGGGGTAGAATTTTATAGTTGGGAGTGTGAGAAGATGGGACCAAAGTATAGGTAATACAAAACCCTGTCCTTACTCTACTCTGTAGCTCCTAATTCAGAAATACTTAGTCTATTCAAAGGAGAAATCTGAGTTTATCACATCAGTACTTTATATGATTAGCATGTGATGAAACATTATAAAAATGAATTCAGATCTTTCTGAGAGTTTGGGCATGCAAAACAAGTAAAACCACATTAATCTATGGCTTATTCTTACCGAATCTCATTAATTGTCAAGGCCATCCAGAGATCATCAAGGTTTGTGCTCACCATTTAAATCTAAATAATTAGACAAATTAATAAATAATAAAGAAACAGAGGTTGGTGGGTGAAAGAATAGAGTTATTTGGATTTTTCAAGGGGAAATAGAGGCTGCCTTCACTGGCTTGAATGGAAGAATCATTTGAAAACCAAGGATAGCATCTGTCAATGGTGCTTAATGCACTGACCATATGACCCAGAATTTTCAAGACAGCTCCAACTTTCCATTACTTTTTTCCATAAACTATATAATCCGGCAAATGGGGGAAGAGTAATTTAATTTTTAGGACACATGATGTATTTTTTACATTTGGCTTAGAAAATGTGATCCATGGGAAAATGAAGTCCCAATAGTTAGATTTGTGCTGTTAGTTGAACACATTTTAACATCCAGAGAGCCAGTATCACATTCCCTACAAAATATACACCATCAAGATGAGAATGGAGATAGAAGTGGGAATTTGTGAATTAGTAGACATATTTATGATGGACATATTTCACATCAATCAACTCATTTTTATATTGAGTTATCCTCCTCAGGAGTTTCCAACAATTATAAGTCAATACAAGCTCATTTTTAAGCTGACTCTCACATTGTTATAGTTGGTGTTGCATCTACACCATCACTGGCTGCTTCAGGTAATGTGCCAACCATTACAACCTGACTTCCTCTTCTGTAATTTTTTTTTAATTAGTGAATCACCGTGAGGGTACAGTTACAGATTTATACATTTTTGTGCTCATGTTTCCCCCATACAAAGTTCGAGAACCCATCCCTTCACCAGTGCCCATTCTCTACCACCAGTAAACCCAGCATCTCTCCCACCCTCCCCAGTCCCGTCTCCCCCCACCCCACACTGCCACTATGGCAGGGTATTCCCTTTCGTTCTCTCTCTCTGATTAGGTGTTGTGGTTTGCAATAAAGGTGTTGAGCGGCCATTGTGTTCAGTCTCTATTCTACATTCGGCACGCGCCACCCCTCCCCCGCATGACCTCCGACCACATTTTACTTGGTGTTCCCTTCTCTGAGTTGCCCAGGATGAGAGACCAGCCTCCAAGCCATGGAGTCAACTACTATTCTTGGGTGTTAGATTCCTAGTATGTCAGTGAACACATCTTCTGTAATTCTTTTTGCTGGAGCATTCTGAGATTGAGATGAGGCTCTGCCACAGCTGCTTGTGGGGTTGAGGATGAAGAGAGGATGAGGTGGGCAGAGAGGGCAGGAGAGGGAAAAGAGATCGAACCAGCTACCTAGATGGAAGAACAAGCTGCCATACTCTTACTACCAGATTTAACTTTACAGGAAGAATGAAAGAAAAAATATGCAAAATGATCTCATATTTTCTAGACCAGGAAATGTGCTTGGGGACTTGTACATTTTATTGCGTTTTACATTCATTCATCTATTTATTTTTTATTCTCCCCAGAAGCACACATGCCATATCTCTGGATAACAAATGATATTTTTAAACCTCTAGTTTATGAACAATTAAAATGTGTTTCAGATGGGGTTAAGGTTCTCTTCCATGGTCACAGAGCAATTTCAGTGAATATAGACCACCTAGTAAGGGCTTTAGCTCCAATACTCATGTCTTTGGCTGTATATCTTGGTCCTTTCTATCCTAGTAAAGCTTACTGGATCTTATTTGTGAGTGACTTTTGGGACTGTTGTGTCTGTGTTCATATTTATGCCTTGCTTTAGAGGAAAGATGTTTCATGGATCTTGTTAAAGAGGGTTCTGTAACTGATTATGTCTCTTTCTCACACTGGCTGCCAGGAAACTTCCAGAAAAATTCAGACCTTATCTACAGAAAACCTGATGGCTAACATTTGTGGATCTTTGCCATGGTGATCAGGATGTCCTTATTCCAGTTATGAGTCTTCACTTTATTTGTATTTCTCTCCTGTTGCATCCTGTGCCTTATGTAGGTTGTCTTGGATATTCTGTTGTGGTGAGTTGTGGTGAATGGATGAAGGAATGAATGAATAACTGAACACCAAATGTATTATGTGTGCACCTCTAATGATTGGATATTAACCATGAATCACACAAGTTTTGTGGGTTGCATTTTTTTTTTTGGTCTGGAGAAGGGCATACCTGGAGGTACTTGAAGCTTACTCCTATATTGGCACTCAGGAATTACTCTTGTCAGTGTTCAGAGAAGCATTGGGGTACAAGAGCTTGAACACCAGTTCTAAGCAAGCACCAGTGCAAGGCAACCCACTGTACTATCACTCCAGCCCTGAATTGCATTCTTTCTGCATTTTCCTCCATTTTTCCCCCCAGAACATTCAGAGCTAGTTAAGTTAAAGATGAAGATTGTTGCCCCATTCTCATTTCAACTTCTGCAGTTCTGGATAGATTGTGCTTTGTACACAGTTGTATCAAAGTCCTACGTGGTCTTAACCTTTTGCTAGATATGGCTTCTGAAAATCATTTGTTTATGCAGTCATTTGAGCACCTTGATGAATGCATTGGACTGCTTGCAATATTAATAACTCATGCTGTTCTAACCTTATGTTCCTGATAAAGGAATTCTCTGCTGTTTAAGGCTCCAGGATGAATAATGGTTGAGTATTTCTATTGTCCTCTTAAAATGGAGATTACTATATGTTGAATCACAACAGAACTACTTTTTTATAGGCTGTGAATAGCATAAAGGCCCATCATGTTATTCCAGGCAGTGCCAAGTGAATGGATAATGGTGAGCCAATTATTATAAATAATGCCTTGTTTCTTCTTGGCCCCTGTGCAGACCTCACAGAGCAGGATTCTATTAAAGGCTGGGAGATGATATTAAAGGAGACAGTGTTAGCGCCAGCACCTAGCACAGTGCCTGGCACAAGTCAGAACTTCACGCAGGATAATCAGAATCTGAGCAGAGCAGGCGTTTTCCTTTTGCTGTGCTTTTTTCCTTCACTCCTTGCTCTTTTAAGAGTTGAAAATAATTAGCAGTTTTCATTCACCTCCCTGGATTATGGAAATCCTGGCAGGACCACGGACTTGGGTTGCTTTGCCAAACTCCCGAGACAGGGTCAGACAACTGAACAGAACAGAATCTGTTTTTAGTAGAAACAAAAGAGGAAAAAAAGGATTAAAGATAGAGAAAATGATGCTACGATTAGTCAGTGAGTAGAGGCAAGGCTAGACATGAATACCTGAATCTAGCATTCAGAGTCAGGACTACTGGGGATGTACTGAAATGTAGGAGTTGGCTAGAACAGAAGTTTCTGGAATGATATGGATGGTGTCAACTGTACCAGCAGTGTGTCTGGGTAAATATTAAAATATTGTGTGAAAATTATAATTCAGTGGTTCCTGCAGAATAAGAACATGTTTCCGAGATCTTTTGGATGCTGTTGAGTTGACCCCAATTTATTATTATTAATGTTGGTTTGGGATTAACAAATTTAATTCATGGTCAAGGCTTACTCCTGGCTCTGCACTCAGGGATCACTCCAGGTGGTGCATCAAGGATCATGCAGGGTGCAGAGGAATCAACTCCAGTCATTCATATGCAAGACCAACTCCTTAACTCTGGTACTATGTCTCCAGCTCAAGCACCAAGTTCTTTTTTTTTAAAATTTATTTATTTTTAATTAGAGAATCACCGTGAGGGTACAGTTACAGATTTATACACTTTTGTGCTTATACTTCCCTCATACAAAGTTTGGGAACCCATCCCTTCACCAGTGCCCATTCTCCACCACCCGTAAACCCAGTGTCCCTCCCACCCTCCCCAATCCCATCTCCCCCCCACCCCACCCTGCCACTGTGGCAAGGCATTCCCTTCTGTTTTCTCTCTCTAATTAGCTGTTGTGGTTTGCAATAAAGGTGTTGAGTGGCCGCTGTGCTCAGTCTCTAGCCCTCATTCAGCCCGCAACTCCCTTCCCCCACATGGCCTTCGACTACAATGTAGTTGGTGATCGCTTCTCTGAGTTGACCTTTCCCCGGAACGTGAGGCCAGCCTCGAAGCCATGGAGTCAACCTCCTGGTACTTATTTCTACAGTTCTTGGGTGTTAGTCTCCCACTCTGTTATTCTATATACCATAGATGAGTGCAATCTTTCTATGTCTGTCTCTCTCTTTCTGACTCATTTCACTCAGCATGAAACTTTTCATGCCCATCCACTTGACTACAAAATTCTTGACCTCCTTTTTTCTAACAGCTGCATAGTATTCCATTGTATAGATGTACCAAAGTTTCCTCAACCAGTCATCCGTTCTGGGGCATTCGGGTTTTTTCCGGATTCTGGCTATTGTAAACAGTGCTGCGATGAACATACATGTGCAGATGTTGTTTCGATTGTACTTTTTTGCCTCTCTGGGATATATTCCCAGCAGTGGTATTGCTGGGTCAAATGGGAATTCAATATCTAATTTTTTGAGAGTCGTCCAAATTGTTTTCCAGAAGGGCTGAACCAGTCGGCATTCCCACCAGCAGTGAAGAAGGGTCCCTTTCTCCCCACATCCTCTCCAACAGCGGTTGCTTTTGTTCTTTTGGATGTGTGCTAGTCTCTGTGGTGTGAGGTGGTATCTCAAAGTTGTTTTGATCTGCATCTCTCTGATGATTAGTGATGCAGAGCACTTTTTCATGTGCCTTTTGGCCATTCGTATTTCTTCCTTGGTAAAGTTTCTGTTCATTTCTTCGCCCCATTTTTTGATGGGGTTGGATGTTTTCTTCTTGTAGAGTTCAACCAGTGACAAGCACCAAGTTCTTAACTGCACTTCCTGCCACTCTTCAGCCTTATTGCTTTTCTCTCTGAAATTTTGTATCTTTTTTGGAGAAACAGAAATCCGTGTGGAGTCCGTGTTTTCTAAAATCCATATCTTTATTTTTGCTTCTGTATTATAAATAGTTAAGTTGAGGCAGTCTCGTGTAAAAGCATATTCATGATTTCTGGTGGACAGTCCTCATATGCCAGGGCACGAAAGAGGAAAGAATACATTTTATAGGATAGAAGTTATCTAGGATAGAAATATATTCAATTTTTTTTTTTATTTTTTGGATCACACCCGGTGATGTACAGGGGTTACTTCCTGGCTCATGCACTCAGGAATTACTCCTGACGGTGGGTGCTCAGATGGACCATATGGGATGCTGGGGATCGAACCCAGGTTTGCCTCGTGCAAGGCAAACGCCCTCCCTGCTGTGCTATTGCTCCAGCCCCAGAAATATATCCAAATTTACTTCCTACCCAGTTCATCCCAGCATTGCTTGGGGGCCACCCACTACCAGGGACATACCCAGTAGTGCTCCAGCCCTCTAGGTCGATATTTTTTGTTTTACTTTGGGGCCACACCCAACCATGCTCAGAGCTTACTCCTATCTATGCTTTGGGATCCCTCCTGGGGTCTCAGGGAACCATCTAGGGTGCCATGGGTAGAGCCTGGGTCGGCCACATGCAAGGCAAAAGCCCTACCCATTGTACTATCACTCCAGTCCCTAGGTCTACATTTTGTGGTGATCGTGGGATGATGTAGTGCGAGGTATCAAACCAGGGTCAGATGGAGGCAAGGCATTCCCTTTAATCATTGTGCTAGCAAGATTTGCGTGTGTTTAAAAACAGATGAGAAGCCACTGGAGAGGGTGAGGTTGAAGATAGAAACAGGAGGTGTAATTGATGGGAACTGATTCCTAAGGAGAATTGAGGTCAAGGAAGACCCCACCCAGGGGAGAGATGCCCCTTGCTTTAGAAAAGGGATTAAGAAAGAAAGTATGGATGAATGCCAAGGCTTTGTGGGAAAACATCATAACATTCCTTGGAATGGACACTTTGTTTCTCTGTTGTATAGGATAAAGTTGAGGGATAGAGAAGGTTTCAGGAACTTGGCAAAAATTTGTAAAAGTAGCAGTGGGAACAAGATGTAGAGGGCAGCAGCGGGGACTCGAAGAGTCAGCTCAGCTGTAGTAGAAACCCTTCTTCAGTTTGTGAGACTGTGTAACATTCTAGAACAGAGTTTAACAGCCTAGCTGGGGCATGGTTTAGTTTCAGCTGATACAAGGTGTGAGTAGATAAATTGTGTTCCCTAGATTCATATGTTGAAGTCCTAACCTGAAGAATATCAGAACATGACCTTAATTTGAAAGACAGTCCTTGTGTATATAACCAACAACAAGGTCTGAGGGTTCTAATCCGTTGTGACTGGTTTCCTTATGAGAATGAGAAATTTAGACGTAAGCATGCATGACACACAATTAATCTCGAAAGATTTCTGAACTCTATAATAGTCAATTATTCTTGCTTGTTTCATGTACTCTGTTATGGAATCCCTAACCAATAATGTAAGCAAGATAGAAGTCTAGTTTTTTGGTTTTTTATACCTTAAATGATTGTGAAGGACACATAACAAATAATTTGAGAGCATATTCTAAAATTATTATTAAAGAGCTGGCTCAAGGAATATAAGGATACAAGGTAGGTTGGAAAGAAGATAAAATAACAGAGGGTTAAGATAAAAAAAGCAAAAGAATATGGTATTTGGTGTTAAAGTGTTCTTTTCTCTCCTAAACTGTAATTGTGAGTTACTCCTAGGATCACAGTTTCCTGGGAAATCTCATCCTGATTCAGAATTTTATTGTAAAGGTTAATCTTAGCCTCCAGGTTCTTGCTAAAATGCTCATTGTGTTACTTCTCAAATTA
Source organism: Sorex araneus (assembly GCF_027595985.1). NCBI lineage: Eukaryota > Metazoa > Chordata > Mammalia > Eulipotyphla > Soricidae > Sorex > Sorex araneus. The sequence continues at coordinate 125,782,197 of NC_073306.1, read as the reverse complement.
GAACCTCAGCTTAGATCATAGCCAAGGTATTTGCAAATAATCTTTTCTTTTTAGGCACTGGCTTACATTTACATATGATAACCAGAGATCTATATTCTAGAGGGACTTTCAAGTTATCTGAGCTGTGTGACTATTCAAAGGGCTATGGGACTGGTGTGGATTTAATGAACTGTTTGCCCCATGATTCAGCATCTCCTAGGTTTCTGCACTCAGAGAATTTGCTCATTAGCTTCGGAGACAGATTTTTAATGGAATAAAATAAGGAGGGAAGTGAGTTGTGATTTTAAAAGCTACTGCGATTAAAATCATACGGACAGCTGCTGTTCAGTCTGGTGTCACCCAGTGTGAATGAAAAAGTGCCCGCTGTCAGAAAGCCATTGGGCCATAAATTCTGTTTACTGTACAACAGGCTGCTTTTTTGCCGAGTTTCAAGTTTTCAGAAGACTGCATACCTAGACAACATTGGAAAAAGACAACTTAAAATGCTTATTTAAAAATAATAACTATGAATAATTTTGTAAATCAGGATGCTTTAGTAAAAGTAATTAAAATAATAAAATAACTGTTTTCTTCATTGAAAAACTTGGGCAATTATCATAGCAATTCCATAACTAAAAGATATTATGGCATCTAGTTAGAAACAAAAGAAGTTAAACTATTTGCCAATGACATGATACTATATCTAGAAAACCCTAAAGACTGGGGAATAAAAAGCTTCTAGAAACAATATATTTGTTTAGTAAAGTGTCAAGCTACAAAATTAATATGCAGCAATCCATGGCTTTTCTAGATGCAAATAATAAAATAGAAGAGAGAGATATTTTTTTTAATCCCTTTAATAATTGTGCCTCAGAAAATCAAGTTCTTAGAACTCAGTTTAACTAAAGAGGTGAAAGTCCTAGACAGAGAAAACTGCAAAACACTACTTTAAAAAATAAAACAGGAGGAAATGGAAACACATCCATGCTCCTGTATTGGGAGGGCTAACATAATCAAAATGGCAGTATTCCTCAAAGCATTATACAGATTCAATGCAATCCCTATAAGGATACCCATGGCATTTTTCAAAGAAGTAGATAAAATACTTCTGAAATTTATATGAAAAAATACACCCCACCCCTGAATAGCTAAAGAAATTCCTGTGAAAAAGTTGGGAGTCATCACCTTCCTCAATTTAAAACTGTACTGCAAAGTAGTAGTAATTAAAACAGTGTGGCACTGGAGTGAGGACAGACCCTCAGGTCACTGGAATAGAATATAAAACACAGAGCAGACCCTCAGATATATGGTTAGTTAATCTTTGATAAGGACCAAGAAATAAGAAGTGGAGCAAGAAAAGTCTTTTCAACAAGTGGTTCTGGGAAAACTGATCAGCCACATGCAAAAAAAAAAAAAAAAAAAATAGAACTCAGATCTCTTTCTAAGGCAATACACAAAAGTCAAATAGATTGAAGACCTAGATATGAGACGTGAATTAATAAATTACATAAAGGAAAATTATAGGCAGAACTCTCCATGCCATTGAAGTTAGAGATATCTTTAAGGATACCACTGACCGAGCAAGTTGAAGAAAAAATAAACAAATGGGACCTACATTAAACTAAGAAGCTTCTGCACCTCAAAGGAAATGAAGACCAAAATACAATGAGCACAGACTAGAATAAGTTGTTTTCCCACCACTCATGTAACAAAGGGTTAATATCCAAGATATATAAAATACTGGCAGAACTCTACAGGAAAGAAATATTCAAACTTATCCAACACTGGGGAGAAGAGATGCACAGCAACTTCCTTAAAGAATTAATAAAAATGGCCAAAAGGCATATGAAAAATGTGCTATATCACTAATCATCATAGAAATGCAAATCAAAGCAATAATGAGTTATCACCCCACACTGCAGAGGCTGGTCTTGACTAAAAACAAGAACCGGTATTGCGGGCATATGGGAGGAAAGGGCCCCTTATGCACTGCTGGTTGGAATGTCCACTGGTCTAGCCTTTTTGGAAGACTATGTGGACATCACTGAAGAAACTAGGAACCAATCTTACATATGACCCAGCAACTCTACTCCTGTGATTATATCCCAAGGGCAAAAGCACAATGCAGAAAATACCTCTGTTCATTGTAGCACTATTTACAATAGCCAAAACATGGAAACAACCAAATCCCCATGAACAGATGACTGCAAAAAGAAATTGTGTATACATATCATATGTATACACAATGCCATAAGAAAAGATAAATTCATGCAATTTGCTGCAATGTGGACCTGTGTAGCAAGCAGATCATCTCTCTGAGCATTGATAGCATGTCTCTATCTGGCCTTTGAGCAAGTAGAGTCAAGTGTACATGTGCTATAAGGGGCCCGCTGTAATCAGTTTTGAGACTGGCATTGAGATAATACTCAGTTCTCACCACATTCAGTCCTCACCTCTCTCTGTTCATCCCATGCCTATCACTGTCACTGTCATCCCATTGCTCATTGATTTGTTTGAGCGGGCACCAGTAACGTCTCTCATTGTGAGACTTATTGTTACTGCTGTTGGCATATGCAATACGTCACGGGTAGCTTGCCAGGCTCTGCTGTGCGGGCTCAATACTCTCAGTAACTTGCCGGGCTCTGCAAGAGGGGCGGAGGAATCGAACACGGGTCAGCCGCATGAAAGGCGAATCCCCTACCGCTGGCTGTGCTCTTGCTCCAGCCCTCATCCCAAGCCTAGAAGCATTATTTTTAAGATGTTTCATGTTCCATTAGCAAAACTAATTTTGCTAAGTCCAGGTCGATTGATTCTGGGATTTGGTTGTTACAGATGATTCAGTGAATTTTATAATATAAATTTTGTTTTGCTTTTTGTTTGATCTTTGGCTCAGACCCGGTGATGGTCAGGGCTTACTCCTGGCTCTGTGCTCAGAGGTCACTACTGGTGGTGCTTGGGCCAGGGGGTGTCATATGTGGTAAAAGGGATCAAGCCCGGGTTGGCTGTGTGCAAGGCAAGTGCCTTACCCACCATATTACCTCTCACCCTGTGTAATTGTTTTAAATTTGAGGCTTTGAAAGATGGCATTGGAATATATGGGGGAAGTCTGAAGAACAGAGAGGTTTTGAGGACCAATTTTCCTGAGTGGGGCTGTGAGCTTTAATCAGAGGGAGATGCTTTGTGAGGAGTGTCCTGACAGTTTTTTTTTTTTTTTATCAGCACAGCACAGGGACAGATCTGACTCATGGAGGAAAGCGTGGGGCAATGGCTGCAGGGAAAATGGGCTTATGAGCAAGTGCAATTATGTCTCAGGAAATGAGGGTCTCAGAACTCGTGGTGTTTCCTCTCTGGCCAGAGGAAGCTGGGGCTCCAGAGCAGGGATTGGGAAGGTTCTTTTTATTTTTTCTTTTCTCCAAACCTCTCGGATGCCTCATGATGGAAAATTCATAAACTGTTCTTGGTGACAGTTGTACAAAATGAAAAGCTCCGTGAATGTGTGGAGAATAGATTATCCTGACTGCCGTTAAGCATTTGACAAATTGGGAGTTCTGTCATACATCAGAGAACAAAGGCAGGAGAATGAGGCATGGTGGGCATCGTCTAAACACAACACACCTGCCCGCTCTTCTGCATCGTTTATCTTCCTGAGGGTGGGGGTGAGAAGGGATAGGGGAGATGGGAGATAGTGAGCCTGTAGGGGAAATGGGGGGCATCTCCAGTCACCTCACTGGGGCTAAGGGGTGCATCCCGCCCTGGGCTTCTGTCTTGCTCTGGGAGATACCTCCATGTAGACTACTTCTTGTTTTAAGTTCTTGCACCCAAGATTGCCCGTGCATCTGACGTGGCAGGGTCTGTGCACACACTAATGGTCTATGTGTTCCCATGTGTTCTGGGAGGTGGGCAAAATGATGCAATTGCTTTGGAAAGCAAGTTGGGAGTTCTTCAAGAAGTAAATGTAGACTTACCATATGACACAGAAATTCCACTCAATTATAAATCCAAGTGAAAAAAAGACATATATTCATCTGAAGGTTTGGAGCAGCATTAGTTCCAGTGGTGCCTAGTGGTGAAGCAACCTAGTGGTCCTTCAGCTGATGTAGGGTGGGGCAGACCTATCTAGTTTGTTGGCAAAATTGGCAATTTGAAGGAATGAAATTCTGATATATGCTACAACATGAATGACCCTTGAAACATAAGGGAAAGTGAAAAAAATCCCAAAGGTTCACATATTATATAAGTTCATATTAATAATGCCCAGAATAGAGAAATAAATTAGGACAGATATTTATTTGGTATCTGTATGCTTCCTAGGGCTGGGAACCATCAAGGAAATGGGAGAGGAATTGGTGAACATGTGTGGGGTTTCTGTTGAGAGCCATAAAACTATCCTAAAACTGATTGGATGATGATTACACAATATTGTGAATATAAGTAAGTTTATTGAAAGGGTGGACAATAGGTTAATTGCATCTAGATGAAAATATTATCTTACACACAGACACACACACACAAAGACAAGCACTTGAAGTGCAAGAGGTAGCCTAAGTATCTGAAATACTCTCCTGACTCACAGATTAGTTTGAAAAATCTTGGCAGTACCTTGCTGCTTAGCTTTAAATGTTCATTACTTCATCTTTCACTCTTAAAATTGCTCTTCAGTGCTGGCGTGGATGTGGGGAAAAAGGGACACTCTTTCACTGTTGGTGGGAATGCCGACTGGTCCAACCTTTCTGGAAAACAATATGGATGTCCTTGAAAAACAAGAAATTGAGCTTCCATATGACCACACAATACCACTTCGGGGAATATATCTCGAGGATGCAAAAAAGCCACAGTAGAAATGACATCTGTACCTATATTTTGATTGCAGCGCTGTTCACAATAGCCAAAATCTGGAAACAACCCAAGTGCCCTAGAACAGATGACTGGTTAAAGAAACTTTGGTACATCTACACAATGGAATACTATGCAGCTGTTAGGAGAGATGAAGTCATGAAATTTGCTTATAAATGGATAGACATGGAGAGTATCATGCTAAGTGAAATGAGTCAGAAAGAGAGGGACAGACCTAGAAGGACTGCACTCATTTGTGGAGTATAGAAGAATATCACATGAGGCTGACACCCAAGAACAGTAGATACAAGGGCTGGAGGATTGCCCCATAGCTGGAAGAGTGCTTCATGTGCAGAAGGGAGAAGGCAAATGGAACAGAGAAGGGATCACTAAGAAAATGATGGTTGGAGGAATCAGTCGGGATGGGAGATGTGTGCCAAAAGTAGATAATGGGCCAAACATGATGACTTCTCAGTGTCTGTGTTGCAAGCCATAATGCCCCAAAGTAGAGAGAGAGTATGGGGAATATTGTCTGCCATGGAGGCAGAGGAAGGGTGGGAAAGGGGGGTATACCAGGGATATTGGTGGTGCACTGGTGTAGGGATGGGTGTTTGATCATTGTGTGATTTTGACCCAAACATGAAAGCTTGTAACTATCTCACAGTGATTCAATAAATTTTTTTTTAAATTGCTCTTTAAATAGAGAAACTTTATTGAAGACACTCATTTAATCCGGGGGAGGGGGAAACACCCAGCAGTGCTCAGGGCTTACTTCTGGCTCTGTGCTCAGGGATTAGTCCTGGTGGACTCAGATAGCCATATGGGATGCTGGGGATCGAACCTGAGTAAGCCACGTGCAAGCCAAGCACCCTACTCGCTGTACTATTGTTCCAGCCCCTCCAGAGATCTCTCTTACTGATCCCAGTGTCTCGATCAAAATTGTGCAGATGGATTGGTTGGAAAAGCTGGAAAAAATAAGTCCTTCCTTTGTCTTACTTGTGTTTGCCTGCTGGAATCGCAGGCAGCCACCCACAGCCCGTCTGAATCTGGGCATCTGTAGAGTCCTGGCAGCCCAGAGTCAAATGGAATAAGTACCTCTTTGGGGAACAGCTTTGGAGGCCACTGCACATTTGTCACATGTCAGTGAGACTTGCATATGGATGTGAAATGTATATTTAAAAATGTGCATGCACTCGGCTGCACACGCATCCTACTCTGAATATGTTTATCCAATTGCCCATCACGGACCAGCATGGAGGGCTGGGCGGGTCCACATGCTCACCTTTGGTTGCCAGCCCACGGACCCCACCTGTAACATCTCCTGGCCCCTCCCTATCTCCCAACTAGGACACGGGATCGTACTGTTTTGCTGCAGTGACCCAGGCCTCAGGATGATTATCTCCTTTGAGAGAAACAAGCAGTTTACGATCTGTGGCAGCCAGCAGGTGTGGGGCAGAGTGAGCAGTGGAGTTGGGGTCGGTTGCACCTCTTTTCTGAACACACTCTGTGTTATTGTGTGTCCCCGGGACCTTGGAGATGTCAAGTGACCTTGATTGCTTTCCTTGTTAATAAAATCCTCGATCCGATTCTCCAAAGACACTACAATTTGAAGGACCCCTTACTCATATGCCTCCAAGGAATAAAAGTGACAGCAGCCAGAGTTGGAGGGAATATTATGAATCATCTCCCTCTTGGGAACTAGAAACAAGGATTTGGATCATTATAGTCAAACCTAGATGCAGAGCTCTGTACCAAACTCTGGCATCTTTCTCCTCTCCCAATGGCAGTTTTAAAGCATGACCTCAGTCTTTGCTATTCTTGCTATGAGTATTAACATCTCTGCTCCTTTATATAGATTCTAGGGAGGTTTGGGTCTGCGCTCTCTCTCTCTCTCTCTCTTTCTCTCTCTGTATGTGTATCTGTGTCTGTCTTCTGTGTGTTTGTGCATATGTGTCTGTGTGTCTTCTCTCTCTCTCTCTTTCTCTCTCTGTCTCTCTGTGTCTCTCTCTCCCTCCCCCAATGCATATGCCGTGAGAATGGAGTCTTCCCTAGAACCAGACCATGTTGATGCCTTATTTTAGAGTCCAGCTTCCAGAACTAGCAGAAAGCAATGTCTGTGGTTTAGACCACCTACGTTGAGTTAGATAGATTACATGGGGGTCAAAGCACTTGCCTTGCATGTGGCCAGCCCTAGTTAAATCCTACATTGTACCCCGAACACTGCCAGGAGTGACCCTCAAGCACAGAACTAGGAGTAGCCTCTAAGCTCTTCTGGACGTGGTCCCAACCCTTGATGAATAAATAGAAAAATAAAGAACCACCGAAACTGCCATGTTTATGTTATTTTGTTACTGTCCAGACAGACCAAGACAACTATTGAACCATAGAAAACTGTCTGAACACTGACATTTGCCACCTGTCCCTCGGTCACAGTGATGCAGTCCATCAGGTTGTACCAGTCACAGCAAATACCATCTCTGGGAGGAAGTTTGACTTTCACTGCTGGGAGATGTGAGTGACCTTTGATCTCTTGACAAAAGGCCAGTGGGGGTGTCCTTCCTAGGCACAAGTGGAACTAATGAACAAATGTATGTGGGGAGAGTCTGTCTAAGTGTGTGTGTGTGTGTGTGTGTGTGTGTGTGTGTGTGTGTGTGTGTGATAAAAGTTGGTGTGGGGGAGAAGCGCAGGGGCAAAGATACAGCTTTTCTGGGAAGCGCAAAGCTCAGCCCCCTCCTCCCTCCCTCCCGCCTGTTCTGTGCAAACAGCCCAGCTTTGTCTACCCGCAGACACTCTCCCTCCTCCCACCCCGCTCCGGGGCCAGACTCCTTGGGAGGACAATGGGGGCACTGTGGTCCTTTTCCTTCTGGAGCTGAGAGGCGAAGCTGACAACACAGGTATTGATATCACGGTCTGGCTTTCCAGAAGCCTCCTATCTATGAATAAGTGAATCCTTCCTAACAGTGCTCCTTTTATCAGGGGGCCTCTGCAATGGGTGCTCATCAAACCGGGGGTCTGAGGCAGTGGCTCTGTAGCTGCTGGTGATCTGTGGGATGCCCAGCTGGGGCCACAGAGCACTTGCTCCTTCCAGGGGCACGTGAGGCCATGAGGTGCCCAGTGTCACGTTTGGGACTTGGAGCAGGGCATCTGGATGTGAATCTGCCTATCCAAGCATAATCCTTGGACTAACAGTTCTGAATTTCTACTTTTTTTGTGAAACTGGTAGATCCGGAAACCCCGCCCACCCCCACCCGAGACCTGGGATCTTTATGACGCGAGACTGGGGGATAGGCCATGAAATTGCTCTCAGCAGTGACGTATCGCACCCATGCCCACTGTTACTGCTTCTGCATCTGAGGAAGTTCTGCAGTTAGGGGGAATCAGCCCAGCAGAGTGAGGGCCCCTATTCCCAAGAACCTGCAGCAGAAGCAAGCACCCCTCAACCTGTAACTCTAGCTTCATTTGATCTACCAGCCCCCCCCCACCCCTAGCTCCACCTCTAGTCCCGCATGCTTATCATTCCTCACACACACTGTCACTGTCATTGCCATCCCATTGCTCATCGATTTGCTCCTGAGGGGACCAGTAACATTTCCATTGTGAGACTTGTTGTTGCGGTTTTTGGCGTATCGAATGCGCCATGGATAGTTTGCCAGGCTCTGCGGTGTGGGCAAGATACTCTCGGTAGCTTGCCGAGAGGGGCGGAGGAATCAAACCCGGGTTGGCTGTGTGCAAGGCGAATGCCCTACCCTCTGCACTATTGCTCCAGGCCCTCACACACTGATTTTATTTTTATTTATTCATTTTATTTTTTATGTTTTTGCTTTTGGGGTCACACCCAGAGTTGCTCAAGGATTATTCCTGGCTCTATACTCAGGAATTAGTCCTGTCAGTGCTCAGGGGATTGTGATGCCGGGGATTGAACCTGGGTTGGTCATGTGCAAGGCAAATGCCCTACCCGCTGTACTATCACTCCGGCCGCTGATTTTATTTTATATTTCATTTTAGTTCTATGGGTTTGGGAAATTTTTCTTGTTGACCCTATGTGAATTGGGTCACAGTTTTGTGGCCAAATAAATAAACAAGCCCAACACAGTTTGACAGAGCTCTGCTCAGCCTCCGAGTCTTGGGCAGGGGACATGTTGGTATATTTCTGTCCAAATATTCCACACAGGACTCAGACGTAACCTTCACTTCAAAGACCTGGCCTTTATGTAAAGTCTACTAGTTCTGCTTAATTTTCTTCCTTTTTGCTATGAAAAAGAAAATACACCTAAGTTTTGCTCTGTTAATTGTTTTCAAGATAAAATTCAGGAGTAATATGTACATTTCTTTGTGGTGTACCCGCCCTTCGCGTCTCTTCTCATCCATGTCAGTTCATTGACAGTACCCCTTTTCCTCCTCACTTCGGCAGCCACCATTCTCCTTGCTGTCTCCATGGACATTCTAAGTAGCTCTGGTCCATGAGATCATGCTGTACCGGGCCTCTTGTGACTGGCTTATTTCACCTGTGCCTACATATTCATCCTGGTTGTGACTGTGTAAAAACCACCTCCCCTTCTCAGACTGAATAATAGTCTATTGTCTGTGTATATCAAGCTTTGCTTATCTCTCATCTATTGATGCTATTGATGAACACTTGGGTTCCACATTATAACTGCACTAATACTGCTGAACATGTAGGTATGTTTGGGACTGTTTTTACTGGTAGAACTGGCACCATCTCTGGTGCTGCCTGGACCTGATGCCTTTCCTCTTCTTTCTGCACACCTTGGTAGAAAGAAATAATGTTCTAAAAAACCCAACTCAGCAAACAGCCATCACGCTGAGTGTGAGAACAGGAAGGCTCTTCCTGAGCTGTGATGTCACTCACTTCTTCCCCTCTGTAACAGTGTTTCTCAAACTCTTAAATATGATTGGCAAAAATTAAAATAAAGTAAAATGAAATGATTGACTCCTCACCCCTAGAAGCCTTTTTAGATGACTTTTCTGCCATAAATGTTGATGTAGTTTTAAATGCATCAGTTCTTTGTATGACAGTACTATGATTTTTTTTCACCCCTGAAACCAAACTTTGCCCACCGGGGGGCACTCTTGTTCCCATTGAGCACAGAAACTTTTTTAAAAAATATTTTATTAGTGAATCACCGTGAGGTACAGTTACAAACTTATGAACTTTCGTTTTTGCATTTCAGTCATACAGTGATCATTGACCTATTCCTCCACCGGTGCCCATTCTCCTCCACCAATATCCCCAGTAACTCTCCCACCACTCCCACCCCATCCCCCACCACCCTACCCTCCACTGTGTCAGGGCATTCCCTTTTGTTCTCTCTCCTTTTGGGTGTTGTAGTTTGCAATAGAGGTATTGAGTGGCCTTCATGTTCGGTCTATAGTCTACTTTTGGCACGCATCTTTCAACCCGAATTGGTCCTCCCAACATCCTCTACTTGGTGTTCCCTTCTCTATCTCATCTGCCTTTCCCCCAGCAAGTGAGGCCAGTTTCCAGGCTGTGGGACAGACCTCCGGGTCCTTATCTCTGCTACTCTTGGGTGTTAGTCTCCCACTTTATTACTATATTCCACAGATGAGTGTGATCTTTCTATGTCTGTCTCTCTTTCTGACTCATTTCACTTAACATGATACTTTCCATGTTGATCAACCTATCTGCAAATTTCATGACTTCATCTTTTCTAATAGCTGCATAGTATTCCATTGTATAGATGTACCAAAGTTTCTTTAACCAGTCATCTGTTTTTGGGCACTCCAGTTTTTTCCAGATTTGGGGTATTGTAAACAGTACTGCATTGAACATAAAAATGCAGATATCATTTCTCCTATACCTTTTTGCCTCTCCGGGATATATTCCTAGGAGTGGTATTGTTGCGTCAAATGGGAGCTCAATTTCTAATTTTTTGAGAATCGTTCATATTGTTTTCCAAAAGGGCTGAACCAGTCGGCATGGCATTTCCACCAACAGTTAAGGAGAGTCCCTTTCTCCCAACATCCAAGCCAACACTGGTTGCTTTTGTTCTTTTGGATGTGGGCCAGTCTCTGTGGTGTGAAATGATATCTCATTGTTGTTTTATTTGCATCTCCCCCCTGATGATTAGTGATGTAGAATATTTTCTCATGTGTCTTTTAGTCATTCAGATTTCTTCTTTGAGAAAATTTCTCTTCATTTCCATCACCCATTTTCTGATGGGGTTGGGTGTTTTCTTCTTGTAAAGTTCAACCAGTGCCTTGTATATCCTTGATACCAACCCCTTATCAGATGGGTATTGGGTGAATATCCTTTCCCATTCTGTAGAGTGTCTATGTATTTTGGTCACTGTTTTTTTTTTTGAGGTACAGAAGCTTCTTAGTTTAAGGTAGTCATATTTGTTTATCTCTGTTTACACTTGCTTGGCCAGTGGTGTGTCATCTTTGAAAATACCTTTAACTTCAATGTCATGGAGGGTTTTGCCAACCTTGTCTTCCATTTACCTTATGGATTCTGGTCTGATGTTGAGATCTTTAATCCACTTTGACCTGACTTTTGTACATGGTGTTAGGTAGAGAACTGGGCCCACTTTTGCATGCAGCTCTCCAGTTTTGCCAGCACCATTTGTTGAAGAGACTTTCCTTGCTCCACTTCATGTTTCTTGCTCCCTTATCAAAGATTAGATGATTACATATTTGAGGGTGTGTGTCAGGATATTGCACCCTGTTCCATTGGTCTGTGGCTCTGCCTTTGTTCCAGTACCATGCTGTTTTAATTATTTCCACTTTCTAGTATATATTGAGGTTGGGGAGGGTGATTCCTCCCATATTCTTTTTCCCAAGAGTTGCTTTGGCTATTCATGGGGCTTATTGTTCCATACGAATTGCAGGAGTGTTTGCTTCATTTCCTTGAAGAATTTCATAGATATCCTTATAGGGATTGCATTGAATGTGTACAGTGTTTTAGGGAGTATTGCCATTTTGACAATGTTAATTCTCCCAATCCATGAGCAGGGGATACCTTTCCATTTCCTCGTGTCCTCTTTTATTTATTGAAGTACCATTTGTAGTTTTCTTTGTACAAGTCCTTTACCTCATTAGTTAAGCTGATTCAGAGATACTTGATTTTCTGAGGCATGATTGTGAACGGGATAGCTTTTTACATGTAACTTTCTTCTCTCATTATTTGTGTATAGAAAAGCCATGGACTTTTGGTTATTGATGTTATAGCCTGAAACTTTACTATACAAATCTATTGTTGTTAGGAGTTCCTTGGTAGAGTTTTTAGAGTTCTCTAAGTATAGTATCATATCATCTGCAAATAGTGAGAGCTTGATTTCTTCCTTTCCTACCTGAATATCCTTAATATCTTTTTCTTGTATAATCGCTGTTGCAAGTGCTTCCAGTACTATACTGAACAGAAGTGGAGAGAGTAGGCATCCTTGTCTCATCCCTAATCTTAGAAGGAAGGCTCTTAGTTTTTCCCCATTAAGGATGATGCTTGCCATAGGCTTGTATTAGATGGCTTTGACTATATTGAGGAAAGTCCCAATTTTGGCGAGAGTTTTCATCATAAACAGGTGCTGGGTCTTGTCAAATGCTTTCTCTGCATCTATTGATATGATCATATGGTTCTTTTCTTTGGTTGATGTGATGGATTATGTTGATTGATTTTGAATGTTAAACCATCCTTGCCTCCCCGGGATGAATCCCACTTGGTCGTAGTGTATGATCTTTTTGATGAGTTGTTGAATTCTACTTGCTATTATTTTGTTGAGAATCTTCGCATCCATGTTCATCAGGGATATTGGCCTGTAGTTTTCTTTTCTTTTTTTGGTGTCTTTGTTTGCTTTTGGTATTAAGGAGATATGAGCCTCATACCATAATGCACTGAAGATAGAAGTTAATCATGTACAGACGCAGAAAACCAAATCAAAAACTTGGAAATTAAACAGCTCAATGTTGAACAATGAGTGGGTCAGGAAGGAAATCAAGGAAGAAATCAAAAGGTACCTGGAAACAATGAGAATGAAGACACGAGCTGCCAGAACCTGTGAGATTCAGCTAAAGCCATGTTAAGGGGAAAATTTATAGCCCTGCAAGCATTTCTCAGGAAGGAATAAAGGGCCCACATAAATAACTTGACTTCACAGCTCAAGATTTTTGAAAAGGACCAACAAAAGAAGCTCAAACCAGGCAGATGGAAAGAGATAATAAAACTTAGAGTGGAAATCAATGACTTGGAAACCCAAAAGACAATTTGAAATATCAATGAAACCAAGAGCTGGTTCTTCAAGAAAATAAGATTGATAAATCACTAGCAAGATTCACAAAGAAAGAGAGAGAACCCTAATAAACCTAATCAGAAATGAAAAGGGGGATATCACAAAAGAAACTAAAATAATTCAAAAAATCATCAGAGATTGCTTTGAAAATCTGTATACCATGAAACAAGAGAACCTAGAAGAAATGGATAAAGTCCTGGATTCCTAAAATCTCCCAAGGCTGAACGAAGAAGACCTGGAATACCTGAATAGTCCTATCAATATCAAGGAAATTGAAACTGTAATCAAAAGTCTTCCCAAAGACAAAAGCCCAGGTCCAGATGGATTTACTAGTGAATTCTTCCAAACATTTAAAGAGGACCTATTGCCAGTTCTTAAGCTTTTCCAGGAAATGGAAGAAACAGAAACCCTCCCAAACAGTTTCTTTTTTTTTAATTTTTAAGATTTTATTGAATCACGGTGAGATAGTTACAAGCTTTCATGTTGGGTTACAATCTCACAATGATCAAACACCCATCCCTCCACCAGTGCACATTCCCCACCATCAATATCCCACGTATACCCCCCCTTCCCCCTCCCCCTGCCTCTAAGGCAGACAATATTCCCCATACTCTCTCTCTAATTTTGGGCATTATAGCTTGCAACACAGACACAGAGGTCATCATTTTGGTCCATTATCCACTTTTGGCACAGTTTCTATGTGCACACAAATTTTAATTGAGAACTATAAGGGGAGTCTGAGGAGAAGCAGCATCTTGGGTTCCTTCAGAAACTACTATTCCCATCAGCTCTTTATCTCTGTTTTCCAGTTTTTTTTTCATTTAGGTGTAATAGACAAAGGACAGTGGCTCAGAGACCTACTCAGTATTGTCTAATATGGTATCCATTGGTCATGTGGCCAATCAAAGTTAAACTATAATTCAGTGAAGCTAAAACTTCAGTTCTTGGCTGCACTAAACACATCATCTCAATCTTTGCTCTAATCTGCAAGCCTGAAGTCTTCATATTTGCTGATTCTCTTGTCCTCAGAGGGATTCTACGGAGGCCTCCACTCTGCAAGGACACAGCCCTCCAACTAGATGGAATGTAGGATCTCTGAAAGATAGGGATTCCTTACTAGAGATCTATGTGCATGTCTCCCTTTGACTTTAGGGAGAGGAGAAGAGTTGTGTTTATTGTTTTATGGAAGGAATTCCTCTGGGAAGTTGAATTCTAGGGAGGCGATTGCAAGAAGAGTTGGGGAAACTCAGGTGCTGAAGCAGAATTGGCAGGGGAGGGAGGCTCACCGTGTGTACTGAATGAGCACTGCTCAAGCTGCAGTGTACACAGGAATCTGCAGACAGAAGAACCTGTTCACTGGGGACCTGAATTCTGTGGTTTCACCGTGGAGCTTGAAACTCTGTGCTTCTCACCAGCTCCATGATGGCTGTGCTGACAGGGTATCAACAACGCTTTCAGTAGCCAAGGTGGGAGAACACATATCCATCTGTCTGCTACAGATCCAGGCCATGTGAAGAGTCTTATGTCTTGGACCGGAAGCTTCCTGATGAATATGATTTGGAGTGGGGGGTGGGGGTGCAGGGGGGTGATTCTCGTGTATCCTGTGGAAGCTAAGAATTATTGATGTGTGAACTGAGTTGAGGGCTTCTGAGCTACTACAGGTGGAGAGAGAGACCTCTTTTCATGATCCTTCACAACAGGAAAGACCCATGCCAGGAGGTCAGTCTTTGCTCATGATCTTGACACTGTGTTCTGAAGACCTCAACCCTTTACGTTCATCATCACAAACTTTCCCAGGAACATCTTTGGCTCCAAAGACTGACACATACTTGGATAAGATTGTGAGACATTTACAAAAATTGAGGTTGAAAATCAATGGCCAGGGCTGAGGTGTTAGCTCAGTCATGATTACTCATCGAGCCCTTGACCTTTCTGCAGAGATGCCTGAGAAGTGAGTAAATTAACACCAGCAGGGAGGTGAAGACAAGACCTAAGGGCCTGTAGCTTCTCGCTCAGGGGCTGATGAGCAGAATTGTGCCTGGGAGGTGAATCATGTTCCCACCTGACTTTTGAATCTTCTTTTCTGAGTCTGAGCAAGAGCAAATAAACATATGTAGATTGTGTCCTGAGGGCCAGTACTGGACCGTGGTGGAAAGTAGCCCTGGGGATGAACCCAGTGTCATATTGGCCCGATCACAGGACCTATCTTCATGGTTTCCTGGATAGCTGTAGTTGACTTCTTTATCTTTTCTCTTCAGTTTATTGAAATATAGCTTATGAAGTTATAATAAATTTAAAGAATACAGTATGATGATTTGATATATAAACATTGATGAAAGGATTCTCTCCATCAAGTTAATTAACACATCCATCACCTCACATATTTACTTTTGTGGGGAATGAGAGTACTTAAGTTCTAAGCATGATGTAGTTAAGCCAGATAGAAATATACCATAATTGTGTCATTAAAACGTTGCAGCTTTCAGGGTAAGTGACTTGGGGTGATTTTATAGTCTATTAGAGAGAACATGAACTTTGGAATTAAACTGATGCTTGATTCCCAGGGCGGGGACAAAAAGAAAAATACTTACATTCTACTCTCTTAGAAGACTTGCAGTTATACAACATACTTTTGTTAACTGAAACCACTGTGGTATACGTGAGATCATCAGATGTTTTACTGATTATAGAACTGAAAGTGTTCCTTTCGCTAACTTCTCCCTATTTCCCCAAGTCCCTAGCAGCCACTGTTCTATGCTTTGTTTTTACTATGAGCTTGACTTAATTTTTTTATATTCTTCATAAAAGTGAGATCATATGGTCTTTGTCTTCCTTTCTTTAGCCTATTTAACTTAGCATTATGCTCTTCAGTTTCATTCATTTTGTTGAAAATGACAGAATTTCCTTTTTTTAATGGGTAAGTAAAATTTTATTTTCACACAGCTCCCATTTTCTTTAACCTTTAATTCGTTTGCAGACATTTAGTTTGATTCTATACCTTGGCTATTGTGAATAATGCTTTAATGAATAGGGGAGTACAAAGATGACGGTTTCCTTCCCTTTGAGTATATCCTCAGGGGTGATGTTTCTTGATGATGGGAATTCTTTTTTAAGGTTTTGGAGGAACCTCCTGATCCCCACAGTAACTGCACTAGTTTCTATTTTCACCAACAGTGCTACAGATTCATTTTTCTTTTGATTTGTTTTCCTGATTAGTGACTGTGAGATGAGCACCTTGTCATGTGCCAATCGGCTCTTTGCATGTAATCTTTGAAAACTACCTACTTTGATTTGCCTATATTTTTACTGGGTTGGGAACTTTTTCTCTATTGGGTTGTAAAAGTTAGTCACAGGATTCTTCATGAACTCTGTAAGGCTCTGTGGAGGTTGTTGCCTGTGTGAGCCCTGATTCCTCCAGGAGGCACCTCACTCCACAATTCATCTTCAGTTCCTTCCTGATCGAAGATGTTCTTTCCTCCTAGGCGTTAACATTTCTTCCATCCTGTGGGGAGATCCACACCTCTACTGACAGCTTGCCTGTTATGGCCAACCCAAATCCCACAAATTAGGTTTCTTCTCAGAGATGAAAATGGGCCCTCCTCACACTAAGTGCCCACCTAGTCTCAGGAGGGACCTTCATGAACCAGGTCCACAGGCTGTCTACCAGCCAAGGCCATGTAGGCAAGGCAAGCTAAACTCGTGGCAGGCTACTTAGGGACCACAGGGTTTGAAAGACAGGTTTTGACAAATATCCAACCAAGCTTTATAAGGGAAAGAAAGTGGGGTCCTCCATCTCTTTCATCTTCTTCCTGGTTTTCTTTTTCTTCCCATCAGTGTGTTTGTGGAGTTCCTGTACTCTGGATATCACACCTCCCCAGATATCATCAATGAGGCTGGACTTCAATAGGATCCATGATACTGCATGTGTAATGTAGGGATAAGACATTTTATCAACCCCAAAGTTGGAGCGGGCACATAGGTAGATAAGATTCTATAGAAGGGAGTTAGGAGAAGACGTAGGAAGAACGTGGACTTGAGAGGTGACATGTGGGACACCATCTAAGGCAAAATACAGGCAGAGAAAAGAGATGTTAAGTTTTCTTTCCTCTACATTTCTCATTTTCTGTAGCGACCTCCGTAAATGTGTCCTTCGTGTATTACATCATACATTGTGGCCTTTATGGCACCCAAGAACTTTGTGGGGGTTTTATGAGGAGCACAGAACAGCCTGGATTTTAGAACTTTATTGATGCCAGTTGGGGATTATTGACCCGGAACTTGGGGATCAGGCCTCTCCCTCTAGGTTTCCCGTCATCGTCTGTAATACTCCTTCCATCATATTTTATTAAGTCCCACCCACACTCCCTCCACTGCATTGGCGCTGAGTTGGGAAAAACATTATCTGAAGAGAAAACAACAGAAAGAAACCTGCTAGAAAAACCTGCTAGAGTAACAATCTCACAGTGATTCAATAAAATAAAATTTTAAAAAAACCTGCTAGAATATTATTTCTTTCTGACTTAAAAACCCAAACCTCAGTCTTCCTGAACTCCGAGGAATCCAGACAAACCAGATTCCCCATCTCTGGAGGGATCATTTGGTCCCTCCTACGCAGGCCCTGCATCAGTCATTTAGATGGAGTATCAACATTTGGCAGGTCCTGAGTATTAACAGGGAGAAAGCGGAAGATAAAATATTGTAAAGTGTGTGGGTTCTCACCAGATGACTCTGTTGAAAAGACCAGGAAACGCAGAGGCAGGAGAAAAATGGGGGGTGATGAAGGGGTATTAATTAGTACAGTGTTACCTCAAAGTCACCCATCTTCAGCAGGAAGTCAAAGCTCAGCCCCAAATCTGCCCCCAGCCACCTGCAACTGAATTTCTCTTGAGTTGCTTATATGCCCAAGGGTTCTACTTTCCTTGCTTTTTAGTTTATTAATATGCCATTCCCTGATTGTTTGATTTGTTTCTACATTTACTTCTTTGCAATAAGACAAAGAAGAAAAAGGAAGGAGATGCTGGTTTTCTGGTTATGGTTCAATTGGGAGACCCCTTAGGGTCCTGCATTGAGAAGGGTTGTTCTCCGTAGGAGTCTGGAATGTGGGTGGACAGTTATTGCTCACATTGACTCAAATTTCCTCTCTCCTAGATGTCTTGGGACTCTCATCTAGGAAGATCAAACCAAAATGCCATTCTTGTCTCTCTATTGAGTAAAGTTTTGAAATCTAACATTTATCTCAATCTCCAGTTTCCACCTCTAAATGTATTCAACTTGCCTCTCCTTTTACCCATTTTCCTCTTCTCATCTAGAGTGAGTTCTGAAAACATAAATCAGCTCATGTCACTCCTCCACTAAAAATCCCATAAACGCTCCTATTGAGCCAAGAATAAAATCCAAACTTCCTAACATATTGTGGCCTGTAGGTCCACTGGGATCTAGCCCCACCCACCTCTCAAAATTCATCTCCTTCTCTTCTCCCTGACATGCCTTTAGCCACATTGGCCCTTATTGCTTTTCCTAAAACTCCTCAGGCTTATCTGTCTGTTTACAAGTAGGTGTTAGATTTTTGTTTTTGTTTTAATCTGGAATGTTCTGCCCTTGTTTAGAGCTTCACTTGATGGACTGATGCATCTCATCTTATTGTTCTCTATTCAAGCACCACACTCTAGGAAAGCTGGTCTAACTCACTTTCTCCCTCCCTTCTCACCATTTCTGTCGTGCTCTCATTGTTTTCACTCTTTAACTGGATGTGTTGGTTTGTGTATTGATTTTGTATTCTTGGCCACCCACCCCTTGACTCTAAGCTTCATGAGAAAAAGAACATCTCTGGCACCCCATACAATCCATGAAATATGATTGGTGCTCACAAATGTATTCTTGGGCAAATAAATAACTGAAGGATCCACTAACAACCCACCCCACCCCCAGCCTTGGGAACTTTCTATTCAAAGCATGCATATTTTGTCTCTTATGTCCTCCATATTTGCCATGGTACCAGGAAATATCTGTGTATATATCGCTTGCATTTTATAAGTAAAGAGTTTAAAGAAGTTATTCAACCTGCCCCAATAACACAGTAGTTCCAAGAAAGCCAGGAATGAAGAGCAGTTCTAACTGGAGAGCCCCTAGGTGTATCACCACCTAATAATTGGCATGGCTTGGAAGAGGCTAAGATGGCTGCTTGGGAAAGTGGCATATGTACTTCCAAAATAGTGCAGTGGTAGAAACATATATTCTGGGGCTATACTGCCTGGGTCCCGAATTTTGCTGTACCCACTCCTAACTGTGTCCTGCCAACTTTCTTAAACTCTTGGTACCTCCATCTGTAAAATGGACATAAATAGCATCCTGTTCCAGGGCTGTCATGAGAATAGATGAAAGGCTGTGTGTGAAAGCCCTTGGCCAGCATGGGTAAATACTAAGTAATAAGTCTTTTCTACTCTCATTACTGCCATCATTATTTTGCAGACCACATTGCCACATTGCATGTGGCTGACTCTGCTTTTTTGTTTCTTTTTGCCTATGAATCTTTAATAATCTGGTACCCTTAGGTGGTTTTGGACCTACCCCACCCCGAGTTTTTCATTTCTCTTCTCTCAATTTCTCTCTCTCTCTCTCTTTCTCTCTCTCTCTCTCTCTCGCTCTCGCTCTCTTTTGCTCTCTCTCTGAAGGAGTGTCTGTGTTGCATGTGACTTTGAGGGAAAGTGGTTATGTGAAGCCTCTTGTGCTTTAGAAGAGCATAAACTTTAAAAGCAGAGAAGGAAATGGATGTGTAAGTGACACAGAGTTGTGGGGAAAGCCACCCATTAACTTACTCTTCTGCACAGGAATGAAACGCTAGCAAAGGGGAATAACAGTATGGAGATGGCAAAGACATCAAGAAGCCGTCTACAATGAAGCACAGACCCTCTGTGATTTTTGGAATCCAGGAAAGTGTGGCTTTATTATCTTTTCATAAGTGGTTCCAATCTCCGTTGTTACCGTTGCTTCTTATTCAGAACCTGAGCGGCTGATATTCTCAATAGGGACCTTCACCCGCCCCAGCATTGACCTTGGCCTACCGCTGGTCTAACTTTCAGTCATTACAGAGAGAGGGATCTAGAGAGATCCTTGGAAAACCTATGCCCTAATAGGTTCCTTTACAGATAAGAAAATTAAAATTATGATGGAAAGGCATATTCATTTATTCATTAACTTACTGGTGATTTACTGAGCAAATTTGCAAGGCCCCAAGCTAGGCGTTGAGGAAATCAAATATATTTTCTCATGCTAAGTAAAGCAGAGGCAGCTCACTCTTACAATGACTGTTCATGAAACTGGCCTGTAAGAGCATCACAAGATGCTGATGAATCACAAGTCTTGGTCTCTGATAGAAACTTTCAACCTCACTGGGAGTAATTTGCTAATCTTCAGTTCCTCATCTGTAAAATGGGGGAGAGATAGAGTCTGACTAATGACGTGCATTAGGATTTTATGAGCAGATCCTGAACATGACATGACATGTGCATATGCTTGATGGCCTATAAGGCAATTTGTAGACAGTGATTTTACCACCTGTAGAATGGTAACTTGTCAGCAGAGAATTGTACCTATACAACATAAAGGACAGTGGAAGGGGCTATTGTGGAAGACGAGGCACAGGCTGCATGTTGCGGATGGGGGCTGTAAAGAAACAAGGAAGACCCCCAAACCTCTAGTCCACAGTGGTGCTCAGGCCAATTATCTATGGCAGTAGCATCTACCACTTTCTAGCATCAAGAGGGGGATGGATGATATAGGGGTAACACCTTATCAAGACTCAGATCAGGGAGACTTTGTATTCACTGTTAGACATGGGCTGACAATTTCCTAGGAGAGATGATCAGCCAACTGTGCTTGATCAGGTGGGCAACTTTGGGAGGGACAGCCAAGACTGAGAGGATAGCACAAAGAAAGTTATGTGACAAGTTTAAGACATTCTCAGCTCCAAAGAGAGATCTGGAGTCAGGTGGGCTTGGCGATGGTAAGTATTTAGTAATAAAAGGGCCAGCAGAATCTTTTTTCTGGGTGAAGGGATGGTGTCCGGGGGCAGAATATTGTGCTGATCGCTTGGGGGACCTAATGAAGATCTTTCCCTTGTATATGTAATTGATACTCAGAGTCATTTTTTGTCCCATTAGTGGTTCACATTGGAAGCCACTGTGGCAGCTCTAGGCATGGGAAGCCAGTTCTGTATAAGGGGTTTTTGGAGTGGAAAAGACAGCATGCATTGTCCCTGGAAGGGAGAGGCAAAGTATACAACCTGCAGGGTTGCATCTTCCTGGAAAGCAGGAAGTCCCTTAGCCTGTGTCATGTTCCATACCAGCCCTTTACACTCCGTCTGATCTCCAGCCTCCAGAAAGCCACAGAACCCCAGGGCAAGAGGTATTTTCTCCTCAGTGTTCATAGTTGTATTTGGACCCTAGACTGCAACTAGTAAGTGGCTTTGGCTTGCAGGGTCAGACATGTGCATGTGGCAACCAGGAGGATGACCTAAGTGGTGCCTTGTGACAGTCTGGAATGTCTCCACATGGCTGTCATTTATGGACCTCCCAACTTGAACAAGCCATTTCTGATCTCCCAGCAACACTTGCTCCTTATCGAGATCATTATTTTTCAAGTTGTCTAAACCAGAGCCTGGAAGTTTCCTTGCTTCCCTCTCCTGAAACCCCAGCCCCTGCACCCCATTTTTCCAGTTCCGTTACCTGCTGTACCTCTACCTGGCTGTGGTCTTGACTCTCATATCCACACATGACACTCTGCCCAGTACGGTTCCCCCTTTGCCACTCTGCTCCCCAATCCACCCTCCACCATTGCTAATCGAATGACACTAGCAACAATTCCACGCTCTTGAACAACTCCTGTGGCCTTCCAGCATTTTCCCCTTTCATTGATTTGGCAGCTATAGGGTTCTCTCTCTGTGGGAGGGTCTGCGATGGGCACTGAAATTTCAGTGAGAAATATGACCAAGCAACCATTAGTATATGCTCATAGCCTGATGGGGGAGGCAGCCCCAAGAGAGGGACCTATTGAGCAACCAAAGGAATTCTATGCTGTACACTGTGAATAGGAAACCAGGACAGTTGTGAGAAAACCTGGCTTATTCCTCTCCTGACATGCATTTCCTTTCTCGCACTTGCAAAAGAAACTGACTAAGGGTTGAATTTTTAAAAATAAAACTATGAATACAATATGCGCTATTGAAAATGCAGATAACAACTCAGAGAAACCAAGATTTATCATAATATCATCCTCTATCTAGTTAGATTATATTTTTTGTGTCTTTCTTCCTCACATTTATATTTTACAATACTTGAGATGCCTTTGGGTACATTCTTTTGTACATAAGGTTTTTTTTAAAAAAAATTAAAATACTAACAGATCCCATAGCATTTAAAAAATAACAAAATCCTATTGCTCCTTCTTGTTATAAAAGTAATGCAAAGCTATTTCAATAATTTCACAAGATGAAACTAGATCACCTGCTATTTGTATAGTACATCACCTACTCTTTGTATACCTAGAGGTCCCTTGCATCTGTTATTTCAGAAATTTATGTTTATCTACATAATTAGATATAAATATTGGTGTGGGTGAACACAGGCTTTCTCTACAACCTGATTCTTCTACATGATACATTATAGCACTCTTTTTTATAAAATACATATTTTTAAATTTATTTTTATTGTAGTGTAGGTAATGGGATTATAATAATGTTACCATTTATCATTTTGATGTACAAAGTTGCTGCACCTTCACCTGCACTAAAATATGGGTCATTAACTATATTTTGATCACTTAAGTCCTAGGGTCACATACGTTGGGGGGTAGGACCCTCATACCTCAGATGTACACCCTGCTGACATCTTCTTTGTAGCCTGTGCTACCAGGGGCTGAAAACTAAGTTAAACCTGACCTGGTCTCCTACTACACTGAAACTCTCAGATAATAAAAGTAGGCTGGTTTAAAAGTAGTTGGGGTGATTTGTCATGTAGAAATAGAAAAAAAAATGCTGTACAATATAAAAAACTGTCTCTGATCAGTTATACATAATTCATACTCCTAGTCAGTATGGGAACCCCTTTTCTGTGAATTTTACCATGTTGGATATTGACAAGCTTTTATGTAACTTGTTTATATTTACTTTTATTTAATTAAAGGCCATGATTTACAAAGTTAATGATAGATGAGTCTTAGGCTCATAACGTTTCAACACCCAATCCCAACCATCAGTGTCTGCTTACCTCCTCCAGTGTTCCCATGTTCTCTCCTACTCACCTACTCACCCTCTTCCACACTGTGTCTCTCCTTGACCTCATGCCCCCTTCTGTCCCCTCTCCCCCCCCCACTATTCCACATTACTGGTGAAACTGGGACTCCTATCCCTGTCCCCCCTCACTTCCCTTTCTATTTTTCTTCCTTCCCCTTTTCTTTCCTCCTCCATCCTTCTCCACTCTATACTCTGGGGTCAAGGGTGATCTGAGTATCCACTACGTTACATTTCCTCATCCAGCTATTCTGTATACCACAGATAAATGATTTCATCCTGTGTTGTATGGGCCGGAGCGATAGCACAGCGGTTGGGCTTTCACCTTTCATATGGCCGACCAGTGTTCGATTCCTCCACCCCTCTCGGAGAGCCCGGCAAGCTACCGAGAGTATGGAGCCTGCACGGCAGAGCCTGGCAAGCTACCTGTGCCATATTGGATATGCCAAAAACAGTAACAATAAATCTCTCAATGAGAGATGTTACTGGTGCCCGCTCGAACAAATCGATGAGCAACGGGATGACAGTGACAGTGACAGGGTTTGTATTGACAAGCTTTTAACGCCCTGTCAGTCTAAGAGATTTTATGAAAAAAAGTACTTATTTCACCTAGAGCCCTCAGTAATAAGTTTATATATTTCCATATTTTTCTATATTCCCAGTTCTTGTTTTAAAGCTCGGTTTTAGCATATTGACTAATAATATACTTGGCTTTAAATTTGTTTCCTATTGCTGCGTGTTTTTTATGTAGCTGGAAGATAGAGGTAGAAGAGAGGCAGAACTCTAGTATTTGATGTTACACCTGTGGCAACTATGTGCTGTTTCTCCAGCCCTGAAATTTCTCTTTTCTTATTTCAAATGCTTTAATAATATTTGGTGAGCAGAAAGTGCATAAGTCTCAGTGAGTTGAAAAGAAGCATTATAAGAGGATTATATCAGGTATCGAAGCAGTGAGAACAATTGCGTGAGCCCAGACGCATCTGAGAAATAGAACTGGCAAAGTCTGTGCACTGAACTGGCTTTGTCTTCTCTTAACCTTGGAAATGGCTTAAGGGTTGCAGAGTCCAGTCGCATTGGTAGAAACTATCATCATGGAGAACATTCCCCCGGGTGGAGCTAAACCTCTGAGGTTCTCGGTCTCAGGAATCTCTGAAACAAGTCAGGCCATACCTCCTGGGGAGCAAAGTCCTGACCTTTCTTTCCAGGAAGTGGGTAACTGTTGCTGGAGGCTCCTCTCTGCCTCTTACTCAGAGAGGAAGCTTCCTCTTGGCTGTGCTTCCTGTGCACCCCCCCCCTCCCCATGCCCGCCTGCCCTTGCTTCTGCTGAGCAGATGGGTACAGGTGTTTGCTCAAACTCAAATCTCCTTAGGCATATCTGGCACAGGCTGGCTTTCTCCTTGGACAATCTAATATACAGACTAGGGAGGTGTAGATGGAAGAGAAGTGTTCAGTCTCGTGCAGAATGACTATCTGTTGAACGGCATGTTGTGTGGCATTTGTTGGCAAGAATAGATAAGGGGGAGCCCCTTTTCTGTTTCTGGACTCTAGCATATTCCAGAAACCATCCCAAATGAGCCCAGGCATCCAACGGCCCGTAATGGCAGAATCTGGGATATGTCTGATAGAGGGTTGGGAACATCCTATGTCTCCCAATGGTGGGAGGAGGAGGGAGACTCTGAAACACAAAGCTCAAGTCCTAAAGTTTTCTGACATGGCTGAAAGCAGGTCTGGATTTTTCAGTCTCACTTGCTTCTCTGATGGGTTCATTTGGTCCTTACCCAGGAGACATTTCTGAAGATAGTGTCTGTTGTCTTGGTTAAGAGGCTGCTGCTAGCAGATAGAGGACAGGGAGACTCCTGAGTGTCTCCCCCTGTAGGAACTTTTCTGGTTCCAAATTTCAGATGGGCTAAAGAGATAGTATAGAGAGTACAGAGGTGAATAGGCATGTTTCTGGCTGGCCCTGATTTGATCTCCGGTACCACAGATGGTCTCTGGAGCCACACCAGGAGTGATCCTGACCACACAGTTGGAATTGGGCCAAAAAACAAAATGTTTCAGCACCTCTTCTACAGAAATCTGTAGCCTGCTCTTACCAAAGCCCATACCAAAATCCAACAAGAAACCCCAAACCAACCAAAACCAAATTTTAATAGTACTGAGGTTGAGAAACATCAGTGGAAAAGGGATGATGTGAATGATTAACACGGAGATGTGAGATGGGTACCTCCAGCCCCACATCAGGGCCCTGTTGGTGCCTGACGACCCCAAGTTTTGTGCTCTTCCCTGGGGTCTCTTCCTGGAATTGCCAGGAACACCTGATGCAAGGGATGGGATGAGAGTGAGGACCCCATCTCTAAACTCTCCCCCAGGCATTTGCCTTATAACTATAAGCTGGAGAGAAGGAAGTAGAAGCTGTTCCTATGTAACGTATACAAGGTTACTCCCTCTCCAGCCCCAGGGTTTAACCTTCAGGCACCAGTTTGGAAATGTCCCCATATTTTTGTCCCGACACACAGCAACTTTTCTTCTGGCATTGCATCCATTTTCCCAGATGGAAGTGTGGTGTGTGCTAGGTGAGGTCAGCTCCAGGAGGCCGGAGGATTGAAATTCTGAGAGTAGATAAATATTTAATGCCTCTTAATTTGAGCTGGATTTTCTGTCTGTGAGAATCAGAATGGACTGTTTGGATTCTCAACTGCTGGGGCGGTGCTCTTTGAAAATGGTCCTGGGAAAAGATGAGGCTGAAATAAATTAGAATTTAACGCAACCTACATATCTCTAATGTAGTATGGTTTCTCCATAGATACAAAAAAGTCATATGTATGCTATATGTTGGTATTAAAGTGCTATTTTTTCAAGAAAAAAGATAGACTCCTGATGGAACAAGGTTTTTTTTTTCTAAATGTTTATTGATGTTGGTAGAGTTCCTTTCTGCCCCTAGAGATAAAAAGAGAACAATCATTACAAAGAATAAATGTTGGCCCCAAATTGTCACTCATAAAAGATATGGATGCTTGTGTTCTGTGACTATAAACCAACTTTATAGAAAAGAAATGTGTTTTGTGTATCTCCAGTCTATTTCTCAGAAGTGGTCTCTGTGGGGTAGACTCTGAGTGGATTGTGGCAAATGGGATTTGCATGGGGGGCGGGGGCTGAGTCTAGCTGGTAATCCCTGGGGAGGGGACTCATCATCATCATCATCATCATCATCATCATCATCATCATCATTCTTTAATTTTTCTTGACAGGGGCATTGGGCCACACATGGTGGTGCTCAGGGCTCACTCTTGACTCTGCACAGGCATCACTCTTGTCTCTGCTCAAGGATCACTCCAAGGGGACCATATGTGGTGCTGAGGATCAACCTGGGATGGCCATGTGCAAGGCCAGTGCCTTACCCACTGTATTATCTTTCTCGTCCATCATCTTCATCATTCTTGACCTTACCCTTCAGGAGCTGCCCTGCCACCTCACTGCCTATCCTCAAAATCACTCTCTCCACAGTCCCACTTTGGCGATTTTAGTTATGTTTGTGTCTTCTTGACTCCTCCCCATTTCATTCCACTCCTGCCTCCCATCATGTCAAACTGATCAATTCCCAAGATCCCCTTCTTAGTGATCACTCCTCAGTTCACATCGCTAGCTTCGATCTCTGCCCACCAATGTAAGACTATATTTCTAGGGACAAGACTCTCCACCTGCCAATACATGCTTCTAGCCAAGGGATACGTTACCTCTTCAGCCAGTGTGGCAAAGGTAAAGTGGGGTCCAGCTTCCTCCTAGCTTAGGAAATACTCTCTAGCTAGCTGCTGATTCATCCCCTTTACTGTACTGCTGAAGAGGCCCCAAATTCCCCCACGCAGCCTGTGCTGCCATTCTAAGTGATGGAGTTGTCACCGGGGTCATGGTCATTATCTCTGTTGTCGTTATTTCCTTCTGGCAATAGGGAGCAGCGCTTTCATCTCCTCTGGGAGAGCTTCAGGTTGTGAGCTAAAGCGGATACAGCACCTTCCCCCGCATCTCATGCTCATGGATAGATGAATCCAAAGCTCCGCAGGCCATGGGTCCTGTGTGATGTCATAGCGGTATAAGCCCTGTATGCAGCACAGCCTCCAACCCAGCTATTAAGCCAGATTAGGAGGCAGGGTTTGAGAGTGAGAGGCGCTGTGAAGGGGGTGCTGGATGAGTGAGCACAACCTCCCTCTCCTGTCCTGTCAGAGTAGATACTTAAGCCTGGAGGCAGCTGGAGCTGAGTGACCAGTAGGTGAAGAACTGGGGCCTTCAAGGGTCACCAAGTAGGAAGCTCGTGGATAAGTTGCTCCTCTGGTGATCCGGAGACCCCATCTTGTCAGACAAAGTTCCTGAGCTAGATGCTCCCACCAGTTCTTTCCTCCCTCCATCCTGCACTGGCTTCGCCACCTTGGCTTGTCCAGCTCTCCCCTGCTCTTGGATTTCACTGTGGGTATAATTGACCCGTTGGATTCCACTGGCTGCATTTTTCACACATGGACAATTCACCTGCCATTTCCTTACTCTAGAAAGGGCAAGGGGGAAATGAGAGAATTCCTTAATGCCATTTTCCTTTCTGACCCAGAGGGACCTGCTAAAAGCTGCCTCAAATCCTTGATTTCAATGTGGAAGGAGTTTTGGGCATGGTTAGGCAGAGTTCATGAGGTCTCATGAAGGAACCAGAGAAAGGAAGCTGACTGGCAGGCACCCCGAAAGTGAGCTTTGTAAGAGGAAACTGCCGTGAGGTAGTCTTTAGAATGGGTGACCTGACAGCGTCGACAGAGCTCCCTTCTGCATCTGTTCTCTTCTGCCTTGTTCTGAAATGCAGGGACCATGTCCTGTCTTCAAGGCTCCGAGATCAAAAGAAGAGTGAGAAAAAAGAAATCTGCTGTTGCCAGATATCCCAAGGAACCGCCTGGAACACCCCCTAGCCTTTGCTTCCCATGAGTCTTTGCTCGCACATTCTCCCCTTTAGGCAGTATGGCTGGAAGGTAGGCAACCAGGAATAGGACTCAGTAACCCCTCCTTTGGGAGGAACAGGCCATGGAGGCCACTTCTGAGACCACGCAAGCTTGCATGATGGTATTTCTGCAAAAAAATAGCATGAGGATTCGGTTGTATTGGCTGAGGGGTCCACATCTGTGTCTTGTGCCTTGTTCTGTCTACTCCATTCTTACCTATCTATTTGCTTTACTCTCCTGTTCAGCTCTCAAACACCCTCTGAAGTAGTGGTCTCCAATTTCCTGATGAGAAAAGCCCGAATGGGCAGGGTTTTAATTTAGGAGTTAGTAGTAGAACAAAGGCCCACAGAGCAAAATGAAAACTGTAGACCAATATGACATTTCAACCAATTTCTTGATTCTTGGTTTTACTTTAATGGTGCATTTGCGCGACAGCTTCCAGAATGGCAGTGCCAGTGCTTCACCTTGAACCTAGGATGGTTTTTCCAGAGTGGAGATTAGGATAGCAGGGAAGCAACTCCCCTGCTTCTCCCAACCCAAGGAAATAGAGAAACATGTGGTGCACACACACACACACATACACACACACACACCACATAATTGCCCCAGATCAATTAAGACTAAACCACAGCTTCCATCTTAGTTCACAGTCCTGTAAAATGCACCCATTCAGTGCATTTTATTCAACATCTGGGACCGTAGAAATAGGACAGCAAGCAGAGCATTTGCCCTGTATGTGGGTTCCATCCACAGCATCCCATATAAGTCCCCCAAGCACTGCCAGGAGCTATCCCTGAATACAGAGTTTGGAACAACCTCTGAGAACTACCAGGTATTGCCCAAAATTTTAAAAAAATTCTGAGCTAGGCCCTGTGGTGGATGCCAAAACTACAGATGTTTTAAAATTGTTAACCAAGATTTCAGTTTTTGCACTGACACCATTCCCATCTTCAATCTCGATGGGAGACTTTGTTTTTAGACCTAGTATAGTATGTGCATATACTCTCTGCCCCAGCCCTGAAGCAATACATTTTCTTTTTGTGTAGTATGATTTATTGGTCTTTCTCTTAGTATTTCTGGATTTTAAGTTAAAAGTAGAAAGGAAAGGTTTCATTTAGTTACTCACGGGTTATAAAGGAATGCACTTGCATTTTCTTTGAGAATTTCAATGGATTAATGTTTGGGCATTCGTTGTTTTGGTGATCTTGGTATACAGAGTGAATATGATGCATTCCCCAGAGTAGTGCATCTTTGAGATGTGACTTCTAATATATGCTAAATAAATGTGGCAGTTGGATATAGCTTTGGACTTTCATATTTTATATTGATTAATAAAACATTTTGTCTGTTAGTTTTATAGCTACTGAGGTATTAATTATTAAGGTAACCATTTGTTTTGTTTGGGTTTATTTGGGGGCCATACCAAATTACTGAGGGATTTTTTTTCTTTTTGGGTCATACCCGGTGATGCACAGGGGTTACTCCTGGCTCATGCATTCAGAAGTTACTCCTGGATGTGCTCAGGGACCATATGGGATGCTGGGAATCGAACCTGGGTTGGCCGAGTACAAGGCAAATGCCCTACCCACTGCTGTGTTATCGCTCCAGCCCCTACTGAGGTTTTAATTATTAAGGTAACCATTTTTTTGGTTTAGGTTTAGATTTGGGCCACACCCAATAGTGTTCTGGGCTTACTCCTGGCTCTGGGGTCAGGGATTACTCCTAGTGGAGTTCTGGGTACCATATTAGTTTCTGGTATCAAATACAGGTCCAAATTTCTTAACTGCTGTGTTGTATCTTTGATCCAAAGATTAGAAGTTTATAATGTAAATTATAAATTCTGAATACTTAATTATAGTATTTGTTTTCTGCTAGTTGAGTTTCCCTGAATTTCTGAGAATCAGAGTTCTTCTAATTGACACCAATTCATTCTTCAGATGCAATGAAAATGTCTGTTTTGCTGTAGTCTTCTCTGATTTATGACATTCCTGCAATCCCGATTTGTTCGTTCCTGGACTGCTCTACACACCCTTCTGTCCCCACTCATCTGGTCCAGGCTTGTGATGGCTTCTCTTTTGTTTTCCCCATTGGGCTGTGCCCTCTTTGAGGGCAACATTGACTTGGCCTCTCTCTTACATCATCTAGCAGAGAGATCAGTACTGCGGCTGTGTAATAAACCCTTGGAAACGTAAATGCACAAGACAACATGGCTTCATTTTTATTGTCTCTCATGCTAAACTGTCTGCCAGTGGGCTCAGGTGGTGGTTCCTCTTTGGGGATTTCTCCAGTTCTGGGGTCCCTCGTGCTTTTGCAAAGGGTTGTTGACTAGAACATCTGTGTCCCTTTTTTGTGGCCTGGGCTTCCTCTCAGTGTGGTGGCTGAGCTCTAAGATCAAGAGAGGCTGCTGGGAACTGTATCTGCATCTTCTTTGATGACCTTGTACCAGAAGCGCATGAAAATGTGTCAGCCATATTTTCTTGATCGACTCATCCTCAGAGGTTCCCTTGGTTTCAGAAAGAGGAGACAGATATGCCACCTCCAGTTGGGGAGTGACAAGGCTACAGGGTTGATCCCCTGATTGAAGTGTCATTTTGATGGTCATCAATAGAAAACATCAACTTCCACTGTGCTAGAGACACATTTATTTATCAAATATTTTGTAAGTGATTTTAGATCAACTGGATGGTTACATTCTAGGCCCACATTTGCCAGAACTTCATATTGACCTGCAAAGCAGATCAGTGAGTTGACTACTCTCCCAGCCCCACCCTAGGTAAGAGGGAAGCCAAGTTGCAGTAATCCTGGGATGTTTCCCATAGCAGTAACTGTTTTAGAAGCTGCCTGAGGAGGGATACAGTCATGTCAGTAAAGCATATTGAGTTCTTGATCGTAAACCTCCTCTCTTCCATTTTCATTATTAGGATTTGTTTTTCCCTTCTCTGCTTTCTGAAGTAAGTGCTTTGAAGAGATGGATGTAGGAGAAATGACAGGGTAAGCACTTCTGCTGAAATGTGGGGTTTCCAGTCAAAGGGAGGATGCTTTGATGGCTGGACTCATGTGGAAGAACTGAAGTAGTTTTTCGACAACCAAGTGGATAATTTTTGCTTTCAGAGGCATCCCTCCCTAATGTCTTATGGGGAAAGCTAAGAGGCTTTGGGGAAGCTGACCTCTTTGATTCTGCCATTTGTCTTGACCTGTGCCATGTCTGAACCTGGTGGGGGAGAATAGAAACACATCCCCTTCCCAGAGAGGGACCTGCTGAGTCCCGATTGGTCCAAGGGTTGGTGATGTTCCTGGTGTTGTGATGGGAGAGGGCTGGGGAATGAACATCCCTACTTCTGGTGTGCCAGTGACCAAAGGTGACAGGGACATGTTTCTGTCCTGGGAGGTCACCTTTCTGTAGGAACGTGTCCACTAAACCGCCTTTACCAAACATGGCAATTATGGGAGAATGGAGGGTCTGAATTAGCAGGCTGGGATCCTACTTAGACAACTATTGGTGCTTCAGTCGAAGCCACATTATTTCACTTCTTGGAGAGGTCAGTTGTCCCCACTCAGGAAAGTGATAATAGTGGGGGACTGGAGCAATAGCACAGCGGGTGGGGCATTTGCTTTGCACAGACCAACCCGGGTTTGATTCCCAGCATTCTATATGGTCCCCTGAGCACCACCAGGTATAATTCCTGAGTGCAGAGCCAGGAGTAACCCCTGTGCATCTCCAGGTATGACCCAAAAAGGGAAAAAAAAAGAAAGTGATAATAGTGGGATCTGCTTTTCAACATCATGGTGATGATAAAGTGCTTAGAATAGAGGCTAGTACATAAGGAACAATTAGGAAATGTTAGCTGTTATTTTCACTCTTGCTGTTATTACCATTATCCCTCATATGTAGCTCTTTCTGGGCCTACAATCTGTAAAAATTGTATATATAATTGAAACTTTTCTTGTAATCACACAAAACAGTGGTGTGAAGTATGCAAACATTGAGCTTCACAAACTTATAAACATTTATAGTCTTGTAACCAATCTCACCTCTATAAAATAAAAAAAACCTGAAATTAAATTTAGTAATAGAATTTGTTCCATCCAGTAGATATAAAATGTTATCCTAATGTACAGTTGATGTCAAATTATCAGTGTATTCCGTATTCTCTTTCTCATGGAGTTTGAGATACGGGCATTCTTTGCAGCACATTCTTTTTGGACTGGGTGCATTTTAAGTGCTCAGTCACCCTTTGTGGCTGTCAGAAGGCTTACATCATAAATCTAGTTGACAAGATATATACTAAGGCCAAGGATGAATTTTTATTGAGCATTTGCTATGTGCAGGGCATTTAATATAATTTTTACAGCCATTATGCCAGCAGGTATTTTGCTCTCTATTTTATAAGAAAGATTTCTTAGAATAAGAAAGGTAATTCATGAGAAGTTCCAGCTAGTCAGAGGCTGGATTTGAGAACTGGATGATGAGACTTGACTCTACCTCTGTGGGCAGGATGGCACTGAAGCTGTGTTGCACTGGTGTGGGGCCTGCATGCTGTCCAGAGCTGAGGCAGGGCTCCCACAAAGGTACCTACGATGGGACCACATATAGGGAGAGCTGACTAGGCTTGGTCATGTCTTGAAGGAACTGAGTCTGTGCCAGAGCCTGTATTGGGGATAAATCTAGGTCTTAAGCTCTGTCTATAACATGGACCATAGGCTGCAGAAAGGGTCCAGTCTGTGTAGAGGTCAGAATTGGGTCTATGAGCAGGGCCATTGGAATCGAAGTTTGATCTGAACTGGAAGTCAGCTCACTTTATATCCAAGAGTCAGAGAAGTATAAAGAAGAAATGTACAAGGGTTTGAGGCTTTATTGCCAGTTCTGTAATCCTGACCCTATGTATGACCATGTCTTTGGGAACCTTGACCTCATCCTTCCCCTTCTTTTCTGTGGCAAGACTGGCAAGGTCACCTGGTGAAGTTTCACCCATAGTTGCAGAGGACAGGGCTTCTAAATGGAGGAGGACCTTCCCAGGAAACTGTGAGGCCAGATGCCTCATCCATGCCTAACCTTTCTAGGCTTCATGAAATAGATGTCAGCAGCTGGGGTGCTTGTGCAGTCACTGTTGGTGAGACGGCAGATTAAGTATGGACTCAGGAAGTGTGGCTGTGGCTGGACCACACGGTGGATCTGGGCACTCATGAACCCCAGGACTTGGCAACTTGGCAGGTCTCTTGTTCTGGAGGACTTACCTATGCATATACCCTTTTACCACACACACACACACACACACACACACACACACACACACACACACACATGCACACACACACTGAAAGGGTCCATTTATTGGGTTGAATTACCTGCCAGGAAGAGCGGTCCAGCAGGACTTGAGTCTGGCATGGATCAAATAAATGATGGGATTGCTGGGTAGTCAACTCTTAGTCAGTGAAAGAAATGATCGAACACCATGTTTCAGATAGATTATTAGCAGAAAGTAAGTCAGAGATAGGATAGATAGCATGTTCTCTTGTAGAAGGAATTGTGGCACTCTAAAGTATAGATGTGAATGCTCAGAGCTGTCAGAGGAGGGCAAAGCATGACAACAGGACATGCTGCTGGGGAGAGAACAGCTCCGTCTAGATGCCAAACTTGAGAATGGGAGCCTGGGTAGCTTTTGGTCACTCCAGGAAGCACCACTTTTTCCCAAACTGAAGACCATGGTTCTTCATTCCTATCACCCACCTCTTAAGATCTTTGCCCTTATCTGAGTATGGAGGGGACTGGGGAAGGAAGCAGGAGAAGCCCCCTTCCCCACCCTTTGGGATCCATGGGAGTGTTTATGAGAAGCTATTTCTTTTTATCTCTTTCGCATCATGGAGCAGACATGTGTATTGAGACCCTGACCATCATTGCTTATTATTTGAACAAAAAGAACGGATTTGAAAGAAGCTCCAAATTTTGAGTAGAAATAGAACTACTGGATCTTTGCTCCTTCCTCTGTGGCAGAAAAGTCCATGCATGCAGCTTTGGTTGACAGAAGTCTGAAGGAAGTGTTTTCTAAGAAGTCTGGAGTATTTCTAAGTAGTTTAGAAGTGCTTATGCTTTTATATAGCAGATACATATTTCATGAGAACAACAATGAATGTGTGTTTAATCAGGATTTGTAGGGAATCACTGGTAATCTCTTTGTGTTTCTTCTTTATATGTTCATATTATAAATTTGCTGCACTGCACCTATCACAGAAGTTACTAAAGATATTGACAGTGTCATTGAATTGAAGATGAGTATCCTCAAGCACTATGTGGGATTGATAAGTGCCTGTATCTTGTATGCAGGATTGTATTGTAATATGTTGTATGTTAAAGGAATAATATTAACTTAGTTTAGAAAGGATAAATTATTTAGTAAAATGTGTTGGAGCCATTGAGAGCTATTTGGGGGAAAACATTTATTCTAACCTCAGACCAAAGCCCTTTGGTTATTATTATTATTATTATTATTAAATTTAATAATATTTAATAAATATTAAATAGTATCTCTTCTTGTATCACTTGTCATCCCATGGTAACGTCGCCATTTGTCTCTGTCGCATGCTAGTGTAGCTCAATGGCATCTGCTCTCTCCAGGAACACAAAGAGCCTCAAACCATTCATTCAGCACCTTGATGAAGAAGTCTGCCCATCTCATAGGTGGGCGGCCACACGGTCTTTTTTTTTTTTTTTTAATTTTAAATTTATTTATTTTTAATTAGAGAATCACCGTGAGGGTACAGTTACAGATTTATACACTTTTGTGCTTATACTTCCCTCATACAAAGTTTGGGAACCCATCCCTTCACCAGTGCCCATTCTCCACCACCTGTAAACCCAGTGTCCCTCCCACCCTCCCCAATCCCATCTCCCCCCCACCCCACCCTGCCACTGTGGCAAGGCATTCCCTTCTGTTTTCTCTCTCTAATTAGCTGTTCACACGGTCTTTTGATATCCCGTGGAATCCAGTCGGTAACAGCTCTAGTCCAGTGGTTGTCTCTAAATCACATCTGATTCTCAACCCTTGGCAAACGAGACAGCATTCCTGATTCTTGATCATCGACGGAGGTCAGAACTCAGGATTCCTTCTCTCACTTGAGTGAAACGTGATACTTCAAGCCTAGCTCTTTTTTTAAAAAAAAAATTAAATTTTATTGAATCACCGTGAGATCGTTACAAGCTTTCATGTTTGGGTTACAAGCCTAGCTCTTTCGATTCCTCTTTGGGATACCCAAATAGCATCCTCGTCCTGTTTTCGTAGAGCCCAGGTCTGAGGCATATATTAGTGCAGGAAGAATGATGGAGTCGAAAAGATGTGCCTAGAGCTGGAGGTTCTTCATCATCTTAACCCCTTCTTTGATGCTCTTGAAGGCATTCCATGCTGCTCTCTTCCTCCTGCGCAGTTCAGGTGCCAGGTTATTTGTCATGTTGAGTTCTCGTAATCACTCATATTAAAATGGAAGTCATTGAGTCATTGGAAAAATGTAGAGGTAAGTATATAGAAGATTTGCGTAGTAAATGATCTCTTTCCTAGTCCCCTGCATTGGTTTACTTCATCTGTATAATGAGATAATAATACCGTCAATCTCAGGGGATTGCTGTGGGGATTCAATGAGTAATATATGCAGTCTTTAGAAAAGTGCCTGGCATGTGATAAGTGCTGTATAAGTGTTAATTATTATGACTGTTTCTAAACATGATATAAAATATGACTAAAATAAAATGATATATGTGACTACATAAAATTTTAGACTTAATGTCAAAAATAGCATACACAAAATAGAATGCAAATAGCACATTGAAATTCAACCTAGAAGACAGAAAATGAGTAAATATTCTATATGTAGAATTATTTTAAGTCTGTAAGAAAAAGAGACTTCTCAAAGGAAACATGAACTAAAGCTTCAAGGTCAGCCAGGGAAGAGGATATGCATATTAATTTATTCTTTCAGTAAATACCTCATGACTGAATCTCAGGATGCTGGACTAAAGCATCTAGCAGAATTAAGTCCCCACTCTCAAGAACTTAAAGTACAGTTGCTAACAAAGAGAGGAGCATATTAGTTCAGTTGACAGAGAATCAAAGAAATGCAAAGTCAAGCAAAGTGTTCACCTTTTTCTCAACTTACCCAAATAGCAAATCTTTTTGAGTGATGTTATCATATATCAGTGATGATGCAAGGAAATTAGCAATCTTACACTTTTATAATGGGAGCAAAAACCAGTTCATACAGTCCAGAGGGAATTTTGTCAATAAGTGCTAAAAGATTTTAAAAGGTGTGATTCTCACAACTCACCAACTTATAAGTTATTTTGAGGAATAATCACAGGTGCAAAGGAAGATTTCTATACAAGAACATGTGCTCATTGATTGATTCACTTACAAATATTTATGAATCTCTGCTACACCAGGACTCTATCTTGGAGATTAAGTAATGGAAAAAATAGTAGAGGAGGTGCCAATTCTTAAGGTGGTTATCCTGCAGCACATGTGTTTTCTGTGGGGAGGAAGTATGTGACATATGCAAATAGATTGTGAAAATATTATGAAAAAATAAGCATAATGACTAAGGGAGGTGTTGTTTATTAGCTTTCTGGGGGTACTGAGGTTGGGGAATGGCAGTAATCCTTATTTCCTAATTTTATATAAATATTAGAGGATACTTCTCTCACTAATTGATGTGTAAAGACATATTATGTCATGCGTCTGAGGAAGACTATTCTCACAGAGAGCACCACAAGAGCAAATGACTTTTCTGGAAGTAACATGTTGGTGTTTTCAAGGAAGAATTGGGAATCCAGTGTGGCTAGAGCAGTGGAGCCATGAGAAAGATCAAAGATTAGGTCAGAAAGAAACAGACAGTGAAAATCATTTATTTGTGGATATTGTAAAAACCATGAGAATTTCGAATGATTGGCCATTACCTATAGATATAGTCCCTTTTATATTCATCATTTTGTGGGTGAGGAACATGGAAGTGCTCCCCCCAGAGATTCTTTTGCTCTACTTTGCACTGATGACAGAGGTATTCAGCTGGAGGACAAGCTGGTCTTTGAGGGTCCAAGATGTTTCACTCATATTGACACCATGGCACCTCGGTTGGAAGACTGGTCTCTGCTTAACTAGTTCATAGAGAACCTCCATTAAACTACTCAGCTTGCTGGTCTCTGGATAGTCATACTTTTCAAATGGTAATTGAAGGCTCCCAGAGAATGTTCCAAAAGGCAGGATGCAGAAGAGGGAAGTATTTTCTGGAAATTAGGACAAGATTACTTTTGCTGCATTCTAATGATCGGGAAGAAATAGAAATCATCTAGATCCTGCATCAGAGGAATAAATCTACCTACCCATGGGAGGTATAGAATTGATGTCCACATTTAATCTGCCTTATAGAGTTAAAAGCAAAGAAAGAAATCAAAGGCCAATTTTATTTTGGTGTTATTTAAAATGTGACAATGTGAAGATAACAGAAATATCCAACTGAGAAAATGGCTAAATATACTTTACATATATTTACATAATTAAGTGTTTGCCAACCAATGAAATTATATATTCAGAAAATATTGACTAATGAGGGAAAGTAAGGGAGGGTATGCTTATGTGTGTGTATGTATGCATGCATGTGTGTGTGTGACTGTGCACATAAATATTTTGTGTCCATGTATACATTTTTTAAAATCTTAATCAGGAGGTGGAACATCAATACTCAGTTATGACATCTTCTGTAACACCAGTCTCCTAACAGTGACTTGTATTCTTATATAGACATCTGGACATCTAAACTGAATTCTCCTAAATGTAGGTCCTTTGTAGTTTGCCAACTGAGTAAATCAGGGGTTGTGGAGTTTGGAGAATGAGCAGGCTGTTGCTTAAATGACTTTGTTGACTGGTTACTAATGTCATGACCCTAAAACACATGTGCATTTCATTTTAAAAATCAGCACTTGGGCTGAAGTTCTATTAAGAGACTTTCTGGTCTCTTAGGAAATGTTTTCATAGCCTGGGTCAGGTTCCGGATCATCTTTGTTAATCTGTTGATTGGAGGAAGTTGCAAATTGTTTCATTATTCATTCATATAGTCCCTTTCCTATACATTTATAAGTTTTCAGATAAGGTAAAGAAAGGGAATTCGTCGGTGCTAGGAACCATATAAGACTCCACTCTAGGATTGCTCAGGAAAATAAAATAAGATCAGTTCTTTTCCTGTTAAGAGATTTCTGCAGTACCAAGTTTGTCATTTCTGTTCCTTTTCCTTAGAACCAGCATTTTATAGTAACCCTTTGAATATTTGAATGAAATATTGAATATTGAATATTGAAATATTGAAATGAGGAACTTAAAGAGAGCCATTTTTGAGTGAGTTTAGGAGCTTCTTCAGTTATAGTGAAGCTAAAATCAGGGTTTTCAAAAAGGTCTGAAATTTTCTATCTTTTTTTGATTGTGTGCCCTTACTTTGACCAAACTATCACTCACAACTGCTAATGGGTAGTTACCAATAATCCTTGCTAGCATATTTGGGGTCTCTTTTAAAAGTTCTAAGAGGCAACCCCACTTGGTTAACAAGTTGAAAAAAGATTCTCACGCTTGTGAATAAATCCAACCCATGAGTAGGTATATGGCTCCCAAGAAAATATAATTCCCGTCTTCTTGGGGCCCATGATCTGTGTCTTTCTGCATTATACTCCATAGATAGCAGCCTACATGTCTTTGATCTTTCTAGACCATTTCTGTGACCTCCTCTGTTCTGTTTCTTCCCTGAATCTTGGACACCATGGCACAGTGTGTGGTTCTTTCTCTGGTCTGATGGTTCCCTCTAGTTAAGTTTGGACTTGAGACTCATGCTCTATTTTCTACCCTGTAAGTTCCTGCCCCACGCCTTGGATTTGGAACCAGCCTTATATGCCTGCCAGAACCTCTCAAAAACCCAGCAAAGAAGGTCTAGATATGGACCCCCTTCTTTCTTTTTTCTGCAGATAAGTCCAGATTCAGATCCGATGATGAAGGTCAGGGAGAGAAGGTTGAGCTTATACTCTCCGGCAGAGCGACCATTGTCATGATCACTAAAGCTTAGCAGGTAACCCATAGTACTGGGTGCAACTGGGAGAATCCAAGACAAAAACCTGCCCCTTTGTGGTTCCCCCATGCTGTTATGCATTCATTTCAGTTATTCCTTTAAAACAGAGTTTAACTTGTTTATTGATTTAATTATAAATTGCCTGTAATGCTCCAAACAGGAGCCCAGATAGCAGTAAGAATTTCACCATATGGTGGGAAATGTACACTGGTGGAGGAATAAGTGTTGGAACATTGCATGACTGAAACATGATCACAAACGTTTTGTAACTTAAAATTAAATTAAAAAAAACAAAACCGAATTTCTCCATATCTAATGGCACCCCCCTCTCCACCTCTCACTACAGTGCAATGTCTTAAGCATCTTTGCTTTCCATTATCACTTCCTCTATATTTGAAGGCAATGCAATTTGCCTTTCCCAAGAGCTTCTTTTATATTCTCATTCGGGTCTGATTTCCTTCTCTCAACAGACTGCTTTGTTGAGCTTACATGTTCACCTGGTAAAAAATTGGGACTGGAGGAGTGATTAAAATAAGATTTCATTGTTTTGCACATTTTCTCTCCTTTTATTCTTGGGGTCACTAATTAGAGGGACCATTAAATATAGTAGGTATTTACCAAGGACCTAGTAAATGTCAGCCAATGTTTGGGGTAGTTGGGATGCACTGGTAAGCAAATTGGACAAATCCCTGCCTTTGTGGTACTTGTGTTCTGACCAAGGAGGCAGGAAATAACCAGGAAACATACCAAGTGAGTCAAAACCATGGTCTGCTAGAAAGGCAAGAAGTACTTTAAGGAAGAAATGCAGCAGAATCAAGGGGATGGGGGGTTCTTTGTAGACATTAATTATAATTTTAAACAGTGGCTATTCTAGGCTTCATTGAGGAGATGTATGGACAGATTTTCAGCACTGGGCTTTCCAGTGTAAAGACCCTGAGGCAGGCACATCCCGTCTTACTCAAGAGCAGCAAGGAGACCAGAGAGCCTAGTACTGAGTGTGTGAACAGGAAAGGGGAGGAAATGAAGGCAGAGAGGGAGCTGAGGCCGTCTCCCACAGTCTCCACGGGCAGAAAGGATTCAGGCTTTTGCTCTGCGAGGTAGAGAACCATAGAAGGGTTTTGAAGAGTAAGTTTTCATTTCACTGCAGGTACAAAGTCTCACTCTTGCTCTTGCTTCAGCTCTTGGCTCTTTGTTTGATATGCTAATGTCCAGCTTGGGAATCCACACATGCATGTGTGTTTTTACACACACACACACACACACACACACACACACACACACACACGTGCAGCCCCAGTTCTGCAGGTTACTCTTGTTTGGACTTATGTGAAATGCGGAGAACAAGGGCAGCACCCACCGGAAGGGAACCTGTTGTTTTCTCTCTATCTATCTCTGCACCAGGGAATAGCTAGGAAGCCTAAGGTTAGTAAGAGTCTGCAGTGAGCCGTGCTCTTTCCAGGAAAGGAAAGTCAGTCTTAGACCTTACCTAGGCCTTTTGGGTCCTTCACCTTTTTCCCAGAAAAGAATTTCAGGAGACTATGAGTAGTGAAGTAAAATACAGGTTTTTTGTTTGTTTTTTTAAAGTTTTTATTAGAGAATCCCTGTGATGTACAGTTACCAACTTATGAACTTTTGTGTTTGCATTTCACTCATACAGTGATCGTTTACCCATCCCTCCACCAGTGCCCATTCACCTCGACCAATGATCCCAGTATCCCTCTCACCACCCCCACCCCATACCCCACCACCCCACCCTGCCCCTGAAGCAGGGAATTCCCTTTTGTTCTCTTTCCTTTTGGTTGTTATAGTTTGCAGTAGGGGTATTGAGTGGCCATTATATTCAGTCTATAGTCTACTTTCAGCATGCAGCTTTCAACCCGAATGGGCCCTCCCAACATCCTCTACTTAGTGTTCCCTTCTCTATCTGAGCTGCCTTATCCCCCAGCATGTGAGGCTAGTTTCCAAGCTGTGAGGCAGATCTCCTGGTCCCAAAAAACAGATAACTGGTTAAAGAAACTTTGGTACATCTACACAATGGAATACTATGCAACTGTTAGAATACTATGCAGCTGTTAGAAAAGACAGGTTTTATTTGGAAGTTTTGAGGAAGGGGAGGATGAGAGAATGTGGGCTTCTCCAGAGAGGTTGAGATTGGAAGCCCCAGTACACATCCCAGCGTTAGATAGGAAAGTATGAAAGACACATCTCAAAAGGAAAGATGCAGGTGATACTTGTGCTTGGGCACTACACGTGCTCAGCAGAAACACATGGACAGAGGCAGCACACGGGCTTGACAGCATGCGTACTTCCTTCCTTTTTGTTCAAGTTGGCATTAATAGGTTTCTAGCTAGGCAAGAATCCTTTGTAAGGTTTGCTGCCAAGGGGGTAGAGTTGAAAGGAGTTATGGTCTTCTTTGATATTCCTTTCCTGACCTGTGTTCTTGCTGGAGCTTTTCCCAGGGGCAGGTGGCGGGGGGGGGGGGGGGTCCAGCCTTCTCTAAGTATCTGCTGGTGCCAGACCAAGGTCTTCGTTTCTGTGCTCGCAACGTTTTGGTTTTTTTTTTTTTTTCAGCCTTGGTGGGCTATTGTGTGTTATTTTTTTTTTCATTTCTGAGGAATTCATCTCCATGGGGGAACCTTCCATATCTACTTGCTTGCCTCCTTCAGACTAATCCCATCACCCTGGGAAATACTAGTGACTGCACCAAGTCGATCCCCTTTCAGTTTGAGGCACACACAGATACTCATGCTGTTGTTCTTCTTCTTTTCCCCTGGACTCTGGGCAGCCTTGACCCTTCACGGCAAGCAGGGAAAGGAGTGCACATAGACACCATGGTGTCAGAGCACTACATTCACTGCTTTAAAGAAATCACTAAAATAGATGCATCACAGCACAGGGGAACAACAAAGGGATGCGTATCTACCTTTGATTCTCCCAAGTGTACCTGGCACTCTGGGTTAACTGCTTAACACTAACGATTGTGACAGTGGTGATAGATTTGAAAACCCTGTCTGGCGCAGACAGAGAGACAGATGAATTAAAGTGAAGGAACATAAGTTTATTATAAAGTGGAAAAACAGAGAGATGTACTCCTGGGTGGAATCCATGACCCTGGAGAGGCTGGGGTAGAGCCAAGCCTTGGGAGAAACTCGGGGTGCTTTTAAGTTGTCTTGGGTGGGAAAAGAGAACAAAGACCAGTGGAACTGGTGAGTTTTGTCTCTCCTTGTTATCTGTAGGTGGTCTATGTGAGGAAGCATGGAAAGCAGCCTGGTAGCTTCTTGGCACCATGCAGGGGGCAAGGTGATTCTTGATTCTGAGAATGCTGTTATCTCATCAGCCAGTTGCCATTTGGTCCAGTTGCCATTGCCCTTTGGCCCGAGCAAACCTCACAAATGGCAACTCTACTAGGAGTATAGAAGCTCAGCCTTCTCTCACTGATCTAGAACTGTTCTCTGCAGAAAGAATAAACAAGGGGCACTTATCTTGGTCTGTAGACCTCTGCTGGATTGTAGAGGGATTGTTGCCGACTTATAGGGAATGAACCCCTTCCTCTTTGCA
This sequence comes from Sorex araneus, assembly GCF_027595985.1. Classification (NCBI taxonomy): domain Eukaryota; kingdom Metazoa; phylum Chordata; class Mammalia; order Eulipotyphla; family Soricidae; genus Sorex; species Sorex araneus. Next base: position 125,739,217 of record NC_073306.1, on the reverse strand, counting down.
GCAGTTCCGGCTAGAGACTGATACCTGATATCTGAGACTCCAAGGGGACCCAGGTCAGGAAACAAAGGAGACAGGATTGTCTGACTCTAATGTCCTCAGACACACATTCTTGATTCTCTCTCCCACTGCTAACATTGGGCATCTGCATCTCCTGGGTGGTCCTTTGAGGCTGCCTCCTCCCCTGCTTCCCCCTGGGCTTGCAGTTACCAAAGCCAGTTGATTTCCTTGCAAACTGCATTATGTTCCTGTGATCCAATTTTACAAAGAGCCTAATGCTTTTCTGTTCTGTTATAGCAACCACTGACCTTAAACTGCTCTATCTATTTTCTTTATTTTTTTGAAAATAGTCTCTGTATTAGACTTCGTTCTTGGTGCTGGACTGTTTTTCTTCAGACTATTAAGTCTACTCATTTCTAAAATACTACTTGACCTGGACATCGTCATGTACTTTATTGTCAGCTTTATTCTTCCTCATTTTACTCCCTAGCATTGTCCCTGACCATCCATCTATCATAGCCTTTACCATCCTCCATCAGAAAAGGCCTGTCTTCCCCCCAGACTGTGAGGAGAGGCTTGGGGTAAGCATCTTTCAGCTGTTACAGGTGCAGTTTAGAGACAGAAACACCCATGACTCAAGTTTCTGAAACCTTATAGAATGAATAAAGTGGTAAAGGCATTAGTAATGCAATATTCATAAAGGAAGAGAGGGCTGTGCATTCACATGTTCTCATGCCAAATGTTTAATTAATTAAAGAAAGTGACCACTTGTAGTGGCCCTAATGCCTTGGTGGTCTGTGTAAGTAAGCAAACCACATGCTAAACTTCTAGAATGCCCTCAAGGTTATCAGTCAAGTGTAGAGCTGCTGCTGATCAGTCAGAAATAGCAAGGAGGCCCCCATCTACAGGTTAGCCAGACATTTGGCGGAATCTCTCCTCTTTGCTCTTGTACTTTCTTGCTTGGGTGGGTGTCCTGCTGAAAGAGAATCTGTCCTAGAAGAAGCATCCCCTGAGGGAAAGAACTTTACCCCTATTGATTGTGACCACACCTATGTGTAAGCCCCGACCCCTCATGCTTGGGGATTTAACTAGGCTGAAAGAGTGGGCTGGGGGCGAGTGCCAGTGCGAGACCTAGAGAAGCCAGATCAAGATCCAGATCCAGAGCAAGAAGGAGAATGAAGTAGCATGGGGGAGGAAGAAGCAGGAGGAGAATCAGAGGAGAATGGAGATGGGAATGGAATAAACTGCAACTGAGACCAACCAGCCTGGCCTCCGTTCCTTCCTTCGCCTGCCTCATCATCGCCATCAACCTCCCCGGGGTGGGGGAAGCTGCATGAGACTACTGAACGCGGGCAGCGGGAGAGACCGAGCACTGCTGCCCTGTGCCCCGTGTGGTGCCCGCGCCCCTCCTCTCTCCTCTTTTGTGTGTGTTTACACATTTCTCTAGATACATCTCCCTCCCCTTGCCCTGTACTTTGGGCCGAGTCCTCCCAGAGCCACTTCAGGTCGGCGCTACCCTGTTCAAATTGATTCTCACTGAAACTCTAAAATTCATTCTCATTAGTTGTAAGTAGGAATGCCTTCTGGTTCAGCTTTTATGGGAAACAGTATGGAGATTTCTCAAAAAGAAATTGAAATAGAACTACCATATGATCCAGCACTTCCATTCCTAGGTATCTAGAAGTGGAGAACCCAAAAACAGCAGAAACATACACACACATGTTCACTGCAGTGCCGTGCTCGAGCCAAGATCTGGAAGCCGCCAGGTGCCCATGGAATATGACTACTGGAGATGTGGTCCTTGCATGCCACAGAATGGGAGTCAGTCATGGGAAAAGTGAAAGTGTACCCTTTGCTATGACATTGATGGAATTAAAGGAGGTCAGGCTAAGTGAAACAGAGAATGCCATAAACCAGAGGATCTTGGTTGTGTATGGAATATAAAGAAGCAGGCCTAGGAATGGTGTCCAATGAAAACAAACCCTCAACTCTAAACCACAGAACTGAGGTTGCCGAGGAAGGGGGGAATCTGAAGGGGTGCAGTGATGAACAGTGATGGAGGGATATTGCCACTTAGGTTGTGGTGTGGAGCTATAACATCGTACCCCTAAACAATAAACATTAACACTCTTGTAAACTAATATTATGTCAATAAAAGAATATTATTTTTCAGGGGTCGGAAAGACAGCACAGTGGGTAAGGCACATTCCTTGCATGTACCTGGCCCAGGTTTGAGCCTGGAATTCCATGAGGTCCCCCAAGCACTGACAGGAGTGATTTCTGAATGCAGAGCCAGGAGTAACTCCTGATCATCATTTGGTATGGCCCAAAACAAAAAGGAAAGAAAGAATACTCTTTTCCTTAACTTAAAAATTTTAGTATGACTCTGTTTACCTTCTAATACTCCTAAGATAATATGAATGCTCAACTTAGTCTATCTTATAAAGCATGTAGAAATTAGGAAGCCAAATTGTTTGCCTGGCTTCTGGGATCAGAAGGCCCGTCTTGGAGCACAGCAGTGCATAGAACCATAGAACTCCCTTGTCCAGGGTGTTCATTCACTTGAGACACTGAGGATTTTGCAAGCTAGATAATAGGGTGTGGAGGAGGCACTGGATTCCCACTTCAGGCCAGGGAAGATGGGAGGGCTTATCTCCAGTGGATGAGTCCAAGGAGGAAAAGAAGGGGCACAGCTGTGATGGGGACACAAATGGGTCCCTGAAGAATAAACGAGGGGCCCAGGCCCAGGGAGGGGAAGGGAGCTCTCACGTTGGTGGGATGACAGAGTGGAAGGGCAGCAGGTGCAGGAGCTGGTCTCTGCAGGGGTGAGTTGACCAGTCCCAAGTGTAGCCCCCACTGTGGAAAGCAACAGGGTCTGCAGAGTTCTTAACAGAGAGTGGCGGGCCCCAAAAGGCATTCAGGGTCTCTCTTTGGAGGCTGATGGAGGATTGATGGAGAAGAAAGTATAGCCTGAGTGTCCAAAGAGGTGGCTACTTTGGTCATCCAGGGGATCATGAAGGGGCTAGGGCTAGGACTTATGTGGTAGAGTAAATGCCTGGTATGTGAGAGGTCCTGGGTTCTAGCCCACCATCACACAACCCCCGAGCATTACTGAGGTGGCTTCAGTGACCCTAACCCCCCAGGTGAAGCCCTATACAAAGCAAAAAGGATTTTGGCTGCACTCATCAAAAGGGCCAGTGGCTGAAAAAAGCATTTGAGTCAAGAGATTTAAGTAAGCGAGAGGAACAGTTAATTATTGGCAATTGATTAGATTGGGGAGTGAAAAGCAACCATTTAGGGACCAAAACTGGCCTTAGGTCTTGTTTCATGAGCTTGTACTAGAATGTGATTTTTTGCAGTGGCAGCTTTGAGAAGCTGCAACAGATGCTCACAAAACCTAAAATATTTTCTTATTTTTGTTTACTTTTTTATTGAATCACCTTGAGCTATAATTAACAAAATTTCAAAATTTCATGTTTGAATTTCAGTCATAGAATGATTGAACACCCATACCTCTACCAGTGTACCTTTTCCACCACCAATGTCCCCAATATCCCTCTTCCTTCCTCTATGGCAAAACTGGACAGCTACATGGAAAAAAAAGGACTCAGACCTCTACCTAACACCATGCACAAAAGTCAGATCAAAAATGAATTAAAGACCTCAACATCAGACCAGAATCCATAAGGTACATTGAGGAAAAGGTCGGCAAAACCCTTCACAGCATTGACGCTAAAGGTGTCTTCAAAGATGAAATGTTACTGACCAAGCAAGTGGAAGCAGAGATAAACAAGTGGGACTATCTTAAACTAATTCTGCTTCTTCACCTCTAAAGAAACAGTGACCAGAATACAAAGACAGCCTACGAAATGGGAAAGGATATTCACCCAATACCCCTCCGATGAGGGGTTAATATCAAGGATATACAAGGCTTTGGTTGAAACCTAAAATATTTACTCATTGATTTTTTACAGAAAAGACTTGTCAATCCCTGGGATAGGGATGAGGCATTGGGTAGGGTGAGGGCGAGGGGAGACCAGCATGACACCGGGTTTTGTGTGTCACTGAGCTGGAACCTGGAGAAGCTGCTCTTCAGCTCTGCTTCAGCCCTGCTTGATGACCCCTGGCCTGGCTCTTCCTGAGCTCCTCCCTGAGACCCTGGACCCCATCCTCGTTCCTCTGTCTGGCTGGACCTCAGTGGGAATTGGACTGTTTCGAGGCACAATCTTGGATTCACCTGACCATACAGTTTCCTGCTACTTCTGTTCATCTTGACCCACACTCTGGGCCCTTGGAGTATCTACTTTCCTGGGTCTTTCCATAGATCCCCGACTCCTAGCTGGGAATTGATCTGGATCTAGTCATTTCCAAATCTGGCAGCCCAACCTCCCTGGCTTCTCTGTGCTGTGCTGTGAGCTGCCAGCAGTCTTGCTGCCACCAAACCATCCGCCATGGGACCCCTCCCCATCTGGGTCCACGATGTGCCTGATCTTCCTGGGTTCCTGCTATGCCCACCTGCAGGGAACAGGGCTGTGACTGCCTTTCTCAGAGTCCAGGAATAATCCCTGTGTGTCTTTCTCTAAGCAGGTCACCTTTGGTGGGTGTGTAAATCCACTTGTCTGCTTGTCAAAGTGACATTTTCATGATGCCCAAAGTTAATAAGTGGCATCTTAGGGCGCCCACTTTTTAACCAAAGTGGAGAAGACTGGAAAATGTCAATAGTCATAATGGGCACTTTTGTCCCCAACACCCTTTTGATTGAATGTGCAATGGTCTCCGTGCAAACTGCATTGTCCTTTGCAGAGAATTGCCAGTTAAAAAAAAATTGTTCAGACGTCCAGGTTTTTAAGTATCAAGTCCTGGTGCCTGAAATAAAATTCTGGCTGTCACAGCCCTCATGTGAATGAAAGGATTGTAATGGCTCTGCCTGCCACACTCTGACCGACTCTGCAGCCCCCAGGCCCTGTCTCAGAATTAAGGATTCTGGACCTTGTAGTTCAGACTGTCCCTATTCAATAGACAGGAGAGTTTGTACTTACCTGCTCTGCACCCATCAGGCTGATAACTAGCCTCTTTTCTCTACCGCCCAGGTAAAAGAGACTGCTCCGATACTAGCATTCACAGATGGCAGGAAGGTAGGTAGGAAGGGAGATAGGGAGGAAGGGGTGGAGCCTGGGGAAATCAGAACTTGAATCATGGGTAGCTGCTGGGTGCATGGATACAGCTTCACAGCTGGCTACAGACTAGAAGCTGAGACAGACAGCTACCTTCTGAGAACCTGTTTCTGGGTATGCCAGCCTGGGTCTCTCATCCAGAAAGCTTCACGCTGTCAAGAAAGGCTATTTCAGCCATACATAGGCAGGAACCTCAGTGGCTTGTTCCTCCACATCCATCTACCCATGGCAGGTGGCCGGGAGTACCAGGGCCCTGTCTCTTCCCTCCCTTCCCCTGCCCCACTGCTGCTGGCCTCGCTGTGAGTCACTGCCTCTGCCTCTTCTAGGGTGAACTCCCATGGTCACTCCTCAGGACAAGACCCGAGTTCATGTCATCATTTATTCATTGTCAATTCCATTCACTGTCAATGAAATGACTCTTCTTTCATTTGACATACGTGTGTTGAGCAAAAAGATTATGCTCTGGAGACGAGCTGGAAGACAATTGCACATGGGCTCTGCCCTCGTGGAATTTAGTTGCCATTGAGGGACACAGACACACAAAGAAACAGAAAGGTTTGTTTGTATAAAGACCTAACCTCCATGGCTAGACACCAGGACCAAGGTAGACATTATGTTTAGTCAGGTCTGCCAACTGGAAAGGGCACGGGGGACCCATTTGGAGTGACTTCTTGACCTGGGGGAGCTGTGACACAGGTGCTGGATGAGTGAAAATTCGTGAATATTATTTGGTGTTTGCATGTTTGCAGGGGTATTAAGCTTTGATGAAAAGTTAAGGAACTGATTAAAAAGTTGACAAATTATAATCATGATGCAAGTGACAGAGGAGATGAGCAAAACAGTGTAAATAGTGGAAGTTGCCCCCATGTGAAAGTGGGAGTTTTTCAGAGAAGGTGGCATTTTCTGATCTAAAGATCGGGGTGCAGGGGGAAGAGATTAAGGGGAAAGTGGAAAGCACCTCAGATAGTGGAGCAGTACGAGCAAAGGACCTGAGTTGCACTTATGTGGCCTGTTTGTGAAGATGGGGGAGATCCATGGTGCTAGAGCAGAGAAGGCAAGGATCAGTGTGGAATGGGGGTGAGCTGGAGGGCCACGGAAGGGCAGGAAGGAAAAGGATCACTTTTCTCCTTGTGCTAAGAATGATAGGGAGAGGTTGGAGGGCACACAAAGAGGAGCTTCCTCTTTTTAAGCATTTATAATGAAACCCTCTAGTTTCACAGTGGGGCATGATTGTGCTGTTAAGGGTGAACTGAATGTTGGGAGCTCCTCTGTGGTAAAGGCAGTTGGCAGTGGAGATGGGAAGAGGCGAGCACCCTTCCCCACTCTTGGTTTGCTTTCTGACACATTTCTCACAAATGTCCTGCACCACTTTTGGAAAGCAGCTTAGCAACATCTCTCAGGAACTCAAAAATCTCACCCTTGACGTAGTGATCTACCATCGAAATCCTGTCTAAATAGAAATATGAAATCTGTAATGCATCATTTATAAAGATATTTGTATTAATCTTTTGTTGCTTTTGTAATAAATGACTTAAAATAGATGCAGATTTATTGACTTGCAATTCTGGAGGTCAGAAGTCTACGGGATAGCCTTCTGAGCTACAATCTGGGTGTCATCAGGGATGTGTTCTTTTTTTTTTTTTGGCTTTTTGGGTCACACCCGGCGATGCACAGGGGTCACTCCTGGCTCTGCACTCAGGAATTACTCCTGGCGGTGCTCAGGGGACCATATGGGATGCTGGGAATGGAACCCGGGTTGGCCACGTGCAAGGCAAATGCCCTCCCCATTGTGCTATCACTCCAGCCCCAGGGATGTGTTCTTTTGAGCCACCCAAGGGAGGAGCCATCTTCTAGCCTTCTTCAGCTTCTGGATGCTTCCTGAATGTCTTGGCTTGGGAGCTTCTCTAAAGCTAGAAGCATAACATTAACCTCCCATTCTTTCATAGTCTTCGTTTCCAACTTCTCCCCATCACTTCTCTTTCCCCTCTTTTCATTTTATTCATCACTCTTCCCTCCCCATTCTTTCTTTTGCCTTCCCACCTTTTTTTCCTCCCTCTCCCTCCTGATTTCATTTTTCATTTATAAACGCTCATTGATAACACAGATTATCCAGAATAATTCTCCATCTAGAGATCCAAGAGGCTAAGGAAATAGATAAATCATGTCTTTGTCCTCATCATCACTTCTGCCATCACTAAAGTCTCTATAACTCTCATAGCATGAACCCCGCTGATGCAATAGACTGGTGGAAATTGTGCATATTTACTAAGATATTATATTGATGGTGTATATGTGTAAAGAATAAACAGCAATGAACAAATAGAATATCAAGGAAATAAAGGTTCCCATCTGTGATATCTAGTAGTTGAATCTTCTTTGTGTTTTCTGCATTTCTCTGAATTTTCTACAATAAATGCATTGTATTTTTAGTTGCTTTGCTTTTTGGTTTTGGTAAATCTACCAGTGTTGGCACACCTGGAGTGAGAGCAGATGGGGAGAAATAGGACTCATCTCTAGGGACTCTGATCCCTCGTGAATGGTTGTCTACTGTCCCTGTTACTCTAACTACTAGCTATCAAGGTAGTGGCGTCAGGCATTGGTTACTAGCTATGAAGGTAATGGCATTAGGCATTGGTTACTCCGTGGGCATGGGGGTATGACAGATGAAGGACACTCTTCAATTTGTTTCACTAGGGGAGATGATTTCAAGATTATGATTCTCAAATTGTTACCTGAAGTTAATAGTGTTTATTGGGTGTGAACTAAGACCCCTGCAGTAGAAGTACCTGTATATAGGACTCTAAGAAAGGATGAATAAGTAGTATGTGCAAATGGCCACCCTTGAAACTGCATGTCGTTAGTATATAGCAAGCCTCCTTCATCAATGTTCATTTTCACATGCAGTTAAGGTTACTTATTAGTAACCCACAAAGCCACTTAGTGTATAAGGAAAATGTAAATTTGTGTTCCTGGAATAAAATTAGCTCATTACTAGAGATTTCTAAGGACCTTAATTCATTATTCTGCTAAAAGTCTTAGCTGCCTTACCAACACCAATGTGCAGAGCCTTCAAAAGGTACCTACTTATAAATAGTAGGGAAAAACTCCACAATTTTCAAATTGGACTTTTGAAATACATACAAAAATGTGTTCTTGAATTCATTGTGATTTTCATTAACTTTTTTTTTGCATTAATATATCTACAGAATTGGCGTTAGGTTTTTCTTTTTTGTTGTATAATTACTGCATTGTTCCAATTTTCATCATTCTGTTCGCATTTGATTTTAATTTATCACCAAGGTCATTGTTAGACATTATGTTGAGGCAGAACAGAGAAGCTGTGAGGTCTCCCACCTTGCCCGTTCCATTAGCTGCAGGAACCACCGATAGGGAACCATCTCAGGTAGCGGGAGATAGAGTGTATGATGACAAATAATGTGAATTTCTTTGGAAAAATCTTAGGCGACATTTCCTGGAAACATCTAAATGCAGAAGTAAATGGTTTATTAATTACGAGCCTCTCACCTTGGTAATTAAGCAATGAAGGCCCATCAGGCAGTGCATTTGTGGGCGATTAGAGCTGTGTTTGGTCGAGTCAGAAACTTGCAGCTGAAGATTAAGTGGCTTTCACCACCTGAGAGATGCATTAATCACCTGGCACTCCCCTACCTGGTGGATTTGGTTGCTTATTTGGAATGGCGTTAGCACATTAGCGTGAGGAATGTCTGTACACACTGTGAGGGAGCTGGCACCGAGGAGAGTGGCCCAGCAGGACCAAGCAGAGCCTCCTGGTGTAATGCCCTTAGCCAATAGAACCCAGGCCTGAGACTCACCTTTCTGATGTTTGGGGGAGTACAGATGGAAGAGATCCCCTCTGTATTGATGGCACCATTGGGTGTCCCGCCATTGGGTAAACTTTCCAATGTATGAAGGAAGACAGTGTTGGAGAGGAGAAGAACATTGGTTTTACTCTGAATTCAAGTACTTGTTTTCACCCATATTGCAAAACATTGGACAGATGACACTTTCTGAGTCAGTTTTCTCTTCTGAGACATGGGTATATGGATTTGCATCAGTCAACTATTGAAATATAATGATATCAGTGGCACACAGCACTGAGCATTTGTGTCAACATATATATGTAAGGGGGCTGATTCAGCCGAGCTTTTTTGTACACCGGCAGACGGATGTGCCAGCTGGTCTAGGCTAGAGGACTGGCTGGGCTATGTGTCCCAGGCTCCCCTGTAGTTCTGTATCTCTTATAGCATCTTCTTCCTTTACTTAGGACCAATTAGGTAGTAAGAGCTTGATCTTTACAGAAGAGCAGAGGCACGAGGGTGAGTAAGTGCACGGAGCCTCTGAGGAGGATGTTCAGCGAGACAAAAAGTGTCTTCGGGCACATATGCTGCCTGAGCCCATGTGCTGCTTGCTCCTATGTGGCCGAGCACATGTGTCGCCCGCATCTCCCCTCTTGAGATGTGTACTTTCTTGCATTCGTGTCCACTGCTAGGGTGTGTGTAGGGGATCTCTCCACCCTTGGAGAAGCCCGCATTCTATCTTGAGCGCGTTACTCTTACTATTCTCTCGTCCACTTATCCCTTCCTCCTTCCCTCAAAAAGCCTCTAAATAAAATCTGTTTACTTAAAAAAAAAAGTGCCTTCTGCCTTATCCCACCAGCCAAAGCAAGTCATAGGCCATTCCAAGGATTATGCTGTTCCTTCAGTGGGAAGATCTGGAGAGTCACTTGGAAAAGGGCCCCTTTTAGGGAGGGAGATCATTTTGACTCCGTGCAAATTTCACTCTACCATTGAATTCCTTCATACAGCTGCTGTTTGGGACTGGACAGAGAGAGCCTGTTCTATGTGCTACTGACTGCCAGGTGGTGGGTGTCAAGTCCTAAACAAGACACCTTCATGTACTTTAGAGCTTAGTGAGCATGTCCAACATTAAACAGATAGCCATTTGCATGCACAAATTAGCTAATGGCAATCGAAACAAATATGCCAAGGGAAAGAATAGTGTACTAACTGAGATGTCCAATAAGGAACTGTAAGATGAAGTCCTTAATGGAGTGCCTGGCCTGAGGTAAGCATTCTCTAAAGCCAGGTCTCTGGTCCAAAACTGTGGCTTGTGCATTGCAGAAAGACGCAGTGGCACTTGGCAGCGGCCTATGCTCACCTAGCTTTGCAGAGTGGGAAGAGGCTCTGAGACAGTCCTCCAGAAATGGCCACATCCTTTCTCCCCTTCTGCAAATCTCCCCAAGTGTAGGATGATCCCTTGGGGGAAAGCTTACTTCTTGTTTGCATGTAATGCCAAACTGGGGACCTGAGTCTGAGTGTGATCCCCTCATTTCCAGACATCTGCCAGAATAACTCGATAACTAGGGTGACAAGAGGATGCATAGGGGAGAGACCGAAGAAGCAAGGATTAGGAGCTGATGGTGGGTGACTTTCTTCTGCAAATTATCACGATCTTCCAAGGCAGATTTTGTGAGAACAAAATCTGTGGCATGCTAACTGGAAAGGTATGGAGGAGCATGGAGAGGCTTAAGGAGAAATCAAAACTATTTGGCATCACTCATAACAGTTTGGGCCTCTGAAGCAGCACAGTAGAGAAAGAGAGTGAGTGAGGAGGAGCAGATACAGGCACCTTGATAGATAGGCTGCAAGATCAGGCAGGCATTGGCACATCTTCTTGTGCCTATCATTAGGTGATTACTTAGACCGTAAATTTTAGGAACTTCCAGCATGCTAGAGTTACCCACTGTCCCTAGAACTTTAATCAACTACTCCTAATTGAGTACCTCTTGTGCACAGAATTGAGTTTGTCTATGTTAGCAATGAAAAGGCAGGGGCTGACTTTGCCCTCAAGTGACTTTCTATACAGGTCGAGTTCATGGTGAATTATTTGTTCACAGTAGTTGCTGCCTCACAGATCTTAAGTTTTGTTTCCTCATCTCTGAAGTTGTGGTAATAACAGAGGCTTCGGGCTACGCCTCTTGTAAGGGGTTGGTTTCCATGACCTACAGTGTTTAGCAGAGACCTGGCATATAGAAAGAACTGAAATATTCTTATTCCCTGATGATAGCAGGAAGCGTGAAGGATCCTGGGTTTAGCAGCTTGACAGCTCTCTATGGCCAGGTGAGTCACCTCTGACCACCCCCTCCTTCCCCCATTCCAACAACCGGATTTCCGCTTACAATCATTTGTTGGAGTTCTGGCATTCAGCTTTTATTTGAGGTCCGACCCAGAGGGGCATGGAAGAAATTGGATTTATTTTTATGATGGCTCTTAGTGGAGACTGGCTATCAATCATATGTCAAGATGCTATTTTTAAAGGAAGTGGTTTATAGGTGGACTTCGGAGACCTAACTGCACTTACAAAATGAGCCGTGGTAAACACATCACTTATTCTCTCCACTTCTCAATTTTTCTCACCTGTGAAATGGAGGCTAATAAAGGCAACCTGGGAGGTATTGCTGGAATTCTGTGAAATTTGAGAGCCTTGAGCCTTTGCTTGTCGGGTAGCCAGTAGGCCCTCAGGGAGTGAATGCTCTTACTTTTTGTGTCTTTGGGTATTCAATGGAAAGCTCTGAACTAACTGTTTAGGCAGTTTTGCTGCATCGATCCTCATTAAGACAATCACAATAATGAGACAAAGTACTATGTATCAGTACAGATGCCATGGGCTTGCAGAAAAATATATCACAACTTTAAAGCAGGCCCAGTGTTCAATAACTACTTTGCAACTGATGAATTGTCCCCTACAACTGGGCAGTACTTTAGAGTTAATGAAGCAGTTTCATGCTGGCATAGCAAATGTGCGCAACGAATAGGTGAGGTTGGCATGGACTCATTGGACAAATATCTGTTAGCACCAGAAGTATTGTGGCTATGACAGAGACAAAGCTCCTGATTCAGAGAAGGCATCCTGCTGCTCTGGGCAACAGGCATGTCTTTGAGTCTCTTATTTTGAGTGTGATGGAAGTAGAAAGTGTACCATAGAGGGGAACCTTGTCCCCTGGGATCAAAGAATGCTCCTAAGTGGAGAAAACATCAGAGTTTTGTCTTGAATTGTGTCCAGCAGATGAAGGGAGCTGCATTAGGCACGGCCAGGCCAGACCGCAGTGATCAGTAGACCCAAATTTATCCTGTCTCGATCACATCGAAGTGATTTTTAATGTAAATGTTTAATTTGGTAGTGTTTTAGATTTACAGAAAACTTGCAATGATGGATGAGACAGTCTCCATCTTTCCCCCGCCCCCCAGATGTCAAAAATTAAGACACGGACACTGGCTGATGACTATGAGAGTAATCCCCACTTTCCACTCCCTTTTCCTGTGCTAGGATCCCGAGCCCACATTAGTGTTCTGTGAAGTTCACATTTTCGTGCATTCTGAACAGGTCAGTCAGGTAAACAGGCCTCTCCTAGGTCACCCAGGCAATAAAGCAGAAGGAGACCTTCGTGGCCACTCAATTGGGCCTGGTCAGCAAGCTGCAAGAGACAGCGAGCATAGAGGATTACAGGTGCTGCTCAAAATGAAAGGGGCAGTGGGGGTATGCCACGGATATTGGTGGTGAGGAACGTGCACTGGTGGAGGGATGGGTGTGTGATCATTGTGTGATTGTAACCCAAATATGAATGCTTGTAACTATCTCACGGTGATTCAATAAAATTTAAAAATTAAAAAAAAATTTAAATGCAACCACGCCCCAACCATCAAGTTCAGTCATGTGTCCTTGGTGAAAACTGCGATTTTGCATGTTCTGCTAAGTTTTGCTATGAACCTAAAACTGAAAAAAAGAAACTTATAAAACATAAACCTGGCCTTGAGGAGCCATAGTCTCTTGAGGAGCACATAGTAGGTTGGGATATACAGCTACTATGTGTTCAACCTAGTCTGATACCAGCATCACATGGTTCCCCCAAGCATTTCTGGCCGCAGCCATGAAGGCCTCCAGGCATCACTGAGTGTGGCCCTGGTGGCCCCCAGCACTACTGGGTAACCCGGGAAATCCTCGGTCCACACGCCCTAAGCAGCACCACATCCTTGGGCCTTTGCTTTGAGCCACTGGCCTGGTTGGCTTAGAATTCCTAGTGGGGCCCTGGGCTTACTGAGTTGTGATTGGGATCCCCCCAACTACAACAACACTAAAAAAATATACCCTCAAATTGACCTTGCAGTTACTCATAAGGGAGGTGTGGGTTCTCTTCCTTAGCAGAGTAGGACTTCCCAGGTCTACAAGGATGTGGGAAAATGATTTTGGTCACGAGCTAAACTGATCTTGGGCTCAGGAGGACATGGCACAGTATGAAAGCAGAAGAAATGGCTTCAGCAGAAGCAGAGAAAGCTATGTATACCGGGGTTGCCATGTTAGGGACAGCAAGCTTAGAGGCCTTACTCTCCGGCTGACCCCATGGCTCAGCTGCTCGGAAACTCAGTCCTGTATGTGCTTGGCATGTACAGCAACCTGTACTCAGTGCCCTGATCCAGAAGGTCCTCCTCCCTCTGGCTGACAGGTAGATGGGCTGGAGGAGGCATGGAGATATCTTTGCGTCTCCGACATTTTTTCTATCAGGCTTTTGATCTGAAATTCTACCACTCGTTGTTGTTGGGAGAAAGCTTTTGCCCAAATTCCTTCTTTCTCTCTGAAAAGAGAAGACAGTGAGTGATGATAAGAGATGCCTTCTAAGGACCTCCAATTGCTTTGCTTTTCCTGCCAGGCTGTGGGTGACACTATGCCCGGGAGGCTCCATCAGGACTGGACACAGTGGGGATGGTGCCACGTTAGCCCGGGCCTGCCTGTCAGCCTGCACGCTGGGCCAGAGTCTGCATGTTTCTGGCTGGCTGGAATGTAATTGCTCTCCAGGCTGACAGTGACAAATGGTGGTGTAGGGAGGAGACTTCTCTGAGTGATGGACGGGCTTGTGCACTTCGACCGACAAAAACAGGCCTGTCAGAAAGTGGGAATGCAGGGGGGGCGGTGCGGGAGCGGGCTTGTGGTGGACATGCTTCTCAGTTTGTTAACCTCCAAGCACTGGTGGGAGTTTCAGAACAGCTTGAGGAGCTTGTGGCTTTGTCTTTGGAGGCATGAGGGGAAGCTGAGGGACACAGTAGGGGCTGAGCATACCCAGTCCTGTGTGAAGACCCCAGGGCCCTAGGACACTGAATACAGTGTTTTGATCCTTGTAGTGGCGGGGGGAGGGTGGGGTGCTGAGAATGTCAAAAGCTTGACTGTGCTGCTTCCCCTTTGTTTCACATGGTAAGGACAGGGGACAGGAGTGACCCAGGCAGTGCACATGGGGGATGGAGAAAGACAAGTTGTTGCCAAATGCTCTAGCCAGACCTAACCAGTTTAGGCCTAACACATAACTTGCTCTATGTATTTCCTTCTGTTGAAAGGGACCAGTGGTGTGTGTGTATATGTGTGTGTGTGTGTGTGTGTTGGGGGGGGCGTTAGGGATATATATTGCACACCCACTGTGCCTCCTTTCTTCTGATGGTCGGCGGATGCAGAAGACCCAGTGAGAGGTTTTAAAGACTGGAGGACAGTGATACCACTGACAGGAGTGAACCACGGCTCTTCAAGGACCTGTCTGCACACCCCAGGTCTGACCAGAGCAAAAGAAATTAAATAAGTCAATCTTGTTGGTGTTTAGTCTCAGGCAACATTGTTAATCTGTCCCCAGTCAAGTACCACTGGCCATTAGCAATGCCACATGCCACCCCCTGCCCCTACTCTCCACCAACACCTGCCCATGCACAGTCCTGCAGCCTCATTTTTTTATTGTATCTTTGGAACCTTGCTCAGGTATCTCAAAAATGTGTGGACATTTGTCCATGAGAAAAGTAAACTGACACAATCACTTTAACATCGGCATGTCATTTCGTTGCTGATGCTCGTGGACCTACCATAGGGTAACTGCCCAGCGAGCACATCTTAAGTGGAAACTGTCATAAATTGAAAATGCACTTAACATACCCAGCAACAAGCTGAGTCTACCTGAAATGTGCTTAGTTGGGCAATTAGCTAGAAGTCTATCTCAAGAATAATTTCCTTCCTTCTTTTTATCACCATACGCCAGAAACTCAGATGGGCATTTTGTAGACAGGATGAGATTTAAAAACATAAAACTTAGTATCAAAAATGTGCTGGTGACAGTTCTGGGTAGAATGTTGGTTGCTTGCCTGAGTGACCCCGTGGCTGACTGGGAGCTGCAGCTCACAGCTGCCACTCAGTGTCACCACAGAATGTCATGTGGCAAACCTCTACCACAGTAAAATATAAGACTCAAAATTCAGAGTATGGTTTCTTATCATTTTGTGCCATCATAAAGTTAAAACATCATAAACAGGGGACCAGCTATCTGTACTACTACTTTCATTTATTTAACTGCTGTCTTGTTCCTGGAATTATACATTCCTTCCAATTTTTTAATTTTATATGCACTTTGTGTATGGACACGCTGGTCCATGTCTTTGTGCACATATCCATCCATTTCCTTAGGACATAATCCTAGAAATTGAATTACTTTACTGCATTTTATTTTTTTTTCATTATGAGAATACCTTCTTGGAAAAGAGGCATTGAGTTATAATTCCATCAGGAATATATGAGATCTAATTTCCCAAAACCACCAACTGCCTGAATACTAAACTAATAAGGGAAAAATAATAGATTGTTTCAATATATTACTTTGTTTATTGATAATGTTAGACAACTTTTTCATATTTATTGAAATTTTATGTTACCAATTACTTTTTATTCATTTTTTTTCTGTTGGGGCTTTATATTTTTACTTTTATTATATGAAATTCCTTCCCATATTAAGGATCAGAATTTATCAGTATTCCTTTCAAGTTTATTTACTTTTTAACACTTCACTTTGTTTTATAGAGAAGTTTTTAATTGATATTTCAGTCTCTTTTTCCTTGACTTTAGATCCTTATACTATTATGGAACCAATGCCAGACTATGAGAATATTCTCCAGATTTTCTTGTAAATTTTTTAGTTTATTTTTGTATGCAAGCCTTTAATCTTTTGAGAATGTATATCCATATGGAGATGATGTAATCTGGTTTTGGTGTATTCTCCAGGCTGGGAAAAAAGCTAGAACCATTCCTATTCAAAGCACTAACAGAAGTTCAGAGGGTTGGCCAATAGAGCTGGGTGTGAGCCCAGGACAGGGGGATGGCAGAGTGGGCCAGGCCAGGTCATGAGCATGGTGGACGCTGTGTATAGCATGCTGACCCCGGGGCCTCAGAAGAACCAGACCTACTTCAGAATGACATGGGTGTGGAGTGAAATTAGCATTCAGATCTCTGGACTTTGACTTTGGAATGGACTCAAGAGAAATGAAGGCATGTGTCTACAACATTTCTACTTAAGAACTCCTGTAATAGTTTTATTCACGATAGTCCCCAACTAGAAACAACCCACATTAAGATCAGCAGGAGTTGGAGAAGCAGATTATGCTAGTCTATTCATCTAACAGACTACCTCTTAGCAGTAACCTTTCTACACATTCAGTCCATGGATTAGGATTTGGAAACTAGTATAACAGGTAAGGTGTTTGCCTTGCATGTAGACAATCTGGGTTCAATCCCGAGAACCATTTATAGTCCTCCGAGCCTTGCTGGGAATAATTTCTGAGCACCAAACCAGGAGTATGCCCTGAGCACACGTGGGTGTACCTCTTAAACCAAAATTCACTGTAGCACTGTCATCCCATTGTTCATTGATTTTCTTGAGCGGGGCACCAGTAATGTCTCCATTGTGAGACTTGTTGTTACTGTCATTGGCATATTGAATATGCCACAGGTAGCTTGTCAGGCTCTGCTGTGCGGGTGGGATACTCGTGGTAACTTGCTGGATTTTCCGAGGGGGACGGAGGAATCGAACCTGGGTCAGCTCCGTGCAAGGCAAAAACCAAAATAAGTCAATAAATAATTTGGATCAATCACAAGACCTCTATGTTGAACAGAGATACAAAGGAGTGCATACTATCTTTCTCCCATGTATTTGACATTCCAGAAGAATATCTAATATTTATTAAAGCCAGAATACTGTTTGCCCAGGAGGTGCGGTATTATTTGACTCAAGGAATAAGGGTACTTTCAGAGCAAAAGAGTTAACTCCTAGATCAGTTCGGAAGGCCTTATGTGGATATAGACACGCATATATGGAAATCCCTCAAGCTGCACACCTTAGATTTGAGTATGCTGCTAAATGCAAAGGATAGTTCAAACAGAAAAATGATCTTAGGAATTGATACAAACGTCCATTTAACAGACACAATAATTGAAGCAAGTTGATTATTTGCTAACTGGTCTGCCTAACTTTAAGACCAGAGTCAGGTGATGCTGGAATTTTGATTTTCTCTGTCAGCTCTAGGAAGGTGATGCAGACCAAAGAGAATACAGCTCCAGAGAGACTCCAGGGGAACTGCAGCCAGTTCCAAAGCAGCAACCTCAAGGCTGTGGTCATAGCATAAATGTGAGGTGCCGAGTGGGGAAACTGAGGCAAGGAGTGCAAGTCAGCCTAAGTTACTAGTACATACTACTGAAGACTCAGGAGCAGAGTTCTGATCCCCCTGTTTCCATGGCAGAGTCAGGCACCGTGACGAAGTATGGAATTCAGAAGAGTCTGCACCCCAAATGTCCATGAGATCATGCCAAGTCTTGTCAAAAAATAAGCAGAAATACATGTAGTTCCAGAACTGGAGAAGCAATACTAGACTCTAAGTATAGTCTGCACCTGGCTTTACTGGTAGACACCTGTGGGATCATTCGTGCCAGTTACTGCCTTAAATTGGCCGCTTGACCTGCAACAAACACTGATGCAGGGCCAGGCTTATAGGTCCTAATGCTCATCAAGCCACTTGCTGGCCCAGAGCAAGTCAGGGCACACATCATGCAGCAACTGAGTTCTGGCACCGCTCCCCTCCTCTACAACAATGTGGGAACACATGCAGTGGCTTCAGGCTTGTTCGTTCCTCTTGAGTTTGCACAAGGATGCTGGTCCCTCCTCAAGGAACTCTCTCCGGAAACTAGCACACACATTTGCTGGTTCAAGAGCAGCTCATCTCTCCTCAGGTTTCATTTCTGAGGAAGGAAAAGCAATTGTTAGAGTCCTTGAATGAAGGCACAGCCCTTATTTAGAGGCGATTTCTGTATCCTGGGGACCAGCACATTTGCTGCCAGTCACAGGTTAACCACAGGGTGCTAGTGCCAATTCAGAAGCCTCCTAGACCTTTCAATCTCTGGGGAGGAAATTGCCCACCATTGTGAAGAATCATTATAGAAAGAGGCTGGAGCGTGGGTGATATGGCAGGTCTGGGGCTGCTTTCACTGAGGATACTGCTAGGGAAGAGGCTTGCATTCAAAGCACCAAGCAAGTCTCCTGTGAGAGGTGTCTAAAATGTGTGGGTGCTGGTCTCCGCCCTCCAGAAACTCTCTACCTACTTGCAGACATTCATCTTCAGTTGCTCAAGAGGAGCACATGCACCAATACACATACACCTCTTGTCCCAGCTACATGTGGATGTAATGTTCAGCACCTACATAAAGGGAATTCAATGAAGGGTGGTCTGTGAAGCTCAAAGAGTAATTCTCAACTAAGGACTCTTTTGTCCACCCAGGAAATGTTAGTAACACATGGAGATACATCTGGTCACATTTTACTGACATTTGGGGAAGGATGCTACTGTCAACTAGGGAAAAGAGGCCAGGCATGCTCCAAAATATGCAACAGTGCATAAGACAACCATTGCCACAGAACTGTCTCAAGTGCCCAATCACAGTGGAACTGCACTTGATAAACCCTGCTGTAGAAGATCATACCCACTTAAGTCATGGAGATGCAAGGAGATAACCACCATCCCAACATGTTCATCTTCATTTCCTCCAATTTCATACCCATACTTCATATTGGCAGAAACCAATCAGAAGCCAGAGACTAAGAGAGTTCAGTGGCTCCATCTGTAAACAGTAACTTACAAACATAGGTAGTTGATGTAACACCTATGAGAAAGCAAGAGGGATAACACTGTATGGGCAGGGGACCAGACTCAACCCAGAGTTCCCAGATGCCCACCAACCCTGTGCTCTTCTTTTTCTAGTCTTTGTTTCTACTGATGCTCATTGCACGTTTGCATTAGTATGAGGACAATCCTTGAGGGGCGCTTCCTCTGGTTTGGGGGGGGGAGAGAATATGCAGGATGCCAGAAGAGAACACTGAGATGCTGCTGAAATGTCTCTTTTGCCTTTTCATACAGTTCAAAAACTTCTCACCTCCCACCCGACTTGGATGAGAAAGTAAGAATTAGGGAGCCGCAACATTTTTCTAGCACAATGAACTTTAAAAATGGAATTGCTGTGCAAAGCAATGACTGATATTTCAGTAAACAGGCTAAGTACAATTGCATTACAGTTATTTCAGCTTTGACATTTCTTTGCATTTAGAATAGCATCAGCAGGGATGTTTTGAGATCAAATTGTTCTCTCTTCTTGGAACACGTTTCTTCAAATCAGGGGTCAAAGAACATCAATGGAAGGAGCTGTAATGTCAGGTCATGACACCCCACTCCCCATGGCCCAGCCTCTGGGTACCATTCTGTTCTCCTCTCGGTCACCTAGCACTCCTCCTTTGATGATAGTTGCATATTGTGAGACACCATGAGGCATAAAATACAGATATATATTGGGAATCTTTTAAATGAACTTACTGAAAAAGCAGAATAGCAGGAGGCAAACAAATACAGGTTTGTTAAGCACTCTGCCAGAGCTTTCCTTTCTACCACCCCACCTTCTCTGTTGCTGTGATTTCTGGGGTCACGCCTAAAGGGTGAACAGAAAAATCTAGAGTTTTTCGAAAATTCATGCAGGACTTAAAGTTCCTGCACACATCATAAGCAGGCAGTGTGACATTAAGTATTGAACCATCCTGAAAGGACAGAATTTTGCAAAGATTCACATATATTAAGTCATTTTAAATACCACATTTCCCCAATTCCTTGGAATTCTCCCCCGCCTCCCCTACTGCCCTCCCCAGCATCAGCATAGGAACCCATGATTTAGCATAAGCATAAGGATGTCATATGCACAGTGTAAGTATGACAGGGGAGTTTTGTGAGAAAAAAACTACATCACGCTCAGAGAGGCCATTTTAGAAGTCTTTATTGTGGAAGCCAGTGACCACAAGTGGACTGGTGTCCCCAAGAACTCGCAGCTGTCAGGACAGTCAGTGATGAGTTTATAGAGGCAAAACCCACAATCCTGTTAGACAAAGGATACGATGGAGAATGAGCTGTGGTGAGCAAAGCAAGTTGCAAAAGCAAAATAAGCTTTTTTGGTTAAGTTGATTAAGTTGGCTTAAGTTGGTTAACTTGGTTTACAGCCACTGAGGAACAATTGGGGCTGAGAGTCGTGATTCTGGGAATGGAACAGTTTGTTATTGGGCTGAACCTGACTGTTGGATTAGTGGAGAGTCCCCTTTCTGCTGATAGGTGAGAAAATTAAAATGGAGTCCCTTATGTCAGGGCCCCTTAGCTCATAAGATCATGCAAAAACACCTAACTTTCATTGTCACTTGGGAGGTGTTTTTCCCTATAAAATTTATCTCCCAGGATCTGTAGCCTTAATATGCACGATCAGTTGGCACTTGACAGTCGCCATCTCTGTCATGGTGTCCCAGTCTTTTTCATATAAAAGTAGACTGCTCAGAGTCTTATGGATCCCTAAACCCCAACTGGACATGAATTCAGAAGATCCTATTTCTTGCCAGTTAACTCTAACTGGCCCCAAAAGGACATGACTGTGTTGTAGGAGGTTACATCAAGCCAGAGAGTCTATCAAGGAAGGGTAAAGATCTCAGTAAATGGCATTAGTAGGTATCCCAAATATCCCAAACCACTTGTGAATTCTTTGTTAATCATGACTGCCTGGATTTGGCTGTCTCATGTACCCACTCTATAGACTGGATGCCTGCCCCCTCCTTGTGTGACCTGTGAATGTATTTCCCTCTTGATGTATTTGTCAAGAACTATAGACAGTACAAATCAACTTAAAAAAATTTTATTAAAGGACCATGACTTACAAAGTTACTCATAATTGATTTTTAGGCATACAGTACTGCAGCTTAGGTTCCAACACTTAGGATCAACTTCTTTCTACCCAGGGTTCCCAGATTCCCTCCCAGTAACCCCCACCCCTATCCCATCACCACCTAGCTTGCATTCTTGACAGGTACCTTTCCAACTTTGGTCGTTAAAGTTTGGGTCTCTTGATTTCAGTGGTTTTTACTCTGGTTTGGATATTTGGCTCTATCATTCCTCAACACTGCCTTTGTAACTTAATCCCCTGACCTGGCCCTCATTGCTTCTCATCTGTCTCTTCTCTCCCTCCCCTCCATTCTTTCTTTCTCCTTCTCATACTCTGGGGCCAAGATTGATATGGGCATCCCCTTTTTTAAAACATCACATTCCTTCATTGAGTTATTTTAAATGCCACATAGAAGTAATATCATCCTGTGTTTATCCTTCTTCTTCTGGCTTACTTCATTTAGCACGATGTCTTCCAGTTCCATGCATGTTGCCACAAATTTCATTTAGCTCAAAGCATTTAACTGAAAGGATATTGTTAAATATATTGGTCCTGGGCAAGGTGTTATGGGTTACATATACCACGCCAGATTCAGAAAAAGTTTCTAGATTCAGAAAGTGATGGTTCTTTTTTCTTTTTTTTATTTTTGGGTCACAACCAGCGATACTCAAGGGTTGCTTCTGGCTCTGCAGTCAGAAATTACTCCTGTGGTGCTCTGGGGACTATATGGGATGCCGGGGATCTAACCTGGGTTGCCCGCTTGCAAAGCAAAAGCCTTACCCACTAAGCTATCGCTCCAGCCCAAACATCCACGTTCTTGCATGACTTTTAGAAATCTGTTTAGTTCTAAGCCTAATCCTCCTCACATGTAAAGAGAAGGATATGAGTCTCTTATTTCGTCTCACATCCTTCTTGCAGGATTTCAGTGAGGTGTCAATGCTGGGGAGGACTCAGCTGGAGATTTGGTCATCTTTACCTTTTGTTGCAGGGAAAACCATGTGCTTCAAGCACCCCGGGGCTGATTAAACTTTGGGGAACATGTTTCTTTAAGTTCCTACTTACAGAGAGAGGATATAAAAGTTACCAATATGGACAGTATCAATTCTATCATCTGAATCAGGCAAAACCCTGTCTGGAATGATTATCTGAACAAACCCAGACAGAGAGGTTTCCCGTATGGTCCTAACTACTTAATCGAATCAGATCCTGAGAGAGTTACATCCCTTTCCTGGGCCTTGGTTCTCATCTCACCCCCTTCCAGTCTTTCCTTAAATGAAACCTTCTCGGAAACTCTCACTTTCCCTATGGATGTGGACCTGCCAGAGTATGTTCTCCTTCCAGAACGTGGGTGGGAGGGCCAATCCTGGTGTAGAGCATCAACATTTTCATAGTGGGACCTAGAAATAAGAGACTGGGCTGGCACATAAGCACATTCAAATCTTTCTTTGGATACTGAATGGGTCACATCTGCTTACACTCCATTTGCCCAAACAGGTCATATGACCAGACTCATGTCTGCAGCAAGGAAGGAGTTTAAGTCATATGGCAAGGTCAAAATGTCTAATTACCTTTGACATAATGGAGTATAGATTTGGGGATTTTTTTAGGGGGACACAACTGGGGGCCACTTCTAGAAGTTCTGGGATCATATGGTCCCAGGGGCCAAACCTGGCACTGTCATGTGCAAAGCATGCACTATAGCCATTTGAATCATCTCCCCAGCCTATTGAATTTGAACAATAATGCAAGAAATCAACATTCCCTTGATTACCCTACAGTTGGCCTTGCCCCATCACAAGCCTGCCCACCTGATTTAACTCGAAGGTCAGTCCTTAAGGACAGAGAATCCTTTCTTTTTCTGTAGAAGTAATGTCAGAACCTGGGACAGTAGCAGAAATACCTTGAATGACTCATCACTCAATCTGGGCTGTGAATCTGACAGAGAATGAGGTGAATCAAGAGCCATCTCTTCTGGACACATATTTTCTTCCCCTTTAGACCAACATCTGTCCCCACTGTGTCCTGAGTCAGTCTGAAAGTCAGACTGGAGAGCTATATGTCATTCAGCCACCACAATCTAATCTGCTGACAAGTGCTCTTCTCCCTCTGCAGATGAAACATTAGGATAAACTGTTGGACAGACAGCTCTCACTCTAGAGCAAAATACTTTCCTGGAAAGGTGCTTAAAGCTAAATATCTAATATTCAGAGTTGACCTGTTTTTTTTTTTACCTTTTTGGTTGGGAGTGAGGAGGCCCATTTTAAGCAATCTAAAAATAATAATGCTCCAATTACCCTCACCTTTAACATAAAAATTTCAGCGTTCAATTTCTTGCATCCAACATCTCTTTAATTTTGTTCTTTTCATTGACAATTGAGTGCAAATTTTTACCTATTTGAGTCCAGTGAGCATCCAATTGAAGCTAAACATCTACCACTTTCAATGATGCCTAATGGTTCCCATCACTGCCATAAATTTAGGGAACTGCACTTCACACCACAGATGCTAGTAGTGCCATAATTTCATTTTCGTTTTCTGTTTTCATGGGATAATAACACATGACAACACTCCAAAAGAGAAAGTTTTCCAAGATTCATTATTTCAAAACCGTTTCCCAAGCACCAGCTTAAGTAGTTGTCAGTCTCCTTCAGTCTCATGACGCTTGATGGAGCCTTAGTGGCAAGCATCAAGAGCATCCTCCTGCCCTTGTGGAGGTTTTCAACATTTGAGATGACACCCCCTCGTGCAGAGGAGGGAGACAGCTGACATATCATGGAGGATGGCCAGAGTGGTCATCATGGGGCAGCTCTCATTTTTATTCCCTTAGTGCACAAAGGTAGAGTTTGTCCATTAAACAGAGTTTTTAGGATGCCCATGAATATTATACAAGAGGAAGAAAGGCAGGCCAGTGATATAATAGGAATTAAGGCACATGTGTTATAGCCAAAATATGGAAACAACCTGAGTGCCCTAAAACAGATGACTGGTTAAAGAAACTTTGGTGCATCTACACAATGGAATACTACGCAGCTGTTAGGAGAGATGAAGTCATGAAATTTGCTTATAAATGGTTAAACATGGAGAGTATCATGCTAAGTGAAATGGGTCAGAAAGAGAGGGACAGACATAGAGGGACTACACTCATTTGTGGAGTACAGAATAACATCACATGAGGTTGACACCCAAGGATGGTAGATAAAAGGGCAAGGGGGATTGCCCCATAGCTGGAAGACTGCTTCATGAGCAGAGGGGAGAAGGCAGATGGAATAGAGAAGGGATCACTAGGAAAATGATGATTGGAGGAACCAATTGGGATGGGAGATGCGTGCCGAAAGTAGATAATGGACTAAACATGATGACCTCTCAGTGTCTGTGTTGCAAGCTATAATTCCCAAAAGCAGAGAGAGAGTATGGGGAATATTGTCTGTCATGGAGGGAGGGGGATGGTGGGAAAGGGGGGGTATACCCGGGATGTTGGTGGTGGGTAATGTGCGCTGTTGGAGGGATGGGTGTTTGATCATTGTGAGATTGTAACCCAACCATGAAAGCTTGTAACTGTCTGACGGTGATTCAATAAAATTTTAAAAGTTAAAAAAAATAAGGCACATGTGTTGCATAGAATTAGACCTGGTTTGATCCTGAGTACCACCAGGAGTGATTTCTGAGCCCACAGCCAGGAGTAGCCCCACACACAGCCAAAATAATTAATGAAATGAGGCAGACTTTCTCAGAGTTAAACTCAAGTATTATTTTGTATAATTATGAACATTTTTTAGTACAACACTCTTTTCTGTCTAAAGGTTTATTTGTTTTTTATAAGGCTCTAGGATCAAGGACTCCCAGAGCTGCTCCTTCTGTCATTTTCTATGGCTCCTGATGGCATCTTATTAGTTAGATGCCCCAACCAGTAAAACTTGATATCATCCTAGATTCTGCAATCTGTTCATCCACATCCAGTTACACACAGGCCCATCCTTCCCTCCCGCCTTGCATCCCTGTCTCCCATGTCCATGGGGCTTCTCTCTCCAGCCCTCTGATGCTGAGCAAAATGAACTCAGCTATGGCCTAGAAGATTGCCATCTTAAAACTGTTGGACTTGACCCATCCTGACATCTAACAGATTCTATGGCACTCTGATCTGGCATTTTGTTCTCAGCCTAAAAGTCTGTGGATTAAATTATAAATAGGGGCTGGAGTGATAGCACAGTGGGTAGGGCATTTGCCTTTTATGCGGCCAACCCAGGTTCGATTGCCAGCATCCCATATGGTCCCCTGAGCACCACCAGGAGTAATTCCTTAGTGCATGAACCAGGAGTAACCCCTGTGCATCGCTGGGTGTGACCCAAAAAGCAAAAAACAAAATAAATAAATAAATAAATAAATAAATAAATAAATAAATAAATAAAATATAAATAAGTAAATGAGTGTCCCAAGAGAGAAAATTAAGCATTTGGAAAGGAAGTATGGAAAAGTAAAGGAGAGGAGAAAAGGAAATTTTGAAGAGAGAAGGGGGAAAATGTGGGAGGGGTGAGAGAAAGGGGGAGAGAAAGGAAAGCATGTGAGGAAAGAGAAAGGAAAATTGTGAGTGAGTGAGTGAGTAAGTGAGTGAGTGAGTGAGTGAGTGAAAAAAAGGGGCTTGTAGGTGAAAGTGAAAGAAAATTTGAGTGTGGTGAGAAAGCAAAACTGTTTGAGAGAGAAAGTAAACTGGGCTGAATAGCAAAGTACATTGATGTACAGAAAAGGAAAGAAGGTGTTTAGAAAGCCTAAGTTAGTAGGAAGGAGAAGGAGAGTAGATATGAAGCCCTGTGGGAGACTGTTACTTTGGGAGTGAGAGAGGAGAGGGAGGCTGAATGAGGAGAGAGGAGGAGAGGCAGGCAGACCAATGTCATCTTTTAGGATCACATGAAACCATGGGAACCCTTTTTACCACAGCTCTGTTTGCTGTAAAACGAAAGGCTTGACTGGGGATCAGGGGTCAGGGGCACAGGCACCCTTCATCCTGTATCCCATAGCTCTGTTAAAAGGGATACATTGGCAACAGTGGAGTGAAAATCTTCACAGTTTATGAAGTGGGGTGTGTGTGAGGGGCATTATTTAGAAATAAGGCATTTTAGAATGCCAACCACCATGATGGACCCCAATTTCTAGGGATGAAAATACTAATTGTTGGAGGACTCCCAAGAGGAAATGTCCTGGAGAGAAACAGGGTGACTGGTCCTAGACAAACCAATTTTGACTAGACCCACATTTCTTGAGCAGGAGACAGAGATATGTTTTCCTATTTAATGCTTGCCCAGTTAAGCTGGATGTGTAGAGAGAATTGATGGTGAGGTATGGCATGAATACTTCTAGACACAGACACGAACAGGGTTGTAAAAATTTATATGTGAACAGCTTGGTTTTCTATGTTATCTGACTTCTGTTTGTCTTTTATTGCTAGCTATTGGCTCAAGACATGGTGGAAAATAAGGGCAAATCATTATTCTTTGGGGACAAGAGCAAGAATAAATCTCAATATAAACATGCAATACTTAAACATTGGCTTCAGAAAGAAACCATGTCAAGCAGGACTTACTAATGAATGCCCAAGTAGAATGCATTACATAAATCTAAGGAACTATCATTTTTTGGAGGAAAAATAATATTCACTTTCAGGTTATGTCATATATTTGGCCTACATTTTTTGTTAAAAGAACTGGATTAAATATTTTTTTAAGTGGAGGTTTGTTGTCTTCTGCATAGAAGCTTGTGAGCAGAGACTAGAATATTTTTGTCTGTGTGTGAGAGATTTATCATTGGCTTATGTGTGGTAATGTTTAAATAGTCTATTTCATATGGCTTTCTAGACAGGAGTTCTCCAAGGCCTCATTTATTCTTTTGATAAACCATTTCTAAGGACCAAGTATAACCTAGGTGGGTGCTAGGCTTGGAGATAAGAGAAATAATTAATACACAGCCCGTACTTTGGAACACACCTGTGATAGATTTAGAAATGTCACTGTAGTATCCCCAAAGTCTTTTTTTAAATTTTATTTTATTGATTCATGTGAGATACAGTTGCAAGCTTTCATGTTTAAGTTACAATCACACAATGATCAAACACCCATCCCTCCACCAGTGCACATTCCCCACCATCAGTATCCCCAGTATACCCCGACCTTTCCCACCCTCTCCTTGCCTCCATGGCAGACAATATTCCCCATACTCTCTTTCTCTCTCTCTACTTTGGGGCATTATGATTTGCAATGCAGATACTGAGAGGATATTATGTTTGGTCCTTTATCTAATTTCAGCATATAACTCCCATTGTGACCGATTCCTCCAACTATCATTTTCTTAGTGATCCCTTCTCTATTCCAGCTGCCTTCTCCCCGCCCTCTTTTGAGGCAGGCTTTCAACTGTGGAACATTCTTCCTGACCCTTTTATCTACTGTCCTTGGGTGTCAGTCCTGTGTTATGTTATTTTATATTCCACAAATGAGTGCAGTCCTCTAAAGATTTGGAAGAATTCACTAGTGAATCCATCTGGGCCAGGACTTTTGTGCTTGGGGAGACTTTTTATTACCATTTCAATTTCATTGATGGTGATAGGTCTGTTCAGGTATTCCAGGTCTTCTTGGTTCAGTCTTGGGAGGCTATTAGATTCCAGGAATTTATCCATGTCCTAGAGGTTTTCTTGTTTTGTGACATAAAGCTTCTCAAAGTAATGCCTGAGGATCCTTTGAATTTCTGTAGTTTGTGTTGTGATGTCTCCCTTTTCAATTCTGATTCGGTTTAATAGTGTTTTCTCTCTCCCTTTCTTTGTGAGTCTTGCTAGAGACTTGTCCATCTTGTTTATTTTATCTAAGAACCAACTCTTGGTTTCATTGATCCTTTGGATTATTTTTTGGGTTTCCATCTCATTAATTTCTGCTCTGAGTTTTATTATTTCCTTCCTCCTGTTTGGATTGGGCTCCGTTTATTGGTCATTCTCCAAGATCTTAAGATGTAAGGTTAGGTTACTTATGTGGGCTCACTCTTCCTTCCTGAGAAATGCCTGTAGAGCTATAAACTTTCCTCTTAATACAGCTTTTGCTGTGTCCTGTAAGTTTTGGTAACTCGTGTCCTCATTTTCATTCGTTTCCAGAAATCAAAATCTTTTGATTTCCTTTCTAAGCCACTTGTTGTTCAATAGTGAGCTGTTTAATTTCCAGGTGTTTGATTTGGTTTTCTGTTTGTGTGTGTGATTTACTTCTAATTTCAGTACATCATGGTCTGAGAAGATCATTGATACAATCCCTATCTTCTTAGTTTTATGGAAATATGTTTTGTGGCTCAGCATGTGATCTATCTTGGAGAACGTTCCATGCACACTTGAGAAGAATGTGTGTTCTGGGGCTGGAGCGATAGCACAGCGGGTAGGGCATTTGCCTTTCACGCAGCCGACCTGGGTTTGATTGCCAGCATCCCATATGGTCCCCTGAGCAGCACCAGGAGTAATTCCTGAGTGCAGAGCCAGGAGTAACCCCTGTACATCACCAGATGTGACCCCAAAAGAGAAGAATGTGTATTCAGCTTTTTGAGGATGAAGTGTCCTGTATATATTTACTAAGCCCCTTTCTTCCATTTCTTCCCTCAGACGAAGTATGTCCTTGCTAAGCTTGAGTCTGGTTGATCTATTGAGAAGTGGTAAAGTGATGTTGAAATCTCCCACTAGTATTGTATTGCTATTGATGTCTTTCTTCAAATCTATAAGTAGTTGTTTTAACTACTTTGCTGGTCCCTCATTAGGTGCATATATGTTTAGTATGGTAAGTTCTTCCTGTTGCATGGATTCCTTGATCAATAAGAAATGACCTTCAATGTCCCCTGTGACCTTGTTCAGTCTGAAATCAATATGGTCTGATGCCAGGATGGCTACTCCAGCTTTTTTATAGGAGTTGTTTGCCTGTAGGATTGTTTTCCAGCCATTGACTTTGAGTTTGTGTTTTCTCTGACTGTTGAGATGTGTTTCTTGCAGGCAGCAGAATGTTGGGTTCCATTTTCTGGTCCATCCTGACAATCTGTATCTTTTAATTGGTGAATTTAGCCCATTGACATTGAGAGAGATTATTATTATGGGGGTTTGTCCCATCTTTCTGCTGAAATTTGGTGTATTTGAGGGGCTTGTCTTGTCTTAAAGTAGCTCATTTAGTTGTTCTTGTGGTTTTGAGTCTATGAAGTTCTAAAATGTTGTTTGTCTGCGAAACTGTGTTGTTCCTTCTGTTATGAATGAGAATCTAGCTGGATAAAGTATTTTTGGTGAGCCATTTATTTCATTGAGTTTTTTCACTATATCCCACCACTGTTTTGGGACCATGAGGGTTTCATCAGATAAGTCAGCTGTGAATCTTAAGAATACTCCTTTATAGGCAATTTCTTTCTTTGATCTTGCTGCTTTCAGGATTTCATCTCTAAGGTTTTGGTCATTTTGATCAGGATGTGTCTTGGGGTATTTTTATTTGGATTTCTTCTAGCTGGTACCCTTTGGGCCTCCTGAATGTGGTCACATGTTTTCTTCAGCTCTGGGAGCATCGTAGCAATGACGTCTTTGATGGTTTATTCTTCATAGGGTTTTCTTCCTGTCCCTCTGAGACTCCAATAATTCTTATGTTATTCCTCTTGGCTTCATTCTGATCTCTTGACACCTGTTCCCAGATTTTGAGTTTCTTTTCCATTTTCTTCCATTGTCTGGAGAGTCTCTGTACTTCATCTTCGAGCTCACTGATTCTGTCCTCAGCAGCTGTTACTCTGCTGCCGAGGCCTTTCACTGAGTTTTTCAATTTGCCTACCAGGTTTTTCAGATCTGACATTTCCATTTGTATTTTTTTTTGCATTTTCTGCATTTCTACTTTCAAATCCTCTTGTATTTTATTGTATTTTTAAAGAGTTGCTTTCCATTACTTTTTTTAGCTCCCTATGCATACTCCATAGCCCCTTTCTAAATTCCTTGTCAGAGAGGCTGACTAGCTCTTCATTACTATTGGAATCTTCTGGGCTATCCTCTTCAATAAGTAAGCTTGGTGGGCTTCTGCATTGCTTTACCATTGTAACCTGTGTCATTTTAGCCCTTTGTGCTCACTGTTACTATTCTGCTTATGATCAGTATTAATTGAGGTAGACTTAATGAATTATTGGCTAGTGTGTTTCTGGTGGTTAAGCTAACCTAGTGAAAGTTCCACCTAAGAGGATAACTTATGGTTCTTATGGGATGTGACCATGGCTCCGGGATTGAGCCCTGTATACCAGGTGGGTACCTGGATGGGATGAGAGACTGTGCCCAGAACGTTGCAACTATCCCCAAAGTCTTGATACATCCCTTGACTCTTTGAAAAGCTTCAGCTTGTCCAGCGTACTATATTCAGAATGAACTCTTCCTCATCCCAAACATAGAGCACTGGGGCCTCTAACTGTAGACATGCCCTGTTACTATAATACTCTCTTGATTTCCTCTGAAATGTCTCTTCACCTTTCATGTGCTCAGGCTCCCCCATCTCCATTTTATACCCTTGGTCCTTTAGACACGGGATTCTAACATACTTCCCACCCACCCCCTCAGCTCTCAACACTCTCAACACCCCAACCCATTTCTTTTTGTTCTTTAACCAAAGTGTAATTTTCTTTTGAAAATTGCATGATTTCTATGAAATCATTGGAGTAGTTGATAAAATGTTTAAAGAAATTAATTAGCAATTCTACCACTCAGAAGTAATATTAATATCAGCTTATTTAATCTCAAGGGAAGGACGAAATGAGATGTTACTGAGCCCGCCTGAGAAATCGGTGATTAACAGGATTTCGTAATTTCATGATATTTAATCTCATCATATTTTTCTCACTGTGTATTTACTTCCTTCCAAAATTGCAATCATGGTAAGTAGAGTTCTTGTTATGTTGTTTTATAGTTAGAATAGTTGCCCATATTATGAATATTCTTCAAAAGCATCCTATTCAATGGAAAAATATGATTCTAGTTTATACATAGCCCGTTAATTGACCTTATTGATGAATCGATGTAGTTTTTTTTTTCAGAATTGAAAAACTTCACTGTCAAATGTATGGTGATAAGTCCTTATATCTTATATCATTAATGTATTAGTTACTGTGAAGTTTTAGCAATTAATTTTCTGAGTTGAAGTGTATGGGCTGGAGCAATAGCACAGCGGTTGGGCTTTCGCCTTTCACTCGACCAACCCGTGTTCGATTCCTCTGCCCTTCTCGGAGAGCCCAGCAAGCTACTGAGAGTATGGAGCCCGCACAGCACAGCCTGGCAACCTACCCATGCGTATTGGATATGCCAAAAACAGTAACAATAAGTCTCTCAATGAGAGATGTTACTGGTGCCCGCTTGAACAAATCGATGAGCAATGGGATGACAGTGACAGTGATATTAGCCAATAACAAGGACAAGTAAATTCTTTGTTTAAAGTTGCACTGTTTTAATAATAGCAGTTCACAGGTGCCATAAATCACCTTCATGTCCTTTATAAGTGTAGATGAGTTAGTTATGTCCTTTATCTATTTTAAAAACTTCCTTATTGATTTATAGAAGTCTTCACATATAAAATGGAGCATGTTTTCTCATATATCACATATATGCCACTAACTTTTCTTTTGTTATAGTCTTTAGATATACAGAATAATTTTAATTATTTATTATTAAACATTGTAAAAATGTAAGTATATATTAAAGTTAGAGAACTTAGACATAAAAGTAGAGAATGACAGAAATAAAACAATTTGAGCCACAACTTGAGCTACTTTTTAAATTTTTTTTAAAATTTTATTGAATCTCCGTGAGATAGTTACAAGGTTTTATGTTTGGGTTACAATCATAGAATTATCAAACACCCATCCTTCCACCAGTGCACATTCCCCACTACCAATATCCCCGGTATTCTACCCCCTTTCTCACCCTCCCCCTGCCTCTGTGGCAGACAATATTCCCCATATGCTCTCTCTATTGTGGGCATTATGGCTTGCAACACAGACACTCGTTTATGATTTTTTTATATTTAGTGATGTTTTTATAATATATGAACATGGCATTATACATATATGAATTTCTATAGCTTTTATGTATATGATTTTCACAATTTTATTAAGATGGCAAATATTCTGCTACATCATTATACCTAAGATATTGCCTGTAAGTCATCATTTTACAAACAAGAAGTTAATTGTTAAGCATTGTGCTAACTAAACTACAGTGAATATCTCTCTGAACAAGTCATCTCATTGATGGTGCCAGTGACAGTGCAGCAATCAGGGCACTTGCTTTGCCCGCAGCTTAATTACCCAGGTTTAATACCTGCCACCCCATGTTGTCCTTTGAGCCCCTTCTGGAGAGAACCCTGAATACAGAGCCAGGGTTAAGCCATGTGCCATTCCAGGTGTGTCCCAGCCAAGCAAACAGACAGACAAAAGACTTCTCATTGACACTGCCAAATACCACCAGTGGCTCAAAGTTGGATGTGGCTTAATTAACACAAATTGCAGCATCAGCATCAAGGTAAGATTGGTTTCTGAAGATTTTTTTGTACTTGGCATTTGGCCAGTGGTGGCAAATAAAATGGAAGAGCGAGTCAAAACTGGTTTAGGAGTTTCTGCCTTGAGACGCTGAGGTTGATAGTGGCAGAGATAGGAGCACCAGAAGTAGGAAATTTAGGGAGAAGTGAGAAACTTCATTTTGAGACAGGTGTCTATAGAACACTCAAGCAGAGACAGTAGCAACCAATATGGCTCAGGACAGGAATGCAAATGAAAAATCTGACCTAAGGGTATCAACTTGTGGGTTAGGATGACTTCCACAGAGTGAACACATTCTCTGTGCTGGGTACTAATCCTGGTCCCTGACTTGGTTGATATCATTTCATCTTCATAGTAAGCTTAGGAGGTGATCATATCTTTTTTTGTCCCATTTTGTGGGTCAAGACACTGAATCTTAGAGCAGTTACCTATGATAGTTCAAGGTTACAGTAAGTGCAGAGGAGAGTCACGAAGTCTTGCCATCTATCTCTCATCTTTCTGTGGCCTTTCACGAGCCCATTATGATAGACTGGCTCCTTTAACTGGCACAGAGTAATATAATTTGTTATAATAGACCTCAGACATTCATGTAATCATGGTCACCAGACCACTTGTTGAAATGCAGATTTATGAGCTGAACCCTGAGTTTCTGATCATTACATCTGGAGTGGACTTCAAGAATTTCTAGTAAGTTCCCAGATGATGCAAATGATTCTGGTGCAGTATCACTTTGAGAAGCACTGGTATGGGTAAAAAGTAGCAAAGGGTCTAAATAAAGCCAACATCAAATGAAATAATCAAGGGTAATCTGCAAAGCAAAAGCACTAGAAATAGTTGGTTTGAGAAATAGAAAAGAGTCTAGATCTGTAGAAAACTGAAGGATCAGGTGAGATAAAGCCCAAAACCAATACCGTGAATTTCAAAACAAACCAGGTGACACTGTAAGTTCATTAGGACTGAGGGAGGAAAACACAGATCATTAGCTTTTGATACAGAGTGAGATGTGATGAGATGTAAATAAGTTTAAGAAACTCTTTTGGCAAGATATTTTATTGGAGTAAGACTATCCTTGAATTTCAATATTAGTTTTCAGTTTTCCTTATTACAGAATTTCAGAGAGGATTTTCATGCTTACATTATTGCAGATATGTAAGGTTATTTTGGATATAGTCCTAGAGATAGTGTCCTGTGAAAAATTATTCAGATTTTTTTGTTAGCTAGAGAAAGAAGATATAGAGGACTAATCTGATCTACAAAGTTGACTATGCCACTAGTCAGAGGAGTTCTTTATTGTCCTGCTTCCTTATGAATGCCTGGTGTTATTTTTTATTTTAATCCCTAACAATATAATATGCCAAAATCTATTATTTTAACTTTCAGTTCTTTGATATTTGAAGTGGAATCATTTTTCATGTTTTCTGACTACTTTTGATTTTTCTTTTGTGAGCTATAAATTCTCCTCCCTCTTACATTTTTCTTTGAGAGCACTCAATTTTATTGATTTTCAAGAACACTTTATGTATTAACAACATTAATTGTGGCTGTAATACATAAAGTGTTTTGTGTATGACAAATAGTTTCTCATTTAGACATGTATTTTTAAGATATTAATAGTCTTTGATAGTAAGAACATATTAACTTTTATGTGACTAAATTTATACTTTTTTTTTTGCATCACACCTCGTGATGCACAGGGGTCACTCCTTCTCTGCACTCAGGAATTACCCCTGATGGTGCTCAGGGGACCATATGGGATGCCGGGAATTGAACCCAGGTCGGTTGCATGCAAGGCAAATGCCCTACCCACTGTGCTATCACTCAGCCCCCAAACTTATACATTTTTATCTTCAGAAGTTCCCTGTGAAAATAGATTTTATAAATATTTACCTAAACAATGTTATTTTTTAATGCTCCCTGAAACTCTGGCATTCATTTGAAGACCAGGTTGGATATTTTTCATCCATTTGACCAATCTTTTCTTTTTTTTTTTATTGAATCACCATGTGGAAAGTTACAAAGCTTTCAGGCTCAAGTCTCAGTTACACAATGCTCAAACAACCATCCCTTCACCAGTGCACATATTCCACCACCAAGAACCACAATATACCTCCCCACACACCCCCCAGCCCCATGACCCCCACCTGCCTGTGAAGCTGGTAAATCTGATATGTGAATATAATGTAGCAGAGAGGTACGAGCTAGCAATGATGCAACTTCTGGCAGAAATTTCTCTGGACTCAGTTACTAAAATACTAAAATACAGAAATCCAAAACCTCGCGGCCGCTATTGTGGCCACACGACCTCATATCTCTTCATTCTCAGCAATGGAAAACAAATTATCAAATGCTTCCTTTCCAGCAGGTCTGACTTTGGGGGGAGGAACTCCAAACAATAATAGTGAGTTTTTTGTTGAAATATTGAATAAAATCAAAGTAAAGAGAAAGTAAAGTGACCAGTCTTTTCAATACTATCAAATAACCTAACATTTTTCTGCTATTTGGAAAAGCCAGCTTTAGATTGTGAGTTTTTATATGTATGAGTGTTTGTCTCTAACTGTTCTGTTCTACTCAACACATGCTTCTGTCAGCCCTCTATTAGGAGTTGTTATCTGTACCTGACTCCTAGGGTGACTGAAATTTTCAATAAACTAGTTTGAAAGCTGTCATATTTTTATATTACTCTTTATTATCTTCATTGTGACTCTCAGAACAGCTTGAAGTTTTTGGTGTTTCATGTTTTCCAATATTTATTCTTTTAATCACTTTTATAAAGAATGGAGATTCTCTTGAAAGAATGTCCTAGAGATTAAAAAAGAATTATGCACAGAAGAACTGAGATAATAGATTGATGATAATATTTGAGGAACATATACCTCGTATATTGGAGGTAATATAGGACCAAGACTTCGATTTCCCAGGCGACACGACAAATAAGGTATGTGTAATCCTCCCCCATACACCCTTGCACAAAAGAATTTTCAAAGATATAGGTACAGAAATCAAACCAATATTTAAATGTAAAATCCAGGATAGATTAAATGCAGACCAAGGCATCTAAATTTCTTGAACAAATAAGATTAATTTTATTTTCAAACCTTGAATAGACCATATAGTCAAGAAGTAAGAAATTGTATCTGTAGAAACCCAAAGGGGTGTGTGAGTTCCTCTCCTTGCCCTAACAGAGCCCTGGTGTCACAAAATCTCCAGAACTCAATCACCACCGCTATGCTCCTGGCCAGTCTCCACAGGCTTGAGTGAGTCTCACCCATGAGCGAGTCTGCTGAATAACCCAGGTATGCAGGACTTGTGACTAAAATCTTCAGGTTCGCACACAATCGAGAGTGGGTGACCTCCCCCCATATCCCTGTGTTTCTGTAGCCTGGCAGTCATGCTCAGGAACTGCCTCTGGTGCCATTTAATCTCACTAATGGCCATAATCAAGAGACTCACAAATAAATCTCTCGAAGACAGCAGCACAGAACAATACACTATACAGATGCTTCTGGACCCAAAGTCACCATCCAGTTTGTTTGTTTTTCTGTTTTTACTTTTTGGTCACACCCTGCGATCAGGGGTTACTCCTGGCTTTTTACTCAAGAATTACTCCTGGCAGTGCTCGGGGAACCATATGGGATGCTGGGAATCGAACCTGGGTTGTCTGCGTGCAAGTCAAACACCCTACCTGCTGTACTATAGCTCCAGCCCAACCATCTAATTTTTAAAAATAAATAAATTAACCTGTACAACAGTATTTAAAGTTTTAGAATTTCTGGAGCTCACATCCACCTTTGCAAGGCCATTAAGCCTCCAGGGTGAAATAAAACAATCTTCACATACATTCCTTTAAGGAAAATTTTTCTGGATGACTTTCAATGGATTATTTATAACAAGCAATACAAAATTAATTATTTAGGTCCTCTATGGGGGGCAGAGTTTGAGAGTTTGTGTGGAAACATTCAAAATATAGAGGTGGGTAGGTGTAATGGTGGTGGGATTGGTGTTGGAATAGTCACTGTCACTGTCATCCTGCTGTTCATTGATTTGCTCTAGCAGGTACCAGTAAGTCTGCATTTGTCCCTGTCGCATGCTAGTGTGCCCCGATGGTGTATTGGGCACTCTTTCAGGACCAGGGGAATGGGGGCCGTCGTTGTTACTGCTTTTGGTATATCGAGTATGTCATGGGTAGCTTGCCAGGCGGGATACTCTCGGTAGCTTGCGGGGTTCTCCAAGAGGGATGGAGGCTTTTGGGGTGGCCTCTAATCACCTTCACAGGTGTTCCCACTGCCAAATGTAAATTTTTGGTTAACTGGCATGTTGTAACAATCTGCACACTGATAAACACGCACCTGCCTACTTCTCTGGGCAACACTTGACATCGCTGGCTGTTTTGCAAGATTTGGAGAGAGTGGCATTGGCAGGGTACGGAAAAACCGCAACGGCCATGCAGTGTTGCTGCCTGCCCTGGCTGGGCTAAGTCACAGCACCATCGGACATAGAGCCATGGTGGCAGTGCATGCAGTGGCTCATCCACTGTGGGATGCCGTCAGCAACCACCGGGTGACCTGGGACTTGGCACAGGTGTTTGACCTGGCACAGACCCTTCGCAATAGGGTCTTGCTCTGCCAGATGCTCAACAACCTCCGGGCGCACTCCATCAACCTCAAGGTTGGAATATTAAATGTAACAAATTATTGCGAACAACTTTATAAAAATAAAATAAAATATGAAAAGGTGAGAAATTGTCAGTGCATACTTTGAACTTAGTCATACAAACTTCTTTCTAGCTTAGAAGCAGAAAAGAATATCAGAAGCTTACCACAGGGTAAGAATTGACTAACATTTTGCATAAGGGGAAAATGCACTTAGTCAAACAAACAACAAAAAAATCTCTGTTTAGCCATCCATTTCAAATTTTTATAGAAAATTGTGTAGGCAGCATCAATTATGCTTGGGCAAATTTAGACTAATTAATGGGTTGACTAAGATAATTATTGAAATTTGTCTATGGATGAAAAGAGGAAAGATGAACCATTTAAATTGCTTTTTGTGTGTGCCTGATGACTATTTCTAAAAGAATGAGCCCACTGGGAAGTGTATGAAATGGGAGTGGCCCAGCTCTTTGCATGATAGAGTAACAAGGCAGATGTTTTAATCAACACACCAGGATTAATGCCTTAAAAAGCCTAATATGTGAAAATACATAGAATATGCATCTTATAGAGATAGATGCATAACCCTCACCAAAGGTCATCCATGTAAAAGAACTTTTCCGGATATTTTATGTATATTATTACTTTCATATATAGAAACCCTCCAAAGCCATTAGAGTGAACCAAAATCCCACCCCAGTGCTCAACTCTGAGAGCTCTGATTCTTTAAAGAAGCTTCGATGGGTAATAATTCACTTGTTTGGGGGGTAAGCCATTGCTCAAATCAGACTTGGAATCACCAATGTATGTTTTATTCACAGAGAAATTTCCTTCCAGTCACACTAAAAATTTGAAATAGTTTCTGGATCTTCTTTTTCCATTTCACAGACTTAAGTGGGGTGAATTTCTAATATTTTGGCCCACTTACAATGGATGAAGTTTGAATCCATGTTGAAGCAATTCCTATATGTTAGTTGCAGTAGACTGGGAGTCTGGGTGTCACTCTAAGAAATCTGAGCTTGTATCTAGGCCAGAAAGGGACAGCACAATTTTGCAGGTAGCAACTGGACTCTGAATGGGCCAAGAATCTCTGCTGCTCATTCAGCTGTTAGAAATACAATTTCTAAAATTCTTAACCCAAAGAACAATTTCGTGAATTCACATGATCAGAATGGTCAAAAGTAGAATTTGCTATATATGTATATCTTTACCCTCTTTCTCTTTCCTTCCTATTCTTTTTCTTATTCACATCATTGATCTTTTTTATTTGTTATCTCATCTGCCAGATGCCTCCCTTTAAAAAATGCAGGGAGATGGTCTGGAGCTATATCTGGTCTTTTATTACACACCCACTGCCCTTGCTGAGATTCCATATCTACCTGTGTCAAGAAAGTTTAGGTGATTAGTAACCACCTGAATCACTTGGCAAAAGAGAACAATAATCCCCCAAAGTAAGGAAGGAAGAGATGACAAAACAATAGATATCCACCTATGGAATCACTACTTCTTCATTTACAGAATGAACTAGAGATGCATCTTGCAAGCTTGGTTGTGAGTAAAACACAACCAAGGAATAAAAAATGGGGCATGGTTTGCCCATTTTCATTCAATTACTAGTCCCCAGAGACTCAAAATTTGGACAATCTCACAGTTGATCCAAAATTACAAAATCCTGAGCCATTCACAGTTCATGCCCATTTAAAAAAATTGAAATAGTACTTCTTAAAAAAGCATATGTGGCTAAGTTTAAATTGTTCATTCCATATGCTTGATACAGTTTTTTCTGATCCATGGGAAAGGATATGGGTCAGAGCAGTTACTGGGAATTTTATAAATTACAACTTTTCTTTTCCATTTTGCATCTTCAGTGAGGAATTGGTGCCAAAGGAAAGGTCTTTACACAGGTCTTTATCCTGATAAATGAACACATACTTCTTCACATGGGTGATTTTACAGTATTTATTCAATATTCGTTTTGCAGAGGCAAGATGATGTTTTCTTGTTGACCTCTAACTTAGGTGATGGAATCAGTGATATATCTTCATTTATGACTCCCATCTAAATTGATCTGCAAAAGATCCCTCTCTTACATAATTTATTTACTCCTTTAGATCTCTGATCTCTCTCCAAGTGCCCTCTCCACCCCTTATGCCATTTTAATACCTTTTATATTCCTTTATTGTATTCTGGAGAAATGCGTTTTATTGTGTTTAGTATGTAAAATCTACCCAGATCAAATTATTATAACTAATTCTGTTTTTTTTAAAATTAATACTATCTGCTCATTCTATTATTTGTCATTTACTTTTTTTAATAAGAATTTTATTTTATTGAATCACCATGTAGAAAATTACAATGCTTTCACGCTTAGGTCTCAGTTATACAATGCTGAAACAACCATCCCTTCACCAGTGCCCATATCCCACCACCAAAAAAAAAAAAAACCCACACAGTACACCTCCCATCCCACACCCTGCCCCCGCCTTGTAACTGATAAGTTTTACTTTACTTTCTGTTTACTTTGGTTACATTCAATATTTCAACACAAACCTCACTTTTATTGTTACAAGTACACCACTAGAGTCAGACCTGTTGTGAAGAGAAATGAAGTCGCGCGGCCGTGGTAGTGGCCGCGCAGTTTTGGATTTCTGTACTTTAACAACTAAGTCCAGGGAGATTTCTTCCAGATATTGAATCATTGCAAGCTTGCAAATCCCATCTGTGGTCATCATAATGTGGTGGTCACCACGCCCTTCATCCCTGGAAAGGAAGAGGCGAGAGAGAGAAATACCTTTCCCCTCCTGGGCGGGCATGGGGCCGAGGCTTAGTTCTCAGGCTGGAGACATTCTGCGAGGAGCTGCCCATGCCGAAAGTAGTTTAGCTGGGTCTGGATTCACGCTCGTGCAGCTGCAGAGAGGCCGCATATGCGTGCGGCCCCCGGGGTCACATCTCGGCGGTCAACTAATTCTGTTTTATCCTTTAAAAAATACTTGTTGAGGGGCTGAAGTGATAGCACAGCGGGTAGGGCATTTGCCTTGCACGCGGCCAACCCGGGTTCGATTCCCAGCATCCCATATGGTCCCCTGAGCACCGCCAGGAGTAATTCCTGAGTGCGTGAGCCAGGAGTAACTCCTGTGCATTGCCAGGTGAGATCCAAAAAAGAAAAAAAAATACTTGTTGATTTATGATACTGGTTTACCATGAGTTTTCGTGCATACAGTTTCCAACACCACACCCTCCACCACAGGGTCTGTTTCCCTATACCAGTGTCTCATTTTTACCTCCTATTTCCTCCTCTCTCTCCCAGAGTGAGCTCAGTTCTGTAGATCAATATTCATGGTCTGTTGCCTTTCGCCTTTCTGTTATTCCCTTACTATGCTTTATCTCCCACAGAAGAGAGACATCCTTCTGTTTTTCTGTTTTGGGCTTTGTTGTTGTTGTTTTATTGAATCAGCATGAGATACACAGTTACAAGGCTATGTTTCTGATCCAGTTTCAGTCACACAATGTTCCCACACCCAACCCTCCACCAGTGTACATTTCCCACCACCAATGTCCCCAGTTTCCCGTCTGCCAACCCATGCCTCCATCCATCATATCTCAATGGCAAACACTTTTCCTCCTCTCTCTCTCTTTCTCTCACTCTCTCTCTTGCTCTCTCTCCTTCCCTCCCTCCTTTTGGGCAATACATATCACTGTATCACTGTCATCCTGTTGTTTATCGATTTACTTGAGCAGGCACCAGTAACGTCTCTATTACACTCAGCCCTGAGCTTTTAGCAGCCTCTCCTTACTTGTCTTTCCCAACGATTGGAGGCTTTTTCAGGGTCAGGGGACCTATCGTTACTATTTTTGGTGTATCGAATACACCACTGGTAGCTTGCCAGGCTCCGCCGTGCGGGCGGGATGTTCTAGGTAGCTTGCCGAGCTCTCTGAGAGATATGTATTTATCTGTTACTGTATTTGGGATATGAATACGCCACACGGGGAGGTTGCCAGGCTCTCCCGACGGGTAATAGACTCTTGGTAGCTTGTCAGGATCTCTAAGAGTGAGAATTAGGCTATTAGATGTCGTTTCCGGAAGCTTGGATGTTGACCTTTGATGGGATTACATGGCTGGGGGCAGTTTCTGGGAGTGACGGCCTAGCTACTAGAAACTGGGGGATCTGGGTGGAAGAGGACCAGTCCCAATCCAAGCAGGCTTGGAGATCTCAGCCACGGGTCCCACACACCTGGGCTATACATATACTGAGAGGTTATCATGTTTGTTTGTTTCTTTTTTTTTTTTTAGTAAATTATTGTGAGGTACAGTTACAGGTTTATAAACTTTTGTGCTGCCATTCAATCATATATTGAAAGAGTACCCATCCCTCCACCAGTGCCCATTTTCCACCACTAATGGTCCCAGTATCCCTCCCACCTCATGTTTGTTTCTTTACCTACTTTCAGCATGCAGTTCTTACCCATTTCCAACTATATTTGTCATAACGATCCCTTCTCTGACCTAACTGCCTTTTCCCCCAGCACTTGAAGCAAGCTTCCAACCATGGGCCATTCCTCCTGGTCCTTGTTCCTACTGTCCTTAACTCATATTATGTTTTTTTACATCCTACAAATGAGTGCAGTCATTCTATGTCTGTCCCTCTCCTTCTGACTCATTTCACTCAGCATAATTCTCTCCATGTCCACCCACTTATAGGCAAATTTCATGACTTCATTTTTCCTAACAGCTGCATAGTATTCCATTGTGTAGATGTACCAAAGTTTCTTTAACCAATCATCTGTTCTACAGCACTCGCTCAGGTCATTTCCAGATTCTGGCTATTGTGAATAGTGCTGCAAAGAATCTAGGCATGCAAATGACATTTCTGCTATATGTTTTGGGCTTCCAGAGTATATTCTCAGAAGTAGTATTGCTGGGTCATATGAGGAAGCTCCATTTCTAGCTTTTTGAGGAAATCCCATATTGTTTTCCAAAAGGACTGGGCCAGTCGGCA
This sequence comes from Sorex araneus, assembly GCF_027595985.1. Classification (NCBI taxonomy): domain Eukaryota; kingdom Metazoa; phylum Chordata; class Mammalia; order Eulipotyphla; family Soricidae; genus Sorex; species Sorex araneus. The sequence goes on along the minus strand of NC_073306.1, from coordinate 125,696,749 downwards.
TCCCCACCAACAGTGAAGGTGAGTCCCTTTCTCTGCATTCATGCCAGCACTGGTTGCTCTTGTTCTTTTCAATACGTTATTCTGTGTTATTCCTTTTTTCCAACTTGCACTTTATTTTTTTAAGTTCTATCTGGGCTAGTAGTAGTACATTTCACCCAATATTTATAGCACTAGCCTTGTATTCAACCCTTTTCTGTTCTTCAGAATGAGTACCCTTGACTCACTCTAAATCTCCAACCCCAGACTCAAACTCCCACCATATCATATGACATTCTGGTTGTCTCATGCATCTTCTGAGATGTTCTTTGGATCTTAAACCAGATTTTAAATTTCTGGATTATGGATTTACATTCATTAAATTAAATACTGAAAATTATTTTCTTAAATGGGTGAACCAGTCTGCACTCTCAGAACTGTGGGCTGAATTTTCCTCTATTCCCAGAGCTCTTTTCTGACCTAGTTATTTCTAACTTTTCTTGGTTTTTTTTCTGCCAATCCATTAAATGTAAATGACAGTACATTGTTTTAATTTTTATTTCTCCGATTACTAATGAGTTTGAGCATCAATCTAGTCCTTATTAGCATTTTGGTTTCCCTTTCCTGTATTGTCTACTCACAAAACTTCTTTCGAAAAAGGATTCCTGTCTTTTCTATTAAATTTTCACAAACTGAATATATATCCTAGGTATTATTCAGTTGTCAGTTTTAGACATTGCAAGTATGCCCCCTGTGTTCTATTTTTACTGACATAACTCCATAATTTTTATAGAATTAAAATCAGTTCTTTGCTTTGTTATGTGTGTCTTTAAAGTTTTATGAAGTCCTCCATCCTCTAATCACAAAGATCTTCTCTTTCTTCTACTAATTTTATTGTTTTACTTTTCGTGTTTTGATAATTGATTCATTTGAAATCTACCTTTGATGGTAATATTTTCTTTTTCTCTAGGGGGATAATCCAATATTTCCAATATCTGATAATCTGTTCAATGGCTACTTATTATGTATAATTTAACCTTTATAACACACTTTCATATTTTCATTGGTCTGTCTCAGAGCTTGCTGTTCAATTCCACTATAACTGTACCTTTTAAAATCTATCTCAGTATTGATAGGGCAAATCCCCAGGCCCTACCTTAACTAGTTATGGACTGTTATTCTTTCTTATAAATTTTAAATTAAATTTATCTGGTTATTGAAAGCATTCACTTAGAATTTTTATGAGATAGAATTGAGTTTATAGATTAATTTAATTTTTAAAATGGCATTTTAAATTATTATTTTATCCTATAAAAGGACATGGAATGATGGATTGATTCAGGTTTTATTCATATCCATTATTAGATTTTTAGAAGTTGTTTTTATATAGGTCTCTTAGTGATTACTGGCATTAACTCTTATATATTGTTGTTTATACTGCCATAGCATATGGTATATTTAAAGTTATACATTTAGTTTGTTATTAATGATGCTGAAAATTGAAAAATTGATTTTTCTGTCAGTATCTTATCTGACTACAGAGTAAACTTTGATTCTAATGTTTGTTATTGTGTTATATTTTCAATTAATGTGATTTTATTATTTCCAAATGATGACAATTAAATATCTTCTAATTCTTACAGTATGCCTTGTTCCTTTAATCGCTCTTTGCTAACCAGAACAAGTAATGTTGGTATCTCTGCTTTGTTCCAATCTTCAGAGGAGCATTCCTAATATTTCTCAAAAATTTAAACTGCTTAGACAGGCTTTAGGGTAGACTGTTTACCATAGACTTTATCAAGTTAAGAATGTTAATTTTTGCTTTTGCTTTTTTGAGGGGAGTCACAACCGGACATGCTCAGGGGTTACTCCTGGCACTGCACTCAGGAATTACTCCTGGCGGTGCTCAGGGGAACATAGGGGATGCTGGGAATTGAACCTGGGTGGGCTGCATTCAAGACAAACGCCCTACCCACTGTACTACCTGCTCCAACTCCAGAATCTTAATCTTATTCTTAGTTACTTAAAGTTTATTTTCAAAATTATAAGTAGAGTGATGGAATTTTTTCCTGTTACTTGGACTAATTTTATAGTTTTTCTTTTTCAATGTGATTTTATCCTGAAACTCTGCCCACTTTTTCTTATTAATAAAAATGTCTCCTGTTTCCTTACCTATAAAATATCTGATACCTGTACAAATATAAAGTCTCTGATCATATATTTTTCATTCTTTTGCTTTTGAATGGTCCTACACCATGTAGGGAGTGTATAAGTTACTCATTAAAAAATGTGAAGAATTGGTGCATAGTATCAATTTTGGTAAATTTTAATATTTCTTCATTTCTTTTGTCAGCAAATTATTTTCCAATTTTCTGAACTTCATGCTTACTCTACAACTTCTTAAATGACATATTAAAAGATTTAAAAATGAACTTATATACCTATGTGCTGTCTACTAAGTAGTAAAATATCTGAGACTGAAATTCCTAAAGGAAGGAAAGGGTGCGTAGCAAAATGTAAGTTCCCTGCACTTCATTTACCTCAGCTGCCCTAATCGTTTCCCCAGTAATGTCTCAATGCACAGAGTTGATTAAGTGCCAAAACATTTGTGTGTGTAAGGAAATATGCACATTAAACCTCTGAACATCTTTTGTTTTGGTCTTTGGGTCACACCCAGCAGTGCTCAGGACTTACTCCTGATTCTGTGCTCAGGAATCACTCCCGGCAGGTCTTGGGGGTCCATATGGGATGCTGAGGATTGAACCTGGGTTGGCTGCATGCAAAGCAAGTTCTTTACCTGTTGTATAATTGCTTCAGCAGCTGAATATTTGTTTAACAAGGGTATGAATGACCTATTCTTTAGCATTCTCCTTTATTCACTTATCAATATAACAAGAAATTTTTGTCATGTAAAGAAACTTTTATTATGCCTATTTAGTATTTCTTTTTGTTTGGGGCCACATCCAGCTATGCTTAGGACTTACTTCTGGCTCTGGGCTCAGGGATCACTCCTGACACTGCTCAGGAATCAAATCCAGGTTGGCCATATGCAAGGCAAGTGCCTTATCCACTGTACTATCCCTCTGGCTTCTGTACTTCATGGTATGAGTGTGACTTAATGGATAAAAAGCCCCCTAATAAGTGATATGCAAGTAGCTTTCAGTCATTTGCTTTGATAAACATTATTTCAGGTATGTGTCTATTTAAGGTAGGAAAAAATCTTAAGTGTAGATTTGTTTGATCCCAAGATGGTTGCAGATGTAATTTTTGTAGATTTATCAAATTATCTTGTCCATGGAGATTGCAATTGTCATAGAAATAGGTAACTGTGCTTGTTTTTCTATATTTTTGCCAACAAAAATATATGTAACATTTCCACGTAGTGTGAAAATTATATCTCAGTAAAATCTCAAAGTATATTGCCAGAATTTTATATTACTTTAAGCATCTTTTCAAATGTTTGAGAATCACATATACCTTCACCTCCTGCAAATTATCTCCTCTGCCCTTTTTTTTCCCTTTGTGCACTTAATTTTATTTCCCTTTGGCAAAAGAGGCGGTCTGTTTAAAAACTTCTGCTTTGAAATAGAATTCAGATATAGGGGTCAAATCGCCATCTGTCTCTTTTCCTTTATGCTTTCCAGAAAACCTCATTCATTCCAACACAGCAGTCCTAACTCCAAATACACCTTGCATTTGACCACTCTTGTTAATCTACAGAATTTCCAACAAAATGAAATGATGTCACCTAACTGTTTTCAATTGCCCTTTTTTAAATGTGTGGATATTCATTAATTTATTGATTTGTAGTAGTTCTTTATGTACTAGGAAAAGTATGTTATAATTCATTGTACTTCAATGTCTTCTCACATTCTATGATGCTTTTAGTTACGTGGGTTATTATTTTAGTTTTCTTCAATATATTCTATAAGTCTTTCCTCTTTTTCTATTTCCCCCTTTTTAAAATTGAATCATCATGAGATAGAGCATTACAAAGATATTCATGATTGTGTTTCAGTCATACAATGTTCCAACACCCATCCCTCCACCCGTGTAATTTCTCAGTATCCTCGTCCCCAGTTTCCCTCCCACCCCTTAAAGGCTCCCACACACACACCCCTGCCTGCCTCTCTGGCAGGCGCCTCTCTTCTCTCTCTCTCTCTCTCTCTCTCTCTCTCTCTCTCTCTCTCTCTCTCTCTCTCTCTCTCTCTCTCTTCTCTCTCTCTCTTTCATTTTAGGCATTATGGTTTGCAGTACAGATATTGAAAGGTTATCATTTATATCTCTTTATCTATTTTCAACACTCAGTTCTTTTCCAGAGTAGACATTTCCATCCAGTCATATTGTCATAATGGACCTTCCTTTATCATACTTTCCTCTTATAGATTCTATATATTTGTCAAACTTGAATTTCTCCCAGAAATTTATAAAGTTCTATTAATTTTACATTTTAATCTTTGCAGTAAAATGTTGATCCTTTCATCCCATATAAAATTTACCTTTGTGTGAGCTGTGACTTCGGTTGCATTCATTTCCTCAATGGTCAGTCAGTGTGACTTATAAAATAGTTTTTCCTACTTCTCATTAATTTATATTTTTATCATGTTCTAAGTCCATGTTCTATTTTGAGTCAATCTTTGTGGTTTTTAATTTCTCTTCTACATTCCTTGTGTCCATTTGTGTACCAGAATCCTCTATCTTTATTTATAGAAACTTAAAATAGTCTTGATGTTGTGGAGAACAGACTTTTCCTGGCTTTTTCCCCTTTACATCATGTTTGCCAGAGTTGTGTGAGACAGCTGGTCATTCATTTTTTATATACACATTCAGAATAATTTTTATTGGTATTATAGTATGTTTGAATTAACCTATTATTGCTAGCATTGCAATCTGTCTTTTTTCTTTGTACACTTCACCCCAGAGAAACACAGGTTTGAACTGGTGGATCCATTTAAACTTGATTTTCTTATAAATTGACAATATGAACATACAATATCAGTAAATAAGAGACTCCTGTAAATATATTTTCACTTCCCTATGATTTTCTTAGTTACATTTTTTTCTCTATATTACTTTATCAAAATAATATGGTTTGGAATATGTGTTAACCAACTGTCCATGTTATTGGTAAGGCTCAGGTCAACTGCAGCTCATTAGTAGCTAAATTCTGATGAAATCTGAAGTTACACTAGATGATATAGGGAAAGGTTCAGATAACCTAATTTTATCATTATTTATAGTCAACTGTGTTTTTAATGGTATATGCAAGTTACAAGGAAATACAGTTCAAGTGTTCTTCCGTGTTAGAAATAAAAGTATACTCGAACCTCATCCCTTCACAACCAGGACCAGCCACTTGCCACCTGTTTAAAGTTTAGCCTCATATTCTGAAATTAAATACTTGTGTAAATTCTTGTAATTTTTCCACTTTACACTATTTGTTAATTTCTCACTGAGGAAGATGGTTTTTCTCTCTTATTCCCCCTGCACCCCTGCCCCCCCACACCTAATACACACAAGTACCCTTGCCACCCACCTTCCCATCCCTCCCAATAAAGTTATATCCTAATTTTGGTTAGATCAACATTCAGTGTTTACAATATTTTGACTATGTAAATGCCATTCAAAACTGAGCCATGCAGTAAATTATGATTATTTTCCTTTCCTGCTTAACTATTATGTTTTCCCTGAAGCTAATATTTGACTTGTTTATGGTTTGTTTGCTTCATTTTTATGTTTTTATTACTAATTCAGCCAAAACTCTTTGCCAGTTATGTACAGCTCTTCTCAATATAATCAGATGCTTCAGTTATTATTTTTTTTTATTTCACCTTCCTACAGATCCCCTGAGACCCTGCCTCCCAGATTCTGGGATCTACGCTCTGCCTGGTGCACAGATATCATCCTGGGATCTTCCTTCCCTGGCAGCCCAGGGGTCTTCTGTAATGGTTTCCATCACCCTTTTTTTCTTTTTGCTTTGTTTTCCTAAGGATGCATCACCAGGAGAGAACATTTGAAAACCTTCCATAGTCAACCCTGGCACTCAGTGATTTTTCTAAAAATAAACCTAAAGTCTCTGTTCTCTTACATTCCTGTGCCCAGAATCGCTTTCAAGAAGACCCAAACCATTCTCTCTTCTTTTAAATAAAAAGATCTTTTTGTTTACAATAATGGTTTCTCAAGGATATAATTCCATCACAACACCGTCAACCAGTGTACCCATCGCCCTCTTTTAGGGAACACACTCCCCATCCCTCTCACTTGTTCCACAATTCAAATGTCTAGATCAGTTCCCCTGTTACATTTCCTTTAGATATTAGCTGTTCCATCACAGTGTATCTTTAAGTCCAATGATGAGAGAGATCATTCTGTCTCTGAAGACCAAAACCATTCTGATTGCTGGCTCTAATGTGCACCCCACTCCCAAACACAGAAGCTTCCCATAAGATCTTTGAATTATAAATTATCACCCTTATGTCCATTATTGTGGATCTCTGTGATCCATTTTATTTGGGTAGGTACGTAGTAGTCCATTTCATTCTGGCAGTATATAACCTTGACTCCTAGCAAAGTTTTTATTAAACTCTTGTTGATTACTCCTTTCCTTTGTTTTCTCCTTTTGCCCCCTGGAACTTCTAGTATTTGTATGTTTGAACTGCTTGAGTGCTAATACTGTTTTCTTATCCACAACTGTATGACTTTTTGCTTTGCCTTTCAAGAGATGTCTTCAGCTTCTTCTTCAGACTCTCTTATTGGGTTTTTAATACCCACTACCATATTTTTAACATCTAACAATTTTTTTGCTGTTCTTCAGAGTGCTCTTTATGTTCTAACATATTGTTCACCATTTTACAATATGCTCTCTTATCTCTCTGGGGATGTGAATAACAGTTGTTGTTAAGTTCCCTTCAGCCCCGAATAGTCCATTTCCTCCAACTGTGTTCTATTTGTTTGGTTTGATCTTTAGCACTCCTGTTTGCTGCTTTTCCCATCTGGTGAGAACTGTCGGGCCCTAGATTAAGAGTAGGCTGGTAAGGAGGGAAAGGTAGACTAGAGAAGAAAGAAATAGAGAAGTGGAAGTTAATCAACAACTTAAGCAGGAAAGTGGATAAAATGATAGCGATTAACTAGCTCCAGTTCATAGAATTACTGAGATCAGAAACTCACAGTAAAACTAGCGGAGAGAGAAGATGTTTTGTTATGGTAAGTAAGTTTGTGTTCTCTATGCAAATGACTTGTTCTCACCAGATAAAAAATTTTGACTTGTTCTCACCAGATAAAAAATTTGGCAGATACCTGAGAGATACTATTGGGATTTAGGCATTTAAGTTTAAGCATCCAGTACCATATATGGTGCTCCTGAGTACCATCAGGAGTGACCCCTGAGCAAAGAGTCATGAATAACCACTAAGGTATGGCCCACCCCCCCCCCCGAAAAATAGCTTGGCAAGGATAGCAAATCCTGTGTAATATTTTTATGTAATGCCCTGGTACTCCAATAGGTATATTCCCCAAACCCATTCCTTCAAGCCCAAGTTAGTTTAGCTCCTGAATCTCCTGGAGATACAGAGGCAATCAGTCAAGTCTGAGCCGCACATGATCAGTAGAATCTGAGATACAGCAATGAGAGAAGCACAGTACCTTCCCCAGCCTCCCATTGCCAGTGCAAGAGATTGATACAAGTGCTTTTGGCAAAAAAAGAAACTGTGTGCATATATCATTATAAAATGGCAGGGGGCTGGAATGAGCTTCAACTCCATGGATTGTTGCTATTAGACACTTCTGGTGGGAGAGTGAATAGAAGTTTGCCAAATATGAAGTTTATCCAGGAGGGTAAGATAGTAGACATGTGAAAGGGCATAAGGTGAGAGGCAGGAAGAGGCTTCATAAGGCAGAGCCCAGATTACTACAAGTGACAGACTGCTGTCAGTGTGGTAGCCTCAATAAATCATTACCAATATGTCTCAGCCTTTGTCTAATATACAACATACTCATGATTCATTAGAGGAATAAATAAGACCATCAAGATGGCCCAACGGAGGCCAATTGTCTCACCCTTTCTGTATAGAGCAATAACATTCCCAACAATGGCACAGGTTAATCCCCAGGTGGCTGGATGCATAATATTTCCAAGTGCCAATTAATTCTACTAATCACATTAGTGACAATTAGCAAGATGCTCTGATTAGAGAGCTATGGTCAAGAGGCTCTCACACACTTATGTTTTCTGAAAAATAAGTCTTTCTTTACAGAGTTTATTTATTTCTCCCAATAGGGAATGTGAGATTTGGCTCCAAGAAATTAACCCCTTTTACTCTCTCTCCAACTCCGTGGACTCATAAAAGTAGAGAAAACTTGATACTCCAATAATAATGCTCTAAATTTTATGAAATACTGGGAGAAGGAACCTTGGTAAATTGAATATCTTATGGGAACCTTGGAACATTTTTCTGGGAAATCAGCAGGCAAGGGATGGCCAACCAGGAAGCTGTGCATTAAATTAAACCCCTGACTCCAGCCTCTGCTGTGTAACCTCAAGTCAATATTTTTTTTTAATTTTTGCTTTTTGGGGTCACACCTGGCGATGCACAGGGGTTACTCCTGGCTTTGCACTCAGGAATTACTCCTGGCCATGCTCAGGGGACCATATGGGATGCTGGGAATCGAACCCGGGTCGGCCGCATGCAAGGCAAACACCCTACCTGCTGTGCTATCTCTCCAGCCCCCTCAAGTCAATTTTTGTCTTTTTTTTCTTCTCCTTTTGTTCTATTTTTCTCCACCTTCCCTAGAGTTTGGAAGGATACCTCAAAGTTCAGTCAGCATTTTCATGATCATTCTCAATTCAGTAATTAATTGGAGGAATTGAAATATTTGTATCTGCAGGCTGTGTTGGAAGTAAATGAGCTGGACCCAAAGCTAGTAGTTTAGTTGTGCTTCCTACTTGGGGCAGATACTCTATCCCCTTCCCTCCTGGACTGTGATATAGCGTGAGAAGAGCACACTTTTCTTTTCTTCTCTGGTCTCTAGGAGTTAGCACAGTGCCTTAGCTATGGGCTATGTTTGGAAGACGTGTGGAATGAGTGATGGGATAGAAAGAGAACTGAGTTTGGAATCAAATAATCAGTTCTCCATCCTTCCTTGAGCTAGTCCTTCCTAGTGAGGCAGGTTGCTCAGCTTCACTTTCATTAGCAGTAAAATGATCATCCAATTGTTCTTCTTTCAGTAAAACCCAATGATGGCATTTCAGAGTGTATGAGTAGACACAGAAGCTTTATTAGTTGATTCATTTTATATGGAAAAAATGAAAGCTCAACATTAGCACTTAATAAATTACCATGAAATGTTTTTATTTTACCTTCACAAGTACACAAATAATATATAAATACATACTCACCTTATAAAAATTTAGAACAGAGAATTCCAGGTTCATGACCACCCACTGCTTCCTGTAACTATGCTATTAGTGTAAAAGGCTTACTTAAATGCCTTTTATATACATATGTATCCTATTGACATTTTGATATCTATTTAAAATAGATGTTTAATATTTTCCTTTTTAAAATATTTTTATTCATGAATCACCATGAGGTATAGTTACAGACATACAAACTTTCATGCTTGCGTTTCAGTCATACAATAGTTGAGTACCCATCCCTCCAACAGTGCCCATTTTCCATCACCAATGGTCCCAGCAACCCTCCCACCACCCCCACCTTGCCCCCTCCACCCCGCCCCACCTCTGTGACCCTTTGGCTCTCTCTCTCTCTCTCTCTCTCTCTCTCTCTCTCTCTCTCTCTCTCTCTCTCTCCCCCCCCCCTTTTGGGTGTTGTGGTTTGCAGTAGAGGTATTGAGTGGCCATCATGTTTGATCTGTAGTCTGTTTTCAGCCCGCATCTCCCATTCCAAGTAGGCCCTTCTAGCACCCTTTACTTTGTGCTTCCTTCTTTATCTAAGCTGTCTTTTCCACCAGCATGCAAGGCTGGCTTCTAAGCTGTGGACTAATCCTCCTGGTATTTATATCTACTGTTCTTGGGTGTTAGTCTCTCATTCTGTTACTTTAGATTCCACAAATGAGTGCAATCTTTCTATGTCTGTCCCTCTCTTTCTGACTCATTTCACTTAAAATGCTTAGTATTTTCTAATTTACTTTTTCTCCCTTTCCTTCTTGGATAGTGTATGTTCCTCATAAGAGAGTCAATGTTCATTCATGCCAGATGAGTTGTCTATAATAGTTTTTCTTTTCCAAAATATGTTATTTTACAATTCTTCCCCAACCAGCTTCTTAGGGAACATATTTCTTGGGTAGCTTGACACACATCATCAATATTTTAAGTTTAGTAGGCATTGCTACATTGTTGTCCAATGTGGCTCTATCATTTGGAAGAGAGTGTCTGTTTTCACCCATTGTGTAAACATGTAAAAAAGGAAAGGGGGCACGGGCAGTGGGCACAGGGCAGCAGCGCTCTATCTCTCCCGCCGCCTGTGTTCGGTAGTCTCCAGCTGCTTCCCCCATCCCAGGGAGGTTGATGGTGATGATGAGGCAGGCGAAGGAAGGAACGGAGGGCCAGGCTGGTTGGTCTCAGTTGCAGTTTATTTCATTCCCATCTCCATTCTCCTGAGTCTCCTCCTGCTTCTTCCTCCCCCATGCTACTTCATTCTCCTTCTCCTCTGGATCTGGATCTCGATCTGGCTTCTCTAGATCTGGCACTGGAACTCGCCCTGGGACTGGCCCCCAGCCCACTCTCACAGCCTAGTTAAATCCCCAAGAATGAGGGGTTGGGGCTTACACATAGGTGTGGTCACAGTCAATAGGGGTAAAGTTCTTTCCCTCAGGGGATGCTTCTCCTAGGACAGAATTCTCTTTCAGCACGACCCCCACCCAAGAGTAGAATCCCATGGGTGTGTTTCTCTTCTCCTTGTCCAACTAATATATAAGTATTAATAATATTAATCATTTTGTATGGACACAGCAAGAGATGCATTAAGCTTATAGAATTGCTCTCCTGGAGTCATTTCGATCTCAGACTACAGTGCTCAGGCCAGATTAGTCTTTCCTATCCCTAGCAGGGTCCCAGTCTCGTCGTTGCTTTTGGATCATAACATGGCATGTCCATGACCAAGCTCTTAACTTATAGTTAAGCATTAGGCACTTTGGCCAGGTCCATCTTGATGCCAGGGTAGCACATAACTCACCGCTTGCCCTGGGTCTGTCCTGTCCCTTGTCGGGACCCTGCTTTTGGGGGTGCTAGGAAGTAAGGGCAGCTGAGGCTTAAGTCAAGAAAGCAGATACCTGTGAGTGAATAATATTCGAAGCCAATTAAATCCCATGTTACCAAAACATATTAACAACTGTCTTTAATTGTCCATACAAAAAAGGACATGGTTTTAAAGTAAACTATTCGAAAGACACGAGGAGAGGAGCAAGGCAATATTAACTTACAATACAAGTTCATTGTCCTAGAAAGGTCTGACCTTATAAATTAACAGAGTCTGATTAGGGGAAAAGCTGATTAACTGGTTGGGGAAGAGAGCATAGAAGTGGTTATGGATAGACAAAGGAATGGGAGTGACTCGGGAGCACCTTGATGGGCGTGACTGATATGCCTAAACTCCTTGTGGCAAGGGGAACAGGACATACCAATGTTGTCTTAAACTGTTTAGAGATTATTACCAGATATGCCTAAACTCTTTGTGGCAAGGGAGAAAGGACAAACCAATGATATCCTACAACCTATTTTTATTAGCACTTGACCTTATATGAATTATTTCATTTCTGCCAGTATGATTGGTCAAATATAGTGAGTCACAGCCCCATAATCATAGGAAAGTGGAACACCTTCTCTGCAGGACAGGATGCTTGGTGCACTTTCTTAGTGAGTCTTGTAACAACTTGGGGAATTAGATTATTACTATCTCCATTTCACAGACACTTAACCAGAGGCCTCAAACACTTACCCCTGCTCCATCCTAGAGGTTAATCATAGTGAATGCTCAGGCAGGAGTGTGATTGCTCCATGCAGACATGCTGAAACAGGAAAGAATGTCAGTAGTCAAGAACCCAACAAAAACTTCTATCTGAATGCTGGAGGAAAGAATTAGGTGCAAGCCACCGGATCCCAAATCACCAACTGCCTATCACTGGGAAGATATTTCCTCTCTTGGGATCATCAACTTTTGACTTGCCAAATTAGAATAATATGCATCTTCCTGGATTTCTGAGAGCACTAGAGGACTCTGCAGTAGGCCTAGACTGTTTTTCAGAAACATTATCTGATTTGCAAAATAAAAATCTTATCAGCTCTGAGAAATATTGTGCACACGATGTTTAAAACTGTTGGCCCGTGTGGTCCCTGACCAGAGTTCTCAGTGAATAGTGGGCTGCTGGGGGGGGGGGGGATCTGAAGGATTTTGTTTGCCTTACATCCAGTTAGGGGAGTGTTCTTTCTTCTTTGGGAACTGTGAGGGGTGTGCAGACTGGTTGACGATAACGTGCCCCCTGTTTGACAGAGTGGGATCTGCATGCCAACTTATGGAGGGAGTCATTGAGACCCAAGTGATGCAGTGGCTTCTGACAGTGCACCTGCTATCTGTGTGAGGTTAAGATCTGATTTCGCCACCTCTCACAGCCTTGGTGTAGACAGGTCTAGATCCCTGACCTTTCTGAATCAAGTCACTGTGACATTTTCCCTGCTATGAGAATTGCAAAATCCTCAGGCTCTGGGCATCCCCTGAGGACCCCCGTCTCTTTATCAGGACCCCATTAATGCTGAGATCTCTGTCTAATGTTGACTACCTTGTTCTGTCATCTCTCACCCTGATGTGGTACCATCCTCACACCCTGAGCTGTCTCTCTGAGTTACAGTAGCTATGTTTTGCCTGAGCTCATACTCTGTGCCAGGGCATTTATACATACTCCTGATTTGTTAGCTGTCTGGCCTTTGAGCAGTTTTATGAATCTCCATTTTCCTCTGTTTTCTTTTGGTTTGGGGCCACACCTCGTGGTATTCAGGAATTACTTCTGACTCACTGCTGGTGGGGTTTGGGAGACCATCTGGGATGCTGATAACTGAATTAGAGTCAACCACATGCAAGACAAATGACCTACCTGCTATACTATCTCTCCAGCCCCTTTCCCTGTGTTTTCTCCTTTTCATCATGAACTGGGGGGGCTGGAGTTGCTTCTGTGAGTGTTGGACCTGTCACTGAGAACACACAGCCAGCATCTAGCCTAGCAAACACTGAACATCATCAATAATTCATCCACACTTCTCCATGTGGTTGATGAGTCCCATTTTATAGAGGAGACAACTGAGGCCAAGTGGCTACATGGAATCCCATCAAAAGAGAAGCTGGCATCAGCCCAGGTCTACAGAGCTTGCAGCTAGCTGGCCAACAAGCCAGGTCCTTGATCTCTGGGAAGGAGCTCAAAAATGGCGAGCCATGTTGTTGAGTGTGGTATTTGGTTCTGCCTTGCTGCCTTTATTATGCCGAAGATGCAGGAAATCCACACTCACTCTCTGCTGGCCTTCATTTGCCAAAAACGTAGCTGGAAACTAGTGTATGGTGAACATCCACAGGAAGCACCAGTGTGTGCTGCCAGCACGAATGGCACCAGATCTAAGACCCCACAGTACTGGCCTGACAAGAGGGGACCCAGACTCCTGCTCTTTTCCTTCTGGTTTCCTGATGGGTCTGGTCCAACCGCTCCAGATCCACTGCACCACTCAGCGGCTCTCAGTGCGCCCTGCCCCTCTCGCTAGAAACTCCCCACCTGATGAGAGAAGGTGGGCAGCTGGGAGCAGTGTGCCTCGGCTGGCAGAGAAGGGGCCAGGTGTGCTAAGTGGAGAGGACAGTGGGGTATGCTCCTGGTCATCCTGTGTCCCTCTGCCTGCAGGCATCATTGTCTCCTTCACAGTGGCCATCCTGTTTAGCTGACACGGCACAGAGGCTTGTGGAGGCCCCATGTCCGTGTCCACTCACCTTGAAACATATAGGCCAGGGTGCGAGAACAGACCATTCAACATGTCTGTTACAGTTCATTGTCTTGTTGCTCCCAGCATATGTTGTGAAGGTGAAAGGGCTTAATAATATAGATTATATAATGTGACCTGCAGTCATAGACATCAGTGTAGCCTGCGATGTCTTATATAAGAATACAATGTATGGCAATAGATATGATATGACAAAACAATATATATCTTATTAAGACATTTGACCTGCATCGTGACAGCTTGAGGTAGATGCTTTTGGAATTATCCCATTTTTTTAAAGGATAAACTGAGGCACCAAGAGGTATCTTGCCCCTAAGTGAATACATCCATCCCACCTAGTAAGGGTAGAGCCAGGCTGTCAGCCTACAATATACTCATAGTTGTGTTCCAGCAGCATGTACACCAGAACCAGACTCACGCCCCCAGCCTGTCCCTGCTTTCCTGGTACTTGATTGGCCAATGGCCTGGTGATACCATGTCAGCCCCCTCTGTGCCCTTCAGAGGAGGAGTAAGGCCCTTGATAGAGACACCCGGGCCTGGACAGGAAGGATGGGGCCTAGCATCAGTACCCGCCCAGGTGGATTACTCATTCCTGCAAAGGAACACTGTGTTTGTGGAACAGACCCATCCAAATTCCTCCGTTAGATTTTCTGGAATCAAATTAGGTTGGTGAACAGGCCAGTGGCGTTTTCATCAATTTCTCAGCCTTCTGGAACTGAGCCTGAGTTCCTTGGCCTCCCGCAATGCTGCCTGCTGTTTACTGAGCAAAGCGGCTCCCAGAACCAGCCCTACTTTAGTAATGTGGCAGGGCGACGTGGCGGAGGGAAGATTACAGGTATTAGAGGCCATTTAGGATCATTTAGAATTGAGCTGTTTTCTGAGCAGGCAATTAATTCAGTTGCATTAAAGAGAGCTCCTGGGGCTTCTGCACCTCTCTCTGCCTTAGGAGGGGGTGGGGGAGGCTTCTAATACTGGGCTTTGAAGCTGGTCTGGGCCTTAGTGGTGCAATTTTTTCACTTCATGGCAGTACTGGGGGCCTCTCACCCCATAACAACAGGTCTGCTTTGGGATGGAGAGTGTGATGCAAGGACTGGGAATATAGCTGGGAAGGAGAGTCTGTGATACAGGGGTTGGTGTGTTCCTCAAGCCCATGGCTGGACAAGCTTATGCACAATCCAGGAGCTCTGGACAGAAGCTGGAAAGAATCTGGGACCCAGAAAAGCAAATCTGCTCCCCTGGGGTCCTATCTTCCATTTGAGAACTGATACTGGCTACAAAAGGTTGTGCCCTTTGATAGAGTATAAATGGATCTCCCCCTCCCCCGGGAGGATTCGGGAGTTTTGCCATTCACTGAAAACCTGCTACATGTTGGGTACCGGGTCATCTCTTTGATTAGCCTCAAAAACAGTCCTATGGGAAAAGGATGGCAGAAAGAAAATTGAGATGCAAAGAACTCGAACCATGAACCCCTAGTGTCTGGCCCTCACTGCCACTATACTGACCTCCATGAGTCTGTTTCCAAGGCTGAGATAAAGAGTTGATATCACAGCACATTTCTGCTGCTCTTTCTCAGTCTTACCTGTCCCCCAGACCCAACACCTACCCTGTAATTGACACCTCATGGCCTAGCAGGCTCATTTGGCCATCTCTCTGACCAGACTCCCTAAGGATATGATCCACGTTGGGCTCATGTTTCCAGCTCCTGCATCTGGCAGAGAGACGAAAGCACTGCTGTTCAAACATTTGCTTGTCTGAGGCTTTCTGTCTCAGTTTCTCGGGTTCTGCAATTTCCCTGTTGGTAAAGCAGAGGGCTAGGCTCCATGCTGAGGTATAGGCATGCAGCTCTGTCCTGCTATGAAGCTAGGTTAGTAGTCTAGGTTAGTAACTTACTACTAGTTAGTCTCATAGTAAGCCTTCACAGTCCCATTAGTAAGCCCGAACAGCCCGAACATTCTTAGTAGGACTGTTAGGGCCTACTGCAATCTATGCAGTTCAGGACTATCTCCGCAGAGTGACATGTCTTCCCTATGGTATGAGGAACCCTTGATTCCACACTTTGTCTCTTGCAGTTGGCATCTTTGTACGTCCCCCCTTAGAGACTGAATTCCACTGACAGCTGCTTCTACCCATGGTTGACTGGACTGCAGCAAGAAGGCTCCCATGAGCAGAACTCAAGGGAATTAGGGAGCCAAGAGATATCTCCTGCATGTTTAATGAGTGAGTGCTTGAGAAGATCTGCCAGTTTCCTCATCTATGAGACCCCTGCCAGTGAGCCGGGCACATCTGTTTTCCCAAAGGAAAACAATTATCAATGAGAAAGATCAATTTGTAGAGTCTTCCTTCTTCCCCAATGTCTGGCGATGCCCTTTGGACTTTTCCGAGCTACAAGGGAGCTTTTCATAGAAGCAAACGCAGACCATACTCATAGCAAACAATATGCTATAACGAAGTAGAGTAACCTTTGTCTGCCACCCCCCAGGTAAAAAGTCAATTTTCTTTTTGTCTTTGTTCTCCTTATTTCAGAAGATGGATACTCATAGCCCAAAATTTCAAACTAACTTGAACTTTTACCCCTAAGAAAATCATTGTTGGCACATCAATATGTATCACTGTCTTCCAAACTTGCACATTTTGAAGTTACCAACTTTCTTAGATTAAAAACAAAAAGATTCCAACCCCAAAGTAGGTCAAATCTCTGTGCCTCCAAAGAAATGCAGTCAGAGTTGTCCTTGGTCTTTTTAATCTTAAGTATGTCTCCCTGTCGGCACTGACTGTTTTAGGTTGGATTTGAAGGTAGGGACATGGTACTGGGTACTATCATAAGGACTATTCTAGGGCCACTTTCCCCAAACTGTTACATGGATCAGCAGCAACTTGTTTAGCTGTGTTCTTGTTGCAAAAGCAAAGTACTTGGGTCCTGTGGATGCCTTACTCCCATCCTGCATTTTCCCCCTTTTCACTTCAGCTGATGGTATGAACTAGAGCCTGGGTAATCTGGGGTTTCAAAAAGTACCTTGTTTCAGAGGAAAGCACCAATATTTTCACTGATGCAAAGGCAAGACAACATTATATGCAGAGCTTCTTCTGTATCTCCTGATTAACCTCTTTCCATATAACTAGTCCCCAAAGTCACTTACTCTTCAATTCTGAGCTACTTAGCTGCTCTCTTTCAATGTTCTCGCAGCAGTGCACACTTCCCTACACATCCCTCCAGTAGAATGCTTCACCAATCCCGTTGGGTTATCTGTGTCTGTCTCTCCCTCCAGACTGTGTACTCTGGATGGATAGGATCTTGGAGCAATGGTACCATGACGGAGGAGTGGGTAGATGGAGGAGTTATAGTCATCCAAAAGAGTGCAACTTGGTCCCTACATTCCTTAAAAGAAGATGACATGGAATTTTATTTAACCACTCTTCAATAAGCCACTTCTTTCTCATCAAATTTGTGAGAACTGTTTCTTGAGACTTTATTCATACCTTCTTTTGTTCCAAGAGAGAGAAAAATAAATTAGTGTTGTGCAGCAGGTAGTGAGTTCACAGCCATAAATTCAGCTAGTATCCACAAAATCCGATTTTGCAACAGTCTTGATTTGCTCCTGGACAAAGAAGCAATATTCTATTCTCTGTGCAGGACAGGGATAGAGGGAGAAGGTGGGGACCAATTGAATTGACTCACTTTTTAGTAGCTCAAGTTTTAATATTTCCCTGTAAACCCCATTTATTGTTCATTTTTGAGTCACCTTTTATCCCTAACACATTTCTCAGGAGTCCAAGAAATTTTTTATTGAGATATTAAAATGAACTTTATTCAGGGTTCACAGAGGGAATTTCAAAGCTGGTGGTGATTACTCTCAACATGAGGCTTCATCTCCCCTTCTGACCTTCTCAGTTGTGGTTTCTCCTGTTCTAGATGCCTCTCATCAGTCACGACTGTGTCTGCACAGCCTCTCTCAGGGGTTCCAAGGGGGTTTTCCACCTCCAGATGCACTTTTTCACCTTTGTTAGACAGAACCTTCAACTGCCATTCTTAGAGGCAATGGGAATAGGAAATATTGGTTTCCTTTCTCTTTAACACAGCAATCATATTGGCAATACAGCAATCATAGTAGCCTTTATTGGGGAACTACATGCCATGTGCCAGGCTAGAGACCAACTTTAGCTTGCAAATGAGGAAACTGACTCAGGGTGATGCATTAAAATGAGGCAAGAGCTTGATACCTGTATTGCAAACTGTAACACCAATAGGACAGAGAGAGTAAGAGGGAATGTGCCTGCCACAGAGGCAGGGGGTGAGAAGAGATGGGGGTGGAGGGGGATATACTGGGAACATTGGTGGTGGAGAATGAGCACTGGTGGAGGGATGGGTATTTGAACATTGTTTAACTGAAACACAATCAGGAAAGTTTGTAAGTCTGTAACTGTATCTCACGGTGATTCATTAAAATAAAAATAAAATTAAAAAAATAAAAATAAAAATCAATAAAATGGGGCAAGAAATTCAGAGTATAGATGGCCACACCTATGTCACATAGAAGATTATGCCTGCCTCTGGCTCCATTCTCCCAAGTTAGACCTTGCAGGACACATCAAAGGATTTAAAAGGACAGCTGTGACAAACTGATGAGTGGCAGCACCATCAATGAAGAGTGGCTTGGTGTTAGAAGGAAAAATAGAGAAACAGAAAACTTTAGAAGGGAAACAACTGGCAGATAATAAGCCCTTTCAAAGAACAAGGCCCAGTTGTTAAGAAATAAAGAAAATTCTAGAATTTATGACCTCATTTATTTTTTCTTTTGTTTTGGTTTGAGTCTACTCTCAACTGGTTCTGTGGTTCTGTGGGGACTGTGGCATACTGGGGATCTAAAGCAGCCCTCACACATGCAAGACAAGAGCTATACTTTAGTTATTTTTCCAGTCCTGGCCATATTTCTAAAGTATTGAAGTAGAGAAGTCTGAAGACTACAACCATAAAAAGCAATTTATTTATTATTTCTCTGCTTATATTTAGGATATTTAAATTCTAAGCATGTGAAGAATCCGTTCATGTGCTATTTTGGTGATTATTTTTAGTTTGTACATAATTGTAATAAGGATGTGCTTTTATGATTTATAATAAAATATTTTTATCATATTCCTGACTTTCCTATTGGCAACTTCTAAACCCTTGGAATTTCTAAAGTGATGACAGTAGTAAATATTTTTTTTTAATGTTAAAGAGAGGACTTTTAGAACCTATGGATCTTAGGAGGAGAAGAATATGAGGAGAGGTATGAAGATTTAATGAATCAACCATGGATTATGATTTAGCTATTGGTTCTTGTGTAAAGAAGCCTTCATAGCTCCCCTCCCCCCCAAAAAATAAACAGGTTCTAAGAGCACCCAGGTTGGGGAGCACTGGGAGGTGCTAGGACAGTTGCCTCTCTGAGAGGGCTTAGCTCTGAACCTCTTTCCCATAATTTTCCCTCTGCATGGCTTCCATCTAGGTATTCCTGAGTTATATCCTTTGACAATTAATCAATGAGTTAGTAAGTCAAATGTATTCTGAGTTCTGTGAGTAGAGTTAGAAAATTAATCAAACCCAAGGAATGGGGAATCTTGGGAACCAGTAAATTATTTTCAATTGATCAGAAGTGGAGGTAATAGTACTTGCTTTGGCAGCACATACACTAAAATTGGAATGATACAGAGAAGATTAGCATGGCCCCTGTGCAAGGAGGATACGCAAATTCATGAAGCGTTCCATATTTTTCAAATGCAAAAGTTCATAAGTTTGCAACTGTACATCACAGTGATTCTCTAATAAAAAGTATTTAAAAAAATAAGTGGAGGTAATAAGCTGAACTTGTAATTAGGATCTGAAGTCCAAGGAGGGCTCTTCAGAACCCCCCTAAACCCCGAATCTAGTTTGTGTGTATTATTTAGAAGCACAGGCAATGACCCGAATTTGTGGTTGCATCTGAACAGGGAGGAAGGGAGCAGTCTCATAATACTGATAATTATAATTATAATTATAATACTTACAATACTCATGGAATCCTATGCTATCGCATGATAAATGGTATCAGACTTGAATGAAATTGTAGGACAGCAAGTCAGAATCTGTAGAATTACCTTTTGTAAATTCAGAAAACCCCCTCTACATATGGATAAGTAGTACCACAATCTTTTAAAGTACAATTTATGGCACTGTTTATTATGAATTTTAAGAGTTTGCACAGAATTATAGAAAGTTTTAATTATGGAATTGGTCATCCTGAAGAGGAAGCTTAGAATTATATATATATATATGATTCCTCTAGTACCCAGACTTAGGATATCCAGGTCAGAAGAATTAGAGGTGATAAAGAATATAAAAATGATTCTTATCTTCAGGCAAGCATATTTGAGTTTAGAACTCTAGTTTAGTTTTTGACATAAACAATTCAATCATTCATTTGTTCTTGAGTATCAACAATACAGTAGGCATGTGAGGGGTGTTAAATATAGAGTGTAAATATACACGTATATAACACATGATGCTACTAGACTGTGCAGAACAGGGTTATTTGACCAGATTTGAGATCGATGAAGTTACTCAAAATTTAATCTGAGTTATGAAAGGTGAGTAGGCATTCAAGTGCAAATTTAGTTCCTTCTTCCCAGGTTCTGGGTTTGCAAGAAGCATAGCACATCCTAATAACAATAAAATGTCCAACTTGAGTGGTTCAAAATCAGATGGACCAAATCATGGATCTTCTAGACCGTCTTAAAGATTTTTGTCTCCATACTTAGAACGATAGGGAAGCACCAAGATGGGAATACTGGGAAAGTTGAGTGTAGCATAGTTTTGCATTTTTAAATATGCTCAGTTCTACTAGAAAGAACTTGGAATTCATTTTTCTAAGTAACTTAATAAATGGTAGTTTTGTGAAGCCAGAATAATGCTATTAGCACAATGCATCCAGCTAAACAGCCTATTGAAAAACTGACCTTGGTTGCCAACTACCATTTATAACTTGGTTTCTGTAAGAAAATGTATTCCAAATTCCAGACAACCTAGTTACAAATGACATTTTGGGGGACAGCCTATAATCTACTTAGACTTGTAAAAAGCCTCCAACATTTTCTCTATCAAAGGTTGTTAGGAAAGGTGAGTAACAGACCCTTGATTGTGGGATGGCAGTACAAAGAGCCAATGCTCTCTTCTGATCTTCCAATCCCCCCTTTATGGAATTAAAAAAAAAGACAGAAGAAAAGGAAATTCAAGCACTCTGATAAAACTAGGAAGATTGTATCATGCTGGACAGTGACTATGATAAAGGGATGCAGTATACAAATCAAGAATATAGAGATGTGGGGCTGGAGCGATATCACAGCCGGTACGGCCTTTGCCTTGCACGCCGCCAACCCGAGTTCGATTCCCAGCCTCCCATATGGTCCCCTGAGCACTGCCAGGAGTAATTCCTGAATGCAGAGCCAGGAGTAACTCCTTGGTATTGCTGGGTGTGACCCAAAAAGCCAAAAAAATATAGAGAGAGATGTATTGAAAGAGATAATTTCTTGCTGCAGACCTCCCATGGTTTGTAGGACTATTTATAAGATTGGCAGTGTACCTCAAGGGGCAAAAGCAAAAACCCACTTGGTGTTTAATGTCAGGAATAGCAAACATGGGGTGAGGCAATGCCTTGATACAAATACACATCCCAGAAAAACAATAAGGGGATGACTGAATAAATAACCAAAATGACAATCCAATAGAGTATCAGAGTGGAAGAGATTGAACTCCTACATTGATCTATTCCAGGTAAAATGACTAATCCATATACCCAACACTTTTCTGCCATAAAGAATTTTTCTATGGTTTGGAGATAATTCCTGCTAACTTAAACAATGGCCTAGACACTACTCCAATGAAGCCTACAAATAGCTAGTGAAAGTGAAACTCAAGTAAAATATTTAAGTCAAATAATGGTAACAATATTTATTTTTTAGAAGGGAGCCAGTACAGATTCTATACAGAGATACTTCATTAAGACTTAAGAATATAATTGGAAAAGTCGAGTTAAGTGTGCACACACGTGTACACACAAACACACACATACACACACATACACAGAGGCTCAAAAGTTGGATTTTTATAGCATCATAAAATAAAATAACAAAATTTATCACCATTAATTTAAAGTAAATTAATTTTAGTATGTTAATATAGTTTATGTAGTAGCTCTATATTAATATTAACATATTAATATAGTACCTCTATAGTTTAAAACTCAACACTTGAAGATGAAACATGGTTTTGTTTACGTAAATAGTAAGATAGCATTTGTAGCATTGCCGGCCCATTGTTCATCGATTCGCTCAAGTGGGCACCAGTAACGTCTCCATTATGAGACTTGTTGTTATTGTTTTTGGCATATTGAATAAGCCATGGGTAGCTTGCAAGGCCCTGCTGTGCGGTCGGGATACTCTTGGTAGCTTGCTGGGCTCTCTGAGAGGGACGGAGGAATAGAACCCAGGTCGGCTGCCAGAGGAATCAAACATGGGTCGGCGGTGTGCAAGGCAAATGGCCTATCCACTGCACTATCACCCCAGCCTGAGAGAAAATCAGTCTGATAAAAATTAAGAATTGGCCACCAATAAAATATTATATAGACATATATTTTGTTTCTGGGAGAAGAAAATTGATCCTAAAAACAATGCTGACAATCCAAGAGAGACAGTTAATCAAATAAATTGGCAAACAGCATGCTAAACAAACACTGATTATATGAAAACAATATAATATTTGGTGAGTATATGTATACAAAACAGTAGAGATCTGAACTATTGGACAACACCAGTTTATAAGGTAGAAGGGAGTTGATTGGAAGAGTGTTGCTTTGCATGCAAAGTCTCAAACTTGGTACTAGTAACTGTGTACCAAGACTTGTTCCCTAACATCACCAGGAACAGCTCCTGAGCACTGTCAAGCCATGACCCAAAAAGGAAAAGCAAAAAAATTTCTAACAATCTTGACTTACCTGGGAAATAGGGCACTGATGGTATTTATACTTTAAATGAAATTGTTGGCCGGATACCGGGGCAGCCCCAGCCGGGGACGGTGCTCGGCTCCGGCCGGCTGGGTTTTCGGCCCCGGTGCCCATGCCTCTGCAGAGCCGGTGGATGTGGAACGAGCGGGAACCAGAGACAGCTTTAGGAATTGGGGTTCCAGCAAGTGCTTGCACCCATGTATGGAGACTGTGAACTAAGCTTTTGCCCCACGCCGGCTGACAGAGGAAATAACTTTCCTTCTTGGTCACTCTCCCCTCCGGGAGAAGGCGTGGTGTCCGACATTTTGTGGGTCCGTTGAGAAGGTATGAACTTTTGGCTCGAAAAAAAAAAAGTGTGCTTTGAACTTGAAACAGCTGCTGGATACCGGGGCAGCCCCAGCCGGGGACGGTGCTTGGCTCCGGCCGGCCGGGTTTTCGGCCCGGATGCCCGTGCCTCTGCAGAGCCGGTGGATGTGGAACGAGCAGGAACCAGAGACAGCTTTAGGAATTGGGGTTCCAGCAAGTGCTTGCACCCATGTATGAAGACTGTGAACTAACTTTGGCTACATGCTGTTCCAGGAAGGGAAATGGGAAATGATTCATTTTCAAACTTAAATCTTCGCGGACTTAATTACTATAATACAGAAATTGTAAACCGCGCGGCCGCTACTGCGGCCGCGCAACATTTTATCTCTTCATTCTCATCAGGGGAAAACTTATTATCAAATATTTCCCTGTTAATAGAGCTGTATTCTTAGGGGATAAATTCCAACAAAAATAGTGAGTCTGTTTTGAAACTCTAACAACATGTGTTGAAATCTGGAATGTAATCAAGGTAAAGAGAAAAGGAAGTGAAATTATCACTCATGTACGGGGTGGGTTGGGGGGTGAGGGGTGGGATGTATACTGTTTTTTTTTTGTTTGGTTTTTTATTTTATTTTTGCTTTTGCTTTTGTTTTTGTTTTTATTGGTGGTGAAATATGGGCACTGGTGAAGGGATGGGTGTTTGAGCATTGTGTAACTGAGATATAAGCCTGAGAACTTTGTAACTTTCCACTTGGTTATTCAATAAAATAAATTAAAAAAATGAAATTGTTATCATACAATTAATAGTAAGTGTTGAGAAACTCTAATGCAAACAAATTAAAAGTAGGAACAGCTGAGAGAACATGAATTAAAGAATAAAATGTAGTTATATATTTCAAGACAAAGTTAACATACAAAATAAGTTAACAACTAAGCTCAAGTTTAACAGATACCCTAATAAACTGTTAACTTTATAATAAACTCACCACTGATGACAAATATTATCAGGTTACATTGTTTTGAAAAAGAGGGGAATAACAAGTTACATTCTGGAAAGTGACTCAGTCATTTTAATTGTCATAGATTTCCTCATACAGAGAAAACTGAAATAGCAAAGTCCATGAACCATATCTACAAAAGATTGAGATTATATGCTAGTCCCATGGTGAAATACAAACTAGGAGCAGGGTAGGTCAAACCACTGATAACCATTACTGAGACATATTCATTTAGAACTTTGGATTTTAAAAAAAAAGTATGGTACTACCAGTCATAAGGGCAAAATCACTCATTAAGAAAATGCAACAAATTATTATCAGACTAAAACCTACAAAATCTATACAAAATCAGGAACATAAGAAAGAAGAGGGCAGCAAGACATAGTGTAAGGACTCAAGAGTCAAAAATGGTCCACATGTACATACTGGAGAACTTGAAAGTCAAGTTGAGAATAGTAGCTGAAGACTTGGAGTAGTCTTACACACCCAATAATGAATGCAAACAAGGGATCCACAGTAAAGGCCAAGGCAGCTGGAGCAACAATAAATACTGGAATTAAGAATCTGAGTTTAATCCCCTGTACCTCATATGGTCTGTCAGGTATGATCCCTGAGTGCAGATCCAGAAATAAGCCCTGAGCACCACTGGTATGACGAAAAGAAAAGAGAAAAGAAAAGAAAAGAAAAGAAAAGAAAAGAAAAGAAAAGGAAAGGAAAGGAAAGGAAAGGAAAGGAAAGGAAAGGAAAGGAAAGGGAAAAGAAAGGAAAAGAGAAGAAAAGAGAAGAGAAGAAAAGAAAAGAAAAGAAAAGAAAAGAAAAGAAAAGAAAAGAAAAGAAAAGAAAAGAAAAGAAAAGAAAAGGGGGCAAAGAAATAACAGTTGAAAAGGACAGAGAAGGGAGTGACTGGACTGGAAATTGAAGATGTTTATGCGATTGTAAGGAAAACAGATCTGAAGAATGTGAGAAAGTAAGCAATACTTTGAGCAGTATATCAAAACAGCAAAGGAGTGTTCTATGAGATGAAGGAGATAGCAAAGGGTTACAGGCATATGCTTTGCATCTGACTAGCCCCATTTTTAAAAAATTTTATTTTGTTTTTATAAAGTTGTTTATCATATTTGATTACATTTAATATTCAAACACCAATCCCACCACCATTGCATATTCCCACCACCATATTTGTATTGTTTCCATTCTGAACCCCAAACCCTGCCCCCAAAGCTGAACCAAAATAATTTATTTTGCATTGCTTGTTATGAATAACCCACTAAAAATGATCCCCAAAAAGGTTTCTTAGAGGAATGTGTATGAAGATTGTTGCATTTCACCCTGGAGCCATTAAGTCCTTCTATAAGAGATTAATAACATGTTATTAAAGGTTGATCCTTTTGTGCTTATATTTCTTTTTTTTCTTTTTTTTTTGCTTTTTGGTTCACACCTGGCAATGCACAGGGGTTACTCCTGGCTCATGCACTCAGAAATCATTCCTGGCGGTGCTCAGGGGACCATATGGGATGCTGGGAATCGAACCCGGGTCGACCGCGTGCAAGGCAAATGCCCTACCCCCTGTGCTATCACTCCAGCCCCCTGTGCTTATATTTCAATCTGTATAAATATATTCTCCCCTAAGATTGGTTGCTTTCTTTAAACCCCATCAAATGTGGTGTGCTACTCTTGGTATATCAGTGCTGTAAAGTATGAGTTGTCGTGTGGCCACAAATGCAGCCGTGTGCTCTAGGAATAGATTCACTCAAGGGCTAGCTTGATTTTCATCCCTTACACAATGTCTTGAGGATGAGGATTGAAATTGCTGGATGTGATCCTGAGGTCTCTGCGCACCTTAAAATGTTCCGGGTAATCCTCTCCACTGCAGGGTGCGATCAGCACTGTAGACTGGGCCTGTGCTCTGAGCCACTGGCCTGGCTGGATGAGAATCATGAGGAGGAACCCTCAGGCTCCCTGAGCACCAGTTGGGAGACACCCCCCTCTCAAAAAAAAAAGAGTTAAAAATTAATTTTTGAAGGGCTGTAGGGATAGTACAGTGGGTAAGTTATTTGCCTTACATATGACTGATCCCAGTTAGATCCCTGGTACCCCATATGATCCTCCAAGCACAACCAGGGATGACCCCTGAGCACAGAGCCAGAAGTAAGCCCTGAGCACCACCAAGTGTGGCCTCCCAAAATAAAGAAATTTAAACTTCATCTTCTTCTAAATATTCTGGAAAACTAAGTTCACATAAGAGAGAGTACATGCTTAGGATCAGAACACATTAAAAAGTATCAAGAAATAGAAGAAGATTTGCTACCCAGAGCCAGAATGACCTCAGCTTACTGTCCACTGTTCAGTGTGGGGTGGAGAAACTGAGGCCCAGACACACCCAGAGCTGGCCCCTCTCCACTCAGTCTTCTCTTCTGCCCATTGAATGCACGGAGTACCAGAGCCTGAGGGCCCACTGGGGCAGGGAGGGAGGGAGAAAAGGAAGAAAGGGGTTGGATTCTCTGCTTTTCAGTAAAGTTGCTAATGCTGAAAAAAATAGAATAGCATTCCGCAGACAATAAAAATATACCAGATAAGCATGACTCTAAGTCAGATAAATGCTCTAGTATACTAGTTATATTATACTATCTCAAAACAGTGTGTGTGACACTAAAAGAAGTGATACTTAACATGAATCACTGTCACTGTCATCCCGTTGCTCATCAATTTGCTCGAGCAGGCACCAGTAACATCTCCATTTTGAGACTTGTTGTTACTGTTTTTGGCATATTGAATACACCATGGATAGCTTGCCAGGCTCTGCCATGCGGGAGAGATTCTTTCAGTAGCTTGCCAGCCTCTCCTAGAGGGGCTGAGGAATCAAACCCGGGTCAGCCGCATGCAAGACAAATTTCGCTACCACTGTGCTATCACTTGAATAAACAATAAAAATTAAACTAAAAAGGACTTCAATGCAGTCACAGGATTCAGGAAATAGGAAAATCTAAGATTAACACATCACAAAAGAAAATAACCTGAAGAAAAAGTACATTAAAGGGTCAAAGAGAAAGTAAAGGTGATAGGGCAGTTGCCTTGCATGCGGCCAACCCTAGTACAATCACTGGCCTACGGTCTTCCAAGTACTGCCAGGAATGATCTCTGAGTATAGAGCCAGAAGTAGCCCAAATATCAAACAAGGAAGAAAATTAAAGGAGGAAGCTCTTATAAAATAAGTGGGCTAAAGAGAAAAATGAACTATTCCAAGAGTGATTAAGGTTGTCATTGGTTGAAATAGAGTTTCAGATGAAGAAACTCAATGCAAATTAGATAAATATCCAAAATATAACTCAAGAAAACTTTATTGAAATAAAACCAACACAAAATTACACACTGAAAATACTTTAGAAAGCAACTTGAAGTGGCCATCAATGAGGCATATTTTTTTAGTTTATTTTAAAAGAAAAAAATGTGTGCTTCCAGCAAGATGACTAAGTCATATATAAAGGAAAGAAAATCAGATTATTATCAGACATTTTGACAGCAATGTATTGTGCCAGACGAAAATGGAGTAATATATTTATGATACTCAAGGAGAGAAAACATAAGCCAAGCACTTTATATATAGCCAGACTGACTTCAAGCATAAGGACTGAAGACAAATTGCTATCACATGCAAGAAATTAAAAAATATTGTTCTCCTGAGTTCTTCATGAGGAATCTTCTCAGTAATCAGCTTAAGTCAACCAACATGATTAGAGAACATCAACATAAGGTTTGATGGTGACTATGAAATATTCCATTGTATGGACAAAATGGGGTATCATGTGACTTTATGCTCCTACAATGTATAGTCAGCACAATTACTAAAGATGCCTAAACACAGATAAAGCATCTATGAGAAATTTTTGCTGATTAAATGATCCAATTAGTGGGGCTAGTGTAGTTATCATTACTGCGACTGCTATTTACATGGTAGAGAAAAGCATATGAGTGATTGTATGAGATCCTTTTTTTTTTCCAACCTTCTCCAGAGCTAGAACTCTTGGGGAAGCAACACAATGCAGATGTCAGGTAGAAAAGCTAAACTGAAAACATTGTAGTTCTGCACTTAGAGTGGAAATGATCATAGGAATTCAAGAGATATATCTTGGCTTCATATGTAGTGGTAAGGCAGTGTGAGCATTATTGGATTGGGATCAAAATAAGCTAATGAGAGAAACAGAGAGAGAGAGAGAGAGAAAGACAGAGAGACAGAGAGAGATAGAGAGAGTCAGAGAGAGATGGACAAAAAGTTGTAAAGATAATGTGATATATGGAAGAAAATTTGATGATTAATGCAAATGCATAAATTCAGATGCGTGTATGCATAAGTTAGCATGAATACACATAATTTCAACCTCTGCTGCAAAGAGCTAGAAGCAATGATATAGCGCTCCAGTGATGGTGAGCACAGCTAACAGTCAGATCTGAGTCTCTCAGTCCCACTCTCCATAATTATTATTCAGGCTTCCTGAGACAAGGAGTTGATTTCAGAGCTGGAGGAGAAAAATGATGAGATGAAATCCGACCTAGAAATCCAGACTTTTAAAATTAATGTTTTTGTTTGGGGACCAACACCAGCAGTGCTAAGAGCTTACTCCTGGCTCCATGCTCAGGGATCACTCTTGGCAGGACTCAGGAGACCAGATGGGACATTGGGGACTTACCCAGGGTCAGTCACATGCAAGGCCAGCATCTTACCCACTGTACTCTCTGGCCCCTAAAATAATGTTTTGGATAAATTGCACTTGAGAGAAAAGGAGGATAGGCACATGGAGGGAAATCTGTAAAATAGAAAAATAAGGCATCTACATTAAAAAAACAAATGAACACATTTACAAAGAAATGACTTATTTATTTATCTGGGGGGTGGAGAGCACTCAAACAGTTGTTGAGCCACAGGAACCTGTCCTAGTAACTTGGTTCAATGTGAAGACCACATACATGGTCTGCTGTACCCTTTGGGGCCAGGAATTGACCAGGCCACCCCATGGTTGCCCAGTAGCTCTGGCAAAGCTCAGAGGACTGTGTGGAGCTAGGGATAGAGCGAGTATAGACTTCATGCAAGGCCTTAACCCCTAACCCATTTTTCTGGCTTCTACACTAGAAATGTAAAGAATTCTACATTTAGAACTGAAAAGCATATTCTTTTAAATCACACATAAGACACATATAGAATCGATCAAATTTAGAACTCAACCAAACTTTATATTGTAAATGAAACCCATTTATTTATATTTCTCCTCTCTCTTTCTCTCCCGCTATTTTTCCCTCTTCCCAGTAATTTCGTAAGACTGAATAAGGGAGGGGAGGAGGGCAGAAAGAGATGCCAACAATTATAAAAACAAAACTATGAAGATATAGATACAATTACATTCTTTTAAAATTCCAAATAACCACTCACAGATTAGCAATTACGTTAAAATATACCCACTTCAGGTGCAACAAGACGACAGTGAAGCGGCTCTATACATTTGCTTACAGGTTTTGTATAAACAATATTCATGCATAAATGTGCAGGTGAATGTTTGTTACAGTTTTATTCATACCGCTCCAAATTGGAACCATACCAGATGTTCCTCAGCTAGTGAATGGTTAAACAAGTACCTGCGTACCATGGAAACTCAGTAATGAAAAATAGAATAAACTATTGCTACCTACAGCAGCCTGGATGAATCTCAAGAAAACTAGGCTGACTCAATCTCCCAAGTTATAGATGCTATGATTCTACCTCTGTAGAATTCTTACAATGATTAAATAGTTTTTCCCACCCAGTAGAATTCAGATTAGTCACTGCAGTGTTAGGGAGGGAATTAATGTTGCAAAAGTGCAGGTGATATGAGAGACCCTGTGATGACAAAAAGATCCTCTGCCCTGACTGCATTGATACCAATGGCACCATTGTGATCACTGTTTTCTAAGTTTTGCAAAATGTTAAAATCAAAAGTAGGGAGAAGGGATAGATAGAAGGTACAAAAAGTTGTACACTGGTGTTTTACTTACAACCGCCTATAAACTACAGCTGTCTTTAAAATTTGGTGAAAAAAATAAATAATTCAGATTAAAGTATATGGGAATATTGCAAAAAATTAGATTTAGAGTATGATCTTTTCCTTTTTCTTTCTTTTTTTAAAGTTATGTTTTGGGGACAGGTACACCCGACTATGCTCATAGCCTACCCTTGGCCTGTGCTTCGGGATCACTCATGGCGGGACCATATACAGTGCTGGAGATCAATCCTAGGTCAGCTACAAGCAAGGCAAGAACCCTACCTGCTGTATTGTCTCTCTGGCCCTCTCCTTCTTTTCTATTTTAAGCTGAAAATTGGATATTTAAAGCTAGTGTTCTCAAATGAAGGAGCCTGGGGGGGGAAAAAACTATTAAAGAAATCCTAAGAAAGTTTTTAAAAATGGATATAATTTGCATAACAATGGAGATGAATCAAAGGGGGAAATAAATATAAAGAAGATGAGCAAAGTGAAAAAGAAGGAAAAGCCGCACATGTGCACACATATACACAACAAGCACATACAGGAATGTTAAAGGAAGCAATGGTTCGCCTGCAGTATCACAGAATTTAAAATCTAAAAGAATATCATGAATAATCTATTACTCAGTAAACTTGGAATCAGAAGAAATGGAAAATTTCCAAGAGAAATACAATAATATTAACTTAGAAGGAAACCCCTGAGTTAGTGATATCCACTAAAGAGGTACAGAAATATGGAAGAAAAAGATCCAGAACAAAGTCCATGCTACAGGAAAAAAAAGACCAGAATTTTCCAGCTAGATTTTTTATATACATACATCTTTATGTTAATGAGGGAGTTACCATTTTAAAACCTAAGATAATGGGAAGGTTGACAATAAATTAGAGGAGAAAGTTTATTAGGAAATATTACTAGAAGTAATGCTTTTACTAGCAGAGATAAACACGATCATTATATATCAACACATGCATAATTCATCTTGAAGTTATAACACCTTCCAAACTGGGAATGTCACTATTAATGCAGCTCTCAAAATTCAAAGAAAGTGTTGCTATAACTACAAGGAGAGCATAACATGTATACCATCATTGTGGCCAATGTTCCCTCATACCCTTGCTCAGTATGCCGTACTTTAATCATAATAAAATATCAATTTGACAGTAACAGTAAGATTACAAAGCATAAGTAACTGAAGACTACATATTATTTTTAAACATTTTTTGTCTGTTTGGGTTTTTTGGTTACACCCAGTGGTGCTCAAGGCTTATTCCCGGATCCGTACTCAGAAATCATTCCTGATGGGGTGACAGGTACCATACCTGGTGCCAGGACTCCAACCTGGTTTGGAAGTGTACAAGGCCAGCACCTTATCAGCTGTGCTATTGGTTTGGCCCCTCAAACATTTTAAGTAAAGTAATACTGCATATATTAACTTTAGATTAATTCTCAAAATAATATGTATCACATAGGCTGTTTTATATTTGTAAGCAGTTAATATAAAATCAATAGAATTAATTTTACAAAATTCTATCACTTATGTCTCTTGTCATCCCATTGTTCGTCAAGTTATTCGAGCAGGCGCCAGTAACATCTCCATTCTCTCCTGTCACATGCTAGTGTAGTCCAATGGCATCTGCTCACTCCAGAAACACAAAGAGCCTCAAACTGTTCATTCAGGGTCTTGAAAAAGAAGTCTGACCATCTCATAGGTGGGCAGCCACTCGGTCTTTTGACGTCCCCTGGAATCCAGTCGGTAATAGCTCTAGTCCAGCGGTCATCTCGAAATCGAATTAATTACGTGTCTGGCCTGCAATTCCCAAAAATCTGTAGGGAACTGAAATACCACCTAAATTATTCAAAGAGGAAATCACAGTAATAATTGGAAAATATTTTGAACTACATAATGAAAATTTTATTTTCAAAATGTATAAAATATTAAGCAAGGTAGTAAAAAGAAGGGTTAATGAAAAGTCGGTTTATTTTTCAATTATTCTCAAGTTCTGTTTTACTAAAACAGAACTTGGAAATGAGTTAGGAAGTCATTCATAGTTGTTTTTGACATACAATGATCCATTGCTAATCCCACACCAGTATTCACCTCCTTCCACCAGTGCTCCCAGATTCATCCTCCTACTCCACCCCCTCCCACCACCACTCCTGCCCCAACCCCAGTCTGTCATCTTGACAGGCATCCTTTAAGTTTGGTTATTAAAATTTGAGTCTCATGATTTCAATGTTGTTGACCCTGTGTTTTGGATATTTAGCTTTACCATTCTTTAACACCACTAACGAACCTGAATCCCTTTGACCTCTGCTCTCATTCCTTCATATCTATCTCTTCTCCTATTCCCCTCCAATCTATTTTTTTTCCATCTCTTTCCTATACTCTGGGGTCAAGGGTGAGCTAGGCAACCCCCAGTTAAAACATTACATTTTCTCAGCCAGTTATTCTAAATACTATATATAAAGTGAACGTTTATTTTATTTCATTTTCATTTTTCTTGACTCCGAGCCAGGCTGTTTTCATTAAGGGCGCCCCGGAGGGGGGCAGGTGAGAACTCTCCCCGCCCCAAGGGACCCAGCCCCTGACAGCCGACCTCCACTACCCAAATTCTGCCATGCTCCAGGCTGCTTTCCGAACCCGCAAAGCAGCTACACGACACACGACACATTATAAAACACTTAAACACTTCCTACCCAGTTTCCATTATTACCACACCATATTTGATGTAGTTCAGACAGTAGGCAACAAATCATAGAGAGTTATATATATATATATATATATATATATATATATATATATATATATATATGAGAGCCAGACAAGCTACCGAGAGTATCCTGCCTGCACAAGCAGAGCCTGGCAAGTGGCCTGTGGCGTATTCGATATGCCAAAAACAGTAATTATAGGTCTCATTCCCCAGACACTGAAAGAGCCTCCAATCATTGGGAAAGACAAGTAAGGAGAGAAGCTGCTAAAATCTTAGGGCTGGAAGGAATAGAGATGTTACTGGTGCCCGCTCGAGCAAATCAACAAACAACAGGATGACAGGATGACAGTGATACAGTGAATTTTTCTTTTTGGGTCGCACTTGGCGATACGCAGGAGTTACTTCTGGCTCATGCACTCAGGAATTACTCCTGGCAGTGCTCGAGGGACCATATGGGATGCTGAGAATCGAACCTGGTCAGCCACGTGCAAGGCAAATGCCCTACCCGCTGTGCTATCACTCCAGTCCTATAAAGTGAAAGTTTATTTTAATAATTGTAAAATTTATTTTTAGGTAACTTGATTATACTGGTGCCCACATTTATAATATTGTATAAAGTTGCCAACCCATCACTGTACAAGTGCCTAAAAATCTGCTCTATGTTACCTCTAGTCGACCTCAATCCCCTGATCTTTGTCCCACTGCTTGGTAATCTCATTTTTGTAATCCAAGGCCAAGGATTTCTCATTGATTGATTTTGTTTGTTCCCTTATTTTGTCTCCATATACCTCATCATTATCTATTCTTTTTTCTTTTGACATTTTGTTGTTTCCATATACTGCATATTGTGTTAAACTCTAACAAACATAGGAGTGCATATCATAGTATCACAGTATCCCATTAATCACCGATTTGTCGGGCGGGCTCAGTAACATCTCATTTCATTCTTTCCCTGAGATCTTAGAAGTCTATCTCAACTCGGCCCTCCTAACGATGTTGCACTGGGGGCTCTTCAGGGTCAGGGGAATGAGATCCAGCTTGTTACTGGATTTTGCATATGAATACACCATAGGAAGCTTGCAAGGCTGTCCCATGTGGGCAGGAAACTCTCAGAAGATTGCCAGTTTCTCCCAGAGGGAGAAGCAGGCTAAAGATATTGCACAGCCGTGCTTCTGGGAGCTTGCTTTTAAGTCTCTGGATGTTGACCGTTGATGGGATTACACACACCTGGGTTCCTCTGCCGGTACCTTCATGCATGAGGCCTGTCTGAACGTGTAGAGAGGGGCCTCCAGCATGGCTGTAGCTAGGGTTCCGTGGTCTTCGGCCACCGGGAGCTCTGCTCGGGATGGGGAAGGAAGCTGGAGCCCATCCCCTCCGAGGGGCCCCGGGGAAGACAGCCAGGCGTGTGGGCAAGAGACTCTCTGGAGTGTATATATATATATATATATATATATATATATATATGTATATATATATATATATGGAATAATGTTTTTGTGTTGAGGGGTATATGCCAAGAAATGGACTCGCTGTATCATATGGGATTTCTATTCTTACTTTATTGAGGAATTGCTGTCCTGTTTTCCATAGACACTGAACCAAACAGCATTCCCACCAAACATAAATTAGGGTTCCTTTCTACCACATTCCTGCCAAAGTGGTTGTTTTGAGTCCATTTGATAATTGTCCTTCTCACTGGTGTGAGATGATCTCATGGTTGTTTTGATTTGTATTTTCCTAATAATAACTAATGACAAACACTTTCCCCAATTGATTTTATATGATTAAAGTATAAAATAACACCACTAGAAAGGAAATTATAGCTTCATTTCCTCATGAACATTCAGGAAAACAAAAATTTATAAATAAACATTGTCAGAGCCAGTTATGTACAAAAATAGCATGATGACTAAGGTGAGTTTATTTTCAGAACTCTTGACTATCATGCAGATAAATTATTAAAATTAATAAAATAATTTTCCAGTATTTCTATAAATAATATTAAAGTGTCACGATCCAATTGAATATGATTAGAATTTTTATCCGCTATAAATGAATTGTAAATTGCTGTGACCACTTTGGAAAGCCAAAATCATATGGCAGAATCTACTGAAATTAAACATAGGTACAACCAGCATTTCTGCTCCTGGGAACAAATTAACAGAAATGACAGCACAAGTACATAAAAGGTATATCCAGAAATGTTCTTGGCAGCATATCCCAAGAACTAGAAACTATTTAAAAATCTATCACCATTAGGATGCCTTCATTATAATTTGTTTATATTTATATAACATAATAGAAATCTATATAGCAAAGAAAATGAGCTCTGCACTCATTGTTAGTGTGACTCATAAAACCAGGCTATTGAAGAGTTAAAAAAATACATCCATGAAAGAGTACATTCTGAATGATTCTATCGATATTGAGCAAATATGAATTTAATCTGTGGTAAAAGGAGTTCACAGAGTGACAGTGTAATAGGGACAATCACTGGCTGGGGACAATTCTCAGACCATGGTGATGTCCTGTTCTTGTTTTGGGTACTATCTAAAGCCAATCGATGGGTGCCTTCAACCTCCATCCAGCGGGGGTCAGTCACAGAGAATGAGACTCACAGACAGACATAAGGAGACACACATACAAGAACTGCCCTGAGTCCCCCCGAGTGAGCTTGTAGACTGGCCATTTATTCAATTCAGTATCTCTCCTCGGCCCTGGTCCCCAACATGTGAGCTATTGTTTAAAGTGACAGAGACGATAAGGACAGTTAGTTGTAAGCATGGAAGATTTCAATAGGTTCTTCAAAAATAGCAGAGGCCAGGGTATTTCACGTAGGCAATCAGCAGGCATCCTTAAATCATAAAGCCATGACAGTTTTCTATTCGATTCTTGCCTATGTTGTCCTCTCTCTATAAAAATCCCTAAACTGTTTCCTTCTATTCTTTCCTGGACACAAAGAGATATATTCTAAAAGATCTACATTCTTTTGCCCATGGACTATCCCAACCTTGGGGTTTGTCTCGGGGGGATAATTTCCCACAGGTACTGGCTCCATGGATGTATGTACTTTTGATTTTCATAAAATTGTATGTGTATGACTTGTGTACTTTCTGTCGGTTATGCTTCAAAAAAACCTTGATAAAAATAGGTTGTGTTTCAGAATTTAAACTAAAATAAAATGTATTCAAGTTAGGATGGATAACAAAATTTGATCATTATAAGGAAAATGATAACATTTTATGGAAATGTTTTAAACATGATTTAAATAGAAAATAAATTGATAAAAATCATCTATATATGTAAGATGTTAATTTTTCTCAAAATAATCTATAGCCTCAATTACAAGTAAAAATTTTTATGTAATGGGAAAAGTAGATTTTTTTTTTTTGCTTTTTGAGTCACACCCGGCAATGCACAGGGGTACCTCCTGGCTCTGCACTCAGGAATTACCCCTGGCGATGCTCAGGGGACCATAATGGTATGCTGGGAATCGAACCCCGGTCAGCTGTGTGCAAGGCAAATGCCCTACCTGCTGTGCTATTGCTCCAGCCCCAAGGGGAAAGTAGATTTTCTAATATAAATGAAAGAAGAAAATAATGGAGAATGTTGCTTTGGCAATATCAAGTCATACTATAAATGATAGAAATTTAGGGAATGTGATATTGGAACAAAGTATCACTGTATCACTGTCATCCCGTTGCTCATAGATTTGCTCGAGCGGGCACCAGTAATGACTCCATTGTGAGATTTGTTGTTACTGTTTTTGGCATATCAAATACACCATGGGTAGCTTGCCAGGCTCTGCCGTGCAGGCGAGATACTCTTGGTAGCTTGCCAGGCTCTCCGAGAAGAGAGGAGGCATCGAACTCAGGTCAGCCACGTGCAAGGCAAACGCCTTATCCACTGTACTATCGCTCCAGCCCATAGAAAATGATAGAAAGTTTATAAATGGGCCCATAGGCATTGGAAGTAGTTTGTAAATTGTTAGTGAAGTAAGCCAATATGTCTTGGGTAATGCACATCTCACATCTCACAATGGAGATGTTACCGGTGCCCGCTCGAGCAAATTGATGAATAAAGGGAAGATGGTGTTACAGTGCTACAGTGCTATACAAATTATAATGTGGCATTCAAATATGGTAAAAGTTTGAATATTTACTCCTCATAAGGCAGTCATTTAAAGAGATGAGCCACATGCCAGGAGCAAATATTTGCAACATGCAAAACCAATGATAAATAAGTATGTTAAACAATATATAATGAATTCATAAATCAATGAAACAATGCCAATAAAAAAGAAAAGAAAAGATAAAGAAATTTTATAAATTGTGAGTGACTGCAAAGAATTGAAAATGTGCTTAAATCAATTACCATTATAAAAATATATTAAGTGTTATATGAAATTACTCTGCATTCTATATGTTAAAAATATTTTAAAAGTTTGACATTTGCATGAGCTATAATTTGAGCAACAGGGATGCAGATATGCTGCTGGTAGGTGGTACAAATGGTATAAAACAACTTTACATAAGATTTAGCATTTTTCATAAGTTAAAAATGGATATATCTTCCATCCTAGCAATTGCATTCATGACTGGCTAACCTAGATAAACTTTCATTCATGTCTATCAAATTATATGTGCACTAGTTTTAGCAAATTTGTTTGCGAAAGCTAAAAATTGGGGGCATCCAAAAGGCTTATCAGTGGCAGTGATGGCAGCGGATGCCCTGGGGTGATTTAGGTGAAGCAAAGAGAAAAGAGGCCACTTTCTCCTGATCCACTCTGCCACCCAGGGCTGGCTGGAAGGTCTAGGACTGGTAAAGTCTGAGATGAGCCCTTGGATGGCACAGACCTCAAGTCCCACCAATCCCAATAGGTCGCCTTTAAGCCACACCTGGCATGCCATGCACTTGTTCTGAGCATCACGGGAGTTCATCCCCACTGCCTCGTTCATCGGGAGCTGAGGACTCCATCTGGGATAAGGAGTTGCTCTTTGCAGGAAAGCCAGTCAGTCCTAGGCCTTACCCAGACCTTTTGGGTTCTTGCTTTCTCACAGAAAAGAATTTCAGGAGGAGATGGGCAGTGAAGTAAAAACAGTTTTTATTTGTAAGATATTTCCTTCTTTTGAGAAGGGATAGGAAATGAGAAAGAGAGAGAACATGCTCAAGAGAGAACGTGGGCTTCTCCAAAGATGGAGAGAGTATACATCCCAGCGTTAGATATGAAAGCACATCTAAAGAGGGGAGGTGAGGGCTGGGGCACCATATGCGTTTGGCCATGACACATGGACACAAGCAGCACAGGGGTTCGGGCAGCACATGTGTGTTTCCTTTGACCCACTTGGCTTTTATAGAGTTTCTCCTAAGCTGTCCCACACCTGTATTTCTACCTAAGTAAGAGTTTGCTGCTAGGTGGTAGCCAAGGGGTTAGAGCTGGAAATGGTTGATGCTCTTCTTTGAAATTCCTTTCTTGCTGTAGCTTCTACTGGAGGGGTGGGGTGGGAGGTGGGTTTGTCCAGCTTTTTCTGGGTCTGTATTGGTGGCCAGGTAAAGGTCTTATCAGGCCTTAGATCCTGCGTCCATACGGTGGGTCTGAAGAGACTTAGGGCTACTTGGTTATATTACTTTCTAGAAATTTCATTGCCCAGGGAACCCTTTCCTAGTTGTCTGCCTGCCTCAGTAACATGAGTAAAGAAGCTGTGATGTTTGTCCTCAATGGGACATTATACTCCAGTGAAAATGACCAAACAATTTCTATCAAATATGAACATGAATGAATTCCAAACATATTTTGAAAGAAAAAATATACAAAGGACAATAGAGTGCATTTGTAACTTCGTTGAAGTGAAAGTTAAAAATTCATATATATACATATATATGTATATATCATTGAAGGATTAGAACAAAATTCAGAATAGTGTTTATCTCTACTTGTAGAAAAAGAGTAAAGTAGCAATAAGAAACAGAATTCATAGATACTGATACTATTCTATTCCTTAAATTAGTGCCAATGGGTGTTTTTTCCATTGCTTATTTTTATTTTATTTATTTTTTGTTTCTGCTATACCCAATGGTGCTCAGTATTATTCCTGCTCTGTATTACTCAGTAATACTCAGTATTACTCCTGCTCTGTATTCAGGGATCACTTCTAGCCAGCTCAAGGGATCATATGGGGACCATAACAATCCCTGCAGGTCACCTGCAAGGCAAAATGTCCTACCCTCTGTACTATCACTCTCTGACTTCTACCCTCACATTTATGTTTTTTTATTTTTTATTTTATTTTTTTAATTAATTATTTTTTAAGGGTACAGTTACAGATTTATATATTTTTGTGCTCATGTTTTCCCCATACAAAGTTCAAGAACCTATCCCTTCACCAGTGCCCATTCTCTACCACCAGTAAACCCAGCATCCCTCCCACCCTCCCCAGTCCCGTCTCCCCACCCCCCCACACACTGCCACTATGGCAGGGTATTCCCTTTTGTTCTCTCTCTCTGATTAGGTGTTGTGGTTTGCAATAAAGGTGATGCGTGGCCATTGCGTTCAGTCTCTAGTCTACATTCGGCACGCGTCACCCCTCCCCCGCATGACCTCCAACCACATTTTACTTGGTGTTCCCTTCTCTGAGTTGCCCGGAATGAGAGAGCAGCCTCCAAGCCACGGAGTCAACCCCCTGGTATATATTTATCCTATTCTTGGGTGTTAGTCTCCTAGTCTGTTATTCTATATTCCACAGATGAGTGCAATCTTTTTATGTCTGTCTCTCTCTTTCTGACTCATTTCACTTAGCATGATACTTTCCAGGCTGATCCACTTATATGCAAACTTCATGACCTCATTTTTTCTAACAGCTGCATAGTATTCCATTGTATAGATGTACCAAAGTTTCTTCAACCAGTCATCTGTTCTAGGGCACTCGGGTTTTTTCCAGATTCTTGCTATTGTAGACAGTGCTGCGATGAACATATAAGCGCAGATGTCATTTCGACTATATTTTTTTGCTCCTCTGGGATATATTCCCAGCAGTGGTATTGCTGGGTCAAATGGGAGCTCAACCTCTAATTTTTTGAGAATCGTCCATATTGTTTTCCAAAAGGGCTGAACTAGTCGGCATTCCCACCAGCAGTGTAGAAGTGTCCCTTTCTCCCCACATCCTCTCCAACAGCGGTTGCTTTTGTTTTTTTGGATATGTGCTAGTCTCTGTGGTGTGAGGTGGTATCTCATGGTTGTTTTGATCTGCATCTCTCTGATGATTAGTGATGTAGAGCACTTTTTCATGTGCCTTTTGGCCATTCGTATCTCTTCCTTGGAAAAGTTTCTGTTCATTTCTTCGCCCCATTTTTTGATGGGGTTGGATGTTTTCTTCTTGTAGAGTTCAACCAGTGCTTTATATACCATTGATATCAACCCCTTATCTGATGGGTATTGCGTAAATATCCTTTCCCATTCTGTAGATAGTCTTTGTATTCTGGTCACTGTATCTTTTGTGGTGCAGAAGCTTTTTAGTTTAATGTAGTCCCATTTGTTGATCTCTGTTTTTACTAGATTGCTTAGTTCCATGTCATCTTTGAAGATACCTTTATCTTCAATATCGTGGAGAGTTTTGCCGACCTTGTCTTCAATGTACCTTATGGTTTGTGGTCTGATGTTGAGGTCTTTAATCCATTTTGATCTGGCTTTTGTGCATGGTGTCAGGTCAAGTTCTAAGCCCATTTTTTTGCATGTGGCTGTCCAGTTGTGCCAGCACCATTTGTTAAAGAGGCTTTCATTGCTCCACTTCACATCTCTTGCTCCCTTATCAAAGATTAGATGATCATACATTTGAGGTTGTGTGTAGGGATATTCTACCCTGTTCCATTGGTCTTCGGCTCTGCCTTTGTAAGAAACTCTTGGAAACAATTGACCTGTACAGTAAAGTCGCAGGCTATAAAATCAACACCCAAAAATCCATGGCCTTCCTATATGCAAACAATGAGACAGAGGAAAGGGACATGAAAAAAGCAATCCCATTCACAATCGCGCCCCAGAAAATCAAATACCTTGGCATCAGCTTAACTAAAGAAGTAAAGGACCTCTACAAAGAAAACTATAAAACGCTATTCCATGAAATAAAAGAGGACATGAGGAAATGGAAACATATCCCTTGCTCATGGATAGGGAGAATAAATATTGTCAAAATGGCAATACTCCCCAAAGCATTGTACAGATTTAACGTGATCCCTATAAAGATACCCATGTCATTCTTCAAAGAAACGGATCAAGCAATCCTGAAATTCATATGGAACAACAAACGCCCACGGATAGCTAAAACAATTCTTGGGGAAAAGATGATGGGAGGCATCACCCTCCCCAACCTTAAACTCTACTACAAAGCGGTAACAATTAAAACAGCATGGTATGTTTTTTTTTTAATATTTGGCTTTTTGGGTCACACTGGTGATGCTTAGGTATGATTCCTGGCTCTATACCCAGGTGTGATTCCTGGCTCAGAGTACCAGATGGGATGATGGGGATCTAACTCTGGTTGGCCGCATGCAAGGCAAACCCCTTACCTGCTGTACTATTGTTCCAGCCCCCTACCCTCACATCTTAAGACACCAGAAAAATCATCTGCGAAGAACATAAAAACTATAACACCAGCAGCAACAAAAAGGCATCACTAAAATATTGATATATACCTTTCTGAAGTATATAAAATTAGATAGTATCTTAAGTATACTTATATAGAAATATGATTCATAGGATACATTGCTAATTAAAAAAATCAAAAAGCAGAACAATTCTATAGAGTCAGCCTCTGTTTATTTTTGAGCAAATACTTATGTTAAAAATTGGAAAATATTTGAAAATAATGTGTAAGTTTCTTAATCAGACTTATACCACCATGTGACCCAGAAAATCAACTCATGGTTATGTATCCCAGAAAAATTAAAATTTTTGTTTATATGAAGACATGTGCCTTAATGTTTATCACAACTCAAGTCACAATTGCCCCATATAAGTGCCATTCAACAATTTTCCAAAACAAGTGAATTCAACGGGTTAACAAATAAATAAAATGCATCTTCACATTGGAATTCTGCTCAAAATTAGACCAAAACTCACTGATACGTGCAATTGTCTCAGGTTTTCAGACACTGCTTTTCCCAGCACACATTACCTTATTTTCAAATGTTGCAGGCAGGAAAACAGTGTCTGAAACACAACCACGGGATGCATTTCAAAGGCTCTGGGCTGAGTCTAAGAAGGAATCTCAAATGGTTCCCTATTGCCTAATTCCAGTTACATGACACTCTCTTTACAAACAAACACACAAACATATAAATAAGCTGTACATATGCGATATAGGATATATGTATAAATTCATGAGAGGAAACCCATCAAATAAGTGTCTAATAGTTGAAACACTGCATGTGGCAAATCTCCTATATGTGTGTTTAAATATGAAATATCACACCTCTGGTAGGTTTCACCCATAAATGTCAAGAGTAGTTGCCTTCAGGGAGACAGAGAAGAAAATCAGCACAGCTCAGGGAAAAAGGAAAACATGAAACCTTGTCCTAGTTTTCCTTTGTGCCTTTTGTGTAGCATGCATGATACACATACTTTGGCAATGTGCACTGTATAAAATTACCTTTCATTCTGCATTAATAACTGGAGCTTACTATGGAAAGAAATATCGAATTATTTTATATATTTTTTTAAGTTTTAACATAAGTGTTTGCTTAATTTGATTTCTCTTTAATCGCTGGTGGGAACTAGCCTAGATTTAGAAAACAGGAGGCAGATATGTAAAAATGATTGGAGCTACCCTTATTAAACAGAACTATTGCCAGTGGAGGCGGCAGCCTCACGCAGAAAATCTGCTGCTCTTGTCTGGTCACCTCTGTCATCTGGGGACACTCCTGGGAGGTCGAGGAGCAAATAAAGTCTGATAGAAGCCCCTGCACAGCACGACCGCTCATGGCCCACCAGCCCCACGAGGCTGCACCTGAAGTTCACTTGTTCTACACAGTGTGGGAGATGATCCCCGCCACCGGATTACTCGGGGGAATCGTGGACTCAGGCTGGAGCGGAGAGAGCCAGCGCACATCTCAAGAAGGCAGATGCGGGTAGCATAGCGCGGGCAGATGGCACGGACAGCATGGGACCCAGAAATATGCCTGTGCCCTTCCTCTGCCCAAGTTGGCATATAAGCACTTCCTCCAAAGTGTCCCCCACCCCCCAGTCCACTGCTAGGCTGCTAGGGAAGAACTTGGAGTTGGTGGTCATCTTTTGATATTCTTTTCATGGCCTTTGTCCCAGAGGTGGAGTCTCTCCTCACAGGGCATCCAGCCACCTTGCCCCTCAGGCACTCA
Organism: Sorex araneus; assembly: GCF_027595985.1. Lineage (NCBI taxonomy): Eukaryota > Metazoa > Chordata > Mammalia > Eulipotyphla > Soricidae > Sorex > Sorex araneus. Next base: position 125,653,384 of record NC_073306.1, on the reverse strand, counting down.
TTCTTGCTGGGGCCCAGATTTTGCATCTTAGTGGCCTTCCAGGTTCCAGAAGGATTCTCTGTGTCACAGGCCTCCATGCCTTCAGGCTGCTTCAGACTTCAGACTGGTTTTCCCAGCACACATTACCAGGGTCCTTCTATCTTCCTGACCACAGAAGAATTATATCTCACTAAAACAGCTTATATAAAACAGCTTCCAAAAACCAGGCTTTTTTTTAATCAGCTTGTGACCATTTACCACCAACATCAGGGCAGCAGTAGTCAAGTTGGGAGTATCTATGTTTGTGTCAGATTGTAGACTGAGAATATTTTTTACTCCTTAACTCAACCATGATTAACTCAACCATGATTTGGGAAATCAGCTGCAAAGAAAACTTAAAAAAAAAAAACCAAACAAAGCAAGAGGTAGCACTGTAGCACTGTTGTCCCGTTCATCGATTTGCTCGAGCAGGCACCAGTAACGTCTCCATTGTAAGACTTGTTACTGTGTTTGGCATATTGGTAGCTTGCCAGGCTCTGCGGGTGAGATACTCTTGGCAGCTTGCTTGGCTCTCTGAGAGGGACGGAGGAATTGAACCCGGGTCGCCCATGTGCAAGGCAAACACCCTACCTGCTGTGCTATCACGCAAGATAGCAAAATAAACAAACAAAACACGGTTTCCAGGTCTCACCCAATTAGTAAACAGCACAGAATGAGCAGGAGAATTTTGGATATTGCTTTGTTTTGTTTTGGGGGCTACACCAGGCTCTGCTCAAATGCCCCTTGGTTTGACATCCCCAAGTCTTCTCACGGACCTTGCCTCGTGCTAGCCTCTCTAGGATGACTATGTTGTAGCAAACTCCTTATTATCTGCTGAATAGAGACTGCTTTTATTAATGCGTCTGCTCAATAATTTTTTTCTTTGCATTTCTGAATTTTTATCTGTGCTTTAGCCAAGGAAAGTAGTTTTCTTTTCATTCTTTCTGCAAAACGAATAGGGAAAATAGCTTTCCGCCCCTGCTTGCTGGACCCACACAGCTCTATTACTTGCAATCTTAGGGAATTGTCTTTATTCACTTGCCAGGTGCCCCGTTTTTCTTGATTTCTTGCCTAAGGAGATAATGGGAACGGTTGTTTTAGTCTACCCACTGGGGGCTGGAACCTTTTTTTGAGAGATCTGAGCTCCTGTGTTCTCAGTACACTACTTTTTTTTTACACAGCCAGTAACTGTCCTTTCTCCCACTGTCTATCTATGATCTGGGAGCCCCTTTTTGTTTGCGGTGCTGGTGGGCCCCTGACTGACTTATGTGAAGAGCTACTTTCTCTCAATTCACCTCTGCTATCCAGTACCAGCTGGAAGGCTAGGACTGGTAAAGTCTGTGATGAGTCCCAAGTCCCGCCAGCCCCACTAGGTACCCGTCAAGCCACACAAGACATTCACTCGTTTTGCACAGCTCAGGCATTAATCCCCATCACCGGATTTTTTGGGGAGCCATGGACTCAGACTGGAACAAGGAATTGCTCTTTTCAGGAAAGTTAGTCAGTCCTAGGTCTTAACCCAGGCCTTCTGGGTTCTTCACCGTTCTCACAGAGAAGAACTTCAGGAGGAAATGAGCAGTGAAGTAAAACCAGATTTTATTTAGAAGTTTTTGAGGAAGAGGCAGGAGGGAGAGAAAGATAGAGAAAGTAGGCACTCAAGAGAGAATGTGGTCGGGACTGGAGCAATAGTACAGCAGGTAGGGCCTTTCCCTCTCACATGGCTGACACGGGTTTGATTCCCAGCATCCCATCCCTCTGAGCACCACCAGGAGGAATTTCTGAGTGCAGAGCTAGGAGTAACCCCTGCGTATCATCAGGTATGACCCAAAAAGCTAAAAAAACAAGAGAGAGAGAGAGAGAGAGAGAGAGAGAGAATGCGAGCTTCTCCAAAGGCAGAGAGAGCCACTGCACACAGCCCAGCAATAAAGATGAAAGCATCAAAGTACACATTTCAAGAGGGGAAGATGTGAGGCAACACGTGCTCAGGCACCACATGTGCTTGACTACAACACATGGACATGTGCAGAATATGGGCTTGGACAGCATGTGCACTTACTTCCTTTGTTCAAGTCAGGGCTTCTTTCAGAGGGAGTCCAACCTTCTGTGGGTCTTTGCTGGGCCAGATAAAGTTGTCTTAGGGCTAGTTGATTTTATTACTTCCCAAGAATTCCATTGCAGTGGGGGCCCTTCCCTATTTACCTGCCAGCCTGAGTTGTTTTTCTGTTTTGCTTTGCTAACACGTAAGAGGATTGAAATGTTACAAGTAGAAAATAGAACTGAAAGTAAATTTTAATCTAAACTAAACTTTAGGATGCATTTCAAAAGGAATGGCACAGATTTATACCTGAAGAATATTCAAGATTGTTTAAGAAGACTACTGAGTGTAAGAATATTGTTCCAAGATAATTTATTGGGACTGCTGTGATCATAATGTTAATGAAAGTAGTTATTCCTGCCCTGGTGGGTTCTTGAGAACCATATGAAAGATTTCCATGCAAAACCCAGAAGATTAAAAGTTACAGTTTCTTGTACAGTTTAGGTAAATGGGTCCTCGCCCCTCCCCAGATGTCCAGGTTCTCCCTTACCCTTTAATGACGTCACTCATCCCATCCCTGGTGCTTTTTTCTGTCCTGTGTACTGCCTCCCATGTCCCATTCCACCTGGTCTAACTGCCTCCAGTATGTGATGGACAGGTCATCTCCAGTGTACAATGGGCAGGCCCCATGCCCAAGCCACTCTCTAACCTGTGGACACTTTCCTGGTCTGAAATCATGTCCCTGGTACTTTTCTTTTCTGGACTGTACCCCAGAGGTTCCCTGACATCTTGTCCTGGCTTTCCTTGGTCTCCAGCCTGCTGCCAGGTGCTTGCAGGTAAAATCCCTGTGCTCTGTACATGTCACTGGCCCTTTCACAACTGTACCGCAGCAGTTCCTGATCTCCTAATTTTTCTTAGTTTCGGGCCATGGTCTCGTGTGCATGGATGAGATCCCTGTGCTTCATACCTGCCTCTGAACCTCTCAAATGTACCCCGCCACTTCCTGTCATTCTGGCTTCCCTAGCTCCCAGCCACTGCCACAGTGTTCATGGGTGAGACTCAGCACCTTGTCACTACCGTAATCTAAGCCCAGCCTGAATCTGAGCTTTCCTGGGCATCTAGGTCCTGCCTGAATCAGGACAAGTCCTACCTGATCCTGCAGTCTGCCTGAGTGTGTGCAAAGAGATAATGTGTGTGGAGGAAGTGAGAAAGAGTGGTTGAGAGGGAGGGAGGGAGGGAGGGAGGGAGAGAGGGAGGGAGGGAAGAAGAGATAAAGAGAGTGGGGTTGGGGGGGGGGCATCTGCTTTTATCTGCTGCCATTTCCCACCCCAGCCATCCCATTATCTATTTTGATTGGCCACTTGTCTGATGGGCTACCTGTCCATGAGTGAGATTTAAAGTGATCTACTATATTCACCTGGTGTTCCACCCTCCCATTTGTGCTCTAGCATAAAGCCACTTATTTCTGAGGTTATTTTCCAGGGAAAGTAGGTCTTAGAAACAAGCAATGAGATCCTAGATGGTGCCTTTGAACCCTGCATACCAGGTGCCTTTAAACTTCTTGATTCCCCGATGTGATAAAATCTAACAACAAACAGAAAACTATCCTCTTACTTCCTGCTCTGTACTCAGCACCATGCCGTGTATTTTCACATTCTCAAATTCCTAGGTCTCAGGGTACCCCCTTTTATATTTGTGACCAAGCTGTATGAGGTGACATGGAGAAATATATGCAGGGAATTTCGATTTCTGAGTCTGCAAAATTTTGAGATTTATCTCTTCAAGGGCGTCTCTCTCTCTCTCTCTCTCTCTCTCTCTCTCTCTCTCTCTCTCTCTCTCTCTCTCTCTCTCTCTCTCTGATCTGAAGGTCCCACAAATGAAATGGTGTGTCCGGATTTATTAAAATTGCCAGACCCTCCAAGCCAAGGAGGGGAATTGAAAGCCTCTACATGGCCAGTAGTTTTTTCCTCAGAGAGAAACTACTTTAAATACCTCAAACAAACAAGAACTGATATTCTTTCTTCATCCTTTCAGTATATAGATCAGTAAGCACGGTTCAGAGTGATTATATTCAGTGGTGTAGTTAGAGAAACCAGACTTATTTCAAAGAAAATTCCTGAACAACTCAGCAGAGAAAGATATATTGAATATAAATAAAACTCAATTTTCTATCAGGCCCTGAGAAACAAGTCTATGTAGCATAAGTAGAACTTAAAACTGCTCTACTAGTAAAACTTTCAGGAGTCCAACTAGAAATGGAACAGTAGGTCACACACTGAACACAGCCTAATGTCCAGTGCAGAAGCCTGTTATGTTATGTAAAAATGAGCTGGTGGGGCCACTAAAATCAGCAATCATCACTCCCTTGTTTAGAACATGGACACTGGGGGCAGACTGCATTCTGATATTAACTCTGACACTATGGAGCTATGGAATTATGAAGAAGTTGCCTAGTCTCCCTGTGTTTTATATATATATATATACACACATGTATATGTATATGTATATATATACACACATATATATATATGAGTCTTCATTTATATATAAAATACGGATAGTCCAAGTACCTTTGTTGCATTGAGAATTCAGTGAGTTAATATTTTAAATCAATTAGAATAGTTACTGATGCAAACACTCTTTAAGTGCTTGGTAAATAAGAATTAAATTAAGTATTTTAATGAAATAAAATTGCTTTAAAGCATATATTTCTTCACAAGAACTTTATGAACAATATGTGCATGCTATTTTACAGATTTGGATATTGGGCACAGATAGGTCAGGTGGTGACCCTCCCTCCCAAGGCTTAGATTCAAATTAGCCTTTCACCACCACCCCCCCCGCCCTGCCCCTTCAGCTGTTCCTCCCTGAATGCTGCATTAGAGCCCACACCCCAACACACACCTTCCTTTCTCTGCACAGATACAAGACCAAATGAAATTAGTGTCTTGAGTATTCTACCTTAGTCCTTTTTTTTCACATACTTAAAAGCTAAAATTAAAAAGGAAACAAAGATAGTGTGTGTGCACCCAGGCACAAGAACACACCACACACACACACACACACACACACACACACGCACGCACGCAAGCACACAGAGTAATTACTGATTTTATTAAAAACATCTATCACAGAACTATATAACCATTGTTATTTGGGACCTGGGAATACAAGGCACACTATTAAGCCATTTGATGATTAAAGATAAAAGCATGATTCAATATGTTAATGGAAGCATCCAATTGCATCAAGATATACAGCTTAGTTTGGCCTCTTAGAGCTTGGGCTACCTTTGTGACCTCTTTCTGAACTTCTCCTTCACCAGGGTTTTCTGGAGGGTTAGTTATTTCAGGCCGAAAAAACTCTCTGGTAATGAAACTCTGTGTCATCCCTGCTACTCTGGCCTCCTGCCCTCTGGATGCTATTGCAGCCCATTTTCATTCTCAGTGGAACTGGAAACCAGGCCCCTGGCATTCTATTACTAATTTCTTCTGCTCTCAGGTCTGGGGGAAGCTGGCAAAATGGAACAAATATTTGTTGGCCAAGTATTTGCCCTGGGCACTTCTTATATGGAAGCATTGACTCTACTTCTCTCTACCCTTGTCATAGCCTTGCTTATAACAGGGAAGATCAAAGTTCAGAGATCTGCTTAAGTTGTAAGATTGTCTTTAGTTAGGAAGTCCAATATTTTAGGTTCTACACACACACACACACACACACACACACACACACACACACAATGGTATTAGTCTTTTCTATCATCTTGGATTTGTTGTATACATTGAGTGTGAGTGACTTAAGTCTTATCTACTGGAGGTTATATTGCTGGTTCATTGATCAACATGTGCTCTTCCACTAACCCCTGTTTCATCAATATCAGTCTGCATCTAATTAGGACGAGCAGAGCCTACTTCTAACTTGGCCTTGACTATTGAACAGGGTCAAGAAACAAATATTGGCTATATTTAAGTCTAAGATTCATGAGCTTGCTTTGAGTACTAATAATATACTATACCAGTCCTAATAATATTCTAGACCAAGGACCCACAACTTGGGTTGATCTGGGAACTGGGATTTGAGTTTTGTATCCTTCCCAAGTCCTAGTTCTTTCCATCATACCAAAAACTGTTAAATGAGATATGCAAGACCATAGGATGTAGGAGGATAGTGTCATATATTAATATTATCATTGCCATGTAAGGGGCAAGGGGCAGAGATATAGTCCCTGGTTAAAGGTTTTTATGAATCCACTGAGGATCACAGTAAGGAAAATCACTTTTCAGAATCTGGGTTAAATGCAAATGTTTATACTAATTCTGTAAATTTTGAAAATTTTGAAATGCCTATTCTCTCTCTTTCTCTCTCTCTATAATATATATATATATATATATATATATATATATATATATAAAATAACACCAATGATTGGTCAAACTCCCTGGTCTCCAAGGTTCTCTGATTCTAAAAGATCCTATTTTTTTCTTGAGTCTATAAACATATGGGCTGGAGCGATAGCACAGTGGTAGGGCATTCACCCTGCAAGCGGCCGACCCGTGTTCAATTCCTCTGCCCATCTCGGAGAGCCCGGCAAGCTACCTAGAGTATCATGCTCCACGGCAGAGCCTGGCAAGCTACCTGTGGCGTATCAGATATGCCAAAAACAGTAACAATAAGTCTCACAATGAGAGACGTTACTGGTGCCCACTCGAAGAAATTGATGAGCAATGGGATGACAGTGACAGAAACATATATCCAGAGATTACTCAAGTAATAGTATGGCCTTTTTGCTTTTGCTACCTTGAACAATGATATATTCTTGAGATATTTGATACTGGGTGTAGTAATAATCTGGGTCTTAGGTAAAGAGAGTTAAAATAAAAAGATAGTTATGGACAGTGGGAAGTTGTTTGAAGCTATCAATGGCACATAAGAAATGCGATAAATGAAATTCTGTTGGTTTTACATGACAGTGTAAATTAGATATAGCTATGCTCATGGTCTATTAAGATGTACAAAACAATTCCAGAAGCCTGTGGACTCCTTTGTCCTTAAATTACAAATTGAATCAGTTAAACATTCCTCAGCACTCTTTCCATATATATATATATATATATATATACATATATATGTATGCTTACTGATAAATAAATATACACAATATAATAGATTATGTGCATTGTATTTACATTTTTCCATAAAACGTTCAAGGAGAAATTTCAAAATAATAAGTAAAGATAATTGAACAATACAGTAAGCTTTCCTATCCCTCCACTAGTCTATTAGACATGGATTAGGATGTATTAATCCACTACTATATCAGCACCTTTGTATCTTTCTGCCTAGAGATGACTTTACAGTCACTATTTATAAGCCCTTGAGGAAAATAATATACAGGAAACTTTTCAGCTGCATATTTTGAGTCAACCTTTCACCTTGCTAAATGTTTTCAAAAGGATAAAGAACAAAGTGAAACACCATTTAATCAAATTCCAATGGAAAATACAATCAAAGGGCAAATAGAAATCTTGTTTCTTTTCTCTTTCCTTTGCTGCAGAGGAAAAAGCCATCTGCATCCCTCAAAGGCCAAGAATATGGGCGGGCTCACCTTGTAGATGGGCAGGGAAATGATAATTTATACAATGAAAGGAGTAGCTTCTGTGGTTCATGTTAAATTCACGTTCCACTTAGAACGCTTAAAACACTTATCTTGATGAGTACATCCAGTTTGACATAGAGTCATTTCAAACAGTAAAGTTATTGCCCCATCAAGTATATTTCAGAAATGTACAAGCTGCTTAATAGAGCAATATTATTGGTGATTGAACTATTTGGATGGGGTAAAGAGAGAAGAGAAAGAAAAAAGTTCATCTTTCACAGAATCTTTACAGTGACTTCTTTGGTGGGGAGAGATGATATTTGAATTCCCATAATGGGATATGTCGGGAGTATGCTGTGTCTAGTGTTCAGTAGGTAGGATTTGTTGAATGGAAATTATGTGAGTGTGTACATTTCATGAGCACATTATCTATCTATCTATCTATCTTAATTTCTTGATATCTTGATATCTTGATATCTATCTTGATATCTAGCTAGGTAACTAGGTAGCCACTTATCAACCATGATTTATGAAATCTAAAAAATATTGTTTATTTTGTTTTCATTTTAATTTTATTGATCCTTATTTTACCTTATTATAGATTCATGGTTCAGCTTCACATCAGTACATGTGTGTAATAATCACCACACCTACCACTGATGCTCTAGCGTCATTCCATCATCAAAGAAACCCTATGTTCCTCCTTCCCTCCCCCAAGTCTCTTTCCTTCTTATACTCACTGTAGTCTTAGAGCTGAGGCATTAGTTTTGTTATTTACTGGTAAATCATTTGCTTTAGTAATTCCTATTCCACATATGAATGTAATGGTCTGGTAATTATGCTTCACATTTTCCTTACTTCACTTAGCATAATTAACTCAAGATCCATCCTTTTTATCCCAAAGAGCATGATTCCATCTTTTCAAATAAAGCAGAGGAGTATTCAATGGAATACACAACTTGCTCCAGTCATCTGTGAGCAGACATTTAGGTTAGGTCCATGTGTGGGTTATTGAAAATAATTCTGCTATACACATAGGGACAAAATATCTATTGGAATTAGTGTCTTGATATTCTTTCAATACATGCCTATGAGTATTATTTCTGGATCATATGAAATTTCCATTTTATGTTTTTCTAAAATCCACAATTAACATCAGTGGTGTACCAGAATTCTTTTCTTTGCTACATTGTTGCATTGTTTCCAATATATTTGTTATAGGCCATTCTGACTGATCATCATCATCAGCCCGTTGATCTTTGGATTTCTTGAGCGGTCTCAGTAACATGTCTGTTCGTCCTAGCCCTGAGATTTTAGAAGCCTCTCGTTACTTGTCCTTCCCAACAATGCCACATTGGAAGCTCTTTCAGGGTCAGGTGGATGAGACCCATCATTGTTTCTGGTTTTGACATGAATATACCATGAGGAGTTTGTGAGGCTCTCCCATGTGGGCAGGAAACTCTCGGTAGCTTCCCAGGTTCTCCCAGAGGGAAAAGTAGGCTATTCAATGTCACTTTGGGGAGCTTGGTTTTAAGTCTCTGAATGTTGGCCATTGGTGGATTACATAGCGAGGGGGGCAGTCCCTGGATGTGATTGCCTAGCTACTGAAAAATGGGAAATCTGGATGGAAGAGGCCCAGTCCCGATCCGAGCAAGCTTGGAGGTCCCACACACCTGGGTTCCTCTGCCAGTACCTTCATGCATGAGGCTCATCTGAACGTGTGGAGAGGGGCCTTGAGCATGGCTGTGGCCAAGGCTCCGGAGGTCCTCTACCGAGGGAGCTCTGCTTGGGGCAGGGAGGGAAGCTGGAGCCCACCCCTCCGAAGGGCCCGAAAGACAGCCAGGCACACAAGCAAGAGACTCTCTGCTGGTGAAAAGTAATCATTTTGATTCATATTTCTCTAATTATTAGTTTTGTTGAACATTTGTTAAAGTGTCTGTAGGCCATTTGTTTGTTTTCTTTAAAGAGGTATTTATTCATGTCTTTTACCCATTTTTATTTTGTTTTGTTTCTTGAGTCACACCTGGTGGTGGTGGTGCTCAGGGCTTACCCCTGTCTCAGAGCTCAAGAATCACTCCTGGCAAACACAGGGGGCCACATGGGATGCCAAGGGACCAAACCTGGGTGGGCAGCATGCAAGGCAAGTGCCATACCTACTTTATTATCTCTCTGGATCTCACTCCATTAAAAAAATTGTATTATTTACATTTATTGTTGAGTTATGTGAGTTCTTTATTTTAAACATTAACCTCTTGTCAGATGTATGATGTGAAAATATAGTTTCCCATTTTCTAGCTTGCCCCTTTGTCTTTGTGGTTGTTTCTTTTGATGTACAAAGCTTTTAAAATAGATTTAGTGGGGCCGGAGCAATCCACTAAAACAGATTTAGTGGGTTCGATCCCTGGCATCCCATATGGTTTCCTGAGCACCGCCAGGAGTAATTCCTGACTGCAGAACCAGGAGTAACCCCTGAGCATCTCTGGGTGTGACCCAAAAAGCAAAAAATAAACTAATAAATAAAAGTAATATATATATATATATTTAGACCCATCTGTTTATTTTTTTCTTATGTTTTTGTTTCCTTTTTGTTAAAGTTAAGTCTCCAGATACAACTCTCATTTTAAATTCTAGGTGCTTATCACCTATGTCTTTTCTATGTGTTTTATGGTTTCAGGTCCAATATCTAAGTTTTTGCTCTATTTTGTGTTATGTCTGTGTGTGTGTGTGTGTGTGTGGTATAAAATAATGACCACCTTCTTTCTTCTTTTCTTTGTGTTTTTTGGTGGTCACTTCTCTCAGCACTATTTGTTAGAGGCTTCTTATCTCCAATGTATACTTTGACTCGTTTATCATAGATTAGACATCCAGATATGTGCGGATTTGTTTCTGTCTTTGGTAATTCTTTTGGTTTGTGTACCTGCTTCTGTTCCAATACAGCACTGTTATAATTTTTTTACTTTGTAATATATATATTGAAATAAGAATGTAATGTCTCCATTTTTGACAGTGACAGTGACAGTTCTCTTAGAATTACCTTAAATGATCAGGATCTTTTATGATATTATAGAACCTCCCCCCTACACATTTTCCCACCTCTGTAGTCCCTTAGTTATAGTGATTTGTTTAATTATCTTTTGTTTGTGTGTTTGTTTGGGTGGGTCACACTTAGCTGTACTCAGAGTCTTACCTCCTGGCTTTGCACTCAGGAATTACTCCTGGTGATGCTCTCAGGGACAGTATGGGATGTTAGGGATCAAACCTGGGTTGGTGTGTGCAAGGCAAATACTCTATTGCTGTACTATTCCAATTCCTGTTTTATTATTTTTATTTTTTGCTTCAGTTACTTGCATTGTGCTTTTGAATGAAAACATGCAGCAATTTTCTTTTGTTTCCGTCCTTATTGCACTTAGCAAAATTGATCTATTTTACCCCAAGGAGCATGATTTTATAATTTTTAGGGTCAGAGTGATAGCACAGTGGGTAGGGCGTTTGCCTTGTATGCGGCCGACCCAGGTTCGATTTCTCCGCCCCTCTCGGAGAGCCCAGCAAGCTACTGAGAGTATCCCGCCCACATGGCAGAGCTTGGCAAGGTACCCATGGCATATTCGATATGCCAAAAACAGTAATAACAAGTCTCACAATGGAGACGTCACTGGTACCCGCTTGAGCAAATCGATGAACAATGGGATCAGGATGCCAGTGCTACAGTGCTACAGGGCCAGAGTAGTATTTTTTTTGTCAACTTTCTAGTTTAAACATGAAGCTGTTACATGAAGTTGTAAACAAAACCTATAGTATGCGTTTTAAAAAAAGGCACAAAGAATATGGATACAAATAGATATAAAGAAGTGTGAAATATATATCAAGTAATCAGCAATAGAGAAATGTAAAAACTTACTAGTAATAGATAAAATGGGCAGAAAGTAGAAGGTATAAAGTTTTGATTTCTAGAAGAGAACTGAATTTACTTCCAAGTTATAAAATATTTGCTTACTCTGGAAGTCCCAATGACTCTAAATGTCTATGCAAATAATAAAATGGTAACAAAATGAGTAAAATTAATAATTGAAAATCTCTCGAAGAAAATTATAAACATGAATCATTTTATATATGCAAGAAAAAGATTGTTTTGGAAAACTTCCAGAGACTGGAAAACTAGAAATATTCCCTAATTCATTTCATGAGGCTAGGATATCTCAATACAAAAACTACCCTAGGGTTAAAAACAGAAAAGAAAAAGTCAAATAAATGTCATAGAATAATGTCAAAGGGGATCATAAATTTCAGAATGCATGTTCAAAAGTGGTTTATAAATTGGTACATTCACTTTTTAAAAATACTTAATATAGTGGAGAACAGTAGACTTTCTCTTGAAGTTCCAGACAGTAAATATTCTAGACATTGGAGGTCATATTATCTTTGTCATAATTTTGTAACATTGTAGTATAAAAACAGTCATAGCTAATACATAAGTGAGCTGTATTTCAATAAAATCTTATTTCCAAAAAACAGACAGAATAAATATGGTCCATGATGTTAGTTTTCAGATTCTTGATACATTCAGAAATGAAATGCATACTACCTTATGCCCCAAGAATTCCACTTCTATAATTTAGGAAAGAAATATGTATGTTTACCCAAGACATAAAATAATACTCATCACACAGGGTTGAGAGATAGTACAGGGGTTAAAGTGCTTGCCTTGCACACAGCTGACCACCATCATCCTTCCAGGAGTGATTCCTGAGCACAGAGCGAGAAGTAATAACCTGAGCACTACCGACTTTGGCCTCCAAACTAAATAAAAGCTCACAGCAGTCATCACTGTATCACTGTATCACTGTCATCCCGTTGTTCATCGATTTACTCGAGCAGGTGCCAATAACATCTCCATTCGTCCCAACCCTGAGATTTTAGCAGCCTCTCCTAACTCATCTTTCCCAATGATTGGAGGCTCTTCCAGGGTCAGGGGAACGAGACCCAGCTTGTTACTGGTTTTGGCATATGAATACACCATGGGGAGTTTGCCTCCAATGCGGCATCGTTTGGAAGGATCAATGGGATGATGATGATGATGATGATGATGATGATGATGATGATGATTTTATGGACTATATTTTGTCTTATTCTATAGTCATATCTACAAGTGACTAAGGATATAACTACAATAATGGAAGCTACAGATGAAAGTATTTTATACAAATAATATCGTTATCAAACCTCCAAATCAATACTCTATGATTCATAGAGATGTATATGTGAGAAGGAAGCCTGAACATCAGCTGGGGAATGCTAAAACCTAAAATAAGTGTCTAAAGTTCTAGATTTGGGGCTGTTATCTGTTGTACTTTTTCATTAATCTTTATTGCCTCACACTAACATAAAGAAAGTGGTGGATATACAGCATCTTTGTACACCAAAAAGATCATTGTCAACATTATTATAATCCTGTTTGTTACCTCAACTACAATAAAAAATGCTTAATAAATAAAATTATTTATAGTTAGGCTACCTTTTCCCCTAAGAAAGTTCCAAGTCCTCTGGTGAAAGAAAAAATGGAAAGAATCTCTGCACATAATTAGCAGAAAATCACTTGTTAATGGCTTGGCACTAAATAGATGCCCTGAGGTCAGCCACAGGGGAAGTGCAGATGGGGGTGGCACTGCCCCAGGAACTTGAATACAGAAGTGGGAGGTCTAGGTTCTTGGTCACAGCTGAACCTCCTACAAATGTCCTCCATGATACAGGACAGTTAGAGCAAAGAAAACCTGCCTGAGAGAATGGAGTTATCGCCCAGAATAATGTTTGCTCTTCAGTTTGGATAGATTGCATCTCTGAGTTTTGGTGTCTTTTCCTGTAAGAGGGAGAGTTATATCTGATGCTTTTTAAGTTCTTTTCCTGTTCTGGCAGTTTATTAGATACATACTTGGTGACCTTAGGTTCTAGTGGTGATGGTAAGAAATGCACAAAAGCAGTTAAGAATATAGGATGGTAGAGCCTGATTACTGCCCAATGAGATGCACTTCAGAGACCAACAAAGGAAAATTCACTTATACCTGAGGAAGTAGAAGTTTTCTAGGGGAAAAAATGTGCTCAATTAAAGAAGTATTTTTTTCTTTTATGAGTTAGAGAAGTAATTTTTTCTTAGAATATTGGGATAGAGGAAATCTTATTTTTTATTTTTGACTCTTTGGGTCACATCTGGCCCAAAAGGGGTTACTCTTGGCTCTGCACTCAGGAATTATTCCTGGTGGTGCTCTGGGGACCATATGGAATGCCGGGGATTAAGCCTAGGTCAGCCACAAGCAAAGCAAATGCCCTACCTGCTGTGTTATCACTCTAGCCCCCAGAGGTAAACATTTATTCCACTCTTCCATCATATTTTTTCCTTTCTTCCATCCGCGTATTTTACTGTGTAAAAATACGAAAAAGAAAAAGAAAAGGAAGGGGAGCACCTCACTGCACCGTGCCAGGCAAAGGGCCCAGGGCAGCGGCGCTGACTCTCCCGCCACTCACGTTCGATAGTCTCCAGCCACTTCCCCCACCCCTGGGAGGTTGATGGCCATGACGAGGCAGGCAAAGGAAGGAACGGAGGCAAGGCAAGATGGTTGGTCTCAATCGCAGTTTATTTCATTCCCATCTCCATTCTCCTCTGATTCTTCTTCTGCTTCTTCCTCTCCCATCCTACTTCTTTCTCCTCTGGATCTCCCTTGGAACTCGCCCCCAGCCCCCTCATACAGCCACCTTAAATCCCCCGAAATCGGCTCGGGATGTGGCGGGCCGGCCAGCTGGGGCTTATGCATAGGTGTGGTTACAATCAATAGGGGGTAAAGTTCTATCCCTTAGGGGATGCTTTCACTAGGACAGAATCTCTCTCAGCAGGACATCCGCCCAAGAGCGGAATCCCATGGGTGTGTTTCTCCTCTCTTTGTCCAACTAACATATAAGTATTCATATTATAAATCATTTTGTATGGACATAGCAAGAGACGCATTAAGCTTATAGAATTGCTCTCTGGGGGTCACCTCGATCTCAGACTACAGTGCCCAGGCCAGATTAGTCTTTCCCAGCCCTAGCAAGGCCCTAGTCTCGTAGTTGCTTTTGGATCATGACATGACATGCCCATGACCAAGTTCTTAACATATAGTTAAGCATTAGGCGCTTTGGCCAGGCCCATCTCGATGTTAGGGTAGCACATAACTCACCGCTTGCCCTGGGTCCGTCCCGTCCCTCGTCAGGACCCTGCTTTTGGGGGTGCTAGGAAGCAAGGGCAGCTGAGGCTTAAGTCGAGAAAGCAGATGCCCGGGAGTGAATAATATTTGAATCCAATTAAATCCCATGTTACCAAAGCATATTAATAAATGTCTTTCTTTGTCCACACAAAAAGGATATTGTTTTAAAGTAAACTATTCAAAAGACATAAGAGAGGAGAAAGACAATATTAACTTACAATACAAGTATACTGTCCTAGCAAGGTCTGACCTTACAAATTAACAGACTTTGATTAGAGGAAGAGCAGATAAACTGGTAGAAGTGGTTACAGATAAACAAAGGAATGGGAGTGACTCGGGAGCACTTTGATGGGCGTGACTGATATACCTAAGCTCCTAGTGGCAAGGGGAGAAAGGACGAACCAATGTAGTCTAGAATTGTTTAGAGATTATTACCAGATAAACCCAAATTCTGTGGCAAGGGAGAAAGGACAAACCAATGATATCCAACATTTTACTACCACATACCCCATCCACATATCTGACTACCTATGTGTCTCGTATCATACTTGGCATTTACTATAGTAGCAGGAAAAAAATTACATGAAGCTCTTGCTCTTTTGCAGTTCAGTTTTCAGGCTAGAATTGGGGAAATTCGACAAGTAAACAATTCCATAAATAAATTCAAGAGATTATTTCTGTAAGCGAGAAGTGCCCCCAAAATTAAAAAGATTGATGTGTTATACATAGTAAGCTGGTGATTAAGGAAAGGAGAGTTGAAATCATGAAAGGTCTCCCCAATGCCATAATATTCATGAACTCACTGCTTAAGTGTTAAGCATAAGTAACTGGCGGGTTTTCTTCTGTGAGCTTCTCTCAATAGACACTTGCTTACCTGCCAACCTCCATCCTCCTGCCTCATGTAAGCTCTTTGAAATCTCCACCATTATTCTAGGCCCTCCCTGTACATTGCCATAAAATTTGCAGTGAGAAAACTTGTTTTCCTAATTTTGAAAGTGATCAATAAAAACAAATTAAAACAGAGGATTAGAGGTGTCTTTTTGCCACATTATTTTCCAAGAACAAAAGATGGAGTAATCTCATCATTATTTCTCCAGAGGTCTCTAACCATAATATAAAGCCATTTAGTGTAGCTTAGCATGGCAATAACTCACTGCTTGTCTCTCATTACTCCAGGGAACCAGGTAAAGGAAAAAAAAATGTTGGGATGAATGAGAAAAGGCCTTATCTCCAGATTTAAAAGATACTGCTGAGAAGTTGTATCTGGCTTAGCTCCATTTTAGGATGGAGCATTGGGGGAGCAAAGGTAAGATCAGCAATGTGAGGGAGCTGTATGTACCTTCCAGGAAAATGGATTTGAGATGCAGGGAATACTACTTGAAATGAGCTAATGACTTAGCTAGAGCTGAGGGCTGCGTTTAAGAGTGTGTTGAGAAAGTTGCAGAATCAAAGGAGAATGAATGCTTTGATGAAGATTCCAAGTCACTAAAAAAGACAGTTCCACCCTATGAGAATGAGAATTTCTTCCAGCAATCCCAGATCAGTCCAAGGCTCCTGGATTCATGTGTTCAGAAAATAACTTCTTCCTGACTATAGGGTGACAGGAAACGTTTACATAGTCTGGAAGATAGAGGAATTGTCCCTAGTCTCACTACCCCCTGGAGAACTGAAACCTTGTCTCATGACTGACTTCCTGTAACATTAGAGTTTCAATACCTGCTTTTCAGAGGGCCTGGGAGAATAAAATAAACCATGTACTCACTGCACTTAGCCTAGATTCCAGTACTTACACACAGGGAACCAAGAACTCAATAAATGTTAATGGGGTTGATGACAATAATGGAGAGTTTCTTAGCCTAAAATATGAACCCTAAAATATTCCAAACCTTTTATAAAGAGGAACAAATAGAGTCCTTGAATAGATATTAATGCTTGGGCCATAGTAGGTAAATCTGTGTTTAAATGTCAGCGCTGGCATTTGCTACATGCATGACATGGTCACTTTAGAGCTTCAGTTTCCTCAGTTATTAAATGAGGAGCCTGATATTTAAAAGTGTGAGAAGGGAATGTAATGTCAGCAAAGAGCTTAGCCAAATGCCCGGCACCCAGGGTTTTAGACTTTACCTGAAAAGAGTGAGTGTTCACAAATCATAAAGGTGGTCATGGTTATTTGTCAAGATATAAATAAGTTAATAATCAAACTAGAACATCAGTCTCATTAGAGGATAATGCCAGGTAGACAAAATCGAAGCAGTGATGTTGAAAGTCTGAAAAATTTTGACTCACCAAACAAAGCAAGTTTTTATTTGTTTGTTTGTTTGTTTATTTATTTATTTTTTGCTTTTTGGGTCACACCCAGCAATGCACAGGGGTTACTCCTGGCTTATGCACTCAGGAATTACTACTGGCAGTGCTCGGGGGACCATATGGGATGCTGGGAATCGAACCCGTGTCGGCCGCGTGCAAGGCAAACGCCCGCCCTACCAACTGTGCTATTGATCCAGCCCCGCAAGTTTTATTTTTAACGTATTAAAAACTTGTTATTAATTTTAACATATAGGACTCGAAATCCAAACAGTCACATATTTTGAGCACATGCAAGCTGTCACAACAAAGAAAGAAACCAATTAAATTCTAAAGACTCCATATCACACAGACCATGTTCCCCATTGTCAGACAATAGAATTAGAAATTAATGACAAAAAGGCAGACTTAAAAAAATCTCATGAATTTGACAACTAAATAATACGACTAAATACCTCTTGGGTTAAAAAGGAAATCCTAAGAAACCGTGAAGTGAATAATAACGAAATAAGAGCATGTCTATATTGTAGAAAAGATCTAAACAATACTTAAAGGAAAATCTGAAGCTTTAAACTCATTAAGTAGGAAACAAAGTTAAAAACAAATGAATTGGATATCCAGATGGCACAAAGCACATGAAACATGTTAGGCATCATTAGCCACTAGAGAAATGATTCTGTGCCCTAGAGCTACCTGGATGACTGTCACTGTCACTATCATCCCATTGCTCATCGATTTGTTTGAGCGGGCACCAGTAACGTCTCTCATGGAGAGACTTATTGTTACTGGTTTTGGGATATCCAATACGCATGGGTAGCTTGCCAGGCTCTGCCGTGCAGGCACGATACTCTCGGTAGCTTGCCGGGCTCTCCGAGAAGGGTGGAGGAATCGAACACGGGTCCGCCGCGTGAAATGCGAAAGCCCAACCTCTGTGCTATCGCTCCAGCCCTACCTGGATGACTAACATTAAGAATAGTTCTAGCACCAAGTACTGTGGAGGTCAAGAATCTGTTTCTCTCATATTCCTCTTGTTGAATGTAAAATGATCCATTGGTCTCCGCAAAATACTTTGTCAGTTTATTTTAAAACTAAACAAACTTACTGTGTACCCCAATAGTTACTTACTCAGGCTCTTGTCCCCCAACAATGAACACTTATGTTCATGCAGAAAACGTTGAAAAAGACCTGTGTCAGACTTGTTCATAATAAATCCACACTAGAAACTGTCACCCTGGTGTTCTTCAGTGCATAAATAATGACAATATCTGCTCCATGGATACAAAGGAGGAAACTATTGCTAGACCCAATAACTTACTTAAACCTCAAGGTTTAGTGGGGGTTAAAAAAATATCTTAAAATTGCATACCACGTTATTTTATTTATATACCATTGTTGAAACCCTACAAGTACAGAGCTAAGAAGAGAAGGAATCTCATCATAAGACAATTCTGTTACTTTGACTGCAATGGAATTTATATGAAGTCAGGCACATAGTACAATTAAAATTAAATATGCCTACTCACAAATGATTGCATGTGTAAGTTGGAAATTATGAACAAATGCTTAATTGTGATCTTGTGGACTTCTTATTTATCATATTGTTTCAGAGTTTTGTGAGATATTAGCATTAGGAGTGACTGGATAAAGGGATATTTTGTACATTTTTTTCAGCTTCTTGTGAATTTGTAATTATTTCATTATTTTAATGAGCTAGGTATTAACTTAAGAATATGAAAAAAGCCCAAAGAAACAGAAAAGGGAAACAAATAAAATCAGGATCAATTTTAATTGAATAGAGAATAATTTGAAAGACTGAAAGCTATTTTTTGCAAAAGAATGCCAAATAACCAAAAGAAGTCAATAAAAGCAAAAGATTTAGTAAACACAAGTATTTTTAAAATAAGAATATAATGAACTATTTGCTATTAAAGCTTTATGTTATATGCATATAATTATAGAAACTGATGAAGTCATAAAATTGATATTAGGATAAAGGAAATTTTGAAATAAGCCAATAAAATTGAAGACCATGGGACTGTGATCCTGTTAAACCAGAGAACTGTGGTGTAAGTGAGACCCTAGATTCCACCCTAGCACTGTCAGGAGTGATCTGAACCCCAAGCACAAGTGGTGTGATTCCCATAACAATAATAATAATAATAATCAAAGCTAATTTTACGTGTCAAAAAATAATTAATGAAATTAAAATGTGAAGTGATCACTTCTTTCTCAAAAGCCAATACTAGAGGCCTATACAATAATTTTAAAGATCAGTGATTTCTAATGATGCTGAGTACTATTTTATGTGCTTCCTTGCCATCCATGTCTGTTAATATCCTCTACGCATTTTTAATAGGGTTTTTTAAATTTACTTATTGTTGATCTTTGTGAGAATTTTATAAATTCTAAATATCAACCTGGTGTCATGATGTATTTGACAATATCATTCATGTTATTGTCATGATAATATGACAATAACAATAATATGTCTGGTATCAAGGTTTTAATCCATTTTTATTTAACTTTTGTTTGTGGTGTTCAAAAGGGGTCTGAGCTCATATTTGCAGGTGACTGAACAATTTTCCCAACACCATTTGCTTCCCAACACCTTGCTCCACTTCATGCTTTTTGCTCCTTTGTTGAAGATTGTCCATATACGTGAGGATCTGTCTCTGGGCCCTCGGTTCTATTGATATAATAGTCATAACTGTCCTCCACCTGAGGACATGTCTCTGGACATTCAATTCTATGCCACTGGTCTGAGAGTCCATATTCTCTCAGCCCCCAAGCATTCGACTCAGAGTCAAACTTTCAACACAGAGGAGGTTGGGTTATCATAGACTATTTACTCTGACCAGTTTGGTCTCTGAGGGTATGATGTGAGAGGGACCATAAGAATTACTACTGAGTAGGTTTTCTTGGCTCTAGCACATCCATTCTGAAAAGAATCATCTTCATCATCATCCCGTTGATTGTCGATTTTCTCGAGCAGTCTTAGTAACGTCTCCATTCGTCCTAGCCCTGAGATTTTAGAAGCCTGTCTCTCCTTGTCCTTCCCAGTGATGCTGCATTGGAGGTTCTTTCAGGGTCAGGCAAATGAGACCCCTCATTGTTACTGGTTTTGGCATATGAATATGCCACAGGGAGCTTGCCAGGCTCTCTCATGCGGGCAGGAAACTCTCAGTAGCTTGCCAGGTTCTCTGAGAGGGAGAAGTAGGCTATAATAGTCTCTGGATATTGGCCGTTGATGGGGTTACACAGTGCCAGGGGCAGTTTCTGGGTGTGACTGCCTAGCTACTGGAAAATGAGGGATCTGGGCAGAAGAGGCCCAGTTCGATCCAAGCAGGCTTGGCCAGAATAGCTTCTTTTACTTCAACCTGGGCCCTGGAGTTGACTTAGAATGATGCACATAACCTCGGCTCAGCCAGGCAAAACCCAGCCTGGGCCCGACCAGCAAATACATGCATTTAATGCCCATTATTCTAAACCTATGACAGTTGAGGGTGATTTATTACACAAAAATATCCCACCAGTATATAAAATATAGCATTTTATTTCTTTCCAACTCATAGGGATCATAGGCGAGACATATCATAGAGGTATTGCCATGATATCTACTGCAATAAAAGGGTAATCTCTACACAATATAAAACTGGAGCTCAGAAAGAATAATTTAAGGTCACACTGTTCACCAATAAGATAGGATGGGCAGGAAAGAGGGAGTGCAGCAATGTCAGTACCTAAGCAGCACTGGTTGATTGCAGCTGAAGGGCAGATGAAGAAGGACAGAAAGCCATGGACTGAGCACCTTGGAGAGGAAGTTCACCTCTGCAGAGAAGAGAAGGCTGAGCCGGAGTGGGAAGTCTAGGGAAGAGAAAGTGATCGCCCCGAGATTCTTACATCAAGGCTTATTGCTTGATAATAAGAGCCTGGACTAGGGTTATGTCCCACGGTGCCATGGTCTAGAGGCATTAGCCAGGAAACTAGATATGTATTCTGAGCTTATTCCTTATTCCTTTCACTAAGATGCTCTCCACAAAGCCCAAGGGTGCCTCATCAGTGAAAGAGTTGGACACTCAGAGGGTGAGAAGGTGCTGCTCTCCTCTGCTTCTTTCTCCGTATTTTGCCACAAGACAACGACTTTCACTTTGCCACCTGTCATTTCTCATTGCTTAGGCAAGTCCCCAGTGAAACTCAAAGAGGGTAGGCCTTCACTGCAGTGGGTTCTGTGTAAACATTTCCCTTTAATGTAATGATATTCTTGTGCATTTCCAAGACTAAGGCTCGGTGGGAATTTCCGGGGCTGCTGATGCTTCAGGACTCCTCAAGGTCCAGCAGCCCTAAGTGGAGTCTAAGAATTAATGGGATTCCTTGGGAGTCCCGGGCTGGAGACAGGCTTCCCAGGTGAGCAGCCTCAGCTTTGAGAACCTCCTGCTCTGCAAGCTGAATTTCCTCTCACTGGAAGTGCGGGTGGCAGCTCTGCCCAGAGAAGAGATTCAGAATCCAGCACGGAGAGAACTTTTGTTTTCCCTATTCTGGAATCAGTTTGGCTTGCACAGGCTTCTCACCAGCGTCCTCCAGTGGCCAATTAACAACTGCCCTAAGTGATCCTGAGTCCATTGCCCCTGCTGTACACAGCCAGATGGTTTCCCATGGAGAAGTATCGTGTTCTGCCTCTTTACTACCTCCCCTGCTCCACTACTAGGTGCATTTTGATCATCAAAGATGTTTTACGTTTTATTCCTCCTTAAGATATTTTTCTCTTTCCCTACCTCCCAAGCCCCCACCCCCCCAACTCCAATGGACAAGGAAATTCGCCATGAATTAACTATGAATCGAAGTAAAGCCCAGATGATGGGATGGGCTCCCCTTGCCCTCCCCAGTCCTGAAGCTCCTTCCTCTGGAA
The DNA here is from genome assembly GCF_027595985.1 of Sorex araneus. Classification (NCBI taxonomy): domain Eukaryota; kingdom Metazoa; phylum Chordata; class Mammalia; order Eulipotyphla; family Soricidae; genus Sorex; species Sorex araneus. The sequence continues at coordinate 125,631,293 of NC_073306.1, read as the reverse complement.
CCTGAAAGCATGTAATTTAGAAATTGCCTCGCTCTTTCCAACCTGATTTTCTTCTGCCACAAAAGTAATTTTTAAGCATTCTGAAGCTTTTCTTTCCTGACTGCAATCTCGGGCCAGTGTCCATTGAATTCTTCCCAGCGCTCGAGCACCTGAGCTGTTGAAGTGCCAGCAGGTGCAGCCAACCACTCTGCTCCTTTCTCAGCGCAACCCAGGCAGCTGCCTCTTCGGGGGCCAAGCAAGACTACCCAGATGTAGTAGCTGGGACATTAGAAGTGTGGGCATACAGGCTGAAGGGAACTGGAGAAGAAGGGAGGGGGGAGGGTTTACAGATTGTTCACAGAGAGCAATTCGGGGTCCACTATCATTCAGACGAATATCAATCACGCTGCTTATCTGTAACAGGGAGAAATGCCTATAAAAATAATCCTTCACTATCAAAGTTTTCAAACTGCACTGAGGAAGACCAGGACCCCCACTGAACGCACAAGGATCCATGAAGGGTTTTTGATAGAGTGGGAGAAGGGACTTTTAAGTGCTCAGGGAGCTTGGGGCCCCCAGCAATTCTTCAGTGGTTCAGTGCAAGAGTAAAAGATGTAATAATAATACTCAGGCTCTGCGGTTCTTGGGACCACCAAGGCTGGACCCAACATTGCTCAGGGTTCTGTGAATTGAACCCAAGTCAGGAATCTGCTAGACTGCACCCCACTTCTGTGCTGTCTCACATCTCAGGTCTTTGAGATTTTAACGTCAAGTGACTGGGAGAAAGCAGCATGGTCTGTCAGAAATTCTGCAACCTGTGACATTGAGTGGTCCACAATTTTGGTCATAGGGTGTTCTATGTTCCTTCTGATGACATCGATTCTTTTGCCAAGCTGGGCCACTGGAGTCGTTGTGATGAACAGCTAGTGTTGCACAGAGATCGATGGGGAGCTGGTGGTGGGAGCAGGAGTAATGGATCTGAAAGCCAGTGCCTAACTGAATTAGGCATTCCATTCGTAATTGTGCTTATTTAAGATTCAAATTATTTTTTTTTTGATTTGGGTGCAACCACTCTTAAATTGTTAAGCTTCAGACACTAATTAGGCCATTTGGACTCTTAAGTGAAACTCTTAGGTATTTCTTTGTTTGGTCAATGCTGGGAAACAACGAGCAAGCCACTAAGAGCACTTCTGGAAATCTTTGATTTTTGCATACATAAAGCAAAACTGATTCTAGTGAAAATTTGGAAAAGGTAAAAGGAAGACAGGATGGAAGGTGCTGGGTCAGAGTAGTCACCGTGGGAAGCGGGAGCTTCTTGGGCTGGATAGAATGAATGAAGAGAGCAGGCTGGAAGAGGAGGCATTTGAAAGATGGAAGGGGAGAACACTTTGGGGTTGGTCTGGTGTCCCTGAAATGCAGCAGTGAGGTTGGCTTTGTATCTGTTGGAGAAACTACAAATGTGATCCAACTACTGGGATAAAATGAACTTCTGGGATTAAGAAATGATGTGAGGATGCCCACATGAACAGAAACAATGCCTTCCTTCCTATAGTCTTGCAGGCCATTCTATCACCCTCTACGTACAGAGACTCCCATGAATCTGGGTAGTGAAGCAGAGACCAGCTTGGCACATAGCACCAGCATCACATACAGGGTCTAGAAAGGTGTCAGAGGCATGAGACAATGGTTAGTCATCAGCCACAGCCCTTGACTGCAGACCTCATGGTCACTCAGGCCCCAGGCCTATGACTCTAGCCAGAAGGTTATCAATTACCTCCTGAACCTAAACTTTAACTTACTCTTAATTCTTCACGTGTACCCAGTGCTATTTGATTATGGGGCCTATGGGGTGATTTTGGTTCTTATATGATAGCAAGTGTATGCATGGAGCAGGAGACCTATTCGGACTCTGGATGAAATGAACATTTGAGAGCAGACTTTCACAGAACTGAGATCAGGAGAAGGCTTAGGAGCTGGGCAAGACCAGAGAGAAGAAGAAAGAACACAGCTTTCACTCAGGTTTCAGCTCTTCAAGCTCCCCTGCCCTGGACCACCACATCTCAAGGTCTGAGCTTTCTGCTTTTATCCAGCTCACCCTTCGTCTATTTCCTTCAGCTAATGGCAACGAGAATGTTTGTCATCACATACATTTGTTTTCCATTATGGTTGTTTGGGCTGGTATCCCCACAGAATTTTTAGCTCGAGAGGCAGGAAACATGCCTCATTTTGTTAACACACATGCCTGACACTATAAGATTCCTAAACAAGCTTGTCACCCTGAATAAGGAGGATTCCAAGTGTCCTGATATGACTAGAGTGGTAATTGATTTTGCCCTAAGAACAGGAATAGGGAAACTGCAGTGCATGGCCTTGACTGCCTGCTTCTGTAAATAAACTTTTATTAAAAGACAGTCATGCTCATTTGTGTACATACTGCCTGTCAATCTTTATACTACATAAACAGCAGGGATGAATAGTCACAATAGGGACTGCCTGACCCACACAGCTTAAAATATTTATTTTCAAGCCTTTCACCAAAACAAAAATGATAATACTGTCATAACTACCTCAAAGGAATCTTTGACCTGATAATACTGTCATAACTACCTCAAAGGAATATTTCATGCAAAATAGTAACAAGATCACATAAAAGGACAGATTTCTGGGACTTCATAGAGCTGTATGGAAAAGATTGTTTGACCTATTTTGTGCCTGCCTGCTAGTAAAAATTTACGTAATAAATTCTCTTCTGTAGAGTAGAATCTGGCCAGACATTTGCTTTTATTATAACCTAATAATGCAGTTGTAGAGAAATCATTAACCTTCACTCACCTAAGATTTCTTTGGTGTCTTCCGACTTACTTGAAATATAATGCAAGCATTGTGTTTGTGCTTCATGCCATGTACTACCGGAAGGGTTAGTTCCTTCTCTGCAAGAGGCAGAGCAGATTTCTTAGTTCACCCTTCAATCTTATGTCTGTGCCCTGGAGAGTATGAGTCTTTTTTTTAAAGCTCCTTATTTTTGTTTGTTTGTGGCCACACCAGGTGTTGCTCAAGATATGCTCCTGGTTCTACACTCAGAAATCACTCCTGGTGGTGCTTTGTGGATGATATAGGATTTCAGGGACAAACCTGGGTTGGCGGGATGCAAGGCAAGTGCCTTCCTTACTGTGCTATTGCTTATGAGAGTATGGGTCTTATGAAGGAAAGGATGGCATATTCTTTTTTTACTATTGAATCACCTGAGGTACAGTTACAAGGCTTTCATGTTTGAGTTTCAGTCATACAATAATCAAACACCCATCATTCCACCAGTGCACATTCTCGACCAACAATGTCCTCAGTATCTTGCCCCCCCCCATCACCATCCCAACCCTCCCCACTGCCTCTATGGCAGACACTTTCCCCCATTTTCTCTCTCTACTTTTGGGCATTATTTTTTGCTATATAAATACTGAGAGATTGTCACATTTGGTCCTTTATCTACTTTCAACACACATCTCCCATCCTGAATAATCCCTCCAACCATCACCAGGTCAAGGTCGCCACAGGAAACACAGGCATCCTATTCTCTCAGACTTGCCCTCCTGCCTCACTCCCTCTGAAGGAAATAGAGTGAGGTCAAGAACCATCCAGCGGCTTGGTCAACACTGTCTCCTGAATTCATCGCAGACCTTTTAAAGCAGGGAGCATCATTCACATTTGACACATGAGAAAAATGAGACATAGACCCCAATGGAATGAGCTGCTTCATTCAATGCGTTATTCACCATGTCATGGTCTCCATGTTTGAGTCTTTTTTCATTCACCTGAGAACCAGGAACATTCGGCAATCCCTGTCCACCACATTTCTATAATAAAGTAGAAAGGGGTGTTGGCAAATAAGCAAGAATGTGAGATTTGATGACATTGGAAGGAAGATGGATTTTAATTTTGTTCTTTTACCTGTTTTTTTTCCCTTTGTGTATCATTTCCATGCAGAAATTGGGAATTAATGGTCACATCAAACTATCTGTCAACGTATTACTGTTCTTGCAGCATCAAATTATGTTAGCAATAACGTTTCCAGCTGCCTAGGACTCCATTGCAATTTAATTTGAAAGGAACTCAAATTGCATCTTCAAATGGAGGAAAAAATTAATTTTACATACAAGCAATTCACCTCCACATTTTTCAGCCCCATGCCCCAAATCATCTCAATTTAGGTTCAACTTTGAGCAGTATATACATTATAGCCAGCCCCACATACAAAGATGAATGCATAGAACATTCATGAATTGGAAATCTGCTTTGCTGCTCCTTTTTATTTTAAATAAGATGTTCTTCCTTGATTGAGGTCATTAGGTGATTCTACAGCTCTTGCCTTTGACACCAGGACAGACTAGGTGTCTATATGAGAAAAAAAAAATCCCCAATTTTGACTGAACCTCATGATTAGCTTTTACAATTGTAGTGTTTTAGAGCTTGTGTCCAACCTTTTTACTTATTGCTTTCTCTCTGTACTATGTTAGTATATTGATTCTGTTTTGATACTCAGCCACCCCCTACATTCTATATTTACTCATTCTTAATAAGCAAGTATCTGTTCTGGTTATAAAGTTGAAGAGATTGAGGGACTCACCAGTTAGCAGAAGGTGGACTTGAATCAAACATAAAACAATGAACCCACAATTGAATAAGGGTTATGGGAGAAGCGTAATAATAAGTCAAAGAAAACAGTGGAGGAGATGCTCATGCAGTTTACACAAGAAAGACTTTGGGGAGAAAGTTACATGAAAAGGGTGACACTGGCATTGGGCCTGGGATACTGCATAAGCGTTTGACCAGTGATATACGCCATAAAAGGATGGATGTGTACCAATGTGGGGCACATAAAGACTCAGAATAATTCACTCTGGGTATACGGGTTCAGTGATGGAGCAATGGGAAAAAAGGGAAGAAATTTATAGGTGAGAGAGTACCAGATGCAAATGGAGTTCAGGTATCACTTGTCACTTGTCATCCCATTGATCTTCAATTTGCTCAAGCGGGCACCAGTCTCCATTCGTCCTTGTCGAGTGCTAGTGTAAACAATGATATCTGCTCACTCTAGGAAAAGGAAAAGCCTCAAAACGTTCGTTAAGGGTTTTGACAAAGAAGTCTGATCATCTTGTAAGTAGGCGGCCATGCAGTCTTCTTAAAGTCCCATGGAATCCAACTCTAGTCCAGCGGTCATCTCTAAGTCGCAGTATGTGTCCGGCCTATCTGATTTTTGATGCCTTGGCAAACGAGACAGTGTTCCTGATTCTTGATCATTGACAGAGGTAGGAACTCCGGATTCCATCTCTCACTTGAGTGAAACATGATACTCCAAGCACAGCTCTTTCAGTTCCTCTTTGGGATACCTGAATAGCCTTCTCATCCTGTTTTCAGAAGGCCCAGGTCTCTTAAGTATATGTTAGCGCAGGAAGAACGGTGAAGTCGAAAAGATGTGCCCAAAGCCAGAGGTTCTTCATCCTCTTAACCACTTCTTCTAGCTCTTGAAGTCTGCTCTCTTCCTCCTGCGTAGTTCTGGTGCCATGTCATTCCTCATATTGAGTTCTCAACCCAGGTACACGTAGCTGCTGCATTTGGAGATGTTTGTTCTGTTGAGACCAAATGGAACGTCAGGGACTAGTTCGTTTTTCATGAACATTGTTTTGGTGAGATTCAGCTGCAGTACGACTTTTCCACACTGGTGGTCAAAGTCGCCCAGCATTTGTGCCACTTGGTTAATGTTTGGTGTTATTAAACGATGTTATCAGTGACGTGGAGGTGGTATAGTTGCTGACCATCTATCTTCACTCCCATTCCTTCCCATTCCAGTCATTGCATGATGTTCTTGAGGGTGGCACTGAATAGTTTCAGTGAAATGGTATCACCCTGCTGAACCCCTCTCTTTACGTCAATGATTACTTCCTTGTAGAATGGTGAGATCCTGGTGGTGAATCTGCAACACAGCTCGCAGAGGATCTTGATGAGTTTGATCGCCCTGTTTGGCTAGGGCTTCAATGACCGCTTCAGTCTCAACAGAATCAAAATCAAAGGCCTTCTTTAAATTGATGAACGTTACACAGAGTAGCATCTTGAACTCTCGTGAAACTTCAATGAGCTTGGTTACTGTGTGGATATGGTCAAATGTGCTGAATCCTTTTTGGAACCCAGCTTGCTCACATGGTTGTGCTTCCTCTAGTGCCCTGCCTATTCTATTCAGGATGACTCAAGTGAACAACTTATAGATGACGGACAACAGGCAGATTGGGTGATAGTTGCCAATGTTGTGGATGTCTCCCTTCTTGTACGACAGAACAGTCCTGCTGGTTTTCCATTGGAATGGAACTTTTCATATAGACAAGTAGCATGTGAAGAGCCGAGCCAGTGTATTGAGGAGTACTGGCAGCAGATTCTGACCTTGTCTGGACCAGGTGCTGTATGTGTCTTTACCAATGAAGTGGCATGTTGGATTTCAGAAGGGAGGACATTGGGAATGACATATCCATCCTGTGGAATTTGGTATGTGGGCAGGTGGACCTGGCTGTCAAAAAGATTCGAGTAGAAGTTGTGCCTCTCCATTGCCTTCTGGAAGATGTGGTAGATGTATCAGGATGTCGGAGGATGGTCATCTTGGTCTTGTAATTGGTGAAGTACAGGCGAGTGTTGCGAATACTTTTCCCAGCTTCTGCCGCATTGACCAACACTGCTGCTCTTCTCTTTTGAGGTCTTCCTTTATTGCTTCTCTGCACAGCTTTGCGAGTTCAGATTTTAGCTTTTGACTGCCTGAGGCTCGTGCCAAACCACATTGGCAAATGAGCTCAAGAGATTCCGAGGACAGGTGTCTGTTTGTGGCTTTCCCACTCTCAGCATTTCTTGTGCAGTCATGGAGGTGCTGAACCAGTCGATTGTATTCCTCATCGATGTTGTCAATGATGGCAGCTTTCCACATTGCTGCAATAGTGCCAAAGAGCTCCCAATTGGTGGTCTTTCTGGGAGTTCCCTTCTTAAACTTAAAATTTTCAGTCCTTTCTCCCTGCTCTGTGAAGTAGAATTTTGCACGAAGGAGATGGTAGTCCGATCCCATTTGGAATTTTGGGACAACAGCGACATCGGTCAGGCAAAACCTTTGAATATGATGTGGTCAATTTAATTGTGGAACTGTCCACCAGGAGACTCCCCTGTCCAATGTTTATATTCTACTTTCTGGAGCTGTGAGTTACCATGGAGGGTCTTGGTTGACATGATGAACTCAGACAGTCTCTCACCCTGCTTTTTCCATTCTAGGCCATGGGTCCCAGTGTGTAGTTCTTCAGGCGACCTTCTTGGCCCTATCTTGGCATTAAAATCACCAACAATGATCTTGTAGAAGGTGTGGTCTTCTTTATAGAACTTCTCCAGCTCTATGTAGAATTTCTCAATTTCTTCTACATCATAGTTGGATGTTGGTGCATAGACAACGAAGATAGAAACTGCCGGCAGTGAGCCACATCTATTCAAGCATAATCTTCTGATTCAGGTTATTTATTAGGCATTCGAATGAATCAATGCTCTTGGCCAAGTTCATGTTGACAAGGACACCGATGCCACTGACACGTCTATTGTCACATGTTCCAAGGAATAGTTCTTCTCCAGTGTCAAAAATGGCGTGGTGTGATTGTGCCTTCTCATTTCAGTCAGACCAACGATGTCGTACTTGATCTCCTGAGCTTGCATCATCAGGTCCTCGACGGATGCTTCCAATGCCAGTGTATGTGTGTTGAAAGTACAGACAGCCATTTTAGTCCTTCTTCATTTTGGCAGCCTAGTTCATGCCTGAGATTTTATCAGCCTCTCCTTGCTCTTTCTTCTTGACGCTGCTGTATTGGGGGCTCTTTCGGTGTCAGGTGAATGAGGCCCATTATTCTTACTGTTTTTGGCATATTAAATATGCCACGAATAGCTTGCCAGGCTCTGCCATGCAGGCGGGGTACTCTCGGAAGCTTGCCAGGCCCTCTGAGAGGGATAGAGGCTTTTAGGGTGGCCTCAAATTGCCCTTACAGGTCTTCTCATGGTTCACATATTTGAACCCCATCGAATATGGTGCGGAAATTATGGAAAATGGGTATTAGGTGTCTTATGGTGTATTGTATGGCCACTTTGTGGCCACACAGTCCAGAAAGTGGCCTGGAGTGTGGCGGTGGCTGGGTAGTGGAGGTATTGGAGGTCAGCTGATGATGTATTTATCTGGCGTGGGTAGGGTGGGTCTTCTGGGTTTGATCCCTGTGGCAGGGTGCCGGAGATTGGAGGAGGTAGACAGAGGATCTTATTTCTGGGTTTTGTTGAGCCTGGAGTCCAAGGTCACAAAGTTCTGCTTTACCTGGTTCTGTGGGGCTTCACTCATGCGTGAGGTTTGGCCTGAGTGTCTAGGACTGAGGCCTAGAGCATGGCAGTGACTGGGTAGTGGAGGTTGTGGAGGTCGGCTGAGGTATTTATCTGGTGCAGGTAGGGTGGGTCATCTGGAAGGCAGACAGAGTTTAGGTATATAGTTAAAAATAGTACATTGGTGATGGGAAATTAAATGTACACTGGTGAGGGGACAGGTGTTGGAATACTGTGTGATTGAAACCCATCCATGAACAATTTGTAACCGTGTATCTCATGGATATTCATTTTTTTAAAAAAAGAAAGAAAAACTTAAGAAAATGGTACCGGGGAAACGGCCCTTCCATGAGCAGGAAACTAGTCTGCGTGGCAAAGGCAGGTGCAAGAATGAGAGCTTCACATTCAGGTTCAAGTCCGTCAGCCACATGCACACCCCCATCCCTGCCACACACAGGAACACAGATGGGTCTGGATGCAACCAGAAGCCTGTGGCGCCTTTCCTTCCTCTAGACTGGCTTCCTCAAAGGGCCTGGTACACTTGGGTGTGGAGACCTCAGTCCTCCTATCCAAGCTGCACCCACTCTCTCCTCACTCTATCCTTTAGAGGGCTGGGGAGGTGGGTCAATGGGCTGGCACACGCACTTTGCATGGGGAAGCTCCAGGTTCAATCTTTGACACCACAGGGTCTCCGAAGGCACTACTATCCATAGCTTAAGAAAAGGTGTTCATCGTCAGCACCCCCTTCAACCTGGGGGTGCACACATAGAGAGTAAAAGTTAGATCTGGGAAGAGCCATGAGAGAAGTGCTTCACCCTGATCCTTAAAATGAGTGGGAGGCCCCCGGAGCAGGGTACTCTGGGTGTTAGGTTTGAAGTCTGGCCCAGCAGGCAGAGGACAAGGACCAGATGGGTTGATTTGCTTAGTGACTTCTGCTGCAGGCAGAGGGCTCGGCTTGTAGAAGACTGGAGTATACACTCCAAAGCACAGTGCTCAGGACATGGTCCCCATGGCCAAATCTAAAGGGATTGAGACATTATACCCAGCACCCAGGTGGCTCATGCCTTTGTTTTCCTATCCAAGGATGATTTTCCGGCTTTCCACACCAGCCCAGCTCTCTTCTTACTGCCTGTCATTTCACAGAAGGTCATCTGGACAGAGCCTTATCTGGAGGCAGAAACTATAGGCTCTGGGCTTGGGTGTATTTACACGGGGGATGTAAATTCAACAAACCCATCTCTACTGCACACACAAGGCTTTCTCAGCAATTTCCAACTTGTTTGCACCAACTGAATGTAAACCTGTGACTCTCCCAGTTGGAGGCAGTCACTTGAGCTGAAGGTAGGTTTCGCAGCCGAGACTGGGGAGGGTTGTCAGATGGAAAGTGTGAAAATTTCCATCATGCATTTTTCCAGGCCGGATTCTGTTGTGTAGGTAGCATCAGGACCTCCTTTGGCTTGAATACAAAAGAAGATCCATCCGTTTGCCTTGGAGACCAGGGGATTTGCTGGAGGGGGTGGAACCTGGACCGTGGGGTTCCCGAGAGCACATTGCCATCTGTTCATTTCAGGATAAGGCGCGTGAGCAGGAACTTGTACAGACCCTGCTCTGTGCTGCAGGTGCCAGGCAAACAGGACAGGCCTGACCACCTGAGAGGAGTGATGGAGAGATGAGCAAGCAACTCCCCAAAGCGTGACCACTGCTCAGCGTGCTCGACAGCTGTGCGGAGTGCGCAGGGACTCGGGTGTGTGACTCTGACTAAGTCATGCCTTTTCATTGGCCATCATTCTCTCTGCTGAGAGTTGTGTCCAGCAGGGAGAGGCTAAGTTTTTGCCTGAGTTTTTGCTTAAGAAATAGCCGCCAGGCTTGCACTTCAAGCCTGTGTTCTCCCTTAAACATGTATCTCCTTCCTTGTTTCTGTTTCTTTGCTTGCTTATTTCCACTCTGGAAAAGCCCTCTCAAACATATACTTCTCCCTCTGTCTTCCCTCACATATTTCTAAATAAATTTCAATGAAAAGCTATCTTGCTTCACCAGAAAGAGAGAAAGAAAATAAAGAAAGAAGGGAAGGAAGGAAGGAAGCAAAGAGTAAGAGTCAGACCAATAATCCAATGGGCTTGCATGCAGCTGACCTGGCTTGCTTTGATCCCTGGTTTCCTATAGGTCCCCATGCCAGGAGTGACTCCTGAGCACAGAGCCAGGATTAAATCTTGAACACCACCAGATGTGGCCTCAAAACCCAAACACTTCTCCACCAAAAAAGAAGATAGAATGAGTGTGTGAGTGTGTGTGTGTGTGTGTGTGTGTGTGTGAGAGAGAGAGAGAGAGAGAGAGAGAGAGAGGAGACGGGAAGGAAGGAAGGAAGGAAGGAAGGAAGGAAGGAAGGAAGGAAGGAAGGAAGGAAGGAAGGAAGGAAGGAAGGAAGGAAGGAAGGAAGGAAGGAAGGGAGGGAGGGAAGGAATAGCCTCTGAAAGCTGAAAGAGCTGGGAATCCTTCTCAGTGGAGAGCTGCTATGAAAGGTGTTCCTTAGCCACATGGAACACAAGCCAAGGGCAATTTTACCTCTAGGGGGCTGGAGCGATAGCACAGCGGTTGGGCGTTCGCCTTTCACATGGCCAACCTAGTTTGATTCGTCCGCCCCTCTCAGAGAGCCTGGCAAACTACCAAGAGTATCGATCCCGCGTGCAGAGCCTGGCAAGCTACCCATGGCATATTGGATATGCCAAAAACAGTAACAATAAGTCTCTCAATGAGAGACATTACTGGTGCCCGCTCGAACAAATCGATGAGCAACAGGGTGACAGTGACAGGGTCAGATCAGAGAACAAAACAGGCATCAAGCCCCACCCACCCACCCCCACACACATAGATACACCATTCTTATTACCGAATTGACACAGCTTCCCCTGTGCTCTGAGGGGACCAGAGAGATGAGAGCACCTGTCACTTTACCTAAGATGCTGTTACTCAGCATCACTCCTTGTAAGATGTTCAGAATACTAAGCTTTATTATTTTTCTTACTACTCCTATTTCTGGAGGGAAAAAACACCTCTATAAAACCCAGCAACAACAACAAATGCACAACATACTACTATGTCTGGAATACTTATTATGTTCCAGGTGCAGTTCTAACTACTTTGCAAACAACATGACATTTCCTGCCCCTCCCAATGAAGTTACCTACTATTATTCTCACCGTTTTACAATGAAATCAGAAAGAAGACCAAGCAGATTGCATGCTTTGACCAGTCCTGGTGGGCAGGCAGTACTGGGCACAGCATACTGATTTCATCTCTAGCCTGCCCCTCACTACACCAGCTGAGAGAATATGACACCAGACTGCACGGGTCTGGTGTGCAGCCTGATCACCAGTCTGATCACCAATGAACTGGTGCGTCTGTCCTAACAAATGTCTATGCCTTATGGAATGGGCTTTCTGTTGGGGACATAACATTTTTGTGTGTTTTCATAATCTATTTTGTACAAACACGTCTGTTTGATTTGTATGAAGTATCCACAGAATATTCATAATAAAGTAAGACATAGCCATTTTGATGCGTTAGGATCTGGGGGCAGGATCAGCAGGGAGGAGTGATTGAGGTAGCGTTTGGGCAAGAGGCATGATCTAACCAACGATGGAAGGAGTTCCAGATGGTCCTAAAAGAGGAAAAGAAAGGAGAGAACAACGGGTTAAGGAAAGAACGGGGGGTGTTTTCCCAGGAAAATGCCCAAAGAGACTAGGAAATGATGGCCGGCTTGTTGATAAAAGGGCGATTCCAAGGAACATCCATAGGCTGTATGTGAATGGGCGTTGGGGTGGAGGGGCGTGTAGAAAGAGATTCTTTTTCCAGCCTATGAGCCTTGGTCTAAAACCTGCTGATTTCCCAAGGGGAGAGGATGCAGCTTGATTAAACCCAAGGAGACAGGTGAGAACTCCAGTCACCTTCTAAATAAATATCTCCCAAAGCATTGTTGTGTGTTATTGGTGATTTCCAAGATGACTTTGGGTGGCTCCCTGATGAACCCTAAAGAATCCAACAGCTTTTGCATTTATTGTTAGAGTTGATATTTATTTACAACAAAGTGAGGGAAAGAGATGGCAAGTGAATACATAATTTAAAAATTGGGCTTTCCTTTTATATAGTTTCCTTTTCGATGCAACATTTGTAAGCAAGGTGGGGGAGAAGTTTGATTTAAAGGATTACTGAACAGAATTAAATTATATCCCAGGTGGCAAAAATCATGAAGGATGGGAGTGAGACATTTAGTTTCAAGAGCTGCTCCCCCCGCCCCGCTATCCCCCCCCATTTTAAGGGATCAGCTGTTTGCCTTGCTCAGAGCTCTTTTGTGCCTTGCCTGTCTTGCAGACCCGGTGCATGGTCCACAGAATGTGGAGATCGTGGACATCCGAGCCCGACAGCTGACCCTGCAGTGGGAGCCCTTTGGCTATGCGGTGACCCGCTGCCACAGCTACAACCTCACGGTTCAGTACCAGTACGTGTTCAACCAGCAGCAGTACGAGGCCGAAGAGGTGATTCAGACCTCCTCCCACTACACCCTGCGTGGCCTCCGTCCTTTCATGACCATCCGGCTGCGCCTCTTGCTGTCCAACCCCGAGGGCCGGATGGAGAGCGAGGAGCTGGTGGTTCAGACGGAAGAGGACGGTGAGTTTATTTGAGAACCGTAGGCCTGCTCTTGGGTGCTTGCCTATCATGGGGGAGGTTGCCCCAACTGCTTAAATCTCCCATTCTCTCTCAGCCTCAATTTTCCCAAATCTTTTCTCCAGGGCCAGGCCGGCTGTGCATGGCCCCACCTCCAGGGGGCGCTGTGCACACAGACAGTGCCAGCTACTTCACAGACATGCAGGCACATTAACCACCACCTCCCTCTTCTCACTTCATCCCACCTTCAGTTCTCCACATTTCATCACCACAAGCCTCTTAAAAAAGTCAAAATCTATGGAGTTTGGAATTGGATAATTCTGCACGGCATTAGAATCAGAAAATGCACAGGAAGAGCTTAGATGAACATTGAATGCAATATCCAGAAATACAGACTCAATAGGATGGATAGTCTATAGGCATTTTGAACCCAGACTATTTTTCTTTTTTAAAAAATTTTATTGAATCACCATGAGATAGTTACAAGCTTTCATGTTTGGGTTACAATCACACAATGATCAAATACCTATCCCTCCACCAGTGCACATTCCCCACCACCAATATCCCCGGTATCCCCCCCCCACATTCCCACCCTCCCCCTGACTCCATGGCAGACAATATTCTCTGAGGATCCTTTGAATTTCTTTAGTTTCTGTTGTTATGTCCCCCTTTTCATTTATGATTCGGTTTATTAGGGTTTTCTCTCTCCCCCTTTTTTTGGTGAGTCTTGCTAGAGGTTTATTGAACTTGTTTATTTTTCTCAAAAAACCAGCTCTTGGTTTCATTGATCTTTTGGATTGTTTTTGGGTTTCCATCTCATTAATTTCTGCTCTGAGTTTTATTATTTCCTTCCTCCTGTTTGGATTGGGCTCTTTTTGTTGGCCATTCCCCAAGCTCTTAAGCTGTGAGGTTAGATTACTTATGTGGGCTCATTCCTCCTTCTTGAGGATGCTTGTAGAACTTTCTTCTTAACACAGCTTTTGCTGTGTTTTGGTAACTCGTGTCCTCATTTTCATTCATTTCTAGAAATCTTTTGATTTTCTCTTTGATTTCCTTTCTAAGCCATTGTCCAATAGTGAGCTGTTTAATTTCCAGGTGTTTGATTTAGTATTCTGTTTGAGTGCATGATTTATTTCTAATATGAACGCATCGTGGTCTGAGAAGACCCTTGATACAATCCCTATGTTCTTAATTTTATGGAGGTATGTTTTGTGGCTCAGCACGTGGTCTATCGTGGAGAATGTTCCATGCACACTTGGGAAGAATGTGTATTCTGGGTCTGGAGCAATAGCACAGTGGGTAGGGCATTTGCCTTTCACGCGGCCAACCCGGGTTCGATTCCCAGCATCCCATATGGTCCCCTGAGCAATGCCAGGAGTAATTCCTGAGTGCAGAGCCAGGAGTAACTCCTGTACATCACCATGTGTGACCCAAAAAGCAAAAAAGTGAGAGAGAGAGAGAGAGAGAGAGAGAGAGAAGAATGTGTGTTCAGCTTTTTGAGAATGAAATGTCCTGTATATATCTACTAAGTCCCTTTCTTCCATTTCTTCCCTCAGATGAAGCATGTCCTTGCTAAGCTTGTGTTTGGTTGATCTATCAAGAGGTAATAAAGTGGTGTTGAAGTCTCCCCACTAGTATTGTGTTGATATTGATGTCTTTTTTCAAGTCTATGAGTAGTTATTTTAAATACTTTGCTGGTCTCTCATTAGGTGCATATATATTTAGTATGGTAAGTTCTTCCTGTTGCACAGATTCCTTGATCAATAAGAAATGACCTTCAATGTCCCCTGTGACCTTCTTCAGTCTGATACTGATACTGTCCTCAGCAGCTGTTACTCTGTTGCTGAAGCCTTCCACTGAGTTTTTTAATTCACCTACCAGGTTTTGCAGGTCTGACATTTCCATTTGTAATTTTGTTTGCATTTTCCGTATTTCTACCTTCAAATCCTCTTGTATTTTATTGACATTGCTTTCCATTGTTTCTTTTAGCTCCCTAAGCTTCCTCAGTAGCTCCCTTCTAAATTCCCTGTCAGAAAGGTTGTCTAGCACTTCATTGCTGTTGGGGTCTTCTGGGCTAGCCTTTTCAATAAGTAAGCTTGGTGGGGTTCTGCGTTGCTTTGCCAATTGTGACCTATGTGGGTTAGCCCTTCACACTAACTGTTACTATTCTGCTTATGGTGCAGTATTAATCGAGGTGGACTTAATGAGTTATTGGCTAATGTGTTTCAGGTGGGGAAGCTTACCTAGAGAAAGTTCCAACTAAGTGGGTAACTTATGGTTCTTATGGGATATGGAGGGGGCAGAATTACTAGTGGCCATTTGACCGCGGCTCCAGGAAGGAGTCCTGATACGGGCCAGGTAGCTGTATGAATGAGCAGAGGGTGCCCAGAACATTGTAGCTTTGGGTGCCCGTGGTGTTACTCAATTTCTGTACCCCACAGATCAAAGATGAAAACCAGCTTCCCAGAGTCTAGTTAGAATCTTGGCTCTGGGAAGGAGCCCTGACATGGGCCAGGTACCTGTATGAATGAGCAGAGGGTTCCCAGAATGTTCAGACTATTTTTCTTAAAAGAACTGATCTCCTTGTCTACACTGACTTGACTCTCTGTGTCTGTCATCTCACTGAGTTGGAACTCAAAGTAAAGACCTGAAGTCAGCCCATCACCCCCATCACCTCTACGTTTGGACGGGGTTGCTTTCTGCAATTACCCTTCACACTGTGTCCCTGAATTTGAGAGTCCTCACATGGAAAGCATATGCAGACATGGTATTTTTTGCCCCTCACCCAGGCACTTCCTCCAGCTTGGAATCACTCTCTTACTTGCAAATTAGTTCAATTAGACTTGCAGGGTTTCCTCACACATCTTCCTCCAGGAAGCTTTCCCTAACTTCCCCCAGCCTCACTGAGTATTCCTTCCCAAGCAACCTCTGCATTTTGCATATAACTCCACCACAGGTTATCATGATTGTGGGTGGAAGAGGCTAGAACCAGCAACTTTGAGGATTCCTCTAGGAAACACTCCTTCCTGGATGCCTTTTGCTCTCCCGTGCAGCTCAGCTATCTCTTGCCTTGTGAAGTATCTCGAGTTATGAGGTAAATTAAAGAAGTTTTCCCAGGAAAGACCATGAAACTCATGGGAAAGGCAGGTCAGCAGAGGGAAGAAGCCAAGGTACAATGTCAGGCCAAGTTTAGATTGGGGTTGGGCTGGGATGGGGAGAAGACTTCAATCAACTGGAAACCTCCTCAGCGTAGCTGCATGAGCTCTTGCTCCAAATCCTAAGAGGGAACTTCCAGCCTGGGGGTAGGGAAGGACACTTAGGTAGTAATCCTTAGATACTTTGGGCTCTTAGCACTATAAGCCTGAGGAGCACCAAGTAGCATAAAGGGGTCAGCAAGGTATCTCAGTGGTAGAGCATATATTTCAGGCAGAGTATTCTCTGTGCAAATGTATGTTGTACTGTTGTCTCACAGAAAAAGGGGGATGCATCCAAGTCCCCTAGGAGATGAGACAAGCATGCCAGCCTCTGTCCCTGATCCCTGATCGTCATTTTCCCAAGGCCCATCCTAGAGCTGCAGGGATCATACAACCTACCTTCTAAGCAAGCCCTGCCTTACCTCCATTAAGTCTATCCTGTCACCCCTCATTACTGCCTCTGCAGGTTGGGAACTGCAGTGGGGTCCCAGCTGCTGTCAGCAGGGCTCCTGCCTGCCTTGCAGTGCATCCCAGGCCTCTAGCAGGGCTGTCCCTATCCACCTCATTGGCACCCAGGCCACCTGCAATTTCTGCTTCCTGTGAGTCCAAATCTGCACTCAGGGAAGCTGGCTCTGCAGCCAGGTGTGACTCGGACAAGTGGTCAAACCTGCCCAGTCTTGGTCTCCTCATCTGCTGAGATGACCACCTCCTGGATTTCTGTGCTCATGAAAGCCACGGTCTAGAAAACAATTGGAACAATGCTGAGCAGATTGTTATGTTTTCTTAAAATGCAGTTGCTACGTGTGTACCTCCATCAGGAAAAGCATAGAAAAGTCTATGAACCCAGAATCCTCAACACAAATAAGCCAGAAAGCTCTCTGGGGTGCCAGGAAGCCTGGTCAGGCTCTGCCACCCAGATTCAGTGACCAAGGAAAATCACAGATGCTGCTCTCCAGTGCAGTGATGTGGCTGGGGCTGGGGCGTGGTTTGCGGAAACCTGTGTGTGGGAAGCTCCTCATTCTCTTAAATAAAGAGGCACAGCTGACAGCACCTGAACAGGGAGCATTTGTGAGCTCCAAGAGTGAATTCAACCAGCAGAGCCCAGGGCACTTTTAATTCTTTCTTATTCCTGGAGATTTTGCCTGTCTCAGGTTTCCTACACACACACACACACACACACACACACACACACACACACACACACACACACACACACAGAGCCAATCCCAAATCCCATCTGTAAAGCATGCCCTAACCTCTTGTCACCAAGGGGGTAAAAAAAAAAATCACAAAACCTTTATCACAATGTGACAGTAGCAATGCTTTGAAATTAAATTTTAATTAACATTCATTAATAAAGCATAAATTCTTACTCTACTGAGAAATGCGGACGTTATCACATTAAAAACCACATCATACCCATCAAACATGATCTTGGCGCCCTGTCCCTTAGCAACACTGAGTTCACCCAGATTACTGGCATCCTCTGTCCACCAGGATGAGGGCAAATTCCTACCCCCAAAGAGGGGAGAGACCTTTTATCTCTTACATAGGGAGTTCATCACCCAAGGTCAAATGGGTGAAGAAGGGCTTTGGCCGGCTGATTAACTGAACCCCTCAGGGAGCCAGACAGCAGCCTCGATTGAGCTGACTGGTTCCTGCTGCTTTTGTCCCTGCTGCAAAATTGTCTTCTGAGGAGTTTGGAGAATGTGTCATTTCAGCACCCAGGTGCTTTAGAATGGACCCCTGGTGGGAGAGGCTTGGCCTCTCAGCCCTTCACTGCTTCTGCAAGCAACTATTGAGACAAGACTACAGGGTTCTTTATTTTCATGAATCTCAAAGCAAAACCCCAGCTTTCTGACAGAATGCCTCCCTCTGCCTTTAACCAGAACACGGTCAAGACCAGTCAGGAAAGCAGAATACAGTCTATATGACCTTGAAGGGCAAAAGCAACCTGGGGGAAGGTTTTGCTCTGGCTACCAATTCATGAGCACCTACAGTGTCTTGTTGGGGTACTCGGGGGGTCTGGTGTAGCTCACGACTCCTATCCAAATGCATTTGAGTCATTGCTCAATTTGAGAGAGATTTCAAAGCTATAGAAAAATGAAAAGAATAGCATAAGGAAGGCTTAGAAACTCCTCCCCCACATCCACCATTTGCTAATGTTTTGTTGTATTTTCCTTTCATGTTGATGGAAGATACATATAATGGAAATACCATATATAAGATACACACACATATATATGTACACATGTACACACATACCTCTTGAAGAGTCCGGCAAGCTACTGAGAGTATCCTGCCCACAAGGGCAGAACCTGGCAAGCTACCCGTGGCATATTCGATATGCCAAAAACAGTCACAATAGGTCTCATTCCCCTGACTCTGAAAAAGCCTCCAATGAGAGGCTGCTAAAATCTCAGGGCTGAGAGGAATAGAGATGTTACTGGTGCCTGTTCTAATAAATCGACAAGAAAATGGGATGACAATGATAGTGATACACATATAAGAAAGCATGGAGTGTTTTTTTTATTAATTTTTATTGAGTCACCATGTGGAAAGTTACAAAGTTTTCAGGTTTAAATCTCAGTTATACAATGCTCAAAGACCCATCCCTTCACCAGTGCACATATTCCACCACCAAGAATCCCAGTATAGCTCCACCCCGCACCCCCACACCCCTAACCCCCCCATGCCCCTAGCCCCCCCCACCCTTAGCCCCCCGCCTGTGTAATTAATAAATTTCACTTTACTTTCACTTTGATTGCATTCAATATTTCAACAAAACTCACCATTATTGTTTGGAGAGTCTCTCCCCTAAAGTCAGACCTGCTGAAAAGGAAGCATTAGATAATTTGTTTGCATGGAGTGTTTTTAACTGTTTGGAAAGTAGGCATGACTCCTGATCCCCATCCCTGTCATGTAGAAGACTGAAGTTTCTCCAGAACCTCCTACTTGCTCCTCATAGACCTCAGAACATCTAAGAAAGTTACCAGCGGCCTAGAGTGATAATACAGCAGATAGGCCCTTACCTTGCACACAGGTGACAGGGCACCTCACATGGTCCTCTGAGCTCTGCTGGGAGTGATCCCTCAGCCCAGAGCCAGGAGTAAGCCCTGAGCACTACTGGGTGACGCCAAAACAAACAAAAATTGACCTTGACTTTAAACCTATCAAATAGACAATTCACATCCACAGTTCCAATAATGTGATTTGATGTGATAAGTATCCAAACTCTCCCATATGAGGCCAGAAAAAGAGACATTGTTTGGCAAACGAAAGTCCGTGGGGTTGGGGATGGGTAATTCTCAAGTATCATCCACAATGCACATAATGCCAGGGAACTCTCCAATCACTCCGATGTGCTGGAACCGCCACCCCCCAGTCCCTCCCCCAGCCCCCCAGTGCCCCTTCCCCACGGGACACTTATTCTCATTATAAAGGAGCTCATTTGTCTGTACAGAGGGTTTTTTGAGGTCCTGTGGGTTCCCTATTCTATAAAAACTTCTCACTCAGGGCTGGAGCAATAATACAGTGGGGAGGGCATTTACCGTGCATATGGCCAACCCAGGTTCAAACCCTGGCATCCAATATGGTCCCCAAGCACTGCCAGGAGTAACCCCTGTGCATCGCTGGGTATGACCTCCCCCGCAAAACATTTGTCATTCAGTGGTTTTAGTACCCCTTGATGATCCTCACCTGAATCAACTGTTACAAAATGGTCATTTTTCAACCTACCCTTTCTTCTGTGTTTGTATTAGCATATTTTATGGAAAAGTTTTTCTCTCCTCATTCCCACCCTACTGAATTCTCAATCTTCTTTTTTTCACCCCCTGTGTAGTAAAATGCATTTCTGGGTTCATTCTCGTTGATGCTCATCGTTGTTCCAATGATGGCAGGTAGCTATCTCTTCTGGTTGGCAGCTGGTCCCATGGATCAGTTCTCATTTGGCTTCCTTGCTCCTGGCTTAACCAAATATTCTGGAGTATACTTGTAATATAAGTACTGGAGCAATAGCACTGCAGGTAGGTTGTTTGCCTTGCACACAGCCGACCCGGGTTCAATTCCTCCGTCCCTCTTGGAGATTCCAGCAAGCTACTGAGAGTATCCTGCCCACATGGCAGAGACTGACAAGCTACCTGTGGCGTATTTGATATGCCAAAAACAGTAACAAGTCTCACAATGGAGACGTTACTGGTGCCCCCTCAAGCGAATTGATGAACAACGGGACAACAGTGCTACAGTGCTACATAATCATACTATCTCTGCCCTGACCTGAAGTCTACCACTTACCCAAGGATTTCTTTTTATCTGCAGTGCTGAGTGGTATTTGGTATACAGAGCAGATGTCCTAAATACACCCAATAGGTCATATTGTCTTGAGGCACATCCAGTTTGGTAGGGCTAGGAAATATAATTAATCTGTTTTAAATCATAAGCTCATATTGATTCAACTCAACCCCTCCAGAATTTTTCTGGCCTTACCCTCACTCCATTCACATCTCTGTTCTTCCATAGTGACAACCTTGGTTACCAACAGCCACATCTCCTCACTGGTTTCATTCTACAATACACATGAAATAGTTTCAGAGTTATAATCCCAATACTCCCAAATAAATAAGAGATCCTCTACACTAGCTGGAAGTTTTAAACACGGTTCTTTTCAGTTTTGTCACCCCTCCAATCATCAAAATACCACATTCAAAGCTTCTTTCTTCTCCCTGGCATGCTTGCAATACTAAGTTGAAGCCCAATCAAGTTCCTTTGTTTCAGTGTTAAGTTTTGCCTTTTCCCCCATCTTTTACATTTAAATTTTATTGTTTTTTAGTCAAAACAGTTGCAAAGTTCAGAGTCAAGAATCTATACCAAAAAAAAAAAAAGGCACATCCAGAGGAGCCTTGTCACCTTCACTCTTCCCTGTTCTCTCTGCATCTGAAAAAGGATTATTTTGACTTATTGCAGAGTTATCTTTTCAAGGTTTGTTTTGCAAAAGAAAGAAAAAAATATTTTCTTTAGACTGGAACACACATCTAGCCTGACCTGGACCCGGGTTTGATCCCCAGCACTGCATAGCCTCCCAAGCTTTGCCAGGTAAAATAGTCATGGTGAACCCCAATACTGCTGGAGAGGAAACCCCCCAAAAATATTTTTCTTTTCCTTACCTCCTCCATAGAAAATGCATTATTGACATACTCTGCTTTTCCTATCTTTATTTACTTAATATATCCTGGACATGACCCCAAAGGGGTTTGCACAGATTTATGTTCTTTTTTGTTGCTGTTTGGAACTTCTTTTTATAGCCATGCCAGGGATTATTTCAGCTGAGTCCTGTAGAAACTCAGGCTGCTCTGTTACTTGTTATCAGAGCTGACACTGGAACAGAGAACTTGAGCATCTGTTGTTTGCTACTTATGTGATTTGGCTAGTCATGGACAGATACTCCTCTGTAGAACTTGTATAATTTTGCCTTTTTGCCAGCAGTGTAGATCCATTGAAATCTTTACACCAAATATTAATTTTCTTAGTTTCCAATAAGGAAATTTAGCCTCCCATGTAAAAATTATACAGAGAATAGATTTTACTTTACAAAATTACCTTGACAACATATGACTGATGTTTAATATGACTAATCACATATAGGCTGTCTGTATTATTTTCCTTTTACGCAGAAAATATATGTTAAATTTCGGGAGGACTAACTTATCTTAGGAGCGAACACCTGGATTTGATGTGCATTTAAATAAACTTAATGACTTGGTTTCTTGGGTTGCAGACAGGTTGGAGGAGGCTGCCTGTTGTGAGGGATGGGTATGTGTATGAGATACAAGACCAAACATCTGGAAAAGAAGAAAGTGCAAATAAAAATATGAGGCAGTAATAACAAAGCAGGAAGGAACACAGTTCAGGGTCATTTAAGCAAAAGGACTGATGTTATAGAGGAGGTACTCTGCTTTGAAGGCATCAGTTAATTAGAGCTCACTATCTTTTAGATGTTGAGAAAGATAACCTTGAGACTTCTAAAGGGTAGTGAAAAGGCAGTTGTGGTATCTGAGTGTCCACTTTGAGCTAAGCATAATGCCTTGATTCTTAATTTGTACCATCCACAAATACTCTGATGTAGATGCTTTGATAAAATTGTATGGAAGAGAAATCTGTGGTGCTCTCTAAAGAACCACTCCAAATATACCAAGTAAAAAATAGAACAGTCAATAAAAAATCTCTAAATCTTATTTATGATTTTTTTCTGTCATCTACTATACAGTTCTATGCAGTCAAAATCTCCCTAACACACTCTCTCTGTTTTATTAGATCCTATAGAATTATCATCTCAAATACCTCCCTTTGTACACATGCATAATATGTGCATGTTGTATGTGAGTATAGTGTAATATATTTTGTTCTGCATGTGGTAAGTGCTTATTACTTATTGAATCTATGAATATATGACATCAAATCCCAGGCCTTTTTCATAATGTTATGGAGCCCTTTTTATGTTCACGACTTAAAAAAGTGTAAGTTAGGCTATTACCCTCTTCTCAAAACCAGCCCTCTCAAATAGCTCCCAAAGTTTCCTATTATCCTCTTGCTCTTCAGTAAAACCTGTCACTATCCTGCAAAGGAAAAGAAAGGTAAGGGTTCATAGTAATACATTTATTTATGTTATCTATAAAGCCAACTCATCCTGGCTTGCTATAACTTACCATTAGCCTCTTTCAGCATCTGAGTTCACTAACACCCAATTCATTGCTTGAAATGGACCACTGTGGAGATATTTACACCGATGAATTGGACAGCCACCTTAGTATTGTGCTTGGTTTAGTTTTCCTGGAAAGCGAGCTATGAAATATTTACTAACACTTCACTATATAGTTCTAATAAAATGTTGTATTAGATATCTTAAGATGTAAACATTTGTACAGAAGGAAAAACATCCAACAAGACTGGAAAACACAAGTGAAACCAAACAGTCTAAATCCATCTTGGCTCCATAAAATTCACTTACAGTCTTATGTAGTGATGGTCTCTCCACCATTTTCAGATACCTTGCTTATGTTCAAAGTTAGTTTTGATTTTCTTTATAATGAATAGCAACTAACCAACTGACAAACGGGTGCATGGCACCTGGAGTGGTGTGACGAAGCATTTTTTTTAAAAGACCTGGAATAAGCAGGAAGGGCAGCTTCTGTTGAATCTGGGCGTGTGTGTGTGTGTGTGTGTGTGTGTGTGTGTGTGTGTGTGTGTGTGTGTTTTAAACCAACTAGAGACTTCTCACAACTATCCTCTGAGTTCACTCTTATCAGCCCCACTTTTCATACATGAGGATGGAGGCTAGAAAGGAGAAGAAAAGGAGAAAAGGAAACTTCCCTTGATCACATTCTTACCCTCCTTTTTGTTGAAATGAAAATTTCCCCTAAATTACCACCTGACTTTAAGGCACAAGAAAACATCTGGTTTAATTACAGTGAATTTACATGAACCTACTGACAAGAAGCACAGTTAAAATTAGCAATTTTAGTGTGCTTTTTTTTAAGGGAGTGAAATTATAAAGTAATTAACCTTTGTTGTAGAACTCTGTCAAAAGAAAGGAAAGTTCCATGCTGTTAGATAGAAGAAGAAATGAAATTGTGGAAAGGGAATCTGTGGATTCATTAAAGAATTATAAAGGGAAAAAAGAAGGGTAATGTGACACAGAATTAGGAGAGAAGACAAAAAGGAAATTTTTCTCTAAAAAGGCTTTTAACAATGAGTGAGGGAGCTGGAGAGGACCCAGTTACATGAAAAAAAAAAAAAAAAGAATGGAGTCTATGCCATTGTAAAGGATTTCCTGGCCTGTGGAGTTAGGAGTGGGAAGAGCTCGTGTTCTGGGGCTGAGACATTCAGGCTTTGTCCTCCATAAGTAGGAAGGCCTTGTAGCCTTCCGGAGCCCACATGCTTAGCAGGTGATGAGGAGGGGAGTGACTCAGAAAATACTTTGAAAACAGTGAGTCTAGACACTGCCCAGGCTCCACATCTTACATTTTAAGTGCAAATTTGCTTAAATTACCTGCATTCTGTACACCTTAGTGACCCCATTCATAAAATGGGGAATAATAGGCTAGAGTGATAGTATGGGATTTTAGTTTTGTCTTGTTTGGGGGTGACAGTCAGTACAGACAGACAGTAGTGCCCATGAATTACTCCTGGGGGGACTCAGGGAACCATAGCTGGTGCCAGGGATTGAACCCAGGTTGGCCACTTGCCTTACAAGTATCCACTGTACTATAGTATGAGGTTTAAGGTTCTTGCCTTGCCTGCAGTTCAGTTCAATCCATATGTGTTCCCCTGATCACCACCAGAAGTGATCCCTAAACACAGAGCTAGGAGTAAGCTCTGAACATTGCTGTGTCTGGTGCGTACGTGCGTGCGTGCGCGCGCACACACACACACACACACACACACACACAGGGGGGATGATACTAATGCTACCATTCAATATGGCACATTAACATGCAAGTTTATACATTAATCACTTATTCCAAGAGCTGGACTAAGTGGTACCGGGTCAATATCAGAAATAGCAGGCAGAATTTTCTATTTCATGAACTGAAATTGAACCTAAAGCTTCACATATATGCGCTATCCCTGAACAACATCCAGTGTTCACCAAACAGCTTTCTAATAAAGGGTAAAAATTAAGCTACCTTAATTTTTAAGGTTAAAAAAAGGCATCTATGTAAATATTCTATCATGAGCTGGGGGTGATTTTTCATAGATCTCTAATGACTCTGTAATCTCAATATTAAATATCTTACTCCCCATATAAATAAGTGTTTGGCAGTATTCCGGTAAAATTTTATTTACAAAACAAGCCTCTGATTTACCAAAACCAGAGATGGTTGATTCTTGATTGAAACTCATTCCTCTTATTATTTCCTCCATTCTCTTGACTTTAAAATCTATCATATGCTAATGATTTCTGCAATTAATATATCACCAAACCAGACTGCTCCCCTGCCCTTTAGAGTCATTTGTTCAAAGGCCTGCTGGCCCTACCCACCCAGATGGCCAGACTTGCTAATAAACCTCTTGGATTAAACATACTCAGAGCAGACACCCTTGGTCATCCCCTAACTAACACCAAATACATTTTCCCCAGAGTTACCTCTATCTAGGTTAATAGCAGTTCCATTTTATGAGTTGCTTGAGTCACAACCTTTGAGGACTCCTGTTTATCATAACCAGGGTTTCAGATTGCGCATCTTCAGGGAAGTTCCCCTTGCCCCCTGTTTTCTATAAATGGCAGCCCACTCCTTGCTATAAAGCAACAACCCAGCTCACTCCCCACCTCCCATTTGTCAGTCATTCCCTTCTCTTGACTCATTCTTCAATCCACAGCAAGACCTACCATTTCTCACAGCCCCTCCAACTCTGCTCACTCTTTGGTCCAAGTTCCTGTGATCTACCACCATGACTATGACAGCAATTCTGTAAATAGTTTGCAGTTCCCACTCAGCCTCAGCACCCTGTTCTCAAACCAACATCCAAAAATAACCATGGCTGTTAGAAAGCATATCACAACCTCTTCCTCTGCTCAGATCCTTCATGTTAAAAAGCTCAAGCCATCTCCAGAGTTCCTAAGGACCTGGATTCCCAATTTTGGCTGTTCGCTGGTCTCATCTTCTACCTCTGCTTCATTTTATATCCCATACATTGGTGTCCTCAAAGACACCAGGTGTATCTCTGCCTCAGGACCTTTACATTTCCATGACTTCTCACTAGAGTGCTTCCCCAACTCCATCCCCTGCAAATATACAGATTCATTCACAGCCTTCAGATATTTCTCAAAAGTTTTCTTTTCTAAAAAAATAAAGTTTTCTTTTCTAGAAATCTTCTTCAAGATCTGATACTCTCAAGATTGGGAGTCCCTAGCACCCTCTTCCCTACCCTAACTGAATATTTATCATTGATATATCACCTAATACTCTGATACATTGATACTCTGATCATCATCACTGTCATCACTGTCATCCCATTGCTCATTGATTTGCTTGAGCGGGCACCAGTAACATCTCCATTGTGAGACTTGTTACTGTTTTTGGCATATCAAATACGCTACAGGTAGCTTTCCAGGCTCTGCCGTGTGGGTGAGATACTCTCGGTAGCTTGCCAGACTCTCCCAAAGAGGCGAAGGAATCGAACCCGGGTCGGCCGCATACAAGGCAAATGCCCTACCCGCTGTGCTATTGCTCCAGCCCTGATTCTCTGATACATTGATATACTACTTGATACCTGACACTATCTGATACTCTACACCTCTTTCTTCCCCCTCTATCTTCTGAATATTCATCATTGGTGTACCACCGAGTTCTTGGATCATGAGCTATAGATTTCCGTTATACACCATGCAGACAGTGATTTGTTTTTCTGTTTTGTTTACTGGGACTACAAGCTCTTAAAGAAGTGCTGAGCAAGATAAAAGGCACCTGTTCTACATATTATTGAATGCCTGAATCTTGAGTTCAGAGAGACTAAACATATCTTTTAAATTATTTACCATTGAAATCAGGAGTTTATAGAAAGCTGTTTTGGATACTCAGTAGACTAAGAAAGGACCTAGCTACTTCATATACTCAGCAAGCATTGAGAAGTATGGTTTCTATGATTAGCAATATAACCTCATTCACTATGAATGAGATGAAATCAGGATACAGAAGAAAATAGTAATGATCCTATCTGATAATGCAAAAAAAAAAATCCAAATGGTGAAATCCAGACTGCTGCTAGAACAATTGTCTAAGAATGTGGTGAGACCACACAGAAAATGTCTTTGTGCCAGGCACTTTGATAAGCACTTTAATATGATGGATTCCCACAACGTCTGTAAGTAGGTGCTCTTTCCCCGTTTCTTGAAAGTAAAGAAATTCAAGCACAGAAAGGTGAAGTCACTTAGGTCAACATCTACAGCAGGGGAACATCGGCCACACAGCCATCGAGCCTGGGTCAGCAATGGTCTCTATCTGCTCCCACTGACCCTCTAGCCTGCCTGAGACTTCTTCTTCAAGATGGAAGGCTGCTTGGTCCTTTTAAATAGCCTCTCCAAAGAAACAGACCAAAAGGCCTTCGAAATAGCCCTGAGAACTGTATGAAGATGCCATACCTTGGATTTCAATGGGGAGAAGAGGTAATCTGTCTGTAATTTCATTAAAAGTAGCCCTTCCTCCACCCATAGGACCACAGGGAGAAGGGACTTCTGAGCCCCGACTCCATTAATACCCTCAAAATACTCATGAAGTGAAGGCAAGGGTGGGTCATGGAGTCGTGATGGGAGTGATGTCAGGAGAGCCCTATGCTGTGAGCCTCTTCAGATGGCTGTCAGCACAGCAGAGGAACTGCTCACTCCGAACCCGTGGGTGGTAAATAAGGAAAGGAAAGATGCAGAGATACTTCCCTTGGGAAAAGATACTCAACTGGGAAAAGGAAGGGGCCAGCTGGTATCCTCAGGCTGCCCCTCCCCCAAAAAAAAACCCACTAAAATAGTCCCTTAGTTCTGCAAAAAAAAACTTGACATTTCCTACTGTTTCCCTTCCCTAACCTCCTCCTGTACCCTGACCCCTCTAGGCAAGAGACCCCCCAACTTGGCGGTGGGGGTGGGCACATCTCAAGCCTTTCGTTTCCCTCTAGGTTAGAAATATTTCAGACAAGGAACCATGTAATGACCAACAGAACTGTTACTGGTGGTGGTTCTCTGGGTGGCTTATGTGAAGTGGGGAGGAAGTGTTGGCAACCTCCTGAAGGAAACCTACCACTTCTCTCTCTACACACCCAGGGAAGCACCTGGGAGATTCAGGACTATTGAAAGTCTGCTATGAGCCCCTGTAGTGCACAGATACTTGTGTTCCATCAGCCCCACGAAGGCACCTTTCAAGTTGAGCTTGGAGTCCACATGTTCTCCCAGATATGGGAGATAACCCCTGTCTCCTCATGCCTCAGTGGTCCAGGGACTCGTGTTGGGGCAAGGAATTGCTCTTTGCAGGAGAGGAAAGTCATTCCTAATTTTACTCAGGCCTTTTGGGTTCATTGCTTTTCTCTCACAGGAAAGAATTTCAGAAGTTGATGAATAATGAAATATAACAAGTTTATTGGGGAAGTAAAGGGGGGAAGGAGAGGGCAAGATTAAGATATATGCTCAAGAGAGAGCACAGCTTCTCCAGAACCTGGGAAACCAAGAGTGCACATCTCAGGTGGAGATGCAGGATGCCCCCCAACTCCCTCCCAGAGTGGGGAGGCCCCTAAAGCATGAAAGTACATGTCTTGGGAGTGGAAATGAAAGGGCCACGTCCCCTGGTAGCCAGGGTGCAGGCAGCATGGGCTGCCAAGTTAACTTAAGTACACTTTCCCCAAAATGCACCCCCCCCCAAGTCCAAATCCATTGCTAAGGTGCTTGCCAAGAGGGGAAGTTTGGAACAGTTGATGGTCTTCCTTGCATGTCCTTTCAGAGCTGGAGCCTCTCCCCCTAGGGGACCCAGACACTTCACCTGTCAGGGACTCATCTGTGTGTAGGACAAATCAGTGGCTTTCCAGACTCCTGGAAAGGGTTCTTTTTCTCAAAGGCCTCCATGGTTTGTGGCTGTATGGGCTTCTGGCAATTTCCCTCAGTAAACATTACCACAGGCCTCCTATTTTCCTGCCTGCAACACTACCCACCAAATTAGAGACTCTAAGGGAAGGGAAGGATGCATAAGAGCAGGCCACCAGGCACATGTGCACCTGCCTCCATCCTTCTTAAGGAGAACTAGTCTGATCATACAAAGCAACTCTTCCTTTAAAATGACAGCAAGAAACAAAATCTAAAAACAGAAGAGGTGCCCAATTTCTCAATAGGAAAGAAGTGCTAAGGTAGAACATATCCATGGATTAGAAGTTAATAATGAGATATAGTGTGGCAGAAGAACTGAAGCACTTTTCATTGTACTGTTGATTTTCTCTAATAAAACCTAGCATTGTTAGGAATATATATTTAAGAAATAAAAAACATAGACAAAAGCAAGGTCTGATTATGATGATGTTAGAAAAGGGGTTATCTTTGGGAGGGTATGGAATTAGGTTTGAATAAAACAATGAGATTTATATTTGTTTCAGATACCACTATGGGGGTTATTTTACAATAAAAAGATACAGTGAGGATACTAAATATTCTGCTATGTCAATAAATTCAGCACATATGCAATATAACAAAAATCCCTAGCAAAAGATTAAAAATGTAATGGAAGCATACTATAGGCAGTAGAGAAGTTGAATCAGAAATTTAAACTTTCCCCCACCAGTTGAGATGAGCTTGGAAGTACAGTGGAACCAACACTTAGCACACTGGCAACGTCAGTCTGATATACCCTTCTAGACTTCTGAAGGAAGAGAAATGCTCCTGTCTCATCTGATGACACCAGGTAACCTTGATAAGAAAAGCATACAAGCTTATTATGGGGAAAAATAAAGAAAATGAGATGCAACCTCCAAGCAAAAGTATTAGCAGACAATCCAGCACTCTTATATAATTAGGGAAGAATTAGTTTATTTCAGGAAATCAATATTGGTCCAACATTAGTAAATCCATTAATGTAACTCACTGCATTAACAAAGTTAGAAGGACAAAAGCATATCAGACTACAATAGACAGGGCAAAGCACCAGTTCAAAATTATTATGATTTAACAAGAAAGGAACACTTTATTCCTAGAATTCAGGTGGGAGGTGTGGAGAGGCACCTCTTATCGTGATAAAAGGTAACTGCAAGGAAATGACAAAATTATTTTTAAGGAGAAAACAATAAAGTTATCTTTAAAACTAGAAAATATAGATGCTTGTTATTATCTCCAGTTGACATTATATCAGTGGTCCTGGTAGAGGACAAGGAAATTAAATAAATAATTCAAGGGATTGGAAAAGAACAAAACTAATATTAACTGTAAATCTTCTGATTATTTACATAGAAAACCTGAAGGAATTCAGACACAGGTGGTTAAAATTAGTAAGACAGTATAGCATGTGTGACAAAGCATTAAAAAGGTGCTTTCTGCATTACTATTCACTCAAAAAGCATAAGGTATGTTTTTAACATAATCTTTATGGTTTCCGTAAAATAGAGTATTTAGGATAATATAACAAAACCCATTTCCAGATATATGATATATCAAAAATATGTAAAACCTTAAAAGGTATTAAAGAAAGCCAAGTCAATGCTTTGGGAGGAAGAGCCTGATACTATAAAGATATAATGCAAAAAGAGATCATCTGTCTCCAAACTGATCTATGCTTCATAAATTCCAATCCAAAAGTAATCAGACGATTTCTAAAAATCAGCAAGCTAATTCTAATATCTATGTGTAAGGAGAAAAAGCCAGAATATCAAGGCAATCATGAATACTAAGTACAAAATTGTGGGTTGGGCCTTATAGATATCAAGACTTATAACAAATCTCAGTTCGTCTGTGGTAACGATATAGAGATAGCTCCCACAGAAAAATTGAACAGAGTATAGAGAACCTAAAAGTAGATCCAACTTGGAAAGGGATGAGCCACAGATAAGTGTTTTTCATTAAGTGGTTCAAGGAAGAAGAACGGAAAGTATATCTCTACTTCTTGCTTATAGGTCAAAATACAATTGCAGATGAATTAAAGACAGAAAAATGTTATGCTTTTTTTGTAGAAAGCATAACTTTAATGATTTTATTACCTTAGGGTAGATAAATTATCTCTTTTGCAAAATTGTCAGATTTTTTTTTTGGTTTATTCTTTGTGTTTTGGGCTTTATTTTACCCCAAGATAAGGATTCAGATGGAAGTGATTCAATTAGGCAGTGTTCAGGACTCCTATGGAAAGGAAGAAGTGAATTAGGGAAGATATATCACCTCTTGGGTGACTGGGTTGGAGGACATGTCACTCCAGGGCTCATGCAGGGCTCAGCATGGGCCCATGAACTCTTCTTCATAACAAGGTAACCGTAGAATGAGAGAGCATTTTAAAAGGATGAGTTTGCATTTTCTGGTTTTATAATTTCACTCAATTTTAAACTTTCATTTTCTTCTGATTCTTTTGCATATATTTTATGATTGTGTCAGTCCACAGTGGGTTAGCAATGTTAG
The DNA here is from genome assembly GCF_027595985.1 of Sorex araneus. Lineage (NCBI taxonomy): Eukaryota > Metazoa > Chordata > Mammalia > Eulipotyphla > Soricidae > Sorex > Sorex araneus. Next base: position 125,599,970 of record NC_073306.1, on the reverse strand, counting down.
TACTGCAATGACTAATGGTAGTAATAATAATTACACCAATATTCAATAAATTCTGGTGTTTGAGATTGCTCAAGAAGTATTGTGAGAACATGTCCCAGTTAACCCTGCCACTGAACGAGGAAATTGAGATCTTCATCCAACACCTGCTGTCTTCTATTGCTTGAATAATGTTTTGAGGGTGTTAGCCCTCCGGTAGCTCTTGTTTTCTCTGAGTAGAGATGATATTTGCTGTAGGTAGAGTATCAAATATTTTGCCAGAAGCATTATGAAATAGTATGTGGGTATAGGTGGAGAGGACACCAAGAGCATTTCTGCTAGTGTTTCCTTTTAAAAATTATATTTACTAATATGCAATTGATAAAAAATATGTTATGTTCAGTGGAACTATTTGATACTAGTTGTGAAATGGGTACCATAATCAAGGTCCCAGGAAAAGAAAGAAAGCACCAATAAATCCAATGCCACTAAAATGATGACCTTATTTGTCTAATGGCAATATAAAGAGAAAGGGGAAATGCAAAACAAAAGACTTTTGCATCAGATAGAGCTAACAAAAGTATGACTAACAAAGATATGCAACAAAACTTTACAAATCAATAAGAAATGTTATGTCCAACAAACATTAAAAGATACTTGGCCTCTTTAATTGTTAAGATTTTAAAAAAATAAAAGTAAGGAGCCAGGGAGATAGCATTTGAGTTAGGGTGCTTGCTTGTATGTAGTTGATTCTGGTTTGATCCCCAGAATTCCCCTAAGCACGTCACAAGTGATCTGGAGGTTGGATCCCAGAGCACTTCTGGATATTACCCAAACCTCCACTCTAAAAAAAGTAAAAAGTAATTAATTAAAACCTCATTTGAGTGTCATTTCCTAACAGCTAGTCTCAAATTTAAGAATTTGATCATACCAAGTTTTTTAAGGATGTGGAGACATAGTAGCTTCTAAAACATTGCTAGAGGGAATATAAATAGGGAGTATAAATAGCTATCACTGCTTTAGAAAATAATTGAGCATTACTCAGAGTGAAGACAGATGTGCTCCCAGTCTCTTTGTCCCATTCCTATGTATACCTTCATGAAATTGTGTACGTGTTCATTTGAATGCACATAACTGTTCATAGTAGTAATGGTCTAAGACAGCCTCATCAGAAAACAGCTCTAATGCCCAATGATAGTAGAATGGGGAAGTAAATGGAACTTTGTTCGTAGAATGAAGATAAATGAAATACTTGCATCGACTTGGATGAATTGCAAAGCAATGTTGAGGGACATGCAAATAATATGATAGAAACATTTATTTCCCTGCATATATAAAGAAAAGCAGCCCAAACAAAATTGTATTTGTCTTGGTGTAGATGCATATATATTTATAACTCCAAATAAAATTATGGAGAATTATTAATATAAAATGCAGATTAACATATGATTTTTTGAGAAAGGGATCAGTATGTGGGTGCACATATACTTTTTCAATGATATACTTAGAGTGAATTGTAGGCGTATGTTGTTTATTTCATAATTATTCATTAAACTGTATATTGATGGTATATACTTTTGCCTTATGTTTATTTCATAAGTAACATTTAAAACATGACATTTTATAAGTAAAATATAGTTCTAGGAATATAACTTATAAGAGATTTAAATAAATGTTTGAGTGGTATAGAAACACAATGAAAATTTGTCCCATATTACTGGTAGGACTCATTATAAGAATATATCATTTTCCCTTAAATAATTAAATAATGGACCTAAATAATAGTTTTGACAGAACATGGATGAAGTTTTATAAAATTATTCAGAAGTTTTTCTAGAATAAATGGACAGTAAGAGCCCAGAAAACTTGGCAAAAAAAATAATTAAAGAGTAGAACATTCTTATAAATATTAAAGCATGTTATACCAACACAACAGATAAATATTGTCAGGATCAAACCTTTGAGTCAGTAAAATAAAACAGAAAGCCACAGGACATTTACCCATATATAAAAAATATAACATGGTAGTAAAATGACATTTTAAATCATTAGGAAAAGGTTTGACCGACCAATTAATGGTCCAAGGAAAATTGTAAAGAATTGCAGTTAAATTTCTACATTGTCATATCTATAATGAATATGTATGTAAAATTAATATGAACGTAAAATGAATTCCAGATTAAAGTGATGAGAGTAAAATGGTGGGAATGAATCATAAAATAAATAGAAGAAAGTGCAGATTTCATCTGTTCTGGGGTGAGAGTTTGTTCTAAACTGCAACCCAGTGGCCTCCTTCCTCCAGTGAGATGCTGTGTCCATCTCCACACCAGAGACCCTTGACAGGAGCAGCGGCCTCTTCTCGCTGTTCCATTCACAGTCCATTTTTCAGTGAATAAAGCTTCTCATCTGTCCTAAATTCCTGGCGTAACTTCTCTTCCACTGCACCTTGGCAGCGGGTGCCCTTTCCTCCCACCCCATTTCTAGGAAAGCAGACAGTGGGACATCTTAATTCTTCCCTCCAAAGGACCTGCATATTTCCCCCCACAGAGCTGGGGATTTCTTTCCCCTGCTCCTGCTTTTTCAAGGATTCATCAATGTCACTATTTTCTTTCTCTTGTTCCTTCTCCTACCTTTCTTCCTGATTTTGGATTTTCCTGAGTTGCCTGTAATCAAGCCATATTCTCTCCTTTGACTTTTTGTTTTCTCTTAGTTGCTTCTTTATTTTCCACATACTGCACAGGCCAAACCATTTTCTTGTGTCACCACAGCCTCTTACCTACCTCCTGTTCTTCTCCACCAGTGACAAGGATGGCTTGGTATGCCATTGTGCTCTCTGAGTTACTCTTGTGTGAGTCACAATAATCTTGAAGACAGTAAATACAGTGTACAAAGTTAAGTTCGCTTCTTACTTCACTAGCCAGTCACAACTGTTGCTGTTAACCAGTCTCTCCATTCTCCTTAACTGCTAGGTAGCTCACCTTCCTGGTTTTGTCTAAAGATGTCCTCTCTCTGTATTTCTGTATCTGCGCCTCTCTGTGTCTCTGTCTCTGTCTGTCTCTGTCTCTGTCTGTCTGTCTCTGTCTCTCTGTCTGTCTCTCTGTGTCTGTGTCTGTCTGTCTGTCTCTCTCTCTCTGCCCTGCCCCATATTCCCTTGTTTTTATTGTTCAGATTGGACTTTGCCTTGGCTTAGTTCCTCTCCTGCTGTTTTATTCTCTACACTCTTGCTTCAGATGTGTTTCCAGTTTTCCAGTTTCCTGGTCTTCTATATCCAGCAGCCACTCTTGTTGGGTGTCTATCTATACAAACCTTAAGTACAGTCTGATGATGACCAAGTTTTCCAACAGGAGTCCTCCTCTAAGGTCTCCTCTGTGTGAGTCACACTCTCATCCATCCCAGTCATGTAAATCTGAAGAATTGAGACTTCCTTCACACATCTTCCTGCCTCACCTATTCAGCTAACCAGCTCACATCAGATTAGCACACCCAATTCTCCTGCATGGTCTGTATCTCTCTGCAGTATAATCCTCCTGATCCAACCACCACCATTTCTCCCAAAGATGGTTCTTTCCCTACTCTGCCTTCACAAAACTATCTACCACCTACTCTCCCTGACTTTGCCCCTCTTCAACATCTACTAATCTATCAATCCTAATTACTTTTCAGAGAGCCCGGCAAGCTACCGAGAGTATCTAGTCCGCACGGTGAAGCCTAGCAAGCTACCTGTGGCACATTCGATATGCCAAAAACAGTAACAAGTCTCACAATGGAGATGTTACTGATGCCCTCTCGAGCAAATCAATGACCTATGGGATGACAGTGACAGTGACCTTCTGCCTTTACTTCAGAACCCTAATAGCAACTTAAATAAGTTGATTGTGAATATTGTGATTTATTTACTGTGTCTCTATTTTCAGAACACAGGCTTTATCAGGGGTTTGATGCTATGTTTATTGGTCACTGCTGCATCTCTATTGTCCATCAGAGTCCCTTCATCATAGTAAATATTCGCAAATATTTGTAGAAAGAATAAATAAAGAAAAGTCATAAGAGTCTGGGCTATTTAGAATCTCCGGCATATCTAAAAGATTTAAACACAAATGAAAAACCAGCAAAAATATTTATAACCAATGCAAAAAAAAATTGTTCTTAAAAAAGAATGCAGTTGTAGGCCCTTAGAACAACAACGAACAACACGAAGAGCTATATAGGAAGAAAAACACAGAATGGAGAGAGCATGTTCATAAAATAATCAATGCAAATGGCCAATTAAACTGGAAAACAAACTGTACAATACAATAAGATACACACAGATATACACTTAATTTTTGAAAATAGTGTTACCAAGGTTTGGGAATAGCGTATTCATTCACTGGGAAGCCCAAAATGGTTCTAAATTTCTGGAAAGCAATCTGATTATATGTATCTAAAACCTTCAAAATAAAATAGCTTAGCTATTTTGACCCAAGAAATTAATTTCCAAGCATTTATCACAGGAGCATCGGTAGAGTTGCATACACACAGTCTTTTCTAAGAATGTTCATTGCAGTGTTACTAAAAATCAATCATGAGGAATTCACACCGATGTAGATGCCCAATAATAAAGCATCGGTGGAGTATAAAGGGCATATCCTGCTTCAAGCATCCATTAAAATGCATGGCCTCAAAGAACATTCTGGGATTATTTTTTGCCATTTGTTTGGTGATAAAAGAAAGTTGCTACACAATATGCACAGTTGCAGTTTAATTTTTAAAAATAAAATATGTATATTCATAAGCATAAAAATACTCAAAAATATTTCTGGGTGTAGAAATTATGAGTGATTTTGTTCTTTTCTCTTTTTTTAACCTTTTTTTGGTGTATCCTTAATATTCAACAAATCCTGTGTTATCATGTCCATAATGAGAAAAACTAAATATATTTTAATTTAACAATAGGGAACTGATTGCAACATATGGCCAAGGCTATATCTAGAGAGTTGAGCACCGTGATTAAGAGTATATGCTTTGAAGCTCACAGACAGGTGTTCAGTTCTCCCTTTACAACTTAAGAGCCATATGACCTTGAGCAAGTTACTTAATTCACTCAGCCTCTGTCCCCTTATCAGCACAAAGGAGATAATACATCCTGGGCTGAGCCGTTTCATGGCTTAAATGAAATAATATATGTAAAATTCTGATCAAAGAGTAAGTACTTAATAAGAGTACCTCTCTTAACAATGCCTAAAAAATAAATAGATAAGTGATGATTTACATGAATTCATGATTCCCTAGTGGTTTATAATGGAAAGTTTAGGGAGTGGCTTATTTTATGGTTCTACATCTCCCAATAGTTGTAATGGCATTGGAATCCAGAAGGAGGATGTTGGCAGGGATGCTCAGAAAAGGGTATTCTCCTGGGGCAAAATGATGGCATTGATCACTCATTTGCCTATTTTCCTGCCCTGTAAATGTATCTTAAGTATCTGCCATATTGCAGACAATGAAGACTCAGCAGTAAGACAACCTGGCTGTTTTTGTTGGAAGGAGGCTTCTTATAGGATTTCTCCTTATAGGATTGTATTTTAAGCATATTTTTCCTGTTAGATTTAGAGAGTAGTCAGGAAACCAAAGATATACAACCTATAGTGGAAGAAAAGTTGCCGGTACAAGAAAAATGAGAGTGAAGCTTATTCTGCATCGCTTAGATATGATCCTAAGGCAGGAATCCCACCTGTGTTCAGAGCTGGGGGGTCTGCTGGTGTCCATTCCCTTCACAAGCATGGACTCACTCCATTTGTAGATGAAAAGCCATCAACCTTCGGGAAAGAGATTAGTAAGTGGTGACCCAAGGGTCAAATCCAGCAAGGGAGCCTTGATTTTAGAAATGAAATTGCATGAGAATATACAGCTGCACCTGTTCTTTTTCTGGATTATCATGTCCATTTTGTTTGTTTAGTTTATTTCAGGACAGAGTTAAACAGTTGCTCTGGATAAATTTTTTGCTCCTGTTCTTGTCCAAGGCAATAGGAATTGTGGATGGGAGAATGGACAGAATAGCAAGCTTATTTATATCATTTTCCTTTTGTAGTTCCAGGAGCTGTTCCTCTAGAATCTATCCAAGGGGGTCCATTTGAGGAGAAGATCTACATCCAATGGAAACCTCCCAATGAGACCAATGGAGTCATAACACTCTATGAGGTAAGCAGACCCCCATTACTGTGTCCACTGGATTTCCTTTGTTCTGTGTACGGCAGCCTAACCCTGCTGAGTTCCTACTGTGTTCTGAGTTCCACAGAGGTTATATGAGTAATTAAATCACAAATTACTCCAATTTTCTGGCACTATGGTGGAATAAAATCGCCAGAGAACTCAGTTGAGTTGTCCTGACAACCCCAATGACAAAGAAGATGGACTATCTCACACTTGAGATGATTATGGTGACTATTGATCTCTGCAAAGGAGTAAGGATTAGGGAGACAGGTAAAATGGGTTTTATAAAGTATCAAACCATAGTTTTGGCTCCTTTGGAAGCCTCCAAGTTTGCATGATGTGCATTCCATCCCTCTTTCCTCTGAGATTTGAAAACACCAACTGTCCTTCTCTCTTCTGGGGGTACACGATTCTCGAGCTTTAATGTTGCTCTGTGACCACAGTATGCTTTGCTGTCACCCAGGTGGCGGTGCTGAAGCCATCCCCTCAGAATTTGCAGTGACTGTTCCTATCAGCAATGGCAGAACATCTGCAGCCAGGAATGTCCCCACCAAGCTAACAAGAGGGGAATTCCTGAAAATTCTCCCAATGTGACTAAATTATTTAGAAGTCTATGGCAAGACAGAAACAAAGGCTGATACAGTTGAAGTCAGGTGCTGGGACAAGAACATGATGGCCTGTCATCCCACCCATTATATTCTGAGACCCTATAATTGATCTAGGGGGCTGGAGCGATAGCACAGTGGGTAGGACATTTGCCTTGCACACAGCTGACCTGGGTTCAATTCCTCCGTCCCTCTCGGAGAGCCTGGCAAGTTACCAAGAGTATCTTGCCCACACGGTGAAGCCTGGCAAGCTACCCATGGCTTATTCGATATGCTAAAAACAATAACAACAGTGTCACAATGGAGACATTACTGGTGCCTGCTTGAGCAAATTGATGAACAGAGGGATGACAGTGACAGTGATAATAGGTAAATGCAGCCTTGAAGAAGAAAAGGCCTGGAAGCTGACTCTGGAAAGACCGAGTCTAGATTCCTCAGTTCCATGACAATCTCAAATGAACTTTATCAAGTTTTCATCTCATAAAATCTCAGATTTTCATCTTTAAAATGGGAGAGGTAAGGGCTAGTTCAAGGTTCATCTAGGAACTTGAGGAGTAAAATGGTTTAAGTATCTCCAGGCTGAAATATGTTGCAGACCTAAGGAAGGAGGCCATGTACTGATGTTTCTTTGGGAAATGAGCATCTAGTGGGAGTGGGCATGGGGAAGAATATCCCACCATAAGAGAGGGGGAAAGTAATGCACAGAAGGAGGGGAAAAGCTGATGGACATATAAGCTCTTTTTTTTTAAGTAAGTAGATTTATTTGGAGGGTTTTAAGGTGTGGAGGGAGAGAGAGAGTAATGCACCCTAGAGAGAACCCGGGCTTCTCCAAGGGCGGAGAGAGCCCCTACACACATCCTAGCATTAGGTGCAGAAGCATGAAAGTACACATCTCAAGAGGGGAGATGGGGCGTCACATGCTCAGGCGCCACATGTGCTCAGCCACCTGTGCGCAAGCAGCACATCATGGGTTCGGGTAGCATATGTGCAAATATAAACTCTTGATAGAGAATTAGAGGCCCTCCGAACCATGAAGGAGGAGAAAAATACACAGCACCTTCAAGATGCTTAAGAAAACACCTTCAGAAATTGCCTTTTGTTACTAAACACAGCCTCTCTCCAGTGAGGAGAAAACTTGTGAGGCAGGAGAGATAGTAGAGTTAATGCATATACCTTGCATTTGACTTCTCCTGATTTGATTTGATCCCAGGAGTCACATGGTCCCCTGGGTAGTGCCTATTCCCACAGGGCCCCAGTAGATCTGCATCCTTGAGTCCTTCAGAGCAGACTTGCCTTTCCACCTTTGATATTTTAGAAAGCTTGGTTTAGTTTTTAGGACCACCATAGAAAGAGGAGCACAGATATCTATCCTGGGCCACAATGGGTGGGGGAAGATTTCTTCCTGGAGATGCTGCCATAGGAGGGAAGATATTCAGGCCAGTTCCCCTTACTTAGGATATGGTTAAGGACCTTGTTAAGTAAGAAATGGTCCAGAGACTCACCGAAGCAAAACACATCATTTCAAAGTTCCTATTCTGTATAAGACAGGGAGTAAGGCTCCACATTATAGAGATTTATGTTGCTTGGAACTGTTATGTAAAAGACTATCTATGCCAGATGTTTCAGACTTTTGGAATTCACAAACCAGTAACATTTCAAAAGGTTTGGGAAACCAACATAGAATGCTTTACCATCATTTATTAACATTTCATAAGAGACATCATTTCAAAAATATAGAAAGAATATAAGGTCAGAATAAAAAGCAATCCTTCAAATAGAATAAACATAGCTTTGTGAATAACTCAAACCATCTTATTTTTTTCTGAATTTCTTTGAATTCATAACAGACCCTTGTATCTTGGCAGTTGTACTTCTCTGTATTTGGAAACCACTGGCCATAGCACAGGAATTTCTAGCTCTAAACAGACATTTTTCCTTGGATGTGTTAGATTTTCCCTCTGGTGCAACAGTACATAGCACTGGGCTGTGCAATTATAGATTGGTGTTCTGTGATAACATGGTATAAATAGATTGAACTACAATATGGGTGCAAATAAAACTATGACTTAGATACCCTATTAGAACAATAGCTTTCTAAAGTTGAGAAACATTTTATGGTTCCCTCTTTGGGGTTCTGGGTAAAAAAGTGGGCCCACATCTGGACAGTAAACTCTTCTCATTTCTTTGGATTTTCAAAGACCAGATGCTAGGGGCATTGATATTTCCATCATGGACTCTATTAACAGTTCTGCTGAGGTACCTTCAAATAGTTTCTTGATTACTACTTGTCCTGTGATTACTGAGAACCATAGCAAGAAGACTACAGTAGGCTGACTTGTTGTGGCTCCTTTTGGGAAACAATCAAATCTCTTGCCTGATGCTCTGGAAGGAGTTAGTGAGGTCATGGGCTTGGATATTTGTATTTCAAGCATAAACATGACTATGGCCACGTGTCTCACAGCTAACAAGGTCAGAATGTTGATTTTTGAGGTCAGACATCTCAGTTCTGAATTCCAGCCCTGCCACTTAGTTCTTATGTACCCTTGGGTACGTCAAGTAACCTTGCATTCATATTTATTTATAAACATAAATATATGTTTAGCACTGTTTGACATTTATAAATAGAAGGAATAAATGTTCACTCTTATCGTTACATAATAATGAGGAAATTGAGACTCAGAGAGATGAAGTGGAAAGAGCAAGGGCTTTATAGCTGAGCAGACAAGTTCTTCTATCCCGAATTCAAGCACAAATGTCTTGACCTTGATCAGTGTGACTCATCGGATGACCCCATGGCATTTCATCAGAAAGGGTCAGAAATACAGCACCACTGGCTCCACCAGGCAAGAATAGCATCTACTTGAATAAGATCCTGGATGATACTCAAGGACATGAGATTTGAGAAGCACTTTCTTGGCACACTACTCTTTAGACAGTGCTCATAGATAGTAAAATAATTTGTCTTCCTGAGCAGAAAGAGGGGGTCCCCTCCATGTTGTGCCTTGACCCAATCCTGCTCTAAACAGTACTCAGGAAATCCTGCTTTGTAGAGACATTTATAGCTGAGTAGTAGGTATTTGTGAAGCAATTACTAAATATAATGGTAGGAGACCAATTTAATATTCAGAACCAAGTTCTGGTTGTAATTTCTAGAGGAAAACCCATAAATTATGATTAAGCCTCTTCTGATCTCAGGAAAAGTATAATTTTGGAAAAGAGAGTACGGTGGTTCAGGGACAATGCAGTCGACCCCAGTTCAATATCTGGCACACCTGGTTCCCTAAGCATCACCAGATCCAGCCCTGACGTCCTTGAGTATTGATGTGAGTCCATGAGGGCTCCTGAGCACATTGGGTGGCCCAAATCATCCCCAGCACATCCTCATGCCCTTTCATTGACCCACTGACCGACCTAGTTAGCTAAGAATTGCTGAGAGTGAACCTCTGGAACTCCCAAGCTCCACTTTGAAGAATCTCCCAATTTTTTAAAATAAAAAACATTATAATTTTGAGACAAAGAAAAATAGGGATATGAAAAAATGGAAGCGAAATCTAGGATTGTATCTTCAAGTACATCCCTATGTACCTTTAGACTCAGCTAAATCAAAATTCTAAAATGGGGAGAGGGTAATGTCTATAAACTTTCTAAATATTGTTAAACAGAGCAGGTAAAACAAGTGTTGTCAGATTAAATTCCTCCCAAATGATCTCAAGTCACAACCTCTGTGTCTACTTTTGGACAGTTCTGTCCCCACTTTTGGACAGTTCTGTCCCCAATATTTAGATGGCTTTCATTAAGTCCTGGACTGTTTCTGGTCTTCCATCTCCTTTTTGTGAAAGTATGACATTATCAAACTATCCCAGACTTCAACTAAGTAGGAATCAAGGACAAAGCGTCCATGTCAGTCCTACAAAACTATAGTTAGTGCTTCATTTTGGAGTTGCTCTGCTGTTGAACCTTTGATTGTGATCAAAGGCATCAAAGGCAAAGCAGAGATGTCACTGAAGGAACAGTAGCTAGTGCAAAGGCCCTGGGATGGAATGGCTGTGGCATATTTGGCGAAGAGGAAGGAGGCCAGAGTCAGAGAAGTTGTCAGATCAGTGGGAAGACCATATGGGTGAGCAGAGCAACTTATGCAGGGCTCCTGGAGTTTACTTTTATTCTGGAACAAATAGAAAGTGCTAGAATAGTTTAAGAAGAGGGATAGATGAATCAGTTCTTTTTATATTCTTTAAAATGAACACTGTTTGAGTGTGGCGAATGAACTGTAGGTACGTAAACATCTTAGGAACATCTATAGAATGTTCTAGAAGACAAGGGTATCACAATGAGAGTAGGGCTAATTATTGAAAGACCTTGTTCCCAGGTTGGACACATGAAAATGTGCCTATATAAACCTTTTCCCTGCTCGCCTGGCTTGGGAAAGCTTCCTTGCATTCAGAGTACTAGTTCTGAGTTTTCTGAAACCCCCGAGTTTGCATTCTGGCTCTCTTCATCCTAAGAGACTGAAATCTATTCCTGGCCCTGATGGCACCATGTGATGTGAGCAGCTCTAATTTTTCTGAAGCCTCTGCCCATGCCTACCCAAGTGGGGTCTCAGAGCTGTCCTCCAAAGCCAGCCTGGACCCATGGCATCTGGAGATAGTAGGATGAATAAGACCAAGGTCTCAGGCCGCTGAGGATTGGTGGCATTGTGGAAGATGCAGAATGCTTCTGTAGGATTGCATCCCGAACAGAATGACAAGAGTAACAGGAGAGAGGTGGCAGCAGAGACCCACACAAACTAATCCAAACCCACAGAATCAGCACAAGCTCTCCAGGTGGTTCTTGTACTCAGAGTATGAGCGGCCCTAGTCTGAGAGAGAGAGTCCAACCTCCATCAGAATGTGGCAAGTGCTGCTCCATGGCGACCTGCAATCTGCAATCGTGGAGTGAGTCATTTGGCCGCTGGGTGCACCAAGGACTTTCCCTGCTCCTGTAAGCTCCAATAGTGGAGGTATCTGGAATGCATGAACTTCACAGAGACTTTTCCACAGCCCTGCTGAGCTTGTAGCAGGCCATCGGTTCCCCTCTCAGTGTGAGAAAGTTGCAGTGGCCTATTCCCGTTCTGGTGCAGCTTTCATGACAACACAAATTCCACAAACATAGACCCTTGCCCTTGCAGCCAGGCCCTTTCAGCCCCAGTGAAGTCATGAGGAAATGGGCCAGACCACCCATTGTCTGAAAACTCTTCAATAAAACCACCCAGAGACAAGCTCCTCCAAGTTCACAAAAAACAGTAATCAATACGTGTTTCAATTCAATTAATTGTTCTCATCTCTGTCCAAAAATAAAAATTGCGCAGTGCGAGGGAATTGGGCCAGAAATGTTACACTCACAACTGGGTTAACGAAGTGTGAAAATATTTAAAATTCAGACATGCGACGCTTCCCAGTAAGTCTTTCTGTTTAGCAGTCAAAATCACCAAGTTTCTAATTACAGTGTGTGCATCTGAGAGGCTTAGGGAGAATGAGAGGACCCTAATGAGGCAGGAATGGGTGTCTTGATTATGCTAGAGTTGATTGACATTTATCTTACAAGCTATTCTAGGCACCAGGCGTTCAGAGTTAAATAAAACACAGACTTTGCCTCAGTGAAACAAGACAGCGTCGCTGGGTGGAAGCTGCTGTGAAAGGTAGGTCGGGTCAGAGGGCTGTCAGTATTTTCCCACAGACAGATGGTAGGACTTGACCCAGATGGAAAGCACGGGCCCTGGGAATCAACATTCTGTCCCAGCGCACAGAGAGCGGAGAGCAGGGTCCTTGTTCTGAGACAGGATTGTAGCAGACAAATAAAACGGAGGGAGGTAGAGTGAGAACTCCTGTAGGACTGGGCTTGAGGAAGTTCTCTGAGAGACAAAAACTGGCCACTCTGGGGACTGTCCAGGCACAGCTTCTTTCCGTCATTGGCTTGGCACAAGGATTGGCTTCTCAGGACACAGACCCAAGGCATGTTTATGGTTCCAGTCCACCCACCAGAGAGAAGTGAGGAGCGCAGGATGTGGTCCTGATGTGCAGGAGGTGGTGTAGACAGGAAATGACTAATCCTCTCCAAACAGGAATTTACATCATTCCAACTGGATCTACATTAATTAAGATATTCAATTTGCATAATCTGAATGGCTATTGGATATAACTTGAGCCAGGCTGGTAACCAAGAAGGGGGGTTACAGGAAGCTCTTATTTCTTGTTTCGTTTTCCTGTGGGGGCATGGTAATCTCATGATTTATTTTTATTTTCTTTTCTCAAGGATCATAGTGTATGTGTGTGTGTGTGTGTGTGTGTGTGTGTGTGTGTGTGTGTGTGTGTGTGTGTGTGTGATGTGCTTAATTGTAGTTTAGGTAACCTTGTTACCTAAACTACAATTACTGTTAACTTTCAGAGTTTTGTTTTGTTTTGTTTTTGCTTTTTGGGCCAGCAATGCACTGGGGTTATTCCTGGCTCATGCACTCAGGAATTACTCCTGGCAGTACTCAGAGGACCACATGGGATGCTAGGAATCGAACCCAGGTCGGCCATATGCAAGGCAAATGCCCTACCTGCTGTGTTGTCACTGCAGCCCCAACTTTCAGAGTTTTGATGAATAAAGTTGCTGCACCTTCACCATCCAACTGTGCCCACAATCCTGTCCTTTTGTCACCTCTAGTTCACCTCTTCATTCCTCCATTCTTCCCACTGGTAATAAGTTTCACGATCAGGTTTGTCATCATTTCATAGTGTCTGCTCCTTTGTTTTGTTTTTCTCTGTATATCATAGATGAGTGAGATCAGCCAGTATTGTTTCTTCTCCCTTTTCATTTGTTTCTTTTGAATTATTTAACACAGTGATGCCAGTATCCCTTCCCACATCACCTGCTACTCATTGAATGCATCTAGTACAACCATTGGGCCCCAGGATATTCCAAGAGGGCAGTAGTTGAAAATTGTATAAATGGGCTTGGCATGCCACAAGACTAAGAGACCGGGTGGGAATGTGGCCACAGGCAACTGGGGGTGAGGGAGGTTTAAAAAGTTTGATTTCTTCTCCTGCCGTAGTAGATGGAGGTTCACTTAGGCAGTCCCCTCTGAGCAGCAGCCCCTCTCCATGACCCAATCACCCAGGTCTAAGCTCTCTTTTTAATCCTGGGCCTTTTCAGGGCCTATCTTCTCCCCCACTGCCCCCTCCCCTCCCACACACATGTACACATACACACTTTCCCTTCCACTTCAGACTGCAGCCAGAAAGAGCATAGCCCTTTTACTATCTCTCCCTGGTCCTCTTTCCCCATTGAATTTTGGTATAACAGAAACTGTTAGGTTTTGAAGGCTGGCTAAATATTAGAATCAGACTTCAATAGACAGCCCCCCAATCTAAAAGTATATATAAGGAAGCAGAGGTGGAAATGGATTCCTCATTGTGGTCCAAAGAGATCAAGAGTCTCTGTAGGAAGGTTCTATCCTATGTTTTTTAAGTTCCTTGGTAAATTCTGACACATGCAGTGGGAGAAGGAGTAACCCTATGAAACCAGTTTGATCAGTCATTGCGATGAGTTCTAACAAATACACTCTACTCTCGTGCTCCTTGGCCCCATGGATCTAGTCTTCATTCTCTCTGCTCAGATCCATTTGCTCAGGTCTGGTGTTGCCTTGCAGTTGGCTTGTTCAGGCACTGGCCAGGGCAATTTAAGTCTCCTGGGCTTCTTCATTTCCTCGAAGTTGCTAAACAGATTGTGGCATAATTAAAAGACACATGGGGTCCTATCATCCTGTCAATATCCCTTTGCATCTTATTAATGACATCCTGAATCTCTGACACCACAGCTCACTACAGGCGTCACTTTACAAATATCTTTCCCTCTCCTGTCTAGTAGAAGTTAGTTCTGTGGTTTATTTGTCACGTTAAAAAAAAACAAAAACACATTGACACGCACACAGGACCTAATAGATTTGCCCAAAGGCCTTCCCTAAATCTTAAAAGTCAGGACTCGGTGATGTCTGGGAGTCATTTTTTTCTAGCCCCCAGCCCATCACTCAGCTCCTATAGACTGTTTCTCTTCCAGAGACTTGAAAGAATTGCAGGCATTCCTGGGTGGAAGCCATCCACCTCTAGGCTGGCCTGACAGGCAAGCTGACAGGTGCTTCAATAGAAATGGCTCTGGGTTGAAAAGAATGATTCCTGGCACTCGGTCTGGAAGGAAAAGGAGTTGTAGCCTGACGTGAGTAAGTCGCATTTATGTAAGTGGGACTGTTATTGCTGCCTGCCATCAATTGTGGAATATCAGGGATGCCTATATAGTAGCCTTGGGGTTGATTTTTTTTCCTGTTACAATACAGGCATTTGTGAGGGAGCCAGTAACATGACAGGAGGAATCAACAGATGCATAGCTCTTGTTTCCTGAAGAACAGCATATCACATTCTCCTTGCAAGAGGAAGGTTTCCACAATAAACATTGATCATTCAGTTTAGCTGTAAGAAAACAGCAGCTGGAAATACCTCTGCAGTGTGGATGAGTGCATTTGCCTTTGGGGTGTGTGTATGTGTGTGTTTGTGTGTGATAAGCATGTTTGTTATTAAATTCATGTCATTGTCCTCTGGCATGTTTATGCACATATTTATTCATTTATTGGCATACATGTGTAGAACGCCTCCCTTCAAATGCACAGGATTTCTCTAGTGTTTTATTCACTCAAAATCTTCATAAGGTTAAAGCTATAGGAATATAGGAATGTTAATATAGGAGATATATATGACTTGAGGCTCTGTTTCTCCTGGCCTATAAGGGGCTTCGGGTCACCTCATATCTCTGTGTTAGGAATGTCCTTGTTAGACTGTCTCTGTTATTTCACTAAGATCCCAGTTGTTTTGCATGAGCTTTAGCCATAATTCTTCTCTAAAGCTTTTGCGAAAGGAAAAGCCTGAAAATAAAAATAAAATCTCAGGTTAAAATTTCATCCTGTGCATTTACAATTGTCTTAGGAGAGGAGGGAAGGCATGAAAAGCTTGTTCTGCATTTGGCCTGGCATACACTCTTCCTTCTTGGGAGGGAAACTATGTTTTGATGCATGGATGCCCAAAGGCCTTTGTAGAGTCCTGTACACACAGCCACGTTGTGTGGTGCAACCCTCCACTGCAGGGTCCTTTCAATAAGCTGTGCCCAGAGGCAGTGTTTAAGCTGCAAGAGTCCCTTTTAACATCACAGCTTGTTCTCATTTCATCTCTGATGTTTTACTATGTTACTCCTGTAGAAATTCCACCTGGACTGGGCAAGGCAGCTAGGATTTCTTGCTTTTAACTGGTCGGTTCTTTTGTTTCTGTTTTGGTCCACGCTGTGTTTGAGACCCACTTGAAGAGAGATTTATGGTTTATCAGTAGGACCTTTGGAAACTCTGTGCCAATGTCCCAGGAGGCTGAAATTTATATATCTGATACTGAAATCGTCCTTTTATGTGCCTTAGGACCTGGCTTTCCTCTGCTACTCTGAGCCAAGGACCCCTTTTCTTGGACTTTTTCATTACTCTTCACCAAGAGAAAAGGACTTTCTTACAGCTTACACCCACAGAACGGAATCCATTGCCATGGACACACATGCTCCCATGTGTACATACCTCCATGTCAGATCTTTTTTGGGGCCCTTGAAAAGTATGCCCTAAAATTACTTGGCCTCTCCCTTTTGTTTTATGCATATACATTGACTATTGCAAATCAAATATTGAATTATCCTATTATTTCAATTAGGAAATTTAAGATTGATTTTCAGTTTCTCATAACCAAGTAATATATTTAAATGATCCCTTTTCCCTACCTTATTCTTGGTTTCTACATCAGTGACCTGGAAAGATTAGCCAGAAAGATTGAAGGTGCCCTTTCTACTCTGACCTACCATTCAGTTGCTGAAAATAGAATTAATTTTACTTTCAGTTCCATGAGACACTTCCCTCATTAGTCTGGCTATGACCATCTTGTGTTTTTGTTAGTAATTCATTCTTACAGTAGAATACCAGCTATCAGAAAAACAAGAACTTTGACAATTCGTGTATTTAATTGTGAGCTCCTCCTTTAAGTCCTCCCACTCTCCTGAATCTTGCAAGTATATACAAATATACAAATATTACATGCAAAATTTCTTTGCATTTTATATAGTTTTCTGTGCATCAATTCCTCAAATGCATTGTTTTATTTTATTGATGTTTTAACTAGTGAAGGATTTTAAACTATACGTATAACCTTTTGGAATAGTTTAATTTCATATTGTGTTGCTAACAGTTATCCTTATCGATAAATGAAATGGTGCCAATGTTCATCTTGACTTCTGAACAATATCCCATGTGTAAAAACATACCACTGACTCATTAACTTTTGATAGGCATTTGGAGTTGCTTTTAGGAATTCATTCAATAGGAATTCATTCATTTAGGAATTACCTTCAATAGGTAATGATATGAGCATCCATGGACATACCTCATAGCATTGATACAAATTTGTTTTTCTTGATTTTACAAATAAAACTAAGTAAATGAATGCTTAACTTTATCCCCAAGGTGCCAAATTATATACGAACTCACCAATTTACATTTGTGACATCGAAGTCCAAACTCTGATTCCAAATTCTCCCTAATACTTAATATTTCCAAGTTCTTCCTTTAGATCAGTTAAATAGGCATAAAATGGCATGTTATTTTTCTTTGCATTCCTTTAATCATTATTTAAGTTAATATCATTTCATGTGTTTGTTTCTCATCCATATTATCTTTTTGGCGCTATCTATTTATGTCTTTTGTCCATTCATTGGCTACTAGGTTATTTGAACTTTCTTACTGATATGTATATTTTTAAAAATATTTTATAATATTATAAAATTGCTGCTTCTCCTGGAAGGGAGCATAAAATGAGGCCCCCACAATCATGCCACCAGACTTCACACCAGGGGTGCCCCAGAGAGGGTCTGGTGAGAGCCCTCCCCACCCCAAGGGACCCCTGCAGCCAACCTCCACTGCCTTACCGCCGCCACACTCCAGCCACTTTCCACACGCTCAGGCTGAGCCTTACACATGAGTGAACATATTCCTGGACACATCATCATAAAGGGAAATATATATATAAATGGCATGTTATTTTTTTGCATTCCTTTAATCATTATTTAAGTTAATATCATTTCTTAATATATGTATTACAAATATATATATATATATATACATACATATATGGGCTGGAGCGATAGCACAGCGGTTGGGCATTCGCCTTTCATGCAGCTGACCCATGTTCGATTCCTCCGCCCCTCTCAGAGAGCCCAGCAAGCTACTGAGAGTATCCTGCCTACACAGAAGAGCCTGGCAAGCTCCCCGTGGCATATTTGATATGCCAAATACAGTAACAATAAGGTCTCATTCCCCTGACCCTGAAAAGAGCTTTCAATCATTGGGAAAAACGAGTAAGGAAAGGCTGATAAAATCTTAGGGCTGGGATGAATGAAGATGTTATTGGTGCCCGCTCGAGTAAATCCATGAACAACGGGATGACAGTGATACAGTGATACAGTGATAATATTTTGTAAGTTATTTATTTAATTTGCTATTTTACCTCCTGTGAGGTATCTCTTGGTACAAAAGTTTAAATATAGGGGAGTTACTATTATCCATCTTTGCATTTATACTGACTCATATTGAGTCCCTAGAAATTCTATCATAAAGCACTGTAAAAAAAGATGAATCCTTGGACTTTACTATTTTTCTATAGTTCTCTAAATTTAGTCGCTTCCTTGATCTACAGGCAGTCAATTTTTGTGTGCAGTGAGATGGGCTACAAAATTCTCTTTTTCTTGAATACATAAACACTTTTCCAATTCCCTTTAATACAGTCCCCCTTTCCCTTGCTCTGCCAGGCCATATCTAACATATGCCAAATATTTCTCTGTGCATTAATTTTTTTGTGAGCTTTCTATTACACTGGCCACCAGCATCACTGATACACACACTCATAATTATTATAACTTCACATTATCCCTGATCTTTAATAGAGCATATCCCCGCCCTGATTCCTTCTTCAAAAATATCTTGGTTATTTTTGCCTCAGGCCTTTTCATTCTAGAATCTACTTAGTGAATTTAATGAAAACTCCGGTTGTAGTTTTGATTAGAATTGCACTGAATATATAAAGAAACTTGGTGATGGTGATGGGGAGAAGTTGACAACTCTTCAGTATTCAATCTCTCTCTGTTATTTAAGATTTCCCTAATGTCTGCCAAGGTTTTATAACCTGACCTACAAAGGTGTTAAATTCCACATAAATCTTACTCCTAGCTTAGGTCTGAGAAACCTTGCACCTTGCATTCTCATTTTATCCGTCATCTTACTGCCCTTATTATTATTATTATTTTTAAAAAAACAACAATGTTGTCTTAACTAGCCAGGTTCCTTCCTGTCCCTGTCATTGCACATGGAGCCGTCAGTAATCAGAAGATTCTCCATGGACGGTTCTCAGGCTGCAGTTATCCACGTCAGAAGGACCTTTCCTATCTTAAAGTCAGATCGTACCCAATTATCATCATTCACTTTTGCTGTTTCCACTTCCTGTATTACATGCATCCCAGTCATACTGATGATATATGTTTTTTTTCTTTTTTTCTTTTTAATTTTTATTGAATCACCATGAGATAGTTACAAGCTTTCATTTTTGGGTTACAATTTCACAATGATCAAACACCCATCCCTCCACCAGTGCACATTCCCCACCACCAATATCCCGGGTATATCCCCCTTTCCCACCCTCCCCCTGCCTCTATGGCAGACAATATTCCCCATACTCTCTCTCTACTTTTGGGCATTATGGCTTGCAACACAGACACTGAGAGGTCATCATGTTTGGTCCGTTATCTACTTTTGGCATGCATCTCCCATCCCAACTGGTTTCACAGATATGTATGTTTATTTATGTATCTATTATAAGGTCATGAAGGAAGCACCCTCATATTCTCCCCTAGAGAACACAGTGCTTTACTGTTGGCCTGTGACATAGTCACTGTTCAAAGGCTGATTTTGTTTTTAAATGAATGTAAATGGAAGGGGTTCCTATGGATGGTTGAGGCCAGATGTAGTCTAGAATAACCCTTGGCCCACAGACATAACCTATTATACCCTGTGACATCTTAAAAGTGTATCCTAAATCCCATAATAATCTATAATAGACTATGTGAGGTTCCTGTAACCACAGAGTTTGCATTTGACTCACAAAAGTCAGTTGCTGATAGGTAAATTTGAAAAGATTAAGGATCTTTATTTATATTTAGGCCTCCTTGAACTTGGTTCTTTTCATTTAATTATTATGGTTAGATCAAATGTTTACAGCAGTGTTGACATTTATGTTTGCAGTGTTTCTTCACCTTCAAAGTGCCCAAGGCTCTCCATCAATGTCCTTATGTTACTTCTAGTCTTCAACACCCCTCCTCCCCACTCACTCCCACTTCATTTGGTATTCTCAGACCTATAGTCCAAGGCCAAAGTTTTGTTATCATTTGACACTGTCTAGTCCTTTGCTTTGTTTCTCTGTATGCAAGAGATGAGTGCGTGCGTCTGGTATTTGTCCTTCTTCCCCTTGACTTATTTTGCGTAATATGATTCCTTCTTGTTACATCCTTACTGCAGTGAACTGGTTACATTTATTTTATAGAAGTATCCCCTGGTGTATTTTTTTAACAGCTGTATCCCAACAGCTCCATGCATAAAGCCGACACTCCATAACTATTAGTTTCGGGAATAAAACCATATTCTAAAACTTGAATCTAGGTTAAGCTAGCACTATAACTGATACTTAAATATCTGCTTCCTTATGAATTGATGTCATAACACTGCAAGATGCTAGGAAGATGGGAATGGATTTCAACTCCTATCCTACAGCTTCACAGTTGTGGTTTTTTTTTTCTATTTCTAAGCACTTTTTTTTTTTGCATGATTCTGACCACCTTGCAAACTCTGAGTTTTCACTCTGTCACAGACATTTTCTAGTTTCAAGGTAATCTCCTTAACTATCCCATTTAATGACACCGATTCCCTGGGCTCCTTGCCCTATTTTACTTTCTAATCATTGTATTTTGGAGTATGTAGATTGAAGTACCTAGAAGATAAGCGAATTTTTAAGGTATTATAAGGGCAGCCTGAATTTCTTTCTAAACAGCTGGTTAGCTAAGTTTGAAATTCTGTTTTCCTTTTCCCCTCTCAATAGATTTCTCAGTCACAAGCAGAGACATCCACACGCCTCCATTGATCATATAACTATGCTCAAAATTACAGCTTTCTGCATTCAATAAGAATGGACCTGAGGGAGAAGAGTAGAACAATATGTCCAAATTTGATGGAAATCTATAGACCTAAAGTTCAAAGTGGTGGCAATCTTTTTCCTCTCAGAGTTTTCAAATTTAGTTCTCAGTCTGGTTGTTTCCTACCTAGAGATGACTATGGGACGTAGGTGTATCCCTTTTCCTCCCTCATATCATTTCCATGATGAATGCCAATAACCAATCAGGACACGCCATCCACTGAACCCTGACCTGTGCCCAGACTCCTATCACAACCCGCTAAGAGTAAGTCAAGTGAGCATTCCCTGCTCACTTCTTCCTTTCCCACCTGAGTGGATGTGCCATATGAAGTCTGGAAGGCAGTCATTAAACAATGACTGTGCCACCCCTTGGAGTCAGGGACCAGCTCTTTACAGGCATTTCTGAAGATGGTGCCAGAGTTGAGAAAGCCTAAATAGAGTAATTCTGCCAGATTCTTCATGAGCAACTGAAAGACCGAAATAAGGGCACTCAGAGAGGTTTCAAGCCTGTACTGAAACTTCTGTTAAGGACCCAGCTCTGTTCACTCCCCACAGGACCTGCTGTCCATTCTTAGCCTTCCCCTAGCCAATTTTATAATAATATTATAGTTTTGGATATCAGGTGAAAAAAATAACCTATAACCACTTCTTCTGGCACAATGATTTTGCCTTGTAGTTTATCTTTGTTAATAAGCATACATCTCTTACCTGGCTATAATTACACAAAATTTGCCACCGTAATTTTTCATTAAGCATTTTATCAAAATCATGATGCTTTTATAGCACCATGGAAACAGCTTATCTTTTTTAATGACTACATAATTGTCTGTTCAGTCTGTGTACCCTAATTTACTAATCCTGTCCCGTATTGTTTCTATATTTCCAAATCATACTGTAGTGAATCTCATGCCTGTGGGAATACCATGTCATGGTGGGGAAAACATGGCCTTCAGAACAGGTTCACCTGGATTCAAATCATGGTTTTAATATTACCTTGATGTAAGACTTTTGGGCACATTCATCTCTGAATTTTCATTAGCTGCTTAATACTTTTAAATTCATGTAAGAGAACTATGGTAAACATTAGGCACTTTTTAAATACTTGCCAAAGTGTGCGCCACACAGATTGTATCAATGTGAGTGTGTATTTTGAGTTTTTATGCCAATCACCATGTCTGGGAATCAGGCCTTTGGCAGTCCACCAGAGACTTAAGCCAGCTTTCATGGTATCCTCTGAGCAAGCTCATGTGTGAAGAGCTCATTACACATGTTGGCAGATCAATTTGCACTCGCCACGGATGTGCCGGAAACACTCTTGCCCTGCCAGCTCACTTCTCACTTCTCCCACTCCCTTTACCCTTTCTTAAGTAATAATCAGGATGCTTGGTCCCCCGAAGCTTCATATTCTGAGGACCATTGAGAACTCTGAATAGGGGAACTTCATATTAGGGGAATTGAACATTATAGATTACCTCAATGGGCTCATCTGTAAAAGGGTAGGTTGAAGCAATTGGCTCTAAAGAGTCATCCTGTTGCTTCAAATCAAATTGTAGATTCGAATGGCTTCTAAGACAAAAATCTGAATTCCCCTTTTACTTGCCTGTCCACATTCTCTGTGAAGGTTCCAGCCTGGCTGGCTTCCTCAGCATCCTATCCTGTTTTTGTTATCTTCCCTCACATACACAGATTTCCATGACAGCCACACTACACACACCCCTTCTTGTCATCTTTCTTCTGCTTAAGTGGATTCAGGATTGGACTTTCTTGTATGTGAGGCCTATACCTTCATGAATACTCAAAAAAACTCCAAGGTCTTGCATGGACAGTTGTGCCATGAAACCACCAAATGTGAAGTTCCTTATGTTGTAATAGCACCCATTGCCTTATATTGCGATTGTTTATTCCTGCCTCTGCCCACAACTCAGCTCAGAATTCTTGCACATCTGTGAACACATTTAATTCTAGATTAAGTTCCTAAGAATACACATGTGATAGGTCTTCAAGAATGGCCGACAGAGGGGCAGAGGCACAACCCCCAACACACACCTGCTCCCACTCAGAAGATAGAATAGAACATTCCTGAGGGTTTGGGCTTCTGACCTTCAGTGGAGCATCCTGTAGCAGTGATCCGAGAATGCAGGTGGAGAGAGGGCTCACTGCTCATTGCTCTCAGCGAGGGCATGGATAGTGCAGGGAGGTAGGTGGGAGAACAGGTGAGACTGGGCTGGTGGAAGGATGCTTGGTGACCCTGTGCAGAAGTGGCTTCATTATCCTGATTCTATTTGCAAATCTCATTCAACCTAAACATTTCTGCAGCTGAATAGAAGCATTCAAAGCCCTGTCCCTCCCTCTCTTCCGCTTCTGAAGGATGTGCATAACCCGGTGGCTTTGGGCGGGTCTGACACAAATTTCTGACACAAATATGCATAGTCGGCTATGTCAATATCAAAGGAAGATTGCAGAAAGCAAAATTGGAAGGCTGCTTCTCAATACTAGGGGGAAAGTTTCCCATTCCAAATCAATTTTGAAATGAAAAAAATAAAACCAACCATGTGTTTGTATCTGCATAGCCAAGTCCCAGTGATTGGGGCTCCCCATAAAACACTATGGCAGCTGATGAACTTCCACATTTCCAATAGATCTACCCCGGCAGTGCTTTGGGGATGGGAGGGGGCAGTCCTGGCAATTTTTGTCCCTGACATCAGTGGGGGCCTGACAGTTAATGATCAGGCCTTAAGATGCAGTAATAGAGGGCACTCAGGAGCACACTGACAGTGCTCAAGAGTATTTAGTGCCAGATACAGAACTCAGGGCCTTGCATAGGTGAGCTAACCTCCAATCCTGTCAATGGTTTGGCTTGGTTTCACTTTGAAGGAACTTTATCCTGGGCCACCAGGTTGAGTGACCACCTCTCTAACTAGAACTATGACCTAAGAGCCCGCTGACCACAGTCCATTCTTACTCTGTTATCCTCATGGAGGAAGTCCAGCTCTTCAGTGATGGTTTCTGGTACTCAAAGCAGTGCTAGTGCAGTTTCAGTCTGTGGAAGCCAGTTGCAAGGGTATCTGCCCTTTATACTTAGGGAAAAATGCACTTTTTTCAGTCTGACAAAAATGTATAGAGTGAAAAGTGTTTTCATTTGATTTTAGTCTCCAACTCTCATGGGGCTTTTTAACCTCAATGAATTCCTGTCAGGTAGTAAGTGCTTAATAAACAGCGAACATAAAGGAACAAGGTGGTGGGGGAGGGGGACAGGGAGCAGATGCTTCCCTCTAAATCAGCTGCTTGCAAACCTGGTCAGGCTTTCAGAAACCAGAGGTTTGCAACAAGAGGGAGGTCCGGGTTGTCCTCTAAGCCACTGAATCAGAGACTTTAGTGTGGGGGCCAGGTAATGCAGTACTAAACATGTAAAGACGTTTGTGTCCAGCTGTTATTCTCTAAGCAATATAATAGAATAACTTTTACGTAACATCAAACTGCATAAGATATTATAAGTAACCCAGAGAGGATTTAAAGCATGTGGAAGGATATGCATAGGCTTTATGCAAATACCATGCTATTATATAAGAGGGATTCAGGCATCTGCATGTTTTGATATTTGCAGTGTTCCTGGAATAAGCACCCTTGAGTACTGAGGGACAACTGTCTTGTAATTGGAGCTTAGAGGAAGCCTTGTGCAGTCAGAGGCACAAGGGGAAGCTCTCTGTACTGCCCTCCTCTCCTCTACCTTATCCTGGTTGAGTCTTCAGCTTCTTTGTGATTCCTGTCAGATTTGTTCATCCTTAGTCATCTTTCCCCAAGATCCAGCCAACACATCAGCCACAAGAGCCGACTATCAGACACCCCAGCCCACAAAACGGATGCTCTTTCATGTTCTTTAATGTGGTACCCAGACTGCACATTCAATTTAACCCTCTCTTTACTCTTCTTATTTGGATATTTATTTCTTCCATCTGTATATCCTGTCAGCAGTGACCTTGTTTATTACAAACTCTCATACAGATTGCTATACTTTTGTGTATGTGATACTTGACCTGTAAACGCTCCCTAGTATCTTGCTGGCTCGAGTGATGCCTGCTCATCAGTCATCTCAATCTAGGCAAGGTTTCCTCTTATCAACTCCAGCTGCACCACTGGTATAGCTATTCCCACTTGCAGTATTCCAGTATTCTGAGTATTCTAAAGTATTTCTTTCATTGCAATAGCTGCACTGTAGTATAGGGTGGGGTATGTGTGTGTGTCTGTGTGTGTGTGTCTGTGTTTGTGTCTGTGCGTGTGCACATGGGCATGTGCATGCACTGTGACATTGAGGCAAGGACTTTGTCTTGTTGACCAATATTTTTCCAACTTTTAGAACATTACCTTGCGCATAGTGGGAGGCCAGCAATGTTGGACAATGCATGATTGTATTTTGTCTTCTGTCCTACCCCTCACCCTGCACCACCTTCCAAACAAACCAATCTATCTGATGTTCACTAAAATAATGAGTTGCTTAACATCAATTTTAAAAAAAGTCCCTCCCATATTCCCTTCTATCCTTGTCTGTTTGATTAAGCACCTCCTCTTCTGTGCTTGTATCAAAGACATCCACTCATCTTTAACCTGGGATGCTTAGTCGAATGGTATTCCTGTGCCCTACCTTCATACTACCCCAAAGACCATCCTGCATTCTTATCTTGGGAAGAATAATGTTGCTGAGGACTGTTTTATATGTGTATCCTCACCGGAAAGACACTTTGCCAGTGGCTACAGTGACAAAGTCTATTTCACCATGCCCAGGAGCACTGCAATTTGATGGGATTGCACTTCCCTCGCTGTGGTCTGGTGGCCTCGACATCATTTCCATACATGCTGAACCCAGTGACATCACTTCATCATACCAGAACATCAGTCACACATGTGAACTCGAGAATCACTCTCAGATGAAGCACCAAGCAGGTCATCTTTCTTGCTGCTTAAGTCTTTTGAGAGCCAGAATTACCCGCTTGTCTCCCTTGCAGATTCCATCAGACCAGTTTCACCCAAGTGGAAAGGAGAGGGAGGTGGGAGCCATCAGTGACTGACCTCCGTGACTCAGGGATCCACTGATGGAAGCCACATATCTTGATCCTCATGAGTTCAGGGTTGGCAGTGCCCTTGGCATAACCTTGAAGGCTGCTGTCCTAGCTTTGTTAAGTTTTTCTCTGGAAACGGAGAGTAATTGTTTGCACAGAGAAAGTGCACCTGTGACATTGGGTTCCAGCTGAGGAAGGCAAGAATTTCTTTGTTGAGGTTTGGAAAAGTTGAAGTGTCCAAAGCCATAATACCTCAGCAACAAAAATGTTTTCTGGGACCAGAGAAATCCACCCTGGGAGGGGTCTCCTTAACATCTTAATGACATACGGTTGGTTCAGCAGATGCCAAATGATTAGAGACCCAGAGGGGGCCATTAAGTTGGAATGTAGCACAAAATTTAAACCTGCTTTTAAAAGTTTGTTGTTTATGTTTATAAAATGTGATCACAGTAATGGGTAAAAAAAAAAAAACACTTCAGTTTCTCAGAACCTCACATATTTCTTTTTCCTTATTTCCCTCCAGTACCCTTCTATATGCATATGAAATTTGTATCAGTTGTAATCATTGCATCTTTATAATTTAAATGCTTTTTCCTCACTTAAAATGATAGCTGAGTTATAACATTATTAGCATCTTAATGGCTGCCTAATGCCCCGTCAAGTGTATGACCATGATTTACTTAAGCCCCCCATGACGTTCACCCATCTCTTGTATTTCTTCACTATAAATGAGGCTTCAGTAATACATTCATGCATTTGGGTCCCTCCCCCATTTTAGATGATTTTTTTCTTTAAAGGTAAATTCCACAATTAGAATCGGGATGTCAAAGAACAAAGCTGCTGGTTTTTCTGGATTGATCCTACCCCTCCATTGGTGCATTGTGCCAATCCATATTTCTAGTAAAAAAAGGGGCAGTGGGGCATGGAGCACTCAGCTGGAAGGACACCTGGGCCAGAGAAATGCCTGATGCAGGGGGTTTTGGGTGGGAAGCTGGAGCTGACTAAGAATGTGCTGAGGGACAGTGGATGATAGACCGTGTCAAATGAGAACGCTGCCTTTGCCTCTGGACCCTGGGTGAGTGTGCTTTCTGAAGTCATTCTGAAGGCCTGTAAATGGGGAGAATGAAAACTCACACCAGCTTTCTCTGATGGGCAGAAGAAACCCTGAAGTGAAATTTCCTCACAGAAAGATAATTCACCTCTGACCCCCTCTGCTCTTTCTGCTCCTCTCCTTCAAACATGCGCACGTAGACACACACGCACACACATGTACACACATGCAGACACACCTGTAAGCACATGCAATAATGCATGCCTATGTGTATATCTATACACATGTAGGTATATATAAACTTGCATGCATGTTCACTCACAGTCCTTCAGTCATCTTCATGGATCTACCCCCAACATGTTCCTGGTATCTGTCCGAGCTGATGGGGACTTGCATCCTGAGGGCCAGTGGATAGCCATCTTCTTCCTACCTTCCATCCATGGGTTCCAAAACTGACTCCTTTTTCCTGGCTGCTATCTAGAACACTCCTGTTCTATGTCTGACAGCCCCTTGTACTTCAAGACATAGTTGTAGTTGTGTGGAGCCCTAAATAAGAACTGGGGACTCTCTAGGTCAGTTCCTGCCAAGAGAAACACCATGTGAGCTATGGTGTATGTAAGGTTAAACTTTTCCACTAACCACCTGGAAAAAATGAAAATGAAGTAGATGGAACTCATAAAAAAATCTATTTTACTTAAACCCAACATACCCAGAATGTTATCATTTTAACAAGTAACTCACCTAAAAAAATAAAAAACACGGAGAGATCTTACATGTCTTTTTTTGTACTGGAAATATAGTTTTTGTTTTCCCACTTAGAACACTGTTCAATCTGTATTTATTACATTTCAAGTGCTCAATAGTCAAATTTCAGCTTCCTCATTTGTACAGCGAATGCCTGCTCTATATATCACTGGGAGAACAAAATGAGTTTATGAGTGAGAACTCTTGAAACATTGTTGGCGATCAATACATGTCAGGCTTTCCTCACCTTCATATTATTCATCCATTTGGAGAGTGTTGGGCAGGAGTTAAGGTCTGCCTCAAAATATAAATGAGCCTTTAAAATGCCGTAGCTACTAGCTTGTCCCCCTATTTTGTGTTATTTTGTATTTTTTATCTATCTGCTATTTCTTTATGTATTACTCCAAAAAATGTCAAAAAAGATTACTCTCTTGTAGGTTAAATTGGCTCCCCTTAAAGGGTGTCTTAAAATCCTCACCTTCAGTAACCATATGTGTGAGTTTATTTGGAAATAGAATGTTTGTAGATGCAAAGAAGTTCAGGAGGCCAAACTGAATTCAAGTGGGCCTACTCCAGTGACTCAAGGAGAGGAATATTGGAACAAAGACAGTCAAAATGAGAAGACAGTCTTCATCTCTGAGACAAAGGCAGAGGCTAGGCCCTTTGTTGATAAGTCAAGGAACACCAAGGATGGTTGTCAATCACCAGAAGCTAGAAGGAGGTAAGGAAGCCTCCTCCTGTAATTTCACAGCAGACACTAGCGCAGATCTTGATTTTAAGAGATATGGCAGGCAAGACATTTGTTGTTTGAAGCCCCTCGTATAGAATCATTTGTCATAGTAACTCTGGAATCTAATACACACTCATTGAACTGCTTCCCTTTCTTTCCTTCCCATTTATTCCTCAACCCACTGTATGTGGACTGTTGTATCGCTCCCTTACTCAATCTGTGCCACTGGAGGTCCCCCGGACATTGCCAGATGCAATAACCTGTGTCCCTGGCTGCCCTCCACCCTCCCAGATCCCCTGCCCTGAAGTCCTGCCTGGGCCTAGACATTGGAGGTGCAGAACTAGGAGAACTGGTCAGGATTCAGGATTCTGTGTCTCATGTGGACTTCCTGGGACAAAGTGCATCTGCAGAACTCAGGTGAACACCTACACAATTCAAGCCAGAGGCTTCCTTCTGAAACTCTTGGATAGGCCTGGAAAAGAATAAGTCTGTCCAGGAAACTCTCCAGACTAATCTACAACAGGTTACTTGATTTAACCTGCACCTCTCAGGGTAGGGGATAGGGGTTAAAAGGACCATCCTCTTTCATGTACTTTTTAGAGAGAAAAATGAGGAGGCGTCTAGAAAAGAAGGAGACTCTCCATGGGAGAAACACAGATGTTAGGATTAGGGTAAGGATATCCAAGGCCAAATCATGGAAGGTCTGAAGCTGGGGCATTTTTTTTGGAGTTATACTCAGAGATGCTTGCCAGGCTCTGCCATGCAGGTGAGATACTCTCGGTAGCTTGCCGGGCTCTCCAAGAGGGGCAGAGGAATTGAACCCGGTTTGGCCATGTGCAAGGCAAAAGCCCTATCATTGTGCTATCACTCCAGCCTGTGGTGTATTTGATATGCTGAAAACAGTAACAAATCTCAAAATGGAGACATTACTGGTGCCCGCTCGAGCAAATCGATGATCAATGGGATGACAGTGACAGTGACTCAGAGATAGGTAAGATTTACCAGAAAATTACAAAGGAATTTGACCTTCACTAAAAATACGAGAGATTCCCTACTGAGAATCTTAGTTCTTAAGATCCTACTGAGATACCTAGTTCCTCAAGACTGAGTTTGAAGGAACTCACAGACAGAACCCTTCAATTGGACACCTTTGGTAAAGACATTGACAGAAAGATCCCTTTATCTTTCAGTGTTCAGGACATCCAAGGGTTAGCTGCAGGCTCTGGTGACCCTTTTGTTTTCTGTTTACTGGAATATATTGTCAGAACCTCATTATTTCTCTTCTCTCTGAGAGAGTCACAACTTCCCTAAAAGTCAAACCTACAATCTCCCTAAAATCCAACTGTTGAAATCTTGCTCACATGTAGGAAGAATTTTTTCATAGTTATTGTTATATTGTAGATATGATCTGCTCACATACTTTTTCCCACTTAGTTATGTCAAAACCCTTTTTTCTGTGTTGCTAGTCTTTATCATTATCTTATTCAGTGACTATGTGATATTTCATCAAGTTGATAGACCCTAATTTACTTACCCATTTCTCTATTATTGGACACTGTTTCTCCAATACAGATAACACTATTATCTCTATAACCAGTGGATCAAAAGCTGACAAAGCAGATACAGCCAGCACCAGCCATGAATTATGCATAGGGTCAGGTTGCAAGCAATTTCTTCTATTTAACTTAGGGGCAGCAAATAGAAGCCTGGTGGGTCCTGGGAGTGGGAAGGAGCTGAGGAATGTGATAATGAGAGGGAATTTTTCTAAGATAAATATTGGAATTTGAAGAGGTTGGGAAATGTATTAGTACCCCATAACTTCTGTAACAAATTACCATAAACTTGCTGGCTTAAAAACCATCAATATTTATTCCCATCCAGTTCCAGAGCTCTGAAGTCCAAAGTCAAGGTATGTGATAAGGTTAGTTTCTTCTGGAGGCTCAGAGAGAATCTGCTTCTAGATCTTGGTGGGCGCATATATCCTGACATTTCTTAGCTTGCAGAGGATTGACTCCAAGTTCTCCCTCTTCCTCAAATGCCTTCTGGGATGATGTTATGGGTACCTTTGTAAGGATTCCTGTAGTGAATTTAGCACTCACTGGAATCCATATCTTCTTGAAATCCTTAGTGTAAAAACACCTGCACACGTTTCAAAGAGGATGATACCTCCAGTATCCTCATAGTCCTACCTGTGGTCACCCCTCAGTCCCCTTGATAAAGAGTGGACATTGACATTCATGAACAGTTTCACATTGTTTATCTTCCAAACATGTCACACTCCAGGTGGTTTATGTTTTACTAGCAATGTCCTGGACATGTGTTTCCACATCATTGTGTAAAGATCTCTTGTATCCCTTTTTATTGCCTGCTGAGCAGAGCATGGTGTGCACTTACCACATCTTTCCCAATGTTATGCCTTTATCATACTTTGTCACTATAAATAATGGTGACAGTGACATATCTCAAGTGATAGAGATTATTACCACTTGTGCAATTTGTCCACGATATCTGTCTTAATGCCGTTAATCAAATACCTGTTCTCCACAAACTTAATACTATGCAGCTGTTAGGAGAGATGAAGTCATGAAATTTGCTTATAAATGGATAAACATGAAGAGTATCATGCTAAGTGAAATGAGTCAGAAAGAGAGGGACAGACACAGAGGGACTGCACTCATTTGTGGAGTGTAGGGTAGCATCACATGAGGCTGACACCCAAGGGCGGTAGATAAGAGGGCCAGGGGGATTGCCCCATAGCTGGAAGGCTGCTTCATGAGCAGAGGGGAGAAGGCAGATGGAATAGATAAGGGATCACTGAGAAAATGATGTCTGGAGGAACCAGTTGGGATGGGAGATGCATGCCGAAAGTAGATAATGGAACAAACATGATGACCATGACCTCTCAGTGTCTGTATTTCAAGCTATAATGCCCAAAATTAGAGAGAGAGTATGGGGAATATTGTCTGCCATAGAGGCAGGGGGAGGGTGAGGAATGGGGGGCATATCCGGGATATTGGTGGTGGGGAATGTGCACTGGTGGAGGAATGGGTGTTTGATCATTGTGAGATTGTAAGCCAAACATGAAAGCTTATAACTATCTCACGGTGATTCAATACAATTTTTAAAATTTTTTTTAAAAAGTTATGGATGTGTATATACTAACAAGTATTGAACATTTGCTAAGTGTCAAATGTCAAACATGCCAACATTTTACATATTATTTTATTATATTTCACTTATTGTTTGTTATCACCATTACCCAATTTTTTTAATCCACTTCATAGGAATAGAATGCTCTCCAGAAAGGTGAAATAACTTGTCCCTGGTGCCTTAGCCAGAGAGGCACAGATGGAATTTGAAGTTAGTGCCCTGCCATTTATCCGATATGCTCTACTATTGCCCTTTGCATTTAATTTATATTTATTCATAGAGGACTAATTCTGAACTGTATTCTGCTATACCCTTTGTGGGGATGGTCTACTGTATGTTTTGTGGCTTTAACTTTAAATCATATTGCACATTACTGATAATCCATAGACCTTTATCTCCTTATCCTTGTCATTAATATCCTTGACAGTCTCATCTGTTTGTTTTTTCAGATAAGTGGCAGAGAATTTTGTTAAGTTGCGATGGGATTTACATCGTAGCTGCATTGAATTTACATATTAATTTAAGAATAATTACAACTTTTGCATTATTGAATTTCTTATCCAAAAACAATCTATGACTCCATGAAATCTTTTATATTTCTGATTGGAATTTCATAACTTTGTTGTATAAACTCTTCTTCACGCAGATAGCTAAGTTGTTTCTAGATATTTTTTTCCCCTGAGGATTTTCACATATAGAATTTTTCTTGCATTGAATTTTCAAATTGATCATTACTTCTTTTTTCTGTATGTTGTATGTTGGGAAGATATTGGCCTTTTATATTAGTTTTGTAACCAGCCACCTTAGAAAATTTTTCTATTTTTTTCTAATGTTTTTCAGCTTATTCAACATACTGACTTGAAAATAATATTCATTTCATTTCTTTTTTTAACAATAGGCATACTTTTTTTCAACCTCTTTTTTAATTGCTTTGGCAATTATGTCTGAAATAGAGGACAATCTAGTCTTGGTCTGACTCTAATGGAGATGCTTAGAGTATTTTAACATTAAACATGAAGCAAGATTTAAATATGAGATATCTTTCTCTTTTATCATGTTAAAATGCAGCCATTTATTTCCATTTTACCAAGACTTTTTATCAGGAATGAATGTTGAATTTCTTTAAAAGCCTTGTAGGAAACTATTGACATTCATGCAAAAAGTATTTATTGAGCACTGCCAGGCACTCCTGTAGGCAGTAAACAAAGTCACTACACTCATGGAGAGTGATGGTGCTAAACTGGAGGGAAAGTGAATTTCAAGGACTGTAATCTGAGAAATCTACCCTCTGTAGGTGCCACTTAACTGAAACCTAGATTCAGTGTGGGATGGATTGTGTTATATCCTGTGAAATATGTCAAGGTATGGAATTAAAAGTGATCAGATGATCTTATCTTTGGTCTCTTCATATGATAATGAAGAGACACATTTTGTAATGTTCACTCATCTTGTGCAACCAGAGTAATTCTAAATTCATCACAATATAGAATAGTTGTGATGTAAACTGCTAGGTTGACAATATTATGTTTAAAGATTTTTAATGGCTCCCTGGTGAGATACAACAATCTTCTAAAGAAACATTTTTTGATCATTCTTTTACCAACTTATTTATAACACACAATATAAATTATTGAGGGCCTGCAATGGGGCTGGTGTAAGAGGTCATTGGTTGGGAAAACTGAAGATAATGGCAGTGGAGGGTGTAATGGTGGTGACATTGGTGTCAGTATATTAAATATCTGTAACAGAAATTCAAAACTGCACGGCCGCTATTGCAGCCACTCAACCTTACATCTCTTCATTCTCAGCAATGGAGAATAAATTATCAAATGCTTCCTTTCCAGCAGGTCCAACTTTGGGGGGAAAAACTCCAAACAATAATAGTGGGTTTTTTGTTGAAATATTGAATGTAATCAAAGTAAAGTGAAAGTAAAGTGAAATTTATCAGCTACACAGGCGGAGTGGGGGGCTGGGGAGGTGGGAGGGTGGGGGGAGGTATACTGTGACTCTTGGTGGTGGAATATGTGCACTGGTGAAGGGATGGGTGTTCGAGCATTGTATAACTGAGACTTAAACCTGAAAGCTTTGTAACTTTCCACATGGTGATTCAATAAAATAAATAAATAAATAAATATTTTTTAAAAATATCTGTAACAGATCATCATGAGCAACTTTGTAAACAACAGTGTTTATATGAATTGTAAGGGGAAAATAAAAAATTATACAAATTAAAGTAAAGATTTGCATCTCAGAGCCAAATTCATTTACTTTATTCAGCACTGCACATTCCGACTCATGTTTCATTAATCATATGTGTTGTCTATTTGAATTCTGATTCCTTTATTTTCCCTCCTGTTTTATTATTTCCTTCCTCTGAATGAATTTTTGATTCATTTGTTCTTTTCCCATGTTCCTTTAAGTGTGAGGTAAAATTGTTTTTTATTTCAAATATTTCTTGTTACCTTGCACACTTAGGTCTGTGCTTCTATGAACTTTTCTCATGTTGCTTTGGCTGCACGCCATCAGTTCTGAGAGCTCATTTCTTCATTTTCACTTGATTCTGGGTAATTTCCATTTTCCTTTGATTTTCTCATTGACTCCATTGTTGAGTATTATATTATTTATTCACCATTTGGGAAAAATTATTTAGGGATATTGGGAACATACCCAGAGTGCTTGAGGACTACTCTCAGCTACACAGACCTCTAGCATGAAAAGCAAGTAGTCAGCACATTGAGCTGTCTCCTCAGGTCCCAACCGGAGATTCTTAAGTTAATCTTTCTTTCTCTAAATCCTACTACCATTTTTGACATAGGAACTATCTGTTACTTAAAGCTGAAAATATCCTCTCTTCAAACTGGATCTCATTGTGCTTTGGGGTAGGTGTAAGAGGGGAATACAAGTTAAAACTTGGATGTTTTTATATAGTTTAGTTTATAGTTTGGGGTTTATTTAATTTTCATTTTTAATTAAATGTGCTAGTTTCTGATTTTAAATAGATTACTGTAGGGATGGAGATAATAATGTGCCATAGATTTTGAATTACCTTTGCCATGATTATTTGCCCTTTGTCTTTTTGTGCCTGTTAAAAAGTTTCATGTGTTCTGGGGGCGGGAGCGATAGCACAGCGGGTAGCGCGTTTGCCTTGCATGTGGCCGACCCGGGTTCGATCCCCGGCATCCCATATGGTCCCCCAAGCACCGCCAGGAGTAATTCCTGAGTACAAAGCCAGTAGTAACCCCTGAGCATCGCTGGGTGTGACGCCCCCCCAAAAAAAGAAAAAAAAAGTTTTATTTGTTCTTAAACATATCTTCAGATAATAAAAGTTACCAATTTGAGGGCTTGAAATAATTTACCTTGCACATAGCTGGCATCAGTTTGATTCCCAGGACCACTTGATGTTCTCTGAGCAGTGCCAGGGGTAATCCCTGAGCACAGAGTCAGAAATAAGCCCTGATACTTACCATATAACTATTAATTTAAGTTAAACAACTTAAGGTAAACAACTTAGTGATTTAAGTATGCCTATGTAATATTAATAAGGCATATTAACATAATAATATTTATATTCATATAAGTTTAATAGACATAAATATGAGTATATTTATTACTAATACCACATAAATAAATATTAAAATATCATTGGAATATTTGGTAAATTTTCATATTTCACTTGTTTTCATTTTTCTGAATAAACATAAAAACATAAAAATAAAAAACATAAAAATAAACATACAAAACATATAATAGACATTTTTATTTCTTTTGTGTAATATCCAGGATTGAATTTTTATGTAACCTAACTGGTTGTCATTTAACTTTCTAAGAAACAATCCTTATGATTTCCAAAGTGGTGTACCATTTTTCATTCCCAGTAACAGTATATGAGTAGTAGTCATGCACTTGTCATATCCTTGTCAGAATTTTGCATTTTTTGATTCCTTGCATTTTTTTAAATGTAGTCCTGTTGTTGATATATTTTGTATATATTAGATTTTAATCTTTTATTGATTTTATTATCAATTGTTTCATCTATTCTAGTATCTGTGTGCCATCTAGAAAACTCAATAATAAACATAAATGCTTAAATCTACTTTTTTTGGTCATCATTTTATTAATCTTTCTTTCTTTAATACGCATTCTTTCATTTTCTATAAAAGACTTTAACAATATTTTCATTTTCTGTATGTAATAAAATAATAAAAATAGGCAGTTTGGGCAATATTCCATATGTTGTTAGGTGAATACATAATAGTTACTGCTCTTTTCTAAATTTCTAAAACAAATAATTCAGATTTTTTTCTTAAAATTCCAATTAGATTTTTAATTTAAAATATTTTCCTGAAGTGTTTATGTTTTTCTTTGTCTGTTCCTGTTTTTGTAATTTTTTCCTAACTTTATTGAATGTACTTTCCTCTGTTTTCAGAATGCTCTGTTGTAGCACTGTCGTCCTGATGTTCATCGTTTTTTTTTTCAAGCGGGCACCAGTAACATCTCCATTGTGAGACTTGTTGTTACTGTTTGTGGCCTGTCAAATATGCCATGGGTAGCTTGCCAGGCTCTGCAATGTGTGGGCAGGATATTCTCGGTAGCTTTTCAAGCTCTCCAAGAGGGTCTGTTTTCAGAATTTAGCAAAATTTTCCTTCAACCAAGAAGGTAATGTAAAAGTAGCCATGGACATGTAGGCATCAAATATATTTGTCTATGTTTCCATAAAACTTTACTTACAGGGCCTGAGATAGTATACAATAGGTAGGGCGCTCACCTTGCATGTAACTGATCCTGGTTCAATGCCTAACGCATATCTATGGTTCCCTGAGTTCTATCAGAGTGAACCTGGGTGCAGAGTCTGTAGTAAGCCTTGAGCCCATTGGCTTATGATTAAAAATTTACTCAAAAATGACTCAAAACTTTACTAAAAAATCACATAGAAGGCTAAATTTGGGCACTAACTTTAATTATCTAACTTATCTTCTATTTAACATTATTTTCTGGAACTAAGCCAGCAAACAACAAAATGCAGCATTGAATAACTTGAAGCTGCTTCTTATTTCAGATATTTTGCCTTTCAGAAACCTAGGGGTACTTTCATAACATGAGAAAATTGCAAACTGATGAACTTGTACAAATACAACTTGGCACTCCTGATTTTTTCCTCCAACTTTTAGTGTAATTTAATAGTTCTACCTTAATACAACAACAATTTAGATTTAATGGATTTATATCATTTTCCCCTATGATTTAATTATTATATTGCAAGATGAATTGGCATACTACTCGATTCAACTCTCTGGTTACCTTACATAAGCAACATAATTTTCTCTTAACAAAAATATTCATACTAGATTTTTCCAAAAGTAGTTTTCTGCCTAAATGAGGGGTTAATGATATTGGCAAGGCTATTATGTACATATTTTACAGATTCTCTAATGTTTTTCATAATTTTGCTGCTGATACAATAAGTTTCCCTTGAGTTGATTATGAAAACTTCACTTCAAATGATATCCAATTAATTGAGTTGCATAAAATTCTTATGTACGTTAACTATTACCCCTTCATCAGACATGTGGATTGCAAATACTACCGTTCTGGAGATTCAATTTTTATATTTTTGTTTGGTTTCATTTACTATATAGAGCTATTTTTGTTTGACATAATATGTTTATTTTTACTTCTTTTGATTTTTGATCAAATTCAAATCATTCACAAGAGCAACATCACAGAGCTTATCTACTATATTTAGTTTTTTTTTTCTTCTTGGGTCACACCCGGTGATACACAGGGGTTACTCCTGGTGGTGCTCGGGGGACCAAATGGGATGCTGGGAATTGAACCCGGGTCAGCCGCGTGCAAGGCAAATGCCCTACCCGCTATGCTCCAGTCCCATCTGTTATATCTTAGCCTAAGAATTCAGGTCTTCCAGTCAGGCATTTAATACATTTTGAGTTAACAATTGTGTATGAGGTGAGACATGGGTACAGTTTCATTCTTATGTGTGAATGTATATTGAAGATAACTACTCTTTCCCTCTTGTGCATCTCTGATACCTTTGTCAAAACTTAATAGATGTTGTATACATTGGTTTATCTCTGAACTTTCTGTTGTTCCATTGATCTATGTGTCTCTTTGCCCCCATACCATACTGTTTTGATTGCTATATCTCTGTGAAATGTGATTTGAAATTAGATAATTAGACTTCCAATTTTGTTCTTTTCTTTCAGAACTGCATTAGCTATTCAGGTATTTTATGGTTTCATGGATGAATTTTAGAATCTTGTTTCTATAACTGTGAAAAACACCTTTGGAATTTTGATAGTGATTGCATTAAGCCTGTAGGGTTTTTTTTTTTTGTTATTGTTAAAGCACAGATTGATGATGTAAAGTTTTCCAACTCATAAGTATCATATATCTATTTATTAACATATGCCTTCTTCAATTCATTTCACCAATGGCTTATTGTTTTTGTTGTACAGATCTTTCACGCATTTGGTTAAATTTATCCATAATCATTTTATGCCATTGTAAGTGAAAAATTTTCCTAATTTCTCTCTCCAGTTGTTTGTGTTTATAAATGTAACTAGTTTTTGGCTTCATATTTCTAAAAGTTGATTGATGTTCTTGATTTTTAATTCTAAGAGTTGAATGCATTAACACACACATATTCATGCCACCTATAAACAAAGACAATTTTACTTCTTTATTTCTGATTTAGATGCTTTTTGTTAATTTTTCTTACTTAATTTCTCAGGTTAGAACTTCAGTACTATGTTAAATACTATTGCTATGAGTTGTCACATTTGTCTTATTTCTGATCTGTGTAAGAAGTTTTCATCTTTTCACTGTTTAGTATTCCATAAAATATCATCCACAAAATTGTTTTTTCTCGAGGTGCATTACACCTACACCTAATTTATTGAGGTTTGTAATGATATTCAGTGCTTTTTAAATTGTACTTATCTTTTCTCCCTCAAATGTTTTATTGATACTGTTTATCTCTAGTTTCTATGTGTTGCTTTCTTGGCTTATAGTCTTCCACATAAACCTTAAACTAACTTAGAAGTTAATTTTATGAATTGAAGTCATAAAATGTGAATTAAATTAAATTAAATTATACTCTGTTGATGTGTTGATTTGGAAAGAATGACACATCTACTATGAAAGTACAGGGTTTTTATTTTTATCATTTATACTTATGGCGTTTCCATTTGTTCAGAATATGGTTTTCTGGCAAGCTACCCGTGGCATATTCAATATGCCAAAAACAGTAATGATAGGTCTCATTCCCCTGACCCTGAAAGAGCCTCCAATCTTTGGGAATCTTGGGAAGACAAGTAAGGAGAGGCTGCTAAAATCTCAGGGCTGGGAAGAATAGAGACATTACTGTTGCCTGCTCAAGTAAATCTACGAACAACAGGATGACACAGATACAGAGATACAGAATATGGTTTTATATCTTTAGGAGAGGTTTTGTTTATTTGCTATTTCAAAATATTTTGCCATAGGGGCCGGAGCGATAGCACAGCGGGTACGGTGTTTGCCTTGTACGCGGCCAACCCGGGTTCGATCCCCGGCATCCCATATGGTCCCCCAAGCACCGCCAGGAGTAATTCCTGAGTGCAAAGCCAGGAGTAACCCCTGAGCATCGCTGGGTGTGACCCAAAAAAGCAAAAAAAAAATATTTTGCCATAACTACTATTGGATTTATTCTTATGTCTTATTTTAGTCTTTATCATGAATATTTTTGTTTCTGATTATAGCTATTGATTTGTTTAAATGTGGTTCTAGTCAAATTCATAAATTCTATGTAAATTCTAGTAGGTTTTAAAAGGCTCTCAGTATTTCTAAGTTTACTATCACATAATTTGAAGAGGGATTGAGTTTTATCTCTTCTTTTCCAGTATGGTTATGGATTATTTCATTTATTGACTAAGTGTATTGACCTCAAAATGATATTAAATAGGAATAAACATGGTGAGCTCACCAGTATTATTCTCAATTTTTAAGAAAGTGGTTTTATGCTGTTGGCGTGGATGTGGGGAGAAAGGAACCCTCCTACACTGCTGGTGGGAATGCCGACTGGTTCAGTCCTTTTGAAAAACAATAAGGTCGCTTCTCAAAAATTTAGAAATCGAGCTCCCATTTGACCCAGCAATACCACTCCTGGGAATATACCGAGGAGAAGCAAAAAAGTATAGTCAAAATGACATCTGCAACTGTATGGTCATCGCAGCACAGTTTACAATAGCCAGAATCTGGGAAAAAAAAAACGAATGCCCGAGAAAAGATGACTGGCTAAAAAAACTTTGGTACATCTACACAATAGAATACTATGCAGCTGTTAGAAAGCAAGAAGCCATGAAATTTGCATATAAGTGGATCAACATGGAAAGCATCATGCTGAGTGAAATGAGTCAGAAAGAAAGAGACAGACACAGAAAGATTGCATTCACATGTGGAATATAATGTAGCAGAGAGGTACGAGCTAGCAATGATACAACCTCTGGCAGAAAGCCCTCTGAACTCAGTCACTAAAATGCTAAAATACAGAAATCTAGAACCTCACGGCCGCTACTGTGGCCACACAACCTCATGTCTCTTCATTCTCAGCAATGGAAAACAAATTATCAAATGCTTCCTTTCCAGCAGGTCCGACTCTGGGGGGTAGGGAACTCCAAACAATAATAGAGAGTTTTTTTGTTTGTATGTAATCAAAGTAAAGAGGAAGTAAAGTGAAATTTATCAGCTACAAAGGTGGGGTGGGGGGTTGGGGGCGGGGGGGTGGAGGAGGGCCTATTGTGGTTCTTGGTGGTGGAATATATGCACTGGTGAAGGGATGGGTGTTCGAGCATTGTGTAACTGAGACTTAATTAAGCCTGAAAGCTTTGTAACTTTCCACATGGTGATTCAATAAAAAAAAAAAAGAAAAGAAAATGGTTTTAATATTGTGCCATTTATGAGGAACAATAGCACAGTGGGTAGAGCGTTTGCCTTGCACATGGCCGACCCAGTTTTGATTCCTCTGTCCCTCTCGGAGAGCCTGGCAAGCTACCAAGAGTATCCCACCTGCACGGCAGAGCCTGGCAAGCTACCTGTGGCATATTCGATATGCCAAAAACAGTAATAACAAGTCTCACAACGGAGACATTACTTGTTCCCACTTGTGCAAATCAATGAACAACGGGATGACAATGCTACAGTGCTACAATATTTAAATAGCCTACTTATAGTTAAGTAGTAATCATACCTTCCATTTAGATAATCTGGATTTTATCAGATGTATTTTGACATATGTACAATGAAGATTTCCTCTGTGACAATCATCATCATCATCATCATCATCATCATCATCATCATCATCATCATCCCGTTGATTGTCGAATTTCTGGAGTGGTCTCATCTCCATTCCATTCGTCCTAGGCCTAAGATTTAGAAGCCTCTCTTTACTCGTCCTTTCCAATGGTGCCGCATTGGAGGCTCTTTCAGGGTCAGGGGAATGAGACCCATCATTGTTACTAGTTTTGGCATATGAATACGCCATGAGGAGCTTGCCAGGCTCTGCCATGGGGGCAGGAAACTGTCAATAGCTTGCCAGGTTCTCAGAAAAATTTAATTCAAATTTTCTTAAGCAAAAAGTGAATTTATGGGCTTTTGTGACTGAGAAGGCCCAGGATAAAGCTGACTTGAGGTCAGCTTTATATAAGGGCTCAAAAATATGTCACTAGGATTTTATATTTCTTAGAAAAATCTCTTGCTGGGCTACTTCAACTCTAAAACAGTTAGCATTTGGCACTTAGCTTCAAATCCAAGGACAGGGGAAGTGATAAGTATTCCCAGGACTCTCAGAAAATACATATTGTGCCTCATGGACTTTGGTAGAGCCATCATCTTGCTCTTGAGTCAGAGAATTATTAAAATCAAGGAAGTATAATGTGCTGATTAATGATATTTAGGGCATAAGCTTCACTCCTGAACTAAGTAGAGTCCCATCCAGTTCTCATAGGCTAAGAGAAAAGGAACAGGTGCATTCCCAGAGGAAATTTTTGGTTTCAGTTATCAGCATAAGAGAAAATAAACACTGTGGTCCAATAACAGCTGTCTCTTCAGTAGCTATTCATTCAACCATATGGCTTTTCCCATTAATTTCTAGTTATAATACATTGTCTTGATATGTTTGCTGATGGTGAGCTATCCTTGGAATAATCTATGCTTAGTCATGGTTTATCATTTTGATTCCACTGATTGATTTCATTTGTTTAAACATTTTCCATCTGTATTCATAAGTAAAATTGCTCTGTGGTTTTATTTTTTTAGTTTTAGGCACTGTGATTTACAATATTGATAATGGCAGGGCTTCATGCATAAAGCAGTGAGTGCCTCACCACACCCACCACACCCGCCACTAGAGTGTCAGCTTCCCTACATGACCCTGCATTCCCCCACACCCCTTCCCTGCCATCTTGTTTCCCCCATTTCCAATACGGTGATGTCTCTGGTTTTATTTGATCATTTTTAGCATTAAAATTATATTTTATACATTATAGGAATAGGAATGTTTTATTTATTTTTATAAGACTCAAATAGTTGAAACCTCATTAGAATTATCTTTTTAAGGTGAGTTTTTTTGTTTTTTAAAGTAAACTACAAAATAATATAAACCTGTATGCTTTTAATAATAAACATTTAAATAAGTTTCTTAAACTCCCTTGCAGCTTTCTACATTTTTGTAGAATATTATACTTTTCCTAGAAAAGTCTTTACTGTCTAGACTTTTGTTGCTATAGTTAGTTATATTTAATGCTCTCTTTGAATTTTAAATGCATTTAACTACTTCTCATTAGTGGTTGTATTGTCTTTCTCTTTTCTAGTATTGTATATTATACTTTTATCTTTATTTTCTCCTCCAAATATGCATATTTTTTCAAAGAACTGGCTTTGGGTTTATTGGTATGCACATTTCCCCTTGAATGTCAGTATTTTGAGTTTCTCATTTTCCCCTAACTTTAGTTAATATATTACTTTTTTTGTAATTTGTAAAGTTGAAAGTACTCTGAGAAGAGCCTTACTCTGAGAAGTGTTTTAGCTTCTTCCATGTGTTCTTTCTGTGTATAAAATCATCTTTTTCCATTAATTACTTTCTATGCAGTTTATAATTTCCATTTGAATCTCCTGTTTTATCCAAAGTCCAGATATAAAGGATAGGATTAACTTCTAAGAATTTGGGTTTTTGTTTTAAGTGGATTGGATGTGGATTAGGAACATGACCTATAAAATTTTTGCTGTAATTGAATTTACTATGCTTTTCATTTTATTGAAGTAATGGTCTATATCTGTGTCTGTGTCACCTCTCTCCATATTTATACCATCATGAAATATGTAATGCATCAGGCAGTGCACTTTTGCACTTAAAATTCTATAAACATATCTGATCAAAACATAGATACACATATGTATGTATATATATATGTATATATCTGTCTTTGTGTGTATATGTTACCTATGTTTTGCTATACCAAGACTATAAGGAGAAGATATTAATAATTTTAAATTCAAGTATGTAAATACTTAATGATGCATTGGGTATTTTCATGATTATATATGTATAAAAATGACCTCCATGTGGAATTATAAGAATAGATGATCTGATATGTAAAAAATGAAAGTAATGACAAATATATCAATAGCTCATGGTCCAAGAAGGATGGTTAATAAATGTTGGAGAGTGTGAGGGTGTGTCTCCACTCTGTTACTGAAGGCCCAGACTGTACAATCTCTGGGTGGCTTGGGAAAGCCCCAGCAGCTCTCTCTTGCCACCCGATTCAGTGGTCTCGAGCTGCCCCGCACCAGGGCCAGCCCAGGCCATGGGGCTGATGAAGGAGGAAATGAGTGCCAAGCCGGTAGATGATCAGTTGCCGTTTATTCCATTCTCCCCACACTCCTGTTCCAGTCTCTCTAGCTCCCCATTCTAGTCTCACACTGCCCCTCATTCCTGTCTCCTCCTGTCTCTTCTGCTCATCTCTCTGCACTCCCTCTTGAAGCCCCATCTCTCTCTCTTCAAGCACCTGCTCTTGCATTCTTCCCCTACATTCTTCTCCCTCTGCCCCCCTTGCTAGTCTCTCCGCGATCCACCTTGCTGCCCTGGTCTCTCTCCAGTCTCTCTCCAACTCTCTGTATTGGGTGTAGTCACCACACCCCTTCTGGCAGCAAAATCAACATATCAAAAGCCCTTCTTCTGCTCAAGGGCAGAATACCACTTAAGGCATTTTTTCTCCTTTCCTTAGTCCAATAACCCAATTAACATATTAATTCTACTTCTTAATATTAGTTGTTT
Organism: Sorex araneus; assembly: GCF_027595985.1. NCBI lineage: Eukaryota > Metazoa > Chordata > Mammalia > Eulipotyphla > Soricidae > Sorex > Sorex araneus. The sequence goes on along the minus strand of NC_073306.1, from coordinate 125,555,819 downwards.
TATATGGACACAGTAAGAGATACATTAAGCTTGTAGGGGGATTCTCCTGGGGACATCTAGCCACAGACTCAGACTACAGTGCTCATGACTGGATGAATCATTTTTACCCCTAACAGGGTCCAAATCTAGTTATTACTTTTTGGATCATGACAGAATTTGTCCATGACTGTGCTCTTAACTTATAGTTAAGCATTATGGCACTTTGGCCAGGCCCATCTCAATGCCAAGGTAGCACAAAGATCACAGCTTACTCTGGGTCCATCCAGTCCCTCCTAGGACCCTGCTTTGGGAATGCTAGAAAGTAAGGACAACTGAGGTTTAGGTCAAGAGGACAGATAGATGCCCAGGGGATAATATTATCTGGAGTCAATTAACTCCCAAGTTACAAAAGCATAGCATTAACTGTCTTCTTGTACCCAAACAAAAAGGACATTGCTCTGAATTAACTATGCAAAGGATGGAGAAGAGAAAAACAATATTTACAAGTCAACAGAGCATAAAGAAAAAAGTTACAAGTAAACACAAAGGAATGGGAGCACTCTGATGGGAGTAACCCAATAAACCTAAGCTCCCTGTGGCAAAGCAGAAAAGACAAACCAATGTTATCCTACACCAGACCTTTTCTGTTTGGTGTCTTCATCAACTTCTAGGGCATTAAGTCCTTTGTGTGCTCTGACAGGCAGACAGAAGAGAGAGAGTAATGGATTCCACATGGGATCTTATGAAGAAGCCCTAAAAGTGTCACCTCCATCCACCTTCCTTTACCAGAACCTGAACACCTGACCAAAGGGAAATGTCAGGTTTTTCCAGTATTGTGGCCAGGGGTAGAATGGCATTTAGTGAATATCTAACTACTCTCTACCACACCCTCTCTTCTTCCAGTGGAGAATACTACTGAATCAGATTGGAGAGAGGGGTTATGTTGAACTCGAGGTCTGCTGATCAGGACTAAGTTCCAAACTAACTTTGAGAGCTGGAGCTCTTGTCAGAATCTAGGACAAGAGCTCAGAAGACTTTGCAGGTGAGCAGGGCCTCCCCTAAACTAGGAGAACGAAAGAGCCCCACATTTAGTTCCTTAGCTGAGAAGTCATCAAGATAGTTCCCTCCACTCTTTTTTTTTTTATTTTATTGAATCACCATGAGATAGTTACAAGTTTTCATATTTGGATTACAATCTCACAATGATCAAACATCCTTCCCTCCACCAATGCACATAACCCACCACCAGTATCCCGGGTAACACCCCCCTTTTCCCACCCTCCCCCTGCCTCTAAGGCAGACAGTAGTCCCCATACTCTCTTTCCACTTTTGGGCATTATGGCTTGCAACACAGACACTGAGAGGTCATCATGTTTGGTCCATTATCTACTTTCGGCATGACTCCCATCCCAACTGGTTCCTCCAGCCACCATTTTCTTAGTGATCCCTTCTCTATTCCATCTGCCTTCTCCCCTCTGCTCATGAAGCAGTTCTTCAGCTATGGGGCAATCCCCCTGGCCCTTGTATCTACTGTCCTTGGGTGTCAGCCTCATGTGATGCTACCTTACACTCCACAAATGAGTGCAGTCCCTCTATGTCTGTCTCTCTCTTTCTGACTCATTTCACTTAGCATGATACTCTCCATATTTATCCATTTATAAGCAAATTTCATGACTTCATCTCTCCTAACAGCTGCATAGTATTCCATTGTGTAGATGTACCAAAGTTTCTTTAACCAGTCATCTGTTTTAAGGCACTCAGGTTGCTTCCAGGATTTGACTATTGTGAACGGTGCTGCAATGAATGTATAGGTACAGATGTCATTTCTACTGTGCTCTTTTGCATCCTCGGGATATATTCCCAGAAGTGGTATTGCAGCATCATATGGAAGCTCAATTTCTAGTTTTTGAATTATTGTCCATATTGTTTTCCAGAAAGGCTGGGCCAGTCTGCATTCCCACCAACAGTGAAGGAGCGTCCCTTTTTCCCCACATCCACACCAGCACTGGTTGCTTTTGTTCTTTTGAATGTGTGCCAGTCTCTGCGGTGTGAGATGATATCTCATTGTTGTTTTGATTTGCATCTCCCTGATGACTAGCGATGTGGAACATTTTTTCATGTGCCTTTTGGCCATTTGTATTTCTTTTTTTGAGGAAACTTCTGTTCATTTCTTCTCCCCATCTTTGATGGGGTTGGAGGTTTTTTTCTTATACAATTCTACAAGTATCTTGTATATCCTGGATATTAATCCCTTATCAAATGGGTATTGGGTAAATATTCTTTCCCATTCTGTGGGCTCTTTCTGTATTTTGGTCACTGTTTCTTTTGAAGTGCAGAAGCTTCTTAGTTTGATGTTCCTTCCACTCTTAACTCTGAATAAGTCACCTGTCACAGCCAGGCTGATTTGGAGATCTGGGTCAGGGGTTTAAAGCCATCAATAATATGAATGAATTGGGTATGGGGTACAGTGTGAGGAGGGAGACCTTTTCCTGTAGGACTGTTAGACTGGATTTTGTCACAAAACAATATGATCTTGCCCCAAGTTATCACTTAAGAAGTTTTAATTATAAAGGGAGAAACTGAGAACTGAAAATCTTAAGACAGAAAAGAACTAATAGAAATTAATCTCACATCTAAATTTAACCCCTGACATCTAAATCTAGGTCATTTTTTAAAAAATGAGTTCTAAAAGGATTGACTGCAAACCACATCTCTATCTCATGTGTTGCTAATAAAAATAACTGTCTACAAAGCACTTAAGAAAGATCATTATCTGTGATACACTCAATACAGTCATAAAAATAACTTATGCTAAAAGTTTATCATTAAGTTATTATTTATAATTGTGTCAAATTAAACCACTGAAGCATCAAAAAGTAGAGAAGTGTGTTAATAACATAATGGTACTTACCTATGATGGAACTTAAAATCATTTATATATATTTTTAAGGGCTTCAAAACTTGATGCAGGTTTATATTAATTTTTAAAAAGGTGATGAAAGTTGGATGAAAATTGTATATTAAGAATTACTGAAAGTGTAAAATTAAATAGGAAGAGTGTAGGAAATTTGTTACAAGGAAAGATGGAATATTTGGAATGACTATCTTAGATGAAATTATATCTCTTTTTCCTTCTGTCATGTATTTTTCTAAACCCAGTTGTATTGTATTTAGAATAATAGCGCAGACATCCTTTAAAAACTGTGTTATGTTTGAAGAAGCCCAGTGGAAATATTTATGGAGTCAAATGTTAGTACGTTCCTTGTAATAATCATATATAAATCTTTGTACACAGGTGCACATGTACACACACAGACACTGTGTACACACACACACACACACACACACACACACACACACCACTCGCCTCCCCCAGTCCTTCTGAAAGACCCAAGACCCAAGACAACACTATGATGAGTAGCAGTGGAAATTCTTGTAAACCCTACAAATTCCTCAAGATTAAAAGTCTTATAATCCATGCTGTGTATTATCTCTTTTGCTTTGTTGGAAACTAGATTGTGGAATTCCCTAGTCTCCCCCTACACATACACCATAAAAACTGAATATTATTGGATATAGGTGATTGGGTCAGAATCAGTTCCATTCATAGCTAGCTCATCCTATTGCCATTCCTTGCTTTTTTTGCTGCTATCCTCCATGAGCAAAATTGGACATCTTTCTGAGAATGAGCATGTAAATTTCTTTGCATTTTTCAAACGTGTTGGCTGTTTGCTTGCCTCTAGCCTCTTGGGTCCAATTATCTGAAAATAGAACCCTCATCTGTTTTAGCTCAGGCTTGGTTGGTTGCAAATATTAGAAATGTACTCCACCTGGGTTAATCAAGAGCAGAAGATTTGCTGGAAAGGTACAAGGATAACTTACAAATCTCAAGTCAGGAAGCTTTGGAGAACCGAAATGCACCCAGAAACTGAAACAGCAGCCTGTTCTGTCTCTCCATCTTTCCCTCACTTACTATTTACAGTAATTTTGATTTTCATACCTGTTTCATTTTCTCTACTGATCAACCTTCTCTGTTGCCCCCCCCCACATCTTCCTTACAGTTGAAAATGCCCTTTTAGCAATTTATCACAATTTTTTCAGCTTGACCAAAATTAAAGGGATCCAATTCCACATTCTCAGGACGAAGGATCTGATGGACAAAATCAAGTGTCCATTAACTGTGACCCATGAGGTAGATAGGAAGCTTGGATTGAAGTCAATCGGAGCAGCAGTTATGAAAGACGTTAAGTATGATTTTTAAAAGTAATGCTAAGACAGCCTGTTCTGATGGCTTGTAGCTTGGTCCAGTGTTCCGCTTCCAGGGTCTGGCAGTCATGCTGTGAAGGACAGCAGTGCTGCTGGGGTTTGAGCGTTTTTTAATTATGCCAGCTCTGGGCACATGGCCTGTGACCCTCACAACATCTCCTAACTCCATCTCACAGGGTGAAGTGTGGAGAAACAGTGTTATGCCCGAAATCATATACGTGCAAATGTACTGTGATGCACTTGATTGCAATTCTGACTCAGCTCAGTCTGCTTCCAGCACTCCATGGCTGCATGTGCGTGATTCCATCTGTGTGTCTCTGTATTTCCTTATCTGTCAAATGGTGGCTAATAGTTTTTCCCTTAAAGCCTTGTTATTTCAGTGAGGTGGATGATATAAATATCATTATCACTTTATCCACTTACCCAGATCCTACCACCCTGCCAAGGTTCACATTAAGTGATGGTTTGACTTGGCAGAATTTGCCTTGCCAGTTGTTTGGTTAGAAATCAGAAGGGATATTTGGGCAGAGTGGAGGGGGGGAAAAAGCAAAGTCAATCTGTCAATCTGAGATATGAAGCCTAAAATGCATTGATGTCAACTCTCATTGAGTCTGTGTTTGTTTTAAGTAAAGCTTGGGTTATATTTTCAAGTGATCTTGACATTTTGTTATTCCATATTAAAATCTGAATTATCAACACTGTGTTCCTGTATTTCTGTCCTTACTAAAAGAGTTAACGCATCATTCATAAGCCAGAAATCTAGGAACATCTTGGCCTCCAACCTCATCCTGTGATGTTCCCTTGACTCAATTATAGATATAGATCCATGCTGTTTTGTTGTTTGCCTTTCATTTTCACTTAGGTTGCTACCAGTTTCTGAAATGAGAATTTAATGGTGTGGTTCCATGTGTTCAAATCCCTTCAATAGTCTCCATTCTTTAAAGCCAAGTCTGTAGCATAATTTATGGTATAATTTATAATTCCTTTCTGATGCTGGGGCACATCAGAATGTCTAACATAGCCTGAATGTACCATAAGCTTCTTGTTTTGGCGTCTGCAAATACAACTCTTAGCCAAGGATGCTACTCCATTCTCTTTCTCTTCACCAGACACTTCTCTTTGTCCAGAAAGCCTGACCGGCAATTTGAAAGTATCAGTCCTGACCTGATTCAGGGAGAGATAATCCCACCCTAAGCTGGGTTTCTCTGGGCTCACCCAGCTCTACAAATTTATTTACATTGACCCTTCTTACAATACACAGCAGAGATTTAAATATTAACTCTTCTCCAGAATTGAGCCTTCAGAGAGCATAGGGCCAGAAATATATGCGTTCATGAAGACAATGATTTGCTTACATAGATAAATCAATCAGCTCTAGCCACCTAGAGCTTTATTTCCTTTAGGAAAAAAAATAGCCACAAAGAAGCTCCATATAATTCTAACAGCGATGGCTATGAATGAACACAAGAGGAATTTTGTTTTCTAGATCAATAATCAGTTTTACTCCACATTGTTTTCTCTTTAACAAGGAGAAGAACTTAATCCAGTTTGGATATGCCCCAGGCTTTGATTTGAGTTAAAGATAACAGGAGCTATTTTAGGACAAGTCAAATGCTGATGTGGATGACACTAATGGGTGCATCCCAAAGTGGACTGAGGTGTTTCTTATCTCTCTGGAATGACCATCTGGCTTCACATGTTAATGTTCAACCCAATTTGTTGCTAAGGCAACCAAGTTATAGGCCATCTTCAATTTACAAAAGGTGATATTTTCAGTCATTTTGTAAGTCAGACTTTTTAAAAACAATGCATTTCCCATGATGAAAAGTGGTGTAAATAGAGACCAGATCTCCCAGAATGGTGTTTAACCTTATTATTATATTGTTTTTTACCGGATGAATCAGTAAACATATTCCCTGTCTCCTCGGTCCCAGCAACAGTATCAAAGCAATCTGGCTGCACACCCTTGAGGGGAAATAACCTTTCTTCAGTAGTAGTCAAACCTATACTGAACCCTCGGAACTGTTTAGTTAGTTCCGAACTTCTAAAACTTGATCCAACCTCTGAATAACCAAGGAATGATTTACTAAAAGATGAATTTCTTCAACTGCTGACCATTAAAATCAGAACTCTTGGTGCCCTCTAGAAATGTATAGTCTTTCTTGGTTGTTTTTTTATTGAGATTTCATAGTTTACAATAGTATTGAAATAATTATTTTGTCCTTACTGTGCTGCTGTTATACCAATCCCCTCAGCAGTTTATCAATGTCCCTTCATCAGTGTCCCTCGTCAGGGCCCCTTCTCTCCACTCCCTTAGGTTCTTAGTCTCCAATTCCATTGATCATATCTCAAGATTTGTTTCCATTTGGGATTACCTAGAAACTAATTAAAGAAATTAGTTTCTTTGTTACTTTATTCTTTGCAAACTATCCAGCATTTATCTTTTAATTTCTGTCTCACCACACTTTGCATGACACCCTTCAGTTCTATCTAAGTTGCAGCAAATTCTTTTTTTTTTTTGCCATACCCAGTGATTTTCAGGGGTTACTCCTGGCTCTGCACTCAGGAATTACTTCTGGAAGTGCTTGGGGGACTATATGAGATGCCAGGGATCAAACCCGGGTTAGCCATGTGCAAGGCAAGCACCCTCCCCACTGTACTATCGCTTCAGCCCGGTTCAGTAAACTCTGAATGTTCATTGTTCTCATAGCTGAGTAGCATTTTGTTGTGTATATAATTCTTTATCAACATCACAATTTCTGGGGCCAGAGTGATAGTATAACAGGGAGGGTGTTTGCCTTGCACATGGCCAACCTGGGTTCGATCCTCGGCATCCCATAGGATCCCTGAGTGCAGAGCCAGGTGTAACCCCAGAACACTGCTGGGTATGAACCAAAAAGCCAGAAACAAAACAAAAAGCAAACAAACAAAAATATACAATTTCTTTGTCAACCTATCTGTTGTTGAGTACTTGGATTGTTTTTAGCTCTTGGCTATTGTAAATAATGCTGTGTTGAACATACTTGTCCCCTTGCCCCACCCCCTGCCCCCAGCTATCCTTCTAACCCCAAGAACCAGACATGGACAATTTGAATATAAGTTATATCATCCTCAGGATAACTCCTTTCTGGTTTATCGTGATCACCAGCTAGTATCTCCTTGTTGTGCCTAGCATTTCTCTTATAATAAGCTTTGCACTACAAAGCCAAAGGAGAACCATTTCACCAGTGCTTAGGAAACCACAGCCAAATACCCAAAATTTAAATCCAAAGATGAACACATTGGGTTCAGTGACTATTTAGGAGAAATAAAAGTCTTTTGTTTTTTTCTAACCTAAATGTTCAGAGTGCTATGAATACAGGGACCCCTCCCTGTGTCTCTGGCCCTCCCCTCTTTTTATCCCAAATGAATCACCTTGAGATACAGTTACAGACTTACAAACTTTCATGATTACATTTCAGTCATGCAATGATCAAGTGCCCATCCCCTCACCAGAGCCCATTCTCCACCACCAGTGTTCCCAGTATCCCTCCCGCCACCCCCAATCTATGCCCCCCTACCTCTGTGGCAAGCACGTTCCCTTTCACTCTCTCTCTCCCTTGGGGTGTTATGGTTTGCAAGACAGGTAGTAAGTGGCCATCATGTTTGGTCTACTTTCTGCACACATCCTCGATTCCAAGCGAACCCTCCAAGCGTCATTCACTTAGTGCTCCTTTCTCTATCCCTTGGGCCCTTTTATAATGTGACATTGTCACTCTGCCCAGAAGAAAAAGATGAAATCCTAGTTTTTGCCCCTCTAAAATCCATGGTGTTCTTGTACATTATTTAGACCAATAGAATATGATAGGAGTGATCTTGAGCATGTCTTGAAAATAAGTATTTAAAAACTTTTACTTGAAATATCTGTTCTCACTCTTTGGACCTCTGAGGCCCAAAGAAGAAGCCAAGTCTTGTCTTCTGGAAAATAAGACATTAGATAAGGAGGAGTCGAATGTCTGAAGAAGTCATCAGCATTAACTGTCAGGCGTGAATGAAGCTAACTTGGAATCTTTAACTGCAGCTGATTCTTCAGGTGAAGCTAAAGCCTCTTGAGAGAGCTCAGTCCCAGCATAAACACAGACTAGATGGGGCTAACTAAAGGACTAATGACAGATAATAACTCCCTGCTGGTTTAAGCTAGTCAGTGTTGGGTACCAACTGGCATCTGATTTTTACTGTTTTTATATAAAAATATAAAAATGTATAAAATTAAAATTACTACACATAGTCATTTTGTATCACTGTCACTGTCATCCTGTTGCTCATCAATTTGTTCGAGCGGGCACTAGTAATGTCTCTCACTGAGAGACTTATTGTTACTGTTTTTGGCATATCAAATACACACGGGTAGCTTGCCAGGCTCTGCTGTGTGGGCAAACTACTCTTGGTAATTTGCCGGGCTCTCTGAGAGGGGCGGAGGAATCGAACTTGGGTCAGCCGTGTGAAAGGCGAACACCCAACCACTGTGCTATCACTCCAGCCCAGTCATTTCGTATAGTAATAATAATTGTTAAAAGTAGACCCTTCAATAATTTAGTATTCAAATAGAGGCATATATAGAATGTGTTTGTTATTGATGATGCATAATTTTAATTATGCTGGATATATACTTCATAACCTGAATTTATTACATAATAACACATTCATTGTTTTCTTATTTAATAAATAATGTCATATCATCTTAATGACTACATAATACTCCATATTAAGATGTGCTCTTGTTGCTGTTGTATATCTTTTCATTGTTATAATCAATGCAGTAATGAAAATCCTAGCACATAAATCTCACACACAAATGATAATTTTGTTAGTACATTATAGGTAGTTAGTATTGCTTAATTTGTTTTACCAATATAATAAAAAATAACAATATACCACTGTTTTCCTTTCTTATGTTTTACTAACATTAAGTTGATTAGATTTGCACAGTTCTAAGTTCTGGCAATTTATATTTACTGCTTTACTAAGGAAGAGTCTTTCATACCTACAGACACACTTTCTTAACAATTTGTTGAGGGGATACTTAATATGTACATATGTATATATACCCCTTGAAGTATACCATAGGGAAGGTGTAATGGTGGTGGGATTGGTGTTTGAATATTGAATGTAATCAAACATTGTGAACTAACTTATGAAATTAAAAATTAAATTAAAAAATTAATGTGGATTTCATGCCCAATTCAATCAGCTTAATCAAAGGCTGAATAAATAGCAATGTCTCTATATTATAAAAAAGGAAAGTTTTCAACAAAATGACTAGTACAAAGTATTCAATAAACATTTGTTTTCATATATACTTGTAATACAAGTTGGCTCACATATCTGAATTTTGTAGTACATTTTGTGTATAAATAAAGAGCATAGTTTATGTGTTTACAAAATATTTATGAATTTTTAGAATTGTCTTAGACATTAAAATAGGAGTAGACTTTCTTCTATTATTGAGATTTTGTTCTAGTCAAGAGAGAGGCACATAATCAGCAAGCAATTAAATTGATGGCATGCTAAATAATTGAAAAATATTTAGGAAAAAATGTTGTCTAGGAGGCAGAATATACTAGATGTGAGAGGTCACAAGTATGAAAAGAATATACATTTTTAAGGTATACATTTGAGGAAAGGTGTGACATTTGGATGTCTATATGTAATTCTTACAGGATGAAGAAAACAGGAATTTCCTAGGGTTTCTCCAAATTTCCATGATTCTAATATAGGAGAATGATTTATATCTTCAAAAAATATAAAACTAGGGGCCGGAGCGATAGCACAGCGGGTAGGGCGTTTGCCTTGCACGCGGCCAACCCGGGTTCGATCCCCGGCATCCCATATGGTCCCCCAAGCACCGCCAGGAGTAATTCCTGAGTGCGGAGCCAGGAGTAACCCCTAAGCATCGCTGGGTGTGACCCAAAAAGCAAAAAAAAGAACCAAAAAACAAAAAATATAAAACTATTATGGGTGGAACAAGGAATGAGCAAATTAATGGATGAAAATGTTGACTTTTTTTAAAGGACAATTTGTCTGCCTATTTGAGAACACATTCAAGAAGAGAAAGTGTAGCAATGAGAATTAATATTAATTAAAAGGCTATTATAATAATATGTGTTAAAGATGACATAGTCTTAGATTAATGGAAGCACAATACTGACAAGTGGTATACTTCTAGATATATTGTGAAGGTAAAGTCATTAGAATTTTGCAATAAACTAGATTTGTGAAGTGATTGTAATAAAAGGATTAAAGATGATGCAAAGTGTTTGGGAATTAAATAAATAGAAGCTGGAATTACCACTAACTAAATGGGAGGAACTAGTTTTAGGGAAAATAATATGATTTCAGTTTGGGATATGTTAAGTTTCAGATCCATAATAGTGGAATGCAAATGAAAAGTTAGACAAACATTTCTAAATTCAAGAGGTACAGAGTGGATATGCTAATTGGGGTATCATCCTGCACTCTCTAGATAGAACTAGAGATCATGAGGCATTTATGTAGATAGAATAGAGAGATGTTGGGACCAAGCTTCAAAATTTGGAGGATTATTAAATGGAAATAGAAGGATCAGCCAGTGAGGCAGGAGGTCCAATAGAGATCAAGGCCTAGAAGATGTATTGGAAAAAATGCATTGCAAGACAGCGATCAACTGAAATAAATATGTCTTTGGACTCAGTAACACTGCAGTCATGTCGGTGTCTTAACACAAGCTGTATCTACAAAATAGTGGATATTGAAACTTGTTTACAGGGAGTCCCTGAGACAATGGGAGGAAATAGAACGAGTACATGGCAGGGTGGGAGGACAGAGATGTGTAATAGTAGCTGGAGATGCTTTTTGGTTCTGTGTAGCTTTTTAAATGGAGGGAATATTGAAACTCATGATAATGGTGAAATGGAAAGGAAAAAATTATCTAGAAGAGTTATAGAGTGCAGGGGGCTGGAGCCATAGCACTGCAGGTAGGGTGTTTGCCTTGCACGTGGCCGACCCAGGTTTGATTTCCAACATCCCATATGGTGCCCTGAGCACCGCCTGGGGTAATTCCTGAGTGTATGAGGCAGGAGTAACCCCTGTGCATTGCAGGGTGTGACCCAAAAAGCAAAAAATAAATAATAGAGTGTTATTATTGGAATGCACCTTGACAGTGATTTAAAGGGGTGGGTGTTGGAACATTATATGACTGACACCCAATTACAAACAACTTCGAAACTGTATATCTCATTGTGATTCAATTTTTAAAAATTTTCTCAGAGAGAGAGCGCCGAATCCTAACCACACGGAACTAAGCAATCTAATAAAAACAGAGATCAACAAATGGGACTACATTAAACTAAAAAGCTTCTGCACCGCAAAAGATACAGTGACCAGAATACAAAGACTATCCACAGAATGGGAAAGGATATTTACACAATACCCATCAGATAAGGGGTTAATATCAATGGTATATAAAGCACTGGTTGCACTCTAGAAGAAGAAAACATCCAACCCCATCAAAAAATGGGGAGAAGAAATGAACAGAAACTTTACCAAGGAAGAAATACGAATGGCCAAAAGGCACATGAAAAAGTGCTCTACATCACTAATCATCAGAGAGATGCAGATCAAAATAGCCATGAGATACCACCTCACACCACAGAGACTAGCACACATCCAAAAGAGCAAAAGCAACCGCTGTTGGAGAGGATGTGGGGAGAAAGGGACCCTTCTACACTGCTGGTGGGAATGCCGACTGGTTCGGCCCTTCTGGAAAACAATATGGACGACTCTCAAAAAATTAGATATTGAGCTCCCATTTGACCCAGCAATACCACTGCCGAGAATATATCCCAGAGAGGCAAAAAAGTATAATCAAAACAACATCTGCACATGTATGTTCATCACAGCACTGTTTACAATAGCCAGAATCTGGAAAAAACCCGAATGCCCTAGAACGGATGACTGCTTGAGGAAACTTTGGTACATCTATACAATGGAATACTATGCAGCTGTTAGAAAAAAGGAGGTCATGAATTTTGTATTTAAGTGGATCGGCATGAAAAGTTTCATGCTGAGTGAAATGAGTCAGAAGGAGAGAGACAGACATAGAAAGATTGCACATATCTATGGTATATAGAATAACAGAGTGGGAGACTAACACCCAAGAATTGTAGAAATAAATACCAGGAGGTTGACTCCATGGCTTGGAGGCTGGCCTCACATTCTGGGGAAAGGGCAACTCAGAGAAGGGATCACCAACTTTAATGCAGTCGAAGGCCATGTGGGGGAAGGGAATTGCGGGCTGAATGAGGGTTAGAGACTGAGCACAGTGGCCACTCAACACCTTTATTGCAAAACACAACAGCTAATTAGAGAGAGAGAACAGAAGGGAATGCCTTGCCACAGTGGCAGGGTGGGGTGGGGGGAGATGGGATTGGGGAGGGTGGGAGGATGCTGGGTTTACTGGTGGTGGAGAATGGGCACTGGTGAAGGGATGGGTTCCCGAACTTTGTATGAAGGAAGCATAAGCACAAAAGTGTATACATCTGTAACTGTACCCTCACGGTGATTCACTAATTAAAAATAAATAAATTTAAATAAAAAATAAAAATTAAAAAAATTTTCTCAGAATAAAAATAGAAGGAAAGGAGTGTGGAGATGAGGTTGTTGAGATATGTCATGTTTAAGGTAATGAAACACCATGTTCCAAGTGAAATAGAACCAGAGTAATCAGTCAAGAGACATGAATGAATGCAAAATTGGAGATTTGAAGAGATTTAGAGTAAAAATAGTTTATGAGTCTGTGAAAGTGACTGGAATAGGGAAATATTGAAGAATTACCAGGAAATATTAAGAGGACTACATGAAGTTAGTGAATGGTATTATAATGGGTCTAGCTTTTCAGCAGATTTAGAATAGTGAGAAGTTGAACTTGATCATCATTAATATTTTTACAGATGACTTTAATGAAAGAAAGTAGGGTACATTAAGACACTTCCATTGCCAATACATTAATATCATAATTCTAATTGTGTTCAGAGGATTCTGTAAAATGAAGTCAACTTATTTAGCCAACTTCTTTATCTGATGCTTTCAGGGTTTTAGGTATATTTAGATGCAAGTAATGGTTATTTGAATTTTCCCAATGTCAGTCTTTGCTCATGTTTTCAATTTCTTTTAAAAATAATATCGCTAAATAACAGGATAATAACCGGAATGTTTTCAGCTACAAGTCAACTCTTATCTTTGTCACTCTTAGTTCTTTTCTCATTTAATTGGCCAAATAAACATATTTCAATGAAAAAAATGAAGAAAAATAAATAATTATATGTATACCAGCTTTTTAGATGTCAAATTTACAAAAATATAATGCTATTAAAAGTATTTATGTAGGTACACCTATGTACAGTTTAATTACATTTGTAGGATGTTAAAATAAACTGTCAAAGCAAACTCATTAATTTGATATTTTTAGAGAAAATAAGGAAAGCATCTCTAAAATATGATTGGGAGACTCTATCCAGTTCTTCCATAAGCAGTCCAGCCTGTGACCTCTCTTGAAGAAACATGAAGAGACGTGACTTCAGAAAAAGCAACTCAAATGGATTGAACAATTTGGAAAGTGACTTACATCATGTAACAAGGCATTCCATGGTATCCTAAATGTTGGAATTGTTTAATACATCATTGAAAATACTGAATCACACCAAAGTCTATTCAGTTCCAATCTTGGACCCCAAGATTTTTGCTCTGTCAGTTTCAGTATGCCAGTTTTGTCCCTTGGGTAAGCTGTCCTCATAGTCAGAAAATAGATATCACAACCTCACACATCACATATGGGCAGGACAATATCCCTTCCAGAGAATCTCTTTTTATAGATGAGCAAATGTTCCCAGAAACTCAAAGTCAACTTCTTTTTACATCTCATTGACTAGAATTTAGTCACATGTTCACAAATAAATCAATCACCAGTGAAAGAAATAGAGTTATCAGGATAACGCTATTTGGCAAAGAGTATTTGGTGTTTATATCTAAGATGAACTTGAGGTCCATTTTATCAACAATTTTTGTTGAGAAAGGAAAACATGCAACCAAAATGGAAGAAGAGGAGGGAAAGAAGGAGAAAGCTATTTTGTAGATAAATTTGTCTCTTGCTAAGGATATCTACATCTTTCTTGTATCTTTATGGTATTTTGAATGTATATCATTAAGTTCCTTACAACACTTGTGTCCATTTTTCTATCCTCATTACAACTTTGGTGTGATTTTTAAAAATAATCTTTAACACTGGCATAGATGATACATTTTTATCCAACCTCTACCCCTTGCTTATTCATTTGGAAGCAATCCTGCTCTACAAGGCATACTGCCACTTTTATGAAAAGCTTTAATGTTCCCTGCCCATTCTAGAAGTCTACTGATATCTAGTCCCTTTTATTCACCTGGCACTTAAGTCTATTCAGTTCCAATTCATTCCTAAAATATCATAGTACTATAAGGACTCCCATAACCAGGGAGTTATAGTATGTCCTCATAGTATGAGGCTCCCATAACCAGGCCACCAGACTCTGGGCCAGGCTGTTTCCACTCAGGGCATCCCAGTGGGGGATGAGCAAGAGCCCTTCCCATCCCAAGGGACCCAGTCCCGGCAGCCGACCTCCACTACCCAACCGCCGCCATGTTGCAGGCTACTTTCCACACTCTCAGGCCTAGCCTCATGCATGAGTGAACATATTCCTGGACCGCATGGCTGCTTTGTGACTGCGCGACACATCATAAGACACTACCTACCCATTTTCCATAAAATCATAGAGGGAAATATATATATATATATATGTACACACACACATATATATAAACACACACACACACACACACACACACACACACATATATATGCATCTCAGAGAGCCCAGCAAGCTACAGAGAGTATCCCGCCCACATGGTAGAATCTAGCAAGCTCCCTGTGGCATATTAGATATACCAAAAACAGTAACAATAATAGGTCTCATTCCCCTGATCCTGAAAAAGAGCCTCCAATCTTTGGGAAAGGTGAGTAAGGAGAGGCTGCTAAAATCTCAGGACTGGGACGAAGGGAGACGTTACTGGCACCCGCTCCAGTAAATCTATAAACAATGGGATGACAGTGATACAGTGATACAGTGATGAGGATTCACACAATAAAACTAAAAAGTTAAGGGAACATAGGATGAAGACTCACCATTCAAAGTTCAGTGACAGGGACAGAGATATAGTTCAATAAGCTGGAGTACATACTTTGCATGTTGGGTCCCAGGTTCACTTTCTATCACCACGTTTTCCTGAGTACTGCCAAGAGAGACCCCTGAACTATAAATGGCTCTCCAGGCAACGTGGTAAAACCCTTTCCTTCAAAATTAGTAATAAAACACAAAGCACATATGAACGTAGCAAAAAAAGGTAAGACAATTTTGTACATATTAAACAGTTATATATTATTTCAAACTTTAAAATTTGATGTTTGCCTCTGGAAGTGGGCATAATATTGAAATTGTGAGTTTGAAATTGTAGATTGATGAAACATATTCTGAAATCAGAGGGAGAAAGTTGGAATATAAGATATTACTGACAACACCCTGTGAACATAGGGAGCAGACAGAGGTGTAAGAGGTGTGTGTGTGTGTGTGTGTGTGTGTGTGTGTGTGTGTGTGTGTGCGCTACACTACAGGTGTGCTTGTAGTGCATGTTTCTACATGATTTAGCTCACTTGGATGTAGTTTTCTACATTATCTAGTGTTTCTCTTGTGCAAGGATGTATAATCAAACATTGTGTTATGTTCAGATTCTTTCCTAGTAAACTAGTTTACACTTTAAAAACCAAGAGTTTATGCACAACTAACATACTGAGTTTGTCATCCCTGTCACTCTCAATTCTGTTCCATCTGTATCCCACTTCATGCAAATTCTTCAGAGTCTTGCATAGGAATGCCACCCCTTTTAAGTTTCCAGGTCCAATCAAGATTTTTCTTATCATTATTTTGTGAATATATTGGGATATGGAGAAGCTTAGCAACTGTGATTATGTTTTCACAATTTTAGAGACATAACTGATTTTTGACTCTTGTAGCCCTTTGCTTTTGTAAGGAATGGAAAAAAATTAAGGTAAATATATGGGTTAAAGTAACCAAAAAATAAGTGATTCTTTTAAGCATCAGAGGAGAGATTAGTAAAGTTAACACCCTCTATGGAAAGAAAAATCCAACCTTGATTTTCTTATCTAAGAACATATTATTTTCCTTTCTCAACCTCGATATAGGCTAACAATCCTGTTACTTCTCAGGTCCTTAGTTGGCTCACAGCTAGGATGGAGGGAGGAAACAAAGACATTTCATGCAAGATTTGAGAAAAGGTAGGGGAAGTAATGTATGTCTGTGTTAGGACTGAATGAGCTTAAGTAAAATTGTCTCTGCTGGAGTTCTCGGAAATAGAAGCAAAATATGAGGAAAAATGTAGAGCCTGTTGAGAACAAATTAACTATGAGAGTGAAGAGGTGGAAGCTGGTGAAAGAATGAGGTAGAACTATCTGAGAGCTCCTGGGAGGGGAATAGTTTGAGCAGGACTCAGTATGGTGCAAGAGCACAGTACCTGCTATGTCCATCTCCCATAGTGACGTGAAGAGAAGTAGCCCAAGAGAGACCTTGGCAATGTGTCGACACATGTAGGGTAATTAGATGTTTTATTTGGGAAGAAGTGCTGAGAATGTATCATCAATAATCAACATGCTTATGCTTAGCATCTTAAAGAAATTTAACAATGACATTTAACTATGTGTCAGGGCATTTAAGGCTTGATCAGTAGGCAAACATAATACGTTTCACCTACTTTAATGAATCAGAAACAGCATGTCTATCTTAACTAGGTAACTAGAATTATGTTGCATATTAACCCTAAGTATTTTAGGCTTCATCAGTGAATTGGCCCTTTCCTCCTCCCAGAGAAGCTTACAGTGCTTTTATGAGCACTGCTCATCCCCTGAGTTTATCTTTAACCTTTCCTTTGTGCTTTACCTCTCATTGTTACATTCCCCAAAGTCTGTCTTGGTTACTTATAAGCCAAAAGTTATGGAGATTTTGGACTTAGAATTTGTAGTGAATATTATCCTATTTCCTCTATAGCCTTTTTGTATTTTACTATAGAACAATGTTCTTTGCTTGAACAAAGAAAGACTGTTATGCTATGCTCCTAATACTTAGGAGTTGATTGACTCTGAAATGTATCTACTCCTGGGCATTTATCACAATTACTTGACTCAAGCTTCAGTTGCCATAGTTCCTAACACTCCAAAAAGGGCGTGGGACGTGGATGGACTTGGGGCGAGTGGCAGAACTACCCTGGCATTGAAATGGAACAGTCTAAGAAGCATCAAAGGAAGGTCTTAATGCAATTTGTTATGGTTTAAGAGACATAACCCCCAAGGGGAAGGACAAACTGTACCAGCCTGAGGACTTAGTCTGGGATTAATGATAAAATTTGTCTTGCTTGCCCTCAGAGCCCAGGGAACTAAGTTTTGGAACCTGTATCTCTTACTGTGTTTATCCAAATAACTTCAAGTATTAATAAGAAATTGCATTATTGTTTAATATGTACAGCTAAAGGGAAAGAGAAAAGCAATATAGATGCCCCTGGGAGAGAGTGTGTCTCCTTGAGTTAATACCCCCAAGAGAATCACCTCCACTAAAACATTTTACCTCTGTAAATGATTAATCACACATATGTGTAGTCCTATACCTCAAGCCCCTCAGATGTTCTTTAAATATGCTAATAGCTCTGCATTAAATGGACCATTTTGACCACCAGTCTGGGGTCCCCCCCCACTTTGTTCCTCTGCTAGGGAAGCTGAGAAGGAGCTCTAGACTTTCAAACCCACATGTCACACACCCACACTTTGAATTCACAACCTTCCATCCCTCCCATCCTTTTGGATCTTAGAGCAGTCATAGACCAGTCCACTGACTATGGAAAAGTCCAAGAAAGCCTTCTGTCCTCTGGTCCTTTTGGAATGCCTTGAGATGTGTGGGTTTTGGGTTCTAGGTACCCTGGAAGCTTTGTTTACCAATCTCAGCAACAAGGACATTGACTAGGTTCTAATTCCTAATTCTGCTATGACTGGTACTCAGACTTCCCTCTACTCACATTAGGAAATATCTGCTTTGCAACTCAAATAATCCTGTTTCAGCCTACTAGGTATATATATGCTGCATTCAGGGTCAAACCATATACCTCTCCTATTCCCAGGAGCTCTCACTTGCTATGAAAATGTATATCCTGGGGATCTAATTTAGTTTGCAAATCAGAAAATTCCCTAAGGAGTGTTTCTTGACCTCAGAGTGACTGACTTTTTTGTTGTTTGTTTTTGGACCACACCTGGCAGTATTTGCTCCTGACTCTGTGCTCAGAGATCATTCCTGGCAGACTTGGGGGACCAAACGGGGTGTCGGGGACTGAACTTGGGTCAGCCACCTTCAAGGCAAGTGTTCTGTCTGCTATACTCTCTTTCTCTGGCCCCCAAGAACTATTGACATTTTTGACTGGATAATTCTTTGTGAGGGGGGCTGTTCTGTGCACTGTAGGATGCTATCAACATCCCTGGCCTTTGTTTACCTCATGTCCTCTACTCTCCTGCAAGTCATGACAATAAAAGCATTTTCCACATATTTCTAAATGTCCTTAAGTAAAAATCTCTTCCAGTTAGGAACCAATACTTTGTAGGAAATTTCCCAATGAAAAATATTCGAGGGCAGGAAGGAGAGTAAGGGCATTTCAGAGAAATGTTTCTGTTGTTAGGTGTTTCCAAATAATAATATAAGAAGTCAAAAAGCAATAACAAAAAAGCCCTGCTTATCTAACCCTAATTCTCAAGTTTAAATTCTGATCAGACACTTGCCTGTGTCACTGTTGTCGGTGCCCCTTTAAACAGAAATTCACCATTCGTAGCCAGGTTGCTTGTGCTGAATAAGGCGTCTTCATATAATTGCCAAGGCAAAAAACAGGTCTGGCCTGAAGCTCTCTTCCAAAATGTATTTTAACTTATTGAATCTCTGGGCTGGCTAAAGTTGTTTGGCCTTCAGCCTGCTGGTTTATATCACTGCCCGAAGCAGGGTATTATCACTCAGAAATACATGGCCTCACTTTTATTGGAAAGATATTTATAGGTACTGCTTATACTCTATATGAATATGTTTAATGTGGAAACGGTATATAACCAGGCTAGGTATAAAGTAAGATTATTTCCACCACGACTTGCCTTATTTCAATTTTGAACAGACAAGAATTAGCTGTGTGCTTAGAATCCTGAAATCTTGAATGAAAATGGAAAGTAGAGAGTTGCTGGGGAAAGCATGGGGTTAGGGATGCAGACACTTCTGGGTTAAAATTGGCCTCAGCACTCTGATCTTGGGCACATAAAATACCTTCAATTTCCTCATACGTAATGAAGATAATATTTCTTACCTTATGGGACATTAGGGCCATTTATAAGATTACAGTCATGTCTGGAAAACAATAGATGTCCAATAAATGAAATGACCCTCTTTCCTTTAAATGATCCAGTTGAATTCTCAAGCATCCCCAGGAGACAGTCCCTTGGAAATGTGGGAGCTAGCCTGTCCTTAGCTCTTTTGCTCCATGTCAGATTCCCTGAATTTTACTCTCATGTTTCAATTTTTTTAAAAAAATAATTTGGGGATCTCACCAATAGTGTTCCATTTAGGTAAGTATATAGTTACGAATAAAGTATAGCCCTGACATGCCATGATTTATTAGTTTCACAGGCTCCAAACTGGGACTCTAGCTCATATTTCCAACCTCTTCTCCCTTAAGCACTTTTCCCTCTTGTGTTATAGCAATATCAGACTTTGTTGACTCATCAGAGGTCTATGGATTTATGCTCAGGGAACTGACCACCAGTAGAGCATCTTCTTACTCCCTTTCACTTGCCTTCCCACTTTACCACCTCTTTGCCATAACACAACTGTGCATATATTTTTTCCTCTGATGTATGTCCCATCTCATTGATTTTAACAATTTTTATGGGTCTGTTTACTCCACTGGAAAGTAATTTACTAAAAAACAAGAATCATACCTGATTAATATGTGTTACCAGATAATATCACTGACCCTCTACTGGTCCACACTCCATAAGCATTTGATGAATGAACCCCCATTTTACTTGAAGCACCACAGGCATGAGAATGGACTCATGACTTTGTCAGGAGTCTGCCTGATTTGGACCACGAGCCTCATGTCAAACCTAGACTGATGATTTCCGACCTTGTTTTCAGATACCCTCCACTCATTGACCTTACCTAGAAATGTGCCATCCCTTACCATGGCTTCCATTTGCATACTAGAATGCAACCAAGATCACGGAACATCAGCATTTTCTCTTCTTGGCAGTGTTCTAATGAGTCTTACTGTGACATGGTACCTAGGCAGTTCACCACCTGACTCCTTGACACAGGTCTATTGTGGCTCTCCAATGCCATGTTTATAACTAACCTTAAGATGCTTGATGGACTTTCATGGTATAGCTGGACTTTGTACTCAACATGATAGTATACTGGCAAGAGAATTTGATATGATAGTGTTATCCCTATGTATTTCTATAACAGTTGGAACTAGCATGTTGAGTTCTAACTACATACCAAATGCTCAAGAGACTATCTAAGACTAATTATTCTTGCTATGGTTTCTTAACTCAGTGGTTTTACCCACCCTCCTCTTCCCAAAAATATAGAGAAATCCCTGGTGTCACCTTGCTTGAAGGTTATTGACAAGGGTGGCCCAAACAAAGGGTTGGTTTTTATATTAGCTCTGATTTGTACCATCCATATGTATCCTTGGGAAGAAAACTACAGGAAACTCTGGTGCTCATGGCTAGTGGGTCATGGCCATATCATACACCAAGTCACCAAGAAACAAGAATGACCCACCTCAAAATTCAATGCTGGGGCTGGAGCAATAGTACAGCGTGTAGGATGTTTGTCTTGCATGCGGCGACCCTGGTTTGATCCCTGGCATCCCAAATGGCCACCCCAGCACTGCTAGGAGTGCAGAGCCAGGAGTATCCCCTGTGTATCACTGGGTGTGACCCCAAAAGCAAAAAAAAAACCAAAAAAATCAATGTGAAGGTATCACCTGCGGGTCACTCAGACCAGAGACCACACACCCTCATGTTTCGTTTCTCCATCTTTGTGCTTTTGGTTTGCAGAATGACTCATTTTATATTTCCTGTGTTCTACCTAAATCACTATCATTTTAAACCTCCCCAAATTATTTAATTATACTACACGTAGCATCGCTCACATGTGTAAACCCTGTTTTAGATGTGGAGAATTGCATTTAATTACCTACATAAATAATTTTGCATATTCTTTCCAGATAACCTGCAAGCAGACTTTTTTCATCTGACGAAACCAAGGTTCAGAGAGATGAACTGATGGGTCCAAAATACTTAGTTGCAATTTAGCAGGAAATCTGGAGTTCAACCTCAAATATAACTCCAATTATATCCTTTAGTTTGACCCCTAAATCCCAGCATGCTGCCTTTTGAATCAGTTTATTCTCACACTGGAATAGGTAGTGGTCCATGAGCTTGATGCAGCTGGAATATAGGAACAAAGAAATCCTCCGAGAGCTCCTCTGGATATGGCCATTTAAGCAAAGCAGAGTGAACCTCCAGAATAGAGTTACTATCCTATAGAATTTTATACCATGAAAATACCTACCGGTTCCTCCTAAAACTGCCATGATACTCTAATTCTTCTTTTGTTCACCTTGTTTTTTGCTATTGCCTGATGCTTTAGGTGTGGACATCCTTTTTTTCTTCTACACACAATCTTTGCAACCTTGAGATCTATAGATATTCATTTATCTAAGCACGGTGTTCTTTCTTCTTGTTCTCGGACATGGACAAATCTCCTGGACAGACCTTGAGGCCATCATCAGGATGTCCCACACCAAGCCCAGAAATTTAGATCACTGAAACCTATCTGTAATATCCAAGATTGTTCTGTCTTGTTCACAGGGTCCCAGGGTCCAAATTATCAACTTGATAATTGATAGTATCTAGGTAGTGGTACAAAGACCTAGGGATATTCTGCCAGTGGTGTGCCTAGGCAGGAGGCATTATGAACTTCTCCTGGGTGAGAAACATGTGGATGTTGAAGAATATGTTCTAGTCCAAGAAAGCAGAAGAGCCCTTTCTCTTGGTTGGAAAAATCTCCCTCAACTCAAGTCCCCCAGCAAAGGTCCGCTGAGAGCCAGAGCCTATCAAAACTTCAATTTTACCAAGGTCTCCTCACTAGATGCCATTTTATGTGCTATTAAACAGAACAATGCTGCTCACCAGTAAAATAATCTGCAATAACAGCCCATTAAAAGCTTTCCTTAATATGGAACTTTCTAATTAATGTAAATGGGGTGCAAAGCTTGGAAAGCCAAGTTGATTCTAATGTTCAAAAAGTAGGTAAAATAGGAAAGGGTCTTATTTTTCATTAGCAATCTATTAGGGAATCTAATGAAATCTTTATGGCTTGGATATATTATCCAAAAAGTTGCAATTGCTTTGTTTCCTGCCTCATTTCTCTGCCACCTTTCCCCATAAATATTGCCCATGCTGTGCATTAGATTTGGGAAAATAGAATTTCGCATGGATTTTGTGTCTGAGTACACTTTGGCACTCAGAGTTGGAGCGGGAAGGGGCACAGTAGATTAACCTTAGTTTCTGTTTTCTAAGTTGGAAGCTGAACTGCAAAAAAAGAGTTGAAAACTACTTCTTCCCCCTTTTCCCCTTTCATACTTCTTTCCTCTTTTTCTCCCTCATTCTCTCCCGCCCGTCCATCTCCCTAAGATATTTATTGAGCACACTCAGGCAGGTCAATTTAGGTTATGCTACAGTAATGAACTCTCACATAGGTGTTGCACTGCCAAACATTACTCACATGTTCTGCACGTCCGCTCTTGACCAGCAGGGGGCAGAGTCACACAGAGACCCAGGCAGGTAGAGCAGTCATGTTGGTGCCTGTGTACGGAAAAGAGAAAATGGCACGGTGGACTCTGTCTTTCACAGCATCCACCCAAAGATAGATCACTTCTGCTTGCTTGTCATTGCTGAAAATAAGCCACGGAGCCACACCTAACTTTGAAGGGATCACGGAGCTGTTAACCTGTGCTGAATCCAAAATCCTCTATCATGAACCAACACATGGTTTTGTTTTATTTTATTTTATTTTATTTTTTGCCTTTTGGGTCACACTCAGCGATACTCAAGGTTTACTCCTGGATCTGCGCTCAGGAATTACTCCTGGTAGTGCTTGGGGGACCCTATGGGATGCTAGGGATTGAACCCAGGTGGGCCGCATGCAAGGCAAACGTCCTCCCCGCTATACTATTGCTCCGGCCTCATAAACCAACACCTGGAATAATTTAGAAAGTTAGAAACACAGCCTGTTTTCTGGGATCTCAGAGTTCAGTGGAAAACCAGAGAGCCCACCAAGTCAAGACTGAGACTGGTGCATGAGGATGCCCCAAGAGCTTTCGGTCAAGGGGGCTTATTTTCTCCTCATTTGCCAACCTCCTGGGACTTTGTTGTGGCTGATTGTGTAACCAACTTCCTCTCTCCAGTAGGGTACCAGGATGCAGAAAGGAAAGCCATGCTCTGACCCAGTTCCTTAGTTCCACACCCCCTCTATCCACGCTCCTCCCCACCCCAGAAGGTCTGTGGGTATATGCTAACAATAAAGGACCATCTATGTGGTTTCCTGGGAAGCAGCGTGATCCTGTGGACTAAATCTGGTCTTTCCCTCACCTACCAATGGGTGATCTGTGGCATGTTCATGCCAGTGAGTCAGACATGGTGGAGACTGGGGTTCTCCAGAGCAGCAGAGTAGTGAAAATGGGGAATTCAGATCCCACAGAGAGCGGGAGAGTGGGAAGAGGAAACTGAGGCAGAAATTCCACACAAGACAGTATTGACATGTTAGATCTATGCTAATGGGCCCAAGGGTCAGCCCACAACCTATCTGCTGAAGCTCTCAGAAGACACTGACCACACCCTCTTCCCTACAGACCTAGGGCAGGATTGCCTCAAAACCGAAGGGAGCAGGGACTAAGCCTTGGGAAGGGAAGGGAATTCTTGACTTTGGAGGGATGTGGTGTGGCCAGGCAGACATCCTAGACTTTATGTTCCTCAGCAACAGGCCTTTTGAAAGCCCAGACAGAATGCTCTGGCTGCCTTTGCAATCACGTTCCAATCAGCTTTAGAGAATTGTGAAATTGATTATCCTGCTGGTCGCACACGGGCTTTGGAACAAAGCAGAGGGGCCTCTTAATTCTTTGTTGAGTTCCACAGACTGATTCAAGGAGACTTTAGCTTTTCCATTCATCCCCAAGAGGAAGGGAGCTCAAATTACCTTGAAATTACAATTTAGGGGCATCAGTCCTTGGCTAGTCTGCTTCATTTTCCCAATCACCCAGCCAGGGCCAACACCGAGCGGGGAGCTACCTGGCATATTAGCTCTCGCTTGGAACCTGAAAAATAGGCAGCAGCATGGTGGAGAGGGTGCCAGGCAGCCACGGGAGCCCAGGCAAAGTCAGGAATCATGGGCACGCATGCCGTAGGGCCCCTATTGGGGTCTGACAGGCCCCCACCAGATGGTAGCATTGGGTTGTGCTAAGGCACCCATCAATTCTCCTTTACTTTTATTTTCAAGATTTGTATCCTGTTTGGTGGGACTGGGGAGGCAGGGGCTTTGTTGTATGTTTGTTTTGTGGACCTCAGGGTCGGGAGACAGACAGGGTCCTTAGTTAAGGAATCTGACTCCTTCTGGAACCCTGTGAACCTGGAGAAGGAAATCAGGGATAGGGGTTGGGGGTGACAGACGATGGGGGTCCCATATGTCCAGGCCTGTAGGCACTTGACTAGAACAGGAGGAGGGAAGAAAGAAGGGAAAGAGGCTTGTCAGGTTGAACACACTAACAAAATTAGATTTTTGCAGATTAGAAATGAAAAGTTGGGTTCCCAGAGGACCGAAGGAAGTGCATTGGCTCAGAAAAGTGTATGGTGTGGTGTGCCTCTTCGAAGTTCATTTAGACATGGTAAATAGTATCAGAGAGACAGAGAGATAGAGAGAGAGAGACAGAGACAGAGAAACAGAGACAGACAGACACAGACAGAGCACTCATTTATCCTTTCATTCCACTTATATTCTCTGAATACAGATGTGCTTAGTATTAAGGAGACAACATTTGATTATTAGGGTTGTACAAAATGAAAAATTATTTCCTTATTTCCTCGCATGGAGATTTTAGTCTACTGAGGGGAGGAGGGCAGAAAAATCAGTGAATAATTACCAAAAAGGGAGAGGGGGAAGAATGGTGAATGCAAGGATGAAGTAGAAAAAGACATCAGATTTCGAAAGTCTGAATAATCTCAGCAGAAGGAATTAGTCAAGAGCAATCAGCCCAGAGTTAAACTGTAAGTTGGAATCAGGGTTGAGAAGGAATCCAGGATTCCTCTGGGGGGTGGAGGTGGGGGGTTGGTGATGCCCACTCTTCCTGGTATCAGGCACTGCAGGCTTGAAGCAAGCTGGGAAAAGTATTTGCAACGCTTGTCTGTCCTTCACCAACCACAAGACCAAGATGACTACGCTTCAACGTCCTGATCTATCACATCTTCCAGAATGGCAATGGAGAGGATTATTCATTACTTCTACTTGGATCTCTCCAACAGCCACATCCACCTACCCACATACCAAATTCCACAGGATGGATACGTCGTTCCCAATGTCCTCCCTTCCAAAATCCAACACGCCATTTTGTCGGTAAAGATGCATACAACACCAGGTCCAGAGAAGGTTAGACCCGAACACCTGAAGAATCTGCCACCAGTACTTGTCAATACACTGGCTCGGCTCTTCACACACTACCTGTCGGAATGCAAGGCTCCATCCCAATGGAAAACCAGCAAGACCGTTCTGTTGTACAAGAAGGGAGACATCCACAACATCGGCAACTATCGCCCAATCTGCCTGTTGTCCGTTGTCTACAAGTTGTTCATTTGAGTCATCCTGAATAGAGTAGGCAAAACACTAGATGAAGGACAGCCATGCAAGCAAGCCAGGTTCTGAAAAGGATTCAGCACAATCGACTCTATCCACACAGTGACCAAGCTCATTGATGTTTCGTGAGGGTTCAAGATGCCACTCTGTCTAACGTTCATCAATTTAAAGAAGGTCTTTAATTCTGTTGAGACTGAAGCGGTCATGGAAGCCCTAGCCAAACAGGGCGTTCAAACTCAGTACATCAAGATCCTCCTCGAGCTGTATTATGGATTCACCATCAGGATCTCACCATTCTACAAGGAAGAAAGAGACATAAAGAGAGTGGTTCAGCAGGGTGATACCATTTCACTGAAACTCTTCAGTGCTGCCCTCGAGAACGTCATGTGATGATTGGAATGGGAAGGAATGGGAGTGAAGATAGATGGTCGGCAACTACACCACCTCGTCTTTGCTGATGACATCATTCTAATAACACCAAACATTAGCCAAGTGGTACAAATGCTGGCTGACTTCGACCATGAGTGTGGATGACAGGTGAATCTCACCAAGACAATGTTCATGAAAAACAAACTAGTTGCTGACGTTCCATTTGCTCTCAATGGAACAAACATCTCCAAATGCAGCAGCTATGTGTACCTAGGTCGAGAACTCAACATGAGGAACGACTTGGTGCCAGAAATGCACAGGAGGAAAAGAGCAGCATGGAACGCCTTCAAGAGAATTGAATAAGTGGTTAAGAGGACGAAGAACCTCTGGCTCCAGACACATCTTTTCGACTCCACCATTCTTCCTGCACTAACATACGCTTCAGAGACCTGGGCCCTACGAAAACAGGATGAGAACACTATTTGGGTATCCCAAAGAGGAATTGAAAGAGCTATGCTTGGAATATCACATTTCACTCAAGTGAGAGAAGGAATCCAGAGTTCCAACCTCCATCGATGATCAAGAATCAGGGACGTTGTCTCGTTTGCCAGGGAGTCGAAAATCAGATGGTCCAATATGTTCATTGCAGCACTGTTTACAATAGCCACAGTCTGGAAAAGAAAACCTGAGTGCCCCCAAACAGATGACTGGTTAAAGAAACTGGTACATCTACACAATGGAATACTATGCAGCTGTTAGAAAAGGTGAAGTCATGAAATTTGCATATAAGTGGATCAACATGGAAAGTATCATGTTGAGTAAAATGAGTCAGAAAAAAAGAGACAGACATAGAAAGATTGCATTCATATGTGGAATATAAAGTAGCAGAAAGGTACAAGCTTGCAGTGATGCAATTTCTGGAAGAAATTTCTCTGGACTTAGTTACTAAAATGCTAAAATACAGAAATCCAAAACCGTGCAGCCACTATTGCAGCTGCTTAACCTCATATCTCTTCATTCTCAGCAATGAAAAACAAATTATCAAATGCTTCCTTTTCAGCAGGTCCGACTTTGGGGGGAGAAACTCCAAACAATAATAGTGAGGTTTTTGTTTAAATATTGAATGTAATCAAAGTAAAGTGAAAGTAAAGTGAAATTTATAAGCTACACAGGCAAGGTGGGGAGCTGGGGGGGTAGGGGGGAGGTATACTGTGATTCTTGGTGGTGGAACATGTGCACTGGTGAAGGGATGGGTATTTAAGCATTGTATAACTGAGACTTAAACCTGAAAGCTTTGTAACTTTCCACATGGTGATTCAATTAAAAATATATACATATGGGCCAGACACGTAATGTGATTTAGACACAACCGCTGGACTAGAGTTGTTACTGACTGGATTCCACGGGATGTCAAAAGACTGCGTGGTTGCCCACTAATGAGATTGTCAGACTTCTTCGTCAAAACCCTGAATGAATGGTTTGAGGCTCTTCGTGTTCCTGGAGTGAGTAGATACCACTGGGCTACACTAGCATGCGACAGGGACAAATGGAGACATTACTGGCTCCCGCTTGAGCAAATCAAAGAAGATTAATGGGATGACAAGTGATACCCTGAAGCTGCATTCCTTTGAGTCAATCAACAGACACAGAGTTAATCACTGTTTGAATGACAGAACCACAAAAGGGGAATCCCAAAGGAATGATTTCCCCTGTGTGTGTCAAGACTTTCTAGGAAACCTGGCAAATGGGGAAACTCTGCTAATAGTTGGTTTATTTGGCTGGAGGAAAATCCACATCTGTCTCAGATCCTGTTCCTGTCCCATACACCCAAACCTCTCTGTCTGTTTAACATGTGGACTCACCGGATCTTCATGACTACCATATGATACAGGAACCATTATGGGGAGAAAGGAGCAGAGAGGCCAGAAACACAAAATAACTGGCCCAAGATCACAGGGTGCATAAGTAGAAGACATAGTATTTAACTGCAGGAAGTTGGCACCAGGAAGTTTGGCTGCTTAACCCGTGACATACACTATATCTATCTTTCCTTCTATTCTGCTTCCACCTCCCTTGCCCACACTGCCTCAGAGGGAGCTCTAGCAAGTCTTACAAGATGAGCTAGGTGGATGGTATCACATTACTAACCCTCTTTTCATCCTGCCTCAGGATCTGTAGCCCCATCCCTTCTACTTATCCCTGCGTTGTTATTACAGAGAATAACTAATGCCACCACTTCTTGCTGGCTTCTTTCTCCTCCTTTGCTGCTGCTCTCTTTCCTCCACAGTCACAGCCCAATATAATGGCCTTGTTCTTGACCTGTTGCCATGCCTGCAACAGGTTTTATTTACAGATGGGGGGAGGGGGGAGGCTTAGAGACAGGAAGTGTTTCAAGTCTCGCATGAACCGACAAGGACCTGTCTGAGGTCTCAGTTGTTCAAGTCTAGTGGTGTTTTCCAGCGGAGAGCTGATCTGTGTTCGGAACCTCTGTCTGGGGGTGCATGAATCAGGAGCTGTGAATGTTGAAAATGTAGCCTTCCGGGCTCTGTCCCAGCTTTCCTCAATCAGAATCTAGTTAGGTCTCCTGTTAGAGCTTGCTGTGTGCTGGAAACATTCTATCCTCCCAACCCGATAGATATGAAATACTCCCTAGGGCCAGGCAAGAAATTCTGCACTTCTGAACACTGAGTATGCATTGGAGAGTATTCTGACCAATTAGCAGATGGGACCCCAAAAGTTCAAGGGAGGTCCCTGTACATGTAGATGCAACCTGGCTATTGCCAAAAACGTTCGTGCCCTGGGTGTAGTGGGCACAAGGATTTTATACGTTAGTCACATGCTACATACCTCTTGGCAGGGAGGGGAAATTTCCATTTAATGCATACAGTGGTTGATACTATCAATGATTAGTGTTTGTTTCAACTTCCAGACGATTATTTCCTTATTGTTTCTGTGACTTCCTATCCTGCTCATGCAGCCTGCCCAGACTTGTTCTGTTCTTGCTAGAATTTTGTGATTTATGAGCTCTTCATCCCCTGCCCTACTCCAAATTTCACTTCAGGATAATCTATGAGGGCTGGCCACTTGAATGAAGTCCTTGGAGCAGTCCCAGACAGGTTACAGAGTTGAATCTGAATTTATAATCATTGCACATACAATTTACATAAGAATACTTGCTAATTTGCTAATATAAAGACCTGCTTTGGGGTAACACACATGTAGAGGTGGTGTGTGTGTGTTTGTGTGTGTATGTGTGTGTATTAAAGAGTGATGATGGACTATGCCTTGGACATATCCTCTTGGAATAACCCTTCAGCTGGAGGGACACAAGACTGAAATTTCCTGGTGAGCCACTGCCTGGGCATATACCGTGGGCACAGGTGTGCCCTGACCCACTAGGGGACAGACAGATCTCCTTAGCTTTCTGCTCCTCTGACTGTCACCCTGCCCTGAAACCAACTCCTGGAATCTGCAAGCATCCCGAACGGCTCCTCAAACACAGGTGAAAGATGTTTATCACTATGATCAGAAGCAGAAGCACTTTCTTGGGTCGCCTGAATGGGGAAGCCCAGGGTGGGCAGAGAAGGAAATGGGGTGGTGAAAATGGCCCTCAAAGAAAGGGGGTAGGGCATTCCCTTCTGTTCTCTCCCTCTAATTAGCTGTTGTGGTTTGCAATAAAAGTGTTGAGTGGCCACTGTGCTCAGTCTCTAGCCCTCATTCAGCCCGCAACTCCCTTCTCCCACATGGCCTTCGACTACATTATAGTTGGTGATCCCTTCTCTGAGTTGCCCTTTCCCCAGAATGTGAGGCCAGCCTCCAAGCCATGGAGTCAACAGTGACAGGGTGGGGTGGGGGGAGATGGGATTGGGGAGGATGGGAGGGATGCTGGGTTTACTGGTGGTGGAGTATGGGCACTGGTGAAGGGATGGGTTCCCGAACTTTGTATGAGGGAAGCATAAGCACAAATGTGTATAAATCCGTAACTGTACCCTCATGGTGATTCATTAATTAAAAATAAATAAAGTTATTATAAATTTTTTTTAAAAAAAAGAAAGGGGGTAATTGCAGAGTTTACTCAGAGACCAGCCACAGACAGCCTTCTCTCTCTCTCTCTCTCTCTCTCTCTCTCTCTCTCTCTCTCTCTCTGGATGTCTTCTCTTTACAGATCAAATGCTCTTCACTATGTTCTGTCTTTAAAAGGGGGACTATGGTATTACCCCGCCACATCTGCTCCCCTCTTGGCGTCTCTCCCCACCATCTACTCACTCCACAGATTTTCTTGCCATTTTCTCAGACTGACTTTGGTGACTCTCCCTCTAGCAATATCTGTATGAGCTTTTAAAAATCCCCCTTTTTTATTTTCAATACACAACTTCAGCACACTTATATGTGCTCATATTTGACTTCTAGTGAGGTTGAATCTCTCTTTTCCTCATTGATTATCTTTAAAATGTCAAAATATACCAGCCCCAGTGAAAGGGGTAACTTGGAACCATATCCTAAGAGACCTGATTGGTGGACTGGTTAAAAGAATTTACCAAATATTGAGACAGCAAGACAAGAGCAGAGGAAGAGTTGATTGGAAAATATGTTGACCAGAGGGACACAGTGAAGACTTTAGTCTGACTTCGACAGATTTAGGAAACTGTTTTGTTTTTCTTCGGTAACTTCCCAGGGGCCATTTGGGCTGGAGGTAGGTAAGATCTGCTGTTGTTTTTCCGGACCAATAATTCAAGGAACCAGATGTGAGCTTGATTGGGGAGTGTATAATTTGTAACAGGGGCGCTTAACCTGGGAATTTGAATATCTGGGAATACCTGGTGGCAGAAAGTACAGGGAACTTGTGGTTGTGCATTACTGATCTCATGTTAACTGATGGTTTTCCTGTTTTGAACTGGGGCAAACAGACCAAGCTTTCTCCATGGCAGTTAAGTCACCCATGACCCTCTTGAGAACTTCCTACATATTTAGCTGGGACAGGACCTAATCATGTGCAAACAAATGCATATGAAATTGCCAGCGTAAGATAGGCTGTGGCATTTGACTTCTATTATTTGGCTAGTATTATAGGAGTCCTCGTTGTAGGGTATCCTTTGCCTTTCCTCCGTATACTCACTGTGCATTGTGCCCTCGGTATAGATATTAAGATTATCAAGGAGGAGGAGGTGGTAAAGGCCAGAAGAAGTGTAATACTGAGTCATCAATGTTTGACCCCCTGTCACAAAGAAAACGTTGGCAAGTAACGAAAGCTTTTAGTTATCCTTACTTCCATCGATTGTGTAGATCCATTCTCAGCCCCCATCCAACCATCCCCACCTCTGATTCTACTCCCCGTCTGCTGCCACTTTTCACAAATCCACAGTTCAGTGGCTCCAGCATGAATAATACCCCCGTTACTGCAGAATTGTGATTCTTTCAGAGTCAACCAAGCCAGTGGACTTGACCAGGCAAGGTCTGGAAGGAGTAAATGACAGTGGAGTCCACACTGAACGCAGAGGAGATGCTACTCAAACAAAAGAGGCTCGGGAGAGAATGCTGTGCAGAGGATCAGTATGGCTACAAGACTTGTGGGGTGGCGTCAGGCCACACAAGGTATTGGAGAAAGGTTTGTGTGGTCTGAGTAGACCAAGAGGACTTACATCAATTGACTCAAATGTGGGAATGACAGTAAGGACCAGGCTGAACATCTGCTAAGGTCCATAGCTAGCTAGCTGGGAGCAATAGGAAATATGGAAGGACTTTAGCATTTCTGCAGTAGTAATAGTAAGTCCAACCACTGAATGCTTGCTATTCAATTGCTCCAAGCACTGTTTTGCAAAAGCTTTACAAGTTTTATGTCAATTGTTTCCTCCTTCAGACCTATGAAGTACAAATTCTGTTATGCCCATTTCACATATGGGCAAACTGAGTTAACAGGCAGTTAAGCAACTTATCTAAAATCTCATACCTAGTTTGTGATGAGCATACATTCTTAAGTACCATTGGAAACTGCCTTCTGATTTTGAGAAAAGATGAATGGGGGTATTGTTTTTGCGGGCAAAACAAAACAAAACAGGAGGAACCCAGTTTATCTGCAGGAACATCCACCTCTCTCTGGCACTGGGAGAAGAACTGGCAGGCTAGTTCAGTGTGACTGTGTGTGTCTGTGTGGCTCAAGGAAAAGAGTTCACACCTGGCACAGGTGCTGGCCTCCATTGCTGGCCGTTATCTGGAGCTGGTACCCGAGGAGTTTGAGAAGGCAAAGAAGCCCTTATCAGCCCACACAGCTGCTTCCTGGGCTATTTTCCCTGGGGATTTACAAGGCACTGAAATGATGGCATCGACATTCAGTTCTGCTGCCTGGACAAACCGTGCAGCCTTGGGGTGCACCAGGGGCACACTTGAATTAATGTGGTTTGGAGTCTGCAGTGTGGGTATCCATGGCTGATAACAGGTAGGGAGCAGGGCTTGGGAAGGGGAAGACAGGCTGTGAGTGCAGAGAGAACAGGAAGCTGGAGGCAGCTACATAGCTTGGGGAACCGGCCTCTTTTGTCTGTTTGCTGTGTAAAGAGCAAGGAAAGGACTGAAGTTCTGAATGAGGCGATTATTTTGATTAGAGTCTCTCATTAGGGAGATACACTTTTGTACAAAACCAAAATCCGTCTGAATAGCTCAGAAGGGCTCTACAGACAGACAACCCAAGGCAGTCGATGAGAAATGACTTGTCATGGACATGTAACTGAAGTGTCCAACACTCAGGGGTCTCTTTCTTGTCTCCATCCTCTGCTTTGTGCTTCCCTCTGTATATCTGCCTCCTCCTTCTCTCAGAACACTGGCATCCTCTTGGTTCCTCGTTCTCCTGCCATGTGTGATGGAGGAGGTCTTCAACCTGTGACAGGACTAACTCTGGCCTGGGGGCTCCAGCCCACCCTATTGCCTTTGCACAGTCTCTGCCCTCTTAGCAACTAAAAGCAAGTTGGCCTATGTGTCCAGGGCAGCGTGCCCTGGGGTGACTCAGAAGAGCATCTGTGCTTTGGGAAAGAGGAAGGTAGTACTCATCCTAGACTCAGGTTGCAAGAGGGCGTGGATCACCCTTAAAACTCTCCTCGTGCAAGACTGAAGGCAGCAAGCACATTCCT
Source organism: Sorex araneus (assembly GCF_027595985.1). Classification (NCBI taxonomy): domain Eukaryota; kingdom Metazoa; phylum Chordata; class Mammalia; order Eulipotyphla; family Soricidae; genus Sorex; species Sorex araneus. The sequence continues at coordinate 125,521,981 of NC_073306.1, read as the reverse complement.
CTATGGAGAATCTGCTTGTTGCCTCACTCTCTAGTTCCTTCATTCTTTGGAGGCAGAGTATAAGTTCATTGCTAGTGTTTCACTGAGGGCAGTAACTCATAGAAGGCTTGTCTCTCACAGGCATCAGGCAGCCCTAGGCAGCGTGGCAGCCCATTGCAGGCTAACACACCCAGTAGTACCTCAATTAGAAGCTGATTCAAACAGGTCATGATGGGCCTCTTGCTATATTTATAGTCAGAGCACTTCAAAGAGTATTTCCATTGCTATGACTTTCGCAAATGTCTTTCATGCAAATTTTGATATTGCAATGATGAGGCCTTCATCCAAATCAATGGGATGGCTCTTTCCACCCTCCACCCCGTGCCTTTTAGTTGCCCGCCTTGTCCATGCTAAAGAGAGACTTGCTGCATTGTTTTCTGCTCAGCTGAGGGGCTGATGAGCGCCACATCTTGAAGGGGTGTTAGAATTCCAGCAGTGGACACAGGAGAAGCTTGATGACTAATGATATTAGTCCGGCAGTAGAGTTTGTCTTTATTTCCCTGCTGGTCTCTAACCTCAGTCTCTCTCCACAATAAAAGTGGGCTTTAAGATCTCAGGATACCTGGACACTGAAGTTGAAGGCTACACCATCTAGACTCTGGGGTACCCCCTTCAGCACCCTCTGCTTGCAGTAGCTTTCAGAATCCTTCCATTAGCTCCCCACTCCTGAGGTCCCTGCTGCATAGACAGTGCTCATCTTTCTGGATTCACGTTTGTGTTTCCTGCCCAGGGCTAGTTCCTGAGCGCCAACCACCACCCCCGCCCCCCAGCTCACCCGGTGGTCATTGGAAGGAGACCCTGTGGTGGGGGAGTATTATACTCAGTAGCTGAAGGGGAGGCAAGTCCCAAATCAAGGCTCTGTAGCACCCTCTGGGATCAGGGGGCATAAAGGTAGGACCCATGTGCCAATATGCCATCTTGGAACTCAGGATCTTAGTGGTGTGTCTTGTGCATCTCTGGCCTGACATGAAGCTGTTCTTGAGTCACCATTCAGGACTAAGAATCTAGCCCTCCAGGGGGATCCTCTCAGCCAGGTCTGTCCTTGGGGCTGGTTCTCCTTCCAGTGCTGCTCATGACTGGAAGAGAGCCCTGGCCCACCCAGGGCCCTGGGCTTATGGAAGTTGGCCCCGGGCCACCATAATCCACGTTAGCAGTTAGCAACCTCTCAGTTCTGGAGCAGGGGGCAGTCGTTGGAACATGGACTGTGTGTCTTTGCACCTAGAGCCAGCCTGGGCACCACCCATTTGTCAGTGGACACCCGGGGAAGGAAGAAAAGCAGCATCTCTCTCGGGGCTGGAGCAATAACACAGCAGGTAGGGCATTTGCCTTGCACGTGGCTGACCCAGGTTCGATTCCCAGCATCCCATATGGTCCCCTGAGCACCACCAGGAGTAATTCCTGAGTGCAAAGCCAGGAGGTAACCCCTGTGCACTGCCGGGTGTGACCCAAGAAGAAAGAAAAAAGAAAAGAAAGGAAAAGAAAAGAAAGGAAAGAAAAAAAGAAAAGAAGAGAAAAGAAAAGAAAAGAAAAGAAAAGAAAAGAAAAGAAAAGAAAAGAAAAGAAAAGAAAAGAAAAGAAAAGAAAGAAAAGCAGCATCTCCTATCAAGAGACCTGAGCTTCCCCTTCAGAGGGTCCTCCCGCCCTTCGCCATCAGTTTGGGCCTTAGTCGCAGAGGGAACATATTGAAATGGTGGTTCACGAGATCCTGTCATTTGGGGCAAATCTATGGCCAGAACGAATGATGATGGCCCTAAGCTGGCTCTGTGATACTTTTCTGAAGTCCCCCAATGCATGAGAGGACCAGTAATACACACCTCTACAATGGCCATCACGCTGAGGAGTCCACCTTCTTGGGGGCCTGCCTGCATTTAGCGGGAAACCACGTATCGGAATGCATTAGTTCCATGGAGTTACTGGATCTGAGAACTCACTCAGCACTGCACCCCAGCACACCTGCAAGCTCTCACAGCCCCAAGGCTCACTCAGAATCCTCATTTTTACACAATCCCAAAACTTGTGGTGTTTCCTACTGATTGGAGACCATGCATTATTAACACAGGCTGCTGCCCCTCAAGAGGTGGAACTTGGTTGGGCTTGGGTGGGGGGGGTAGAGGTAGGGTTATATGGATGGAATTTTCTCTTCGTTATTTGCATAAAAGGCCTAACAGCTGCATAGAGTCCCCATACAATCTACAGACTGCAATGGAATGAAAGTGTCCTGGGGAAAGTAAGGAGGGAAATGACTAAACAGGCTGCCAAGGAGTCTAATGAAAAATAAAAAACAAAAACAGTTGCAAGGCCCTGGTCTCCCGGCTCCTGGCTTCCTCCCTACACACAGTGCAACACGGGGAATGGACTAGTCCAAGTCAAGTAGGGTTGGAAGTGTGGAAATGTGAACTATGTACCAGATTTCAAGCACTTAGGGAAAGAATGGAATGAAAAGTGTCTCTTCAATAATTTCATAGTGAGGTACTACAACAGACTCAAAAGGGTGGGATGCATGCCTGGCATGTGGGAGGCTCAGGCTGGATCCTCAAAATCACATAGCTCCTTGTCCCAGAGCATCACCCACTGTGCCCCAGTGGACCTTGGGCACTGACACAGTGGCCCCAAGCACCAAATGTCAGACCTGCACCAGAGGCCAGAATATCAGTGGGAGTGGCCTCCAGGGCCTCCCTCTTACACCCAACCCCCCAAATGGCCCCTATGAACACATAAAAATAGAAATTTGGTTTTCATGTTGAAATAATAACATTTTGGATATCTTGATTATCAATTGTTGGTGCTTACCACTAACTCGGACTGGAGCGATACCATGGTGGGTAGGGCGTTCACCTTGTATGCGACTAACCCAGGTTTGATCCCTCCGACCCTCTCGGAGAGCCCGGCAAGATACCGAGAGTATCTCAACTGCACAGCAGAGCCTGGCATGCTACCTGTGGCACATTCGACATGCCAAAAACAGTAACAACAAGTCTCACAATGGAGACATTGCTGGTGCCCGCTTGAGCAAATCAATGAACAACGGGACAGGAGGACAGTGCTGCAGTGCTATCACTAACTCACACTTGAATGTGGCTTAATTAACTCCAGTCAAAACACTGGCCTCACTGTGTAAAAGGAAAGATATTAAAATGAACTCACCTATTTCTTTTGACTTGCTCTTTTTGGTTTCAGGGTGATGCTCAAGGGCTACTCCCAGCCCTATGCTTGGAGAACTATATGGTGTGGGGAAGAAAGTAGAAAGTGTGCTCTCCCGGTAGGGCTCTCTCCAGCCCTCTTTCACTTTTCTAAAGTGGCTTCTAGGAAACATGAGATTCTATTTGCTGTGGCAGTGCTGCTGATGCTGCTGACCACGTGGGAGAAGGAGGCTCTGATAGATTTGGGATCCTTGTCCAGTACAGACAGAGGGACTGTCACTGTCACTGTCATTGTCATCCTGTTGATCATCAAGTTGCTCGAGTGGGCGCCAGTAACGTCTCCATTTGTCCTAGCCCTGAGATTTTAGCAGCCTCTCTTTACTTGTCCTTCCCAACAGTGCCACATTGGAGGCTCTTTCAGGATCAGGGGAATGAGACCCATCATTGTTACTGTTGTTGGCATATCGAATATGGCACGGAGCTTACCAGGCTCTGCTGTGTGGGGAGGATACTCTCAGTAGCTTGCTGAGTTCTCCGAGAGAGAGAACTAGACAATAAGAGGTCTCGTGTTTTATAGTCTCTAGATCCTGGCCATTGATAACCAAAAGATAAACATTGACATTAATATAAACCATGCTATAGCAATAATAATAAAAGAAAAGTAAAATAAAGAAAAATAAAAATAATACAGGTTCCTTATTTATATTACAAGTACTTGCATCACTTATGAAAGTGAGGTTTGGTTTATGCTTTACAAACCAGTAGACATAGAGGCAGGATAAAACCCTAATCATCTGGATTCCTGCTCTGGAAGGGGCAGACTTAGTCGGTGGGGTACACCCCATTGTGGGGCTGCCACACCCGACTCAGGGTGCCTACCTTCCCTGCCTTTGACATCACAGTCTTCCACTCTGTGGTGACCTGTGGACTTCTTTAAAGTGTGTTTTTTCTTTTTGGTGGTTGCCTTCTCTCTCTTTCCTCTTCTCCCTACTCTAGTCTGTTCTCTCTTCTCTCCTTACTCAATGGAAAAGCCAAATATCTCCTTAGCATTATTACCTCTCAATGAAACTATTTTACTTTAAAAAAAGATAGATACATAGATAGATGATAGATAGATAGATAGATAGATAGATAGATAGATAGATAGATAGATAGATAGATAGATAGATAGATAGATAGTGGACAGTGATGAATAAAGTGAAGGAAATAGGAGAAGTTTATCAGAGGGGTGAGGGGGACTCCAGGGCTGACACTACAAACCTCAGGTGAGGCTGAGGTAGAGCCACAGCCTGGGAGAGTCTAATGGGGGTTTTTATGTTGTCTTGGGTGGGAAAAGGGTACGCTTGGTCTGACTCTCTTTATCTGTAGCAGGGTCAAGGGTGAGAAAGCATGGAATGCAGCCTGGTGGCTTCCTGTCTCCAGGTGGACCATAAGTCCTGTCCTCCACGCTGGGCACAGGGTGATCCCTGGTTCTGGGAGTGTTGCTGTTGCATTAGCCTGCTGCCATTTGGTCTCCAGGACCATTTTGTCGGAGCAAACCTCACAGGCACCGGGATCAGGACCTGCTTTTCTGAGCCCCTCCAGCTCTCTCATTTCCCATACAGCTGTGCCTGTAAGGAGACCAGCTGAGATCCTTGGAGCCCAGACTGGCTCTAGCTGCAGAGACACAGGGTCCTTATTCCTATTCCTGCCCCCTGCTCCTGAGTGCTTTGTAAGTGCTGATGGTCCCTCTGAGGGGCCTCTCTGGACCCAGAAGCGGGCCTGGCTTCACTGCAGAAGAGGAACTGGGCTTCCTGGTTCTGCCTGCTTCTTCAGAAATGACACTTTCTTTAGTTGCTTTGGAGCCAGCAGTAGATTTGCCCCTGGGCAAATATCACACTGCAAGATTAGGACAAAAGACCAAAAAAAAAAAAAAGTTGAGGGCCTTCTCCCTGGAGATCAGCAGAAGATGGGGCTGGAATAAATGATCAAATAAATCATTAACCAAAAACAGAGAAAAATAATTTTTTCTCTCTTGTGGAAAGGAGGGACTATGAAATAAATAAATATACAAATAAATAAATAAATAAATAAGGCAAGCTTTCAGACCCTGTATCCCAACCATCCAGGCTAATGAAATATTTCCCACCACAGCTCTGCTGGGGTGGGTGCATGGTTGGGTCTATGACATGAAATCAGGATCCCTCTCATCTCCTTACAAATATGCTCCAACTTTCTTTTCCTTTTTTTTTTTTCTTTTTGCTTTTTGGGTCACACCCAGCGATGCTCAGTGGTTACTCGTGGCTCTGCAATTAGGAATTACTCCTGGCGGTGCTCGGGGGACCGTATGGGAGGCTGAGAATTGAACCTGAGTCGGCTGTGTGCAAGGCAAACGTCCTACCCGCTGTGCTATTTCCCAGCCCCATGCCCCAACTTTCTTTGTTTTCCTATCCCTGACTCCCTAGGCCCTGGTTCTAGGCGTGTTTAGCCTCCACTTGGCCCTTCAACATAGTTTCTCACCTGCCATGGTCACTCTGCCTCGTGCCCGTCAGGCACCCAGGTGAAGAAGGCAGCTCTGGCCTCACTTTGTGTGTGTTCCAACCTGTCCTGCCTCTTGCTAGCTCTGAACCCCAGAAGGTTACTCCCAAAGCCTGTTTCCTCATCTGTAAAATGGGGATGAGAAATGATCATGGCACTTGCCTCATAAATGTGAGATGGTTAAATGCATAATGCGTGCTCAGCATGATCTGCTAAACACTGAAAGGCAATAATATCAGCTCCTACTATTATTAGTCTTATAGTGAATCACTACAGAGGCAGGAAGTGGAGAATCCTATCTTGACTTTTGACTTGTAGTCCAGGAATCCAGATTAGCCTGTTTATATAGGAATACACATTCTGTTTTTTTTTGTACAGTTGTTTATTTTACAATAATTTGGGACATATAGGAAGATTGCAAGATTGGCAGAGAGAATGCCATAAACACAGAAGATATTTCCTACCTACATGGAAAGTATGGGCTGGAGCGATAGCACAGTGGGTAGGGCGTTTGCCTTGCATGTGGCCAACCCAGGTTCAATTCCTCCATCCCTTTCAGAGAGCCTGGCAAGCTACAAAGAGTATCTCGCCTGCTTGGCAGAGCCTGGCAAGCTACCCATGGCATATTTGATATGCCAAAAACAGTAACAACATGTCTCACAATGAAAACATTACTGGTGCCCACTTGAGCAAATCGATGAGCAACAGGATGACAGTGATACAGGGACAGTGATGGAAAGTTTGGAAACTCAAGGCTATGAGACTAAGAGTATCACTTACTCGGACTCATGACTTATTAAATACTTGCTTAAATAGGGCAAGGACTCAACTGTTAGGCCTCTTCTTGGGGAGGTTCCATACAGATCCCTAGGTATCCTGTAGTCTTAGAGAGGCAGGCACCCACAGCCAGCATCCCGTGGGCAGTTGTTCACACAGGCACACATTCACCCAGGGCAGGTAGTAGGGCTGGGTGCAAGTACTAGACTTTAGTGTCAGGGTGGCCTCATTTCAAATCCCAGCAGTGCCACATCTGAGAGTGTCATACTTTCATTCCTTTTTTTCCTTTTAATTTTAAAACTTTTTATATTGGGGCTTTCCAAGCAGCGACCATGCCCAGTGAACCAACCAGACCGATGGTTCACTGTGATGGCCTCAGGTGTGATGCTACTTAGGTGCTATGATGCCAGGGATTGCTAGGATCACCTCAGTGATGCTTAGGGGGCATTGATGGTCATACCTACTTGCACCCAGTGCCTCCAGGGCTTTCCCTGAGGATACTCAGGGCACCATGCAGTGTTAGGGATGGAACCAGGTTATCTGTATGCAAAGCACATGCTTTAACCCCTCTACTATATCTCCAGCACTACCTCTCCAGCCCCTACATTTTAATTCTTTACCCTCATTTGTTCAGTAAATTTCATCAACTTCTACTTGGTGCTTAGCCTTATGCTGGTACTTATGGCAGCAATGGGTATTGCCACACACACACACACACACACACACACACACACACACACACACACACGCAGAGTGCATGATGGTCCCAATGAAAAGTCTAATTGAGTCGTGGAAGGCTGGACTATCTAGGTTGGTATAAATCAACCCTATGGTGTTCACACAAAGTTGAAATCTTTTTGCAGTGCATAGCTCTCTCTTGTCACTGAGCAGTACCTGACTAGATCGAATCCAGGCCTTACCTCCAATGATGATCCTCCTCAGACTGTCTTTTCCAAAGGACCGTTTTCAGAATGGCAGGTGCAAACATGCCAGACAGCAGAGTCTCCGATTATTCAACTTGTCTTGCATCCCCATGCCATGCCCAGAGCCAACTGGAGAGAAATTTTGCATGGCAACTTAGCGCCTTAACCAGGTTAAACTTAGCAGAACAGAAATCAGCTGAGTGTGAAGTTGGAAGGCAAGCAGCTTACATACAGAGACCCAAGAAATATTGCGCTTCAGATGAAAAGCAATTGGGAATATCACTAGGCAGACTCATTAAGCGAGAAGGTTTCTGTGAAAATAACAAAATCATAGCACCCAGGACACCCCAGCGTGAGATTAAAAGCTGAGAGGAGGTTTAAGCTTCATATTATTAAACTGCATTATGACAGTTTAGGAAGAAAGAGCTTAGCGCCATCAGAGTTGAAGGTGGCCCTGTTAAAGGAATCTGACTGAGTCTTTGAAATTCAGAGCACTTGGAAAGAGTGAAACTGTCAGAACAGCCCTCCCCTGGGGAGCAGGGAGGTGGTGAGGGGGGCCAAGCTAAGAGTCTGAGAAGTCCTGGGAAGGATGGGAGGGGCCTTGGGGCTGGCAGCGAATGAGTATTGACAAGAAAGCCCTCATTGAAGTCAGCCAGGAGCTGAAAGTGGGTGGGGATTTTGGAGCGAGGGTGAGGCATGCAGGGGGAGCATCAATAAATGTTAGTTCTCCTCATTATCACCTACTGGCCAACCTTGCAGTTTGGGTGGCTGGCTGGTGAATACTAATGACCTGATCAGCCGACTTCTGTGCTTTCTCCCAGTGTTTGATCCCTGAGCCACGAGGCAGCTAGCTGAAGTCAAAGAACATGGTATTGATTGGAAATCAGCAAAGCCCATGTTGGGCAAACAAGCTGACTCCCCTCTTAGTCTTGTCTTTCTGATCAGTGGAAGTGGGGAGGGGGGCCCCACTAAATAGAACATGCTTTCCTCAGCGAGGCTACACATCTGCCATGCAGAGCAAAGCAAGGGCCTCACTGCCTGTGCAGACAAGGCTGAGGAAGGTTCTGCCCAGGGAGACAGTCCCTGTCCACTGGCTAGAGTTTTGGAAGCCAGAGAAACCCAGCAAGCCCTGCCCAGGGGGCCACTGCTGCATCACATCGTCAGCAAATCATCATGGCTGGTACCCCACAACACCAGAGTCATTCAGCATATGGCAGTTCTGAAATGCAATGGTCTTCCCTTCCCAGTGGCGTCCCATTTCTGAAGGTGCACATGGAGGTTTAATCCTGATGCCGGCTCTGGCTTCATCCTGTTCTTACACTGCTGGGAACTCACCCTTTGCCCAGCCAGGACGAAGTGCACTTCAGATTCACTCCCATCTCTCCCTCTCAGCCTCTGGTCTCAGCGAGGCCTTCTGGTCTCCCGCTATCAGGAAGAGAATCGTACCATTGGGATCCACTTCCTCTGGCCCAGCACAATCTCCACCCTGGTGTGCTGGAATGATACAGGGGGGATCAGTAGTAACCTCAGGTTCAATTATAGGGGAGAACTTTCTCTTTGTTTGCTTAAAGACGGTAAACATGAAGGGAGGGAGGAAGGGAGGACTGAGTGATTTTTTTTTTTCTGAAAAGAGAGCAGCTGGCCAAGTAAGTTTAGAAAGTTCTGCTGTAGTCAGTTCAATCCTTCATTTCCAGGCAATTTGCTGCTCCAGTTCAAAGTGCATGAACATGAGCTGGGAACTTGGAAACACATAGAATCCTGGGCTCTAGCCGCCCCAGACCGTGAGATCAGTAGATTTAGGGTGGGCCCAAGAATCTGAATCTCTAACAAGTTCCTCGATGATGTTATCTCGTCTTGAGATTTTTAGTCCTCTTTGTTTTGCTTTTGATTTAGGAGCCGCACTCAGAGACACACAAGTGCTTGGAGGGTGGAGCCTGGAGCTCCAGCATGCAAAGCTTGTGCTCCAGCCCCTTGGGTCACCTTCCAGGGTCAGTGGCACTGTTCTCTGTACAGGCGTGACTCTGGATCATTCTGGATCACCTTCTTTCCCATTCTTCCCCATTCACTGGCACTGTTCTACCTTCATTACTAAAGCTAAGGGCTTGAGTAGTTCCAGCAAGGCATCTTTGACCTGACTTCAAAGCAAGCCTGTCCTGGACAGTTGCCTAGTTTGTGCACTGAATCTTCATTGTGAAGTTCACATTCCCAAGCCTTGGTTTGTCGCTGTCAGAAGGAATGTGACTAGGCATTCTGAATGGCCTCTTTTCCTTCTCATGATCACCTTCAACTAATTGAAGTAGTGGGGGCCGAGCCTGAGAGGGGACTGCGCCTGTCTTGAGAGGTGCCCCGTTCTTCTTTGCACAAAACCCCTTCTCCATTGGCCAGTAGGCATCCTGTCCAAGAGCACTGCTCCAACTTCCTCCTCCTTTACACTGTGTTCTGCCACTTATTTCCTCTTCCTTTATCTGATGGACACCCTCACTCTCTAGGGAAGGCTTCTGTTTTTCAGATCAGGAGTATAACTGGTAATACTTGGAGACCACTACTGACTCTGTGCTGGGGGCAGGAGGGTGGGATGGCAGGGCTACTCCCAACAGTTCTTGAGGAACATGCAATGTCAGGGACCAGACCTGGGCCTCCTGCATGCAGGCAAGTGCTTCACCCATTGAGCTGTCTCTCTGACACCATAGCAGTATCTTCATGTTCCTGCAGTGCTTATGTCTCTATCCTGGAGGCTCTTTGGTGCTGAGTGCAGAGTCAAGAGCTCAATCAGTATGTGCAGCAGATTTTCATCGGTAGCCACAAAGACCTCACCAGTGCCCAGAGCCAGCCTGCCTTTTATGGTTGTTGCTTCTTAAACACTCAGTTTTGAAATCATTATAAAATTACAGAAAAGTCGGGAAAAAATTGCACTGTGAGTTCTCTGTCCTTCACACAACTTCCCCAGATGTTAACATTTTGCAAAGCTGTTCACGTTTATGAAGCAAAACTGACAACGCGCATCTGTGCAGTGCTATGGACAAGCTCCCCCTGATATATTTTTTTCTGGATTCCCCAAATTCTTCCACAGAAGTCCTTTGTTCCCAGCCAGATTCCCACACAGTGTTGAGGGGCTCCGTTTCCTGTATCTTCTCCTACTCCTGACTGTTCTCCACCCTTCCTTGTCATTCTGTGACCCCCAACACTTGTTATGAGTGATGTTCAGTCTTCAGTTGAATTAATCTGACGTCTCTCATGATGGACTAAGGTTGTGGACCCACCCCATCCCATCATTGCACGTGGTTTCAGCATCATTTCTTACTGGCCATGGCGATCATGCTTGCTGGTGGTTTCCAGTGCTTCCTGCCCACCATGGAAAGCTAGATTCCCTGTCTGTACTCACTTCATTCAGTTAGGCCCTGGGACGAACCCATAGCCATGGAGAGAGAACTGCGATCCACCACCTGAAAGAAGAGATCACCACTGATTTGTGGTTGTTAGGTAAAACCATTGGAGTATCTAATAAATGGGTGGGTGAGGAGACACTTTGAAGTTATCACATATTTAATTTTGTCTCATATTACCTCTACTTCTTCCCGAGTGAGTCTGCCTACAGCTGTTACCACCTCAGCTCCTGTGCCCCCTGCAGAATGCTAGCTGATTATACCTTTATGCAGAATTGCCTATTGCTTTAGGGCCCACCTACAGTGCTCTCAGCCCAAATGCACAAGGCATCTCTCAGGGAGCTTAGAAAATGCATCCAGTGTCCAGACCTCTGGATCCAGAGTTTTGGACTCAGCTAGCCTAGAGAAGATGTTGGTGCCTTTTAAATGGTACATGGGAAGCATTCTCTGCTTTGGAGACCAGGCTGAGAACTCCAGTTCCCCAGCTTCTTGGGATGGCTGTCTTCTACTATACCTGATAGAACCAGCCACTCTCAACACTAGAATCCTGCATTTCTGTCCAGGCCTCTGTGGGTGCTCAAAGTTTCTATCCAGGTTACCCCAGAGTCATGGGATCCTGTCTCTGAACAGAATCAAGCATTGGATAGGTGCTTGGTGAGTGCTTTTGGATGGAGAGAACAGGTCTTGTAGAAACCAAAGCAGAAACCAAAGCCTCTGTGCATGAAAGCGGCAGTCCCACACTTTCTTCAACAGTGCTAGGAACTTGAGAGGAGGACCTGGCCATCATCATGTGTCTGCTCGTCTCAGAGACATGGTACTCTTCTCCCCAGGAGGCCTCTGCTGTCTAGGAGGAAGGCCCTGGGATCAAGAAGCCACATGCAGCCTCCTGCACATTTGCACTGTTCTTGGAGGTTGTTCACTTTTCTGTTCTAACTTGTCTGGGAACCAGCAGACCAGCACTGCCCTCCTAACCAGAGATTGCCTTGGCCAGGGATCTTTTTGCATATTTGTGTTGTTCAGAGATTATCAAGCTGCCCGAGTCCAGGTCTATAAATATTTTTATAGTGAGTCCAAAAAAGGTAATTTGAATTTGACTGTTTTGAATTTAAAGGGAAAGAAAAGAATAAATTCAACTCTTTACACAGTGAACTGAACAGAGAGTCTATTTTATTGGTAACTTGTTAAACTCGACTATGCTAAGACCTTCCAAGTCTGGACTGGAAGACATTTGAGAAAGAGAAGAACAGATGGCATGGATAACTTTGGGTGCTTACTCACTCTGCCCCAAATGGTTAGACTGAGAACATGAGTATAGTAGCAAGAAGGCTTGGGGTTAATTCAAGAGGATGCTTATGGAATGTCCATTGGTAGGTGGACGGGTCTTGGCCTAGTTTATACTGTCCCCATAACAGCTTATGTGTCATCCATGAGTGAGCGCTATAAATAACACTGCTGATTCTTCCAGAATATCCAAGAAGGTATTAAATTTATTTGCCATGTGTTGGTGCCATGATCACACACCCACAAAGATGATGCTATGGAGAACTTGAGACCACAGATCTGTGACTCCTCTCTTGGCCTAAGAATGCAATCAATGCCATGTTTCCCAAGGATTAAATAGCATATTTTTTATGCACGCCCACTCACAGTACTTGGAATATAGTATGCTTCAAAATAATGGGTTTTGATTATTGTAGCCTCTGGATCCTAGTTTCTAAGCTCTGACCACTTTCCTCAGCCTTGCTTTATCTCACATCTTTCCATCACTTCCTGGACACACTTAGTTTCTTTCTCAAGCTTGGAATGGCTTCAGTCTCATCTCACTTAGTGGCTGAGCAAGCATGGCTCAACCTCTGTTTATTCAGAAACAAACAAGTCCTTTATGTTGGACTCTTCCAGGAAAATCCTTCCTTTTGCCTCTCTTTGTCCCATCTCAGTCTAAGGTGGAAGGCTGCCTGATACTGCTGTGTCCTGGGGTGTGTGGTATCTGACTTGATTTAAAGACTAACGTCACTCATCAAATCCCTAGGGTGATCCTCCAAAACCAGTGATCTTCCTGACAAGAGTTAGCAAGCTGGGAGTCAGCCTGTGGTAACAGACAATGTCAAAATCGAAATTTAAATCAGATTTATTCTTTTATCCTCAAGAACTGAGGTTCAGGGAGGTTAAGGATGTTGTTTACGTCACACAGCTAGGGCAAACATTCTTTGATGTGTGTATAGGTAGGGAGGAAAGGTAGAACAACACCAAGATAAGATCCTTGCCCTCTTAGAACTAGTCCAGGGATCAGCAAACATATTTAGAAAGGGTGGAGATTAAATAGTTTATACCGAGAGGACCATGGGGACTCTTTAGCAGCCACTTAATTCTGTGGGGATAGTGTGAAAGCAACACAAGACAATGCTTTGATGGATGGTGGTGAATGTTCTAATAAAGCTTTATTTACAATAGTTGATAACTTTTCAGGCTTAATTTTATATCCCCTGAACTGGTAGAAAAGAAACTCATTATATAAATAAATTATATATATGCATATACTTATATATTTGCATGCCCCAAAGGAATGCAAAATTAGGAGGACCAGAGGGTCATAGGAGGTACTTAGGAAAAGTTGCCAGAGTTAAGGATGTGGGGCCATTAACTATGAACTGGAAGCCAGAGGAGGAAAGAGTACCCAGCTTGATGGAGCAGCTGATGCAAAGGCCCGGTGGCAAAAGGGACCGTGGCTTCCTTCAGGTATTAAATAAATAAAGCTTATTTATTCTAAATAAAGCTTAGCATGGATGAGAAAGGGCAGGGAGGCAGCCCCTGCATGCGCTGATGGAAACCACAGCCCTAGTGTGAGATCTGAGGGTCAGTGGCACTCAGCAGCTGAGTAAGTGTCTGATCTCCAAGTGTGCCACCCCTGCATGTCACAATAATGACAATAATAACAAAGAGGAAAGGTATGATGGACTCTTGGGCCTGGGGCCAGTGGCCTTTTGAATGCTAACTGATGGGTAACTTGGTTGAATTCTCATTATGGATTGTTCCAGCTGGCCAATGCCTGGGGTCTCACTGAAACAGTGGCAAGGACCCCTGAGAATTTTGTTGCAGCTTTCCTCAGTCCTCAAAACCCAGGGTTGGCATGCAGCTGAGCACACTTTCTGACTCTACCTTTGCTGTTCAAACACATCTTCCTCTTTCCCCACTTGCACACCAAGACTTACACGGCAATAGGCCTGTTACGGCCGCAGCTCCATCCCACTCCGTTTTTCTCATCTTCCCTCTCTTCCCTACCCGACCCAATTCCCCACTTACTTCGTAAAACTTGCAAGTTAAATTTTTCAAAGGCTGCTTCTGACAAAGCAGTGGGAATTAGATTTGGTGAAGCCCTTCATAAAAAATTGAAGGCACGCTATATTAACATACATTGATTTATTCATAGTGTTTCATTACAAGTAAGTGAGGCTCCTGTAATACCAGGAAAGGTTAGGAGAGCAGGGGAGCACGGTATATTATATTGACAGCCCAGTGGAAATTGAGTCGCTCTTGGATTGAATTTGGAGTGCAGGAAAGGAATTGGCTAGTAAATAAGGGATGAGTTTTACCTCCTAGCATCTGTATATCAATGTAGTTGCCACCTACCCAGGCAGGAACTGGAATAGAATTGCAAAAGGCCGCATGAGGTTGTTTTCTCCTGGGTACGTGAAACGTCCTGGCCACAGTCAAAGCTCTGTGAACATCTCCCTTCTGCCTTGAGGAAAAACCAGAATACAGCCCCACATTGAAAGTACAACCTCGTCACCCTGGACCATCCTCCATCCCCATGGGCCTTTGAGCTCCCCTCTGCCAAGGCTAGAGCTCTCTTCCTAGGGCGCTGACTCCCTAACATTCTCTATGCCAGGTCAGTATTGCCCCAAGATGCCACCTTGATTACCTCCTTGGTCTCTGCGGACTAATATTCAGAAGCAGACCCTGAGATGAGGAACCCAATCAGAGCAGATCACTGAGAAGTTTGGGTAACACCAACAGTGGGATGGGGTGAATTAAGGGAAGAAGCTAGTGACCAACATGCTCTCCAGTCTTTGGATACTACAAGGCGGATCCCCTGGGATGTCTGCTGAGAGGCATCACAAGAGGAGCCTGAGGACCTGGACCGGCTCTGTCCATGGCAGTCCTGTCCCTGGGCATGGTAATTAACAAGTGATGGCTGCAAGGACCATGGAGGGAGTCTTCATGCAGAGAAGCAGATGTTTCCAGTGCTTAACTCAGAGAAGGACAGGCATGGCCAGGAGTGCCCAGAGGGAACCCTGTGACAAAGCACCTGAGGGCCCTACATGATGTGTACCCTGCCCAGGCTGGGCTTGCAGAGTGCCCCGTGCTCTTCATTAGGGCTCACTTTGCTCCGGTAAATTCTAGCCTTTCTGCTGCTCTTGTAGCATCTGTTGCAAACAAAACTGCAGCTGCTTAATACAGGAGAAAGATGTGATCTCCTTCCCTGCCATGTTAAGTGCCCATGACAGAAATAACACCCAGTCTGTGTTTGAGGTTAAGTCAGTGTCTTCCCTTTTCTGCTGGCATCAGCCCTTCCACTCTAGCATGGGAGCAGGTCACGTAAGATGGAACACAGTTCTGGAATGAAAGCCATTTGAGGACTGGGTCCAGCTTGTATTTATGTGTGCCTCTCTGCAGCACTCAAAATAAATTCTATCATACAGGAAATTCTAATATGCAGACACAAGAAAGGATGGCAAAGGAGCAATTTAGAAGGGATGCGTGTACACAGTCTTCAGTCAGTAAAGCATGCCTTCAAGTGAGGCAGCGCATGTGGTAGAAAGAGCACAGACTTTGAAGTCACACAGACCTGGGTTGTAGCCCTGTTTAAGTGATAGAAAGCTGAATGACCATGAGAATGTATGATCTACCAGTGCCATGTGACAGCCTGCATGACTCTCACGAGCATAATGTTGAAACGAAAGAAATCAGTACACCCTGTATGATCCCATTTATATAGAGCTCAAAGGCAGGCATCACTAGTCTATGCTGTTACAAGTCAGGATAGATGTTAGGTTGACGGGGGTTGGGGACACACAGAGAAGGGAAGGAGCATGAGGAGAGACTTGGATCTGGTGGTGTCTCATCTCTTGATTGCATGCTGATTATAAAGTTGTATCCGTTTAGTAAACATCGATCTAGCTGTTTAGTTTTCTGCACATGTAATATGCTCTAATAAAACAGCTTTCATGGATCTCGATGGAGCAAACTTTCAAAAACCCTCCCTTTACTGCTTTTGCAAGTGGGTTATTTAGAAATGAGGTGCTCCATTTCTAAATGACTGGGGAACCAGTGCCTGAGACCCAGTGTTTGGATGTTTTTACAGAAGGGTGGGATCAGAAAATGAGAGTGGGTCTTACAAAGGTCTAGAGTACCTTGGCAATGCTGTGTCACACCAGTCTGTGCATGATCCATGAACTCCTGTCACTGCAGAGCATACACTAGGTTGGTTACTGTGTCACTTGTAGTAGAGCCTCTGGGTGATTAGAAATATTCCATGGCTTAGAAGACACAAACCTGGGCCTTCCCCAGGTAGTGTGAAAGCAGTGATTCCATGCAAGCTCTTTCCAGTGGAACTTGGTTTTATTAATTTTAGAGCGACTATCATGATGATTCCAAAGTCTGGGGAGAAGGACAATTAAGGCAGGAGGAGATGCCATATAAGAACAGTTTTCACGTGGAATAGTGAACTGGGGCGGGAGAGATAGTACAGCAGGTAAGGTATCTTGCATGTGGCTAACCTGGGCTCAATCTTCAGCATCTCATACGGTTCCCTCTTGAGCATTGCCAGGAAAGATTCCTGGGTACAGAGCCAGGAGTAACCCCTGAGCTTCACTGGGTGTGGCCAAAAAATAAGAAAACAAATAAAAAATGGTGAAGCATTGACAGACAACCCCAAGTCTGGTGGGCTTGCAACAGCTATGTTAGAGTGGGAACAAGTAAGTTCCAGTAGTATAGCCCACGTGTTCTAGTACAGCTTGCAGGTTACAAATGAACATTTATTCTGGGCATCAGAACTGCAGTCTGGGGAGCACAGATCCAGAAGCGTTTGCGCCTTGAGTGGGAGTAACCAGGTTGTGCTTCTAGTGGAGGAAAAGAGGCAGTTAACCATTCGGGTCCTCTTATGCAAATGAGGGTTTCAGCCGCTGCAGTTGTGATTGGTGGAAAGTTCACAAGCAGTGAATGGTCCATTTTAATTCTTTGGCTTAAAGGGGTAGTTTCCTCTGGTGGGTGGATGGCTACAGTCATGCTTAAATGCGCCAGGTCCCCCTTCACTGCCTGAGCTCCTCCCCAGACTCTGAATGGTTTATGCCTATTCCATTCTGTATAATTAATTAGGACCCATGGTCTGCGTTTGTGAGTAGTTTACCAAATCCTCTAGAGAAGCACTGTCCAGTGTGAGGGTCACTAGCCACAGGGGCATTTGTCCTTTCAAAATACGAGTTGTTGGCAGGGAGATGCACTGGAAGGGTAAAATACACACAAGATTTCTAAGACTTACTAGTAATTTCCCGGGTTCGATTACTCCGCCTCTCTTGGAGAGCCCAGCAAACTACCAAGAATATCTCACCCACATGGCAGAGCCTGGCAAGCTACCCGTGGTGTATCCGCTATGCCAAAAAAAGTAATAAGTCTCACAATGGAGACATTACTGGTGCCCGCTCGAGCAAATCAATGAGCTACAGGATGACAGTGACAGTGACTATTAATTTAGGTATAAAACATATAAAATCTTACATTGATTGTACATTGATTGTATATTAGAATCACACTGTGATGTGTATATTGGATGCAGCAATATTCTAACAATTAAGCTTGCTCTCTTATTTTCTATTAATATGATCATTCAGAGATGGAAAAGTTTGTGTGTGGCTCGGGTTCTATTTCTGCCGGACATTGGAGTTCCAGAGCGCTGGCAGGGGAAGATGAGGATAATCTGTTAGAGAGGCAATAATAACTAAATTTCAAACCAAACTCATGTGTCTTTCCCTTTTCACTCCCTCGTGTGCTTTCCAATGAGACCCCTGGGTAAGGCATTTATTTGTCTGTTTCTTGGCTTCTGCAGATCAACTACAAAGCTGTTGGCTCCCTGGACCCCAGTGCCGATCTGTCCAGCCAGAGGGGGAAGGTGTTCAAGCTCCGAAATGAAACCCACCACCTGTTTGTGGGACTCTACCCAGGGACCACCTACTCCTTCACCATCAAGGCCAGCACAGCAAAGGGCTTCGGTCCTCCTGTCACCACCAGGATCGCCACCAAAATTTCAGGTATCTCTCTTAGATGGGTAGAAGGAGGCCAGTGGCGTTTTCTCTTCCAGATTTTTCTAGGATGTAAAAGGCAGAGAAATTTCCTCCAGGGTGTAGGACAGTTAGTGTCCCTGGACATGGGACCATTTTGTCTTGAATCTAATCCATAAAGTGTAAAAAAAAAATACATTAATTGGGCAAGGCTACAGGAAATGCTGAGTGATTCGGCAAATGAGTTACCATACTGTTGCATTAAACAGAGCTTCTTTTCATACAAATTGATTTCTAAAAATGTGATTTGTTTTCAAGGATATTCCTTCAGAGTTCCTTCTGGAGCACATTCTCTCAAAATAGCTGATGAATAAATGAATGAGTGAACGTTACAGAACCGTAGCCACTCAATATTTTCCCTTGTCACCAGTGGGACACCCTCTGCCATCAGATTCAGCCTCAAAGCAGAGTAATTTCAGAACTCTTTTGGAAATTTGCATTTTTTCAGAAGACTCGTAGTCAGTTCTGATCTACATACATACATACATACATACATACATATTTTGCAAAGCTACAGCCTCATGGTGGGTTTTGTATTTTCATGTTTTCACATAGTCTCATGCCATAAGCATTTTTCCACATTACTACATGGCTTTCATTATAATGTTCTGTCAAGTGGATGGACCTAATTTAATTAAACACTCCCCTATGATTGGATATGTTAGGTGTTTCTACGTTTCTACATGATAATGCCTCAATAGACATATTACCAATAAAGTTTAATTCATTGATCTGGATTATTAATTTAGAATTAAATATCAGGAATTGGAGTACCAAATTAAAAGGACTGTGAGTTTTAATACCCCTTAATACAAATGGCTAAATGACTTCTCATGGGATTGGATCCAGTTGCACTTCTTTCATTTGGGACTGAGGTGGTGGAAGGTTGTCCCATGAAAATTAATAAGATGAAGCAGTTTATTAATTGCTGCTGTCATTTGCATTATATATGTGTTGAACAAAGTTCACTCAGTTTTCACATCTCAGTTTCAGAACTTAAATTTTCTGCATTATCTATGTGGTGTGGGATTTTTGGAGTCATGAGATTTTCTGGTTACATCATTGCCTTCCTTCTCCACAATCTTCCCTACCATGTAGGTATGTGGTGGTGGGTTGGAATTCAGAGACTCCTTTGTTAAAAATCTATAATACTGTTTGTTTTTCATCTTCCCCCTTCTCAGATGTCCTCCTTCAAGTTATCCTGAGAGATTTGGGGGATAACCTTAAGAGGTAGTGATGGGCTGTGGTTCTAACACAAAGTTCACCTCCCCTCTCTGTTCTCCACCCAGCTCCTTCGATGCCTGAGTATGACACAGACACTCCACTGAATGAGACAGACACAACCATCACGGTGATGCTGAAGCCTGCTCAGTCGCGGGGAGCCCCTGTCAGGTGAGAGGGTGTTCCTCAGTCCTTTTCCTCAGTACTCTTTTTACTTTGCAACATGCAGGCCTCCAGTTGAATCATGTCATTGGCCCTGTCCAGAGTCAAGATGGGTACAACTTTGGGAGATGAGGGCCAGTAGCCCCAGCCCCAAGACTGTAGGTCTCACTTCCCTCAACATGAAACATTAGGACTTAAAAATAACCTGCCCGGAAGGACAAATGGGGCAAGATCACTGTTCTGTTTCAGTGATGGGCCTTGCCCAGCTGGTAACCCAGTAGGACTGGCATGAAATCATTCTGATGATTTTACAGGAGGCTGCTGGGGCATAGAAGCAGATTCTGATTCCAGCAGTGAAAGCATCTCAGTAACTAAACAGACCTAGAGCAAGTCCATGGGCTCAAGGCTATCAGGAGGTTGGCATCTCTTTTAAACTAAGATTTTTTTCCCAACAAGAACAGCAGTATCTATGTTGACTGCTGGCTTTGCTCAGGGCTCAAAGATTACAGTCGTTTGGAACAAAGCAGAGTGTGGGGAAAATAGCTTTAGATGGGCTCAGTTTAGTTCAATAAACATTCGTAGAGTAGTTGACATGCCTAGAATGAATGGGCTAGGACATGGGATGAAAAGGCTTCATTTCATCATTCAGCAAACACTTTTTGGAGCACTCACTCTGAGTCAGGCATTGTTTTACTGCTTGGTTAGGATGTGACTGAGAAAAAGTCTTATTTTAAGGAAAGCCAAACTTGATTTCAGGAGACAGAAATGTAAAAACTTAATTTCAATGTAATGCATGCTTATGGAGGTATCATCGGTCACTCTGAGAAGCTAGAGGAGAGAATTCTCAAATAGATGACCCTGAGTGACATGGGATATGTTGTATATGATTTCTTTCTAATCATATGTGAAGAGGATCTAGAATGAGCAAAAATAGGGAGAGGAGCAGTCAGTTGTCATGGCGAGAAATGGGAAGGGTTCTGTTTGCCAAAGTCACATTTAAGGTGCCTGCTTGGTTGGAGGACCCTGGAGAGCAACTTGATTGCCACATGCATGGCACTTTTTTCTCATCCTGAGCTTGGAAGAACAGACAGGAAGGAAACAATTGTGGTGGTCTAGTTTTTGTTTTTCCAAACCTGATCCAGTTCTATCCAGGAATTATAGGCAGTGGAGTGGGTATTAGCTAGTTGAAAGTTGCCCTGTATTCTGAGGACTGAATCATGTTTAGCCAAATATCAGGCGAGTCCTCAAGTCTTACTACAAGGGTATGTAGTTTTGATGTCATCTGACCATAGAATACTTGCCTTGATTTACACATAGGTAATTCTGAAAAGCTCTTTTACCTGCAGTGGGCTAAGGTGGATGGTAACTCTCAAATCCAATTTATCATTCTTAAGCTACTCAATAATGAGCTGCTTTCACTCCCATTATACATGTGCCACATTGTCTGTTAGCCTCCCTTCTATTCTGAGATATTATTATCTCAGAATAATATCCATCCTCAGCTGCTGGAGTAGGCTCAGAAATTTTGCAGTGGCACCCAGAGAAGGAGGAGGAAAGCTGAGTTTGAATGCAGGGCCTCCCGGGGTCAAATACTGGGTTTCATTTTGGCTGTTTGGCTTCTTCCTTTCATATGTCTTTCCTCTTTCCTCCAGAGACTTTAGTCACTGTTTGATAATATTAGAGAGCTTGCCAGATGTTTTTGAAGCAAAATAGCTTTTATTGGTAGAAATTGAGAGCCATAGATATGTGAGGGAAGAGAGAGGATCTCCCGAACCTTTCTGAGAAACCAACCTGGCCAAAATATCCAACACAGCTTGACCTGCTTTGGTCAACCTACCTAGGCTCTGTCCACATCTAAGACACAGCTACCACCTGTATTTTCTGGACAATGAAAATAGAGCTTCAGGAGCTTATGTATTTTTCTTGTGCCATGCAGCAATATTAGAATAGGGTTTGAACCAAGATCTAGTGCCACCAAACTCATATCCTTTCCATACCCACCAGGAAGCTGTGGAGTCTGTATGTGGACAGTTTGGTGGACTTGCTGGATCTGCTATCCTGAAGTAAAAAAAAATTGGCAAGTGTTTGAACAAAAATGGTAACTCTCAGGTCCAATAGATCATTACTGAGCTATTACCTGGCAAGAATTTTTGTTCAAAAACTTGCTACAGGAGCCTCTCACATGAGGGTGTTCCTTGGTTGTTACAGTCCTCTTGCAATCATGACATTGGGTTCCTATGTCTTAGATTAAGAGATCTTCAAGGGTCAGTGTGATGGTCATGCCCCCGCCCATGCCTCTCTGTAAACCCACTGCAGACTGCAATGACTTTGTCTTTCCATTTCACAGATATGGAGACTGAGCAAAAGAGAATCTAAGTGAGATTTTTTTCCAGGCCAGGAAGCAAGCAAGTGGTGCCAGAAGAATTTGAAACCCGACAGGGCTGACCCCAAGCCAGCACTCATTTCACTTTACCACCCCACTCGTAGGAGAAAGATGTATGTGGTATATTTTGGTGACATTTCCATCAGAAAAAAAAAAGATTTAAATAAATGTCACTGCTCAGAGGGGGCAACACTTGGCGTGTGGAAATGTCTGACTGCTTTTCTTTCTGTGGCCCCAGAGCATGGAGGGTGAGTCTGTGCTCTGTTTCTGAAATTATTTTCCAGACAGTTGCTTGGACATCTGCCAAGAAGGCAGACCCACTTCCCACTGCCCTCTGTGAGACTTTCAGGACCGCCACAATGCCAGTTGGGACAACTGACCTCTAGATCATTCGGCAGAGAGTGATTGAAGATTTGCCCTGTCCCAGGAGCTAGCTAAGCCCAGGGGAAATAGCAGGGAGCAAGAAGGACACATGCTTGACCCCTGGAGAGTTAGGCTCAGGGATTGTGCATGTAACTGGATAAGGGGGGAGCATTAGGCAAGTGAGCAAACAGAAGAAGGGGAGCCCCAGGGATGGTGGCTAGATTGACAGTGAGAGGGAGTGGCTGGTTGGAGAGAGGAAGCAGCACCTCAGGTGGGAGTCCTGTAATCAGGGGGAGGCTACAGCCCCCCCCCCCCAAGAAAACAGCAAAGGCACAGAGAGAGCCCGGGATGGCCTGGGATCAGGGTCCTGTTTTATAGTAGAGAGCTCCTTTGCTTCCAGCGCTTGTTTGATAATTGCATACTTGGCTAATAATCCAGGTGAGAAATGCCGTCTCCATCTCAGAAGGGGAAACTGACGTCTAAGATGCACATGGATGACCCAAGGTCATTGAGCTCTTTACAGATGGATCTAACTTCCTGCCTCTGAGCTCAGGGTTCCCCCACAGCTCTGCACACCCTTACACCTGCAAGTGGGGAAGATGTTGTGTTGGCTAGGTTGCAGGTGGGATGCCACAGAATGGACCTCATGGACAGGAAACTGGCAGAGTAGGCATGATGATTTCTCAGAAACCCTCCAGGGCTGGGTCATGTGGTCCCTACCTGTAATTTATGATATACACCCTCCACTCCAACGCCCCCTGCCTTTCTTCCAAGGTTGCTTCCTATTCTCAGACTTATCAGAGCCTCTGTCTACAGGCCTACCTGGGGAGGCTCGTCTATCTGCCAGCCAGGCTCTTGACCTGGAGGAGTTGAACCCTGGCCACTGCTCTCCATTCACTGTCCTGCTGCAGCCTGTGGGTCTGCCTGCCCGATAGAACTGTGTGTGATGGGGACAAGGAGACAGGATCACCAGCCTGACGCCTGCACCCTCATCCCTCCTGCCAACCACCCCGGCAGCTTGGCCTATTTTTCTAATACTCCACAATGGAGATTTATTGCTTTTGCATTGCTTTCCCCGGGCCTTCAAAGATTTATTGGTTTTTAAGTGACAGAATCCCAGAATTGCTTAAAAGATCAATCAAATAGTGACTTGAATCTAATATTCAGCTCCGACTGAAGCACGCAGCAGCCTCTTCTCCCACACCCAACCTGTCACACTGATGTATCTGTAGTAACCTTCATCAGAAAGTAACTTGGCCATGAATTAATCACCTAATGTGGTCCCTGGAGCGAAGTTGGGGGAAGAACCCTAGAGTCTGTCAGAGACCGTCCAAGGGTCCCACACTGGCTTGGAGACATCCTTTTCCCCTATAGCCCTCCTTCCCATTCTCTGGGAGCAGGCCCTTCACTCTCATAGTCGGCCAGCGTGGTTTGCTAGTTCCCTGTTAGAAGTTCCTCTCCCTTCAGTCTGTCCCCCATTGCATTGTTGGAATTACCCTTCCCAAGGCCAAATTGGATCAAGCTAACTTTCCTGCTTAAAATTCTTAAATGGCACACTCATTTTCTGCCACATTAAATTTGGGCTTCGTAGCCTGCCTTGTAAGACCTGTCAGACACTGGTCCCAGCCTTCATTTCTGCTCTTTGCTCCTTTAACTCTTCTCCCCTTACCGTTTCTATTCAGCAGTGCCCCAGGTATGCCCTTCATCCTTCCTTCCTGTGGTTTCCATAGTTGATGCATCTGCTTATCTGTTTTCTCTGGTTTGAGCCTTGGCATGCCCTGGCAAGAGAGTGAACCTCAAGAATTCATGAGGTGTGCCACTATTGAGGTCCCTTTCCCTGGGACAGTGTCTGACATTTAGTAGGTCCTCCAAAAAAACAGTCAATTAGTTAACTTTGGGGGGGAATTTGTACCTCTGGAGATGGCAGCACTGGGTCTCTCCAGGCCCTGCTTCATGCTGTCTCCTACTCTATCAGCACAGTTGACAGAATTTTCTGCAAATCTGGAAATGTCTCATACCAGCATGTCCCATAGAGTCAGCCTCCAAGTGCAGATGACTATTGAGCACTTGAAATATGGCCATCCCACTGAGGAGTTGAATTTCAAAATCTAATTTAAATGGGGAACAGAAATATGGTACCCTAGAGGCCCCCGAGCATGACCAGGATCTTCTGGGTAATCCCCGACACCAACCAGAGGGCACTGCATCTTCATGACCTTGAACATGAACTGTTATCCAATTGGCAGAGAATCATCCCAAGGGACTTTTGTATTTTCTGAGCAGTGCCTGAAACACATTTCCCCTTGCCTACCTCCCCCAAAAAAACTACTTTTCTTTATTGTGTTTTATTTGGGGGGGTGACACACACCAGTAGCACTTAGGATTTATTCCTGGGTCTGTCCCCAGGGATCACTTCTAGTGGGGCTTGGGCGACCATATGGGATACCAGGGATTGAACCTGGGCTGGCAGAGTGCAAGTTAAGTGCTCTACCTGCTATACTATCACTCCAGCACATTTTGGTGGTGGGGGGGTTATTTTAAAAGAAGAAGCACATTTGATTCCTGAATACCGATAGACATGTAGATCTACTGATCAGAAAGAAAACCTGCCGATGAGCCCATATACTTGGTCAGAGACCTTGGAGACCTGAGTGCACAGAGCCAGGTAGGCAGAGGTATAGCAGGGAAAACTTCCTGGAGGAAGACTTGTTTTATCCGAGACATGCTTGACTAGAGGAAGTCGCTTAGTGAAGAAGAGGAGAGCCAGGTCCTAAGGGGGAGCAACATGTGCAAAATCCAGGTGGGAAAGATAAAGTACAGTGCATCCTGATGAGCTGGGGCGGAGTTGACTAGCAAAGCATAAGCAGGCATCAGGAAAGAAGAGCTTAGCTCTGGCTCTGGATGGATCCCAGGGGCTGGGGAGCACGGGGCTGGCATGTTCTCATCCTCTAAGTAGTTAAGCTTTTCCCTTGCAGTTTCTGTACTGAATAGGACAGTCCCACCTCTTGATACTCTGTTAGGGAATTCTTTTGTCAGTTTCTCCCAGTTTGTGGGCTCCTAGAGGGCGAGGCTGGGTACAGAGATGGCGTCTCACTCGACCTGAGATCTTGGTTGGACTTCTTCATTAGATAGAGCAGAGGATCAAGGCATCAGATCCAGCCTTGTTGCCATTGACATGCTAGGTGGCCCTGGGACAGTGATTTCCTATCCCTGGACTGCAGGATGCTTGTAGATAGCCTGGGAATGCCCACATCCACATGCTTTTGCAGGTTAAATAAACTAAAGTTCTTCTGGCGCAATTGGTAGTGCTTCCACTTGCTACTTAGGTGCTGAGACAGGGCTGCCTCACATTCCTGTTGCAGGCATGGCAGTTGCAGGCAGGATGGTTCTCTGAGCCCTGCTGTCAGCTGGTGCCCATGTGCTGGGTCTTTGACTGCCTTCAAATGTGAAATTATCGAAGGGTGTCACAAAATCCTCAAAACAACTATAGCACTGTCGTTCCATTGTTCATCAATTTGCTCGAGCAGGAACCAGTAACGTCTTCATTGTGAGATTTGTTTTGGGCATAATGAATATGCCATAGGTAGCTTTCCAGGCTCTGCCGTGCGGGCAGGATACTCTCGGTAGCTTGCCGGGCTCTCTGAGAGAGACAGAGGAATCGAACCTGGGTCGGCCACATGCAAGGCAAATGCCCTACCTGCTGTGCTATCAAAACATTATCTTAAAAAAAAAAGTCCACTGGACTCAGGGGTAGCAGAGGCAAAAGTGCCTTCCTTGTCAGCCTGAGGTCAGTGGGACTGTGAGTACCTTCCCTAGCAGTGTCCATCTGCCCCAGTGTGATCCCAGGGGCTCTGCTGTTTGGGTTCCCTAGTGCCACCATAAAATGTGTGATCTCTGTCAGACCACACCCAAGCGTGTGCAGGTACTGCAGCCGAAGTGTGTTGCCCCCAGCAAATATGTGTGTGTGCACGACAGTCAAGTACAATCCTTGGTAGCACAGCAGCCAAAGTATGCCAGTGCCACCTCAGGTGTGCAAGCACCACAACCAAGCATGTGCGACCATCAGTCATCATGACAGTAATAACCACCAAAGGAAGAGATGGGGAAGAATTAAAAACCAAATGCCAGATGCTCAGAATTGAACCTCCTGGGGCCAGGCAGGCAGTTCCTTAGCTTGCAGGTGGCTGACTCAGGTTCGATCCCTGGCATCCATACAGTCCCCTGAGCCTGTCAGCAGTGATTCCTGAGTGCAGAGCCAGGAGTAACCCCTGAGCACCACTGGGTTTGGCCCCAAAACAAAACAAAGAATTGCACACCTCTCTAAAACAGCAAATCCAGCAGACAGAGTAAGAGTGTCTCAACTAATGAGAAAATCAAATTTGATTGGAAGATTAAACATTGAGGGTGGTGCCCTTCAATGGAAGCAATTGTGGCCTGGTGTGAATCAAGTTGAAAAGACCTAAAGCTGCTCTGGAAGCCCCACAGAGAGCCAGCCATGGGTGCCCCATAGCTGAGACTTTCTGAAGACGGGGGAGCAAAGAGTGTATGTGGAGCCCACAGCACGCAGGAAAGGTAGATCCAGATCCTGCAAGAGTTACATCTCTCTGATCTTTCAGTCCTGTGTGTTTCCATTCATTTGCTAATTCAGTATCTGTACAGTTTGTCTTTGAGCAAACAACCAGGAGTCAGACCCTAGTGATCCAGACAGCAGCCCCCGGGCATCCCGATGACTGAGGCAATTGAGCAAAGGGCAACCCCAATGCCACCAGTGGGAGTGTGGGTTCCAGACAGCCCCTTCCTACTGGTCTGCTTCCCTGGTTCCGGTCCACGTCTGGTACCCACTTCAGCTCAGCTGTTCATGTGGATGATAGTACCCTGCCTCTGGCACCCGCCCCTTTGTAATGTCTTTGTTGAGCGTGTGGTCTTAGTGCTTTCTCCAAAGCCCTATTGGACGTTGTTCAGCCTGACAGGCCAGCATCTCGGAAAAGCCGACGACTAATGCTGCAGGGGCCAAACCAGGCACCAGGAGATGGGATTCTGTGCATCTGTGCCTTCTGTCCCAGGGTGGACCTCTCAAGGCATAGAACATATGGTGCTTCCTGCCTCCTCTTTAGGACAGAGCTACAGCTGCCCACAGTGAGAACCAGTGCAGCTTGGCACTTTGATTTTCTTCCCTTTACATCTCCCTGTTTCCTCTCACACCCAGACGAGCCAGGAGGAGCCAGTGTTAGGGAGAGTACAGGGAGGCCAGTGGGCCAGCAGTGGAGAGAGCATGCCAGAGAGTACACGTGTGAGGGGAGTGAGGTGAACTGATTGGACAACACAGGACTCGATGACCACCGAGTTCTGTGCTAGCCTCCTTGTCCTGCAGCGTCCCAGCGCGGGGTGCAAGGACAAGAAGGCCCAGTTCTGTCTGGCTGCTTTCTGGCATCAGCCCGGAGGGCATATGAGGGAGGAGAGCAGTAGTTTCCCTGGATCACCAAGCAGCTGTTTTCAGATGACCAAGTTGGCTTGGTGATAATGGAAATAAATCTTCTGGAAGAAAAGCCATCTGGCAGGAGTGATGACATCTGTTGATGCAGGGGTATGCAGGAAGGGTGGGTGTTGTCCAGTGTGGTTGGTGGGATGCAGGATGAGGCATTTCCTTCTCAGAACCAAGAAATGTCAAAGAAGGGCAGGATGGCCCAGATGCTTTAGCCAGAGTAGTGATGGAAGTCTGGGAATCCCTGGTCAGGTATATATGGGGCTTGTCAAGGTTCCAGGCAAATGCTGCAGCTCTAAAAGACTTCCTGCAAGGTCATTTAGGGCCTAATTTCTGGAACTCTCCATCTTGGAGAAAGAGGAGGATGAGCATTAGGACCTTGCGCATGCAAGGCCTGGGGGAGAGGCGTTTGAAGGTCATGGTGAGTCCTCTGGCATCCAGATAAGAATCCACATGTGAGGCTGGACCAATAGCACAGCGGGTAGGGCGTTTGTCTTGCATGTGGCTGACCCGGGTTCGATTCCCAGCATCCCATATGGTCCCCTGAACATCCCCAGGAGTGATTCTTGAGTGCATGAGCCAGGAGTAACTCCTGTGCATCACCAGGTGTGACCCCAAAAGCAAAAAGGGAAAAAGAAGAATCCAAATGCACTGGACAGTGGGCAGATGTGGCAAGTGGGGATGGTCCTTTCTGAAGTAATAGAGTACCTGGAGGTCCAGACAGTTTAAAGAAGAAACTATTGGTAAGAACAGGAAGCAATGGCCATTTTCCTCCTGGCCTCCTTTAATGACCACTAAGCCTTGATCCAGAGCATCTGAAGACAGTTGCAGAAGGGTTTCTGTTCCTCTGAGGAGTTCCAGAAAGAACAGCACTGGCATCACCATTGTCTGATTCCGAAAGAGGCAGCTGGTCCCGGTGCCCAGTAGGAAGGAGAGATGGAAATTAAGGTCACTAATTGGCATAGGTGCTGTCTGAGCTGTTCTCCATTTCCTGTGGACTTCAGTGGAGTTGAGAACCTACTTATAACACTGTTGAGACACTTTCCTTCAAGCTCATTGCTTCACTTAGTCCCTGGCTCTTTTTCTCTGGCCTGAATATGAGGGGTGCATTGTGTTCCCTGGTGGAACAGGGGGTGTGGTGGGAACGCAGGCGGTCCCGAGTCTGATCCCTGGCATAGCATATCCTCTAGGCATCAGTGGATATAACTCGGGTGGCCCCTGAGTACTGCTAGTTTAAATACCCTCCAGCATCACTGGGCATGGTCCTGATTTTTAAAAAGAAAGAAATGGGCTTTCAGTGTTCTAGCATTCTGACTGGGAAAAAAAGGATCTAGATACAAGAAGAAGCACCCCAGGTTAAGGAATGTTGGGTTCAAGGACACTGAAGATATTTTCCTAATAGAATTCTTGTCTATGGCAGCAGACTGAAAAATAAAACGTGTAACTCACCCACCCACCCACCCACCCAGGAGACTGGCTGAGCACTTGTGAATCGATCAGTATCACCTTGAGAAGAACCCTCCAGGACATCAAAGGGAAGAAGAGGAACCCCCACTTCATTTAGGTGGACTCACATTCTCCTCAGCTCATCCTAGGCTCCCCCGACATAGCCCAGCTCACCCAGAAGGGACTCTGATGTTGAAATATTCTAGATACTCTTCCTTTGGCTCAAACCAAGAAGGAAAAGCAGGTGTTTCAGGGAGAATATTTTAAACAGAACAAGAGCAGTTGTTGGAACATGAAGAATGAATGTTCTATTTTGGACTGTCTGCCATCTGGAGAGATGGTGACAGAGACTGTTCCTGGCACCAAGAAAAGGAGAGTGTGGTCGGCGTGTTCACCTCCTACCATTGAAACTATTTAAGTTCCACAAGGCTGGAGAGACATCAGAGAGGGGTTTGGGAGTTGTGCATCACTTACATCCAGGTGCTATTTGGAACATTGAAGGCATGAAGGGCCTCACCAAGAGAAAGTGGCAGAAGAAAAAAGAAGGAAGGACCTTATCCAGAGAGAGAGAGAGAGTGTGGGAGAAAGAGGGGAAGTGGAGCAGAGAGCCACATCCAAGGAGAAGCAGCAGGAGGAAAACCAGGACAAAGTTAAATACAAAAACCCAGAGAAAGATTTTTAGAAGCTGGGGCAGATCTCTCAGAGAAAGGACCTAGGGATCATTCTCAGTGAAACTCAACCAACTTGTATGGATAGTTGAATGCTTCAGCCCACAGGTTTATGCACAAAACTGCGATGGCAGGGGTCCACCAGGGCTATACCCAGCAAGACTGGGGCTATGTGATTGGTCCTTGTATATCTCTCACAGACCCAAGATTGTCACTGATTTTTGAATAGGGAGAGATGATGAATATTTTCTGATTTAATTTTCCTCTAAGAGCTCTAGGTAGCTTTTACATAGAAAAGAAAAAATCTTGAAGCCATGGAGACAACACACTGGGTAGGGCACTTGCCTTGCATGCAGGAGACCCAGACTCAATCCCTGGCACCTAATATGGCCCCCTGAATATTGCCAGGAGTGATACTTGAGCACAGAGCCAAGAGTAAGCCCTGAGCACCACTAGGTGTGATGAAAAAAATCTGAAATGGAAAGGAAAGGAAAGGGAAGGGAAAGGGAAGGGAAGGGAAGGGAAGGGAAGGGAAGGGAAGGGAAGGGAAGGGAAGGGAAGGGAAGGGAAGGGAAGGGAAGGGAAGGGAAGGGAAGGGAAGGGAAGGGAAGGGAAGGGAAGGGAAGGGAAGGGAAGGGAAGGGAAGGGAAGGGAAGGGAAGGGAAGGGAAGGGAAGGGAAGGGAAGGGAAGGAAAATCATACATGTTGATCTGGAATCACAGGGAAAGGAAGATGTTATTTACAGAAATGGGGCAAGCTCCCCGTGGCATATTCGATATGCCAAAAACAGTAACAACAAGTCTCACAATGAAGTCGTCACTGGTGCCCGCTTGAGCAAATTGATGAGCAATGGGATGACAGTGACAGTCTAAGAATAGATTTGTCCTTAAAACATAGCCATAAAGATCAATGGTCAGCTCACAGAGACACTGAGGGTCACCTGAGTGCTGTAAGAGAATCTGACGGCACGGAATAGGGAGAAGCATGAAGGATGGAAAGTGGCACAGAGTAAGAATAGTCACTCTGTGAATGTGCTGTCAGTAACATGAATTGAAGTCAAGATCAAGGTCATTAAAACCAACCATTTTAATGAATGAAGAGTCCATTCTATAGACGGAAGTACTGTCTTCCATAAGACATTGTTCTTAGTTCCTGTCTTTCCACTCTGAGAACTGGTGAAACCCTTTGCCAAAGCAACAGCGCCTCTGCAACGTGCCTTCTCCTGGGTCTCACCTCTTCTCCAACTTTTTTTTTCTGCTGACTCCAACTTCTCACCCTGCCCCAGGCTCAGCAGCAGTTTGCTCACTGCTTTGTCTCAGATCCTGCTCACGGGCTAAGTGGTGGTTTTTAGCCTCTCCGTCTGCAGCTGCCAAGGGTCAGGTTTTCAATTCGGCCTTTATCAAGTGCTTTCCATAGTCCAATCTACTGATGACGCTCTGAGCCGGAGCGGGAATCTATACTGTGCCAGGAGGTTTGCTCTTATCCATGGTGCGCAATGCCTGCTCCAGAAGTCTGCTGCTTCTTAGAGTCGCCTTCTCCTCCCCACCACAGTGAGAGAGGCGACCCTGAATGAACAACTGAATGATTAGAGCCTCAGCCACTGGATAGAAGAAACTTGTGCTTCCATTCACAATACGATCACCCTTTTTTGTTTGTTTGTTTGTTTCCTGGAGACAGGGGTTTATTGTTGAACTATAAATCCACTCGGGTGAGGGTTCACGGAGCCATTTATAAAGATTATAAATGTAAAATGGGAAGGATTCATGGCCAGAGCAGAGGGTAGCAGCCCCATTAACAGAAGAAAGATTCAAGGACAAGACTAGATCAACACTAGCCAATACTTTACCCACAGGCTATTTAAATTTCAATTAATTTGAATTAAATTAAACTTCATTCGTTACATATCCACATTTCAAGTACTCAATAGCTTTGTGAGGTTACTCTATTAAATAGCTTTCCCTCATCCCAGAATACACTATTTTGCTAAATGACTTAAGACCAGTGTTTCTCAACCTTTTTCTGAGTGTGGCTCCCTTCTGATCTTGTTTCCTTCCAAGGGTCTCCCCTCCCGTCCTACCAGTTGGACCCCCAGTTTCCTGCTGTGTCCCCCATTTGCACAATTTTTAGATGCGCTCCCTTGAGAATATCTTGGGAAACTATTGATAGTTGAACACCGTTAATTGAGAAATACTGCCCTAGCTGTAGGAAGGATGGTAAGGAAGAGATTTCCCTAAGCTGGAGTGATAGTACAGCCTATCACTGAACTTGCCTTGCATGTGGCTGGCCTGAGTTTGATCTCCAGCACCCCAGATGGCCCCCCCACCCCCCCAGCCCTGCCAGTAGTAATCCCTGAATGCAGAGTCAGGAGTAAGACCTCAGCACAATTTGGTATGGCACAAACACAGAAACAAACTAAAAAAGAGATTCCAGCCCATGTTTGGTTGCAAAGACACTATTATTGCAGGCACTTGGCACCACAAGTAAAGACCAGAATCATGCAAAGTGAAATGAGAAGTGTATTTGTGCTCAGACATTTAGGCACAGGTATTAAATATGTCTCAGCAACCAGAATAGGACCTGTGACAGCTTCTGATTCCCTGACCCACTAACATA
This sequence comes from Sorex araneus, assembly GCF_027595985.1. NCBI lineage: Eukaryota > Metazoa > Chordata > Mammalia > Eulipotyphla > Soricidae > Sorex > Sorex araneus. The sequence goes on along the minus strand of NC_073306.1, from coordinate 125,489,530 downwards.
GATTTTCCAAACTCACTGCCTCACCCTTGCTTCATCACGTCTGAGAAATGGTTCAGTCTTCTCAAATTTTGCATCTCTCAAAATCTACTAAAGCAGTAGTGAGCATGCAGATCCCCACCCACCCTCACAATCAACAGGTTAGTGCCAGAGACTATGCTTTTTTTTTTTTTTTTTTGGCAATCTTCAAGTTGATTTGATCCCATTGCTTTTGAGCTACAGCTGGAGTGGTTCTGTCTTAGCCTAGCTTCAGAGGCAATAACCTCAAATAGAAAATCAAATAATTTTTCTGATATTGCTGACACTGCATGATATGAGGAAATAGTTTTTTGTTTTGTTTTTTTGTTTGTTTGTTTGTTTTACTATGGAATAGTTCCTATTGATGTTTTTGTAGCTTTGGGGGCTCTGTGTCTCTTTGGGGGTATGTTGGAGCAGAAAAATAATCAGAATTGAGTTTGGATTTCTGCCAGATTATTTTGCTATCACTGTCCACATGGTGGGTAAAAAGCATGCCCTTATTTCCTTATCTTCTTATGATAATGACAGTGACTGGTATCTGAAAAAATTTATGTTGTGTTGTTGCATGCTGATAGCAAATTGCAATATCTTATTTCTATGCATAGATTGGGCTCAGGTAAGAGATGTATGTTTGGTAAGACTGAGCATCAGGATCTGAACAAATCTGTATTCTTTTGTGGAAGGCTAGAGCAGCCTGGGCGAAACAAATCCATTTCCAACTTTCATTCTATAAAAAGTTCCATATTTTCTTAGATCAGACAAAATATATTGAGTGCCAAAATGCTGCAGCAATATGGGCTCGCGTCACTCAGCTGAGTTGGAATCTGTATGCATTGTCCCCCCGGGCCAGTTTTGATTATGTTCTTTTTCCTTTTATTGCAGTCAGCAAATCTGAATTTGCTATTGTGAGGCGAGCAGGAAGAAGGGGGGGGGAAATGAAGGTTTTTAACCTTCAGAAAGTTCAGAGGTTCAGTCTGAATAAGCACAAAAACTTTTAGTGTGACTGTGAATTCCTTGAATTTGCAGAACTGCTTGGAATCCCAAGAGAGCTACCGGGCACATAGGATTCAGTCCTGCGTTGTAGCTCAAAGGCAGAGCAGAAATTATGAGCGAGGAGCAGAATTAGAGAAAGTGGGAACAGGAATAAATGTACCAAAAAATATATTTTGGTCTCCATCCAAGCTAAGTTTCAGCCTATTGTTCAACTTCTTCCGTTCAAGACCATCTGCTTCCCATGACTCTCGGATAACATCTCCCCTGCCAGGACACCCTGTTTCTGCTTAATTGAAATTAGTTTCCAAGAAGAGTTGTCCAGAACAGTTTCCAATGGTGAGAATGCTTTGAAAGTCACACTAGGAGTTGAAACTTTGGGATACAGATGCCTTACCCATGAGCCAGATGTTTAGAGGCACCCTATGGTCAACCACAACCATCCCATTTCTGAAGCTAGGAGCTCTCTCACAGGCTTCTGCAGCTCACAAATGGCTCCTTTGAAAATGGCACCATCTTCCCATCAGGGACCTGTAATTCTGAAAGTGTGAAGGGAAACAATCACTTCCATTCAGGTTTAGAGCAATGTGCTTCCCGGGCTTAATTATACCACAGGTATATAAATTACAGAAACATGTTAATGCTCCCATGATTAAAATTATAGAGTGCCTAATTGAAAAAGCATAAACTGAATTGAAGAATTCCTAATTATAGTTTTCTTTGAGGTGTTAATTTCCTCCATAACGAATGCATAATTTCTTGGAACCTAAAAAGGTAGCCTTTTACATCAGCACAGAGACTGTCAGAAAATGGGACAGGGCTGTCATTTCTGAGTTCAGGATGTTGACAAGGTTCAGTAGGAAAATTCTTGAAGTAGTTTTTGGGAGGGGCAACTGGGAAGAAGCCAAACCAAGGTTCCATCCTGGATATCAGGATCAAGGACAGAGGAGAAACCATTAAGAAATGTTTCCATCTGCCTTTCTCTCTCCTCTCAAAAGTATGGAAAGTCTCAACACTTATCCCAGTTGCTTCAGGTAAACTTTGTCCCTGTAACACAGTGGTAACCAATGTTTGATCCCGAAGCAACAATATTTATTATCTGAGAAGATAATTAGGCAAATATTCAGGCTGGCTCCTACTTCACTGATTCAGGACTCTGGAGATGGAGTCGAGTAATGTGTGCTTTTAGAAACCAATTTAATTTAATTTTAGCCACCATGGTCTACAAAACTGTTAATGTAGAGTTTCTTGCATAGATGATTGCAGCACCATACCCTATGCCAGACTGTCCACTTTCTCCTCCATTGTCCGAGCCCCACCCCCAATCCTATTCTTCCCCTTTTCTTCCCATGCTAAGTTTACTATTGAAGACCTTTTCTCAGTTTCTGTTGCCTTTAGTCACTTGTCATCCCCTCCTCTGTTTCTTCATATCCTGCAGATGAGATCATTCTGTGTCTATTGCTCTCTTCACTGAGTGTATTCTCCAGATCCATCCATGAAGCTGCAACTTGCATGATTGAACATTTTCTTATAGCTGAATAGTATTCTTTTTGAAAAAAAATTATTAGTGAATCACTGTGAGGTACAGTTACAGACCTATAAACTTTTGTGCGTGCATTTCAGCCATACAACGATTGAGTACCCATTCCTCTACTAGTGTCCATTTTCCACCACCAATGGTCCCAGAATTCCTCCCACCACCACCACCCCATCCCCTCCACCCTACCCTGCCTCTGTGGCAGGGCATTCCCTTTTGTTCTCTCTCTTTATCCTTTTGGGTGTTGTGGTTTGCAATAGAGGTATTAAGTGGTCATCATGTTCGGTCCATAATCTACTTTCAGCCCGCATCTCCCATCCCGAACAGGTTCTCCTAGCACCTTTTACTTGGTGGTTCCTTCTCTATCTGAGCTTCCTTTTTCCCCAGCATGCGAGGCTGGCTTCTAAGCTGTGGCGTAATCTCTACTATTCTTGGGTGTTAGTCTCCCATTCTGTTACTTTATATTCCACAAATGAGTGCAATCTTTCTGCGTCTGTCTCTCTCTTTCTGACTCATTTCACTTACCATGATACTTTCCATGTTGATCCACCTATATGCAAATTTCATGACTTCATCTTTTCTAACAGCTGTATAGTATTCCATTGTGTAGATGTACCAAAGTTTCTTTAACCAGACATCTATTCTCAGGTGCTCAGGGTTTTTTCCCAGATTTTATTGTATATAGTGCTGCACTATACTTTTTTTTTTTATCTCCGGGATATATTCCAGAAGTGGTATTGCGGGTCAAATGGGAACTCAATTTCTAATTTTTTGAGAAGCGTCCATACTATTTTCCAAAAGAGCTGAACCAGTCGGCATTCCCACCAGCAGTGAAGGAGAGTCTCTTTTCCCCACATCCACGTCAGTACCGGTCACTTTTGTTCTTTTAGATGTGGGCCTGTCTCTGTGGTGTGAGATGGTATCTCATTGTTATTTTGATCTGCATCTCCCTGATGATTAGTGATGAGCATTTTTCATGTGTCTTTTGACCATTCATATTTCTTCTTTGAGAAAGTAGCTGAATAGTATTCTGTTGTATATTTGCATCACAGTTTCTTTCTTAAAATTATTTTTTATCTATTTTTATTTTTTATTGAATCACCATGAGATACAGTTACAAAGCTTTCAGGCTTGAGTTTCAGTCATACAATGATGGAACAAACACCCATCCCTCCACCAGTGCACATCTTCCATCACAGTGTCCCCAGTATCACCTCCCATCCCAACCTTCCCCCTGCTCTATGGCAGACAGTTTCCCCTATACTCTCTCTCTACTTTGGGGCATTATAGTTTGCAATACAGATACTGTGCGGCTATCACATTGGTCCTTTATCTACTTTCAGCACACATCTCCCATCCCACACGATCCCTCCAATTATCATTTTCTTAATGATCCCTTCTCTATTCCAGCTGCCTTCTCCCCCAGCTCATGAGGCAGGCTTCCAACTATGGGGAAATATCCCTGGCCCTTGTTTCTACGGTCCTTAAGTGTCAGTCTCATGTTGTTTATATTCCACAAATGAGTGCAGTCATTCTATGTATGTCCCTCTCTTTTGACTCATTTCACTTAGCATGATACTCTCCATGACCATCCACTTTTAAGCAAATTTCATGACCTCATTTTTTGTAACAGCTGCATAGTATTCCATTGGCATCACAGTTTCCTTACCCAGTCCTCTCCTCTGTTCTTGGGCACTTTGGGTTGTTTCCTGATATTGACTATTGTGAATAGTGCTGTGATCAACATAGGAGAGCAAATGTCTTTTCTGAATAGAGCAAACTGTGCTTTTGACTTTGTTTGTTTGTTTTTGGGGGCCACACCTGACTGCTTAGGGATGACTCCTGGCTCTGTGCTCAGGGACCACTCCTAATGGTATCTAGGAAAACATGATGCCCGTGATCAAACTTAGGTCACTCACACACAAGGTAAGCTCCTTATCTGCTCTAGGATTGCTCTGGCCTAAGCTGTGCTTTTGAAAACCCTTCTCAGGGTTGTTATGATACAGACTAGAGTCTGAAACTCACAAGTTCAGGGACTTGGTCACAGACCACAAGGTCAAATCCGAGCTTTGTAGAGAGCTTCTCTGGACAAGAACCTGCATTGGACAAGAGCCTCTCTGGACAAGAACCAAGCACAAGCATTTAATTCTGTACCCATGAAATTACATTCAAGTAGAAAAATAATACCTTTCTTTTCTCAGGGGAGGAAACTGAGAGCCAGAGAAGGTGACTTACCCAGGTCAACTGTAGCCCTTGTCCTGTTTTCAATTGATACTTAGATGCAGGACACTGTTTGTTTTTCACTGGAGTCATGCAGTTTTCATCAGGGGTGGGTTTGATGATGGTGGGATTTCTGAGACTTTGTAGAGCTGGAGGAGAGAAAACTGGTGGGAGTGGTTACCAGATCCAGCCTAACTTTGCTAATTCTGAGTCTGACTATAGAATGAGGGACCCCTAAGAACCTGCAAAACTGCTATGAATGCCATAGATTGTGTATGCATTTTTCCTGAATGGGGATGTGGAAGCTGAATCTATGAGGTCACAGCTCAAAATGGAGCTCCTCAGTTTTGGGACCAAACTCTCTTTGCCTAGCAACCCCAGCAGTTTTCACTCATTCTGTTAGGGACTCTGTGAACCATAGAAAGTTGCCCTAAAACATCCCCTCTCTTTCTCTGTATGGAAATTTTAGTTTCCTTAGCTTTCTTGTTTCCTCGTCTATAGCTATGTTTATGTTTGTGTGTGGTAGGTTTTAGTCCATCAATAGCCATCTTAAACAGTAAACTTATGTTTCTAGTTCACACATTCCATCAAAATTCTGAACAATTCTTAGCCACTGCCCTATGGTTGAAAATGTAGGTCATTTCCATTTATCTCTTCTTATAACCAATAACATATTATTCATGTTTTTCTTTTGGTATTGTGTCTTTAAATAGCAAAAGAAAAAACCACAAAACCCAGAGTTACTAAAATGTATAATATAGAACTAGAATTTATTGTATGTCTATTCTTATATTCCAGGCCCTGACATCCAGTTCATATATTAATCTTTGTCTTTCTTTAATTAAAAAATATCAAAGGAAAAAGAGTGCATAGCTAGGATATTAAGTAGTCAAACCATTCCCTGACCCATCGTTTTTAGTCCCCAAACCTATACCCCAGAGACAACTGCATTTTAATTATTTGCCATTTCTTCTGAGAATTGGCAATATCACTCCACAAAGAGCTATTTTACAGTTAATCATTACAGACATTATCTATTTACTTTCTGCCATTACCGATGAGAATTTGCTTTAAATCATCCAATACATCCCTTTCAGCTCTCAAATGTAGTGATACCACTATTTTTAGTTAAACACACAATGGCTAATTTTATAATTCTATAAAAGCAGGTTACTTCAGAGCCAAGTGGTATACTATTTTTATTGTAGTATCATATAATTAACTTAGAGCTTACTATATACTACATACTATAGTAAGCTCTTTATGTACATTAATTCTATTCATTCACATCAAAATTCTATGAGGTCAGAACAAGTATTTTCCCTATTTTAAGATAGAGAATTAACACACCAAAAGGTTGAGTAACTTGCCCAAAATCATGCAACTAAAAAAGGAGAGTGGATATTGCTGATCCTTGAAACAAACAGATATTTGTCCCAAAGTCTGAACTCTTAATCCCTATGATATATAATATCCATTTTTTATTATTCTGCCAATCTATGTAGTCCAGTCTGGTCTGACTGAACTATACTTGGACTGGAGCTATAGCACAGTGGGTGGGGTGTTTGCCTCGCATGCGGCCGACCTGGTTCCATTCCTCCATCCCTCTTGGAGAGCCCAGCAAGCTACCAAGAGTATCCTGCCTGCACGGCAGAGCCTGGCAAGTTACCCATGGTGTATTCGATATGCCAAAAACAGTAACAACAAGTCTCACAATAGAGATGTTACTGGTGCCCGCTCGAGCAAATCTATGAACAATGGAATGACAGTGCTATCTATGTAGTTAAATTTTAATTTACTGTAGAAAATATAATTTGTGTTTCATTCAGGAAATATCATTATTTCACCATTAGGTTTTGTTTTTTGTTTGTTTTGGGGGGCCACATTTGGCAATACTCAGGGCTTACTCCTGGCACTGCACTCAAGGCCCACTCCTGGAGGGGTTTTGAGTATCATATGTTGTGCTAGGGATCATAACAGATTGGCTGCACGCCAGGCAAGTGCCATATTTGCCATGCTATCTATCCATAACCCGTTATTATACTATTTCTTCCCACTGAGTTCTCTCATTTCAAGTTTTTTATTGAATCTTCTTTTTTTGCATTTTTTCTTGTCCTTTTATCTATTAAAAAAATTTTCTAAACCAACATGTGACTAAAATTTGAACAGGGGCTGGAGTGATAGTACAGCAGGTGGAGCATTTGCCTTGCACACGGCCAACCTGGGTTCGATTACCAGCATCTCATATGGTCCCCCGAGCACCATCAGGAGTAATTCCTGAGTGCAAAGCCAGGAGTAACCCCAGTGCATCGCTGGGTGTGACTTTAAAAGCAAAAAATGAATAAATAAATAAATAAATTTGAACAGTTAATTTTCTTTTACCGCTGCACTAGATTCTTGGCACCTGAAGGTAATTTTTAGACTTCTCACTGAATTGATGTTGTCTTAACCAGATAGCAAACACATAGCCTACTACTATCTAACTAAAGCAATATTAACTGCGAAATGTCTGATTGACACCTTTTCCCGACTTTAATAAAAAAAAATCAGTCTGATTTTTAAGAACTTTCATTTGTGCTGTATTCAAAACTATACCTAGCAGATGTATGTTTTCAAGAAGATAAACCATTCTTTCCTAGTGCTTTGCCATTATCTACCTCAATTGCTATGACACAGAATTAACTATGAATCATTACATTTAAAGAACATTTTATGATTCAGCAAGCAGGTGGTATAATATCCATCTTAAAGAAAGTAATTCAATAACTAACATTTGCCTTGCATGTATGAGGTCCTGGGTTCAATTCCTAATAACTTTTTTTAAAAAAAGGAATTGCCTTTATGGCTGGGGAGATAGTTAAGCATATATATGTATATATATATGTATATATATATATATATATATATATATAAGACTCTGAATCCTTGGCACTATGTGCCCCCTAACTACCTCCTGGTATGACCCCTATTTTTAAAAATAATCATACTTAGTTTTCCATGTAATATAGGAGCTAACATCTATCAGTGAATTTGAACTAGTAACTACCAAAATAAATATAAATAATCTCTGTCATCCCGTTGCTTATCGATTTGTTCGAGCGGGCACCAGTAACGTCTCTCATTGAGAGAATTATTGTTACTGCTTTTGGCATATCCAATATGCACGGGTAGCTTGCCAGGCTTTGCCGCGTGGGCTCGATACTCTCAGTAGCTTTCCGGGGCTCTCTGAGAGGGGCAGAGGAATCGAACTCGGGTCGGCCACATGAAAGGCGAACGCCCAACCACTGTGCTATTGCTCCAGCTCATATAAATAATATTAAGCAGTATGTCTATATTAAAGGACTTTTGAACTCTGATACTTTTCTACAATACCTACTAAGTATTTCTCTTCGTAGTATTTGTATTTGTCATTGCATGGAAGAGCCTGGCAAGCTCCCTGTGGCGTATTCAATATGCCAAATACAATAACAATAACAGATCTCATTCCACTGACCCTGAAAAGAGCCTCCAATCATTGGGAAAAATGAATAAGGAGAGGTTGCTAAAATTTCAGGGCTGGGACAAGTGGAGATGTTACTGGCACCTGCTTGAGTAAATCGATGAACAATGGGATGACAGTGATACAGTGACAGTGATTTTTCTGTTAAGAACTATTTACTCTTTTCTAAACTTGCTCTTTTAGCATTCACTTCTTGTTTATAAAAGGTATTTCTCAAAATTTTCTCTGCTCAGGGATTACTCACAGAGAACAGGTAGTGCTTAAGAAACCATATGTGGTAGCAGGGATTGAACTAAGGCTGGCAGCATGCAAGGCAAGCACCTTATCCCCGTACTGTCTCTCCAGGTTGTTAAAACTTTTCTGAAGATGTTCTTTTTATGTAGGGAGCTGGAGAGAGAGGGAAAGAGAGAGAGAGACAGAGACAGAGACAGACATGGACAGGGAGAGATAGAGACAGAGAGAGGAAGACTATGCTTAATCCTATTTTACCTCTATTTTCTCTGAAGTCCATTTTTTCACATTGAAGCATCTATCCAGTGAGACTTGGAAGTCAATATTAAAAACATAAGGTGTTACAAACTGACCCAAAGTGCTGTCTTTTGGAGGTAAGGACACTTAAACTTTCAAACATGAAACTATTTCTTGTTAAGCAGTAGGAAATGGACATTTCAAGACTCACATTTAAGAGTTTGATGATTTCAGGGCCTTAGAGATAGAACAGAGTTTAAGGCACTTCCTTGCATGCAGCTGACCCTAATTTTATCCACAGTACAAATATAGTCCCATGAACACTGTCCAGGAGTGGCCCCTTAGCACCAAGCCAAGAATAAGCCCTGAGTACCAGTGGGTGTGGCCTATTCCCCCCTGCCTGAAAAAGAATTTAGTCATTTCTTAAACGACTTTCAATCAGATCCCTGTTTTCAACCCCACATTTGACTCTTTTTATGACAGTGCTTGAAGTCAGAATCTTGCTTGAAGTGTCTTAGGCAAAGCAACTTTTTTTTCTAGTTCACTTATATTTTATCTGCATTTATAATGCCACAACAGCTATCTAGCCTCTGACCACATTTAAGTCTTCTAGAATTTGTTGGAACATCTCATATACTAATGAATCCTCTTTTGTTCTCCTTTTCCTTGTGGATTTACATGTATTTTCATCTTTTAATGTCATTTTCGTAGGATCTCAGGAGAGAAGATGAATAGGGTGCGTTAAATCTTCCACTTTTAATTATAAGTTCACTTACAATTTTATCCAATCCAGTTTTCACAATAATCGTTGATGGAGACGTTATTATTATCTTCAGATTTTCTAACGTAATTTAAATATCTAAAGGAAAGTCATACAGCTAGTAAGACTCAGAGGAAAAATTCACCTTAATGAGATTCTAGAGTCTGTGTTCTTTCTGCTCCTAGCTTATGAAAGTATTTATGAATCTTGAGATCCATGGCCAAGTGATTCCCTCAATTTGGTAAATCAGTCCACGGTACTGTTGGAAGTTATGTCATCCTGACAGTTCTACCATAGCCCCATCAATAGGGCAGGCCATAATTTATGTTTACTTTGCTGATTTCATATTGTTTTAATGTAACAATACCATCATTTTGATTCACATTTCTAAGCTTACTAGCAAGACAATGTTTTTCTATGCATTTTTACACTATTGACATTTTCTTCTGTGTGAGTTGTCCTTTTAACGTCTTTTTCCCATTTACCTGTGGCAGTAGTTCTCTGCCAGGGTTAATTTGTTCCCTAGAGGCAATGTCTGAGCATATTTTTGGTTGTTAAAACTTGGAGTATTAGGACTGCTATTGGCATCTAGTTAGTGTGCAGAGGCCAGGAATTCTGCTAAATATCCAACAGTGCACAAGCCACAACAGAGACTATTCTGCCTAAAAAACCCAATAGTATTAAAATTAAGAAACCTTGACATATGGGGATCTTGATAGTCTTTTTAAAATTTATTTCTTTTTTAAACATATGATTGAATCAGAGGTTCTCAATTTACTTGGTCCCAATACCCCTTTTTATATTTCTAAAACATGATGAGGGTTCCAATGAGTTTTTATTCATGTGGGCTTTGTTATTAATATTTTACTATATTAGAACTTGAAGCTGCATTTAAAATTTTTTAATTTATTTAAAGGTAATAAGAAATCCATTACATGTTCATATAAATAACATATTTATATTTCATAGCATAATATAATCAGGGAGAAGAGGTGCATTTTGCAGATATTTTAATGCCTAGCTTAGTAGAACATAATTGGATTTTCATATATTTTTCTATATTTAATCTGTTGTCATATGTTGTTCTGGTTAAAATAGAAAGGAAAGCCAGACTCACAGAGATGTGTAATTGGAAAAAGGAAAATTTTTCCTAAAGGTTAGCTTTCTAAGGTTATTTGCCATGAAATTACTTCAGTGAAGTTTTCATATTTGCTTACATTAAAATATGCCAGTTTGTTTTGCTTTGAATGGATATTTTATCCTTTCATGATTTAGTAACATTATGCAGTGATCACTAGAAAAATATTCACTGAATTGTAGGGGTCTTTTAAATGTTGACACATTTTACATATTTGACACAGATTCATATCAAATATCAAACTATTACATTTTGTGATCACCACAATCTCATCAGTAAACTTCTTAAGTATTGGGAAGCTGTCAGGTTTATAATAGGATAATAAGTTTTTGAAATTTTAATTTTCACTTGAAAGCTCAATTATGAACCAATACTGCCTGTTTGCCTTAAAGTGACAGATAAACTTTGATTAAAGAAATTGTCATTGGAGAAAATGTTTACCGAACATCCACTTATAGATAGACACCACTTGTAAAGTTATTTTTTACTAAAGATAAAATGGTGCTTCATTAAAAACATGGCTAGTTTAGCATGCAACTCACGCAAACACAGAATTTCTTTTCCTCAAAAAGCCAGGGAAAGTCAGTAAGCAGATTATATGATTTATGGATGTTTCTCATTGGGTCACATGAATGTTAAACATATACTCAAGGATTAGAATTTAATACAATTAACACCTGACTTGTTCATCTAGAATATTCTTTGTGTGTGTATGGGGGGAAGTGCTTCTCAAGTGGTGCTTGGTAGATCTAGGGACACTACCAATCATTCTTGATTTCTAGATCTGCAATGCTGGGGATTATTCAGGCCACTCTGTTAGTGCTTGCAGTTCTATAGGGCTGCATATTTTCAGGGGACCATGTGGTACTGAAAACAATCTGAGATCAACCTGAATGCAAGGTGTGTGCCATAAGAAAGTTACATAATATAAACACATATGTATATATATATATATATCTAAATTTCTTGATGAGCTTCTTCAGAATTTTTATTCCTATCCACACATTCATAGATTTATAGTGGGGCTCTGGAATTCACATGCAGTTCTGCTGTTGGAAGAGGTCTGGCACCCTGTCCAACAATTACCTACACGTAGGTGATTTTCAATTTATCTGAAACACCTCATAAGCAGCTGACACCTGTCCATAGGAAGAATATTTTATTTTTATCTATTTATCTATTTATTATTTGGACTGGAGCGATAGCACAGCTCAGCTGGTAGGGCATTTGCCTTGCACGCGACTGACCTGGGTTCGATTGCTCCGTCCCTCTCAGAGAGGCCGGCAAGTTATTGAGAGTATCCCACCCGCTTGGCAGAACCTGGCAAGCTCCCCATGCCGTATTTGATATGCCAAAAACAGTAATAACAAGTCTCACAATGAAGATGTTAGGTGCCCGCTTGAGCAAATCAATGAACAACGGGATGACAGTGCTACAGTGCTATCTATTTATTTGTGTTTTGGGCCACACTTGGCAGTGCTCAGGGCATACTCCTGGCCCTGTGCTTAGGGATGACTCTTGTTGTGGATCAGGGGATTGTATGCAGTGCTGGAGATCAAACCCGAATAGGAGGCTTGCCTTGCACACCTTAGCCAGTCTATCTCTCCAACCCAAGAAAGAATATTTTAATTAGTGCTATAATTCTCCTTTGGCTGTATTTTTCCTGATACTAATATTTTAGCTACTAGAATTAATCTGCTAGTTAATTAATTTTTTTTACCTTTTTTCAGCTTAGAGAGACTTTTTTAAGAAAATTGATTTTAGATGGTCTTATTAAAAACTGCTCAGGGCTGAAGTGATAGTAAAGTGGGTAGGGTGCTTGCCTCCCATATGGCCTAATCAGGTTTTATCTCTTGTACCCCATAAGATCCCCCATGCCTACTAGAAAGCAGACCCCAGGAATAAGCATTGAGCAGCACCAACTGTGGCCCCCAAGACAAAACAAACTGAAAATGCTCAGAAGGTTTTCACCTGACCCTTTCCTTACCTTAATCAAACATCTTGGTTGAAAATGGAATCCAGGGGGCTGGAGCAATAGTATAGCAGGTAGGGCATTTGCCTTGCATGTGGCCAACCAGGAGTTGATTCCCAGCATCCCATATAGTCCCCTGAGCACTGCCAGGAGTATTTTCTGAGTGCATAGCCAGGAGTAACCTCTGAGCATCGCTGGATGTGACAAAGAAAAAAAGAAAGAAAAAAAAGAAAGAAAGAAGGAAGGAAAGAAAGAAAGAAAGAAAGAAAGAAAGAAAGAAAGAAAGAAAGAAAGAAAGAAAGAAAGAAAGAAAGAAAGAAAGAAAGAAAGAAAGAAAGAAAGAAAATGGAATTAAGACACCCTATCAATTTCTCTTTTGAAACCACTTTCTGTAGGAGCATCTTCTGAGGAAGGGTCAGTCTGAGTTTCTGTTTTTGTTTTGTTTTGTTGCTGGATGATATGGTAGCTTTTTTTCTTAATTAAAAAATGTTATTTTAACACTGTGATTTACATAATATAATTGTTTCAGTCATTAAATGTCCCAACACAAATCCTCCCCCATTGTGATCATCTCTCCACTAATGTCCTCAGTTTCCTACCCACTTGCAGATACAAACAAATGTACCTCATATTGTTTGTTTTACAACACAAAAGCAAATGGGATTATCAAAATTTAGATCACAAAAGTCAATTTGTGATAATTAATGTGTCTCACAATGGCGTTAACTAAAGTCATCATCTGAGGATTTCCTGGGCTGGTTGGTACTCCTTGAGCCTTCAGTATTATTGTTTAGGCTCATTGAGGTTGGTGGTCTTTGATGCACCTTTCCCATCAGATCCTGCTGTGATCTTACTGGGCTGACAGTACTATAAAATTTGGAGGTATCCAGGAGCTGTGGAGCTGAAAAGATTGATGGCTTGGCAGTTCGATTAGGTTCAGATGTGGAGCTGGGACCTTTCTTTGTCTTAGGATGTTGGGTGCGACTTTGGTCTGCTGTTCCTTCAGAGACACAAGGGAGTATACTTGCCCTCTTCCCAAGAAAGCATCAGAGTTGTCAGTTTGGACCATTCTACCTAGAAAGATTCCAAGGCATCGTGTTCTCTTTGAGGTTAGTTCTGGAGCTGGGCTCACTCTGAGTTTTAATAGTCATGCAGCAATGTTTGAAGCAGAATCCTTATTGAAGCTTCAACTTTTATCCACCCGCCCCCCCTTTTGCTCCTCTCACGACGTTAAGATGACTTTAGAAAACAGCAATGACATTTAAACCAAGAAGCTGGCAGGAGGGGAAAAGGGTTGCTTCCCAGGATATCTGAGGAAGAAGACAGTATTGGGAGACCTGGGGTGAGGAAAACAGCCTTGGCTTTCCACTGGGGGACATAAAATGCTTTGGAATGCTTATTAAAAAAATACGACAAAATGGGAAGATTCTCGGTCCCCTAGATATTCTATTCCACTTTATTGCATTTCAGAAGTTAATGTGCAAATGAATTGACCTGGGATCTTTTAAAGTACAGCTTTTCACTCAGTGTATCTGGGGTGGGGCCTGAGACGATGTATTTTCAGTGCATTTCTGATCATGAAGATGCTCCTCGTGTGGACCTGGAATAGTAAGTGCTCCGGAATCAGCTTCTGTGAGCTGAGTTTGATTTGCTCTCAACACTCCGTATCATGTAGGCCCATCTAACCTGTATGAGATGAACTCTTAAGTAAGTTATTAGCATTAGTCAGTGGGCCTAGTGTTATGTAAACTAGCTTTCCTGCCCTGCTGAATGGCTAGAAATGGTATTTATTCAACAAACACTTGGAAGATCAGACTCCTGAGACTGGTTTCAGGTGAGGCATCTTTGCTATTGAAAAGGCTTTGTTAGGGGCAGAACAATAGTACAGCTGGTAGCGCACTTGCCTTGCGCGCAGAGGACTGGGTTTGATCCCCCAGTGTTCCATATGGTCCACTGAGCACTGCCAGGAGAGATCTCTGAGTACAGAAGCAAAAGTAAACCCTGAGCATCAATGAGTGTGACCTAAAAAGCCAAGATAAAAAGAGCATATTTTACTCAACAGTGTGTATTAGGTACATGTGATCTGTGTGAGAAGTCCATCCTTCGGTCAATTAAAATGATACTACAGCTATTGTAAGTTATTACATAAATTGTCACTTTCAAAGTATTTTCATGTTCCTCATTACTTGTAATCCTCATCACAGTGCTGAGGTCGTTGATAGTATTTAATTTGATGATTTAATGTCAAATGAAGTGTCATTTCAATTTATCACAAAATTATATATTTACATTAAATGTTTAGGATGAAATAGGAATGTATTGGTCATAACAAAATATGAACATTTTAGATTATTGGTCTTTTTTTTTACCAGATTAAACAGTCAGATTATATATACTTTTGATTCTTTTTTACAGTGCTGCATCCTACTTTATTTTGAGTAGCTTTGGTTTATAAGAGTAGAAGAGTTACTATGTTTTAGGAGTGCATTGTTACCACACCTCCATACCCACTATAGTAATATCCTCCCACCACAGCCCACTGGACCCTTTCAATCCATCTGCTCCCTTGGGAATCTCTAACATTATTGGAAAAGGTTTTGAAAAGAAAGCAGCCGAAGTTTTGTTGTCAGAGTCCAAGAGTTTGTTTTCATTAAACATTACCCATTCCCTTGCTTTGTTTCTCTTTCCTTTTTTAAAAAAACAAAACAAAGCATGGTTTAGACCACCCAATGTTTGTCTTTGTCCTTCCAACTTATTTTGCTTGACACAACACATATCAGTCCCATTCATACTATAAAAGGGCAAGACATCCTTTCTTTTGACTGGGTAATTGTATATAAGTCTGTGGATAAGACCACAAGTTCTTTGTCCATTAATCTGTCCTTTAGCACCTAGGTTATTTACTGACCTTAGCTGTTGTAAATAGTGTATGTGGCATTTTACTCTTACCACATCATAATTGTTATTACTGTTTTAGTGAAAATTGAGTATTCATTCCTCAAAACAGCATATTTTCTCCACATCATTTTAGAATATTTCTTAGTTCTGCTGAGTTGTGATGTTGTGCATGTGTGTTTCCCACTGTGCTCTTGATCTGCTCGCATTGTTTGATTAGCTCTGTCTCTCTATTGATCCCTTTTGATTCTCCCTATTGATCCCTTTAGATCTGTCTATTGATCCCTTTAGATCTGTCTCTCTATTGGTCCCTTTCTCTAGACCACCTGTTTTTAATTAAAGCTTCTTTATATACAACTCTCCTAATGCTTCTTATCTATGTTCTAACTATTCTTCGCTATTTTCACCTATCTACATTTCACTGTGAATTTTTTTAAGTCTCTGTTTTGTTTTCTGGGAGACCCACACCAAGTGGAGCTTGGGGGCTATTCCCAACTCATTGCTTGGGGGTTGCTCCTGGCAGTGTGTTGGGACCCATGTCATATCAGGGATTGGACCCAGGGCTCCTACATAAAAAACAGGTAATGCAGCACCTTGAACTATCTCCCTGACCCCTTAAAATTATTTTATCTTGTTTCCTAAGTAATCCTCAGCTGTATTAAGAATCTTACTGAATTTGGGGCTGGAGTGATAGCATAGTGAGTAGAGCGTTTGCCTTGCACGCAGCCGACCCGGGTTTGATTCCCAGCATCCCATGTGGTGCCCTGAGCACCGCCAAGAGTAATTCCCGAGTGCAGAGCCAGGAGTAACCCCCGTGCATCACCAGGTGTGACACAAAAAGATAAACAAATAAATAAATACTTTTTTGAAACAAAGAATCTTACTGAATTTTACGTGGTTAGAGCCCGGCAAGCTACCGAGAGTATCCCACCCACACAGCAGGGCCTGGCAAGCTCCCCGTGGCGTATTCAATATGCCAAAAACAGTAACAACAAGTCTCACAATTGAGACATTACTGGTGCCCGCTGGAGAAAATCGGTGAACAAAGGGACAACAGTGCTACAGTGCTACATTAACATGAGCTTTCTAGGGGCTGGAGCCATAGCACAGCAGGTAGGGCGTTTGCCTTGCATGAGGCCAACCCAGGTTCGAATCCCAGCATCCCATATGGTCTTCCGAGCACCTCCAGGGGTAATTCCTGAGTGCAGAGCCAGGAGTAACCCCTGTGCATTGCCGGGTATGACCCAAAAAGAAAAAAAAAAACTTGCGCTTTCTATGAGCTTTACACACTGAACGAGGGAAGCCCTATCTTTTCATGTGAATATTCACTATTTATTGGAAAAAAACATATAGCATATTCATGTAGATGATATCTAAAGGTGCCTTGTCAAAAATCATCTCTTGCTAATATTACTCATGGTCTTTTTTCTTCTCTCTTTTACTCCCTTACGTTTAGTAACTAGATTTGGGTAGTAGTTAGGAAAACTGTGTGTGTGTGAGAGAGAGAGCATGAATGTGTGTGCATATTTTTTTATCTAGCCCATTTGTTAAAACCTCTTGTGAGTTTCTTTAATTAAATTTTATTACCTTAGTTTACCAGTCTAATAATCACATCATCTGTGAATAATGATAACATGTGTCCTACTTTCAAGTTGCACAGGATCTTATTTTGGCTTCTGTTTTGTTTTGTTGGTTAGAGCTTTCTGAGCCATGTTGCCAAATAATGTTAGTAACTAAACTCTTATTATGTTGGTCCCAGCTTCAAAGACCAACCCCCCCTAATAGGTTTCTTCTATTTTGATATTAGTTATAGGTTAGAAATAGATATTTTTAAAATATCTGGCTAAATATAACTATTCAACCATTATCTTGTGACTTGTTTTAAAATATGAACGGCTGTTACATTTAATCAAATGACTTTTTGTATTTACTCATAGAATCATATTGCTTTTATAGTTGGGCTTATTTATGTGCAATTTTCCTAGATTCTTCTATCACTAAATCTACCTTGTGTATCTTTGGTAAATAAGTGACCTGCTTATAAGGAAACAAGTGAATAGCATATTAAAGTAATAATTTGCAACAATCTGAGATGCTCTTCCTCTTTTTTCTGCTGTAATTGTTTGTATAACATGGGAATTATCGGTTCTTTAAAGATTGAAAGGAACTCATTGGAAAAGCCATCTGGCTCCAGAGTTGTTTATTCTAATTTTCTTTTTATAGAATGCTTAATTAATTTATTGTCATCCTTTTTTGTTTAATAACAAAGACTTTTCATATTCTGAAAACAGGTTTGGTCCTTTCCCATAAGCATTTGAATGTTATTGTTCTTATTCTAGTAGTTCATAAAGAGGATGAAATTGTGGGTCTGATTTCCTGTTGGATAGAAATTACTTTGGAAAATTCTTATTGTTCCCATTTGAAAAGTAAAGCATTTAGTTATTTTAGAACTATGTTTAATAATTTCTTTTTGTTCTCATAAAGTAGAGAGAATATAGTGTAAATATATATTTCTCAGGCAGAAATTTTATTGATTTTTGAGTACATACCTTATTATTTTTATCCTTTATATCTAATAGGGTATCTTAAATAATAAAATACCATTTTCTTTTCTGTCATATTTCATGCAAGTATATTTTATAATTTGTTTTATTTTTTATTCTGGCATTCAGACTTTTAAAATTTACACATAGCTATGGTTGTTTTTTATAAAACAAAGTGCATATATTTTGTGAATATTTTATTGTTAAGTTTTAAAAGACTTTTTCTGCCCAGATTGTTTTTATGAATTTAAGACCTATGGGTTCTTTCAAGAATGCTTATAATAAATATACACACTGCCTCACCCCCCCAGACTCACCATTTGAAAACACCTGATTTCTTTTTTTTTTACCTCCCAAATTGTTCCTAGGTTGATTGCATTAATCATAACACTTCAAAACCTTATTTGTACTGCCTATGAAAAAGGCCAGTCCCTTCCATAACTGCGGTGTAATCTCAGAAAAATGAAAATCAATACAATGCTAGGATCAAACATAGAGCTCATATTTAAAATTTCCCACATATACTAACTGTCTTTTTAAGCCTCTTACAAGTCCAATTAAAGGTACAATTAAGAATCATACATTGCAATTAATTACCATGGACATTCAGAAAATTTTGAATAGATACATTAAATTTTGAATCATTGGAATATAATGCAAATCATATGTAGTGAGGACTCAAATTATTCTCTTATGATTATAGAATTATCCCAGCATTAATTATGATAATATTTTTCTTTTGATTGATGTGTGTTGCTTCTATTTCTATGTGTAAAATTCTCTCACTCTCTTTATTCTCACACACACCATATACATATATGTATACATATGTGTACATATATACATTTGTACCTGTAGTGCATCTCTATCCCATTTTATTCTCATACTCTAGTAATTATGATTTAAGTGCTAAGTCTAGTACTTAATATAATTAAGCCTAGTACATTCTATGATTTAATACCAGCAGTAATTTCTCATTCAAAATTTTATGTTAAAATGTTCTTGACTACATTCCTTATGTTTGAAAAGCAAAAACACAACAATCAAAATTATTAAAATTATCAATGTAAGGTCATCCACATTTTTTCAGACTTCCAAATGTTGCCTATCTGTACTTATACTTTATCAACTTTGCTTTTCCCTAAAGAAAAGACATAAATTGAGCAGGAATTGACCTCTTTAGAGTATGTGATGTTTTCACCTCAGTCTTTGGCTTTTCTGTCCACTTATTTCTCTTTGTTTCAACACAGTTATTTAATACCCACTAACCAAGTTCAGAACTAAGGGCTAGTTTTCTATAAGTCACGTGATATTTTCTCCTTCCCATGTCATTCTTGTACATTTATTATTTGTGTTTTCCTTAACTATTTTAAATAACTTCTTTCTAAGAGGGCTTTGCCATTACATTTTCTATTTTGTTTTTTGTGGTGTATAGTTTATTTATCTCAGTTTCCTATCAAACCACTTTCCTGAATTCTTTTATTAATTTAAAAGTTCTTCAGTTGATTTTCCCCAATATATTAGGTCACAGTCATATTATCTGCAAATGATGATAAATTGCTTTCCTTTCTGAAATATATATCTCTTCTGTTTTGTGCTTTATTGCATTGCCCTAAATTATCCCATTTTAGATGCAAGTTCTAGAAGTAAAGTGACTTGTTCAGCATGACAGAGAGAGCTACTGAATAGTAAAGACAGAACTAAAAGCTCAACTTGGTTTTTAGTTCAGTGTTGCTTTTGAAAAGGTCACCAAATCAAGGCCATCTATCCAAATTTCACCTAACTGCCCCCATATGTATCCAGTTGCTTTTTCCTGAAGGGAGGTTGACATTTACAGTGCTTACAGTTCCCTCTTAAAATAACTGAACCTCGTAGGTGTATGTATACACACAGATGGTGATTTATGATTCGGGGGAAATTAAACAGGAAGGAATATTGGGGTAAGGTGTATTGGGGTTGCTAGTTGAAGTACAGTAGTCAGATAAGATTTCACTGGCAGAGGTGAAAAGCAAACCTCCCAAAGGCTGTATATAGTTGAGTGAACAACGATGTAGAGAAAGGATGGGAAGATCCTTTTTCCTAGAGTGTTTAACGAATAATGTTTAGAAGGAGATGAAAAAATGGGACTATCTTAAACTAAGAAGCTTCTGTACCTCAAAAGAAACAGTGACCAGAATACAAAGACAGTCTACAGAATGGGAAAGGATATTTGCCCAATTCCCATATGATAAGGGGTTGATATCAAGGATTTACAAGGCACTGGTTGAACTCTACAAGAAGAAAACATTTAACCCCAACAGAAAATGGGGCGATGAAATGAACAGAAACTTTCTCAAAGAAGAAATCTGAATGGTCAAAAGGCACATGAAAAAGTGTTCTTCATCACTAATCATCAGGGAGATGCAGGCAGATCAAAACAACAATGAGATACCATCTTACACCACATAGACTGGCACACATCCAAAAGAACAAAAGCAGCCGGTGTTGGCATGGGTATGAGGAGAAAGGGACTCTCCTGCACTGCTGGAGGGGATGCCAACTGGTTCAGCCCTTTTGGAAAACAGTATGGATGTTCCTCAAAAAATTAGAAATTGAGATCCTATTTTACCCTGCAATATCACTTCTGGGAATATATCCCGGAGGTGCAAAAAAGTAAAAAAGTATAGTAGAAATGACATCTGCACTTCTATGTTCATTGTGGCACTGTTTACAATAGCCAGAATCTGGAAAATGCTCGAGGGCCTGAGAACAGATGGCTGGTTAAAGAAACTGTGGTACATCTACACAATGGAATACTATGCAGCTGTTAGAAAAGATGAAGTCATGAAATTTGCTTGTAAGTGGATCAACCTGGAGACCATCATGCTAAGTGAAATGAGTCAGAAAGAGAGGGACAGACGTAGAAGGACTGCACTCATTTGTAGGATATAAAGTAACAGAATGGGAGACTAACACCCTAGGAGAGGGTGATTCACTAATAAAATTAAAAAATTAAAAATAGTGTATTCCTAGAGTGTTTAAAGAATAGCAATGAGGCCAGCGTACCTAGAAGAACCAGAAAAGATGAAGTCAGATAATAAATAAATGGAGCTTTATAAACATTGTGAATATGGTATCTTTTCCTCTGAGTAAGGAAGTAGGTATAGCAGCACTCTGAACCCAAGGGGGTCATGATCAGAGGAAAGTTTTTAAGATTTAGTCCAGGCTCTATTTTGAGAATCTATTGCTGTGACAGTGGTGGACAACACATGATGGCCTCTCACTATCTATACTGCAAACCAGAATGCCCATAAGTAGAAAGAGAGTATGAGGGAAATTGTCTGCCATAGAGGCAGGGGGAGGTGTAGGAGGGGGGAGAGGGAGGGATACTGGGAACATTGGTGGTAGAAAATGTGCACTGGTGGAGGGATGGGTGTTCGATCACTTGTATGACTGAAACTCAAACATGAAAGCTGGTGTGAGCTCAAACTGTAGCTCACAGTGATTCAATTTAAAATTTTTTTTTAAATGTGGACAGCAGGAGGCCAGCTAGAAAGCTACTGTAATAATCTAATCAAGGTACAATGAGGGGTTAGTCATAGTGATGGATGAGGATGATAGAAGTGGTCAGATTTTAGGTACATATGGAAATAAAAACCACCAGAGTTTGTTGTGTACAGTACTGTGTAGAAAGCCACACAAGTTTCCTGTGTACAGCATTAGATTTAGAAAACAGTCTATGGTTGTAAAGAAAAATACCTGGGGACAATGGCCAGGTGTTCTGTATTTTGATTCAAAATATATCTCAACTCAGCTTTTGAGATAATACTAGAGATGTTGAGCTGTTGAGATAATACTGGAGAGACAATTGTCAATCACTAGCCATCCTCACACTATAGTCTCTTTCCTCCTGATAATGTGTTTTAACTTTCATTTGATAGTAAGTAAAGGTTATTAATAATGAGTAAAACTTGCACTCTTCAGTTGAATTGTCATGGTTCCTTTGCACATTTATTTCTTTCTTCAAATATCTATTCAAAATCCACTTTTGCTAAATTTATCTAGTGAAATTCAATCACGGGAGAAGAGCAGATGGAAAACAGGCAAATCGCTGTTGTCTAACTTAATAACACTGTAATAATGCATTCAGCGATTGTGTTGTCTCTACCCTACATTGATAGAGCACTTTTCTCTAAAGAAAGCACTTTTAAGACACAATATCTCATTTCCTCACTAAATACCCTGTAAGTGGCCCTCTTCCTTGAATCCTTCTCTGACTGAGTTCTTTCTATATCTCATTGGATTTTTGTTAAGCGATATGTATCTTCTCATCTTAATTATGAGCACCCAATATCAAGGGCCATGCCACATTCAAATTTGCACCTGCTGCACTCTAACGACTTGAGTAATTGAGGAATGAGTTAGAGAATACATAGAACAAAGTCTGAAGGAATTAGAGATCGCACAACTAGTCAGATGAAAAACAAAGATTTGTGTGCGTATATTCTGCCACCAACTTGCAATGTACACCTCTCTCTTGCCAGATTGTCCTCCAAGACAATCACGATGAGGCTAACAGTGAATGTTGGTTAATAAGATATGCCATTGTTAATTTCAGCTCCATAATTCTGAGTGACCTTTACGGTAGGGGAAGTAATTGCAAAACTAGATTCCGTTAGATATTATGATGCTCACACTTGTGCTCACACAATAATGCTAAAGGTTTATCACAGAATTTTTGCATTAAAATATGTGCATAATTGAATGCCAAAGCACAGACTTTTGAAGGGACAAAAAAAGACTATTCTGTTCATTTATCTCATTTCTTCAACAGCTTATTGAGGTATAATTTACATACTACAAAAATCACACATATTATAGGCATAATTCATTGATTTTCAGCAACCATCATCACAATTACATTTCTAAAAGTTTTTATCACCCCACAAAATAACATGTGCCTATATACTATTGATCACTAATCTAATTTCTATGTCAATAGAGTAACATTTTCTTAACATTTCATATGAATGAAATCGTACATCATACAATCTTTCATGTCTGATTTTTTTTAGTTCAGTGCTTCTGAACTTTGTGCAGGTTGTTGAATGTATCTAACCTTTCTTTCATTGCCAAATAATATTTCTTTCTATGAATATTTTTCTCTAGTAACTACTTGTTCACTAAGTGTATCATTTAAAAGCAGATTGTCTAAGTATTTTACTATTTCAAATAATACTGCTATTAGCTTTCTTACACAAGTTTTTGTTTGTTTGCTTGGGTTTTGATTTTTGACCATATCCAGTTATAGTCAGGGCCTATCCCAGATTCTGCAGTCAAGGATCACTTCTGGCAGTATTAGGAAGATTGCATGTGGCAGGGAATAAACCCAGGTCACATGCAAGTAAGAGTTCTACCCCACTGTAGTATGTCTGTGGTTCCTATACAAGATTTTAGTGTAGAATTTTTATTTCAGTTCTCTTATGCAGATAACTAGGGATGGAAGGGCAGAGTGGATGATATTTATGTTTATCTTTCTTTTAATGAATGAATTCATTATTGGTTTGGGGGCTACACCAAGGGTTACTAATGGTACTCAAGGGTTACTCATGGCTCTGCCTTTGGAATCACTCCTGGGAGGCTGAGGGGACCATAGCGGGTCCAGGGATTGAACTAAACATGTGCAAGGCAAGTGCCCTACATGTAGTACTATTTCTCTGGTCCCAAAGTTTCCTAAAAACTTTCTAAGAAACTTCTCACCAACCTCCCTTCCCACTAATAATATATACTGTTCTAGTTTTTCTTCATTTTTGCCAACATTTGTTATGTCTGTCTTTTATTTGATTGTTTGTTTGTTTGTTTGTTTGTGGACAAGAGGTGATTAAGGCTTATTCCAGTCTCTATGTTCAGAGATTACTTCTGGCAGTGATCAGGGTCATATATACAGTGCCATGGGTGGAACCAAAGCTAGCTGCTTGCAAGGAAATTCTCTCAACCTGTTGTCTATCTTTTTTACTGATTGCTACACTATTAAGAGTTGTTGTTCTTTCTCAATGGTTTTAACCTACATTTTCCAAGTTACTAAGAAAGTTGACCCTTTTTATGACCTTGCTAGCCACGTATATAGACATTTAATGAAATGTCTACTCAAGTATTTTATCAATTTTTATTGGGTTGCTTGTCTTATAATTATTGAACTTTAATGAATCATTATGTATGTTGGATGCATCTTACACATGTGATTGCAAATACAGTGTCCTAATATATAGTTTATCTTTTAATGTGCTTAATGGTGATTTTTGAAGCCCAGTTTTCAGCAAACTGTTGAATGACATTTAATTTATCTCTTCTTGCCAGCAATGGATAAGAGATTTTGTGGTTTTATCTACACTCTGATCTTTCTCCAAGGCCAGGATTTTTTTAATGCTTTTACATAGAAGTTGTATTCTTGTACTTATAATTATGATCTATTTTTTTGTGTAGTTATTGTGTATAGGGTGAATTTAAATTTAGATTTTTACATGTGGATATTCAATTCACTCAGCATCATTTGCTACAGACTGGTCTCTTACCATAAATTATTTTGATGTCTTTGTTAAGATATAATTGATAATAAATCTAGAGGTTATGTCAAGATTGTGAATTCTCTTTCTTTCTATAAGTTTATTCTATGCCAATATCAAATTGTATTGAAGTTTATATGAAATTAAGAAAAGTAAATTGTCTAACTTTGTTCATGTTTTTTGTTTTTATCATGCTGTTTTGAATTTTCATGTGCATTATAGAACCATCTTGCTCATTTTTGCATACTATCACGTGGTATTCTAAAAGACATTGGATTTAATCTACAGATAAACTTAATGTGAACTGCTAATTTAACAATATTGCCCATCCTAACTCAGAAACCTTTATATCTTTATATAATATATCTTTAGTTATATAATTTATATTGGTATACATTTACATAAATGTATACCATTTACAAATGTGCATATGTAAATATATGTATTTACAAATGTGCATATGTAAATATATGCACATTTATAGAAATGTATACAAATATAAATTATATAACTAAAGATATATTAGTTTTATCTTTAATTATTTGGACATTCTTCAAGTTTTTCAGCCATGTCATATTTTTTATTGTAGGAGTACTTCTATTATTTTGATTTATTTCTAGGTATTTTATTGTATTATAATTGAAATAGTTTGCTTAATTTGTTCCAAAATTAAAACTGTTATTTGCTATTTATGAAATAAGTAAAATGTGATTGGAGATCCCGTGCGAGAAGGGATATGCGTGCTGAAAGTAGACTAGAGACTGAACATGATGGCCACTCAATACCCCTATTGCAAACCACAATACCCAAAAGGAGAGAGAGAAAACAAATTGGAATGCCCTGCCACAGAGGTGGGGTGGGATGGGGGGATGGGATTGGGGATGGGTGGGTTACTGGGTTCATTGGTGTTGGAGAATAGACACTGGTGGAGGGATGGGCTCTCAAACATTGTATGAGGGAAACACAAGCACAAAAATGTATAAATCTGTAACTGTACCCTCACGGTGACTCACTAATTAAAAAAAATTAATTGACACCATGCACAAAAAAGAGATCAAAATGGATTAAAGACCTCAACATCAGACCACAAACCATAAGGTTTTCTTGAAGACAAGGTCAGCAAAACCTTCCACAATATTGAAGCTAACGGTTTCTTCAAAGATGAGATGCAACCGACCAACCAAGAGGAAACAGAGATAAACAAATGGAACTACATTAAACTAAGAAGCTTCTGCACCACAAAAGATACAGTGACCAGAATACAAAGACAATCTACAGAATGGGAAAGGATATTCACCCAATACCCATCTGATAAGGGGTTGATATCAAGGGTATATAAGGCACTGGTTGAACTGTACAAGAAGAAAACATCCAACCTCATGAGAAAATGGGGCGAAGAAATGAACAGAAACTTTCCCAAGGAAGAGATACAAATGGCCAAAAGGCACATGAAAAAGTGCTCTACATCACTAATCATCAGGGAGGTGCAGATCAAAACAACCATGAGATACCACCTCACACCACAGAGACTGGCATACATCCAAAAGAACAAAAGCAACCACTGTTGGAGAGGATGTGGGGAAAAAGGGACCCTTCTACACTGCTGGTGGGAATGCCGACTGGTTCAGCCCTTCTGGAACACAATATGGATGCTTCTCAAAAAATTAGAAATTGAGCTCCCATTTGACCCAGCAATACCACTACTGGGAATATACCCTGAAGAAGCAAAAAGTATAGTCGAAATGACATCTGCACTTATATATTCATTGCAGCACTGTTTACAATAGCCAGAATCTGGAATAAACCCGAGTGCCCGAGAACAGATGACTGGCTAAAGAAACTCTGGTACATCTATACAATGGAATACTATGCAGCTGTTAGAAAAACTTAAGTCATGAACTTTGCATATAAGTGGATCAATATGGAAAGTATCATGCTAAGTGAAATGAGTCAGAAAGAGAGAGACAGACATAGAAAGATTGTACTCATCTGTGGAATATAAAATAACAGAGTAGGAAACTAATATCCAAGGATAGTAGAAATAAGTACCAGTAGGTTGGCTCCATGGCTTGGAAGCTGGTCTCACATGCTGAGGGAAAAGGCAGCTCAGATAGAGAAGGGAACACCAAGTAAAATGTGGTTGGAGATCCAGTGCGGGAAGGGAGATGCGTGCTGAAAGTAGACTAGAGACTGAACATGATGGCCACTCAATACCCCTATTGCAAACCACAACACTCAACTGGAGAGAGAGAACAAAAGGGAATGTCCTGCCACAGAGGCAGGGTGGGGTGGGGGGGACATGGGATTGGGGGGTGGGAGGGATACTGGGTTTATTGGTGGTGGAGAATGGGCACTGGTGGAGGGATGTGTTTGCGAACATTGTATGAGGGAAAAACAAGCTCAAAAATGTGTGAATCTGTATCTGTACTCTCATGGGGATTCACTAATTAAATAATAAAATAATTTTAATTAACTAATTAAATTATAAAAAATGTAATTTATTTTGTATGGACTGGAGCGATAGCACAGCGAGTAGGGCATTTGCCTTGCACACTGGTTTGATTCCTTGGTCCCTCTTGGAGAGCCTGGCATGCTACAGAGAGTGTCCGCCCCCACGACAGAGCCTGGCAAGCTACCCGTGGTGTATTCTATATGCCAAAAAACAGTAACAACAAATCTCACAATGGAGACATTACTGGTGCCCGCTCAAGCAAATTGATGAGCAATGGCACTACAGTGCTACAGTGCTACAATTTATTTTGCAAGATCATTGTCTTACAAAATTTGACTTTATTAAAATTATTTATTCTTATTAAGATATGCTTATGTTTGTGAGGGTAAAGGAATGGGTGTATTTTAAAGAATTTTCTATATTCAGTATCATAGCATCTTTAAATAAAAATGTGTCTTTCTTTCCTGTCTGGGTAGCTATTTTTGTATTACTTGTTTATATACTAGTTAATTAATTTACCTTGCTTATTTCATTCGCTAGAAGCTCTAGAATAATTTTATCAGATTTTCTTGTCTGATTCTGATTTTAAGTATAAATATTCAGTCTTTTACTATCATACTTCAGTAGGGTAATAGCTTTTCTTGTGCCATAGATGACTTTAAGTTTAGAAACTTTCTTTCCACTTCTAGTTTGTTAGTGCTTCTGTAATAGGAGCCACATTCAGTGGTACTGGGATTTGGGGTGTCTGGGGCTCACTTCCTAAAATGATTAAGCCATACGCAGTGATGCTCAGGGGGCCGCCAGGGTTACATCTGGCAGTGCTTTGAGGATCATGTGGTACCAGGGCCTCACACAAGCTAGGCATGTGCTCTACTGCTGAGTTATCTTTCTGGCTTTTTTCTGTGGTCTTTATCATAAATATGCAATGTTTTGGTCAAATGCTTTTCATCATGTATTTTTCACTATATTAAAAATTATTCCCTAATACATTAATTTATTTTAACATATTAAACAACCTTTCACTCTTGAATTATGTCACAACCATTTTAATATTAAATATAGTGCTTTTGTATTGATACGTGTGTTTCTATTTAACTTGTTAATATTTTCTTAAATATTTTAGGGTCTGTATTCATAAAGATGTTACTCTTTAGTTTTATTTTATTGCAGTATATTTCTATGGTTTTGATATTATGTCCTCACAGGATTTATTCTCTTCTATTTTCTGCATATGTTTGTAGAAAATGAGCACTATTTATTCTTTAAATAGTAAGCAAATTTAACTGTGTTTTTAAATAAATGATTTTAATTAGTATTTCTATTTATTTTACTTGTTATGAGTATATTGGACTAGAGCGATAGCACAGCGAGGGTAGGGTTTGCCTTGCATGCGGCCTATCCAGGTTCGATTCCTCCATCCCTCTCGGGAGCATGGCAAGCTACTGAGATTATCCCGCCTGCACGGCAGAGCCTGGCAAGCTACCCGTGCCAGGTATTCGATGTGCAAAAAACAGTAACAACAAGTTTCACAATGGAGACGTTACTGGTGCCCCCTCGAGCAAATCAATGAACAGGACGACAGTGCTACAGTACATGAGTATATTGAACTTTGCTGTATTTTTCATGACTCAGTTTTGGCCAGGTGTGTATTTCTAGGAATTTCTCATTTTATCTAAGTTTTTTACATTTAGGAATAGAAAATTTATCAGAATACATCTTTATAATTTTTATTTCTGTAGAAGAGCCTAGCAAGCTCCCCGTGGTGTTTTGATATGCCAAATACAGTAACAATAACAGGTCTAATTCCCC
Organism: Sorex araneus; assembly: GCF_027595985.1. Classification (NCBI taxonomy): domain Eukaryota; kingdom Metazoa; phylum Chordata; class Mammalia; order Eulipotyphla; family Soricidae; genus Sorex; species Sorex araneus. The sequence goes on along the minus strand of NC_073306.1, from coordinate 125,460,690 downwards.
TGACCCTGAAAAGAGCCTCCAATTGTTGGGAAAAATGAGTAAGGAGAGGCTGCTAAAATCTCAGGGCTGGGACAAATAGAGATGTTATTGGCGCCTATTCGAGTACATCAGGATGACAGTGATACAGTGATACGGTGTGTGTAGTTATGTCTCGGCTATAATTCTTGATTTTAATCATTTGTATCATGTCTTTTTTCTTGATAAATATAGATAAATTATTGCCACTTTTGTTGATCTTTTTAAAAAAGCACAACTTTTTTCATTTATTTTGTACTCTTGCTTTATAGTTGTTTTTATTTTAAAATTTTATTGAATCACTGTGAGATAGTTACAAGCTTTCATGTTTGGGTTACAATCATATAATGATCAAACACCCATTCCTCCACCAGTGCACATTCCCCACCACCAATATCCCTGATATACCCCCTCTTTCCCACCCTCCCATGGCAGACAATATTCCAGATATACCCCCCCTTTCCCACCTGTCCATGACAGACAATATTCCCCATACTCCTCTATACTTTTGGGCATTATGGCTTGCAGCACAGACACTGTAAGGTCATCATGTTTGGTCCATTACCTACTTTCGGCACACATCTCCCATCCCGACTGATTCCTCCAGCCATCATTTTCTCAGTGATCTCTTCTCTATTCCATCTGCCTTCTTCCCTCCGCTCATGAAGCAGTCTTCCAGCTATGGGAAAATCCTTCTGGCCCTTGTATCTACTGCCCTTGGGTGTCAGCTTCATGTGATGTTAATCTATACTCCACAAACGAGTGCAGTCCTTCTATGTCTATCCCTCTCTTTCTGACTCATTTCACTTAGCATGATACTTTCCATGTCTATCCATTTATAAGCAAATTTCATGACTTCATTTCTCCGAACGGCTGCATAGTATTCCATTGTGCAGATATACTAAAGTTTCTTTAACCAGTCATCTGTTCTAGGGCACTTGGGTTGTTTACAGATTTTGGCTATTGTGAACAGTGTTGCAATAAACATAAAGGTACATATGTCATTTCTACTGTTTTTTTTATTTTTTTGCATCCTTGGGATATATTCCCAGAAGTGGTATTGAGGACACTAGGAAATGGAGACACATCCCCTGCTCATGGATAGGGAGAATTAACATTTTCAAAATGGCAATACTGACCAAAGCACTATACAAATTTAATGCGGTCCCTGTCAGGATAGCCATGATATTTTTCAAAGAAACAGACAAAACACTCCTGAAATTCATATGAAACAATAATTCCCCACGAATAGCTAAAGCAATCCTTGGGAAAAAGAAGATGGGCGGCATTACCTTCCCCAACTTCAAACTACTACAAAGCAGTAGTAATTAAAACAGCATGGTATTGGGCTAGAAATGAACCTGCAGACCAGTGGAACAGAGTTGAATATCCTGTCACAGACACCCAAATATCTGGCCATTTAATCTTTGACAAAAGAGCAAGAAATGTAAAGTTGATCAAGGAAAGCCTCTTCAACCTGTGGTACTGGGAAAACTGGATAGCTACCTGCAAAATAAATGAACTCTGACCTCTGTCTAATGACAGACACAAAAGTCAGATCAAAGTGGATTAAAGACCTCAATATAAGACATGAATCCGTAAGGTACATAGAGGAAAATGTAGGCAGAACTCTCCATGACATTGAAGCTAAAAGCATCTTTAATGTGAAACAGCACTAACCATGCAAGTGGAAGCAAACATAAACAAATGGACTACATCAAACTAAGAAGCTTCTGCCCTTCAAAAGAAACAGTGACCAAAATACATAAAGAGCCCACAGATTGGGAAAGAATATTTACCCAATACCCATCTGATAAGGGATTAATATCCAGGACATACAAGACACTAGGTTGGAAAAAAACTCCAACCTCATCAAAAAATGGGAAGAAATGAACAGAAGTTCCCTCAAAACAGAAATACAAATGGCCAAAAGGCACATGAAAAAAATGCTCCACATCACTAGTCATCAGGGAGATGCAAATCAAAACAATAATGAGATATCATCTCACACCACAGAGACTGGCACACATTCAAGAGAACAAAAGCAACCAGTGCTGGCGTGGATGTGGGGAAAAAGGGATGCTCTTTCACTGTTGGTGGGAATGCCGACTGGTCCAGCCTTTCTGGAAAACAATATGGACATTCCTTCAAAAACTAGAAATTGAGCTTCCATATGGCCCTTCAATACCACTTGTTTTATAGTTTATATTTTTTACTCTTGGCTTCCACTCCCATCTTCTTTCTTTTATTCTTTCTGTTTATTTTGAGTTTAGTTTATTGTTGTTTTCCTTCTGTCTCCAGATAAAAGCTTGGCTATGTATTTAAGAATTTCCTTTCTAATGAACATATTTAAAGTTATAAAATTTTTTAATCACTTCTAAAATGGTGATTAACAGTATTGTTCGGTTTAGTCATTTAATTTTTGGAAACAAAATGTGCTAGCTCCTCACTTCACCACTCAAAAATGCCCACACCGTAATTTTTTAAATATGAGAAGGTTGAGCCATGCCAAATTCACTTTTGATTGAATTCTTTCAGAAACAGATCCAGAGGCCACGGATTTAAATACAAGTGTCTTTGAGAAGGTCCTAGTTAAAACCAGTAAAGGAGAGAAAGAAGAAAGAAAGAGATGATTAAGAAACCAACAAGGAGTTAATTCTTGAATAGATCTCTGTAAAGAAAATCCTAGGGCCGAGATATGGCCATGGGTTGGGAAAGAGAAGTATTTGAAGTATTTCCATTACCAGCAGAGGATGCTCTAACAGTTTCAAAACAACCCTTTGAAGGTGACTACGTGCTTCATTAACAGCAAAGCACACAGAAGCCAAGGGATGGACAGACATATCGAACCAGAAAGATTAAGGATGGCCACAGTATTCTTTTTCAAGACTAAGGGGCTTGTTCAAAGCTACACAGCTATGTAATATTAACAGATCTTGCTCTAGATACCAGACTGATAAATACTAATGTTGTGTTTTAATCAACTTTATACTAAGTCTACTAAAGATGGTTTACATGAGTTCTTACACTAAAGAACAGATTGTCAATTAACATTTCTTGATGGCTAGAGGCATTACTCTTTCTATATAAACAAATGCCAGTTCTGGTGGTTAATGTCTGGAAATTTTTCTGCATTTTTTATCACCAGAGGAAAATATAGACACAGACTTCCTATTATTTTAATAAATTGTATCAACTTTCTGGAATCCAAAGATAGCATAAGAGAACAAAGTTATACCAGACTCAAAGAAGAGTGCATTTACCCGTGTTCCTTTTCATTACTCTCAGGGTCATAAGTTTGCAAGGACTTCCTGTCCCTGGAGAGCATTCACTCAAGCATATTTTCAAGAAAAATTATTATCAGTGATCACATACTTATTAGTATGTTTAGTTGAGACTGTTTCTTCAACTATTCTCAGCAGTGCCAATATTAAGGGATTATAAATTGAAAAGTCTAAGTCACCAGACCTTCTGACTAGTGGTAATATTAATATTAATATCATTACTATTATAAATATTAATATTATGTGCATACAATATTAATTTTTTTATTTTGGGGCCACACCCAGCGGTGCTCAGGGGTCACTCCTGGGTCTGTACTCAGGAATTACCCCTTGCCATGCTCAGGGAACCACATGGGATGCTGGGAATCGAACCCGGGTCGGCCGCATGTAAGGCAAACACCCTACCCGCTGAGCTATCACTCCAGCCCCTAAAATTGTATTTTTAAACCAAGCAAATTGACTGTAACATGGATATCTGTAAGAGAAAATTTCCTCCACTGATTTTTTTTTTTTGCTTTTTGGGTCATACCCAGCGATGCACAGGGGTTACTCCTGGCTCATGCACTCAGGAATTACTCCTGGCAGTGCCCGGGGGACCATATGGGACACTGGAAATGGAACCCAGGTCGGCAGCATCCAAGGCAAAGTCCCTGCCCACTGTACTAATGCTCCAACCCCTCCTCCATGGATTTCTATATTATCTGACCCACAAACAGAACTGGGTATGCCTGGAACTTTGTTTCTACATGTAAAATCCATAAATAACTTATTTGTGTGGGATGATCAACTGCTCCTGTCTGGAGAGGAGCAAAACTCTGGGGTATTCTGATTGATACCCCAAAGTTCCTGATGGACTTAAACTGAGTCTGAGACATTCTTAAAATTACACTATTGCTTGCCCCCTGTCTCTCTCTTCCTTCACCCATTTATTGGTATCTCTTTGATGTCACTTTATACATCATTTATACTAAGCTTTGTCTCTAGATCTGTTTCTGGAAATACATGAAGTAAAACAGATTCATTGCTGGGAGAATATGGACTCTTATGACCCTTTCTAAAAACAGGCAATTTCTACCTGTGAATTATATTCGCCTCTATCTGTCATCTCTCTCCAATAGCCTAAATGTATCAACCCCTGGCTGGAGATATCTCCCTAGATAAGGAAATGGGAATATAAGCTGTACCAGTGATGGATGGTTGGCTCTGATAGACCCTGGACCCATTCAGAGGAGCATGATTCACCATATAAACCAGTTGCCAGTGTTCTTCAAAATGTGCAAAGAAGTTCTTGCTGAAGAGTTCCTGAAGATGTGGTTCTCAAAGGCGTTTAAGGCAACTCTCTATTGTATGTATTTTGGGGACTCAGGACCAAGATAAAGTATGCCAGTCTCAAGAGACACTGAAACTAAAGGATTGGAAGTTTCCAGCAAACCTGTATTTGGCCAGTGAAGGAGGACCCGAAAAAGATAGGAGAGACTCAATCACCACAACAAAGAGAATGAGCACTGGGCAATGAAAGGGACAAAAATCAAAGCCGGGTTGGTGAAGAAAGATATTGACTCTTCTTGACCTTCTGCATTCTGGTGGGGATACCAAATAGCTTCTAAGGCAGGCATCATGCAGGTGTCATGCAGAAATCATGAGACATGGGAGATAAGTAAAGCAGAAAATTTGGTTCTAAGCGTTCGTCTCCTCACTGGGAGACCTACAGGTGTGTCACAGGAGTGAAAAATGTGTGAGCAAATGCTGTAGCAAAGTTAGCTTTTTTAATTTAGTATTTTTTTATGCTATCAGGATTTTTGTCCAAAGAATTCGTTGTATCTACTTCTTTTGCAATAACGATATGGTGGCAGGTGGCAGGGTGGATATTCTCATTTTGGAATGATTTTAGTATTCTAGCAAATTGAAAAGAGTGTGCATCTAGATAAATGTATTTTCAGGAGAATGATGATGAGAATGATGAGAATTATGATGAGATGAAGTTATGTAAGAAACTTGCAGTAAGTTACTGCAAGAAATAATGACCATTTTCTTATTTCATTTTCCCCCACCCATCCTAAAGTGTATGTCCCTATGTAAAGAAGCTTGCTCTAATACCACATACAATTTCTTCTCACCTCCTCCTTAATTGGAGTTCCCTGATTTTTAAGACTTTGGGTCCATTGGCAAGAAAAATAATACTTATATGACAAAATATTTTCCAGCTTTCTGACCACAATTATATGTTTGCCTCTGAATGGACTAGCTGCAGACACAATGGGCCTGAGGGAGTGTCTGGGTATACTCTGGCACATTAATCCCTACTACACGTGAACCATATGTTGACAATACAATTTAACCCCTCAACAAGTTCCTCTGCTATTCTTTGTAATTTCAGTTGAGACTGGGTTGAAATAGAGCTAAGCCATTTAGGATTTAGCCTACCAAGTGAAAATGCTCAAAAGGCCCTGTGTACAATTGTTGACTTGTGGGGGAAAAAAAGAGAAAAGCAAGAAAGAAAAGTGTGTGTGTGTGTGTGTGTGTGTGTGTGTTTGGGGATGAGGATGGGGTGGGAATCAGAATATACATGAAAAGTGTCTGTCCCCATTTTTCTTGCAGTAATTAGTCTCATGGGACACACAACCTCCCTTAACCTCAGCATTCCCATCTGTAATCTGACAGCTGGGTTTGGCTGAATTGACAAGTGAGTTCTCAGTCACCAAATTGGTGGAAAGGAGGAAATAATGGAATCATTGACTGACCCAGAGAGATGTGTGCTGCCTCCCTCTGCAGCCTTTCAAGTGTCAGAGTACAGTGAAGACCAACTCAGTAGCCCACTCTGTAGAGTCTCAGACCAATTCTGGCTGCATGTAGGTCAACTGTGTGACTCTCTCAATCCATACCTGTCTATAAAAAGAGGGGACCTATAGAGTCAGCAGAAAATTGTTATAGCAATGGAAACTAGCCCCAGGGAAGCCCACAAGACTTTTGGTTCTCATTTGAGTGGGAAAGGATGACTGACATTCAAGAGTGGGATAATAGTCCTGGGTAGAGAAATCAAATTAAAGGAGTCCTCATGTGAACAAAATTATCAGATTAAGGAGAGGGTTCATTTTAGATGGAAGCAGAGACTCACAGATCAGTTCAGTCCCTGCTTTAGTGAAAGAAGCTGTTGGTTTCTCAGGTCTGGTTACGCTGAAAAAGTTGGATGCTCCCAAGCCCAGTTTAGAGTATTTTCAGTGCTATTGCCAGTCTCAGCAGGAGAACCTAGGAATGTGTTGCTTCTTCATCCATAATTATCTTTTTCCCTTGCTCATAGATTAGGGTTTCATAAGTAATAGCCCCTCAACAAGTGGGGCTACTGATTATTCACTCTCTAGCCAGATATAAAATTCTACTTAAGACTAGTTACATGTACAGTAATGTGGTCCTGAAAACACCAATGTTGATATTCCTCTGCTCCCAGCCCATTACTCCTATTTGGTTTGGGGTCATTGTACTATTTCTCAGGAACTGTTTTGAGCTTAGTTATCTGATAAACACAGTAATTGTATCATTTAGGACCCCATGATTGAGGAAGGAATGAGTATTGAATTTATAAGTTATCTTAGTATTCAGCTTTCTAAACATAGATTGATAGACATTTCTTTCTTACACACACACAAAATTGGGGTATTAGACACATGCAGTGTCACACATGCCAATGTTGGTATCCTAACATACTAATCACATTAGTTCCAGGCATCTGGATGTTATTTATGTCTCCTTATTCAGAGAGCTCATACATGTGCTAAATTTTCAGGCAACCCAGTTCCACAGATCTTCACTTGGATATTGGGCCATGAATGGGGTACAAACTCCATTAGAGGCTGTCCATTTCTGCTTCAGGTCATTCCATGTTGTCTGGGTGATCAAATCCTTGTTCAGATGCTACATTAGATAGCAGGAATGCTCACTAGGTTATTTCTTTTTTTTTTTTTAATTTTATTTATTTTTAATTAGAGAATCACCGTGAGGGTACAGTTACAGATTTATACACTTTTGTGCTTATACTTCCCTCATACAAAGTTCGGGAACCCATCCCTTCACCAGTGCCCATTCTCCACCACCCGTAAGCCCAGCGTCCCTCCCACCCTCCTCAATCCCATCTCCCCCCCACCCCACCCTGCCACTGTGGCAAGGCATTCCCTTCTGTTCTCTCTCTCTAATTAGCTGTTGTGGTTTGCAATAAAGGTGTTCAGTGGCCACTGTGCTCAGTCTCTAGCCCTCATTCAGCCCGCAACTCCCTTCCCCCACATGGCCTTCGACTACAATGTAGTTGGTGATCGCTTCTCTGAGTTGCCCTTTCCCCGGAACGTGAGGCCAGCCTCGAAGCCATGGAGTCAACCTCCTGGTACTTATTTCTACAGTTCTTGGGTGATAGTCTCCCACTCTGTTATTCTATATACCATAGATGAGTGCAATCTTTCTATGTCTGTCTCTCTCTTTCTGACTCATTTCACTCAGCATGAAACTTTTCATGCCCATCCACTTAACTACAAAATTCTTGACCTCCTTTTTTCTAACAGCTGCATAGTATTCCATTGTATAGATGTTCCAAAGTTTCCTCAACCAGTCATCCATTCTGGGGCATTCGGGTTTTTTCCAGATTCTGGCTATTGTAAACAGTGCTGCGATGAACATACATGTGCAGATGTTGTTTCGATTGTACTTTTTTGCCTCTCTGGGATATATTCCCAGCAGTGGTATTGCTGGGTCAAATGGAAATTCAATATCTAATTTTTTGAGAATCGTCCAAATTGTTTTCCAGAAGGGCTGAACCAGTCGGCATTCCCACCAGCAGTGAAGAAGGGTCCCTTTCTCCCCACATCCTCTCCAACAGCGGTTGCTTTTGTTCTTTTGGATGTGTGCTAGTCTCTGTGGTGTGAGGTGGTATCTCATGGTTGTTTTGATCTGCATCTCTCTGATGATTAGTGATGCAGAGCACTTTTTCATGTGCCTTTTGGCCATTCGTATTTCTTCCTTGGTAAAGTTTCTGTTCATTTCTTCGCCCCATTTTTTGATGGGGTTGGATGTTTTCTTCTTGTAGAGTTCAACCAGTGCTTTATATACCATTGATATCAACCCCTTATCTGATGGGTATTGTGTAAATATCCTTTCCCATTCTGTGGATAGTCTTTGGATTCTGGTCAATGTATTTCTTGCGGTGCAGAAGCTTTTTAGTTTAATGTAGTCCCATTTGTTGATCTCTGTTTTTACTAGATTGCTTAGTTCCGTGCCACCTTTGAAGATACCTTTATCTTCAATATCGTGGAGGGTTTCGCCGACATTGTCTTCAATGTACCTTATGGTTTGTGGTCTAATGTTGAGGTCTTTAATCCATTTTGATCTGACTTTTGTGCATGGTGTCAGGTCAAGGTCTAAACCCATTTTTTTGCATGTGGTTGTCCAGTTGTGCCAGCACCATTTGTTAAAGAGGCTTTCCTTGCTCCACTTCACATCTCTTGCTCCCTTATCAAAGATTAGATGGTCATACATTTGGGGTTGTGTGTAGGGATATTCCACCCTGTTCCATTGGTCTACGGCTCTGCCTTTGTTCCAGTACCATGCTGTTTTAATTGTTACTGCTTTGTAGTAAAGTTTGAGGTTGGGGATGGTGATGCCTCCCATCATCTTTTTCCCAAGAATTGTTTTAGCTATCCTTGGACGTTTGTTATTCCATATGAATTTTAGGATTGCTTGATCCATTTCTTTGAAGAATGTCATGGGTATACTTATAGGGATCGCATTGAATCTGTATAATGCTTTAGGGAGTATTGCCATTTTGACAACATTGATTCTCCCTATCCACGAGCAGGGTATATGTTTCCATTTCCTCATGTCCTCTTTGATTTCATGGAGTAGCGTTATGTAGTTTTCTTTGTAAAGGTCTTTTACTTCCTTGGTTAAGCTGATTCCGAGGTACCTGATTTTCTGGGGCACGATTGTGAATGGGATTGCTTTTTTCATGTCCCTTTCCTCTGCCTCATTGTTTGCATATATGAAGGCCATGGATTTTTGGGTATTGATTTTGTAGCCTGCAACTTTACTGTATAAGTCTATTGTTTCTAAGAGTTTCTTAGTAGAGGTTTTAGGCTTCTCTAGATATAGTATCATGTCGTCTGCAAATAGTGAGAGTTTGATTTCTTCCCTTCCTATCTGGATGCCCTTAATCTCTTTTTCTTGTCTGATAGCTATCGCAAGTACTTCCAGTACTATATTGAAGAGGAGTGGTGAGAGTGGGCATCCTTGTCTTGTGCCCGATCTCAGAGGAAAGGCCCTTAGTTTTTCCCCGTTGAGGATAATGCTTGCCGTAGGCTTGTGATAGATGGCTTCGACTATCTTGAGGAAAGTTCCTCCAAACCCCATTTTGGCGAGGGTTTTCATCATGAAAGGATGTTGGATCTTGTCAAATGCTTTCTCTGCATCTATTGATATGATCATATGGTTTTTATCTTTACTTTTGTTGATATGCTGGATTATGTTGATTGATTTCCGAATGTTAAACCATCCTTGCATCCCTGGGATGAATCCCACTTGGTCGTGATGTATGATCTTTTTGATGAGTTGTTGGATCCTATTTGCCAGTATTTTGTTGAGGATCTTCGCATCGGTGTTCATCAGGGATATTGGTCTGTAATTTTCTTTCTTAGTGATGTCTTTGTTTGCTTTTGGTATTAGGGAGATGTGTGCTTCATAGAAACTGTTTGGGAGATTTCCTGTTTTTTCAATTTCCTGGAAAAGTTTGAGGAAAACAGGCAGCAGGTCTTCTTTAAATGTTTGGAAGAATTCGCCAGTGAAGCCATCTGGGCCTGGGCTTTTGTTTTTGGGGAGGTTTTTGATCACAGCTTCAATTTCCTTAACATTGATGGGTCTATTCAGGTATTCCAAGTCTTCTTTGTTCAGTCTTGGGAGATTGTAAGAATCGAGGAATCCATCCATTTCTTTTAGGTTCTCCTGTTTTGTGGCATATAGACTTTCAAAGTAGTCTCTAATGATCTTTTGAATCTCACTGGTTTCTGTTATGATGTCCCCCTTTTCATTTCTGATTCGATTTATTAGGGTTCTTTCTCTTTCTTTCTTTGTGAGTCTTGCTAGCGGTTTATCAATCTTGTTTATTTTCTCGAAGAACCAGCTCTTTGTTTCATTGATCTTTCGGATTGTCTTTTTGGTTTCGATGTCATTAATTTCTGCTCTAATTTTTATTATTTCTTTCCTTCGATCTGGTTTGGGTTCCCTTTTCTGGTCCTTCTCTAAGGTCTTGAGTCGTGAAGTCAAGCTGTCTATGTGGGCCCTTTCTTCCTTCCTGAGGAATGCTTGGAGAGCTATAAATTTTCCCCTTAACACGGCTTTAGCTGCGTCCCATAGGTTTTGGCAGCTCGTGTCTTCATTCTCATTTGTTTCTAAGTATTTTTTGATTTCTTCCTTGATTTCCTTCCTGACCCACTCATTGTTCAACATTGAATTGTTTAATTTCCAAGTGTTTGACTTGATTCTCCGTGTCAGTGAGTGGTTAGCTTCTATCTTCAGCGCATCGTGGTCTGAAAAGATGGTTGATACAATTTCTATTTTTCCGATTCTATTGAGGAATGTTCTGGGGCCCAGTACATGGTCTATTTTAGAAAATGTTCCGTGTGCACTGGAAAAGAATGTGTATTCTTTCTTTTGGGGGTGTAAGGCCCTGTATAGGTCTATTAGGCCTCTCTCTTCAATTTCTTCTTTCAGAGTCAGTGTTTCCTTGTTGAGTTTTGTTCTTGTCGATCTATCTAGAGGCGATAAGGCCATATTGAAGTCTCCGACTACTATTGTGCTGTTAGTGATGTCCTCTTTGAAGTCTGCTAGGAGTTGTTTTAAATATTTAGCTGGTCGCTCATTAGGTGCATATATGTTTAAGAGTGTGATTTCTTCCTGTTGAACATATCCCTTGATAAACAGAAAATGACCTTCGCTGTCCCTTTTAATCTTTTTCAACCTGAAATCTATGTTGTCGGATATTAGGATGGCCACTCCAGCTTTTTTACGGGGGTTGTTTGCTTGCAGGATTGTTTTCCATCCTTTGACTTTGAGTCTATGTTTACTCTGTTTGTTCAGGTGTGTTTCTTGCAGGCAGCAGAATGATGGGTTTAATTTCTGGATCCATTTTGCCACTCTGTGTCTCTTGATGGGTGCATTTAGGCCGTTGACGTTGAGAGAGATTATTGTGATAGGATTTTGTGTCATATTTCTGTGGTATTTGTTGTTTTTATGTGGCTCCACCTTGTCTTACAGTAGCCCCTTGAGACCTTCTTTCAAGTTTGGTTTTGAGTCTATGAAGGACCTGAGCTGTTGTTTATCCGAGAAGTAGTGTATGGTTCCTTCGAGTTTGAGTGAGAGTTTAGCCGGATAAAGTATTCTTGGTGAGGCATTCATTTCGTTGAGTCTTTTCACTATGTCCCACCATTGTCTTCGGGCTCGGAGGGTTTCCTCTGACAGGTCTGCTGTAAATCTGAGGGGTGCTCCTTTGTATGTAATTTCCTTCTTTGACCTTGCTGCTTGCAGAATTGTGTCTCTATCCATAGCATCCGTCATTCTGACTATGATATGCCTTGGAGTCTTTTTATTCGGGTCTCTTTTTGCTGGTACTCTTCGGACTCCTTGTATCTGGATGCCTGCCTTCTCCAGCTCTGGGAATTTCTTAGCAATGATGTCTTTGACTGTGTTTTTTTCATTGGGGTTACTTCCCTGTGGTTCTGGTACTCCAATGATTCTTATGTTGTTTCTCTTGAAGTCATCCCCCAGGGCTCTGATTCGCTCTATAGCCATTTTGAGGTCTTTGGCCATGATTTGTTGTTGTCTATAAGCTTTCTGCAGCTCATCTTCCAGGTCGCTGATTCTTTCTTCAGCTGTAGTCATTCTACTGTTGAGGGCATCTAGTGAGATTTTTATTTCATCTACCGATTCCTTTATTTGTGAGATTTCCGTTCGAAGATTTGAAATTTCTGCTCTCATTTCTGCTCTCATTTCTTCCTGAATTTTCTTGGTAGACCGTTCCAGCGCTTCATTCATCTCCTCCCTTAGTTTATTGGATGTCTGTTCCATGGTTGCTTGGAGTAGGTCGACTCTCCTCCAGATCTGCTCTCTAAATTGTTTATCTGAGAGGTCATAGATGTGAGTAGCCCCCATTGATGTTTCTGGAATTTTTTCTTCTCCCTCTCTTGGTGGAGGGGATTTTCGCTGCTTCTTCATATTGTTACGGAAGTATAGAGTTGGAGCTCTGTAGTTATTTGTTCCTTTTTCCTTCTTGTGGAAAGAAGGTTTTCTGATCGTGCTAAACTTCCCTTATTAACTGAGAGCTTTTATAGTGTCAGACTAAGCTAATGGCTATTTTGTGTGTTAGAGATTGCAAAAGTGAATTTTCAAAAACATACAAGTACTGATTGAGCTGAGGTAACAAAGAATAACTGCGGCCGCGTTAGCGTTGGCCGCTCTGAGAGGAGGCCACGCCCACTTTTAGACCACGCCCACTAACATACAGGACACGCCCCCAGTGTCTTCCTGCGAGGGCGGGCCGCAGTTAGGGGGCCCGGGGAGGAGCCGGGGCGCAGAGGACACAGGCTGGGGCGGCTGGAAGGTCTCGGGGAGTCCAGGCGGCGGGAAGCGGGGCGCGGGAGGGCGTGGCCGAGGGTCCGGGAAGGTACCTGAGAGGGCGGGCCGCAGTTAGGGGGCCCGGGGAGGAGCCGGGGCGCAGAGGACACGGGCTGGGGCGGCTGGAAGGTCTCGGGGAGTCCAGGCGGCGGGAAGCGGGGCGCGGGAGGGCGTGGCCGAGGGTCCGGAAAGGTACCTGAGAGGGCGGGCCGCAGTTAGGGGGCCCGGGGAGGAGCCGGGGCGCAGAGTCTAGGTTATTTCTTACCTTCATTCAGAAATACACATCCATGACACCTGGTTCTCATTTGTTTGCTGATTATTTCCATGCTCACGTTAAGTCAGCAGGAGACCTATTATTTTGAGTGCATTACATTTATTCAGAACACTTCCTCAGTACCCCCTTTTCCCAAAGTGGGATAATCCAGTACCTCTATCTTTACCTACATTGTGCTAAAAATCAAATATCTTTAGATTGTCAGTACAACGGACAGATAGTAGATCACACCTTGTTCCATTTTCATAAGCCATGTATGAATGCTCTCTGCCATCTTTTAATAGTTCATACAAAGCCACTATAGCTGTCACATCATAAATTCACATACAGTAAACAATTTTTGAACAAATAATTCTTATAAGCCTCCAAATTAGTGTGATGAAGATCTTCTAAAATAAAATTTATTCAAGAAAAAAGCAAACTGTTTATAGTCAGAAGTAGTTAATATTATCCAAAATCACAAACTTTAGCATAACTTTTATAAAAGGGGCCTACTTGCTTTTGATGCAGTTAGTGTTCAATCAAGGGTTGGCCAGGGAAAAGGAGGTGGGCACACTGGTGATGAGTGTTGTATTGAACTTATGTGATTGAAAAGCCATAAATGACAATATTGTAAATCATGGAATATAAATTAGTAAAGAACATAAGTGCTTAGCCATCCCTATCATGAACTATGTATGTACTTATGTACTTCTCCCCACTTTGTTAAGTTTTAGTTTCTTTTTTAAATTCATTTGCTTTTATTGAATCAACAGGAGATACAATTACAATGTTGTTCACATTGGGTTTCACTTCTACAGTATTCCTTCACCAGTGTTCATTTGTCTTCACCGGTTTACATTCCCCACCACCAATGTCCCCTGTTTTCCTTATTTACTTCTTATTTGTAGGGAATGATAAAAGAACATCAGACAGGAGTTCTAGGGAATCACTGTTTGTCTTTACTAGTGTTTCTGCATTCAGACTGATTTGCTCTCATGTGTGTTTTTACTTAAGTTTATTTCAATTTGATTTATTTACACAGCTTTTATTGATCACTTGCTGGGTATCAGGCAACCTGCTGGGCAATGTGTACTGGGATAAAATGATGGAGCGATAACTAAGCCACAGCTCACTCTCCAAATGGTCAACACCTACTCTGCCAGACAGTAGCCTTATGCTTATGTTATTGCAGTACCAAGCAGAGAGCCATTAGTGAGCTGTAAGAAAACTAAGTAGGAGGGAAAAAACTCATCAAAGTAGGCAGTTTATAGAGGCTTTATAGGAGTATGTCAAGGATAGGTTTGGCTTTAGTGAAAGATTTCCACAGGCAGAAGTGGGCAGGTGGATGAATCATGAGCTGATAATAGTAAGATGTGGGATCCATAGGATGTTTGGATAATATCACGAGGTCTGGAGAAACAAGAATGGGGAGTGTATTATAAAATTTTCTAAAATGTAGCTTGGAAGCAAGACATAAAGTTCTTGATATTCTAGAATGAAGGGTTTATATTGTATCATTCATAGTATGGACAGTGCTTGGAAATGTTGAAGAGAGATATTGTTATAGGATTAAGACAGTTAATGACTGGGCTGGAGCGATAGCACAGCGGGGAGGGTATTTTGCCTTGCACTCGGCTGACCCAGGTTTGATTCCCAGCGTCCCATATGGTCCCTTGAGCACTGCCAGGAGTAATTCCTGAGTGCAGAGCCAAGAGTAACCCCTGTGCATCACCAGGTGTGACCCAAAAAGAAAAAAAAAAGAAGGTTAATGACTGGTTAACTGATCAAATACAATCAGTGGAACCCACTGAGTCCCTAGAATGGTTAGGCAAGTTTCCAACCTTAGCATCTTGAATGAAGGAGGGGGAAAAGGAGGGAACAAATTTACAGTGTCATATAGATCACTGCTTGTGGAGAGTGAGCACTGAGAGGCAGAAATGGAAAACTCAGTATGTGGCCGCTGGGAAGGCAACAATATTCTCCACTAAGACAAGAAATGCAGTAGAAGTAGATGGGTTTAGAGAGGTTGGAGCTGAGTTGCATTTTTGTGCCTATCCAGTGGGTGCTGGTTTGGACACATCAAAACAGAGACCAACCTTTAGATGGCAATGGGTTGGAAATCTGAGACTCAAGAGGGAGATTGATTGTTTACACATGTAAACAGAAACAATGATGATAAAACAAGTTGATTACTCCCTAGAGCTGCTCATTTGCTTCTTCTCTTTTATGTCCAGCGTGTATCAGCTAGTTGTCAAGGAGGAACGGCTTCAGAAGTCTCGGAGAGCAGCTGACATCATTGAATGCTTCTCCGTGCCTGTAAGCTATAGGAATGCCTCCAACCTTGATTCTCTACACTACTTTGCTGCTGAATTGAAGCCTGCCAACCTTCCTGTCACCCAGCCATTTACTGTGGGTGACAACAAGACTTATAATGGCTACTGGAACCCTCCTCTTTCCCCTTTGAAAAGCTATAGCATCTACTTCCAGGCGCTCAGCAAAGCAAATGGAGTAAGTATGGTCAGATGGAGATCATTTCTTGTCCTGTTTGTACTCTCCCATCCACAAATAAGGAGACAGCTTGATTTCTGAGTACAAGTTGACCTCCTAAGGTTCATGAGACATGAGCCCCAGGTTTTGTTCTATTTTGTTTTGTTGTTTTGGTTTTGTTATTGCAAATAAGGCTGTTTTTATTAGTATACCTATTCAGTTACATTGTGTATGGTTTCTTACATGCTACAGAGGTGCAGATGAATTTTGAAAAGGACTCCATACCCCATAAACCTAAAATATTTATTATATGGCTCTTTATAGGAAAAAAATCTATAGATTCTTCTCCTGTTAGAGGAGAAAAAAATTATCTCACTTGGGAAAATTACATATCCTGAATTCTGATTTTCTCATTTATAAAATAATAGCGCAAATGCTGGTAGAGTTCACGTGCTGCTTGTGCCCATGTGGCCAAGCACATGTGGCACCCGAACATATGTGGCACCCACATCTCCCCTCTTGAGATGTGTACTTTTTTTGTTTCTTTGTTTGTTTATTTTGGGGGTCACACCTGGCAATGCACAAGGGTTAACTCCTGGCTCTGCACTCAGGAGTGACTCCTGGCGGTGCTCAGGGGACCATGTAGGATGCTGGGAATTGAACCTGGGTCAGCCGCATGCAAAGCAAACGCCCTACCCATTGTGCTATCGCTCCAGCCCCAATTGCTGTGCTGGAATGATAGCACAGTGGGTAAGGCATTTGCCTTGCACGCAGCCAGAATTGAACCCAGACCCGGGTTCAATTCCTCTGCCCCTCGGAGAGCCTGGCAAGCTACCGAGAGTATCTCGCCAACATGGCAGAGCCTAACAAGCTATCCATGGCGTATTCAATATGCCAAAAACTGTAACAACAAGTCTCACAATGGAGACGTTACTGGTGCCCACTCGAGCAAATCGATGAGCAACGGGATGACAGTGATATAGTGATAAAATAATATCTATCAATTTGATCTTTGTAAATACACTTATGTTTTATTTAATTAGTTAATATTAATGCCTTTTTCATTATAATTAGCCACATTAAAAAGTACTTTTCTGGGGCCGGAGCGATAGCACAGCGGGTAGGGCGTTTGCCTTGCACGCGGCCAACCCGGGTTCGATCCCCGGCATCCCATATGGTCCCCCAAGCACCGCCAGGAGTAATTCCTGAGTGCAAAGCCAGGAGTAACCCCTGAGCATCGCTGGGTGTGACCCAAAAAGCAAAAAAAAAAAGTATTTTTCCTTGCAAAGACAAGGTAATCTTTTTTATGTATCAAATACTTCAATATTCAATAAGGGGTGCCTGTTGTAACTTCACGGAATAACAGATTAGAAAGGATATGAAGGTCTTCTATGCCTCTGTTCTTCCCCCTACACATAAAATAGTGCTTTACCTTAGTAAAGCACTATTGCAACATCACAGTTAACTATTTCTGGTTATTTATTATCTCTAATGACAGAGAACTCATTTCTTTAGTAATAAATATGATAATCTTTGATAATATCCTGTGATTCAGTTAAAGTTTTATATTTTAAACAAATAAATTTATTTTATTGTACTATCTCCCCATTGCTCTGGTTCACAATCTTTGGCCTTGAGGTAACCAGAGCAACCACAGACTCACATGGCATTATTTCAAATCTATGAGATCTTTTCTTGCATCCTGTTTTCCTCTATATAGACACACACCCATCTGATTTTATTTTCTGAAAACTCAATGCCTTAATTTCCTCTTTGGACACAAGTGTATTCCCTTCTCAGATACTTTTTGTGGACATATTCTAGATTGCCCTATTTTATTTATCAAATATATAAATAACATTGACCTACAGTAGACCTTATGGTTCACATTACAGTTATTTAGTACATGTGCTCTAAAAATTTATATAAAAATAAAGGAATATAATATGTACCCTTTCCACAATGTATCTGGAGAAAGGAAAGATGAGAAAGAAAGATCTGGTAAAGTGAATCACAATAGACCATGAAGACTCTGGGTGTAAGACAGAGCATATAGTTTGATGGTGGTAGTCATTGCTTCCAGAGAAACCTTGATGAGGAACTAACTAATATTTTAAGTGTCCATATAAATTCCACATTGGTATCTCTGTTCTATATTTATTACTTGTGCAAGAACACCTTTTATAGAAAGTGTAAGACTACAGGGAGATTGTTGTCTGCCAGACTGCTTTCCACCTGTTTCACTAGTCTTCCCTCTGCATGTGTACTGATGTATTGAGGATGCAGATATAAAGAGAGCAGAAACATCTGGGAGCCAACCTTTTCATAGTTCTTTGCATCCTATACTTAACAGTTTGTTGGTTATAAACTGATCTTTGAGAAGACCCAGATTGCCTGTTCTTGGCAATGTATCAACAGGGCTGTTGGGTTTCCATGCTGTGCAAAGGAACAATATCTATGAACTCAAGTCACTCTACCACACTATTACTAAGATATTCATACAATCCAGCAAGATAGTAACTTTACTGAACATAAGACACTGGCAAATGGACCCCCGGAGGAATTATTCCAGCCCAAAGCATGGTTATCCCCAAGCATAACATTACATGAGAAACATGTTGAAAGTTTTCTATTATATAGTACACAATCATCTAATACACCTTGTCCTCAAGAGATGGAGTTTACCCTTGGAGGGAAAAAAAACTCCTGCTCTCAACTTACTTTATTTAGGAAACACTATATACTATTCCTTCCAAGATGAATGAGGCCATTTAATTACTTAAGCCTTCGATCCCATACCACGTGTACTCTCGATTTGGAAATAAGATTTGTAGTAATGAAACAGAAGCAGGAATTGAATTGGATGGGTGCTCATGCCAGGTGTCTTGAGGGTATAGTTAGCCTTGCAGAAACAGAGAGGAAAAGCTATGGGAGCTGGGAACTCAGAGTGTGGTATTTTTTTTTTTCTGACAAGAGGAAAACCACGTGCTGCTTGAAATTACTGTGGTGCTCCTTCAAATTACTGTGTTTCCTATTAAGTTTTACTGAAGAGAGTTGGGCGAAAGGGTCATAAAAACAGGAAAAGCATTCTCAGTCAAAGAGCTCTCTGTGTAGGCCCTTTCAGATTTCTCTGTATCACAAAGGAAAGCAGACAATGCAGGTAAGCCTGGGGGAGTTTTGAGGAGAAAATGTTATAACCCAGAAATTCCTTATCAGCCAAGTTGTTGTTCTTGTGCAAATACATCAGAAAGACATCCTCAGTATCTAGAGGCTCCCACATGCCCCACTTCTAATAAATCATTCAAAGAACAATTGACTGAGCAATGAATCAAAATAAAGAAATCAAGAATAGAGAAAGAGGGAATAAAAAGATTCACAGTGGGCATAGACTAATTGAACAGAATGATAATGCTAAATAGTTGCTCAAAATGCATTACAGAAGAGAAGGCTAATATAAAATAGTTACCTATGAGAGGATGTATAATGTAAAAATTAACAATAATTATTCAACCCTACACTTCACTATTGTATTAACAAAAACTGAGAGGCAAGGGATTGATGAGTTTAAATAAATATCTGCTAATGTCCCTCTTTGGCAAGATATTATTTTTAAAAACTGCTATTTTCTCTTTTTTTTCCTTTTTGAGTCACACCCAGAAATGCTCAGGGGTTACTCCTGGCTCATGCACTTAGGAATTACTCCTGGTGGTGCTTGGAGGACCATATGGGATGCTGGGAATCGAACACAGGTTGGCCGCGTGCACGGTAAACGCCCTACCCGCTGTGCTATCTCCCCAGCCCCCAAAACTGCTATTTTCATTACTAATAGTTTTTTAAGTATAGTGTTCCTAATATAAAGATAGCTCCTCCCCCACAAAGTATCATAGCAATAGAATAGCAATTTACAAAGAAAATGAGAGGAGCCTGAGTGATAGTGGATGCGGTGCTTTCCTTGTACATGGCTGAGCCAAATTCAGTCCCTGGCATAACATAGGTTCCCCAAGCCTTCTAGGAGAGATCCTTGAATTCAGAGCCTGGAGTAATCACTGAGCATCACTGGATGTGCCCCCCTCAAAAACAGAGAAAGAGTAGAAAAATAAACAAAGAAAGCTGTGAGTAAACATGACAATCAGCAACTATAAAAACAAGTCAGAAGTCAAAAGCCAATATTTTAAAGTGGAACATATCTCCCTTCACAAAAAGGTGAAAAATAACTTGAGTCAAATAAGAAGTAAAATTTACCAAATCTATAACACTGAAAGATTAAAAGCAAAGAATGGGTCAAAGTTATAATAAACTAAGCAGATTAAAGCCAAAAAGAACATTTGTTGCAGCATAATGGGGCTGGCTAATTAACTATTTAAAAATTTTAATTGTTCCCAACCCTATTCCAGCAAGTCTCTTATTCTATGACTACAAAGGACGGTTTTTCAACTTAGTATAGTGGCTAAATATCCAGTCTTTTAAATCTGACAACTTGCACATAAACCCTTGTAATTATGACACTTTAAGCTGTTAAAAGAGCTATATAAGATTGATTAATTAAGTAAACACTGGCAAACATATGCTATGGGTCTGAGAAAGATACTTCTAAGAGGAATGAAATAGTAAGCCAAACAATTTTTTAAAAATAACAAAACAAAACAGGAGCCCTGCCTTCAAAGTGCTTACAATCTGACAGGATACAATCCCCCCAAAGAGAAATAATGTATAAAATAATTAATAGGTTTAGGGATGTTGAGGTAACTTATTAAATGTTACTCATTGCTTTGATGAGAAGACATTTAATCAGTTTCATGTGACATATTTATATTTTTAATTCTACTATGGAGAGTCCAAATATGACATGCCCTACGAGCCATAATGCTCAGGGTCCTTGTAATCATTTTCACGATATACAATCTGTTTATGGGCATTTGTGTTGGCAATTTTGATGACAGTAGTCATATCACATTTATCCATTGATTCTTTTACATTACAAAGGGCAGTCCCAGTAATCATAGTACTGTCATAGGTGTTGAATTTTCAACACTAGTCTTTGTTTTGAATTGGGCCATGCTATAAATATTTGCTTTGGATATAGCTATATTGTAGATCTATAATTTTTTAATTTTATTGCATTTTAAATAATAATTATATGACCCCTAAATAAACTCAAGAATCTCCAATAAAATGTCTATGGCATTTTATAGCTTAGGTTACACTGAACTTCTCTAGAGGAAGAAAATTGATTCCTTTGTGGGACTGGTGAAATAATTAGAATTTTCTCCTTATATGAAACCAAATCCAGTCTCCTCAGCTCATTTCTCTTGGGAACTTATATTAATTTATTAAAATAAAATTTTCTTTTCCATAGCAGGGCTTTGGAAAAATACGACAATATTGCCTTCCCATCCCTATCTACAAGGTTATTTCTTATTTGCATTTTCTATGTGATTGCATTCATTTCTTAGCTGGCTTAAGTTAAATATCTCCTTCATCTGATATTTTTCTCTTCATAAATAAATCACCATTTGCAATGGACTCTATAAAAAGGGATGCTTTATCTTCAGACAGTGTGAGATCATGCCTACCACATTTTAATTAACCCACCTCTTTTGATCATTTTCTAAGATATTCACTGTATCACTGTATCATTGTCATCCCCTTGCTCATCAATTGCTCGAGTGGGTGCCAGTAACGTCTCCATTCGTCCCTGTCATGTGCTAGTGTAGCATAACATGTAAGCCATGCTTACTCCAGGAACATGAAGAGCACATTATTGTTACTGTTTTTGGCATATCGAATACGTCATTGGTACCTTGCCAGGATCTGCAATACATGCAGGATATCCTTGGTAGCTTCCAGGCTCTCCGAGATGGACAAGTTTTGAGCTTTTATAGCTGAGCCAGAGCTGGTTTGTGGGTGTGTCTCCCACACACCTAACTTTTGGCCGTTTACTTTCTTAGCAAACTTGGCCCCAAGTTGTTGGGTCTGGCCAAAGGCACAGCAGTAATTTGGGGGTATCTGGAAGTCTGAAGTCACCATCAGGCTGCTGATGCACTTGCCCATAAGTACAGGTTGACCTGCTGGTGGCACCGTACCCTAGATCTAAGCTATTACTGGCCAAAATCCTCAGGATATTTTCTCATTTCAGAACATTAATGCAAGGTGTTATTTTACCTAAATCTCTCCTCTATTCTTTGAAGAACAAGTTTCTTCTCATCTTTTCACGCCTCACCTTCATTGTTATTTTCTCTGGGAGCTTTGTCGCCATACTATCTTAGAATCATTCATACTGGTACTCACTTAGGCATTAGATCTTTTTGTAATACTGGGTATACTTTTAGTTATTGTTTTGTATTGTTCATCCCTTCCTCACTAGACTGAGTGCTTCAGCAAGTAGGAATCCTGTTTGCTGCTATATTCTCAACACTGAGCATAGTATTTAAGGCAATTTAGATACTTGATAATCATTTGGTGAATGAATGGAGATATCATCTATTTCATTTTTTGCTGTTGGTCCCAGTTTCCTCAATTATGAACTGAAATAGAACATTTTGCCTCATTCAGCCATATTAAGGATTAAATGAGTAAAGATTTTTGATACAGAAATTCAAGTGTCAGTACTAATTTTCCATTCAGTGTAGGATATGCAATGGGCTTCTGAGCCATTTTTACTGAAGACAGGTATGTACAAAAGGAACGTCCTTTCATCAGAGTAGTAAGACATTTCCACAGATATTGCAAATTGCAACTCCCAGGCACCAGACTTCTGGGTAGCCTTGGTTTCCTCCAAGTCATTCAAATGGTACCCAGAGTGACTGTCTCTGTTGTAAACAGCGGGTGGGTAACGTTTTGCATTGTTTCTTTTCCACACATCCCAGAATGAGGTCTGCTGATTCTACTCTTCTCTATGTCTCCACCACCATTAGCCATGATTGTGAAGTTGAAAGAACCATAATTAGCGGTTGGATGCAAAACAAGTGTGGTGAATTTCATGAAAATATCCATCAGAAGCCATCTTTTGTTGGGCAATGCTGTTGTGCCTGTTTTATTTATGCAGAGGAAAAAAAACCTCTTTTCTTCCCATATCCTTTTCCTCCTGAGAGGCCACATTTAACCTGGGTGATGACTCTGCCAAATGGCGAGCTAAATAAGATAAGTGGGAGGTAGCAGGTGATTGTTCTGTTTCTCTCACTTTCTCTTCAGTTCCTGAACTCAATTGCCTCTTGAGAGCAGTTGAAAGCCAGATGCTATTTTGAATGGGTTCTTGTGTTTTCTGTGTAATCATGTTATAATAGATGGGATGATCTAGGTAGAGCTGGGTTGGGGTGGAATATATGCTCTGAATTAGTTGGTAGAAATCATAGTCAGTTGTGTCCAAGTGCTTTCAAAAAGAATGTTTGTACATGATAGTTTTTTGGTACCGTGGTGGGGTAGAGAAATAAGTTTGGCAGATTTGTTTCTAGCTGTATAAAGTTGAGCTGGCTACTTAATATCTCAGAATGTGTAAAGTGATTAATATTCTATTGAACCTAAATTTAGGGAGAGTGAATAAAACAATTCATAGAAAGCAGCTGTCAGTGGTTGCTATATTTATTGTTTTCCCTTTTGCTGTTTTCCTGCGGAATGACATGATTGGACCATACCTAACCTATTCCATGTGGAATTGACCTCACTTGAAAGCAGATAATGACTAATTCTAGGGGACTTCAGAAACTATAGCTGTATCGCAGTTGTTGATTACCATTAATTACCAATGTTTCCATTTCTTTAGATTCTTTTAAAAAGTTTTGTGTATGATTTCAAGCCTAATGTCTGATCTTTTGAATATTTTGAAATAATATATATTGTCTTATTTTGTCATTGTCACTGTCATCCCGTTGCTCATCGATTTGCTCGAGTGGGCACCAGTAACATCTCTCATTGTGAGACTTGTTGTTACTGTTTTTAGCATATCGAATACACCATGGGTAGCTTGCCAGGCTCTGTGGTGTGGGCGCAATACTCTCGGTAGCTTGCCGAACTCTCTGAGAGGGGCGTAAGAATCGAACACGAGTTGGCCATGTGCAAGGTGAATGCCCTACTTCTGTGCTATCGCTCCAGCCCTTTTATTTTGTAATTTTTTAAATTTTATTTTATTTGTATAAAGTTGTTCACAATGATTTATTATGTTCAGTATCCCAACACGGAGTCCACCATCATTACACCTTCCCACCACCATTAATTCCAATTTTTCCAACCACCACCCAATCCTCCCCAATAGCAGGCCCTAAATGATTTATTTTGTGCTGCATGTTATGATTAATTTACTGAAAATGACAAAAAACATTTCCTTTGAAGACCGTGCGTGAAGATTGTTGTATCTTATCCTGGAGCCATTAAGTCCTTATATAAGATATTACTAACATATTGTTACAGGTGAAGCCTTTTGTGTTAATATTTTCTTAATAGAGATTGGTTGCCTTCTACATTACACCCTAGCCAATATGGTGTGCTACTCCTGGTATGTAAGTGGTATGGAATAGGAGATGTCATGTAACTGCAAATGCAGCTGCACGCTCTAGGAATTCTAAAATTTTGATGGGGGGATGCAGCTGAAGTTAAATTTTTAACTGGATGGTGACTTTAGGGTCCGGAAGCATTTCTGCAACTTGCTGATCTCTTCCAAGATTTATTTATGAGTCTCTGGATCATGACCAGATAATGAGTTTATATGGTGCCAGAGGCAGTTCATGGATGTGACTGCCAGGCTCCTGGAGTTTAGGACAGGTCACCCATCCAAGACTCACAGCCAAGAGTTTGACTTCATTTGATATTGTCTATTCCCTTATTTTGCTTCTCTCTCTCTCTATATATATATGTATATATGTATATAAATATATATGTTCCTCTATTTTTTTGTTTCTCTTTAAATATGTTTCTCTATTTCTCTAGATTACAGTGAGATAATCTAGTATTTGTTCTTCTTTCTCTGACTTATTTCCTATCCATGTTACAGCAAGCTTTAAAATTTCATCTTTTCTTAAAGATGCATAATATTCCATTGCATATATATCTAACCATCTGTGGTTGGGCATCTGCATTATTTCCATATCCTAGCTATTGTACTTAGCATTACAATGAGGAAAGATATATAGGTATCTTTTTGAAATAATTTGGATCTGATCATGTTTTTCCCAACCTCTTTTTCTTATTCTCTTTCTAGTTTAGTGAATGTTCATGTGGACAATAGAATGAAAAAATGTAGGAGATCCAAGCTCAAATGGGTTAAAGTGAAGACTACACAAGAAAAATCCTGGCTTGCATCATCAATGTTTTCAAGGAGTTTGTTTAAAAAAAAACAACTTTATACTGTTTAGGATAAACTAAGATACACTGCATTACTAAGCAGTCATAATATCTCAGCATATTAACATAAAAGTAAAATTTTTCACTTTTCGATAGGCACAAAATGGATCTGCAGAAGGACTTAGCTTACCATATCCACCAGTGACTCAGGCTGATATTCATATGGAATGATGATCCTTCAACCTCCAAGACAGAGACAGTAAAAAGTGGGAATGAAGGCATAGGTTCTAAAAAGTTTCACTCAAATGACCTGTCACACATCCTGATTGTACTTACATAGTGCCTGAATTTACATCATTGGATTTCCGGGCTGCTAGAGCACCCTGGAATCTCATAGAGTCTCATCTGCTTCATACCATATTGGGTTTTTAGTCACTTCTCACTCTTTGCCTCTATGGAGATATAGTAAGGATTGTCTACTACCTCCTATGACATGGTTCTACATTGAAAGGCAGTTTTTTCCTAATTCTGTCATGCAGTTGAGTGGCCTCAGAAAGCATTAGCTCTATAACCACTTTGAGGAGCCTCGCCTGGTAAATGACCCTCCCAGTTCTTGTTTTCAGAAGTGTCTAGGTGTCATATGAGGCCTTTACCAGTTCTCAGTGGATCTTTTCTCTAGAGAATCACTTGGTCCCTTGGATATATGCACTTCCAAGCCTCCATTCCACCATTTGTGTCTAATTGCATGATCTTGAAAGCTCTGAACTTCTGTTGAAACCCTGCTGAGTCTGAAACTTCTTTCTTGAAGTGAGAGAGAAATTCCCTTGGTGTCACCTTGTACAAATACCAAGATGGTTGCTCCCAGGATGCTCATTTATTTTTCACTCACTCACAGTTCCTACAGATTTTATTATCATGGTATGAGACTCGAGGGACCTTGAACATTTTCCTTTCAATGCAAATAAGCTTTAGACTAATTTGGAGAAGGAAGTGAAGGTTACCCAAATGTTGATGTCCGATCATTTTGTCAGTCTAGGCCTGGAGTCATCGATGCTTCATATCCCATATTCCAAAAGGCTCATGAAAAGTAAGGCAAGTTTTCCTATAATGGGATCCTTCTATTAGCTTGAAAACTGAGCAACTTCATGAAGCTTGGCCCATTTAATATCCAAATAATGAGAAAATGCAGACATCAGTAGGGAGATTTCTTTAAAAACTAAGAATATAGCTTCCATATGACCCTGCAATTTTGCTTCTTAGCATCTGTACCAGCAGTGCAAAAACATTAATTCAAAATTACATCTATGCACCTTTGTTCACTGTCATACTAAGTACAGTAGCTAGGATATGGAAATAACCCAAATGTCCAACAACAGATGATTTAGATGTATATGCAATGGATACTATTCATCTGTAAGAAAAGATGAAATCTTGCATCTTGCTGTAACATGGATAGAAAATAAGTCAGAGGGAGAATAACAAATACCAGATTATCTCACTCGTCTATAATATATAGAGAAACAGAATAAGGGAATAGACAATATTGAGCATGGTCAAACCTTTGGCTGTTGATTAAAAATCTGAGATTACCTAGTAGGGGTATAGAGGCAGAAAAGAGACTAGGGCTGTGTATGGTTAGACTATTAGGGATGGTCATGGAGGCTTTTGGACAGTAGTAGTGATGTAATACCTCTGGTCATGAAAATTAATAGTTTTACAAAACCATTTATCAAACTATAGAAAAATTAAATGAATGTGTTAGAATTCAGAAACTAGATCTATGGGTTTAAGAATTGAATTTTCTTTTTTTAGAGGGACATGGACAGAATTATCTCTCTCGTATGCAGGATATAATGAAACATAATGTTGGAATAACAAATACCCCCAGGCAATAGAAACAAGTAACATGAGAACTGGTCTTCAGTAGGAAATATACCACTTGTGGGGGATGGGGGATAGGACAGGGAGGGGGCAATATCTATAGTGGAGCAAAACATTCAACCAGGAATTGGTGCCTAAGCGTGGTTAAGTGTTATGATGAAATGCTATCATGAAACTACAAAGTTAGTTATGATTGTATTTTACTATACTAAACTATAGTGCAGAAACTTATTTTTAATAAAGAGACTCTCATAGAGGCAGACAGGAGTTATTAGTGGAGGGAGGTGGACACTGGTAAAGGGATTAGTAGGAAAACATTGTATATGAAAATACAATCACAAATAACTTTGTCGTTTCATGGTGACTGAATTAAAAATAATTGAGTTTTAAGTTTTCAACCACTGACATGGTGAACCTCAGTTATTCAATAAAATTAATGGATCTCAAAGTTTGTTAACTTTCAACATCCTTGATGAGCATCCTGGATTGAAGTTTATATTGCATAGGCTATCACTGACAAGATTTAAGTACTCTGAGTCTCATTTGAAATTTTTCCTGTGTTATTATTATTATTAAGGTAATGTGATTCCAATCGTGTTGATATTTTTCTTTTGATTTGCAAATGTACTGAACCTCCATCCTCACCAAAGTGCCACAGACCCTTAACCCTGTTGTGCCCATCACCTCATCCTTCCCCATCCCCAACGCCATCAACCTCCATATCCTCTTGGTAACCTCAGTTCTATTGTCAGAGTACAAGATGCTGTTTTCATTGTCAATTGTTCTTTCTGGGATGCTTTTTATTCTACATATAAGTAAAATCATCCAGCATGTTTCCTCCTTCTGACTTATTTTGTTCAATGTGATATATTTAGTTCCATCCCAAAAGACAAGATTTTTACTTTCCTTGGAACTGAAATTCTGTTTCTTATAATATCTTACTATGTTTATAGGCCATAATTTATCCATTCCTATGCCATTGGGTGTTTATCTTGTTTCTAGATATTGTCTATTGTGGGTAGTATTACAATGAACATAGGTGCACATCTATCTTTTTTCTTTTTTTTTTTCAGTTAATGTTTTTGCATTCTTGGGATAGATATTAAGGAGCAGAATCTCTGGATCATTTTGAGAAGTCTCCATATTTTTTCCTTAGAATCTGAACCAAATTATATTCCACCAACCATAAATGATGGTTCCTTTTTTCACCACATACCCACCAGCATTGACTGTCTCCAGGCTGTTTGATATATAGAATCTTCTCACAGGTGTGAAGTGATTTCTCATTGCCATTTTGATTTTTATTTCTCTGCTCTACAATGATAAAGAACATTCTTTAACATCACTACTGGCCTTCTATATGTCTTCTTAGGAATTGTCTGTTTAGCTCCTTTGTATTCGTATAGTTGAGTTTTGTGAGTTCTTTCCATATATCTTATATACTAGCCCTTTGTCAAATGTCTGGTATGTGAATATTTTCTCACATTCACTAGTGTGTCTTTATTTTAGCAATCATTTCTTTTGCTGTGAAGAAACTTTTTAGTTTGATGTAATTCCAGTTATTTTTGTTTTTGTTTACTTTGTCAATAGAGTTGAGTCAGCAAAAATTCCTTGAAGTCAATGTCTTAGAGAATTTTCCCATGTTTTTCTTGATGTACTTTATGGAGTTGAGTATACTATTGATTTTTTTAATCCATTTTGAGTTATCTTTTATACATAATATGAAATGGAGATCCAACATTTTTAATAAGGATAACCAGTTTTTCCAACCATTTGTTGAAGATTCTTTCCTTCATTTTGAAAATTTAGAAGTCCATAGTATTAACTTCATAAAATTTGAGCAAATATTAAATGAGAATATTTGTGGGAAAAATATTTCTCTTGAGGTGTGGCATGTAATAAGCACTCAATGCCAGATATCATGATTATAACATAAGTTCATATGAGGGAGAATATGGAGATGCATTAAGGGAAAAACAAGCAGATTTGTAATTTCACTCCTTTTAAATTGATCAAATTGATTCCGTCAATACTGAATATTTATATACAGTGTACAGGAGGAGGGAATTCATGGGAGAGAAATGGAATCAGTAAGCCCATTGTAAGCAGAGACACCAACTTGTACTCAGGATGCATTGAGGAAAATGAAATTTAAAGGAAGCTTTTGAACATATAGTAGTGTTCAAAATGGAGAGTTGAAAATTCTCTTTTAGGCTCTTCCTGGGGGCTCAATTTTGGTCAAAATACATCTTTTATTTCATGATTCTCAACTTTGCAAAGTCATAAACTTAATTTATTTGGTTACAGGGTTGGAGAAATTCAAGTTAACCAGATGCACAAGAGACTGATAGAAGTATTAGGCAATTATTTTTTAAACTGAATTGTTCCCTTCTCTCCTCCAAAACAAACCCTACTTGAGAAGTGTGGGTTTCCCAAGATATCTCATCATTTTTATCCAAGCTTTACGGGTTCTATTCTATAATCCTCTCTAATGCATATACTATTTTCATCTCAAGTTTCTCCATCCTACTTCTGAATACCATCATCTCTTGTAGAAAACTCTCCACAGCTTTCTGGTTGGTCTTCCCATGTCCACTCTTAACTTGCCTCAAACCCATTCTTCAGCCAAAGGAAGTGTCAATTGATACCGTATCTTCATTTAAGCAATAAACCAGTAAGGCTTGAAGAGACTTCTTCTTTTTGGCCAAAGGATGCAACTTCAGAAGCAAGAAACTGAGCTTTATTCGAATTTTATGTGTGTAAAAATGCAGTTAGAAAATTCTATGAATTGAGGACCATGCTTTAAACCAATTCCACAGAATGTAATCTACTGAGGCTGAAATCAGCAGGAATCCCCAAAAGACTCTGAATTCCATCACCCCGGCCCTTATTTTTCTTTTACTCCACCAGATATGACCAGTCTCAATTCTCTGTTTAATCTTGAAACACCTGCTGGCCCTGCCATTAACATCAACAAATAATAAGGAGCTGTACTAATAACAATTATCATAATAAATTGGTCTTTGATTACATTTGTCACCTGAGAATTTCAAATACTTTGCAAACATCAATTTGTAATTGCAGCTCAAAGGATCCCTTACAGAGAGCAGGGATCATTAAGGTCAGATAAGAGCCACGCAGGGAGGCATGAAGGACAGCTCTCACTTGGGTGGATTGAGATCTGGGAATCACTGGTCTCTGATAAAGGATCCAAGCTCCACGAGGCCCGGAGGAGCCACACTTCTGACATCCCAATTATGATAATTTGAACAGCTGATCCATGGTTTTGAAGCCCTGGTACTGAGAAATGAGAAGCATTCTCTTTTATAAGGGAGCCTGTAGATTAAGCACTTTCCTTGTTCAGGCAAGAAAAGAAGCAGGTCCAGAGTGGTTAAAAAAATGATTGGCCCTAAGGACAGAGTAACAAGGTCAGGATTACAGCTTAGACCTAATCTTCTGTACTGTATCTGTTTGTGCTGCCATTATGCCCTCATTGGCCATACTCTCGTATATAAAGAAACAGTGATATGATGATGGTGATGTTGATGGTGGCGGAGGTGATGGTAAAAAATCCTAATAATTAGCTATCAAGAACTTGCTCTGAGTAAATAGGGGAATACCAAGATAAATAAGATATAGCGCCTGCCCTTTGGGAAACCAGGATTCAGTGGAGAAGACAGTCATGAAAACAAATGTGTACAATAAGCTGTATCAGAAATTACATTGGCAGAATACCCAGGGTACAGCTGGAAGTCTGGAAATGGAAGGGATAAAGAGATGCTTAGGAAAGCGCAGAAGATGGTGACATTTGAGCCAAAAATTGAAAGATAAACAGATTCTTGCTATGCAAACAGAGGACAGGGAGTGTCTGGCAAAGGGAGAACCTGGGAAAAGGTCCAAATTCTGGGAATGCCAATGTGAATTTGGGGAAATTTGGTGGGGATTTAGCAATAGAGAATAGAGAGAAGTCCAGAGAAAAAAGGAGAGCAGATAAGGTAGAGAGTGGTAAGGAGGATCTTTGGATGCCATGCTAGAAGGCTCGTAATTTATTCCATTGAAGAAAGACAGAGAAAATCATGTTGAAAAATCTAATGTCAATTTGTTAGGGTTTTTAAAAGTCCTGTACTTTTTTACATCTTTCAGACATTTTGCAGAAATTTCTTTTTTCAAACCTGTGAGGGTACCATTCTTGAGGTGAGGACACCGTGAATTGGAAAGATTAAAGAATTAAACCCCTCCCCCTCCATATTTACCTACTCTGACTCCACCAAAGAGGAAAAAATAGAATTGGAATGTCTAACTTAACTCTTTTTGTGATATATGTAAAATGTGTCAAGATTGTATTTTTGTACCCTTGGAGTATATTCCCTGGGTCATATGAAAGCTCAATTTCTAGTTTTTTGAGGAATGTCCATATTATCTTCCCAAAAGGCTGGACCAGTCAACATTACCAGGAGCCATGAGGGAGAGTCTCTTACCCTACATCCATGCCATCACTAATTGTTCTTTTTGATGAGGAATGTAGACACTGGTGAAGGGATTGATGTTGGAACATTCTATGCCTAAAATTCAATTATAAATAATGTTTATAACTTTGTATTCCATAGTTATTCAATAAAATTTTTAATTAAATAAAGAAATGTACCAGGAATATGTCATCAATGAAGAGATGCTTTCAAGGTATCACATGTGATAAAATATGTGGAAAGTATCAGTTAGTAAATAGGCAAATAATTTCACATAGCTGTAAGTGAGCATAGAAAGGACTGGTATGATAGAGAATGACTGGAAGGCAGGATAATTGAGTTGGATGATACTCAAGGCATTTTTAAGAAGGTAACACATGAGACTGCAAATGAAAAGGAAGTGAAGACCTGCGGTGTTCCAGACAGAGAGAATTGCAAACACATAGGCCTTGAGGGTAAAATAAATCCAGCACCCACAGGGATTATAAACAGGCCCAACACGCCTAACAGTGGAGAGTAATGAGAAGCTGGTTCAGAGAAATCAGTGTTCATTTATGCAAAGCAATGAGGGTGGAGGGGGAGGAACTTGAATTTCATCCTTAGTCAACAGGAAATCCATTTGAGAGTTTTACATAGGGGATAATCTCAACTCTCTTAGAAAATTAAAAGTATTCTTGATAGCACGGGGAAGAAAATTATCAAGATCGAGAAGAGTATGGGTCATCAACTGTACAAGAAGTTATTGCATTCCTCCAGTCCAGAGATGAATGTTTGGATTGAGATGGTGACTGGTGAGAAAGGGAGAACATGATCAAGTCAGGATGTAAACTTTTCCCTTCTCTTTATGTCCCACTTGAAAAATGTGTTAACGACCTCATATCTCTTCATTCTCAGCAATGGAAAACAAATTATTAAATGCTTCCTTTCCAGCAGGTCCGACTCTGGGGGGGGCGGGGGGGTCTCCAGACAATAATACTGAATTTTTTGTTTGAATGTAATCAAAGTGAAATTTATCAGCTACACAGGCGGGGTGGGGAGGAGGTTTACTGTGGCTCTTGGTGGTGGAATATGTGCACTGGTGAAGGGATGGGTGTTCAAGCATTGTGTAACTAAGACTTAAGCCTGAAAGCTTTGTAACTTTCCACATGGTAATTCAATAAAAGAAAAAAAGAACATTGTATGAGGGAAAACCAAGCTGGAAAATGTGTGAATCTGTATCTGTACCCTCATGGTGATTCACTAATTAAAGAATAAAATAAATTTTAAAAAAAGAAATTAAAAAAAAGATAAAGAAAAAAATGTGTTAATCTGATAACATTTCAAGTAGGTACAAAAATGAGAAGAAAACAGACTCATTTTTATATGTTCATAACTCATCTTCTCTGGTGATCAACCCATAGTCTTACTTCTCTGTGTCCCAACTCATTCCTCTGCTCGGACAAATGTTTCTGTTTCCTTAGTTCAAGGTAATTTCAGATTTACAGGACATTCTCAAAAGTAATATGTAGAGCTATTATAAACCATTCATTTTTATTCCCTAATTATTTACACATATTGTATTTGCCATTCTGTTTCATGCTCTTCCATTTATTTGCTAATAAATCAAATCAAATAAATTAAAAAACCAATCTATCAATTATATATTAATAAATAAGCTATCATCCCGTTAAACCTAAATAGTTCAATGTCAATTTCCAATACATTTCTAATCCAATACAATGTAATAACAGTGAATGAATTATAATACATTAATATTACTATATTTTATTTATATATATGCCTCTCAGAGAACCTGGCAAGCTATGGAGAGTATCCTGCCCACATGGCAGAGCCTGGCAAACTCCCTGTGGCGTATTTGATATGCTAAAGACAGTAACAATAAAAGGTCTCATTCCTCAGACCCTGAAAAGAGCCTCCAATCATTGGGAAAAACAGGTAAGGAGAGGCTGCTAAAATCTCAGGTCTGGAATGAATGAAGACATTACTGGTGCCCGCTTGAGTATATCGATGAACAATGAGATGACAGTGATACAGTGATATTTTGTTAATATCTATGTGATGATCTTAATCCCAGTTTTGCCAATTGTCTGTTATGTGTTTCACTTTTTGGAAAATAGTCTGGTCCAGATTAATGTTGCGATTAATTTTCATGTCTCTCTAGATACTTTGTATCTCTTTTGTCTTGGTTTTCATGGCTTGACACAAAACTTAAGAGTCAATTGTTTTATCTGAGATTTTCTCACAATGAGATTATGGTTGTGCTATTTGGGCAAAAGGAATCAACAAATTTTATCTGGTATTAATGGTAATGTCACCTCTGATCACTAAGAGTTTCTTCCATGTTTTCACCATGGTTTTCTCCACTATAAAGTCACCATCTGGGGTCCAGAGATTTAACCAAGTGATTACGCACTTGCCTCAGTTTTATTTCCAGCACCACACAGTATAAATAAATTAAATGAAATAAAGTCACTATTTCTCTATAATGATATGTTTCTAGACAATGTAAACATCGTGTTCCTCAAACTTCCATCTCCTGTCTGTGATGTTTGTCTAAATCACCCCTCTCCTATGTGGACATACACTATTCTCCAACTGTTCATGTGGTTCAACTGATTTCTGTCAAAGTGATAAATAAGAAAATCTATTTCAATATGGTTTTAATTTCAATTCCCAATATAAATGAAGTTGACATCTTTTCATATGCTTAGCAGACATTTTTACATGACTTTAGAATTACTTCCTTATGTCTTTACTTAAGTTTCCATTAAATTTTCATTTTCCCTTAATTTCTAAGAACTAGTTATATATAGCTATATATTCCTTCCTTCCTTCCTTCCTTCCTTCCTTCCTTCCTTCCTTCCTTCCTTCCTTCCTTCCTTCCTTCCTTCCTTCCTTCCTTCCTTCCTTCCTTCCTTCCTTCCCTCCTTTCTTCCTCCTTGCTTCCTTTCTGCATTTAACTTCAGATGCTTTGTGTATAAGGCATAAAATGTAGATCTAAGTTTACTACCTCCCCCAGATTAATTAAAGTGGCTATCTTTGTCCCACTAATTTGAGATGCTACTTTTCTTATATTTTACATTTTCATTTGTTCTTGGCTTTTCCCCCTGGATTTTGCATTCCATCCCCAACCTATTTGCCCATTGGCTGTACCACACTTCTTTAATTGAAATTCTGTGCTTTAACATCTGATCAGCTAGGAGCCTTCCCCCACCCAGCTATTTGTTCTTTCAGTAATTTCCTCATTCTTCTTGCATAATTTTTTCATGGAGGCTTTTGTGTAAACTTATTTAATTCTATAAAATGTTTGCTATGAGCTTTACTGAAAAAAATTTATTTTTTCATTAATTAGAGCACCCTAAGAAGTTGAATTATCTTACCTAGGAACAGGGGATATCTTTTTATTTGTTCAGGTCCCTATCTTTAACAGATGCTGTTAATTTTTATCCATACAGATTTTATACTTATTGCTAGTCTGTTACCAAGTATATAATCTCTGTTGCCATTGAAAATGGGTTCACTACCATCCTGTACTTGGACTGATTACTGTCTTTATATATGGCTACTATTTGCTAAGTGTGTTAATTTTATATTTTTCTATTTTATCATTAATTATCTGAGTATTTTCAGATATAATGCATTATATGCAAACAGAGATAGTTTGAAGTTTATTTTTCAATTTATATACTCTAATTAATTTTTTATCCTATGATACTATGATATACCCCATAGCGTATTCATATCTCCAATACATAACAGATATATACATACCTCTAGGAGAGCTTGGCAAGCTACCGAGAGTATCCTGCCCGCACGGCAGAGCCTGGCAAGCTATCCGTGGAGTATTCAATATGCCAAAAACAGTAACAATAGGTCTCAATCCCCTGACCCTGAAAGAGCCTCCAATCATTGGGAAAGACGAGTAAGGAGAGGCTGCTAAAATCTCAGGGCTGAGTGTAATAGAGACGTTACTGGTGCCCACTGAGTAAATCGATGAACAATGGGATGACAGTGATACTGTGATACTATAGTGCCATATAAGTATGTAGTAGAGACATAGGACATCCCTACCCCTTGTCCCCGCCAGTATTTTATATACTGGTGTTTTTATATTCATTTTTATACTCTTTTTATTTTCTCTAATTCAATACATTCTGCTTTTATCTTTATTACATACCTTTGTTATCTTTAATTGCTGACTTTTTCCTTCTCTGGATTTTGTGCTAGAAATTTAGTTGAGTATTTATATTCTTTTGTCTTATGGATATTCTTTCATCTACTTTCTGTCTAAACTGTCTTTTATAGATTCATAGAGTTTTTAAAAGATATATATATATATATTGCTTAAAGCATTAACATTGTTACTTATAATTTGCTCTTCTACCTCCTATGGTCAAAATAAATGATTTTGTAAATATATTCAGATGGAAGGTCTTGGTTCATTTACAGATTATCTTAGTGAATTCTCATTTTCCTATACTAGAGTATTGTTTAATTAGCTATTATAAGGTCAATTTTTATGAATGTTTTGTAAGTTATCAGAAGAAGGTTTTTCTGCTCTTTAAGGCTATATAAGGTTTGATCTGTGCCCACACACTCTGCCCAATTATTTTAGCTTTTCTATAGCTTACCTGTGTTTTGGCTATTACATCTGTCTTACATCGGCAGTAGTATTCTATTTGTCTTTTTTGCTCATAAAGATGATTATTGAGGTTGGTGTGCAGATACTCATATCTGCCATATTCCTTGTTAATTGTAGATTCTAGCACTAAAAGTTGTCCTTTGTACCATTTAATGCTTTTTAAATTGCATTAAACTCTACTGTCTGATATTAAGACTGCTTCTACTACTTAAAAGTTTTTTTCACTTGCCATTTATACTTTCTTCCATTTCTTTATTGTTGCATTTTCAAATCACTTTGCTGCAGTTGTAACCTTTGTATACAGCATATAGTTGCACCTTTCTTTATGAGATTTGAGAACTTTTCCATTTAATGACATGAGTTAAACTCATTCACATTTGTTCCTCTCACTGATATGTTTGGTCTCAGTTCTGTGAATTATTCTTTACATAACAATCAAAACTTACTATGTTAATTTGTAATATTTGCAATATGTTTTTGCCTATTTTTAAAGTTTACTTTGATATTTAGAAGGTTTTATATTTTTAATCTATTAATTATCTTTGTTCTTATGCTTCTTAATATCTTTAGTTCTCTTTTAATTTAACCTTTTCCAATCTGGTTTGTGAACTTTTTCCTAGAAATATTGAAGTATAATTAGCAAATCAAGACTACTTAACATTTAAGGGATGCAGGCGATATTTTGATATATTCATGCATTGAGAAATAACTGCCATAAATGAGCTAATTAACATATTTATCGCCTCACATAGTTTTACCACTGTGTTGTAAGAACACTTAATATTTATTATTTTAGCAAATTTCAAGTAAAAAACAATAGGTATCAGTCTTTAGAACGTAGTCATCCTGAATAATTCTCAGACCAACATTTCTTTCATGCCCCCCAACCTTCCTGTCCCTGATAATCATCATTCTATTATCTGCTTGTATAAGTTCATTTTCTTCAGAGTCCACCTGTAACTGGTACTAAGCAGTATTTGTCTCTTTGAGTCTATTTCATGCAATACCATGTCCTTCAAGTTCATCCATGTTGTTATATATAGCAGAATCATTATGAAGGCTCTGTAACCCCTAGTCTACAACTTGAACCAAATGCAAGAGGAGAAAAGGTCAAATTACAATTACAAATAATGGTGATGGTGAAGGCAGGTGGACTTGTTGAAATAGTAGCCATTGCACAGTCCATAGAAAAATCTTGAACTTGATGAGGGCAACTGAGTGAGGTGAGTTCCAGAGAACTGATTAGGTGAGTTAATGAACTTAGCATCTAAACAGATAGACCACACTTCAATTATTCTGAGCTTGAGTTTTATGGTGAGTTTTCTAAATGGGTTTACATGTTACTTGGCATTGTCTTCTTTTAAAGTTTGGATCATTGTCTAAATGAGTCTGATGTCTCTGAGGAAGAAGTCATCACATTAGTGGGAAGCACATAGCTCATTGAAGGAGCAAACCCTCGCACTGGCCAGCTCTCCTGCTGCCTGCAGCTTGGCCTCACCTCTTCTTGTTGGTGACCAAAAGGTTGTAGATTCCAGCACATGTGCTTCCTAGGAAACTGAAGCTCAGAGCTGCAGCCATCCTGGTTCTCTCCACTCCTAAAAGGCGCTCCCTACTGATTTCTTCTACACCATGAACTGGTCCAATTATCTAAGGTCTTATTTTTCATTCCCCTCACCTTCCCTCTGTGGTCGTGTTATTACTGTGGTGGCCTGGAGATGTAAAAACTTGCTTGCAGCGCTCACACAATGGGTTGTGGTATTCACTGAGGATTACACACCTGGCTATGGTGCTTGCACACTTAGATGCAGGTGTGAAAGAATACGCACTCTGTTGTGGCACTGGGTCCCAATGGCTGTGCTCCTGGGACCACAGTTGGAGGAGCTTAAGGCCTATGAGACAGTATTGGGGATACAACTGGTGTCTCATGCTTCCCAGCCTGTAGCTTTACCACTGACCCAGCCCCTTCCCCACCCACTTCTAATGGTTAAAGACTGCTCAGAGTTTATGAGTTTATCTGATTCTCTTTGCCCCTGATAGTTTTCTGATTGTTCAGGGTCTTATTCAGGTTAACAGAATTTGGAAGGGGGGAGGGCGGAGGAAAGGGATCTTTTGGACCACACTCAGTGGTGTTCAGAGCCTACTCCTGGCCCTGTGCTTAGAGGTGGTGCTGGAGGTGTGTGGGGGTGGGGAAAGGTTCACAACGTTCAAGACAAGAGCCTATCCCTTGTATTATCCCCTGTATTATCTCTCTGGTCCCCGGACAGAATTTCTTTTTGTTTTTTCAATTTAAAAAAAAATTTTAGTTGAATCACCATGTGAAAAGTTACAACGCTTTCAGACTCAAGTCTCAGTTATACAATGATCAAACACCAATCCCTTCACCAATGCACATGTTCCACCACCAAGAACCCCAGTATACCTCCCATCCCACCCGCCGGTATGGCTGATTATTTTCACTTTAATCTCTCTTTCCTTTGATTACATTCAATATTTCAACAGAAAACTCACTATGATTATTTGGAATTTCCCCCCAATAATCAGACCTGCCGAAAAGGCATCATTTAATAATATGTTTTCCATTGCTGTGAATGAAGAGCATATGAGGTCACATGGCTGTATGGTTTTGGATTTCTGGTATTTAGTAATTAATTCCAGAGAAATTTCTGTCAGAAGTTGCATCACTACACTCGTACCTCTATTTAGTGGGGTCTACAAGATGGCAGTCGCCACACCGCGGGTGAAAGGAAAGGCCGAGAGAGAGAAAAACCTTTCCCTTCCGGGGCGGCATGGGGCCATAGCTTAGTTCACAGTCTGGAGGCATTTCTGCAAGAAGCCACTGGGTGCTGAAATTAGTCATTGGGCCTCTGGGATCATGCTCACTCAGGAATGGAGGAGCCATTCATATACCCAGAATTTCTTTTTAACATCATAAAAGATGTTTGCACTTTGCATGTTTGCACTATAATGCTGCGCTCCATTGTCAATTGTTCTTATAGCAAGGCAAGAAACAAAGATCTAACACCTGAGCCTGCAAAGCTGTTTTTGTCTTCTGATACCTCCTAAAGGAAGGTCACTTCTTTAAAAGTGACTTAAGCGGTTTAGCTTAGTGTACTGTATCTGTGTGATCCTAGGAAATTTTCTTTAAATTCTTTTTCAAAAGAGAAAAATGTTCATTGTGTTATTAATTGTATAGCAGAAGGAAGAAAATAAAGAGAGGGAGATTTAAAAAAAAAACAATCTAGAGGAATACGGCAGCTTAGGTAGCTGCACTGGAGACATGTGGTCCTGAGTTCAAGTCCCGGTGCTCAGGAGCACTGAGCATGTTCCAGGCAGCTCTTCTCTCTGCACTCGCCAGCACTAAGAGGAATTTCTAGATGCACTGTAGTCAGTGTATATGAATGCCACAAAAAAAAGCATATGACTGGGGTGAGCACAGCTACTGAAAAGAGGTGTAAGCGCCAAGGTCAAGGAGTGTGACCTCTGCTGAGCCCATGTGTGAGCTCTGTAGCAACTGTTATTGACTACCACAATCTTAACTCTGTGCTCCCAACATACGAGTGGGTCATGGCAAACAAATATATATTTAGAGCCCTGAACCAAAGAAGCAAAAACCTTAGTGAGCCCCATAGCCAAGTGTGAGCACCACAGCCTGTTGCATGGCCCTAAATAAGTGCTACAGCCAGGCCATGTGTGGAATCCCTGGTCATCACAGTGACATCAAAGAGAACAAATGATTATTAATACATTTTAAAATGAAGAGTAGTCAAAATAGACAGCTTAAGAATAGATAACACTCCAGTTAAAAAAGAGACCTTTATGTGTTTCTTTCAGGTACTCAAAAGTGCTTTTAATTTTAGTGGGTTTGGATTTTTGTTTGGTTCTGGTTTTTTTTTTGTTTTTTTTTTTGTTCAGTGTCGAAAGTTGAACACAGTCCTGTTGCATTCAAGGCATATGCTTTGCTACTGAGCCACACTCCTAGCCCTAGACATGGTCATCACATTATCCACACTGAGACTGAACCATAACATAGGGATCTGTGGGATTAAAGAAGATAAAGAGACTTGGGTAGGGTTCAGGGAGGCTAGATGGAGGACTTTCTAAATGTCACTACTGGTAGCCACATCGGGTCCACAAGCTTGGGACAGGATAGGGTGGTGAGAGATCGCTGGGATCATACAGAACCAAATATGCTTTCCAAAGCTGGGGGTGTTTGGGTCCTGATCGCTCAAATCACTGCCCATGTCCAAGCCACCACCATGACTCAATTATACCCTCAACCTGCTTTCCTTTCTTCCAGATGTCTATTCCCTATACCAGTAGTCAAACAAGTAAGGAAGGCTACCACTGTTATTTACAACAGCCTGACACTGTTATTTACAACAGCCTGTTGTAAATAACACTGATAATTTTTTCTGTTCACAGTTCTTTATTAACTTCCTTTTATTCTTAAAATAGACTGAAAATTTGCAACTCAAATGGTCCTACAAGGTTTAATGCCTTTATCTTTCTCTTCTGTCATTGATGTCATCATAGCAGGTTTCTTTATGACTTTAACTGCACTCATATTTTCAGGCCCTCCAAGTGTCCTCCCAAGTCTGAAACTTCCTCTCTTGCTTCTTCACATAGCTTACGTACTCTTACTAATCTTCTAGGTCTCCCGTTAAATAGCCCTTGTTCAAAGTACTAAATATTCTTCCTTCTCATTCATCCCCCAAGTCATCTGTTTTAATGCAGAAATAGCATCTGGCTAATAGCATTTATTGTAGTTTGTCATGTGATATTTATTTGTGAGATTTCTGTAACATACTTTACAGTTACTTCATGAGGACAAGGATCACAAATCTTTAACTCATTCTTGATAACATAGTGCAAGTTTAACGTCTCTACACATAGTTATCATTCAGTGATGATCAATCCTAGCAATAGTGATTATATCATGTATATTGATTGGCAGGCTCAAGGAATAAATTAACGAAGAGGGAAATAAAGTGTTAGGGTCTCAGACATTCCTACAGGTAAATTAAGGCAAGGGCCAAATAAACTGGAGAAATGATGGAAAGACTAGAAGGTGATGGTTAACTTCCATCATATTAAGGTAGTCGGTTACAGTCCATGAAGCAGAATAAGAGTTGTATGCATTTTCTGGGTACCTAGACCTTCTTGAGCAATTGGAAACTTAACCCAGGACCTACTGGATAATTAATAGTATTTGTTAAAATACTTGATGTCTTGGACATAAATATGTAAGTCCCTCAGTCAGAGAAATATTCCATGATTTCAGAAAATAATTAAAGAATGGATGGATGAGTCATATTTGGCTTATCCTTAAAATTGAAGTTATAATTAGGTAAATAGGTATAGTTGTGAGTCATTTTGGAAAGCAATGTAGGTGGGGCTGGAGTGATAGCACAGTGGGTAGGGCGTTTGCCTTGCACGCAGTCGACCCGGGTTCGATTCCCAGCATCCCATATGGTCCCCTGAGCACCACCAGAGGTAATTCCTGAGTGCAGAGCCAGGAGTGTACCCCTGTGCATTGCCGGGTGTGACCCAAAAAGCAAAAAAAGAAAAAATAATAAAAGTAATGTAGGTGATAGCTTATAAGAAATAAAAAGTCATTTGTCCCAAGAAAGGGCAATGTAGCAGTATCAGAAAGACAGAGTAGTAAAAGAACAGGCAGGAACACTGTCGGAAGTGAAACTACACTCTGTAATTTAGAACTGGAAGCAAACTTAGAAGGTCCTGCATGCTCTAGCTAAGGAAATTTTTCTCTTCTTTCACTGTCATTAATGGTGAATTGATTGGTAAAAAGGGGCAGTGGCTTGCTCAATATTGTACAACATTGGCAAAACCGGGATTAGAAGTATATTTCATCAAAATCCTAAAGGTTAGGACATATTCCACATCAAGGAGATGTATACCAGCATATCCATCCAATTTTCAAGTATAGATAGTTGTATTAATTAAGGTTAAAATATGGGAAATGTAATGGCATTACACTATTCTGGGATATATAACAAACCTAGAAGAATATTGTGGAGAAAGAACAAAATAATATACTCAATGTGGGGCCAGAGAGATACCACGGGGGCCTGACCCAGGCTTGATCTCCAGCACCACATATGGTCCCCCAAACCCTCAAGGAATGGTCCCTGAGCACAGAGCCAGAAGTAAGCCCTGAACACCACTAGGTATAGCCCAAAGAAACAAACAGAAAACAAAAATGCCCAATTCATGTTTATTTTCGCACAGCAGGTAGGGCATTTTCCTGGCACATGGCCGACTCAGGTTCGATTCCTCCATCCCTTTCGGAGAGCCTGGCAAGCTACCAAGAGTATCCCTCTCACACAGCAGAGCCTGGCAAGCTATCTGTGGCATATTTGATACGCTAAAAACAGTAACAACAAGTCTTGCAATGGAGACGTTACTGGTGCCTGCTTGAGCAAATAGATGAACAATGGGAGGACAGTGCTACAGTGCTACAATTCACATATAAAGTTGCAGTTCCTTACCATCGCTGGTTTCATGGAATCTCTCCCATTTGTCGTCATCTAGTGATGCTCATGGTGACGTGGCCTGACATTTGCAGATCTTCTTCAGCTCTCTGGGGTTCCTGCTTCCTTAAACTCTCTCAGATCTTGGTTCACTGATCCTTTAAACCAAACCACAAAAAAATTGATAGCCAACAGAAGCTGAAAAACTGTGTTCTCTGAACATGAAACTAAAAAACAAGTTTGCTCACTTCTGTCATCATTTGCAAGCCTCATTTGTGACTTAAGCTTCTTTGACATCACATTTAAGGAGTTCTACTCCTTTTATTTCTTAGTAATTTCCCTTTCCTTCCATTTTTTGGGTATATTCTTCAAGAAAAGCACTTTTTTTGGAATATAGCATACCTCACATTTTATATGAATACCTCAAATGAATACTTTAAATATTTGAACTATAATGTGTCATATTCTTTTACCATGTCTCTACTTTCCATTGTATGAACTAAAACTATGTATTTTTAAAAGAAACACTTTCAGTATTTTTTAAAAAGAAAGGAAAGAAAGCATTTGTCCCAGAGAACAAATCATGTCAACCCTACCCCTTTTCTTTAAAAGAGTTGTAGTCATGATTGTTTCAGGGGATGCAGTTGACAGAATATCAGCACCCAAAGTGAATTAAATTATATTCTCATGCTACATTTTGTGATGGGGCTGGAGCAATAGCACAGCAGGTAGGGCACTTGCCTTGTGAGCGGCTGACCCAGGTTCGATTCCTCCGCCCCTCTTGGAGAGCCCAGCAAGTTACCGAGAGTATCTAGCCCACACAGTAGAGTCTGGCAAGT
Organism: Sorex araneus; assembly: GCF_027595985.1. NCBI lineage: Eukaryota > Metazoa > Chordata > Mammalia > Eulipotyphla > Soricidae > Sorex > Sorex araneus. The sequence goes on along the minus strand of NC_073306.1, from coordinate 125,417,414 downwards.
TACCCATGGTGCATTCAATATGCCAAAAAACAGTAACAAGTCTCACAATGGAGACATTACTGGTGCCCGCTCAAGCAAATCAATGAGCAACGGGATAACGGTGATACAGTGATACAGTGATATTTTGTGATAAATTATTCTGTTGGATGTGAGTATATAAGCACTGAAGCAATGCTCATTAGAAAATCAACTAAATAATCTGATAGTCGATAAACAACAACCTGGAGAGGTGATTATAGACCACGTGTAAAAATATTGACCATAGGCATTTTACAGGCTACTGCTTATATTAATAATTCAGACACAGTTAGTAAAAACTTATGTCCCAAAATTTGCAGATGATGATGAACATGATGGGTCATAATAATAGGACCAAAGGAGATGGATTATAACAGTTTTAGATTCAATATCAAAACTAAAAATTCCAGAATTGCAGCACACATATATGTAGAATTATGGAAGTTATATGTTGGTAGAATAACAGATGTTACTGGAAGCCCCACATAGTAAGGGAAATAGAAGATAGTGATAATATTAACTATATATTGATAGTACCACATGTGGACTATTGCTTCCTACCCTAGTCCCTGATTTTCTTATGAGGAAGAAACTAGAGGGTAAATCAGGATGAATAGCCAGGATAGTTCAAAGAACTTGAACAGTCTTATCAAATGAATCATTTTTTCAAGAATAAATTAACTTAACCATGCATGTATAGGAAATATATTTAGATATCAGTGCTCCGGGATCACTTTGGCAGAGCTCAAGGGACAAAATGGGCTGTCAGGGATTGAATCTGGGTCAACTGCATGCAAGGCAAACATGTTAACCACTGTACAATCTCTCCAGTCCCATAAGAACAGATTTTCTGTGGTTTGAGGAACATAACTAAGTTCATTGGGGATAATCAGAGGGAGTTATACATGATTTCAGGGAAGTGGCAGTTGCTATCACTCAGTATAGACTTTTATCACTTTGAAGTATAGACTTCTGTAGACTTTACCATTTCTTCTCTATGTTGGGGTACAAGAAGAAATCCACTTTCCTACCTCACTATAGTCAAGCATAGCTGTGTGACCTGTTTTAACCAATGAAACCTGTGAAATAAAAGTCTCACTTCTGATTCAAAATATTTCATTGTCAATGTTTGGTTCTACAATTTTTATTTTCTCCTTCCACTATGAAACTAATACCTGCTATAGGTATCAGCCTTGATCTCTAAGTGACGCCAGCAGTCATTAAATGATCTCCTATCATCACCACCACCCAGCTTAGACCCAATCCCCTATACCCACTTATACTAAGCATGAGTGTTTGATTTTTTTGCTTTGATATTTCGGGCCATACCTAGCTGTGCTCAGTGACTGCTCCTGGCTCTGTATTCAATGATCACCCTTAACAGATTTAGGATTGCTGAGGTGCCAGGAATTGAACCCAGGTTGGACACGTGTAAGGCAAGCACCTTACCTATTGTACTATCTCTCTGGCTCTCTGTACATATAGTTTAAGAAGAAAATAAGCCCTTGATTTTTATAGTGACCTACAAAAGTTCATGGGTCTTATGATTTCATCCATTCTATCTGAATTACAAGAATCTTCAATATGTTTTTCCTTAAGAGTATATTATCAGTAGAAACAACATATTTTTGATATTCCCATATTTACACTTTGGATTTTCATTGATGTTCTACATTCAGACTATTATTGGAGATAAAACTTAGTCAAATGGAATTTTATTTTATTATTTGAGTTTGGTTTGAGGGTTATGCTCAAGAAGTACTTCTGGCTCCATGCCTAAGGGTGTCTCTTAGCAATACTTAGAAAAATTGTGTGATACCAGGGATCAAACCTGTCCCTCTTGCATGCAAATGATACACTCTGCCATCAATTAGAACTTTTAATTGACTTCAGGGAAATGTTCTCAGTAAAGTAAGCCGATTTTCTTCTAAGCACACTCTTCTGTATCTGAACTACAGGCCCAGGTACAGCACACAGTTATGGATTCTGCCCATTTGGGAGAACAGCCAGCATAACAAGAGAGGTCACCCAGCAAATACTCTATTGTCATAAACACATATAATATTGTCTAGAAAATCTGTGATGTCTGCCAGAGATCTCTGAGCCAGAGTGACTCTTTGACATGAATTTTGCAGTTGGATTCACACCTGTTAACATTGATTGGGATATTGCCAAGATCTTTTTTAGTCTGTGAATAGAGGTGCCATATTTAACTCTAACAAGTCTCCCAAAGCTGTCCTGGGTGCTCTTGATGAACCCATGCCACTGAAAGAAGCACACACCAGTATCATTGTCACCTGCTAAGTGTTACTATAGATGAATTCTATTATGAGGTAATTCTATCAGGGTAAAAGGCTTATGAGGTGATGGGACCCAGAATGAAAGGTGGAAAATTCCTTTGTAATGAGTAAAGATATGAGGAATAAAATTCAAAGGTGATTTGTGTGTGTATGTGTGTGTGAAGTGAAATAGGGAATGATATAGGAAAAACTGTTAAACATGATGCACACCTACATGCAAATGTATGGTCACATACTTTTAAATTTCTATAACAAACCAGTGCTATAATGAAATTAACTGGAGTCTCTCTTTTGTTGTTTACAGGAGACCAAAATCAACTGTGTTCGTCTGGCTACAAAAGGTATGTTGGCATATCCTTGTTAATCCTTGTTGTTCTTCAGTCCTCTTGCTAGTCGGGAGAGGTTTAGGAAACAGTGAATAAAAACAAGTAAGAATAGTTGTTGGAGTCATTTTCACTAGGGATTAATATATACCTAGTGTATTAGAAGCTCAGAGCATGTTTCTCTGGTAGATGGGCAGAAGGATAGAAGTGCATTAATCAGTGAAATGGTGAATATAATGTTAGGCAAATGTCCTTTTGTTCTATAGTTTCACTGTCTTTGAGTCTACACTTAATAGAGTCTTTTAAAAGCATGTCTATTAGGCCTATTTTCAAAGTTTTGTACTTCACTCAATTGGCATATGGCTTTCAAAAATAAGGTGATTAGTGTTTGTGTCTTTAATAACAAGAAGACAAACTCTGCATTGCTATATTGTTGCGATTTTCAACACTTATCTCCCATACAAAGACAGCATTGTTCAGGCTCATCACTTTTTGTTTTCCTAATTATAATTGAATTGCCTCGCTCTTTCAATTGGTACATGTTTCTGTTTATTACTCTTTTTAAAAAAAAAATCAATGAATGGTTTGTTATCATTTAACCTATTACAAGGTTGAATGGTTAGAAATCAGGCTTATCTTTTTGTTATAGAATTGATATTTTAACAGCCATCCTCCCCATAAAACACACCCAAATCGGCCAATTCTATTCTGTTCCCTGCATTTATTGATAGCACATACATTTCATAAGTTGCCTCTATAGAGATGAAAATGATAAAAATAGACATATAAATATAAACCATAGACATAGATAGTGACTCAAGTATGCCTATATGTATGTGGAAAATATTCAGTGCACATACAGAGAAAACACACATGAGGAGGGAGAGAGAGAGAGACAGAGACAGAGAGACAGTGAGACAGTGAGAGAGAAAGAGAATATTTACAGTGTTTGACAAAACATGTTCCAAGAATCATCCTGTATTACTTTTATACCTCTGAGAAGATTCAGATCAATATGTGGGCAGAGAAGGGAAACTGCAGGAGGGGCGGCAAGTGGAGAGGTGGATGGACAGATTCATTCAGGTGCACCACGCCTGGACATCACCCCGATTCCCATAAGTCACAAGAGGGTGGCACGCCCTCGACTTGTTTTCCCTCAGGAACTCAGCCTACTGGACAGAAAGATAAAACACTCTTTGTGAGGCAAAGGGAATGGATAGCCTGCAAACTAAAGTGACACAAATCACTGGCTCGGGCTGACATTTCCACCCAGGAATACAGATAATCTAGAAGCAAGAATACCATCAATTGGAGAACACCTGAGCTCTAGATAGCAAGCAGGACAGCTGCGTGTGTGCAGAACCCTGCCAGAGGAAGCAGCCAGGAAGGGAAAGCAAACTCACAAAGAGTACTCCCACAATGGGCTGGGGTTCCGTGGCTCCCCTCTTTGACTTTTAATCAAGGAAGGGGTTGATGAAACTGCCTTCTCCACTCTGGAGGGTGTGGATACCCTCTTAGGTATCCTTAGAATCTCCCCCAAAGCAGTTTGTTGGGTCATATATTTTTTTCTTAATATTATTCTATTCTATTTGGGTGTGGGACACCCAGTGGTGCTCAGAGGCTATTCCTGTGCTCAGGACTGACCCCTTATGATGCTAGGGTCTTCCCATATGTAGGACAAGCTCCTTAAGCCCTGAACTATCTCTAGCCCCTAGATCATATTTCAACTAAGATGTAAGTCTAAATAAGGCCCGTTCTTTTTTTTCTTTTTGGGTCACACCCGGCTATGCACAGGAGTTAACCCTGGCTTTGCACTCAGGATTTACTCCTGGCAGTGCTTGGGGGACTGTATGGGATGCTGGGAATTGAACCCAGGTCAACCGCGTGCAAGGCAAATGCCCTACCCGCTGTGCTATTGCTCCAGCAACCTAAGGCCTCAGTTCTTAAGCAGTGTTTCTTAACCTTTTCTGGGCTGTGGTCCCCTTCTGAACTTATGTCATTCCTGTGGATCAAATCTCCCTGTCTTATAGGTTTACCTCCAGTCTCATACTGTGACCTAAAAACTTAAGTAATTTTCACCTGTAATTTTCACCTTGGAATATTCTCGGGGCCTATAAGGGACTCATATGGACCCTCAGTTGAGAAACACTTCAACATAGGAAAGTGGAAGGGAGGGTGACACAAGTTTGGGACAATGCGTCAGTGGTTCCTGTTGGAGCCCTGACTGTTCTCCCTCCAGAGTGTGGCCCCCATACCTGAAGGATGTGGAAGAATGAAAAACCAGCCCTGCAGGGATTGAGGGCCCTGAGGTGGATGGAGATTCCTGTCAGAGTGCACCGAGACTGCTTCCAGGAGAGGATATGAATGTTCTGTGATGGGAACCCTATACCGGAGATGTAAACCCTCTGTCCCCATACACCATAGGCTGTGTGGAGTGACACAGTCTTTCTCAGACTGCCGTCATCAAGCGCTGATCCAGTCATACCTTCGGTGCAGAGTAGCTACAACTCTGCCTGTTTGGGGTTTAATTTGGTTGGTCTGGGGTTCACAGTTGGCAGAGCTCAGGGATTATTCCTGCCTCTGTGCTCAGGGATGACTACTGGTTGGGCTCAGGGGACTAGATCCTGGGTCAGGAATCAAACCCAGGTCTACCGTATGCAAGGTTGGTGTCTTACCTGCTGTCGTCTCTCTCCAGCCCCAGCCCTGCCCTTAGAGAGGAGTACTGATGAAAGTTTTCAATTGTTCATTTATGCCACACTCCTATTTTTACATGGCAGCCAGATGCTGGTACCTAGCTGGTGTTCCAGAAAAATATTCAGGGATGAGTAAATGCGTTTGGAGTCAGCATTTCTCTGCAGCCAGGACCTGGAGGGTGTCCCTGAATCTCCCTGACACTCAGCTGGACCATATTTAAAGTTATCTCTTGCTACCCATTCATAAAGCAGTTTGGACAAAGCTACCTCCAGTGATTTGCTTATATATCTGCCCTTTGTAAAAGAAGGGCCTTTATTTACAGTCTCTGAGAACTTCCAAGATATAAATATCCCACCATGCCTAATATCAAATTACTGATGGCTTAAGAACCTACTGGCAGGATTCCCAGGTGGTTAGAAGAAGCTGGTGCAAACCATCCCAAGGTCTCCACCATCAGATTGTTATGAGGATAAAGTGATCTGCTTAAAAGTATTTTATTGGCTGTCAAATGTGTGTGTGTGTGTGTTTGTGAGGGGGGAGGGGAGTTATTATTCCAGACGATTATGCCATGCATGTGATCAGCTCATTCGCTGAACATGTACAAACTAGGCACTTTGAAAAGAATGTAGTAAACCAGCAAACTTGCCCCCTGCCCTCACGGGCCCCACAGTCCAGTGTAGAGAGGAAGTGAATGATTGCTAGCAGTAGTTGTGGCATTTAGATGGCAACTCTAGAGAAAAGTGTAATGAATGTAGACTATGGTGATCAAGGTGCCAAAGCCCTAGGCAGTAATGGCATATCTATCCCAGTGCTGTTAACTGAGATTCTGTGCCCTTAAAACTGAAATATAGGAGACACTGTGCCTCCTTCCCATCACCAAGCCTGCTCGAGGAGATCTGGGGAGTGTATTTTACTCAGATTTGCATTCAGCTCCTCAAGACCAGAAAAGGAACCAAACACTGGGCCCTAGTCCACACCTAGAGCCAAATCCCCTGCATTGACAGAGAATTACGTTATCAAGCCATGGCAGAACCTAAAATTGAAGACATAGACTATGGGGTGGGGTTTGCTGTTTCTCAGTGTAAGGGCTATTCTAGGATCAAAACAGGCTTAAGGAAAAAACTTATAAAGTAGTCTCTCCCTTCCACACCCCCAATCAGTGATCACTTTTGGCCACTGCCCTAGATCTGCTTCTTCCCTTGTTTCTCAGCCAGGGTTTGACTATTATTAACATTGGAGATTTAGAGGGATCAGAATGCAAGTCAAACAAAGGGAGGAGTGGAGTTTATCAATGAATAGATAAAGATGAATGTGGGCTGTCTACAAACTGATGCCCTGGAAGCTGAGCCAGAGGCAGGGATTTGGGTGCATGTGATAAATGGAGAGAGGAAAGAAATCTGTAAAAGAGAGAGTAAGATGGGAGAGCACTGGGGGAAAGACCAGCATGCATCTACTCTCAGTAAAAGGCAAGCTTAGGGTAGATCTGGACTTAACATTAGTTTTTCCAGAGCTGTCCTGCCTCAAGACAAGAGTGGTAAGATTCTTCCCATAACAACCAGTTCTTGGCATCTCTTCTGCCCTCCTATCTCTCAGGTGATCTCTGGGAAAGTAGCATCCCTTAACCTTGTATGGGACTGTAGAGGAAGTCATTGGTATAAACCACTATGTACAGCCTTAGCATCCATAGAGGTTTTGGTACTAATCTCTCAAGTACCAGGGCATACAGCACACATATTGAAACAGAGTCCAGAGAGATGGTATGTGCCTGACCTGAGTTTGAGTGTTGGCACCAGAGATGGTGATTTGAGCTCTACTAAGACTTAATCCCCGAGCAAAGAGCCAGGAGTAAGCCCTGAGTACCTCCAGAAATTGGCCAAAAAACACACAGACAAACAAAACAAACAAACAAAAAAAGAAAATGGAAAAAGAAAAAGGAAAGAAAAAGAATCCAACCATACTGTCCGCAGCAAATACTCCAAGTCTCTTAGTATATTAGTATATAATAAATTGGGGGATTGCAAAAAAAAAAAAATTCATGGAACTGCTTTGAGTTCAAGAGAAATTTAAAATTTTACAGAAATTTTCAAAAACCCTTTGTTGGCCCTTTGAGCTCTGTGAATCTGGTGTCAAAGTAGATTCTGCAGCCAGTGAGGTAAAGAACATAAAGTTTTGGTTTAGAAATAGAAAAACTATTATTCAGACATTAAAAGGAGGAGCGTGAAAGGCCAGGAAGCTGAAAAGACTCATTTAAAAAGTGGATTTTGTTTTGTACTTCAAGCAGGAACTGTAAGGAAGGCCAACTCAGAGGGAGATGCACTTAGACTCATTCAATATGTTGACTACCTTTGAAAGCTGGGGGCTCCACTCCACCAGGAACTAGGTTTGAGATGTAAGCTGAACATGCTTCTAAGTGGCCCTTGGGAAAGCGAAGCAAGTAAAAGTGGGGGGCAGTGCACTGAGGCTTCTGAGAGGCTGAAGCACAAATGGGAGTCTAACAGCACCTCCTGTGACAATATATCTGGTGGAAGACTTTGTGGGCAAGGCCAGAGAAACAGTACAGGGCTAAAGGTACTTGTCATTCAGGAAGCTGGCCCTGGTTCCAATCCCATCACTGCCTGTAGTCTCCTGAGCACTGCCAGGGATCACTCCTGAGTACAGGGTCAGGACCTCCAGGTGTGAGAAAGAAAAATCAAAATCAAAACAAAAAGACTCGCTAGACTGCAGCTGCCTAGCCAAGGTACCTAGAGAACTCAGTTCATGTCCACTGAACGGGCAGAGTAAGTCAAGGAAAACCCATGAGCCATCCAGGAGGCTCAGTTCAGAACCAATGATCAGTTCTATGCAGGTCCTTTTGCCCACTGATACCACAGTGTAATTTTGCCCATGTCTCTCTCCATGTACCCATTCATTCCATTTGTTTTTTCCTTCCTGCCTTCAGCAGACTTGCCTGCACACTCCGCCTCTTTCTACCACCAGCCCCATCTTCTTATTTGCAACACTCTAAGCCCACTGGTCTCTAAGCTCTTCAAACACATCAGGCTCCTTCCAACTTCAGGGTCAGTTCTTATCCTCCTCCCTTTGCCTAAATGATCCAATCGCCATATTTGTCTGTCTTATGGACTGTCAGCTTAACAGAGCTGCATATCTCAAGTTGCAACTGAGCTTCTACTTCTTCAAAAAGATTATCCTAACTTTCTTTTTTTTTTTTTAGATTATCCTAACTTTCAACCTAGTGTTTGTCCTTGGCCTTTATTTTTATTCATACCCCATTTTTGCCATAGTATTCCTCATGTTGAATGCCTATCTCCCAGTTACTTCCTCAGTGATGTAAGTGAAAAAGACTGTGCTTATTGGAGCACTATTACATTCCCAGGTTCGAGTATACAAATGGATAAATGAATGGGTGGCTTGATGATAGATGGATGGGTGAATGGACAGTAACAGGCCATTCTTCCATGGACTCATTTTTTCAAAATACGAACTATTTGATGGGACCAAAGAGATATACAGTGGATAAGGTGCCTTGCATGCAGCTGACTTGAGTTAAATCCCCGATACCATACCCCATATGGTCTCCACATATGGGCCCCTGAACACCACCAGGAGCCATTTTTCACAGAGTCAGAAGTAAGCCCTGTGCACAACTGGTTGTGACCCCAAAACAAAAGCAACAATAAAAAAAATGCAATCTATTTTACAGACTGGTGCTATGAGAAGGTCAGAGTAAAAGGGATAGAAGTAGGAATTAAGTATGTGATCATGAAGCCCCACCAGCAAAAAAGCTAGGCAACCTCTGCACGGGCATCCTTGAGTTGGAGACCCATAATTTTCTCCTACTATTGCAGTCTGCAGCTAGAGGGAATCTTTAGAGCCTGAGTCCAAATTGCCTCCCTATTATTTTTTCTGTCACTTCGTTTTAAGGTCATATAGATTCTGTTTGCCTTTTGTTGTTTTCAAAAAATAGCACTTTCTTTCCTTTGTCTCCTCAGGTCAGGTCAGACAGTGTCTTGCTTTCTGCCCTTTCCCCATTGAAATGTCTCTGGCCACCTACAGGCAGCCACTCTCCCACTTCTGGCTCTAGCCATCAAGGGAACACAGCTGGTTTAGCAGACACCCGTTGGGTACGCCCAAGTGGCAGTTAGAAAAATCAGCGTTGATTTGATTTGCAAACTGAACTGAGTCATTGAGACAAAATAAAACCAGCAACCCCATAAAGCCTTTTTCAGAGTTGCTTTGCAGAAGACTGCCACAGTTTTAATCTAGTAAACACTCTCTAACAATCCCATTAAAACAACCCCCTTGGAAAAAATGCTGAAAGCTGAACTCCAGAATAGTAATGCATGAGACAAGGTCCAGTGTTGCTAGTAGTTCCATATTACCTAGTGGTAGTGACGGACTAAGACTATTATCCCATTGGCAATGGATAAGAGGCATGGGTGTTGACCTTTTCTAGGAGTGGCTTCTTTTCATAAAGGTTCAGGATGAGGTACAACACTCCATCTAGTATTTTCTTTCCTCATTTTATAACAAATGCTTCCCCTTACAAGGACTGACTGGGAAAATGCAGATCCAGTGAGATGCTCTCATTTCACAGATGCTAAGTATGTGGCCAAGCAGGGTAATTGTGGATTCATCGCTTCCTATGTCTTAACTGCAGCTTTCTTGAGTATTCCTCAAGATAAGAAAGCTGTGTCTTATCTATAACTTTCTGGAGTAGTTTTAGGGAATAATGAGGACTCCAAGAAAACCGAATTCAAATTTTGTTTCTATTATTTTTAATGTTTTTTATTTTAAAAATGTATGATAGTTGAGGCAATATGGTTACAAAAGTATAAAGGTTCATGGTATTATGTACAAAGTTACTACACCCCATTGCCTATAAATTGTCCATGATCCCTCACCACTTATACAAAACTTATTTTATTTGGAGAAAGTCATAACTCTTATGCATCTATTCCTTCTCCTTATATATGTTTGTTTTCTGGGGGGTTCTGTCTAGCAGCACTGGAAGCCACCAGGACCTGGCAGTTCTTGAACCCAGGGCCTTATACATACCAGACATGTGCTCTTACCCCACACCCTGAGCTCATCCTTCACTTCAGTTTTAAGCCTTAGAACATTGATTCTTTCTTCTTATTATTTGAGGTAATGTATGTGCAAGGACAAAAGCATAATAAATGACAAATTAAAGTTCCTTCTTTTGTAATGAAAGAGGGAAATGGTTGAGTAGACTGCAGACAAGGATGATAAATAAAAAAGGATAAAACGCCATTGGATTCTCATTAATGGAGTTTCAATGTAGTATTGAAGGCAGGAGATAGAAAAATTTTGCAAAAACTTACGTTCGTGTCTGTTCATCACAGGGCTGTGATGTGTTGACGTGAGTTTATAACAAAAGTGATAAAAGCGAAGCTAGGGAAGAATTGTGCATGCAAAGATAGTGGTGATCATTTTTACTGTTACTCAAGAAATGAATCACTTTAGACTCTGAAGGGATAAAGAGTTCAAGGTACCTCAGAATTAGCCCTCAGATCGATGTCCAAAGCTCAAGACATTTTCATGGTACCATTTGAGCCTTGTCAGTACCACAGAATGGACACGATTATTGCTCACTGCCAGGGTCCTATTTTGTTAACTCCTTTCAATAACTCTTTTCCAGTAGTTGATAATAGAGTACTTATGGTGTGATGGCTCTGTGGTCTATTTTAAGTGGGATCCATACTAAATCCGAGTATACAGAGGACAAGGCAAAGTGCTTTAAAGGAGCCCTTAACTTACTTCATTACCAGAACACTGACTCAATTAAACCAAACAGCATTTGTCTTCAGAACTATCTGTTCCAGTGCCATTGTTAGTACATCAGTATCCTTTGATCACCATTTAATATTTATTGCTTTAGGTGGGAGGAAAGAAATCATAAAGAAACTGAGGTATTCAGAATTCTGATCTATTTTTCTGGGTCTTAATGTTTCCATGACTTCCTGACCCAAAAACTATGTAGGAACTGGGTCTAAAAATTGTGGGCAGAATATTTTATTTCAGTAAAAAAAAATGTGTACGAGGGGTGTGGTAATATCATATGATAAAATAAAAAGCCATGATAGTTCAACCCTCTTTCTTCTGCGGGATAGTCAGGATAGGTTAGGGTTTGCTGCAATCACAAATTAATATTAAAGTATTTCCACTGAATACTAGTGTTTTTTTTTGTTGTTCTGAGGACACCTAGAATGTATATGGCCTCCAAAGTAACCATAGAAGGGGAAGAGAAAGCATGGAAGTGATAGCCTATATCTTAAATTCCTTACTTACAAATGATTTATGTCACTTCTGCTTACATGGCCTTGATGACACAAGTATTCTTCTCTGCATCTAAGAAGAAATAGATTAGTTTTTATAAGCACTAATCATTTGTATGATATATATTTTTTCATAAATTGGTATATGTTGATATATGAAAACTGATTGTATATTTAATATATGTGAACTCTTCCTATTTCTGATTTCTATTATGTCCTGCTGAGACCCATGAGCCATCACTTATCTTCTGCTGTATGTATTATCTTCCCTGTATGAAAACTTTGCCTCATTCTTCTACTTGTCTGGCTATACCTCTGTTCCTACTCATTATGCCCAAGCATTCCTATTTAGCAAGTAGCCCTGGATAACCGGATGGGGCAGGGTGGGGTGGGGGTGGGGGAACCTCCTCTAAGCCTGCCGGTTAAATAAGCCTTTAACTGGTTTTTACATTTTCCATTTTCCTGGAAAATGGAAAATGGGAGAACCTGGCAAGCTCCCCGTGGCATATTCATATGCCAAAACCAGTAACAATGATGGGTCTCATTCCATGACCCTGAAAGAGACTCCATGCGGCACCATTGGGAAGGACGAATAAAAAGAGGGGTCTAAAATCTCAGGGCTAGGACGAATGGAGATGGTACTGAGACCGCTCGAGAAAATCAATGATCAATGGGATGATGATGATGATGACGAATTCTTAAAATAACTTCCTGAGATTTGTACTAACCCCATTTTATAGATATAGAAATTGAAGCTCATAAATCTATGTAGTTTTCCAAGTATCACAGTCAGTAAGTAAAAAATATTAAACCAGGACTTTATAAATTCATTAAGTTTTCAATTAGCATTTATTGACTTAAACTTAATATTGATACGTAACCTCGTTCCCTGAATGCTAAGAAGTTTATTCTCAGATTTGGGTATCTTTGGTTCTAGTTTGGAAAAGACTAAGAAAACTCTGTGTCTCACTTTTCCTGCTTAGAAAGTAAAGACAGTACCAACACTTATTTTATGGGGATAATAAAATAAGTTGAACTCAGTGAGCTGATGCAATGTCTGACTTTGAATATGTGCTTAGTGCAATGTCTGTCTTGAAATAAGAATTCAACAAGTAGCAGTTTGTGGGAGAACAATAAACAGATCAATTACCTGGTTACGCTATGATAAAGGGCTGCAAAGAAAGTAAATTCAGGATCCTATGGGAGCACAGAAAAGGACACACTCATTAGACTTTCTTGGGTATATGATCCCTGAGACCAGTTTTGAAAGAAGTATGACAATGATTGTACTGAACAAAGATGCAGAGTAAAACAGAGAAATCTGAGCTGAGGAAGTAACATGTTCAAAATGCTGGAGGCCAGAGACCATGCCTCTGAACTTGAATAAGAAAGGACTAGAACAATAGCTCGAATGTTGATGTGACTAAAGGAGGTGAGAAATGATAAGATGGATGTCTAAAGGGGCCCCAGGACTCTAAAGAGTCTTATAGTATATATGTAAACATGCCTTGTGCCTTGTATGTATATGAGGGTGAGGGTAGAGAGCCCTTGGCATTGCTTATTTCTACTGCCTTGTGAAAGAAGATCCCTCCAATTAAATTCCATAGAATGGGTCTGAGTTGGATTCCAAGGCAAGCCCAGGCTGAGAATTGGGAGAACAGGGGTCTGCTGACAGAGACTAGAGGGGAACATCTGAGTTCTCAGTTCTTTTTTCCTCCTTTTCTCTGCCATGCAAGACTAAGATGCTTTGTCCTGCCTACCTACAGAGGCTGGGATTGGGGGGGGGGGGGGCGGAAAACAAAACTTTTCTCTCAAGGGCTAGAGAGAAAATACGTTGATTTTTGAAGATTATCTCTTCTCTGTCCCAGCTACTCAATGCTGCTACAGCACAAAAGCAGCAATCGATGGAACATACAATCTGAGCACAGCTGTGTTTCAATCAAAATTTATTTATGGACACTGGGATCTGAGTTTTATATTATTTTCAAGGATCATGACATTGTATCTTCTTTAATTTCCCTCCAACCTGAACAATGTAAAAACCATACATAAGTCACTTTTGGCCCACAAGCCATGACTCATTCCTCTAGCTTAAAATGTATTTTGAAAATGGTGAAGTCCAATAGCCCAAATCTGGAAACAACCTAAGTGACCAAGAACAGACGACCGGTTAAAGAAACTTTGGTACATCTACACAATGGAATACTATATAGCTGTTAGGTAAGATGAAGTAATGAAATTTGCTTATAAGTGAATGATCATGGAGAGTATCATGCTAAGTGAAATGAGTCAGAAAGAGAGAGACATACATAGAATGACTGCACTCATTTGCACTGTATCACTGTCATACAGTTGATCATTGTTTTGCTCAAGTGGGCACCAGTAACGTCTCCATTTGCCCTAACCCTGAGATTTTAGCAACCTCTCTTTACTCGTTCTTCCCAGCAGTGCTGCATTGGAGGCTCTTTCAGGGTAAGGGGAATAAGCCCCATCACTGTTACTGTATTTGGCATATCAAATACGTCACGGAGAGCTTGCCAGGCTCTGCCTTGCAGGTAGGATGCTCTTGATACCTTGCCACATTCTCCAAAAGGGAGAACTAGGCTATAATAATATGAGACTAACACATAAGGACAGAAGATACAGGGCCAGGAAGATTGCTCCACGGTTGGAAGCCTGCCTTGTGAGCTGGGGGAGAAGTTAGTTGGGATAGAGAAGGGATCACTAAGTCAATGATGGTTGGTGGGATTGCTTGGGATGGGAGATATGTGCTGAAAGTAGATAAAGGACCAAACATGATGGCTTCTCATTATCTGTATTGCAAACCATAATGCCTATAAGTAGAGAAAGGGGGAAACTGTCTACCATAGAGGCAGGGTGAGGGGCAGGATGGGGGGAGGAGAAGGATACTCAGGACATTGGGGTGGAAAATATACACTGGTGGAGGAATGGGTGTTAGATTATTGTATGACTAAAACTCAAACATGAAATCTTTTTAAGTGTAGTTTACAGTGATTCAATAAAAAATTCTAAATAATTAAATAAATTATTAATTGAAATTCTTAAAAAAAAAGAAAATAGTGAGGTCACATTTAGGTTATTTGCATTTACCATTCAAAATGTAAACTTCCTTAACATTTAAGGGAAGAGTATTATGATTGACTAGTGGCTAAATAATTTAGTATTTTGTGGTTATGGACCAAGTGTGCTACCTGTATCAAGTCTTTCAATTAGGTATAGCCTATTTAACTGTGTATCTAGACTGCTCTCTCCCTCTTTCTCTCTCTTCCGGTCTTTCTCAGAACTTTTTGCTATTTTGTTGCTGAATCACTAGAAAAACATTCAGCTCTTGCCATTCTAGGACTCCTGTTCACCTTTCATATCATTCTTTAAAGAGGCAAATAATGGACTTGAAGATTAAAGCCAAGAAAATTAGGGTTTGAATATTGCCTTCCCAGATCAGTGATCTTAAGCAAGTTCAGTCAGTTCTCTGATTCATCATTTCTGCCTTCATCCAATCATTAATTCATTCCACAAATGTCCACTGAGCTGCCATCCATTCCTGGTACAATGCCAGGCATGATATTGTCCGGTATTGAATGTGGCATAGTGAGGACCTTCAAGGAGATTACAGAGGGACAAGGGAGGCAGCCACTTAGACCTGGCAAGAGTACTGCTGTAAGAGGCAAAGGATGTGGCATAATGAGAAGACATATATGTTCAGTACAGAGTGAGAACCTATGGACTCCCCAGAGAACAAGTTGTAGATGGACAACGATAAGCACCAACCAGTGCTTATATAAGAGATAACTAGTTGAAGAGGCAGGGAGCAAGTTATTTCATACTCCATCATGAGATTGAGTAAGTCCAGGGTCAGCAGAATCTTGGATGGATAGTACTTGGGCTCCAACCAAAAAGGTGATGGCCAGCAGCAGAGAGGCAACAGGAAACTTCTCTTTGAGGAACTGGAAGCCAGGTGAAGGGTTGAAAATTACATTGACACCATTGGGGCCACTTGTGCATTTCACTGAATAGGCAGAGATCGGGATACAGGGGTGCAAGGCGAGACGAGACGCAGGAAGATCAGCTGTAGGCTGCTTCACTCGGTCAAGTAGAACCCAAGAGGGTGGTTTCAGCTAAGTGGAAATGAAAGTAGAGAGAAGGGGGAAGTTGCAAGCAGCTTTCTGCAGTCAAATCAATAAGGTTTGCAGATGGATGAGCAGTTGGATGTTCACAGGAAAGAGGAGCTGAGGATGACTCCAGGTTTCTAGATCCCACAACAACATGGGTGGCAACACTGTCTACTGAGGAAGGGACAGCAGGGGCAGATATCTGGGTGCAGAGTTGGCTGGTTCGTTAATAATCACAATGGTCTGTTCGAAGTCTCAAAGATATTGTATGTGAGGTACCTAGCAGAGTCCCTGGCATGTCGTGGGTGCTTGATAAATGGTGACTCCAACTCTGGTTTTCCTTTTTAAAGATCTATTTCAAACCCTGTTTTGTTAGCTCACAATGTTCTTTTGCTGCTGTGTAGTGTGAGCTCTTCAGAGCCACAAGAACTGCGTTTTTGTTCACCGCAATGCACGTGTTCATGTGTGTTTCTCTCTCCTTCTCTTCTGCATGCTGCCTGGGGACTGGCTTCCTTGTGGTCAGCACCAATGGGCAGCGCCCAGGTGACCCCGGGGACTCCACTCTGCCTCCTCACCACAGGTGATCACCAGAGCCCTGGGAGGGAGGGAGGGAATGAGAGGCTCCCCACTCAGAGGGCCTCCAGACCAGATGCACTAAGAGGAACTGGAACCCCCTACACATCCCCACCCACCCATCTCCCACTCACCCATCCATTCACCCTCCCATCCAAACCCCCATCTCCCCGACACCCATCTATTCACTCATTTATTCCTCTATCCTACTAGTGCTTACAAAATACCTACTATGTGCCAGGCACTGTTCTAGGCACTAAGAAATACAATGCTGAGCCAAAGATGACATGCTTCTGGCAAATCTTCCTGGTGGCAGAAAGAGCCATTATTTCAAAACTATACGAACACCAGAGTAGTTGCACCTGTGGGTAATGGAGGCTGCACGGGAGAGGTGTGTGTGGTCAGAAAAATGGACCAACCCCCTGGAGCTTGAAAAGTGCTTCCGTGGGAAGTGGATAGCTATGGTCTGACACCAGAAGACAGTGCAATTCTCAGTCTATGCCTAGGAGATGATTCGATGTGGCTATGACCAGCTCTAGCATTTGTCCTAGTCAAGTCCATTAAATGTGAAGATTCTCCCACCTACACAGGAATAATAATGGCCCCCTCTTCAGGGTACGATTGGCTCCTGGACTTTACACACTCAGGTGCCTGATATGAGTTTTTCTACACAGAGCCTCAACAGTATTCTGTAGGGCCACGTCTTGTCCCTGCTGTCAACCACCCTCACAGAGTCCAAGCAACACTGCCAACACGCAGACATCTCCCTACCAAGAGGCCTTAAGCAATATGGACCATCTTCTATTGCCTACCTTGCTCTTGTCATCTACTCTTCAATCACTGTATCTTTGTGATTGGTGTTTGAAGGGGTGGGGGAGCACACATGGCAGTGGCCGGGGGTTACTTCTACATTGGGGGAGCCATATGCAATACTAGAGCCATATGCAATATCAAACCCAGGCCTCCAGCATGCAAATCATACCCTCAGTCCATTGAGCTTTATTGAAGTCACTTTACGGATCATATTAAGGACCTCAGTTCCCAGACACGTGTGTATTAGCTGCTCCCTTTCTGCTGGGTGATTGTGTGTTCCCTGGGCTCTATTCAAGTCCAGCTGGCTGATAATGTTTTCTTTAAACAGTGCCAATCCTTTATCAGGCACATTTGTTCTTACCTCTCACCTTCCGAGTCTCTGGAATGTTTCTGCTCTGACAGGTTTATTTTATTGTGTGCCATTTATTTCTACACACTTCTCAGCTGCATTTGATGACTGAGGTGCCTGTAAGTGTTTCTTTCTGTGTAGTCTGTTCCTTTCAAAGTTTCTTTTTTTCTGATTGCACATCCACTCGTCACAAGAATGGCTGATGTCAATAGTCACTGGCCAGTCTGAGTGAGGTTTGTGTGGTGTGGGAGGTGTCAGACAGGAATCACACACCATCTGTGTCAGTCTCCCCACTGATCCAGGACCTGAGAATCTCATTAAGAAATAGGGGAACGCTGGCATCTCTAGCAAGGGGAGACTGAGTTCATTTCTCTCTATCTCTAACTTAGAGATCACGGGCAGCTAACTTCTTCCCAGGACTCGTTTTCTTATTTGGAAGTAAGAAAAAATTACCGCTGAGTATAGCAGTAATGATGGCCAGGGACCATAGTCAGGATGTCCAGGGGCTTCTCTTAACCAATGGTGCTGGACAATTCCATGCTTGGGTCGAGCAATGTGACCATGTTTGGGCCCGGTGGTGCTGGGGGCCAACAGGGCCATGTTGGCAGTATTTGAAGAACTTCCAAGGCTATAACCGGTGGTGCTTGTACAGTTTTACAGTCCTAGGGAACAAACTGAGGGCCTTACACATGCAAAGAATATGCTCAATCCCTCTAAGGCATCTCTCTTCACCTCATAGCAGTTTGAAGGCCTTTGGCCAACAAAAAACTTGACCTTCATGTTGTTGCTCTGACTTGTTGACCTTCTGTCCAATAACGCCATGCTTTAAAATGGGTTATTCTACCTTGGCACTCTTCACACCTAGAGACAGATCACTTTTGCTGTAAAGGACTGTCTATGTGTTTAAAGAACATTTAGCAGCACCCCCAGTTTCTGCCCTTTGGCTTCCAGTAGCAGTTCATTTCCCACTGTGACCATGAAATGTCACTCCAGACTCTGCCTCATACCTCACCCAGGAGCAAAAGCACATCCGTTCAAAAATCTCCAGGGCCACTCTATTTATGGAACTGTGCTTGGTAGTGAGGGGGTGTTCAGGCAGTGATGGACGAAGAGGAAGCAATTGTTGAGAATCAGGACATGAGGAATGTCCAACACAACAATGCAAAGAACAAACAGCATTTGAATGATGAATGTGAATTGAGGGCACAATAAATTAGGTGTGGGCATTGTGAGGGAGTCAGTCTTCACTCGTGGTCACTGTTGTCATCTGCTACCCTTACTTCCTTTGGCCAGGTGGGCAGGTGATGGGGTACATATAGAACTGATGTTGGATGAATTCCTTTTAGGTTCTGCTGTGAAACAGCTCACAATCTGAGGCAGCACCTAATATGGTCCTTTAACTTTTCAGTCACCTTTTTTAAAAAAGGAAAAGGATAGACAAAATTAATTTTAATAATATTTAATAATAATAATCTGTATGACAAATATTATCATTTGAACATGTAATCAGTATTTTAAAATACCAGTGAAAACTATTTTACATTCTTTGTTTTTTGCACTACGTCTTTGAAATCTGGTGTGAAGTTTATACTTACAGCACTTCTCAATTCATATGCTAAATTTTAAGCAGTATATATATATATATGTATGTATCTGCTTTTGAAATACAGTCTTCAAAAGATAAATGTTGTACTTAACAAGTAAATACACTTTACCCTGATTCGTTTTTAAATTTAAATTAGTTGAAAAAATAAATGTGAAAATCCTGTTCCTCCATCGCTCTAGCCATATTTTGAGTGCATAGACACCACAAGTGGCAGAGTGGCTGCCATCTCGGGCAGGAAAAAAATTGTCTTGGTCTTCTTAGTGCTGAATTGCTGAACAGAAGTGTGCATGCACGGGATGGATGTTCAGCAAACGTCCCTCTCCCTTCACACCTCAGAGAACACCATGCTGTGAGGACACTTGATGATGTCTTAATAGTTCCATCTGTATAGTGTCAGTTGGCTGTGAGGGGTTACTGGTGTTCCTCAACCACAAGCCATACAGTCCACTTCTGGTTCTCCAGGATTTTCTAAGGTGGACACAAGTGAAAATTGCATAAAATTGGGGGCTGCATCATGAGACTAGGGGACCAACTGATAGAACATGAGCACCATCGGAAGAAAACAAGATTGGAAACAGGCCAAGCTTAGGAAAAGATAGCAAAACACTAAATAAGAGGGTAGAGAGAGGGTTTTTTTACTTTGAAAAATAAAAAAAGGTTGATTTATGGCTGAAGTTGGGTGCTTTTTTGTAGCAGGTTGTTTTGACAGTAGACAAGTGATTTGTTTTTGGACAATTCACATAAAGGACTCTGGCGTCCACCCCATACTCACCATGGCACTTTACCTTCTCTGGTATCTGCAATTTCCGCTCCAGGCCTTTAGGGGGCAGTCTGGTATAATGGGCCCCACAGGAGACTGACAACATCCATAGATGAATGCACTAAAGGTCAACCAGGCTACTCAGTTCTAGCCTGTAACTGTAGGGAAGACCCAGAACTTGGCTATTCCCCAGTGCCCAGAACTTTGGGATATGTGCAACCCAAACTCTCTTCCTTAAAACTGGGAGAATATGGGCAAATCATTCAGCCTTTCAAGCATTCAGCCTTCCCTCATCTATGAAATGATAGCAATGAGTCCCCTGCCAGGCTAATCAGAGCAAGCATCAATGAATGGATGCACTTCTGGCATGGTTTCTGGCTTTCTGTGTGTGGGAGACATTCCCAAGTCCTGTTGATCTTCTGTGTCCTGTGTATTTGACATGAAAATTGTTATTTCCTGGCCGTTTTTGTATCTTTTTTTAAATGTGGGCCCTTGTTCCAGTGACAGGATTCAGGTCATAACACATTTTTCTGAGATTGCTTTCTATCTATTTCGAAAACAGTCTTCCCAGGGACATCATGTGTCCTGGATCCAGGAGGTAAGAGGTTGTGTCTATGCAATAAGACCATGTAGACCAGAGCTGCCTCCAAGGTCACTTCCTGGACACTCAGCCTCTGTGTGTCTCCTGGAGAGGCACAGTCCTTGGCAGGAGTGGCATGTAGTCTGAAGGCAGGAGCTGGGGAATCCAATAAAGGCCCTCTGGGAAAATCCTAATCAGGAATATCCACCAAGATAGACACAATAGGTGAGAGAGAGGAGGAAGTTGGCAGGCAGTGGTGGGGTTAGAGGTGGATACTGGAGGAATAGGGCTTAGGGAATGTCAAATAGAAGGATTAAAAGAACAAAGACCAAACACTATTTTCTGTAGTTCTCACATCCACTGAAATGGGCTAAGGGTTTGACATTATTATCACAATGAAAATTCTCAGCAACACTCCCGCAAAGGGGCCTGTTTCATTTTTATACGAGGAAACTGGGGCTGGGATAAGAAACGTGAAAGTAACAAGAGTTGAATTTGAGCCTGACTCGCTGTGTAACCTTACCTGCCATATTCTGTGACCATGCTGGAGTGCTAGAATAAGCAGGTAGGGCGTTTGTTTTGCACACGGCTGACCCAGGTTCGATTCTTCTTCCCCTCTCAGAGAGCCCGGCAAGCTACCAAGAGTATCCCACCTGCATGGCAGAGCCTGGCCATGCTATCTGTGGCGTATTTGGTATGCCAAAAGCTGTAACAACAAGTCTCACAAAGGAGACGTTACTGGTGCCCACTCGAGCAAATTGATGAGCAATGGGATGACAGTGATACAGTGATGGCCAGCATCATGATCTCAGTATCTTTCATAGGCCAAGAACTGGGAAATACCATGGTATTTTAAGACAGTCCTTAAAACTATATTGCATACTAGCTATGGGACTGAGTCACAAAGAGATTGCAAAAATTGCCCCATTTCTTATGGGGGAAAAACTGATCTATTAATGAGAGCCAATTGTCAAGTAAAATGTCTTATGTACTTAGACCCTTGCTGTCATCATTAACCCAAACCCATTTAAAAAAATAATTTTTACTTAATTAAAGAGCCATTGTCTACAGTTATCGATAGTTGAGTTTTAAGCATACAATATTTCACCCATGTTATAGATGAGGAAACTAAGGTCCAGAGAGGAGAGAGAAAGACTAACTGGCCACTAGCAAGATCTGGGCCCAAGGCCAGTCCAGAACTGTGATTCCTGAGAAGCTTAGGAGATGGAGGGAGGAGGAAGGGCCTGTTGGTGTCGCAGGCCTGAGGAACACAGAATGTTAAGCAGAGTCGCATATCAGGGCTCATGCGGGAATTGAGGTACACATAGAGGCTGAATGAGAAACTGCAGGTGTTGGGCTGGCCCAAGGCAAGAGCAGAAGTGCAGCCTGCCTGGCACAGCACAATCTGAGGGTCTCTCTGCTCAGATGTGGTGTCTCCGCTCCCAAACAGGGCCTTGCTTGGCCCCAGGGCACAGTCTAGGGTGATGAAGAGACAGACTTGGTTTAGATTAAGACTAAATTTGGACTTTATTTCGATTTAGTCTAATCTAAATTTATAAAGTAGAGGAAGGGGGCATAACAGAAGGACAGGGAGGCTGATTACGCTCAAGATCCAGGAGGTCCACAGGGCCCCCTAGCTCTTCCAGTGCCCCCATCAGAATGCCACATTTGTCAATCACTTTACAACTGGCGTCCACGACTTCATAGATACATAGCTATTGGGACATTGTTCTGATTGACTGTTCTGTTACCCTTCTCCCAAATAAACTGACAGTGTGGAAGAAGTATCTTTGGGGGGTGGCGGGAGATGGGACAACACATCTCCCGTGGGATGCTGTCCTGCAGCAGGTAAATACTTGTATTTCCTGTAAAATATTCATCTAAGCAAGGAGCCTTTCGACTGAACTTCTAGTGATGCTATTTCTCTCGGGACATTCTCCTTAAATTAAGGAGAACTCATCTCCAGTTTTCTATCCACAGAACCTTTCAGTTCAGCCCAGGAAACTCAGCTTCAGCCTTATCTTCTCTCTTCCCATCTCAGTACCCAGTTACTCACAAGTCTGACCGGTCCTGCCTCCCCAACCTCTCTTGAGTCTCTCCTCGCTTCTCCACTTCCACTGTTCATGTTGGGGATTCATAGTCTTGTTTGGAATAATATCTCCTTATCATCACACTGGTCCTCTTTTTTAATTTTGTTTCACAGAAGCCAGTATGTTATTCTAGAAATAAGCGTCTGCTCCTTATAGAACTGCCCTCAAGTCTGCCCTGTATTTGGAATGATATGCATGAAAGCCAGGCACCCTCACTAAGTGGTTTCTGTCCTTTCTTCATCCCCCAAAACTTGCCATTCTTTACTCTGCTCATTCTGTGGGTGTAAAACTTTCCCTTTACTTTCCTCCTTCCTCTGCTACAGTGTGTTCTCCCTCCATGGTCTTCATCCCCTTGGTTCAAATCAGTCAGGTGATCTCTGGCAAAACCTTCCCTGACTGCCATTGTCTCCCACGGCCAACTAGAGGAGATGGTCTGTTGACCAAGAGAACAGAGAAGACCCCTGAGTCTGGAGTGAGAGTTCTCTCATATGTGCACACATCCAAGTTATACGCATATTATCTTGGAGCTGCTTGGTTTCTGCTGTCTCTTATCTGTGCCTTGCACACACACAGCAGTCATTTGCCTGGTCTTCCTAGATGGGCTAATAAGTGTGGTGAATGTGGATGGAGCTGTGCCAAGTACAGTATGTATCCTTCAACCACATCCTCTTCTCTACCCCAAGTATCTCACTCAGTTCCCCTTCTATCATTCTGTTAAACCAGTTGTGCAATTCAGAGCACTGGTCCATTATTTGAACTCCATGTGGGTCCACCTGCCACGCTACCTAGAGACAGATTCTCCAGCATCTTTGAATAGTTCTCTGGAGTCCCATATCTGGTCTTAGCTCACATGCTGGCCTGGGAGAAGTTGGACTGGGGGCAAGAAGCATTGGGACCCAAGTGGGGGGGCCCTTTCCCAGGTCTTCAAGGGCAGAATGAGCAGAAGCGGATGTTGCTGATGTTGAACTTCTATTCTCTATCAATTCCCACTCATAGCAGACCTGCATTTCCATTTATCCTTTGGGGAGAGGGCTTAGGTGAGCCTCTAAGACAGAACACAATGACTCATGCTTTTGCTTCTAAAAGCCAAGGGTCCCAGCTAGAAGACAGGATGGCTATTCATGCTTTATTTGGCTGGAATCCACACAATCGGTGCCTCCCCAGCTGCTATTCTGTTTGCTCTTGCTAGATTCAGTGTACTGGTTTGAATTCTGCATGTTCTTTCTTTTTATTAAAATTTATTTATTTTTTAATTGCTGAGTCATAGTGAGGGTACAGTTATAGATTCACACATTTTCGTGCTTGTTTTTCCCTCATGCAATGTTTGAGAGCCCATCCCTCCACCAGTGTTTCTGATCCCACTCAAGCTTCCAGGAATCCTTTTCCCTCCTGGTCATCTCTCTTTCCCAGGTTTTCCGATGCTAGATGAGCTCTGAGCCACCTACCCACACCTCAGGGGCAGATCATTTCTGCTCCTCTCCCTTCCTGCCCCTTTAAGTCAAGCAATGTGAGCCACACCACCTCAATGGGATCAATTTAGCCAGAGTTGATTGGACGTAATTGGATTGTTTTCTGAGTAAGAGCCTTAGGAACATAGCTCTGAGTGTGCTGTGCTCATCAGATAATTAAAGCTAGCACACTTGCCCTAGAACCTTCCTGTTCTGCTGATTCAGTGACCAGCAGGAGTCTCCCATTCTTCTTCCAGCTTGCTCACTATTTTGGCTCTCACCCCTATTTGCATTTGATTTTACTTAGTGAAATGCTAAGGCCTCCTCCCATTTATAGCCCATTGCCAGAAAATGCTTAGAAAGTAATTCAGGGAAGATAGCTTAAGGGCTGGAGCACATGTTTTATATGCATGAGGCCCTGATTTCTATCTCTGGCACTGCCTGGTACCATGAGCTTCACTGGATGTGGTCCTGGTGTCCCCCAGCACCCTTAGGCCCAAGGAGTACCTCATTGCTAGACTCTAGCCTTGAACAATCAAGCCCTGTTGACTAAGTATCAAAGGAATTGGGCCTTGGAACCCCTGAATTCTATGTGAGGGCTTTTCCCCCACCCTCAAAATATAAATATGACTCAGTTTGGAGCAGGGAGATAGCCCAAGTGGTAGGGCACATACCTAATATATGTGAGACCCTGAGTCTGTGTCCCAGCACTTCACAGGACCCCAAACACTATGGGCCATGCTGTGCCTGAAGATTAAATTTGGACTTAGTCTCGATTTAGTCTAATCTAAATTTACAAAGTAGAGGAAGGGGGCATAACAGAAGGACAGGGAGGCTGATTACGCTCAAGAGCCAGGAGGTCCTTGTACAGGAGTAATAACCCAAGGTTCCTCTCACTTCTATGAACCACTATGTGTGGCTTCCTCTGTTTTGTTTGTTTTGGGGGCTACTCCTGGTGATGCATAGGGGTTACCTCTGGCTCTGCACTCAGGAGTAATTCCTGGGTCGTGCTCAAAGGACCATATAGGATACCGGTGATTCAACCTGGGTTGCCCACATGCAAGGTAAGCAAGCCCCCTACCTGCTGTACTATCACTTCAGCCCCTATGCGTGACCCCTTTAAAAAAAAACCAGGTACCAGAGAGATAGTACAGTGGGTAAGGCATGTGGCCAACCTTGCATCTAGTCAACCTGGATTCAATACCTGGCATCCCTATGGTCCCCTAAGCTCTGCCAGGAGTGATTCCTGTGTGCAGAGGTAGTAGTTAGCCCTGAGCATCATCGGGTATGGCCCAGAACAAACAAACAAAGTCCAGTGACTCCCTTTAACAGGGTAGATTGAAGTGGGTCCCCATCTCCATCTCATAAAAAGATGAATTAAAGTCTCAGTCCCTCATATCTGAGAATGTGATCCTGTATATAGAGAGAACCTTGGCAGGGATGATTAGCTAAGATGAAGTCATGCGAGTGTCTCCTAGTCTCAGGGGATCAGTGTTTTCAGTGAAGGGGAAACACAAGAGTGCACCCAAGCTCTGACCCATCATTCTGGGTCCTGCCTCTGCCTCTTAATGGTTTTAGCATCTGCACCTGGTAACACTGTGGCCTTGGCCTCTACCCCGTTGGTCAGGCACCAGCAGCCTATTCCCATGTCCTAGTATGACCTGACCTGCTCTAGGCTGCTGTTTGGCCTTTGCACTCACCGCTACACACACCTGCTACTGATAAGGCATCCCTAATCCCGGTGTGGCCTTAAGTCTGCTCCGAACTCTGCAAAAAGCATTACAGTCCACTCGGTGTTACATGTTTTCTCACTCTGGCTGCCTAAGAAAATTTTAAGGGACTCAGCCCGCTGCAGGGCATGGAGGGAGTGTGTGTTCCCCTCTCTTACATCTGCTCTTCACATTAAACCCTTAATCCCCAACTCAGCCCGGGATGCTCCTCTCTGCTGTGGCTAAGCAGCTTTGAGCCCCTGGGCTCCAGACTCACCGCACAGATTTCTGCCAGCAGGGAGCCAATCCTGGGGGCACTGAGCCAACTGTGTCCTTCATCCTCATCAGATCCGGGCAAGCCTCCTCTGGATCATGGGGACCAGGTTGGGAGGGGAAAGATGAGGCCACCAGGAGATATTAAGGATGCCCGTGATGTGTGCCATGCCATGAGTGGCACGTGGCCACCAAGCTTATCATCTGGGCTTGTCCTGTGAGCTCTCCTCTGTGACCCTCCCACAGGCAGAGCTCTGAGGGCTAGCTTGCTCTCTTCTCTCTCCCCTTAGAGACAAGCACCCAGATAAAAATATCTTCTCCCAATTATCTCTCATGCCAGCACCTTAGCCTGTACACTATTCTCTCTGTAACCCTCACGGATTTGTACTGGACAATTCTGAGATTTTTTTTCTTCTAGGGCCAGGAGCTATGCTTGTGCTAATGGGTTAAGGTCAGGGGTCTTGTTCTTTTGGAGATCACATGTAGCTTTGTCAGATTTCTGGGGCCCGGGACTACATTTTATTTCTGGCAGAGCCCAGACACAACTTTCATCACTCCTCTTGGGTGCTTGCTTATTAGTAATACACTATTGAATCCCGGCTGCAAACTGGATCTTCATTCTGGGGCTGGAGAAACATATGATCCAGCCCGGTTTTAGTTTTGTGTGTTTTAGATAACATGGCTACAATCTTTATCACTTATTATCAGGGAAATGCAAATAAAAATGACAGTGAGATATCATCTCACACCAACGAAAGCGACATCTATCAAAGAGATTGGAAACCACTGATGTTGGCAGGGATGCACTGAAAAGAGATCCTTATCCTTTGCTGGCGGGAATGTTGTCTGGATCAGCCTCTACGGAAAACAGTCAAGAAACTTCTTCAAAGCACAGATATTTATTCATTGGCCATCTTCCCGCTAAACACATGCTGAGGTCTTGAGTTTTGACCCTGTAAGGCTCCCAGCACTTCTGACTGTATCCCTAGTGGTGCCACCTCTGGTGGTCCCACTGCTGGGAGTGGCCAGTATAAAAATAGATATTACCCATACTTCAGCTGCATGAATATCTTTAACCTTAACAACGACCTGACACCTAAACCTTCCTTCAAAGTACAGTCATTTCTGCTTTCTTAGACTGTGTCCTGGTTGTCAAATCACAAGTATAAGCCTCCTCTGGATGTAAGAGGGAGCACTTGAGACCACGGGTGATGGATTCTCAGCTCCACCATGGTGAAGCCCTTGAAAGGGAACATGCCTTAGAGAGATGTGTCCACATGCCTGGCTCCTTTATGGCACAATTGCTCTTAAATATGTCTGTTGGACTAGATTCTCAACTTGTAAAATAAAGCACTTTAGATTAAAGGAGGTTTTTTTTTTCTTGGTACCCGGGAGAGATTTGCCAGAAGGAACTCACCTAGCCTCTCTCATAGTGAATTAAATGTTTGACCTCCATAGAGCAGCAGTTGGGCATAACAAGACCTGCCTGCAAACCCAGACTGGGAAGTCGCGTGAACCAAACAGAATCAGCACTTGAGCAACAATTTAGTTGAGTGCTTTCAAACAATCAATTAAAGCCCTTCCCATCACATGGGGTGCTAACCTCCATTCAGGGCAGAAAGGGGGGGGCGGCTTCTGACAGCCACATTTATCAGTTTCAGCACCAGAGGCTGGAATGAAGGCCAGGCCAGCCCCTCCTAGGACAGACTGGTAATTTTAAGAGAGTTAGAAATCTCGATCTTCTTTACACTTAACTCGGTGCTTTTTAAATGGTTTTCTCAAGCAAGGGTAGAGCCAGCTTTGAAAACCTCGTGTCTCTGTAGTGTTTTCCAGCTACTTGACACTGACTCTGAGTTAAATCTTGGCTAAAAGCAATTACTGTCAGATGATGAATTGAGGCAATTTATTTATTACTTGAGAAACATTCTAGATGATGTCACTTAGAGGAATGATGGAATAATCCTTCTCAAGTGCCCCATTATCAGCTAGATCTGGTGAGGGGAGCTGCTGTTTTCAAGTGGGCGTATAGGGAGGGGGGAAGGGAGCAATCTTTTAACAATTGTTAAAAATTAGCCACAGAGATACTTTTTTTTTAAAAAAAGAGTGTTAGAAATAAAACAGAAAACAGACTTCAGCTGGAACAAGCATTGTCTTCCTGTGGAATTAGATGTTAAATATCAAGCAAAGCAAAGCCCAGAGATGAAAACCAAACCCAATATGTGAGGGCTTGGTGATGAAGGTTGATAGACAGAGCAAGTGAAAAGAATAAGGGAACTTAAGTTTAAAAGGTCAAGTTTAAATATCATTGAAGAAAAGTCTGCATAATTTGGCCCATAGAACAAAATTCATATGACATGTTCATCAATCCCTTAGGTATTAGAATATGATGTATCTGAGAAAAGGCATGAGTAGAGAAAAATCTTCAAGGAAAGTGAACATAAAATAGAAGTGCATGATCTAGCAAGTCGCAAATCCAGCAGGCGCAGGCATAAAAAACAAAGAGACCTGATCTGAGTGATCAATATGAGATTCTAGGTTCTCTTACACACCAGTCTGCCTCTTTCCTTCAGCCACTTGAGGAAAGAGAGTCAGGGGCTAGAGCGATAGCACAGTGGTAGGGTGTTTGCCTTTCACATGGCCAGCCTGTGTTTGATTCCTCTGCCCCTCTCTGAGAGCCCGGCAAGCTACCGAGAGTATCATGCCTGCATGGCAGAGCCTGGCAAGCTACACGTATTGGATATGCAAAAAAACAGTAACAGTAAGTCTCACAATGAGAGACGTTACTGGTGCCCACTCGAACAAATCAATGAGCAATGGGATGACAGTGACAGTGACAGGTTCTCTTACACTCTTTCCTTCAATCACTTAAGAAAAGAGAGTCAGGGGATGGAGCGATAGCACAGTGGGTAGGGCGTTTGCCTTGCATATGGCTGACCCAGGTTCAATTCCCAGCATCCCATATGGTCCCCCTAGCACCCCCAGAAGTAATTCCTGAGTGCAGAGCCAGAAGTAACCACTGAGCATTGCTGGGTGTGACCCAAAACAGAAAAATAAGAGAGAGAGAGAGTCAGATTAGTCTGATGAGTTAATATCTCTCCTATTTATTTGCATGCCGAGGGATTAGTACAATGATTTAAAGAGAATAAATACTATATTTCCAAGGTTCAAATCCTATGTCTATCACTTGCTACTATTAGTCTCTGTGAGCCTCAGTTGCCTCTTTATGGTAGAATCTGCATCATAGGCTGTAATAATAACTAAAAGAAGGACTGAAAAGAGCAGTCTAGATTCAAGTACATGTTCTCAACATGTGTTTGCTCTATATTATACTGCTTCACATGCAGCCAGGTATCCTGACTCTTCTAAAAGTTGCCATGTTCTGGATACCACTCAGATTAATGCCAGGCTGTCTTCAAAAAACAGCTTCAATTTCTCCAGCATGGCTGTGAGCAGACTTTGAATGGAAAACCGTCCTGCACACTGTTCCTGATTAGAAGCCCAAATGCCTCTCTAAAGAGGTGACCATAGACAGAGTCGGTTGTTTGCAGAAAGTTCACACACTGGCCCTCAGTTTATTTGACTTCACAGTTCTGGATTGTTCTTTTCCTGCTTGATGAACATGTAGGGAGCCCCCCCACCCCCCAATCATAGGGTCAGTTGACTTCTGAGTGTGGCCAATGGGAGACATGAATTCTAGAGCCATAGTTTTCAACTTTTCTACAACCAAAGGAAGATGGGCACTGGTCCACAGACCAGGGATGAAAAGTCACAGTTCAACAGGAGGAATGAGAAGCTTTCCCTCTCCTGTCTGGCTTCTCCCAGTCTATTTTTCTGGGGTCTACCAGAATCCCAGCTTCTCTTGGATGACCCTGACCACTGAACTCTGATGACCCTTTTGTTTGTTCATTCTCATCTGAAAATGATCCTGATTTTCCTACACTAGATGGGTGGCTCTGCTCCCTTTTCTGATTCCTGGGTACGAGCTCTCTAGAAAATTTTCTCTATTTTAGTGTTCAGAGTAGCTTCCCTTTTCCTAGTTGGATGCTGGCTGACGCTAAGCCTGGGCTGGTTTCTGGTAATGATTTCAGTAAGTGGTACGGAATACAAGACTCTGATTTAATCATCCAGTCTATTTTTTTTTCTTGTATCAACATCACACATATTCGTGTGAAATATCTGGAATCCACATTTTTCCATTAAAAAAAAAAGTCAGCAGCAGCATTTGTTTCTCCCCAGGCTTCTCGCACCCCTCCTGTTCCCTACAATTTCAATCCTCAAAGACTGCCAAAGTTGTTCATGATCACAATTACAAATGCTCTCAGTGCCTTGGGATGTAATTTGTAAAGTCTGGAGGCTCGAGTATAATGAACTATTCAGATGCCTTTCCTCCTAATCTTGGACTTCCATTCCATCTTGAAAATAGCCTACCATTCTGGGAACTGGCTTCCAAATCAAGAAGAGGTAGGGCACATCCCTGACTTTAGAAGAGTCAATAATTGTCCAGCTTCTAAATCTTTTTCTTATGGCTTCCTCTTGGCATCCCCACCATCACAACCACCCCCCACCCTATCCCCACCCCACCCCCCATCATAATAAGGCATGCCTGTAATGTTGAAAATCCCTGCCTGGGCTAGAGGTAGCAGCCTAGAATCAAAGTTTCAAAGGTTTTCTCCACTGGGTGCCAGAAACACGCAAAGCTGGAATTAAGACAGAGAAACTCTTCAACAAAAGAAGTCATTAAGTAGATGGGGTGAACTGCCAACACAGTAGGATTTGGGGATAATATGCCCTTGGATACTAAGAGACAACTGTGTGTTTTAAAGAGTGCAGCTTTTAGAATGCATGTCCCCCAAAGCAGGCTTCCTTTCTTTACCAGCAGCAATGATGGCCAGCATGTGTTATGCGTCCACTGGGATTCACTTGGTTTTATCAATTGCAATTAGATGTTCTTTATCTGTGACTTCTATTTTTGCTCCATATCTTTGTAGGGGAAAACTCTCTGAAGTAGAGCTACAAAATTGGGCTGATAGCCAGTGAGAGCACTTTGGGAATGAATCATTACTCCCTGGTTACCAAATTATGTTATTGCTGCCATTAAGTCATCTAGATGTAAGCGCGATACAAGCCTGGCTTATAGGAGTAGAGCAAACCGAATCCTTCTGGAGTTCTGCCTCTCTTCATTCTGAGGATTAGATGAACTTAGGCAGTGGCCTGCAAGGAAGTATTACCCCAGTTCTTACAGTCCCCCCACAGTTTATAGACACAAAAAACATTGCTACCATCTTGGAACCAAGTTTCATCATGGGTGATCAGTTTCTTAGAATTCATGAAGCTTTTTTTTTTAATTTATTTATTTTTAATTAGAGAATCACCGTGAGGGTACAGTTACAGATTTATACACTTTTGTGCTCATACTTCCCTCATACAAAGTTCGGGAACCCATCCCTTCACCAGTGCCCATTCTCCACCACCCGTAAACCCAGCATCCCTCCCACCCTCCCCAATCCCATCTCCCCCCCACCCC
Source organism: Sorex araneus (assembly GCF_027595985.1). Lineage (NCBI taxonomy): Eukaryota > Metazoa > Chordata > Mammalia > Eulipotyphla > Soricidae > Sorex > Sorex araneus. The sequence continues at coordinate 125,385,928 of NC_073306.1, read as the reverse complement.
ACCCTGCCACTGTGGCAAGGCATTCCCTTCTGTTCTCTCTCTCTAATTAGCTGTTGTGGTTTGCAATAAAGGTGTTGAGTGGCCGCTGTGCTCAGTCTCTAGCCCTCATTCAGCCCGCAACTCCCTTCCCCCACATGGCCTTCGACTACAATGTAGTTGGTGATCGCTTCTCTGAGTTGACCTTTCCCCGGAGCGTGAGGCCAGCCTCGAAGCCATGGAGTCAACCTCCTGGTACTTATTTCTACGTTCTTGGGTGTTAGTCTCCCACTCTGTTATTCTATATACCATAGATGAGTGCAATCTTTCATGAAGCTTTTTTATCTGTAATCTTAAAATGCACCGTTAGAAAATCCCTGTGAACTTTGTGTTTACACCCAATTTGACAGATAAGGATATCAAAGCACATAATGGGGAACAGCTTTGATAAAGGTCACACAGCCCATTGCTGATGGAGTCTGGATGCAAGTTTGTATGCTTGCAATTTGATACCCTTTTCATTTTACTGACCTCAAAATCATGGGAATCACTAATGTTTAAAAAAAAAAAAGACCTTCTATGTCTGTCCCTCTGTTTCTGACTCATTTCACTTAGCATGATACTCTCCAGATCTATCCATTTATAAGCAAATTTCATGACTTCATCTCTCCTAACAGCTGCATAGATACCCAGGATATCGGTGGTAGGGAATGTGCACTGGTGAAGGGATGGGTGTTTGATCATTGTGAGATTGTAACCCAAACATGAAAGCTTGTAACTGTCTCACAGTGATTCAATAAAATTTTTTTAAAAATAAAAGAAAAAGAAAAAAATTTAATTAAAAAAAAGAGAAAAAAAGGAGTAATAGAGGTCATTTGGTTCCTTCTGCTTCATAGGGATCACACTGTGTCTGTCCCAAACTGTGCCCCAAACCTGCATTACACATTTTCCTGTCTCTGAGGGTAATCGGGTGTTTGGAAAGCCTCTCCCCGCCCCATTATGAGAGTCCAGTGGCTCTAAGAATGGCAGGGAGAATTTCTCTCACCCAAAACCGAAGATGCCTAAAATCAAGGGATGCTATGTTGAGGTCAAAGGCAGCTTCAATAAGCAGAGAAGAAACATCAGTACTCCACGGTAGTGAAGTACTGGAGAGTTGGTTAAAGGTTTAGAGAGCTTAGGAGGTATGAACAGATAGTGATGAGGGGAAGGTAAAATGGAGAGTTACTCCTAACCAGGACTTCATCTTTCTCTTAACATCATAATGTTGCATTAAGCAGGATGGGATCTTCCACCTGCAAAACTTTCCATGTGTTGGCTGTTCCTCAGTCCTTGTTTCAACTACCCATTGGGGTTAGCACTGACCTTTGAAAGTAAAGGAACTAAATCTGCTCCATCTTCCATAAATGGCCTTTCTGTTTGGGGGAGGCAGGCATTATATCTTGTCTGATTCTTGCCTTGTCTTAGCTGGAAAGATCCTGATTCTGACTGCCACTCTTCCCAGGTCAAGGATCTCTGGATTTCAGTGTACCCCTGAGTCACCTAGAGACCGCATTAAAATGCAGGTACCTGTTCAGTAAATCTGGGCGGTGCCTGAGATTCTGTTTGTCATGAGCTCCCAGGCAGTACTGATGATTTTGGTTGGTTACTTGGCCAAACTTTGAGTGGCAGGATGCTTGGCCTGTCTTTACCCACTCCTTTCCTGTCAGAGTGTGGGGGTCACAAGAATAGGAGCCTCAGCAGAGTGGTCTGACTGATGCAGAAGTGAGCACCATGGATTTGCCCTTGAGAGTCTCAAGAGCCCTTTGGGAAGGAAAACATACTGGGATAGTTGTCCCATAGCATGTGGAAAGGTGGAACTGGGCCTTTTGGTGTGGAATAAATAATAAGGAAAGACTCATATTTCCAGAGACCAAGAGCTCTGCCTTGGACACCGGGCTTCCATGTGTTAAAGTGCCAAGTGAAAGCCAGAAATGGACTAGGGGCTATAATTAGGAAGAGACTGGGTTCTAGGGCACCAGGGTTTTCATAAGGTAGAAGACAGGAAGCAGTGTCTTTTTTTTTTTTTGAAAGCCAGACTCTGGCTTTTATTGTCTGATCAGGACCAATGAAGGACAGGAAGGGAGAAGTAGCAGCAAATCAGGTGTGTCCCACGGGCTCCGGCTGGTCCTCGGCCCACTCAGAATCTCACTTGGACCCTAAAGTGCATCTGCTTGGTGGCGTTGTTCTTCATTCCAGGGTTCTATACTGCCGCAGCACTCGGCCCACGGCCTTCTGCTGTTTTGAGAGGACTGGCCAGGTCTTTGGGAATGCTTAGAGCTCAAAAGACACTGGGGTATAAGGCCAAAGACAGTAGTCTCCTGTTGGTGGAGGCCAAACTCACAAGATTGTTTTTGATGACTGCATAGCACAGGGGATGCAAAGAGAACCTTGAAGCTACTTCAATTAGATATATGTCTACCACCTGGCATCTAGTTGTCCATTCTGATTTACTTGGACTTATTTCAGACTGGTTCCCAGGAGGGGATAGATGAAGAGAATGCACCCAAACATCTCCGTATTTGCTTAGTCTCAACTCCCAGTCCCTGCATAGGAGGCAGAAATCATCCGGAGTCAGAGATAGTTTCTACTGGGGAGCTGGAATTAATAGCTTTGCTCACACTAAAAGGTCTAGGACAAAAAAAAATATCCAGCTGAAGGGCTCACAGATCCACCCTTCTGAAGCATCCCCATGGGTTTCTGATCAGTGAGTCAGATGGCCAACCTCTTGTTTAGAATTATGACCTCAACAGTTGTCAAAGACAGCTCATTGCAGGACTCCTGGCTGAGCACTGAAAGCAGAATCTCAGCTCTGAACTTGACAATGTAATGTTCTTGGACAAGTCCCTTCATTCCTTGGTGAAGTTTTCTAATCTGCACAAAAGGGAAAATAAAACTAATCCCTTCTGGGTCAGGTTCTGTGAAGATTAAATGACTTAATATGCATGCTTAGTGCATTGCCTAGAATCCAGTAATGAATCCATTCATTGATGAATTTTTTTTTCAAAATAGTGGTAATCAGGGCTTTTGCTTGATGAGATCGTCAGTGCCTGCCTGAGATCACACCTTTGAGAAACTGCATCATTAGCCAATCCTGATGTGCTTTTCTCTTCATCTGTATTCCGGGGTGTCCTTGAATGCTTACTTCAAACACCTACAATGTGTTCATGTCCCCATGGATATATCCTTGACTGCCATGGGAGAAGACTGAACCATCCTGTCTCTATCCCCCTTTGCTGTTTTTTCAGATCTGTCTGAAAAGATGTGCATAGTCTCTGGCCTTTTATCCCAGAGCCTTTCACCCAGACACTGTCAACACTCACTTCCCGAGAGAAATACAAACCCCTTGAGCTAGAGTAGTTGCCCTTTAGCGGGTGCCCATGTGGAAACTGGATCTACACATTCAAGGGCTTGTTTGTGGTACCCCATCTGAAATCTGATTGCACCAGCCAAGCATGGCTTTTCTTAATAACATTGCTGTGTTGAGTCTCTCCTTGCAGCACTGATGTCTGTTAGTCATCTAACAGAAAATCTCAGTGACTTTCATTGTCTGAACCACTGGTCTCTGGCCTTTTAGATGACTTCCCTCAATCTCTTGGGTGTTCCTTGATGGTCCTCAAGTTCATTCCACTGTTAGATCATGGGCTTTGTTGAAGGTTTCGGGGAAAGTTGGAATTTGGGGAAGGTTTTCTGATACTCATCAAAGATCAAACTTTTTCTTTAGGTATGAGACTAGATTTTACCCTAGAAGCAGCATGAGGCAGGTCAATAACTCCCTCTTTCTTGAAACACTGATGCTTCCTATACTGTCTACACTGCCCTGGACTGTTTTTCCCCCAATCTGGCCACTCCCTCCATATCTCCTAAGCAGGCTTCTTCTTCCTCCCCACCTCCACCCCCACTCCCCTGGCCCACCCTCCCCCCCCCCCGCCGCCGCCCCCCAGGAACACAGATCTTTAAGTCTCTTCCTAAGCTTACCCTATGCCACCTAGAGGTCATTTAAATGGATGCATAGGGTTTAAATTTTATCTCTAGCTCAAACCCTTTTTAGGACTCCAAACCTGCATTTTTAATTGCCTACTTTTCTAGAGTATTTTTCAGGCTAGATTTTTCCCACATGTTTTTCCTCTAAAATATTCTTTTTTACTATTGTTTCTTGAACCTATGAGCTGCACCGTCATCTATCTTGTTATGAAAACCAGACTCAGGGGTCATTATCAACAGCCTTCTCCCCTTCTTCCTCACATCCAGTCAATCAGCAGGGTTTTGTTGTTGTTGTTGTTGTTTTCATTATGTTTTGGGCTATACCTGGCTCTGCTCAGGATTTATTCCTGGCTCTGGGTTCAGGCACTTCCTGGCAGTGCTTAGGGCACCACATTATTGTGGTTTGAGGAATCAAGCCCCAGCTGGCTGAGTGCAAGGCAATCACCCTATCTGCTCTATGATTGCTCTAGCCCCTCAATCAGCAGGTTTTATGTCAATTTAATTTGAGCAAATCTCTTTATTGCATCATTCTATTTCCACAGCCACCACTAGGGCAACTGTCCTTTTCTACTTGGATACATATGATGATTTTAAAACATCTCTCTAGCCCACCATGGTCCCATATTGAAGTTGGATTGACCTCTTATAAATGCATTCTGACAAGAGATAACACATGCATGGCATCCTGCATTTCTTGGGCTGAATAACAAGAACTTTTGCAGTAGCATATAATCTACATGGAGACCCATGTTACCTTCTCCGGATTCTCTCACCAAGCCCTTCTTGCTTACTCATCCTCATTGCAGTATATAGTATTTTTTTTCTTTTTTTTTTTCTATGTATATTAAATCCTTTAATGTTTTCAATAACCTTTTTTTTTTTTTAAATTTTTATTAAATCACCATGTGGAAAGTTACAAAGTTCTCAGGTTTATATGTCAGTTATACAATATTCAAACACCCATCCCTTCACCAGTGCCCAAATTCCACCACCAGAAACCCCAGTTTACCCCCCGCCCCCACCCCCTACCCCCTACTGTATAACTAATGAATTTCACTTCATTTTTTCTTTACCTTGATTACATTCCATAATTCAACACAAAACTCACTATAGTTGACATAACTCTCTCTCTCTCTTTTTTTTCTCTTTTTCCTTTTCCATTTTTTTTTTTTTTAATTTTTCCCCCTCATCCCCCTTCCTGCGCCTCATAGTATGGTGTACTCCACGCCACATTGGCCAGCGTGGGGCTTTTGCTTAGCTCATAGTCCAGAGGTGGCTGTTACATTAAGAACCTTCAATATTTCAACAAAAACTTACTGTTATTGTTTGGAGTTTCCCCCCCAAGTCTGACCTGTTCAAATGGAACCCTTTCACATTGATGACAATTATAAATGTTAAGTCGCGCGGTAGCGTCCGCGCGGTTTTGGATTTCTGTATAAAGTCCTGGGAAAATTCTGCCAGAAATTACATATTTCCTCCGTTAGCCGGCGTGGGGCAAAGGCTTAATTCACAGTCTCCATACATGGGTGCAGGCACTTGCTGGAACCCCAATTCCTAAAGCTGTCTCTGGTTCCCGCTTGTTCCACATCCACCGGCTCTGCAGGGGCATGGGCGCCCGGGCCGAAAACCCGGCCGGCCGGAGCCGAGCACGGGCCCGACTCAGTATTTTTTTTTTCTTTTTGGGTCATACCTGGTGATGCACAGGGGTTACTCTTCGCTCTGCATTCAAGAATTACTCCTGGTGGTGCTCATTGGACCATATGGGGTGCTGGGAATTGAGCCCATGTTGGCTGTGTGCAAAGAAAACACCCTACCCACTGTGCTATTGCTCCAGCCCCTTCTTCCTTTTCTTGAGTGCACAAGGTTCCTTCTCCATCACAAAGCCACAGATAGTGTTCTTTCTTCTGCTGCCATATGCCTTTCTCATTCTCTCTTTGTTAAGTTTGTGCCTGTCTTCTTTTGGACTTTGCCCTTAAGCCATTCTCTTTTAGAGTGATACATTCTCTTAACTGGCACTTTCTACCACCCATATGCCTTTATGCTCTGGTCTTTAACAGAGTTCAAAGTTCAATACTATTTGTTCTTGGTTTATTAATCTTAACTCCTAAACCCCAATCCAATAATAAATGTAAGCTCTTTGAGATCAAGAACTATGCTCATTTACTCACCACTGTGTCACCAAATGTCGCTACGTTGGTTGCTTGTGATAATTTATTGAAGGGAGTAGATCAAGCTAAAGATGCGAGTTTAGGGTAATAGTATTCTCTCTAGGGCACCTTTGTACCCCCAGTCTTTAGAAGATTATCTCAAAGCAGCACTAAGTAAAGTTTAGCTACCCCAGTGAGTGAGTGTTCCAGTACCAACAACTCTCCAAATCCAAATCTGAATGAACCCCATTCTAAAATGTGACACCAGACTTGCTAAAGAGGGGGTTGGCTGACTCCTTCAAGAATTCTCTAGATTATAGAATATACCCAAACAGTTCTGAGATTTGATGAGCTGTTCTTGCTGGGGAGGGGATGAGTAAACTCTCTCACCCACAAGTCCTTGCAGAGAAGGATGTTTGCCCCATAGACCGAGTAGGTTAGCACACAGCTCATGAGTGCTCAGAAGCAAATTAACGAATGATTGATGACCACATGAAGCAAGCAACTGTGGTTCACTTGCCTTTTATTATTCGATAATCATCTGTTAATCAACAATTACAAGGAGGGAGGCTTGTGCTCCAAACTGACATTAGGGAGATGAATAAGGTGCACTCACTGTCCTAGGAGACTCACTATTCTCACTAGGGAGATACATCTAAGTAAAGCCAGCTTATTTCAGTTGTAAGAGAGTTTGGGGAAAGCACGCTGGCAGAGTCGGTTCTTGATGTTTTTAAGCAAGAAGAAGAGATGCATCACTCTGCTCGAGGCTCTGCTTAAATATCAGTGAGTTGGGGAATCAGAATCCTCGCTGATGGGCATTTACATCCCTGCAACTCAGCCGAGTTCTGTGAACAAAGGACTGAACACAGGAAAATTCAATTTGGTTCCAGGAGAACAAATGTGTGTGGGCAGAGATGTCATCCCTTCAGCTACACATTGAGCAACCACAAGCATTAAGGGAACACCCATTACGAGTCAGGCTTGGTGCTAACATGAGGAAACAAAGACAAATGAGACATAATGTCCCTCCTGCAAACCTCACAGGCCACTGGAGAGACAGATGGGGAAACATATAACTCCCGATATTGGTCCTCTGAGGTCAGTGCCGTGGTACAGTGGTATCAGAATCTGGAGAAAGACTGTCCCGGAGGCAAGGACAATGAAAGAAGGTGAGGTTGCTGATAATGTATGAGCTGGTGCTGGTGTAGCAAAAAAAATAGATAGGTCAGAGGAGGATTCTTTGGATTTCAACTCTCTCCCCTAAGCATGGCTTCCTTGCAACCAGGAAGAGCAGCAGGAAGATACGCACTTAGGGTGTCAGGCCACTCTCTCCTATGTTCACATGGGAGCAGAGAGCCCCCTTCCTCTGATCCCTGTGCACTGCATAAAGAGGCCGGGCTGAGGCCTTCTTTGTGTACTTTCTCTATGGAAAAAACAAAATCAAAGTGGTTGTTGAGGAACAAAGGGGTTCAGAGACTAGGAACCGTGCACTTAGATATCCCAGACTTCCTACTACGGAGGACTGGGAAGCTGGAATATTGGCTCCAACTTTTAGCAGCATCATGATGTCTCGAAAGTTATCTTAGTTTTCTCCTCTAGAAAGGGAAAATTAAGTGGTTTAGGGAATGTTTGTGAGGGCTCATGAATCCACAAAATTGCCCAGCACAGAACCTGATATAAGTGCTTCCCATCATTTATATAATGATATATATAAATTATATATATATATGTATATATATATATCATTCCCTGCCTTTCTCTCCCTGGAGATGTCAGTTTGTGGGCACCCAGCTGAGGGCATAACATCAGCCTTAAATTCTCAGAATAGACTAGTCAGATATAAGTGTCTGCATGCAATAAAATGTCCTCTAATGTGCTAATTGTGTAAAATCATTTGTTTTACCAACACACAAAACCACAAAGCATTATGTTTTTACCTTTATCATGTTACCTTAACATAAAGTTGTTATTTTCACCATTTGCTTGAAAGAATATAGTAGGATTTGGAATAATCCCAGGAACCCAGGTACCAACGATAATTCCATGATTAGATTCTAAGGACACAGTGGTATGAGGGATAAAATTCTCCAATTGATCTCTGGAGGATAAGGATGCCCCGACATAGCTATGGTTTAATCTAGGGCAACTCAATTTCTCTGGATTGCAATTTCTTTATCTGAAAAAAAAAGACTAGAATAATAAGCTCAACCTCCTATGGGATGAATCCTTGAAATGAATCAATGAGGTGATGATGTAAAGCCCTTAGCACCGAGCCTGGCACATAGTGCTCCAGAAAGGAATGTACTCCTCCTTAGGATTATGGTTCAGCCATGGTTGGGAGCCTAGTCAACATTTTTCTCCTTGTCTCTTCTTCTCCAAGGAGCCTCCACGCAGAACTCCAACACTGTGGAACCAGAGAAGCAGGTGGACAACACTGTGAAGATGGCCGGCGTGATAGCAGGCCTCCTCATGTTCATCATAATTCTCCTGGGTGTAATGCTCACCATTAAAAGGAGGTGAGTCTTGACTTCCCTGAGGACTCCACTTGCCTGCTGGTGAGGGCTTTCGCTCTTGATCGCTTACCCATGGGGAGCTTCTGATAAGACTGTGGGGCCACCGTGGCTCCATGCTGGTGTATGGAGGGCCAATGCTTCCTTCCTTTTTGTCTGACCCTGAGATGGTTCATTTCTTCTGAGACAAGTTACCTTGAGGGTTGAGCTGCCTTGGGAAGCTGTGGTCATGAATGACTCCATGAAGTGCATCTTCTCAGAGTTAAGTGCTCTGTTGTGATCTGTCATAAGGTTGGGATAACCAGAGCGTGGATGAGCCCATAATACAGATGCAAGCAAGTAAAGCTTTGCTGTCCTCACCATCATCCATCCCTCTGATTTCCTTTTGGCCAAGCTGTCCTCTGCCTCCCAGAGATAAAGCATCCTCTCTTGGCATGAGCATTTCCTGAAGAGGGACATTCCAGGAAACCTTCCCAGCTGACTTGTTGCTGTTGACCCGTCCTCACAGGACCTCTTCCTGGACCCCTCTGGCCAACAGCACAGTTATCTTACCCTGTGTGTGTTTCCTCCAGATGATGTTGATCCCAGAATGTAGGGCGCAAAGTCCCCCCTTCTCAAGTTTCACTAACACTGCCATTGTCTGCATCTCAGATATTCACGCAGGTTGAATGGTTGAAGGGAAAGGCCTAGAAGGACAAGTTATGTTCATCAACTGTCACTAGCTTTAGTGACTCTCCTGCCCACCCCTCCCGAGTCCCTGGGCAGGTTTCCACTTCAACTATGTGCTGACCTGTCTTCAACTTTTATCTAACACTAGTCTCCCACGGTAGTTCTGCCAGGGCCAACTTTTATCTGTGCTGCAATAATGTGTGCTACTAGTGCTCCTGCCTCTGATATTAAGAGATTTTTTTCCTCTTTAAACAAATGACTTAACACCTCAGCCTGGAACTATAGGTTTGGTGACTCTCAGTGTAGAACGACCCCAACAACAAGGATTTGTATCCATCAGCAGAAGGAGAAGAGTAAAGAAAACTTTATTTTCCATTGCAAAAGGACAGAATAACTCCCAAACAAATACTAGCATTTGTTCCTAAGGAGTTACGTGATCATCAGTGCAGAAAGGAGTAGAAAGAACGAAGAGCAATTCCCACAACCCACTCACTAGACACGGGGCTCCTTCTAAACCCACAGTGTGTTGTCTCTTGGCCCTTTTTGACACCAGGACACCTGTGTCTCTCAAATTCTCTTCTGATTCAGCCACTTATTCCTTTAACCAGGGTATCATATTGACAGCACTTGTCCTTCCTTCCTTTTGTGTTATTAATCACTCCTTTCCTCAGCAGAGGCAAGTGGGGAAGGAAGATGCTATGTTCATACTGAGGGTCAAGAGCCCCAAATGGTTAAAGACAGTCTGCATTGTACTATCACCACTATCATTGATGAAATGAGGTAATATTCTATCTCTCAAGTGCTATTACATGAGGTTGAACAGAAGGTTTGATTTCTCAGTGGGCAGTAAGCACATTGCTCATATAAGATCACTGACATGTTGTTTAGACTTTCATATACATTTGAGGCAGAGGTGAGTTTGGGATTGCCTACCTGGGAAAAGTAATCAGTTTAATAGAATTGCCTCCCTCTTTGATAGACCCGAAATGTTCTCATTCTTTGCCACTGATTTGTAAGTCAGATAGGCTCTTCCAATTTTGTTCTTTCTAAAGCCTGGCTTAACCCACGACACCATCTTCTGTGAGCTTGTGAAGAAATTTCACTTCCTTCTCAACAGCTATTTCTGAAATGTGTGACTTGGGGAGGAAGGAAAGGGCTTGCTGTGTGCAGGGTAGGATGAAGTATAAAAGGAATCTTTTGTGTGGTTTTCAATTCTGCTTTACTTCCTCCTCTCTCACCTCTCTCAAAACCTACCAACAGGCACCAACAAGCACTATTTTTCCCCAAGAGGAAATAGCTAGATGTTATAATTGGCATTAGGGATGGAGTCAGTACTGATCAATATTTATCTGTGATGTATTATGGGAGAGGGAAAGAAAACATTTTTTGACTTTGTGAAAAGCACTGTAGCCCTGTAGCACTATTATCCTGTTGTTCATTGATTTTGCTCGAGCGGGCATCAGTAATGTCTCCATTGTGAGACTTATTGATACTGTTTTTGGCATATCAAATACGCAGCTGACCGTGGTTTGATTCCTCCGTCCCTCTTAAAGAGCCTAGTAAGCTACTGAGAGTATCCCGCCCTCATGGCAGAGCCTGGCAAGCTCCCCGTGGCCTATTCAATATGCCAAAAACAGTAACAACAACTCTCACAATGGAGACATTACTGGTGTCCGCTCAAGCAAATCGATGAACAACGGGACAACAGTGCTACAGTGAAAAGCAATAAATATATAGAGAAGAAATGGAGGAAGATAGGTGTAGAGAAGGGAGGGCATAGGATGATAAAGGGAGAAAAGGAAAGAAGATAAAAATAGACTTACACACTTTTCACTAACTTACTCTGTCTTCCGATGTCTAGAGATAATCCAAGGGACAGAGCAAGGCTTTGTTAGTACAGAAGCAGATGATGGGTTCTTAACAATTGTATGAAAGATTTGCATACAAAACTTGGAAGACTGAAAATTAGTTTATTGCACTGAAAAGTTAAATGGTTCCAGGACCCTCCCCCTGACATCCAGGCCTCTCCCTTGCCTGTGAATGATGACCAGGTCCTGTCCCTGCGCTGTTCTCTACCCTGTGTACGCTTTCCTCCATCTCTGGCCACAGCCCCCCGAGTGGGCAGCATCTCTGTGTTCTATACCACCGCTGGGCCTCCCAGCTCGACCCCAGCAGTTCTTGTCATCCAGTCCCAGTTCTCCTACTCTCCAGCCATGGCCATGTGTGCATGGGTGACAGTCCTGTGCTCAGTACCTTGTCACTACCAGAGCATCCAAGCCTTGCCTGTACCTGAGCTACCCTGAGCATCTAAGCCTGCCCTCTGTACCTGCCCCTGTCTGGCCCTGAGTGGTACTGGACGCAATGTCTGAATCTGCCATCCTGCCTGATCCTGGAAGAGAGGATGTGCTCAGAGAACGGGGAGAGGGAACTTCCTTTAATCTGCTGCCAAATCCCACCCCCAGCCATCCCATTCTACACTCTGATAGGCTACCTGTTCCATGCGTGAAGGCTTAACATGACCTGGTGCTCCACACTTCAGCCCTTATTGTGTCAGCTCCTCAGCTCCTCACTCACCTCCTCTGCCTCCAGCCCCATATAGCAGTATATGGGTATATATATATATATGTATATATATGTATACAGATATATATGTAGATATATATTTATATGTATATATATGTAGATATATATTTATATGTATATATATATATATATATATACAAGCACAGTGAGTAGGACATTTGCCTTGCATGTGGCCGACCAGGGTTTGATTCCTCTATCCCTCTCGGAGAGCCCGGCAAGCTACCGAGAGTATTCTGCCCGCAGAGCAGAGCCTGGCAAGCTACTCGTGGCATATTCGATATGCCAAAAACAGTAGCAATTCTCACAATGGAGACATTACTGATGCTCGCTCAAGCAAATTGATGAACAACAGGAGGACAGTGCTACAGTGCTCTACACACACACACACACACACACACACACACACACACACACACACACATATATATATAGAGAGAGAGGGTGGGAGAGAGAAATTTTTCACCAGTAGATTAAGCCTATCACTTTCTTAGTCTTGGCTAGGATGCTGTTCTAAGTAAGCCTTTTATGATCTCCAGTCTAAACACAATCTCTTCACCATCTTTCGCTTCTCTCTGAAGATCTATGTTATGTTCTGCCACTTGTCATTGGTATTCACATCTTCTCCATCGGACTGTCAGCTGCCTTGTTCTGATTCATCCTTATTGCAAATGTTCCCTGCAATACTGGGAATTCCCTCCAAACATGTTGAATAGAGAAACCAGTGAAATTAGAACAGATGGGGCCCAGGATCAACATCGCATCTTTTGGGCAAGAAATCTTTACTCAGAACATAGACCCAAACATCAACATGAGCATCAGGGGTATATGAGAGTCCTCAAGAAGGCAGAAAGGCAGGATGGAAAATGTGAATCTTGATCTTAGCCTTCAGGAAACATACTAGCCAAGGGGAAAATGATAGGGTGATACGCAAAGCTAAGCCCTAGATGAGTCTAACAAGACTGTGGCATTATTAGATCAATCATAGTGTGCTACAGATCAGAAAATCAAAACAAGAAGAGTTCAAGAAAATTGACGTAAGTGGCAGAGCAAGGTGCCAAACTTGGGTAATTTGATCATGGAGCCCAAATTCTTCAACTTTATCTAAGTTGGGTACAATATAAAACAAAACTTACTTATATAGTGAATTGTGTGGTAGAATTTTGACTAGTTATCAGGATGGTGAAGCTTTCCCAATAAAATATGACATCTTGTTTTGCTCACCTCATTTTCAAGTGCCCCTTTCTACACACCCTGAAAATCAAATTCTTCTGTATACTTCTAGAGCTGAAAATTTGTATATTCCTATCAAGGTAATAACATTTAACAATGTGTTCATTTTATACATTAGTCATCTTTTATAGTCATCTCTCCTCCATCCCACACCATACAACACAGATCCCTGACAGCTCTTGTTTTTACCCTTGTGGTATATTTCATGATCCCAATCCCTCTCCCCACTAACTTTCTTCTCATACTCCTGCCCGATTCATACTTTAGGAAAACTCATTTGACTATTTCATTGCTTGTGTTATCCCTAAGACCTAGGAACCTAAAAGCAAGTACCTTAGGCTCTTTGAAAATAGGCCTTGCTAAAACCTTGACATTTCCATCTTGCTCATATACCTATCTACCTAACCCATTCCATGAACATAGTTTCATCTCCCTGGAAATTTTCTTCCCCTTGTTCTCTCTGGAAGCTCTGTAAATTTTCCAACTCAGACTCCATAGGCTCTAGGCTTTCCTGACCTTACCTCCATGTATAGACCCACAGTTTCTTTTGTCATACCATTTATCACCCCAGAAAACAATGTAAACATTGATTTTTAATGCAGGCACTTAAAGCCAGACAGCTTATAACCTAATCCCTGCTGTGCCACTTATAACCTATTTAAACTTGTACAAGTTATTTAACCTCTCTTCACTTCCCTCATCTGTAAAAAGAAATAATAACGTCTCAGAGTGAGTATTAAATAAAATAATCCACATAATGTACTTAGAGCAATACTTAGAAATGTACTGGCACTTAAGTGACCTCCTACTGTTTAAATTGTAGCTAGTGTTATCATGTTTTATACTTTTCTTGTCTGGCTCTCCCATTAGACATGTGGGTTGGAATAAGCTCTCATTTCTCTTTCTAGTTCTGGAACTTGGCAGAGAAAGATGTATAACAGGCCCTCAGGAAGATTTTGTTGAATTAAAGATGAAAATATGGATGGATGGATGGATGGATGGATGGATGGATGGATGGATGGATGGATGGATGGATGGATGGACGGATGGATAATGAACATATTTTAGGATAACTGGATAGATGAATGTATGAAGAGATGAGTGGGTGGGTTTCTGAGCTAAACATATAATTTGTGGATGGGTGGATAGATAGTGCATAGATGAATGACTATATGGATGGCTAGATCAGTAGATGGGTGATATTTTGAGCTATAAAGACGGGTATATGGTCAAAGGAATGGTAGGAGACAACTGTTTTTAAAACTATAACAAAGGGATGCTGTGCCTAAAGTCAGTTTTGTCAGCCAGCTGAAAGGAAGATGCCGCAGTATGTGATTTATTAAGTTTTGGGTTATTTTTTTTCCTAATCACAGCTGTCTTCCTGCTCAGGATTTTTGGTTTCAGGCAATCTGTTACTTGTTACTTGCAATATCACAGTATCCTTGTAAATTTAGATCTTCAGTAAATCTTCTTCAGGACTTAGAAAAACACATATGTATTCTTTGTTTTGGTTACAGAGGAAAGAACTATAATCTTCACCCGGAAGACCTGGCAGTTTAATTAGGGAAATAGACTCAGTTTTTTTTTAAGCCTGTCAGTTACCATCACTCTGGAGTTGCCTGCAACTGGATCAGTATTAGTATTGGCTTTTTTTGTGGCATCCAGCATAGTTTAGAAAAGCTACATGGAAGAGAAGGCTTGAAGGCTAAGTTGTCAGGTGGGTGTGGCCTAGAGTGTTGAATGCAGTCTGGGGCCTAAGCATGCAGTTTGGAACTCCTATCAGTACAGAAATACTGTTTGAGCTGGTCCAAAATTTCACAAAATCTTAGTCTAGTGATGATTAGTGATTTCAGGAGCCTCAAATTCATCATGCAAGTGTGACAACAGTAGTATTTGTTCTGTGGGGTTATACGGAGGGTTGAGAGAGCAAGACTGTGCCTCTTGGTACTTATAATATTGTTCAGGATGTTTTCTTCTTTTCTCAAAGGGAGAAGAGGCTAGTGGTCAAGACTGCAAGCTCTAGAGTCATGTTGCAATCAGTAGAATTACTCTCTGTGAGATCTGTGGCAAGTCACTTAAACTTCTTTGCTCAGTTTTCTCATTTGTAAGTGACAGGTGTCAATAATATCTCTGCAACACATGTATTAATATTAGATAACCAAGACATTTACTGACACATAATAGGTGTCCTAGAAATGCTATTGTTGACAGCTTTGTAAATCAAAGTACCTATATTTAAAAAGTTTTTAAAAGAAATTCTTAATTTATTACAATATTCCTAAAGAAATGAATATTTTGTTCTTGGTGAAGAGTGAGAATTAAGAAACCTTATGTCTGTAAATTATATCTGCCCTTCAATGAACTTTATTCTAGTTATCTAAGCTATTGTAACCAAAAATATCTTAGAAATATTTTTTCTAAAATAATTTTTGGAAAGGCTATCATTGCCACCATCCTTGAGATGTCCTGTTGAGCATCAGAGATGCTGCTTGTTCAAGGCCATGCAATTCATAAATGGTGATTCTGGAATGCTTTCGTTTATTACATTTTTGTTTTCCAAAGTTGTTTAAGTTGTAGTAGGTTCTGCCAGGGTACCTAGAAGAGGGAAGAAAGGTCCGGGGGGAGGAATCAACTATTCCCAAGATGTCACAGTGATGCCTTGAGCACGAGAGCAGACTGAGACAAGAATACTGGTTTCTTCTTCTCTTCACAGTATTAGTAGCAATCTGGAGAATGAAGGATGTAAGTCATGTACACCTTCACCAGCTGCATCCTCAGCTTTCTGCTCCTGAGATATTGAATTCCCAGGCATTGAACCCCAGAGTCAGCAATGAGGAACAGCTGTCTCTGCTTCATCTACCTATGTGCGTGGCAAAGGGGCTTTACTGCTTTCGTGGGCCTTTCCGATCTCTACATCATGGTCCTAAGTTTTTTTTGCTTTCTATGTATCATACGGAGTCACTATTTATTTGACTCAAAAATTGCTGCATGTGAACTCAGTCCCCCAAAAATTGACCTCCTAAAAAGATACTGTGTTTTTATTCATTGATTTCTTAACTTTAAGATTCATTGTTTTCTTCTGATGGTATAGTGATGTGCTCCTCTGATAACTGGGAGAAAATCTGAAATCTGAAAATGGTCCCGGCTTGAAGCCTTGGCCAGTTCCTTGTTCAGTGGGAAAAATTGGGGGCTCTAATGTCATGTTCCCTCCCTGAAGTATAGAATTCATCTTTCTGTACCAGAAAAATTGGAAAATGGTTGCAATGTTGCAATTAACCAAATATCTCAAGAGGGAGACAAGTTGTTCTTACATATTCAGATAAATGTTTGGGGGCCTGAATTATTCATCAATTTTTCTCAATCCACAAGTATACTAATTATTATCAGTATGGCAACATATGTAAAATAAAATTATTCCAAATAATTTTCCATGAAGTAGGAAAAATATAATAAAGGAAAAGTCCATGAACTTGAGGTTTTTGAAGTTACCCCAAAGTCAAAAGCCAGAAGAGACATTGGGAAAAGATTGTTAGTGATTTCTATAAGATTAACTTTGGAGAATAGAATTCTTAGTTATGTGGAATCTTAAATGAAACTGCACTTAATAAATAGGTAAAATTGGAAGAGTTCTTACTTTGATGGAGGTGGTAGTCTAGAAGACCTTCTCTTTTATAGTGTGGTTCTCTGCACAACCCTGGCCTTCTGGAATTCTAGTTTGAACAGCACTGCTATGCTTCAGCTCATCTAAGAAATCAGTGAGGAAATGAAAGCTCTGAGAGTCTATTCAAGTTAGCCCTTTCAAATTGAAGATTGGAATTCCTCTCGCTTCATGTTATTTGTTGGTGAAGTTTGAATTTCATTCTAGTTGTCTACTCTATGTAACAGACTATTCCTTGAAATCCAGTTGCTTAAGAATAAGCTGTGAAATTTTTCGACTTATTTTTCTCATGAATCTGTACTTTAGTCATAGCTTGAAGGGAATGATTTTTCTGTTTCATGCTATCAAGAATCTCATTAGGAATTGTACTCATTTGTGGGGTATTAGAAAAATGTGGCATGTGAATAATACCCAAAGACTAGAAACAAGGATCAGGAGGATTGGTTCATGGTAGGAAGCTTGCCACAAAGAGGGTGGTGAAATGCAGCTAGAAAGAGAAGAGACTATTATGACAGTGATAGTTGGAAATGACTTTGGACAAAAACTGAGAGCTGAAAGGAGGTAAAGTGGCATGTATGATTCCAGATTCTGGCTACCGTGAACAGTGCTGCAATGAACATACAGGTGCAGATGGATGTCATTTCTACTGTCCTTTTTTCGCACCCTTGGTATGTATTCCCAGAAGTGGTATTGTGGGGTTATATGAAAGCTCATTTTCTAGTGCAGCACTGTTCAAAATAGCCAGAATCTGGAAACAACCCAAGTGCCCGAGAATAGACAACTTGTAAAAGAAACTTTAGTATGTCTAAACAATGGAATACTATGCAGCTGTTAGGAGAGATGAAGTAATAAAATTTGCTTATCAGTGGATGGACATGGAGAGTATCATGCTAAGTTAAATGAGTCAGAAAGAGAGGGACATACATAGAATGACTGAGCTCATTTGTGGAATATAAAATAACATAATATGAGACTGACGCCCAAGGAAAGTATGCACAAGGATCATATTGCCCCATAGTTGGAAGCCTGTCTCATGAGATGGGTGAAAAGGCAGCTGGAATAGTGAAGGGATCACTAAGTCAATGATGGTTGGAGGAATTGTTTGGGATGGGATATGTGTGCTGAAATTAGATAAGGGACCAAACATAATAAACTCTCAGTATCTATATTTCAAATCATAATGCCCAAAAGTAGAGAGAGAATATGGGGGAAATTGTCTGCCATGGAGACTGGGGAGGGGGAGGTATTAGCAAGGGGGAGGGTATACTGGGGACATTGGTGGTGGAAAATGTGCACTGGTGGAGGGATGGGTGTTTGATAATTGTATGACTGGAACTCAAACATGAAAGCTTTGTAACTGTATCTCACAGTGATTCAATTTTTTAAAAAGGTGATATGCATGATACCTTGCAGTAACAGTATTGAAAACCACAGTGCTTAAAAAGAAAATAAGATTTTGAGATAGAGGGAGGAAGAAGAAGAAGGAAAGTGTCTGCCATAGAGATGTGGGAGGTGGGACTGCAGGAAGTGGGGAGGAGGGAGGAAAACTGGGCACACTGTTGGCAGGAAAATGTCCACTGATTAAGGGACAAGTGTTGAAATAGTGCATGACTGAAACTCAATCATGAACAACTTTGGAACTGTATATCTCACAGTGATTCAATTATAAAAAGTTTTTTTAAGAATCTCATCTAGTATAATCCAATTGACTAGGGCTGAAATGAAAGAGGAAGTCCAGTTGTCTCCTTTTCTTTATACAGTCACAGGGATGTTCCTTGTAGCTTCTCTACATGATCTCTCCTGCTTGACAATATCACTATACATGCACTACTTCATGGAGCCTTAGAGTTCCAAGTAAGCATTCCAAAAACCTGGACAGAACTATGAGGATTTCTTGTGATCCATTCCAGAAACTTTCAGAATGAAATTCCTACAACATTCTCTTGGCCACATAGATGAGTCTTGATTTACTGGGAGAAGACATAACATAGGGGCATAAGCATTGAAAAGTGGTGGTGGGGAATGTACACTGGTGGAGGGATGGGTGTTTGATCATTGTGAAATTGTAACCCAAACATGAAAGCTTGTAACTATCTCACAGTGATTCAATAAAATTTTAAAAATTTTTTAAAAAGAAAAGTGTAGCTCATTGGGAAGACCTGTGATGTTTCTGTGCTTTCCAACCAGATCTTTCAAAGTAAATTCTGATGTGATTTGACCATAAACAGAAAATATAGATGGACTATGATCTTTCTTAGATTACAGGAACACTGTTACTTGGAAGAGCAGTAGGCTAATTCTCAAAGGCCAAGAAAACCTGATCCAAGCCCAAAGAGTCATGATTATAAGACAGCTAGTTTTAGTTGACTATAAAAATGAACTTTTCAAATGATTAAACACTCTTAATACCTAGCTTCCTCCGTGAGAGTAGTGTGTTTCTGTATCACAGAGAAAATCTCTCATTTCTTCCATGACTGAAAAATAACTGATGCTGAAGATAATTAGCAGAGAAACCTGCATCTCCTTAAGCTTAGGGATGCTAAAATACAATGTGCATTTCTAAGAATCGAGATTTCATATAAATCTAATTCTTGTTTGTTTATCTTTTCTTTTTCCCCCTTTTTGGACATTTTCTTCATCTGACTGCCCATCAATATATAGAAGAAATGCTTATTCCTACTCCTATTACTTGTAAGTATCGACCCGGGAATAACTTTGCTTCATACCCTGGAAGGGAACCTGTAGCATGCATTTTCTGCACCAGTCAAGTGTCTGTTGGTTTCTCATACTTTTGTTTAAGTCATCTGTAGTCTTAGTTTCTTTGTTTTGAATAGACATTTTCCATTTGAAAACGCACTGTCATTGACATGTCTATTATGGTTTTGTCTTCTTGGAAACCCCACCACTGATATTTTTTTGAGATATGAAACATTGCCTTCCCTTTGTAATTTTCTGGCTATTAATACCCAAATTCTAGTAAGTGGCTAGTCTTGTACTCCTGAAAGACTTATACATCTAAAAACAGAATCATAAATATCAGCAAGCTCAAGCTGTACTTGTGTCTATTATGAGAATTAGTAGTCCAAGGTGTTCAAATATTTTCAAATTTTTGTTAATGCACCGTGATTTATAGTTATTCTTTGTTTAATGTCAGGCTTACAATGTTCCAACACCAATCGCACCACCACTGTCAATTTCCCTCCACCAATATCCTCAGATTCTGCCCCCCTACTCCACCCCACTCTGAGCCTGCCTCCTGCCTCCTTGCTCCACCATTTCAAAGAGTCTATAGAAAAGCCTAGATAAAATTATAACTTTATCTAGAACAAACTTTACTGGTGGCAGAAATATCTGAGACCTTTGCTTTGGGATGGAATTGTCACACTTTTATTTTCAACATTTTGTCACATGTTATCAAAGCATTTTGGTGGAAGTTATTGATGTATGATTTCCTGTCTTCTTTTTACTTTCTAAACAAAATGATAAGTTTTCTTAATTAAAAAGGGCTGGAGCGATAGCGCAGCAGGTAGGGCGTTCGCCTTGCATGTGGCCAACCCTGGTTCGATTCCTCTGCCCCTCTCAGAGAGCCTGGCAAGCTACCAAGAGTTTCTTGCCCACATGGCAGAGCCTGGCAAGCTACCCGTGGCGTATTCAATATGCCAGAAACAGTAAAAACAGGTCTCACAATGGAGACATTACTGTGCCCACTTGAGCAAATCAGTGAGCAAAGGGAGGACAGTGACTGTGACAGTGACAGTGAAAAAGGGTCAGGGCTCCGTAAAACAGATACTTGGTAATGAAAAGTTAGATGACTACTCAATTGGTCCCTTATTCCTGATATGTACCTTCTATATTTGACACTTGAAGACAAATAGGTGTGTGATATCACATACCTCACATACCTAGTTAGAAACAGTGGGGTTAAAACTTAAAATGATTGGCTCCTGATGTAGTGAATTGTCTATCCATCCATGTTTTCACCTCTTCCTCACAAACCCAACCTTCTAAAGAAGACTATGTCTGTCCGTGATTATCTCTGAAGTCTTGGCAGATGAAGACAGGGGCAGCTAACGCTTCCCAGGCCTTTTGTTCAGTGTAGAGTCCCCAGAGTCATCAAAGCTAGGCATTGAGCAGATAATATTCTGGTATTACCACCATCCATTGTTCATGGAGGAACAACGAAACCCCACCACCAGCCTTAGAAATATCAAAGAACTTGCTTCATTCCTTCATTCATGCATTCAGTAAATATGCAGTGAACATGCAGTGAACATGTGCATTATGTTCCAGTACCAGGACTTTGGACCTTTTCTTCAGAGTGCTCAAACCTATCAGAAGACTAGCATAAAGTCAAATATTTAAAGTGTGATTGAAAGACCACTATATTTCCTTTGGAATTGGAGTCACTTTTTGGGTGACTTTATTTAATCAGGCAGAAGATACAGATCAGTATTTATAGAGAGAGTTTTAGCCAATTCTGAAAGAATAAGAACACTGAGCAGAGAGAAGTGCATATGCAAAGGCACAGGGGTTTGAAATATTTTAAATATAGCAGTGTTTTTGCTATAATGGAAAGAGAATGAGCTTTATGACACACACAGTTCTGGGTTCTTATCCCATCCCAATTGCTTTTGGGTTATTGTTCAATCCCAATTCTTTACCAGTTAGAAGCCTTGAGTGAAATTTCTGAACTTGTTGAACCTCATTTAAAATAAGGACAATGGAGCTTAACTCATAGAGCTATCTTTAAGAGGGAGTGGGATAATTTTGTAAAGTACCCAGCACAACCTTGGCAGTCACAAAATGCTAGTATTCCATTCTATATCTTTAGGAGATATAAGGAACAAAACCAGTGATGTCCCCTGGGATATCCTTGGTATGTTATATCTGCATCCCACTGTATTGTATGGTTGCACAATTACAAACACAACCTATGGTCTTCTCCCTCCCTTAGTCTTCTAGTACTGTCTTTCAAATGACCATTTTATTCTATGTGCTGCATTGGACAAATTGCTGAAACAAAAGATGAGCAGAGCAAGAAAATAGGTGACAGATAGGAAAGCTCTTATCATTGATGGTGCTATGGTAATTCAGGATCTTACAGTTGGTGCAAACTTGAAGTTCTAAGCCACAGATCCTAAGGTGTGAAACTTATGCCATCTCGAAAGCTGAGCACAGACTCATAGAAGGAGAAACATTGGCAAAGCAGACAGAGAGATAGGAGAAAAGTAAACACCAAGAGAAGACCATCCCAGAAGGGAAAGTTGGAAATAGCATCTGGTTACCAAGAGATGCAAGTGGAAGGTGTGGACATAGCCCTAGAACTCTGCTGTGGGATGTGACTTGTGCAAGATCATGAGGAAGCTTGCCAGCCTGAAGTCAGTCAGAATTTTTCACCTGTAAATTGAGAACATGGGATTGGCCACTGGAAGGGTCACAGAGTTCTGGGCATGGGTATGGGGAAAGCCTGAGCAGAGGAAAAGGTTGGAGGTGGGAAGATATGGTGGCAGAATTTGGGGGAAACAGAATCTATGAAAGAGGAGATATGGTGGCAGAATTTGGGGGAAACAGCCTAGCAGGTATGAGGGACCCATTTTTCATAGGGATCCCAAACAGAGCTGTATAAAGATACAAAAAAGGAAATCAAAGGGAAATGAGGGTCTCTGTTACCTTCAGGTTTAGAACTCCCCACCTCCAAGTCTTAAGTGTAGACCCCAAGTGGAGACTTCAACCTTCCTTTTCCAAAGCAAGTCCATCACCAGGAGCTTGTTATGTTAGAACTTCTATGTCTAAAGTCTCAACTCAAACTTAACTCAGAACCTGCATTAACAATATGCCAAATTCTCCCAAGAATGTCCAAGTTTGAAATGCCCTGACTTCAGAGCAAGACTCTTAATGGTCTCCTATGTACAATAAGAAAAATAATGTCCTCCTCACAGGGTAGGGGCACCCCCTGCTCCCTACCCCAACCCCCAAATCTCCCATAGAAGATAAAGCCAGCAACATTCTTGTTTGAATAATTTTTTCAACAAAAACCCATGTGTATTCCTTTAACACAGATGTTTGGATTTCCCATAAACTGGGCAGGATTCTGAGAATTAGAATCATGAAAAAAAAATCCTTACCCATATGAACTTTTTTGAAAAGGGTAGAGATAGAAAGCAAATAGCATTCATAAGAAAGCTAAATAATATGGATATCATAGTAACAGAGAGACCCAAGAGAAGGGAAAACAGTCTTGGGCAGTTACAGATGATAAAGGCTTGGTAGGAGAAGAATATGATTGTTCTCTTTCTTAAACAAAGAGAGACTTAATGGGTCTCCAAGTTTGGAAGGACTCCTGTACAAGACCAGGGTTCACAGCTTTCTCTGTAAGGAGCCAGTAGTGAATGTTTCTGAACTTTGTAAGCTTATGCAGCATCTACTCAGCTCTGAGGTTATAACATGAAACAGCCGCAGACAACATGTAAATAAGTGGGCATAGGTGCATTCCAATTAAATTCTATTTTTAAAATTCCAGACAGGGCCACAGAGATAGTAGCTGGCCGTGGTTCTATTGTCAATAGTGCATAAAATACCCTGAGCACTTCTAGGAGACATTCCTGAGCACAGAGCCAGGAATAGTGGCTGAGCACTGCCAACTATGGCCTATGCCCAATCCCCAGATTCAGATGGTAGAGTAGATCCTTCCTGAGGCTCTAGTTTGCCAGCCCCTCCCTTTGATAAGATAGGGAGAGGAGGATCAAGACCGATCCTGTTTTACTGATCTATTTTGAGCTTGTGTTCACTATTACAGGCACAATGGTGAACAAAAGGACCCATACCAACCTGGAAGGGTTAGAAGTGGGGAAGTTGGTAGTGTGTATGGACCCGGATGATCTAACACTTATAAGTCTGGTGAGAGATGTGCTATTGTATTGCTTTCAGTTAGACATTAAGACTGAGATTTAAGGATTTGTCTATCTCACATCAATATATGACCGTATTGGAACGCTACTTCTTATCCCCAGTTCTTTCCATTCTTCTCACCAAATTCTGCTCTTCTGGGAAAAGGGGCAAGGGGTTCTTCTGCCTGGAACTTCTGCTCAGAGGGTTCAAGGACTCAAGTGCAAGGTGAACTGTCTATAGAACTTTTGTTTTGGGCCTGAGCATCAGAACCTTCGAGGGATGAGTGGTGCTAGCTTTTCCTATATAATCCTGTGGGAAATGCTTTCTTGGTTGTCTGGGAATTTGCCAGAGCAGAGCACTCATGTCCCCTGGGCTAGAAGTTGCCAAGTGGTTAGAAGTGAGTTATGGACAAATACTTGTTAATAACCGGAACTAGGGGTATGGGTAGAAGGACCTGAAAACCTGAGGACCCAACTAGAATTGTCTCTCAGGTCTGGTGTCTTTCATTGTCTAGAACAATCACCACATGAAAACAATGTAGGTTTAAGGATCAGGTCTAGATAACAGTCCCAGACCTCTTCCTTCTAACCAGTAGTTCAATTGTCTTGGAACTATTCTGGGCCTTGCACCTCACCTATATGAAATGGTTATTACGGCGACTTCCCATAATTTTCATGGAATAATGAGTTACCCATGGAGTGACTGAAACAAAATAGGTATTTCATAAATAGCTACTATTATTGAGCAGACACAAATGTCTCTCTAGAACTTCTTCCAGCTTTTCTTCAATAAAACAGCCCCCAGCAACTTCAGTGACTGCTTGTTACAAAGGATATTAAGAGCTGTGGTATGTGCATAGGTTAATCTGCCTCTGAGTGTGATAGGCATAGCAATTATTCTGGACAGAGACATTTTAGAGTAATCTTTCTTGGAAAAGCACTTAGATGTTTACCAGTTATTCTGCTGGAGAGAAAACAGCTCACTCTCCATCAGACCGTGGTGTTAACCTGGTACAGTGGCCTAGAGACAAATGGATGCCTGGAACTTGTCACCTGGTCCCTGTTGGCAGAAACGCTGGAACTCTGGGGAGTTCCCTGTTCCCATCCTTTAGTTCTCTGTGTCAAAATAGTCAAACCCCTTATCTGTACTCCCACCCAGGTCCAGTTCTGAGCCAGCTCCTGGGAGACATTTTTGCCAAGTTAGTCTCTTCAATAGAGTCCCTTCTTAGAGCACTGTGGTGGCCCTGTGACCAAAAGCAGGAGCAATGTCCATTAGCAATGTGTTGCCAATGCCTACAGTGAACACCTAGTCCATGAATGTGATTTAAATGAAAGAACAAAATGAAACAATGAGACACAACCACTAAAGTTCACAGGGAATTCATCAGTTCTTGACAAGAAAGAAAAAAAAGCTGAATTCTTTTTAGATAACACCAGACCCTGGGCCTTTTCCTCCTTTCTGTGACTTTAAAACTACCTTTGCCCCTACCCTATCCCCTACATCTGTGACTGGACACACCTCTTGAGTTGTAGTTTTAAGATAAGTGAATTGGAGATTTTAAAGACTTGACAAGGAGTCAGTGTTTGGAAGGGGCCTGCATGTAGTAGGCCCTCAACCAAAGTAGGAAAAAGCAAGTTGCCTTCCTGTCACAGACATAGACACCTGCATGTAGGAGTATTGCCAAATATTACTGCCTTAGTACCATGAAAGAGGAATTTTGAATTATTATATCAAGAGATGCTCAACAGGCATTTTATGTAATTCATCAGCTACTTCAAATACAACTGAAAAATAGAAATAGAAGGAAACCATTTAAAGCGGTATCTTTCCATTTCTGAAAGCTGACAGCAAACTTGTTTACAGGTGAAACTCTAAGGCATGACCCTGAAACTAAGACCCACCAGGCCACCCTACTACCCTTCTCTGCCCAGGGGAGACTTAGTGAAAACGCCGGTTCCTAGGCCCCTCCCCCTCTTATGTGCTCAGGAATCTACAACTTAACACATCTCAGATGAATGTCATGTGGACTTTGAGGAGGCTTCTCTCCTGACATACCCATCTTTTTCTGTGTGGCCCTTTTTGGCATTGCTGGCCTCTCCCTGGGTTGTCTAGCCGTCTTCTCAACATGGAAATTTCAAGCATCTTCAAAAAAGGAAAAATGTTATGCTCTTATGTAGGTGGTTCTCCCCCATATACCACACACCTATTGCCTCATACTGGGTCCTTAGCTTGGTGATTGCATCCATCTTTCATTTCCTCATCTGTTGACTCATGACTCATTTTCACCAAACCATCCTTGGGTTATGCTGTCCTTGGGTTTTGCTGCCCTTATACCTCTAGCTCCTCTTTACTAAAACCGTATATTATTTGTTTTCATTTCCTAATAACTAGCTCAGGGTCCCAGAGTAAATCATATATGAGGTGGTGCTGATTTCATAAATGAATGTATTTTGTCTTCCATAAATTATGTTTTTCTATTCTTTATAAGTTAGTGTTCATTATCAATTATTTGGGCAGAGGCTTTCAGATCTAAAATGACTACTAAAAATGTAGTCATTTTTATTGGTGTTAGGCTTAAAAATGTGCTTGCATGTTGTAATTATAAATGCAGGGAACTAATGAACACTGTTGCAACCAGGTGGATATAAACGCACTATGCTATATTGTGTTTACAGATAGATTTGAATAGGGATTGCTAGTGAATGGATGCTTCATTGTTTACTCTATTGAATTAGAGTATAAACACATCAGACATAAATACCAAACGGAGCAAATCTATATGTCAGAGATATGTCTCTCTCACCTTAATCAGGGGAAGCAAAAATGAATGTTTCCCTCTGAAGGTGGTAAAAGAGATGTTTGTTCTTCCAATTTAAGTTTATACTTTAAACTTTAATATCAACCATATATTGAAGATGCCTTGAGGCATAAAATGGTTTTTCTGTGATTCTAAATTCTTCTACACTGAAACTCATTTGAACCTGGAACATCAGGGAAAGAGCTGGAGGAGGAGTGTAGAGAAATAACTCAAAAATCTAAAGTTCATACTTGGTGTCCTGTAGTCCCAAAAGACTCACAACATGCCCCTGCTGAACACCATCAGGTAAAATCCAGAAACATAAAACCAGAAGGGAGATTGTCTGTTGACTGAGAAGGGTGACCTAGGAACCTAAGAGATTGGGTAATGAGCTTGCTTTGCATGTGGTCAACCCACATTCAATTCCTGGAAAACCACATGGTCCTCTGAGCCCCACCAAAGGGTGACCCCTAAGCACAGAACTAGGAGAAAGCCCTGAGAATTTCTCAGTGTGGCCCCCAAAAGAGGGTGACTTGCTAAAATGGGGTTGGAAAGAGGATTTCCTGGAGAGAATTTTTTTTTTCAACTGGGTCACCCTGAGGTACACTGTTACAAAGCTGTTCATGATCAGATTTCAGTCATACAGTGGTCCAACACCCATCACTCTGCCAGTGTCCATTCCCTACCACCAATGACCCCAGTTTCCCTCCCTTCACCCACCCAACACCTGCCTCTATGGCTTTATGGCAGGCTGGCAGCACTTTCCTCTCTCTCTCTCTCTCTCTCTCTCTCATTTTTGGTATCAGTATTGTGGTTTACAACACAGATACCAAGAGCTTATAATATTTGTTCCTTCACCCATTCTCATCATGCAGTTCTATCCATAGTGATCATTTTGAACCACCATTGACTTAATGTTCCCTTCTATCCCAATTGCCTTCTCCCCCAGCCTTGAGGCATGCTTCCAACCATGGACAAATCCTCCTTGCCCTAGTTCCTACTGTCTTTGGGTACTATTTTTCATACTTTTTTATATTCCACAACTGAGTACAATCATTCTATGTCTGTCCTTCTCCTTCTGACTCATTTCACTCAGCATGATACTCCCCAGGTCCATCCATTTATAAGCGAATTTCATAACTTCATTTTTCCTAACTGCTGCATAGTATTTCATTGTCTAGCTGTACCATAGTTTTTTTAACCAATCATCTGTTCTCAGGCCTGGGGAGAATGTCGCAAAGTGCAGTCATCATCATCTTCAAAAAGAATTTACTTCCCCAGAGTAAATTTTGATACTGGCAGAAGAAGTCCATCACACTCATTCACTGGTAGACAAGAGTCCCTTTCTGGCTGGCTTGCCTGTTTTAACAAACTCACCTAACCAAAGTCATCAGTTAGCTTGCCAATATGAAGGTCACCTCAGCCTCAGAGCTTACTCTAATTTTGCGGAAACCCTCTGAGATGTCATTAATAGGCAGTTTCCCCCAGATACGCATTTTCCCTTTGCTTCCTTTCCCTCCCTTCTCCCATTCTCTTCCCTTCCCTTTTCTTACCCTTCCTTTCCCCTTCCCATCTTCACTTCCTTTACATAGATATTTATCCAGAGCTCCTCCTGTATCTCCTGTACATCAGACTCAACCTCAGTGTCTCATCTTCAGGGAACCTTATCTGTGATGTGCCCATTGGCTTATCCTTGTTCTTGATCACTGAAGACTAGTATATTTGGGTATATGGTGTGCCCTTCCCCTGGACATTCTCATTTTATTGTCTGTGGGCACTTAGAAACTTGTAGGGAGGGATCCCCACTTTGTTTCCCAGGTTAACACCTAAACTCTAAAATTGTCCTAAACTATTCAGTCATAGACACATAGGCATTCACTTCTTACCCATGTCTTCACCAGGCACAGGTCTGTGAACATCATCACACATATGTCCTGCCTAGAAGAGCTCATGGTGTATCAAAGAAGTAACTTTCATGATTCTTTTGCTGAACCAGACACAGAAAAGCACCAGGATCAGAAGTGTCTGGTCAGAAAGCTCCTTAGCAACATATCTTCAGGGCAAAAAAAATGAGTTTAATTCAGAAAGCATTTGCCTTCAACTAGTATCCCCAAAGTGAGATTGACTCTTGCAGCTTGGACAGTGTAGCAAAGATAGAATCCTGAGATGCACTAACTGGAAAATGTCTTTCTAAGTGTTTCAGCATAGTGCTTTTAATGGAAGGAAGTGCTTTAGTTAAGCTCTGCAATGTTGATGATGATGATAATGATTGCATCTTGTTTGTATATACAGCTTTATCTCTTCCAAAGTGCTTTTCCACTTATTACCTAGTTGTCTGCCTGGGCCTGGAGGTACTTAGCAAGAGATTATTAGATAGATGGCTGTTCAGTGCAGGAAGGAGCCCTGGGCATTCTGGCTCTGCAATTTAAGTTGTCACTTATCTCTATCTCAACTTCAGTTCCTCATCTGTGAAATGGGGGTAATAATAACTACATTTCAAAGCATCTGTGATGTTGAAATGACACCATCTTTCATTCATAAGCATCACTGAGCAATTCATTTATGCTAAGCATTAAGTATTTAGAAAGAAATTGTCTTCTCCCGTGGAGTTCAAAGTGTCATAGGGCCACGCATAGATAGAAAATAATGTTATAAACACATAAATGGGGAGCAGTGAAGACATGAGAAGGGGAGAAGTCACTGATTCTGTTTTGAAAAAAAATCATGGGTTAAAAGGCCTATTGGGGTGACTGCTCCCAGCCCTGTGTACGATGATTTCCTAAAGAAAGGAATGAAGTGGGATGAAGTAGAAGAGCAAGAATAGGGGAGGGAGAAAGCTGGACTCCCATTTCTATCAGCAGCTGGGACTTCAGAGCTTGCTGAGTTTCCACTTCCTGTCTGTAAAATGGGAAGAATAGTGCTGTGTTCATAGAATTCTCTTAAGAAATTTATGAAGCTGGGGCTGCAGCAATAGCATAGCAGGGAGGGTGTTTGCCTTGCACACGGCCAACCTGGGTTCTATTGCCAGCATCCCAAATGGTCCCCTGAACACCGCCAGAGTAATTCCTGAGTGCAAAGCCAGGAGTAACACCTGTGCATTGCTTTGTGTGACTCCCCCCCTCGCAAAAAAAAAAAAAGAAATGTATGAAGTTGTTGAGATAGTATAGTGGTTAAGTGCTTGCCTTGCACACAGCCAAACCAGGTCCTCTCTCCAGCATCACATATGGTCCCCCAGCACCACCAGGAGATATCTCTGAGCACTAAGCTAGAAATAGACCTTGAGAAATACTTGGTGTGACCAAAAAATTTGTTAAAGACAATAAATTCAACAATTTAATGAAATGTGTCAGGTAAGTTCATCACATTCATTCTCTAGCAATTAAACTGGTACTAGAATACAATGATTTGGTGTCAGAGGAAAGTAGTAGTATCAGAAGGGCCTTGAGTGCCAAACACAAGCTAGATAGAACAGTTCATCAAAGAAAGTGATATGGGCAATTGTAGATCTTGGTGGATCTTAATCTTTAAAATGTGGGGGGTGGCCTGGAGAGATGTTACAACAGGTAAGGTGCTTGTCTTGCACACGCCCAATCCAGTTGTGATCCCCAGCATCCCAAATAGTCCCCCAAGCACCACCGGGAGAAATTTCTGAATTTCAGAGTCAGAAGTAACTCCTGAGCACTACTGGGTGTGATCCAAAAACAAAAAACAAAAACAAACTTTGTGATTTTCCCCCTGAACCATTTGACAGGACACCCCTCTTTCTGGCATGTGTCCTTTCTGATACCCATAAGACATCAAGGTTATTGAATGAATCTGGCCAGGAACGCCTGGGTAGATAATATTTTCTTGATAAGGAAGGTTTTGTACCCATGGGCAGAAAGAAGAGAAGCAGCAGGGTATCGGGGAAAAGTTACCTTGGTTCTTTGTGAACACAGAAGCCTGGTGACTGGGTACTTGGAGTGCTTTGTGGTCTGATTGTCAATCCTGCCTTGAAGAAGGCACAACTCTTAGAATGCAGCAAGGGCCTTTATGTTATGGACATTCACCTTGAGAATTCTTTCTTTTTCTTGTGCATAGAGATCAAGAGAAGTTGGTATCTATTTTTGTTTTGGTTTTGATTGGGGATAGGGGGGATCTGATGGTGGTCACACAGATAAAGAGGCTACCGCAAATTGCAATCTATAAAAACAGGTTGGAGAACTGATTTCACTAATCTCCCGTACTTTGTAGAGATATTAAATGTTCCATAGATATTCCTAATTAAAAACCTTGGTTGAGGACCTCCTCTGGGGGAGAGTTTGAGAATTCAGGGCCATGGAATAAAAGCACTTGAAAAACTAGTTTGAGAGCTGGGTCAAGCCACTAAA
Organism: Sorex araneus; assembly: GCF_027595985.1. Classification (NCBI taxonomy): domain Eukaryota; kingdom Metazoa; phylum Chordata; class Mammalia; order Eulipotyphla; family Soricidae; genus Sorex; species Sorex araneus. Next base: position 125,355,080 of record NC_073306.1, on the reverse strand, counting down.
CCCCTTCCTTTAGTTGGAAATATGTTTTTATAGTCTCATCATATAGATTTGACTTTGCTTGTGATGACAAAATTTCAGTTTGAATGGCAGAATCTATAGAAGGTAAAATATCATCTTCTTTCTTTAAATATTGGGGTAGGTATTGGAGTGATAGTACATCAGGTAGGGCATTTGCCTTGTGTGCAGCCAACTCAGATTCAACCTCTGGTACTACATATAGTACCCTGAGCTCTGCCAGAACTAATCCCTGAGCATAGAGTCAAAAGTAAGCCATGAACACTGCTAGATGTGCCCCCAAAATATTGGGGTATGTGATCCTTATGACATAGTCACCAGAATAATGAATTTAATAAGTAAATTTGCATTTAATGCAATTGCACTTAATAAATGGCAAAAATTCTCCAGGCACATAATTAAATTATGTTCCTTTTTCCAGTGCAGTAGTGATGTTGGTGCCATGGTAAGTACAGACCCCTTAGCCATGATCAGTCTCCAAAAAATGTTTATTCATAAACATCCTCTTCAACATGTCCTTGAGAAGCCAAATACTTCTACTGATGAAATCTAATTTTTGACAGAATAAAAGAATGCTGTCTGGGTTTCTTTATGAAGCAATTTTTTTTCATTCCAAGGGCTTTGAACTACTGTTCCTATAGGGTGGGAATCAGTGGCTCCATTACTCCCAACCACGTTTTATTAAGTGGCAGAATGAAAGATCGGTAAAGTCAATACCCTGTTTTTACTGGGAGCCTTGATTTTTGTAAAGAGTGAAAGTATATTTTATTAAGGATGTAAACCAAATTGAACTTTAAGACTAAAGAATGCTTGCTTTTGTTGGGAGAAAAAAACACTTGGTTGTAATGCCTTTTTTAAAAATAGAACCCAGGTCTCTCTATTTTCTAATTCGGACATCTACTAATGAGGAGATAACTTTAGACAAAAAAAAATCTAATCCCAGATCTAAACTGAAGTTAGTGGACCCCCCACAAGTGGTTTATGTGAAGTGGATAGGAGAGAGCTGGCTACTTTCTTTGGATCCACCTCTGCCACCCCAGGAACAGCTGGGAAGGCTAAGACTGATAAAGTCTGTGATAAGCCCCTTTCGACATGGACCAGAAGTCCCGCCTGCCCCTGCCACACCTGACATCCAGTAGTTTTTCTCTGCATGGAAGTTGATCCCCACTACCTGATTTCTCAGCCTGGAATGAGAAATTGCTCTTTGCAGGAAAAGAAAGCCAGTGCGAGACCTTACCTAGGCCCTCCAGGTCCTTGTTTTTCTCACAGAAAAGAATTTCAGAAGGAGACAGCAGTGAAGCAAAACTGTATTTTATTTGGAGGCTTTCTGAGGAAAGGGAAAGAAGGAAAGGAAGAGAGTGAAAGGGAGAAAAAGAAACATCATCACAAGAGTATACTGGCTTCTCCCATGGCAGAGAGAGCCCCAGTACACATTTCAAGAGGGGAGATGTTGGCAACACGTGTGCTCAGGTACCACATGTGCTTGGCCACGTGGAGTGGGGCCTTTGTTGCTGCTCTAACTTCTCCAGGAGGGGGGTCCAGCCTTCTCTGGTCTGTTGGCACCAGGTGAAGTCTTATCAGGTCTTTGATCCTGGGCTCATGGCTTTTTCAGCCTTAAAGCGATTGGTTTTATTACTTCCTAGGAATTTCATCCACCATGGCCCTTTTTTCCTATCTGCCTACCTACATCATAAATAATAGCTTTTATATTGTATTGTGGTGTGTGTGTTTTGTTTTATACAGCAAAACAACTGTATGTGAGAGCTAAGACTTTTCCAGGAGTTCCACAGCTGATTCAAAGTAGATGCATTGTCTGTTCACAATAGCCAAAATCCGGAAACAACCCAAGTGCCCTAGAACAGATGACTGGTAGAAGAAACTTTGGTACATCTACACAATGGAATACTATGCAGCTGTTAGGAGAGATGAAGTCATGAAATTTGCTTATAAATGGATAGACATGGAGAGTATCATGCTAAGTGAAATGAGTCAGAAAGAGAGGGATAGACATAAAGGGACTGCATTCATTTGTGGAGTATAGAAGAACATCACATGAGGCTGACACCCAAGGACAAGAGATACAAGGGCCAGGAGGATTGCCCCATAGTTGGAAGCCTGCTTCATGACCAGAGGGGAGAAGGCAGATGGAATAGAGAAGGGATCACTAAGAAAATGATGGCTGGAGAAATCAGTCGGGATGGGAGATGTGTGCTGAAAGTAGATAATGGACCAAACATGATGACCTCTCAGTGTCTGTGTTGCAAGCCATAATGCCAAAAAGTTTAGATAGAGAATATAGTCTGCCATGAAGGCAGGGGGAGGGTGAGAAAGTGGGGGCATATCCTGGGGATATTGGTGGTAGGGAATGTGCATCGGTGGAGGGATGGGTGTTTGGTCAATGTGTAATTGTAACCCAAACATGAAAGCTTGTAACTCTCTCACGGTGATTCAGTAATTTTTTTAAAAGTAGATGCGTTGTCTCTCAGATTGTCAAGCAGGTGTCTTCCAACCACTTGATGGGGAACAGTTATCGGGTATACTCTTAGAGTCTCATTTTGCTTCCTTAAGGGTAGTGCTTTTGAAATGACGATGAAAACAATATTAAATACCTAGAACCAACCTTGTCATAAAAGGCGTAAGCTTAATTTAGGTTTGAATTCTAGGCTCTGACTTTTATTTGCCCAGCTGTAAACTGGGAATGTTAGCACCAAGTATTTCAAGGTTTCTTAGGGGATGTGTTAGGATTGTATAGGTTATGTGCTGCATGTATATAGTGTGTGGTTCTATGATAGAGGGGTAGTGACTACTATTGTGTTCCTCTCATGGACAGCAAATCCATCTGACAGGTTCTGAAGGAGCTTTTTTACTTGGCCAAATAACTAATAAGAACCACATCTTCTGAGACCAGATAGAAGTTGCATCAAGGGCCAAAATTGTCCCTTAAAGTTGATGAGTATTATTCAGATTTCAAAAAGGAAAAGAAGACTTTGATCCCATAAATTCTTTCCTTCAAATATAGTTACCGGGTAGTAAGATTAAGTCCACCATAAGCACAATCATTCATCTTTCTATTACTTTATGAAATTTATCATTTGCACTGAATAAACAAGGTTTAATATTAAAGAAAGGATAAGTTTGGAGATATTTTTATTGTTGTTTTTTAAGCACCATATTCACAATTCTCACTTTAAATTTTTAAATTAAGCTTTTATCTGTAAACATTTTTTGTTTATAAGGTGTTATAGAAAAGGTTGCAACACATAGAGGATTCTATTCAAATGTAGATTTTCCAGACACACAGGAATAACTTCATTTGAAATGAACTTGGATGATTGTGATGGTAACATGACAATAGGTTCCAGGTTTCAATTTCTGAACAGTTGGTATTTAAAAATTTTCTTCCCTCTTCCTTCTTTAAAAGTAAGTTTACAGTGGCATTTTAGAATCAGCCTGTTAATATCTTTATGAAATCCTGCTGGGTTTTGATTGGACTTGTGTTGAATCCATAGATCAATTTGGTGAGAATTGACATCTTAACAATATTGAATCTTCAGGTCTAGGAACTTTGTGTGTCTCTTTATTTGTGTGGCTTTATTCTGATGTCTTTCATGGCCCTCTTTGTAGCTTTCAACAGGTAGCTCTCATGCATGCTGTAGTGGATTTGTACTAGAATGTTTTATTTCCTGTGTGTAATTGTATATGCAACTTTTTGTGTCACATTCACTCTGTCTGTTGTTAACATATAAAGATAAAATTGATTTGGGTTACTCAGGAGAAAAATGTACATGAACCACTTACAGCAACAAAATTTAAGACAAAAAAAATAGTTCTCAGGAAGAAAAATATTTTTCCCCTGTATCTAATAGTCTAATAACATGGGGAAGAAGAGATTTAAAATTTTAGTACAGCAGGTAAAGCACTTACCATCTTGCTTGAGGACAACCTGGGTTCAACCCCCAGAACGGCATATGGTCCCCTGAGCCATACATGAGTAATCCCAAGCACAGAGCAAGGAGTAAGCCCTGAGCACCACCAAGTATGGCCCCAAAGCAAAAACAAACATTAAAAATAACATCCCATTTGGTGTGATGTGATACATTATTTGGGGGAGTCTGGGAATGCTAAACATTTTTTGTCATATAAATGAATGGTAATGGTATTTGGACTTAAAAAAGTAGCCCACTAGATTATATCAAAGAACTTTTGGATGGCAGAGAAACTTGTCGTTTATTTAATATTAATTTCATGTTCATGAAAAACACTTTGCAAGTGTTTAGCAAATGCAAAATAGCTATTCAAAATGTCAGTTCCCATCAGTTCCCTTTCTTGTTCTGTGTCAGCCAGAATGGAGGAGATAGAACTTATATCTGTTGACACAGCTAGAACTGTGTCAACCAGAATGGGGCCATAGTTAGAAGATTGTGTGTTTATTTGAGAGGTCTGGATTTGGATCTCGACTATGCTCTATACTTGGTAGGGAGTTTTGGATCTATCTCATCTCTCTATTCCTTGCTCTTCCCTACACTATGAAGTGAGGATGTTATAGATAAGCTTGTAACTTGACCAGAGCCATTGCCTAGCCTCCAAAAAATACTCAGTCATCTATAGCTAGCTACTACTCTTGTTGCTTTTGTGGTTGTCACAAGGTACCAGAGAAGCCTGAAGAAAAGCTAACACTGCTTGTTGGATGATAAATAGATAGCATGACAGGTGAGATATCTTTCACCGTGGACATCTTCCATCCCTTCTCCAAGACATCCCAAGGGAAGCCCCCTCTGTTGAAAGAGTCCAATTTCCCCCCAGTAGCAGAGAAGCGAATGCCAGTGGTTCTCTGGTCTTTCCAATCACCTAAGATACTTGACCCACAAAGAGCTTGAAGCAGAAGACAGAAATGATAACTCTGGAAAAACAAAGCACAGCAGACATAGTTTTCCATCAGCTGCAGTTTATGACTGCACATTAAATTCAATGGCTTTCTCTAGGAGGCCGGTGTGGAGACCCATCATCTCTAACCCAGTGCAATCCATTCTAGCTTTCCCCAGGAGTGCAGGCAGACCAGCCGCTTTCCTAGTGTACACTAATTAATTTATCTCATGCTTGTGGTTTTACGACGCTTAAGTGCTGGAGCATTTCTGTTTATTCTTCTTCCTGCAAAGCACCTCACATTGTATAAAGACCATGAATCTCCATTGCAAACACCGTCTGTCTTGGGCTCGGGAATAGCCTGCCGGCTGCCTGTTGTCTTGCTGGCACTGTCTCTTACAGCCAAAGGAACACATCCATTAATTTATCCTTAATGACATTTTGACATTCCAATCAGTTCATCAGATGTTCCTTATGCAAGACTTCTCCCGCATGGCCAGGCGAGGGTGCCAGGCCACTCTTAATGCATAATGCATGAGACCAGTGCACTGTTCAGTACCCTCTGACAGTCAGACACATATGCTATTCATACACCGTGTGTTCCTAACAGCCCAGCTCCTTGAGTGAGCCACACTGATGCCTTCAGAGACATTTCCTGTGCTTTCAGCTTCTGTGTTCTGGGAGGGAGAGAGAAGAAGCTGTTCTAAGCAAGGATAATATCCTGATTCAGAAATATGCATGCAACAGTATTATGGGCAGGGAGAGGAGGTAAAAATGAACCAAATCCTGCCTTATTCAAAGGATTTAGAGAGACTATTATTCAGGCAAAAGAAAGACCTATGGGGCACCTAATATTACACTCCTGAGTCTACTAAAAAAAAAATGATTGCCCAGACATTTGGATAACAATAATGGGTATTAAAGAAGAAAGGAAAATTATCCATAATACCTTTAATCTAACACATCAGCTTAGATCATATTGCTTATAGTGGTAATCACAACGTAGGCAGTTTTATTTTTCAGGTTTAAAAAAGAAACTTAATGTAATCTAGTTGGATTTTTCCATGTTTTCATTTTTTAATGGCACTCCATCATTTTAATAGCTGCATAATACTCCATCCAAGAGATGTGCCATAATTTGCTGAACTTGTTTTCTATTGTTAGACATTTATGAGGCTATAACCAATTATTTTCTCCTCAAGAGGAACAGTAGAGCAGGCTTGAGGGACATAGCAGGACTTCACAGCCTGTCAAACTTTGACTCCAATTCCACCTGCTCCTGATACTTTGTTATGGTTTAGGATTAACCCTCTAAGTCTAGGTGTACTCATCTCTACAACAAAAGAAATAGTCACAATTACAGTGTTGCTGTGAGGATCAAAGGTGTTTTTAAGGTACTGAGCACATAGTAGTTTTAGCCAAACATCCTGAACATCCATTTTCTTCCTCTGTGGCACTATGGTGTGTGGGACCCAGGGCTGAGACCTCCAAACCTGCTCGGATCGGGACTGAGCCTCTTCCGCCCAGACTTCCCATTTTCCAGTAGCTAGGTGGTCGCACTCAGAGGCTGCCCCTGGTTCCGTGTAATCCCACCAACAGCCAACATCCAGAGACTTAAAACCAAGCTCCCGAAAGCTTGGACATATTATAGCCTAGTTCTCCCTCTGAGAGAACCTGGCAAGCTACTGAGAGTTTCCTGCCCACACGGGAGAGCCTCACAGACTCCCCATGGTGTAAGATATGTATATATATGCCAAAACCAGTAACATTGCTGGGTCTCATTCCCCTGACCCTGAAAGAGCCTCCAATGCAGCATCACTGGGAAGGACGAGTAAAGAGAGGCTTCTATAATCTCAGGGCCAGAACGAATGGAGACATTACTGAGACTGCTCAAGAAATTCGACGATCAACGGGATGATGATGATGATGATGATGATGATGATGATGATGATGATGATGATGATGATGATGATGATGATGGCATTATGACTCTCAGCCAGGACAGTTCTGCCCCCAACCCGTCCTGGGAAAACCTAGAAATCTCAAGAGATGTTTTTGACTGTCATAACTGAGGCAGGGACGGATACTTGAATCTGGTGAGAAGAGGCCAGGGATGCTGCTAAACATTTTCAGCCCACATGAGAATCCTACAATAAAGGATTATTCCATCCAAACATCAACGACACCCAGACAGATACCCTAGCAGGGTTGAATCTGTGTTTTCCAGTGATAGCTACATAGAATATGTGTTTCCTATTATTATTTCACTAAGGTAAAGTTCCAGGAAAATTAGAATCTTGCACAGAATGGATTTTCATGTCGATTGACAGTTTTTGGAGGTGCAGGTTAGGATGGGAGATGGGAATAAGTGACCATGATAGAGAAAAGGCAGTAGATGAATGGTGAATTGTCCCCTAGCAGGGCAGAGAGTGACTTTTCACAGAGACCTAGTGTGGTCTCAGCATCTTCTAGGAGTTCCAATTTTCAGTTTTCAGTCCCACATGATATTCCCAAATCAGCAAGTGGGCTGGAGCTTCACAGTCTCTGGAGCCACACACAGTCGAGCAACTCCAGTGTGTCCGCAGTGTGAGTTTCACAGCCTGACTAGTTTCTGCACCTACTTCCACACCATCTGCAGAAGAAAAACCCGTGTATTATGGTGAGTGGGATCTGCTCAAGTGTGGACACTCTGTACAGATAAAAAATTCCATCATCTGAGTCATAGGGATGCTCCAAGATGGTGCAAAGCAAAAATGAAGGAATTTAAAGTTATATTTGTTTATTCAACCAGTGAATTAACATATACGTGTATATATATGTATATTATATCATTGTGCCAAACATTGAACTAGTAGCTAAATAAAATATACATATGACCCAATATATTACATATATTATTATATGTTATTAGAAGAGTGAAAACAGCAAGCAGGCAGGAAAAGGGTGAGGGTACAAAAAAAGAAAGGTTTGCCATATCAGAGAGATATCAGAAAGGCCTTCAGGAAAAAGTGACACTTAAGGTAGAGCTTAGATTGGGGTCACATTGAGACATTGATGCAATCATGTTTGCTGAGCATCATTTTGAGTCAAAATTATGCAAGAACCTAACACAGGGTGTGAGCAAAGCCAACATGACTCCTGCTTATATAGTTATTCTAGGAGAATTTTTTTCTTTTTTTTTTAAAGAAGAAATTTTATCTTATTTATTTATTTTTTTTGGGGGGGTGTTGTGTCACACCGGCGTTGCACAGGACTCATGCACTCAGGAATTACTCCTGGTGGTGCTTGGAGGACCATATGGAATGCTGGGAATCGAACCTAGGTCGACCACATGTGAGGCAAACGCCCTCCCCACTGTGCTATCGCTCCAGCCCCTCTAGGAGAAATTTTTACTTGTGTGACTATCTCCCCAAAATGAATAGCAAACACCAGAACATAAAAAAGGGAGGCAGTCTGGGTGAGGTAGGGCTAGAGGGAAAGCCTCCAGGGAGCCCTGGGTAGAGATGTGAGCAGAGGTGTGGGAGCCAGAGGGAAATGTGCTGCGTTGCTATGGGGGAAGGAACCACAGAGCCCCGGCAACGTGGGCTGGCTCTTTGAACGAAGGCTTGGGGATGAAGCTAGAAGGACTCCTGGCCATCCACCGACTTTTCCATGGACAGACTGAATGCAGACAGCACAGGGCATCTAAGAGACCAGGCAAGGTGCAGAGTTCTGCTCAGTTGCAGCTTGGAAGAGAATGTCCTTGTTTTTAAGGTACTGCAGGGACATATACCCTAGAAGGGACTGCCTGGAGAAGTGAAGAGTTGTCAGGCAGGAGCTGGATATCCGTTTGCTTGGGAATATTCCACAGGGGCCCTTCCTATCGGGGGAGATGACTTGAAGGACCCTGACCACCTTTCCAGCCAGTTCAATCTGAGGATGGAGCATGGCTGAAAATACACCTCTGCCTGAGTCTCTGGCTTAGATTGTGCTCATGAGAAAGGTATGGATGAGGTTTTGGGGTTCAGAGATGGGGCATGGGCTCAGGACAAAATATTTCTTTGGTTTTTAGAAGGCTCTTTTCAGAGAGAATATTATTTACAAAAATAAACAAACCATAAACTAATAAATATCACTGTCACTGTCATCCCATTACTCATCGATTTGCTCAAGTGGGCACCAGTAACATCTCCAAGTAAGACTTGTTACTGTTTTTGGCATATTGAATATGCCACGTGTAGCTTGCCAGGCTCTATCATGCGGGTGAGATACTCTCGATAGCTTGACGGGCTCTTTGAGAGGGTCGCAGGAATTGAACCCGGGTCAGCCACATGCAAGGCAAACGCCCTACCCGCCGTGCTATTGCTAAATATAAGATAATAAAATAACATTTAAAACATACACTACAATAACAGTATTTCTTATTTCTAGTCATCACAATAATGCTATGAATGAGGGCTGGTTGAATACAATAAATTCAGGAAGACTATGAAACAAAGATGAATAAAATCATAAATAGAAATAAAATAAATTACATGTTTAAATAAAGATAAAACATTTGCTCTTTCTAGTCATCACAGCAATACTGTGAAGGCAGACTGGTTAAATTGCATCCTACAGATGAGGAAAAAAGTGAGTCTCATAGTTTGGTAGACATAGAAACTCGGTAATGAATGCGGAGCGGGCTAGAATCTGGTTAGTCTTGAAAGTCTATTCAGAGTCTCTGTCTCCTGAGAGCAGAGGGTTCTTTGCCTGGCTGGGATTTCAGAGCTCAGTGGACTGAGCGATGCAGGCAGTTCTCACCATCTGGACCACAGATTCTGTCCTCACTTTCTTTTGATGCATAAATTTGCTTCCCTTGCCTATTATTTAGCAAACATTTACATAGAGCTTATTTGGAGGTGGCAGATCCTGTTGTAAATACTTCAATATTTATTAGTGAATCTCTAGTCCGAATAGTTCTTAAGAGAATCCCCTATAAATATCCCTATGTAGGGCTGATAAAAATGGGGTTACAAAAAGGCTGAAAAATTGTCCAGGCTTGAGAACCAGGGGCGGAACCAGGATCTAAACCCAGGTGATCTGACTCCAGTACTCTAGGTTCCCCTACTAGTCTCTGCTGCAAGGCTGGGGGAAGGTGTGCTGTGCAGAATGACCAGGCCTGGCTTTGTCATAAGTGACCAGGTCTGAGTTGGTCCTTGATGGAAAGAACAGGATGTGCAGGAGAGCCCATCCCGACAAGGAAGAGAGAAAAGCCACTGTAGTCAGGAGAGAGAGGAGCTGAGGGAGATAGGAAAGGACACCGTCATGGAGAGCAAGAGAGATGGAGGTGACAGGTGGTGGTCAAAGTCCCTGGCCTTGCAGATTATGAGAAAGTCTGCTACATTCTGATGGAAGCACAGAGAAGCCCCACACTAGTGTGATGAGGGTGGAAAGGAAGGACCCGCCAACTATATTCCAGAATTAGTATCCAGCACAGGTAATGAAGAAACGGAATGTATTTTGCCTGAGAGATATATGATATAGCACTGTAGCACTGTCGTCCCATTGTTCATTGATTTTCTTGAGTGGGAACCAGTAACGTCTCTATTGTGAGACTTGTTACTGTTTTTGGCATATCAAATATGCCACGGATAGCTTGTCAGGCTCTGTCATGCAGGCGGGATACTGTTGGTAGCTTGCTGGGCTCTCCGAGAGGAATGGAGGAATTGAACCCAGGTCAACCACGTGCAAGGCAAATTTCCTACTGGCTGTACTATTGCTCCAGTCCCTATAAATGATATAAATTGGTAAGTAATATAAGGATATAAATTCCAAGGAATCTTGGAAAAGATTTGTGAATTTGAATACAAGCATTTGGGTTCCATCTTTTATTACTTTATGCCTACGTGGCCCTATGTACCTCAGTAATTTCTTCAGCATTCTCTGTCTCACTCTTTCATCTGTTAAATGGGTATAATAACACTGCCAAATTCAGAGTTATTAGGGCAATTAAAGAAGTTAATGCAATGGGCTAATGATGAGTTGTGCCAAGGATAACATGAATCCAATTCTCTTCAAAAAAAAAAAGTCAATACACTGTGCTTGTGAAAACATTGAGTAGAGTCTGGCATGGAATAAATTCTGTTTGCATGTTTATCTAATAGATGGAATCAACTTAGGGCTTATTGTTCTGAGATCATTGTGTTCCTTTCCAAGAGCTATGTAACCACAAACAGGATGGCTTCAAGCAACCAATTTATTTTCTCTCAGTTTTGGAAGCTAGAAGGTTTTTCATTGTTGTTTTTGTTTTGTTCTTGAGGTCACCCCAGTCTATACTCAGGGCTTACTTCTGGTTCTGTACTCAGGGCTAACTCCTGGAGTGGCTCAGGAGATCAGGGGATATATTGGGTGCTGGGGGATCAAACCCAGGTGTGTTTTCCCTGGGCAAAGCAAGCTCCCTACCCACTGTGATATCTCCCCAGATGCAAAAGGCTAAAAGTTTGAAATAAAGTATCTTCAGGACCATGTCAACCCCATTCCATTTGCCTCTTCCAGTAGCCATCAGTCCCTACCTTCCCTTGGCTGGCAACTACATTACTCCCCTCTCTTCCTCTGCAGCCTGGGGTTTTTCTCTCCCATGCATCTCTGTTTCAGTCAAGCCCCTCTTCTTGTAAGAACTCCAATCATGTTGGACTAGAGCCCACCATAATGACTTCATGCTAACTTGATTACGTCTGCAAAGATCCTGCTCCCAAATCAGTTTATATTCAAATGCCAGAGACACAATTTAATCTAGTCTGTTAAAAAGCTTCAGTTCTTGCTGCTCCTTAGACACTGATCTCTTCTCCAGTGAGATAAGTATCCAGAGCTGGAGAAGGACGTGTGCCTCATAACATGATGGAAGGTTTAGAGATTAGGACTGGGTCTTCGGACTTGCCCCAACCTCTGGTCCTCCAAGTTTCTTGACAAAACACAACAGAGACAGTTCACTGGTAGAGAACAGTTGAAGAGTGGGTTCTCAGCATAGCAGTCACAATCTGGAGCTTGCATTAGACTTTCCTGGAGATCTTATTTGTCACCTGTACTTTGTGATTCCATGGGGGAGGGGAGGACCTGGGAAATGTCATTACTAGTATGTTCCTAGGTAATGCCGACTCTGCTGGCCCAGAGACGACACTTGGAGAATCAGTGTTCTACATCAGCTGTGCCCAAGCTTGGGGCACATTATAATCACCCAGAGAGCTTCAGAAAACCCAGGTGCCCAGGCTACACTCCAGGCTAATTAGAGTAGAATCACATTCGAAATTTTCTAACGCTTCCCAAATGACTTGTGCAGCCAAGGTTGAGAAGCACAGCTCTCGAATTCATCAAAGAATGTTTTTAGAGGAAAAAGAAAACCCTTCTGTGGGGCATCTGCTTTAGAGGATTCGTATTTAATAAATAATGAAGCCATTTAAATGAACATGGCTTTTTCTGAATGTAAAAGATTGTAATACCAGTGAGTGTTTATGGTGTGCTGATTGTGTACCATGCATTGGAACAATACTTTGGCCTAAGCTACTTACATTCCTTCTTCACCGCTACCTTCGGGGGGGGCGCTGTTGTCACCTGCATTCTGCAGACAGGAGGAAACTGAGGTATGTGTAATTTTCGAGTGCTCACACAACTAGTCTGAGAGGGAGCCAGATTTTGATGCCAGGCTGTCTGGCACCAAAGCCTGTGTGTTAACTGCTATTCCATCCTGTCTCCTGACATCAGAGAAAGCAGGGTGTTCTTTAAATTTGATCCACATTTATCCAGTTTACATAGTTGATTCGGATGTACAAGAGTCTAGCCTCTGCTTCAGTTATCGTCATGGTGGTGGGAAGAGGTGGTAATTAATGAGGTTTTGCTTAATTTACAATGGACTAAAATAATGTGCACAATGGGTTAAAGTAGTATTTCTAATTTTACCCTCGAGCTAGTGGAGTAATGTTGGAACAGGGATCCTGAGCTGGCAAGCAGAAAACAGGATTTGGAACTCTGGTTCCCACCTGTATGCCTGTATTGCCTTGGCTAAGCACCCCCTCCTCTAGGTTGAGATATTACTCTGACACCAGGGTTCCAGTCTTTGTGGTCCTCCAAGAAAGTCTAGTCAGAGAATGGACAGGGGAGGAAGGGAAAATGTGCCAAACAGTATCTCCCCAGGAGGTTTGACATGAATCTTCACACCCATGGCAAACCCACACTGAAATCCCTAGGATGCTGCCCTAAAAGTCTGTGGCTCCCTCTTCCCAACCCACAATGGCTTTGTGGTTTTTACAGAACCCAGTTGCTGAATTCTCCTTTTCAGGGGTTTCCCAGTATCTAGTTAAACCCCTATGTATAAGACTGGGAAGAGAGGAGACTTTGACCTAAATGGTGCAGAAAAGGTTGCCAGAGAAGAAAAGCTAAGAAAGACAGTTCAGGCATGTGACACTTTCAAAAGAGACCCAAGTGCTTCTGCTTTACTAGAACTACTTGCTTGTGTCAAGGCACCAGGTTCTAATTCTGCTCCCAATTGTGAAGAGGGCTTTCCTGACTGTTCCCTCCAAACAGGACCTGATCCACTCACTCCTGAACAACTTGCTCTCCTTACTTGATTTCAGAGCCTGCTGGGCTCTCCCGGATGTCATTCCATCTGCCACTGTCCCTCCTGAAGAGTGATGCTTACAAGGAGTCACAGGACTCACTCGATTCATCATGGCATGACCCTTCCCATCTCTCCTTCCTCGGTTAGCACAGGTTGGAGGACTTCAGTATGATCTCTTCGAAGAAAGGGGACCCAGGGCTGTCATATCCCATTTAGTTCCCCCCAATTCCCCCATTAGAAACTGGGCGCTTCCATTTTCTGTGTCTTAAATTACTGCAGCTTCAAACATGCAGTAGAAGAGATCAGGGCATGCCTGTTCACTTTGTACCAGCTTTTGGTACCCCCTGCTGGTGAGATTGTATGACCTGATGAGCAAGAATCTCAGAATAACCAGAGGAAAAAGAGCCCCAGTTCTGAAAGCCCCATGCACTTGAGACCTGAAAGCTCTGAGGAGTGCATGAGTTTTCACGGTCCTTGAATCTTATAATTATTTCACGAGTGCCTCCACCCCAAAACTATTTTGAATAGCTTTGATATCCTGTGGACTCTGGGCAAGAAAACAGTTCTTGTCCATCCAGGAACCTTGCATTAATTCTTTAAACAGCTCAAGAGTTCTGTGACAACTGCAGGAAGAAAATGCTAAGTTGTTATCCCCAAAATATTCATTCATAAGTAAAAAATATTCCCAGTCACAAACTCATTTTCTGCAGGCTTTTCGTCCTCTTTACTTCTAAGTGTCCTCGTTTAAAGTGGTTATAATTTGCAGTCTAAGTAATGACAATCTTTTCTGCACTTCAAGTCATAGACTTTTCAATGTAAATTTGTACAACACGTTTATTGAACACCGGGTATGTGCCAGGCACCTGGCCAGAAACTGAATGGGTGCAAGAAGTCAAAAGCCTCTTGTCCCAAGAGGTTCTTGAGGGTAAGAGAGCCAACTAGCAATTTGGCCCACAGAAGCTTAGCTGACATGACAGGATCCCTGGTCTTCTGACAGGGTTCTAACAACCTGCTAGAGCTCTTGTTGTGCCTTGCATTCCTTGGCTTTCATTGAGTAGAAAATTGTGTCTCTATGTGTGTATTATCAGAGAGTGCCTTGTCCTTCCAGTAGTTTCTTTGTTTTATGAAGGTTATGGTCATGTATGGTGTTTGACACAATGGTTCTCTTCTGTCCACTGGGACTTGTGGGTTCTCAATAATGAGTCAAGAAGAGCAACCCATGTATGCTTAGAGGAGTAAGTGATACTTCAAAGATGTGACATTTGGAAATCCACTGAGCCTTGGGGGATGGAGACACTGTGGCCCACAGAGAAAATTTGGACCACATGAAAGACTCGAAAGTACTGAGGGTTGGAGTTGGGGTGGGGGGAGTACCTGGATTTCCCTCAAAGAAGATGTGAGCAATAAGGCTGTGTGGAAGCCTGGGTTCAACAGTCTCGGTTTCATTTCTCCTAGAAATAAAAAGGAAAGGGCTGGAGCAATAGCACAGCGGGTAGGGTGTTTGCCTTGCACGCAGCCGACCCGGGTTCAATTCCCAGCATACCATATGGTCCCCTGAGCACCACCAGGGGTAATTCCTGAGTGCAGAGCCAGAAGTAACCCTTGTGCATCGTCGGGTGTGACCCAAAAAAGCAAAAAAAAAAAAAAAAAGGAAAAAGAAAGAGAGTGAGGACTAATTAAACTCTAGGGCTATGGCAAAGAAGTGATTTCTCTTGGATTGCTGAGAGAGCTTTTGGGGGGTTAATTTTGTGTGTATATGTGTGATTTTTGTTCCCTGCATGCAAGGCAAGTGCTCTTCCACAGAACCACATCTCTGGCCCCTGTGAGTGTTTTCAACACTTAAATTTTAGATTCTGGTAGAAGAAAGGTGGTTCCCAAGTCTATAATGTTTTCCCTTACTCCTTTCTATTTGAAGTCTTCTATTGCTAAGACCTATGTCTGTACATTTATACATGATTGCAATGGTATCATTATCATTATCACCAAAAATATGTAGGGTCAACCATGCGTTAAATACTGATGTCATATATCTGAGCTTTGAAAACTCAGCTGTCCAATTTTTAAATATCTGTATGTTTTGAAGAGGTGCAGTTTATTATTTTTCACCAGGTGTTCAAAGCAACCCAAACATTTCTTTCTATTAAATGCCATTTTTTATCGACACGGTGAGGCCTTTTATGTATTACTATCATTCCTTTGGAAACTAATGATTTGTGCCCAAGACATATCTCTTAATATTATTTTACCCTGAATGGAATGGGATTGGCTGAGAGTTCTTCCCCCAAGGAAATATCAGAGAATCTAATACATACTCAATTATAGTTTTAAAGTTAACTCTCTGATCAGATTTCCTTTCATTTCCTGCTGGGGCAACGTGAACAGGGCTCAGATAGAAATAAAGGGTCTAGTTGGCTGTATATCTTTTCAAATTTATGACTAGGAAGGTCACATATACATTTTTAAACACTCCTTTTTGATAATAAATGAAGAGTAAAATTTCAAAATGCCATGAGTAGCAGAATTGCTCATTTTTCTTTTGCCCGGCATTCCCTCTGGCCCCTGCCTGATTGGCCATGGATAGTGAGAAAAGTCCCAGCTGTTCTAATGCTTCATTTCTTGTGTTTCAATTTGCCAGCACTAGTTTCACTAGTGAGTCAGTGTGCCCCTGTCCTAAGCATTCTATAAAAGAGACACATGTCTAGTCCCAAGGCTTTCACCAGGCCAATGGGGGAAAAAAGAGAAAAGAACAAGAAAAAATTCCTTTTGCAATCACATATATCTTCATAGTGTGGCAAATGGGAGGGGAGTAAAAGTTCTTTTCTGGTATAGATTACCAGGATCTGAGTCAGTACTTGTGTTTGCACCCTGCATCTTGCTTATAGGCACAGCTCTATATCTCTGGATTCCAGATGGGTTCATCTAAAGAGAGCCTCTCCAGGTAATCAAAGGGAAGAGGTGAGGAGGTGGCCAAGGCATTCGCCCACCTGGTGCCCTCTGTAAGGCCATCTAGAACTGATAAGGACTCGAAGGACTCGAAAGGGAGGCCATAGCCTTTGCACCAGTTGGCACCCCCCTTCATAATTCTGTCTGTTGAGTTTCTGCTTCCTTTATTTGTCCCTCCAACTTGACCCACAGTGGTAAACAGTTCTCTCTATATAGTTTTTCCTTGGGCTCCACCACATCTCTCCACCTTTGTCGATCACTTCTACATAAGTCCTCTCAAATCCTCCCCCTTTGAGTGTGTTGTCGTTCACTAGTGTTATATATGCCTAGATCAGGAACCCAGGTAAGGGTGGGGGCTATCATGCTAATCAAACTGGACTTGAGCCTCCATGAAAACTTGTAAACTACGTGTAAGTCTAGGGTTAGCCTTCTAGCTCATTACCTCCTGAAGCTGTCTGTTTCATTTTCATTATCAGGGGGACTCAATTTCATACATATTCCGCACAACCCTGAATTTGACCTCTCTGGAGTGACTCTATACTTGTATTGAGATAGCACTGTAGCACTGTCATCCCGTTGTTTATCAATTTGCTCAAGCGGCCACCAGTAACATCGCCATTGTGAGACTTGTTGTTCCTGTTTTTGGCATATCGAATATGCCACAAGTAGCTTGCCAGGCTCCGCCGTGTGGGCAGGATACTCTCAGTAGCTTGCCGGGCTCTCCGAGAGGGAAGGAGGAATTGAACCCAGGTCAACCACATGCAAGGCAAACACCCTATCTGCTGCGCTATTGCTCCAGTCCAAGTGTTGAGAAAAGAGCACCAAAATTGAATTTGAAGCCATGTCCCATGAAAATTGGAGCAAGAGACCTGAAAATTTTGATCTAGAGATATTTAATGTGCAATACATAGACAGTCATATCAAAGGAAAATAACTCTAGCTAGATTCATCAAAGTTGGGAAAATTCAGAGCAACCTTACTGGCTTTCTAGAAATATTGAAAGACCTATAATCTACAAGAAAGGTTAAATAGTTTTTTTTACATATCTGACAGTACATCTTAGGTCAATTTCCATTAAGTTAAAATGTAATGGAAGTAGTTCAAATCTATACAAAGAAACTTTAACCTGCCATCTCCCTGTTGAGGTGTCAAAGTCTCTAACACTTGATACAATCTACAGCTTTCACAGCCCTGCTATTGAAGTGGATTTAGATTTAAGGGATAGTGGTAGTGAGATAAAGGCAAGACTAGAGCTGTCACGTTGAACCTTCACTGTCCTGAGCATTGTACTCCATGGATTTCAAGCGTTACCTTATTTACTCTTCTCTACCCTGTGAGGTCTGTCCTGGGCTTTTGGTTTTATTGTGTGTTTTGGTTTTGATTTTGTTTTTTTGTTGTAGTATATACAGAAGGAATTCAGTACTTAAAGAGGTTAAGAACTTGTCTTGGTCAGACAGTCAACAGGTAGCAAAGACAGAATATTATCCCCTGAGTCTTCCTGATCCCCAGTTTGATGGTTTTAGCTTTTTAAGGATGGTGCCATAATCACCTGAGAAACTTAGTCATACATAGGTTCTAACTTGGTCCTAATTCCATGAGCCTATGCCTTTCTATGTTTTTGTTTTCAGTTTTCCCAATGATTCTTATTTACTCCATTATTTGAGAACCATTGCTGTGCATTATTGCTATTGTTTTTGACATTGTTCTCATCATTTAACATCTGTTTCTGAGAGTCTGTTAGTTATGGAAATTGCTATACAACTTCATCTCTAAGTTTTCTCCTTTCAAGTGATAAGACCTCCTCACCACCAGCCCTAACTCTAGTTTCCCAATTGTCTGCGGGTTTTTTTCATAAACTCATCCTTGAGAAAGACCAGACTTTGAAATTCAACCAGAGTCACATACCAAATAAGTCTGGCCTCCTTTTCCTCTCTTTGAAAAGAGAAGGAGGAAGAAATCCTTGTTTGTGTTTCACTGATTCTCATTCAAACTCAAGTACAGAACACCTATTATTGGACATGCAGCACGATAAACCTCAAGTTTCTGATTCCATGAAAATCATGAAGATTTAGTGTATTTCACCTTAACACTGGACTCAACAGCCTTGACTTCGTTTTGAGATCAAACCAGGTTTGGGAACTGAGTAGGCCAGGTGAAGGACAGCCATCTGCTCTTCCCAATGCAACTGTCACCATCTGACTGTGATTTTTTTCCCCTTGCACATGTCCCAAAGGAAGCTGGCCAAGAAGCAGAAGGAGACCCAGAGTGGAGCGCAGAGGGAGATGGGACCCGTGGCCTCAGCTGACAAGCCCTCCACCAAGCTCAATGTCAGTCGCAATGATGAAGGCTTCTCCTCTAGCTCTCAGGATGTGAACGGATTCAGTAAGTTGGGCCAACTAAGGGCAAGGGGCCTTAATAATCTAGCTCAACCCTAGTATTTTTGAAGTGGTCCTGTGTTGTAAGCTGAGGTTGGTTATTTACCTGGGAATAATGCTTCATTTAAGTAATGCTTCAGCCTTCCCTGGATGAGAGGTCTAACTGCCAACGACTAGAACAGCCCATCCTTCAAAGAAGAGTTTAAACATCTGCCCCCACCCTTCTCTCCCCACCCCCTGAAGTATATGAAGTGGATACAGGCCATATTAATTGCTTGTAGAAATAGAAGCAGGCAAAAAAAATGCATCATGATTTTTTAAAAAAAGAGGAAGTTATGTTATGACTTTAGGAAGACCGTGCCATGCTGAATTGTCTTTCAGTTTTCAGAGCAATGTTTCACAAACACTATGTAAAGTATAGAGTCATAGGTTATTCATATCTTAAGGAATTTAGATTCAGCAAAGTGACTTCTCCAGAGTTTCATGGTTGATAAGCAACTTAAGAAGACTAGAAAATCATGGTTCCGAGACATAGCCAGTATTCTAAGTGGTGTTTAGTTAGGAGCACCCACATCCTTATTTAGACTTAATACAGGATTCCAAGCTAATGAAAGAGGCTCATGTTTCAGGGTTATCCCTCATCTAAAAGATAAGCTTGGGATTAGTAACATCTAATTATATCTTGGTCATTAGACTCAAGGGAGCTGACTTTTTTGTGTTATCTATCTGTAAAAAAGTTCTTTCCCCAGACTTAACAGAAATGCTAAGTGACCAACCTCTCTTCCAAACTGGGGAATGCAAGAAATATAATGGGATATGAGTGTAGACAAAATTCCTTCACATACTATGTAAATAATAAATAGATGAAACCACATTTTGTGGGAGAAAAATCCTTTAGCTCTGATAGTTGAGAGTGATGGAGTCTGTGATACATGAGGAAATAATGAAAACCAGTTCTACTCAGCCACCTTGAATTATTGTCCCATTTTATGATGAGGCACCCAAGGCTCATTGTGTTTGACTAACTAGCTGTCCCAGACCATCCACAGCTAATTCCTAAAGGATCCACAATCTGAGGGCATTTCAGAGCCATAATGATTAACTTCCAGTGCAATAGACCCCATCCCCAAATTAAAAAAATAAAACATATATATATGGAACCCTCAACTTACCTACTCATTCAAAAATCTCCTGGGTATTGGAGATTGGAGACAGGATATGGATCTTACTAGTAACTCAAGGGATTTTTACAGGCATCTTGCTTAAGGATACAGAATGTGGAGGGAGATGATAGTACTTTCAAATATAGGTGTGCTGCCTTGGGAAGGGAGATTTGTTTTAGATCTTTAAAATGTTGAGAAATATAGTGAAATGAATACTCAAATACCTTATACCAGAATTCACCAGTTGTTCACATTATGTAGCATTTGCACCTCCTTTCTCCTTCTCTGCTTATATGTATATATATATGCATATTATTTTATAAGTAAAAATGTTTTACTTATCCCTTAGTATTATTGTTATTATCATCTTTCATATTACCATTATTCATCTAGTATACAATACAATTAAAATATAATCATAATGATTATATTTTATCATCATATCTCTTTATCATCTTCATTTACAATAGAACTTTCACCATTATTTTTTCAAGATAGTCATATCTTTCAAAAGACTAGTCAACTGTCCCATAACATATTCCACAATCCAGATTTCTCTTATTTTTTCATAATTATATTCAGGTGAAGTATTTTGGTAGACTCTACATGGATGATGCTATGGATGTTGTGTTCTTCCCTTTACATCATATGACTTTGCCCTTTGATGATGTATTGTTTGCTCATTTCTTAAGGTTAAGTAAAGATTATATGTATATATGTATCTATATATATACTACTTACTAATATATATGTAAACTAGTAAGATTATATGTATATATATGTATATATGTACATTATTTTATAAGTAAAAATGGCTTATATTTTTTATAAGCAGCACACCTATATTTGAAAGTACTATCATCTCCCTCCACATTCTGTATCCTTAAGCAAGATGCCTTTTTAAGACAGTATGATGACTGATTATTTTATGAGCAAATCTTTAACTTCTGTTTGAAGGCAGCAAGTTGAAGTCTGCCTTACCAAGCAGCTAGTCCTTCTTCCATTCTCAGTCCTGATGAAACTCTTGGATTCATAATTTTCTAGAGACCAGGAAAAAAAAGAGCAAGAGAGCAACATAGATCAGGAGAGGCAGAGAAGGGAGAGAGGAATGGGCTTGGTTTGTTCTTTTTTCTTTTTTATTAGTGAATCACTGTGAGGTACAGTTACAGACTTACAGACCTTCGTGCTTTCATTTCAGTAATACAGTGGTCGAGTACCCATCCCTCCACCAGTGCCCATTTTCTACCACAAATGGTCCCAGTATCCCTCCCACCACCCTCATCCTGTCCCCTCCACTCCACCCTGCCTCTGTGGCAGGGCATTCCCTTTTGATCTCTTTAAAAAAAATTTTTTTGGAATCACAGTGAAATTCACAGTTAGAACATTGATCATTATTGAATTTAAGTCATACAATATTCCAACACCCACCCTTTAACCAGTGTCCACTTCCCTCCACCAATGTCTCCAGCTTCTTCCCTCCCACCCAGCCTGCCTCTATGGCAGGGAAGACAATTATTTGTTCTCTCTCTCTCTCTTTCTCTTCCTCTCTCTTTCTCTGTCTCTCTGTCTTTCTGTCTCTGTCTCTCTGTATCTCTGTCTCTGTCTCTCTATCTCTCTCCCTATCTATCCCTCTCTCTCTGGTAAGCCCTGAGCACCCTGGGTATGGTGCAAAAATCTAAAAGTGATTGCACAAGTGACAACCCAGATGACACTAATTTCTTGAGTTTCCAGGGAAAATATTACTCTTTCCTCCCAGGAACCAAAAGTTAATAGGATAGAAGCACCCAAGACTAAGGTAGATTGACCAGCTAGAAAGGAAGAGTAAGCGTATCCAGTAAGACCTAATGATAGACTTTGAAGTCCAGAGACTTTCCTAATGATTTATGTAATATATATATTCATGTCGCATATCACAGATACATGCATATGCTCATGCCTTCATGTTAATAAAACTGCTTTAAAATGACAAAATATGGTTGGGTGGCATTAACATACTCAATTACTAAGAAATGTTTCATCTGTTTGAGTCAATGGAATTTTTAGCCCTTTCTCCACGCATCTGGTGTCCTCTGGCTACATGCTCAATTGCAACATGCTCTGGGGATTCTTTTGATTGCCCCAGAATGCATCAGGCACCTTTTAAAATGCCCTGAGGAACCACTGGGATGAGATTTAAGGGGAAAAAAATGTAAGTAATGCTTACACTGGAGATGTAGAAATTGCTTCTCCAATCACCCTGATGTATGTAAAATTGAATCTATTTTCAAGGCATTAGAGGAGTAACTGCTTGGTTTCTGCATCAGCGTCTGGAGGAGGCCCTGAGATTATTTTCAAATGTTGAGAAAGCATTGAAAGAGGCAAAGCACAAGAATAGATGTCACATCTGAAAAAAAAAATAACTACAAAAGAACATGCCCTAAGCAGTTATTTTATTATTGAACAGGTGGGCCCTTGCCTAATTCAAGCTCTGTGTCTCCCAGGGTACATTTATTTTCCAGAGTTTTCTATTCCAAGGGACTGCTATGTTATGCAACATCCATTCAATTAAGTCTGCTGGTTTTGTTTAGGAACCGTGACCTCTGGGACTCAGGGTGACAGAGCTTTGTCTGGGATGGGTTGTTGCTTCGGAGAGCTTTGGCAATCTTGAAAAAGGAGCGTGCGTCACATTTCAAGGACAAATGGTCTGCAGCGTGGTTTGCAGAAATGCTGGCTTTTATTTTATAATACAGTTTTGATCTTAGTGCCCTTAAGTAGATCTGATTGTTATTTTTTTTCCCTGAGATCTTTTGCTTATTTGGGTTATTTTCTGAGTTTTTCTTCTAGAGAGACTTTCTTTTTTATATTCACCTTTAAATCTTCTTATTTATGTGTTTTTCTGATAGTATCATCTTCTCCTTGTTCCCTTTCAGTTCAAACCAAAGTGTTCTAAAACAGATCCCTGCCGAATTCCTAAGTTACTGGGTTTGGTCGTCTACCCTACATGATGGCATTTAACAGACTCACTAGCCCACTGGGTCACTGTCACTGTAACTGTCATCCCTTTGCTCATTGATTTGCTCGACTGGGCGCCAGTAACATCTCCATGTGAGACTTGTTGTTACTGTTTTTGGCATATCGAATACACTACGGGTAGCTTGCCAGGCTCTGCCATGCGGGCGAAATACTCTTGGTAGCTTGCCGGGCTCTCTGAGAGGGGCAGAGGAATTGAAGCCGGGTCAGCTGTGTGCAAAGCAAAAGCCCTACCCACTGTGCTATCGCTCCAGCCCAGCCCACTGGGTATCTTTAGTTAACTCTTGTCTTTCCCTTTTAGTTTTCATGTTTCATGCTCCACCGTAAGACATATTTCATATCTGGGAGGCAGAGGCAATCCATCTATCTCCAAGGTCACCAGTAACTGGGTCAACAAGTACTTTGCTAAGTACAGAGGCCAGCAGGGTTGAGGCTTCAGAGGAAGTGAGGTACAGTAACCATTTTCTTGCACTTGGCACACTCCTTTCCTTAGACTATCAGGCTTGGACACTTCTGGGGCTTAATCACAAAAAATGAGTAAAATAAGATGCTGTTTCACAAATAATAAGCATTTTTATTTTTGTTTCCATTTATGAAAGTCCTTTTTTAAAATTTTTTTACTTTTTGGGTCACACTCGGTGATGCACAGGGGTAACTCCTGGCTCATGCACCCAGGAATTACTCATGGTGGTGCTCAGGGGACCATATGGAATGCTGGGAATCGAACCCAGGTTGGCCCTGTGCAAGGCAAATCCACTACCCACTGTGCTATCACTCCAGCTCTGAAAGTACTTTTTTAAAACACTTGGGTCCTAGATCCTTTTTTCCTATACCTTAAGATAGTACATTTATTACCACCCCCATTCTACAAATGAGAAAACTGAAGATTAGAGTAACCACATCACAGTGGCATTTACAGAGTCAACAAAAGGACCCATTTGTTCCTACCATCAGTTAGTTTATCTAAGTGCTATCTTCCTAAGATGGAAATCACTTAGGAAAATATTTAGTAATGGTGCCTACAATAGAGTAACTTGGATAGAAATAATTGTAATAAGAAAAATGAATAAAAATGTCAAGATCAGTTTATGTTAAAGTATAAGTATAGAATATATAATATAATATTTTTCTTTTTTTTAATTTTTTTATTTTATTCTTTAATTAGTGAATCACCATGATGGTACAGATACAGATTCACACATTTTAGAACTTGTTTTTCCCTCATACAATATTCACAAACATATATAATATAAATTTGAATGCTGGTAATCTTCAAGTTTTAATTTGACCCCAAGCTTTCTGGAAGCAAAAGCTCAAATATCCAGGTAAATTTTATTGCCACTCACTATATCCTTGGTCTTAGACTTTTTATATAATATTCTCCATTTGTCAGTGCAGAAACTTAGTCTTGGATAACTGAAGTAAATAACCCCAATATCTTAAACATAGAGCAGAAGTGTGTTGTCTGCCTCCTGGGTCTAACCTGGTTTCCCTTTTCTGCACTATGAATGCTGTAGCCATTTGTGGGCAGAAATGGCAGTCAAGGCTGCAGCCTGCTGGAGACCAGGGCTCAGACACTATGGTATTCACGCAATCAAATTCTCTCATGGTTCCAGGTTCCATGGCAGACATGTTCAAATTAGGACATCTGAACCCACCGTCACTGGAACCTGGTACAGCTGATATATTCATTCTCAAACCCATGCTATAGTTGAGGAAGAGGATCTTAAAATAACTTGGAAAATAATATCTAGAACCCCAACTGGAGGTTCTATTTTCAAAAGCAAGTATTTTCATATTTTTCTCTAAGCTTTAGCTTTCTCTCTACCACAAAGCTGGATGAAGAAAGGGAGTTAAGGTTAACAGTCTTGTCAACTGGGATGGATGTCTCCTCTTGGTTATTTTGCCCACTTCTAAGCATGAAACTCCTATCTTATGAGGGTAGCTGCCCAAGAGATGCCTTCAGGAAAAAAAATATGTTAGAAGTTCCAGCAGTGGTTTTTCAGAAAGTACAACATTAGACAGGAAGTCCCATTCAAGACATTCCTGAGTTTAACCAAGCCTTGGGGAAACAGAGAGAGAGAAAGAGAGAAAGAGAGTCAGGGGAAAGGGAGAGAGTGGGAAGAGAGAGAAAAGAGAGGAGACAGAGGGTACGGAGAGAGAGATGAGCAAGGAAAGGTTCCTTCCACAGAGAGCTAGATGAGGATGTGAGGGGAGTGATGGTCCAACAATAAAACTCTTTGCACAGCCAAGTAAAGGCTATAGTACAATAGCCCCAGGACCATTCCTCAGACTTTGAACCTCAGTATGAACATAAATACATTTTTGAGTGTGACACAGTATCTAAGAATGTATCTGCTGCTAACAAGGGCGATTCCTGAAGCCTGATGCTCTCCCTTATCTTTCAGCTCCCAGACCTCATAAAAGGGTCTTTCTTGTAGACAGATCAGGGGATCTCCATGCTTAATCCCCCACTGGATGGCCTGATGATTTTAATAACTGTTCAGTAACTTAAACAATTCAAATGGGGAAGACAGATCACGACTTACAAATTGCAGTAGAGATTGCGTAGAGTTATAGTAGACTCATTAAGAATGCTCCTTTCTAGAGGATGGTGAATCAACTGGAAAAAATGGTTCTCTAGGAAAATTGGAGAAAACTGTGGGCCTGGTGTTGAGCGATATTAAAGATTGCTAGATTTGCTCAGTAGCTTCTCTGGGCAGTATTCTGCTAGCGGCTGTTCACTTATAACCTCTCATTCTCAGAACGGTACAGCTGGGTAAGAATTGCTATCTTGATGTCCTAAGTGAAAAATCTCAGTTCAGTGAAGTTAAAGGCATTTCTTTGTCTCATCTTTAAAATGCCTCAACTTGACCTTCCCTCTTTTGCCTAAAATCCTTTAGCGGCTCTATAGTAGGTATCCTGATTGTTGCTCAACTCTCTGGTCCATATGGTCCTCAGTGGGCATATGTTTTAAAATGTGTATGAATTAATGAATGGGTAGAGCTAGAATGCAAAGTAAGAAATAGCTTCTGGCTGTTAGGTGGTTCCAATTCTCCTCATAGTTAACTATTTTTTTCTTTAAGCTGAAATCTGTTCTCTGTATCTCCCATCCATTTTTCCCTGTCTTTGCAGACAAGTATGTATTAGTAAGCAACCATATGCTGGCCTTTGTCTGCCCTCTGGTGTCAAAGAGCTTAATGAAATCAGTGTTTCTCTTCCTACAGTCTCTATCTGCCCCTCCTCCAGCGATTGGACTTTTGGTAAATACATGCCTTGCAGGTGGTCTTTCCCTCAAGCTAAGTAACCCCATCAAAGCCTTCTTTGGGATGCCTTTCTGTTTTCCCATCTTCTCAGAATGTCGATGGCTCCTCTGTTCCCGTTTGGTCCATGCCTGTGGAGTCTGTGCTTTCCAAATGAATATGACACAGGGCTAAGTGACTGGAAGTTCAGAGTCTGCCATTGCCCTAAATCTGCATTCCAAATCTGGAGTCATAAGATGCTCTTTATGTTGGGTCAATCACCACATAGCTACTATATCACCTGCCTAATCCAATGCTCATGATTTCTAAGCAGGACTGCCTCATTCAGAATTTGGGGGCCTTAGGAGCTGGAGTGATAGCACAGCCGGTAGGGCGTTTGCCTTGCACGCAGCCAACCCGGGTTCAATTCCCAGCATTCCATATGGTCCCCCAAGCACCGCCAGGAGTGATTCCTGAGTGCAGATCCAGGAGTAACCACTGTGCACGCCGGGTGTGACCCCAAAAAACACCAAACAAACAGAATTTGGGGGCCTAATTTAGAAAATTTATTTCTAACTTAGGCCCCAAATTTAAAATATTTATATTTTATCTAGACTGTATCTTCTTGTTATATTTTACTCTGTGATCCCACTGTACTAGATATTTTTTTAAAATTTCTGCTTGTATCAAACAGTGAGCTCAATGATCCTTTCCATTTGGGGCTTAATTTAATAACTCTTGTATTATTAATATTAATAATGCTATATATTTACAGTGAGTATAAATTATATGTCCATATAATATATATCCATATCATATAATTATAAACTACATGTCAAAATGAAAGTTTGATATGTGTTTTCTTGTCTCATTAATATGTTTCAAGGATTAAAAGTGACTATCCTTGATGAGTAGACTATAGTAGGAAATGTGCCTAAGTGTTTATAGCTTTAAGTAGTAGAGCTGAATTAAAACACCAAGTAGGCAGCCCTAACCCCTCAGTTAAGATTATCCTACTAAACTGCTTTCTGAAGGATAAGCGTTATTATTCCCATTATTGATAAGGAGACCAATGTCCACAGACAATGAGTCATTTATTCAAAGTAGTAGGGTTTTGTTTGTTTCTTTCTTTCGGTGTCAGGGACAGAACCAAGGGTCTCGCACATGCAAGACAAGTACTCCACCCCTGACTGCACCCCAACCCTAAATGCAATGGTTTTGGAAGTGTGATCGCCAGACAAAGCAGCATTAGCATCACCTGCAAGCAAATTCTTGGTTACCATTCCAGATAGAAGAAACCCCAAAATCTGGGGTTAGGGTCGAGTGATCCCTCTTTCTAATAAGCCTTCCATGTGTTGCTCATACCCATTCAAGATTGAGAATTGCCGGCTTAAACTAAAGGACTTTCAGATTCCAAAGTTCTGCTTCTTTATGCACTAAGTTATCTGTGATATAGTTGAGTAGAGATACACTGGGTGAGAACTTCTCTAACTCCCTCCTTTCACAGAGCAGATGTACCAAGAAAGCTTTGCCACTTAGAGGTGTGGATCTCAAGGCTATTAAAGTCTATAGAGAGTTGGAAGTGTCCACAAATATGGGCATCTCTTCTCAGCCATTTTTTGAAACTTTCTTTCCTTTTTTTTTTCTGAACAGCAAACAAGCTAAGAGTCAGACAGGAAGGGTGGAAATCTAAAAGGAGGATTAATCATGAGTCATAGAGCCCAACCAAGATCTCAACAAAGCATCATGAAGGATTTTTTTAAATGCATAAAATTCTGTTTGCAGGGACAATTATATTTTCTGCTTGCTCCAGGATTAAATTGAATCTAGAAGAATTGAATGTTACAGTCTTGCCACCTCCAGTTTTATTGAATATTTTAAAGGGATTATTGAATATTTTGCAACCATCCACTTGGCTGATAGATTGAAGGAAGCACTTATTATTAAGTTCCTGGCAATCCAGAGTTGAATAGAATTGTTTACTCTTTGTAAATGTAAAATGAAAATTCAAATGGCCTCAAGAAAGTAGATCATTTTATCATCACAAACGTTAAGAAGTTAAATTAAGACAAGTATCAACAGAGGAGAGAGTAAAAATGAACCGAGGATAAAGTAAAAAATTTACCATCAAATCTAAAGTAACCTTATCCACCATATTTTCCAAACTCTTCTATTTAGAGATAAATAATTATGACCTAGGAAGATTTTGAGGAGGTTAATCATTGAGTCATAGCGGAAGAGCTAGGACTAGAATTGGAGGATGTCATTCTACTACTTGTCTCATGATTTTTTTTCAGAGGAATGAATTATGGTCTATAAGGATTTGCATCTGATATTTTCTGAAGACCCCCCCAGTCCAATTTCTGCACAAATAGAGCTTTTTCCAATTGAATTATACCTTTCATCTCCTGGTTATAGGAATAGCTGAAGTGTTCCTTTAAATATTCATGGAGTGCCAGTTATATGCTAAGCCATGTAGGGATTGTAAAGATAAATAAGACATGGTCTCTGCCTTCAAGGATATTACCATCCTCCAAGAAGAGACCTATAAGTGGATTCATTTCAATAAATATGATAAGTGATGGAGAAAAGGCATGTACAGTGCCCCAGGAACACTGATCAAAGGCTCAGAAACTGATTGATTTTGCCTGATTTAAGCAATACTGCATAAGAAAATAGATTTTGATCTGACAGAGCTACAATAAGAAGATTATCCAGGTGTATGGAAAAAAAAGGATTGTAGGTGTGAAGGCTTTGTGAACTTGGAGTACAAGATGCTCTGCGTTTCGAGTACGTGGCCAGAGATACAGCTGCAACAGGAGCTGCAGCCTGTCTGGCAAGGAACTTAGATTTGTCACTGACTCAAATTTAGCCTCCAATAAGGGCAACCTACTCGGTACTTAGAGTAATCCCAGCTTTAGGTGGGTGCCCTCATAAGTTGTTGGAGCCTGGCCTCATAGTCTCTGATTGTACAGATTTCATCCTTCTGTTATAGATCAGTAGAAACTACATTTTATCAGCTAGACAACATCCTTTCATTATAAGCTCACCCAGTCATCCCTTCTTTTAAAGAGTGGAGCTACAAAACTGAAGTTGCTTTTGACAATTTTTGCTGGACCACTACATCTTGAGAAGAAAATGGAATTGCTCACTGCACCTCACAGGTGGCCCTGAATTTCAACAGGGCACTTAGAAAGTGCTTGTTAAAGTAATCAGGGATAAAGAAGTGGATATTGGAAATGTAAATATATAGTTGCTAGGTAGCAGAATAAACTGAATTTAGAGACCTTTTTTTTTTTTCCTTCAGCTCAAAGCTACAACCTTGGTAAATTGAAAACATAGATAATAATTTCACTTAATAAGATTTTTGTGTGTAATTACTGGACAATGTGCTTTATGTGCATCATTTCATGACATATTTCTAACAAATCCTTGGGGCATATTAGAGAAAATCAAAGTGCTGAGAATTTAACTAACTTGCTCAAAAACACACAGCCACCCACACCTGGGTTTGAACTTGAGTTCCTGTAATTTATCTATCATCAGCTCATCCTTGAAAAATATTTTGCTTCATTTATACTCTTCTTCTGGTTTTTACCATCCCAACTAGCCGTTTATTTTCATGCTTCTAGACTGTTCTGTCTCTTTTTTCCGGCCTTTAATCATTGAAGCATCTCAAGCATCTCAGGGCTTAATCCAGAATCCTCTCTTTCCTATTTATACTTTATGTAGATGATGATGACATTGAATGAGATAATGAACACAGGAATAGAGGAATTTTAAATCTAGATAGTTTATGTTTTATGTACCATTGCATGATTAAAGAGATGTTTTATAGGCAGTTGGATCTGCTGAGTTTGTAGCTCAGCAAAGGCATCTGAACTGAAAATGGAGATGCATGTGCTACACACACACACACACACACACACATATATATACACATATGTGTATGTATATATACATATATGTATATACACACACAAAAAGTGGTTGAAGACCTTCCATGAATAAGGAAACTGGGAATCATAGAGATGCACTACATTGCATGTTACTCAGCAAGCTAATAAAAGAGAAATAATATTGAGAAGTATAATTGAATGAAATAAAAGGAAATATTAGAGTTCCAATAACAGGCTAAATCTCTGTTTCCTATACTGCTGTCTCCATCATTCACTGAATGGTCACCTCCATATTTCTGAAGGTAATATTGTGGTATTTACTGAACCACACATTTTTTCAGTGGGTGTTCTGAACTAGGTTGGGAGAAGTGCCTACATCACTAGCCATACCATCTCTGTCTCTGCCTCTGTCTCTCTGTCTCTGTCTCTCTCTCTCTCTCTTTCTCTCTCTCTCTCTCTTATGTATGGGCTGGAGTGATAGCACAGCGGCTGACCCGGGTTCCATTCCTCTGTCCCTCTTGGAGAGCCTGGCAAGCTACCAAGAGTATCTTGACTGCACGGCAGAGACTGGCAAGCTTCCTGTGGCATATTTGATATTCCAAAAACAGCAACAACAAGTCTCACAATGGAGACGTTACTGGTGCCCGCTCGAGAAAATCGATGAACAACAGGATGACAGTGCTACAGTGCTACAGTGCTCTTATCTATAGTGAATAGAGAGGGAATGAGGAGATCCCTCACCAAAACAATAAGTGTTGGTGCCACAAACAAGAAAAAAGTTCTGGGGCTGGAAAGATAGTACAGGGGCACTTGTCTTGCTTTCATCTGACCATGTTTACCCCTAGGCATCAAATAGCCCCCCCTCCCCAAACATGACAAAGAGCAAGCTCCTGCCCCTAGCAAAAAGTTGGGAACAATCCACCACCCACCTGCTGCCAAGCCTGCCAGATATGGTCCCAACAACTGCTCCTACAAACAAAAAGAAACAGAAATTCTGTTCTCACAAGCCTGTATTGGGAAAGGGCACACAGACAACACAAATTTGGCATGATATAGGAGATATATATGTAGAAACCAAGGATAATGGTGTCGGTGAGGAGAGGTTGACCATTAGCCATGTGATTCATGTTTCTTCAGGTGATTTAGTTTTCACCTCACCTACCATGTGAATTGACTGCCTAATTATATGGAGGCTGGAAATGAAAATAAAAATTTAATTTCTCGCCATTAAAACAAGAATTGTGTTAGATGTAATAAAAATGATATATTCAGCAGAGTTATGATATAAATTAATCTTGATGTTCCTTTCTTTTATGCTCCATATCCAACTCAACACCAAGTTTTGATTATTCTTCACCTTCAATCTATCTAGAACCCACCTATACCTTCTACCTCTGTCTTTGTCTAAGTCACCATCATCCCTGAACTCAATAAAATCCACAGCCCTAAGTAATCCTTACATTTATCCATGCCGTTCTTTAGTGCATTTCCTTATAAAACTAGTGGAGAAAATCTGAGGTGAATCAAAAGATGTTGCCTCACTCCTCCATAGCTTGATAAAATTATTTAATTTTTGTATGTTACTAAACAAACAGCCAAAATCCCCACCCTGACCTTATATTCCATGCCCTTCTCCCAAGGCCTCAGGGAGCAACACTTCCTTACCCCAGCACTTTTCTATGTTAGCTCCAATCACACCACCTTCTCTCTGTACTTCACCTTTTCTATCCTCTTAAAATGAAGTTTTATCCATGTCATCGCTTCATCTATAGCATGGTAAGCAAATGATAGCCCAGAGAGCAAGTCCAGTCTATAGTCTACTTATGTAAACAAAACTTTATTGGAGCACAGCTCTGCTTACTATTTTATAACATATATGCATAAATATACATACTGCACTGTAGCACTGTTGTCCCATTGTTCACTGATTTGCTCGAGCAGGTACCAGTAATGTCTCCATTGTGAGACTTGTTGTTACTGTTTTTGGTATATCGAATACTCCACGGGTATACTTGGAATATACAAGTGGAATATACACAGCAGTATACTTGGAATATACAAGTGGAATATACACAGCAGAGCCTGGAATACTTGCCAGGCTCTGCTGTGCGAGCAGGATACTTTCAGTAGCTTGCTGGGCTCTCCAAGAGGGACAGAGGAATCGAACCTGGGTCGATCGTGTGCAAGGCAAATGCCTTACCTGCTGTGCTATCGCTCCAGTCCCAATATACATGCATTTAGACACATATACTTTTGTGCTACACCAGTAGAGTAATTGCCTCAGAATACGTCTATCCCACAAAGCCCAAAATATTTGCTCTCTGGCCCTTAACAGGAATGTTTTCCAACTTCTTATTCAGAGAACTAACTATACCCATATTTTTCCTGAAATTGACTTCTTTAGATTTTAGCTCTTGGATTTATTTTTCATCTAACACCTTTGTCCCAGACAAGATATATTCTTTCATTTACTTGCTGTCCAAAATTCTTGTTGCCTTTTATTCTCAGCCCTGGCCCCATTTTTCAAGTACTTTTGCTTAACATCTAACCCTTGACAATTGGTAAGCTCTAAGAGACATGGACCGTTTATATATTGATCACTTCTGTATCCCCATCATGTAGCACAGTGTGTGGCACAGAAGAGATACCTCCAACGCTCTTAATGGATATAACAGATAGATGAATGCTTGGTTAGGAAAGTCAGATGGAGTTCAATCATAGCAATTCTACATAATGTCTGACTAAAACAAAAGCACAAAATCATGGAATAGCTAAAACCACATACTGTTGTCGTATTTGCTTGCATCCAGAATTGAGTGTAGACTCAAAATCACTGGGTGTTTCTTTGTCACTCAGCTTATATTCAGACCTTAGCATCTCTTCTATCCTTGACTCCAAAACCCAGTTTCCCAACTCTGAAGGGAATTCATATTCCCTTCGGGAATTTACAAGGATTCGATAAATTGGAATCTTCAGCTTACAATAGTCTCAACTAGTCAACCATTGGATTGTCTGTGACTCTGATATAATCATTTATCCATTTATGAGCGGGGGATTATAGTTCATGATCTTCAGGCCACAGACTATTAATCTCAAAGTCTCTGATGGATACCATCATTCTCTGCTGGTAGAAGTAGCAAGGGAAGAGGTATAGTACAGGCTATAGAAATAAATACAGATATAAATACAGAAATAAATACAGAGGTTTTCAGTTACTTGATAGCCTCACCAGTAGTTATCAGAGACAACTGAAAACTGTCATATAGATCCCACTTGTATGATCACAGCAACCCAGATTTTCCAGAGACCTTGTCTTCAGAACTGGGATGTTTCTTTAGTTTGTTGTATTCACTTACTAGCTAA
The DNA here is from genome assembly GCF_027595985.1 of Sorex araneus. Classification (NCBI taxonomy): domain Eukaryota; kingdom Metazoa; phylum Chordata; class Mammalia; order Eulipotyphla; family Soricidae; genus Sorex; species Sorex araneus. Next base: position 125,321,636 of record NC_073306.1, on the reverse strand, counting down.
TAGTGAAGGGGGTTGGTTTGGATAATACTGTCTCACTAGGAGAAAAGCCGCCTAAGTGATTTGATAAAATATCTTCAGGAAATGAAATTGGTTTCTTTGTTTGCTTCAACAATGAGAGGAAAATATTATGGAGAAGTTGAATTTCAAAGGATTAGTTGTCAGATTTAGTATAGCCAGAAAAAAAAAGGGTACTTTTGTTCCTCTCTCTTGCTTTGTTCTAACACATGGTGTCAACGCTGCTTACCACGAAACAACTGTTGCATTTTGTTCATAAATCTGTGGGCCAGTAGTTTGACTGGAAAAAAAAGCAGGAAATTAATTTTTCTGCTTGAAAATACAGAGACTGGGGGCTGGGAATGGCTAAAAAATGTAACTTGCATGTGTGAGGCCTGAATTCCATCCCTGGCATATCACGGATCCCTGTGCACCACCAGTTGTATCCCTGGACGCCCCTAAGTACTGCTGGACCTGAGCACCACTACATCACCCAATGAGCCAGTTGGCCACGTTATTCATAGGAATGACCTATGAGCCCCCAGGACATTGCTTGGGAGGCTCTTCCCACCACTGCCAGCTGTAATCATATGAATAGTTAAAAAATAATTAGGGTCTTTACTGCTTCATGAGCGGAGGGGAGAAGGCAGATGGAATAGAGAAGGGATCACTAAGAAAATGATGGCTAGAGGAACCAGTTGGGATGGGAGATGCATGTTGAGAGTAGATAATGAACCAAACATGATGTCCTCTCAGTGTCTGTGTTGTAAGCTATAATGCCGAAAAGTAGAGAGAGAGTATGGGGAATATTGTCTGCCTTAGAGGCAGGGGAAGGGTGGGAAAGGGGGGTATATCCGGGATATTGGTGGTGGGGAGTGTGCACTTGTGGAGGGATGGGTGTTTGATCATTGTGAGATTGTAACCCAAACATGAAAGCTTGTAACTATCTCACAGTGATTCAATAAAATTTTAAAAATTAAAAATATGTAGGGTCTTTAAGGGACTGGAGTGATAGCACAGTGGTAGGGCATTTGCCTTGCACAAGGCCAACCAGGATTCGATCCCTCCACCCCTCTCCAAGAGCCCGGCAAGCCATCTAGAGTATGTCACCCGCACGGCAGAGCCTGGCAAGCTACCCATGGCATATTCGATATGCCAAAAACAATAACAACAAGTCTCATGATGGGAACATTACTAGTGCCCACTTGAGCGAATCGATGAGCAATGGGATGACAGTGAGGAGTGAGCAGTGAGGGTCTTTAAGGGCCACATGTCTAGGGCTTTGGCTCTTCTCAGGTGGCTTCTTTTGGGTTTGAATGCCTCAGTGACTTTTATGTGCACATATGGTCCTTTGTGGATGGAATTCCTAAACATTGGGTCAGCTAGAATTGCCCTCTCCAGCTTCAGAGGCTTCCTATTGTGGCAGGCTTATGATAATTGGATTCCTTGCATGATGAACGTCTTTCCTAGGGTGTGTATATTCCAAGAAAACCAGGAAGAATTCCAGTTCTCTTTAAAACTAGTTTCATAACTTTCCATTGTAATTTCTGCTGCATGCCATTATTAGAGACAACCATAGATCAGTCCGTCTTCACCTCAATATGTAGAGGACTTTTACCTACAGGGAAAAAAAGAAATCTTGAACACAAACTACCACATTATTCTAAAGGAAGAAAATGCATATAAAAGCTCACAAGGGTATATGAAAACCTGCTTGGATAATGCAGTCAAGAATAGATAGGAATATTTTCCAAACCTCCAATTTCTACTTTGCTTAGAGTGATAACTCTTTCATCACTAGTACATGTTTCGGCAGGGTCTGTGAAGGTTGTCAGAATCTGTGAAAAGTTTTTGATCTCCTTGTGAGTGTAAATGTATTCCAAAGATTTTATTTTGAAGTCCAAAAGACATCAACAAAGTTTACTTCTATGAAAACTTGTGTGAGAAATATGAGGAGTTGATGGAAGTTGACTGTGCCTCTATTCAAGATTCTGAACCTCCTTGAAATCAGGCTGGTTCCACCCTTTTCACAGAAGCCCTTCCCTTGAATTTGTCTTTATGGGTAGTTTTACATTCCTGGGTTGTTTAGAATACTAGTTCCATGAGATTGTGGTGGGAATTGAACTTGTAAAGGTAAGTAAGGGCTGTGTCTCAAAGGAACTTGAAAACTAGAAAGTTTTGAATTTAGTATGTTTTCTGCATGGAGATAGCACAAATTTTGAGCAGTAAAGGAGAAAGGTTGAGTCCAGTTTTAGAAAGATCATCCTAGTAGCAGTGAGGATAATACATTAGAGTGGGAGTTAATAAAACTAATTTTAAAAGCTTTGTTTCTGCATATATCAGATTTAAGGAAAATAACAGCCTGAAGTGCTAAAGCAAATGGAAATGTTGTTTTATACAAACATCCATACCCACACATACATACATACTTGTAAAAAACTATGCGTGCCGAAGGGTGTGTGCACTCGCAGAGCTGCCCGGGTCATGGGCAGACAGAGGAGGAAAACGAAGGCCAAGCCGGTTGATCGATCAGTTGTCGTTTATTTCTATCTCTCTCTCTCTCTCTGCTTCTCTCCTGGCTCTGGATCTCTCTCCGGATCTCGCCCCCCAACCCACTCTTACAGCCTAGTTAAATCCCCCCAGCATGAGGGAGTTGGGGCTTACATATAGGTGTGGTCACAATCAATAGGGATAAGGTTCTTCCCCTCAGGGGATGCTGCTTCCAGGACAGATTCTCCTTCAGCAGGACCATCCACCCAACGGTGGAGTCCCATGAGTGTGTTTTTCCACTCGTCCAGCAAACATATAAGCATTCATAATATTAATCATTTTGTATGGACACAATAAGAAATGCATTAAGCTTATAGAATTGCTCTACTGGGGCCATCTCGATCTCAGACTACAGTGCTCAGGCCAGATTAGTCTTTCCTATCCCTAGCAGGGTCCTAGCCTCATCGTTATTTTTGTATCATGACAGCATTTGTCCATGATCAAGTTCTTAACTTATAGTTAAGAATTAGGCATCTTGATGCCAGGGTAGCACATAACTCACTGCTTGCCCTGGATCATTCCCGTCCCTCATCGGGACCCTGCTTTTGGGGTGCTAGGAACTGAGGGCAACTAAGGCTTAAGTGGAGAAAGCAGGTGCCCAGGAATGAATAATATTTGAAGCCAATTAAATCCCAAGTTACAAAAGCATAATATTGTCTTCTTGTGTCTATACAAAAAGGACATTGCTTTAAAGTAAATTATTCAAAAGACATAAGGAGAGGAGAAAGGCAATATTGACTTATAAGTTCAGTGTCCAAGAAAGATCTGACCTTACAAATTAACAGTTTCATATTACGGGGAAAAGCTGATTAACTGTTTGGGGAAGAGAGAATAGAGAAGTGGTTACAGCTAAACAAAGGAATGGGAGTGACTCGGGAGCACCTTGATGGGTATGACCGGGATAAACCTGACCTCCTTAAGGCAAGGGGGGAAAGACACAGCAATGTCATCCTACACATACTGTTTACACAATTTAAATTACTATACCCTAATTGGTATGATCAACTCTTCCATTATTTTATAGAGTGTTTGGTAATCCTTGAAGTTTTTATTTAGAATCCATGATTTATAATACTGTTAACAATCAAGTCTCAGGCATACAATGTTCCATCTCTACACCCACCACCAGTAGTTTCATTATCCTTCTACCAAGGTCCCCCTCTCATCTTTCCATCATACGTTAGTATAATCAACTCTTTGTAAAGAAGCAGGGGTAGATAAGACATCCTTCACCTTCATTCTTACTACTGTGTTTTTCCCAAAATCCAGATAGATATTCTGATTATATCTCATTGGTTGTTCCATATTTTCTTGATCAGTCAACATTTTGATGGTTTAATGTCCAGAAATATTTGGAGATGTTTGATTTTTTTTAATGAGTGTCCTTATTCAGTTAATGCCTCATTGGGCCAATTCAGTTTTCCAAGGTGAAAATCACTTTCATCTTCAGGGTCTTTGATCGAGTTAGATGAAATTCCCTCTGATCTACTGATATGACAGAAGCTCAGAAAGTGAGAGTCATCCAAAACTCACAGTCACTTCTGCTGCTGTTACAGTGAAGACCCAGGTGGTCTTTTGCTCAGGATTCAGCCAGATGTGCTTGAGCAAATGTAAGCTCTTGCAAATCTGGTCCTAGTCCCCTTTATTATTTACCCTTATTCTATCCCATCACTTAAAATTGATCCATCAGCAGAGGTTTATCTAACAATTTGATGTAATTATTATGCTTTACTTATAAAATAGCTACTTTCCTAGCTTGTTCTGCAGTTCAGAAATGCAAATCTCACCATGCCATCACCCAACTAAAAGCCAGTCACTGACTCCCCTTTGCCCTCAGGATGAAGTTAAAATGCATCTTAAGCCAACAAAGCTCAAAATGATCTGGTTTCTATCTGCATCTTTGGTATTATCTCTAGCCACTCTGAATTGCTCAAAATAGTTCAGTCATATTGACTTTCTTTCTATTCTTTGAAAAAACTAAGTATTGTCCGATATCCAGTGCTTCTACAACACTGTCCCCTCTTCCCAGCATATTCTTCCTCTATGACTTGTGCTTTAACCCACTATTTATCCTTCAAGTCTACCACTTTTTGGAAACTTTCCAAATTCACAGTTCAAACAGGGGCCATTTTTTTTTCTAACATTCCTATGTTTTAGTCCCACTTAACCATGTTATCATAAGTAACATGTATGAAAGCGTTTATTCTTTAAGTTTTTTAAATTACAAATTAATGACTACCATTGTCTCTAAACTGCTCCAGAGTACAGAGACCCCCTCTGTTTTGTCTGCCATTATCTACCTGCAGACTAGTATGATGCTTGGTTGATGTTTGATAGGCATTTGGTAAATGAGTCATCATGTTAATTTTATGTTTGAAATGAGTCACAGTGACTCAATTTTAAAAATTCTGTACTCAGCCACTGTTCTAATGTATTGTTGAAAATGCATGAACCTTTAGATATAGAGGAAACTTGAGCTACTTTTAAGTTTGGATCCCATGGTGAAATGGGGACCTGGGAGAATATTTTTAGACTGATCTGGGAAAGATATGGGTATGCTTTGCACTCCAGCTACTAGGAAGTCCTAATGCTTGTGGGGGTTTTTTCTTAATCATTAATTATAAGGTTCTTGTAACTTCCTTGGACCCTATCACCTAATACAGGCTTTCTAAAACAGAGGCACCCCCTTCACACTACTTGGTAGTCTCTGTGTCCCCTCCCCTTGTGACCTCTCCTCTGGAGAATTCTGTGCTTCTTTTGTTTTTTTATTATTAGTGAATCACCATGGGGTACCATTACAGACTTACAAACTTTCATGCTTGCATTTCAGTCATACAATGATCAAGTACCCATCCCTCCACCAGTGCCCATTTTCCACCACCAATGGTCCCAGCATCCCTCCCACCACTCCCTCCCCATCCCCCCACCCCCCCTCTGTGGCAGGGCATTCCCTTTTGCTCTCTCTCTTTTTGGGTGTTGTGGTTTGCAGTAGAGGTATTAAGTGGCCATCATGTTCGGTTTATAGTCTACTTTCAGCCCGCCTCCCCCAGCCCGAGTGGGCCCTCCTAGCACCCTTTACTTGGTAGTCCCTTCTCTCTCTGAATTGCCTTTTCCTCCATGTGCTACTTATTTTTTATCCATTATCCAGACCCCACCTTAGTCACTGCTTACCCTTCTCAAACTTGATTTCCTTGTGACTTTTTCCCCATGTTTAAGAAATTCTAAAAATAACTGTGCTCTTATATATGCCTTACTAAACCTAAGGGTAAAAGAAAATAACAATTCCCCAGGTAAATAATAATTTACGATTACTAAAACTAAGGGTAAAAGAAAATAATAATTTCCAACTCTAAACTTTGTATCAGGACTCTGCATGATGTTGTACATATACTGTGTCTTTTAATCCTTGCAGTCCTTAACGTGGAAATTATAGTCGATACTAGGCACCAATTACAGATTGAAATTCAGATATTAATTAACTTGTTCAAGCTCACAGAAAATAGTAGATCTAGAATCAAACCTAATCTTTCTCCTGCATATGAGTGTATTGTTCAGTGTGTACTCTCTACCAAATAATGTGATATAGGTTAATAAGTGATGACACGTTTTATGCCACTAAAGTTGTTACATACTTGGATAGTGAATATATTCCACTATCCCAGAATATATCTGTGTCTTACTCCATTGTTTCTACAAATTTATTACATTCTCCAATAGTACATTTAGCATATCAAGATTCATAATTCTGCTGCTATTAATTCATTCAATGTTTATGAGCACCTATTTTATGCTAGACATTTTATTATAGATTTTCATGCCAAATCAGTAAATAAATCAGTAAAAATTCCAGTCTTCGGAGACCTAACATGGTGGTGGTGGTAAAGAGTAGGAAAATATATGAAATAAATAACAGAAAATTCAGCAATGGAAACAAATTATCAAATGCTTCCTTTTCAGCAGGTCCGACTTTAGGGGGTAGAAAATCCAAACAATAATAGTGAGTTTTTTGTTGAAATATTGAATGTAATCAAAGTAAAGTGAAAGTAAAGTGAAATTTATCAGTTACACAGGTGGGGTGGGGGGGTAAGGCGGTCGGGGGGAGGGGAGAGGTATACTGTGACTCTTGGTGGTGGAATATGTGCACTGGTGAAGGGATGGGTGTTTGAGCATTGTATGACTGAGACTTAAACCTGAAAGCTTTGTAACTTTCCACATGGTGATTCAATAAAAGAATAATTTAATTTAAAAAACAGAAAATAAAAGATAAATTAATTGGTAATACACAAACTAAAAAGTGCTATGAAATAAAATGAAACAGAATAATCAGGATTGGGAGTGGTAAGTGGAGAAGAGTTATAATATTATAGAAGATAAAATTTGACTAAAGACTTGTGAAGGATGTGTGAGCCATATCAGGAGTGTTCTTGCTAGATGTTCCCAAGACAAAAATATTACTAACATGCTTAAGAGAAAATAAGGAAGTCGGGACCTTGTCCAGAGAACCAAGCTTTGATGATGATAAATCTGTACCAATCTTTAACCAAGGTAGGGTCGAATCCTATCTCCAGTTTCCTGGCACTGAATTTTGTTGCTGTGGCTTTAGTCTAGCTATGTTGAGTTATTCCAATCTTTATTTAGACCATAACCTATTCTATGGCCTTGGAGGTTTCCCATCTCCCCTTATCTCCTATATTCTACTATTTCTATCCTATTCAGACTTACTTACTTGCTCTCTACTTGGCATAGAGCCCAGTGTAATGTTAGTTGGCACTGGTATTTCTGTCATTGTTTTCTAAAAGCATACCCACTTTTTCAACTGACCCGAAAGATGGTAATGCTTAGTTACCATTCCAAGTCATTTATTTAGCATGGAAATTTATTAGGCCATTGTTTAGCAAAATCATCAGATTGCACTTTTTACTTAGCAGAATCACTTAATTAGTGTTTTATTACTGGAATCTGCTGTCAATTATGTGACTAATTCATTTACTTAGGGAATGAATTTTTTTATCTGGGTAAAGTAATTCAAAGTGTATCGTTAACTCTTTAATGATTAAGATTGTTGTCAATCACAATTTATATGTAAGGAAAATTGAACCATTTTTCCCCTTAATGAATTGAATGTTAAAAAACATCTTTGGAAAAATATGAAGAAGTTGGCTTTACACCCATTATGAATTTAAGAATTACCTATTAACTAAATGACGCAGGGTACTGGGAAAAGCTGAGTTAAATTAGAGGAGATATTTGACTGGTGACTGTCACGTCCACCTGCCCACATACCAAATTCTACAGGATGGATATGTCATTCCCAACGTCCTCCCTTTAATCGGCAACTATCACCCAATCTGCCTGTTGTCCGTCATCTACAAGTCGTTTACTCAAATCATCCTGAATATAATAGGCAGAACACTAGATGAAGGACAACCATCTGAGCAAGCTGGGTTCCGAAAAGTATTCAGCCTGATCAACCATATCCACAGAGTGACCAAGCTCATTGAAGTTTTTCGAGAGTTCAAGATGCTGCTCTGTCTAACATTCATCGATTTAAAGAAAGCCTTTGATTCTGTTGAGACTGAAGCAGTCATTGAAATCCAACAGGGCATTCAAACTCAGTACATCAAGATCCTCCTCGAGCTGTATTACAGATTCACCACCAGGATCTCACCATTCTACAAGGAAGTGATCATTGATGTAAAGAGAGGGGTTTGGCAGGGTGATACCATTTCACTGAAAATCTTCAGTGCCACCCTCAAGAACATCATGCAATGACTGGAATGGGAAGGAATGGGAGTGAAGATGGTCAGCAACTACACCACCTCTACTTCGCTGATGACATTGTTCTCATAACACCAACATTAGACAAGCAGCAAAATGCTGTCCAACTTCAACCGCAAATGTGGAAAGATCGGACTGCAGCTGAATCTCACCAAGACAATGCTCATAAAAAACGAACTAGTCCCTGATGTTCCATTTGCTCTCAATGGAACGAACATCTCTGAATGCAGCAGCTATGTGTACCTGGGTCGAGAACTCAACAGGAGGGACGACTTGGCGCCAGAACTGCTCAGGAGGAAGAGAGCAGCATGGAACACCTTCAAGAGTGTTGAAGAAGTGGTTAAGAGGATGAAGAACCTCCAGCTCCGGGCACATTTTTTCGACTCTACCATTCTTCCTGCACTAACATACGCCTCAGAGACCTGGGCCCTACAAAAACAGAACGCTATTTGGGTATACCAAAGAGGAATTGAAAGAGCTATGCGTGGAGTATCATGTTTCACTCAAGTGAGAGAAGGAATCCAGAGTTCCGACCTCCGTTGACGGTCAAGAATCAGGGACCACCAAACATGAAAGCTTGTAACTATCTCACAGTGATTCAATAAAATTTAAAAAATTATAAAATTAAAAAAAAGAATCAGGGACCATATTGGTGGTGGGGAATGTGCACTGGTGGAGGGATGGGTGTTTGATTATTGTGAGATTGTAATCCAAACATGAAAGCTTGTAACTATCTCATGGTGATTCAATAAAATAAAATAAAATAAAAGAATCAGGGACCTTGTCTCATTTGCCAAGGCGTTAAAAATTAGATGGGCCAGACACGTAATGTGATTCAGAGACGACTGCTGGACTAGAGCTGTTACCGACTGGATTCCACGGAACGAGGGACGTCAAAAAACCGCGTGGCCGCCCACCAACGAGATGGTCAGACTTCTTTGTCAAAACCCTGAATAAACAGTTTGAGGCTCTTCCTGTTCCTGGAGCAAGCAGATATCATTGGGCTACACTAACACGTGACAGAGATGAATGGAGATGTTACTGGTGCCCGCTGGAGCAAATGGAAGATCAACGGGATGACAAGTGATACAAGTAATTTGACTGGTTCCCTTGAGATATATTATTATAATATACTCTTATACACATGTATACTGTCATAATGTTTACTAGATACTCTTTCATTGACATTCTTTCTTTGGGTTTTTATAAAAGCACTTGGTAGTAACATTGGGATTTGTGGTGGACAGATAATGATTACCCCAAATAATCTCTGCCTTCTTTGGATAATACCTTTCCTCAAATGTAGGGTGGATCTAGAAATGGCCTTCTAAGGAATGGAATATGACAAAATATTTGGATGCTACTTAATTGCTTTTGTCTTTATGAATAAGAAATAGAGATTTATTAAAGACAGTGCGAGTAACTTGTTTGGTATGATAGCCTTTATGGGGCTTATTTCTTCACATTATTCTAAAGGCTGAACAAATCATCACTTATTTATAGTAGACAGGGAGAACTACTATTATTTTTTTTAAATGAGATCTTTTCTGACAGATACATAACATACATTTTGGGTCTTTGAAAGTCGTTAATAATAATACAATTCCAAAATTATCAAGTTTAAACCCACAGAAGATCTTATAATTGTACAGGATGATTTAGGGGCAAAACCCAGGAAAAACCTCAGATCTTGTAACTCTAAAACTTCATTTCCCTTTTACTTATGTTCTGTTGTCTTTGTAGTTTAGTTATACAAGCTGAGTATAAGCATCCAGGGCATCATTTTAAATGGAGTAAGGAAGGTTCTATCCCTCCAGTACAATGGCAAACTCATTCCAAACAGCTGTTGCACATTTAAATTTTCTCTCCCAGACAAGTTTAGTCATTTCATTTTCTCTAGCTTACACATCATTGAAAGACAAAGTTGCCTGTCAGGCTAAAGATTGTAAAACCTGTCGAGATTGAGTTTTTCTAGTTAGCTAAGTATTACTTGAAACTGTTTTTGCATATCTTTGTCTTATTACAATTTTGATGAATGAGAGAGAGGGAAAATAAGACAAGCCCCTGTTTTTTTTATGTAAGACATCATTTAAAGTTATTTTTCCTTTCACCACAAATCTTCCTATGATGGTCTGGGTTTCTAAGCACAGTGATACCTACACAACAGAAAATCTATGGTTTTGTTTATGTGCAAGCACAGCTCTGGTATCACGTTTGACTCCAGATCACATCCAGTGAAGCTGGGGTCACAGTAAAGTTGAAAACCTTCAAGTTGCAAGGAAAACATCACATTGACTCTGTGTGTAATTAAAATCTCCTGAGTTTCATGTAGGGGAGAAAAGCATTTTGAATAAATGTGACCTCTTGCTGTCTATGTCGAACAAAGCTGACGGAGCTGCAGTTGCAGCTACTTGCACCATAGAAATGAGAAGGCAGGAGAAAGGAGCTCAGAAGCTAGAAGGTGTGTTGTCTATTAGCAAACTGAAGGATGAATTCCAGACAGGTAGGCACACTTTTACTGAGCAGCTCCTAGATTTCAAGTATGCTGTGGTAAGCAGCATGGTTATTGCTCCTGTCTTCAGGGGGCTTCTACTTGGCCAAGTAGGACATATACATCAAAAGTTTTACTATGTTAGTCAAGCTCTATTGGATTCCATGAATATGAGACAAATATATGTAGGAAGATGCATTTTAATTCATAAAGATGATATTGAAGATAATATACAGATCATAATAATTCAGCCTTAATATTCTATTTTTTTGGTTTAGATAAGATTTATATACAAAGGAATGCCCCCAAGATTACCTTACCTTTATATTCTATGACGTTGTCAATTGCATATACTTCTATAACTCAAATATTTATACATAATATGTACTTTAATAATATGCAAACTATCAGTAAGATCCCTCATGCCTAGTCTTAGTCAGTTCATTCTCCCATTTCCCAGTAGGGCACCACAGTGCTAATTTATGTTTTTATTTTATGTAATAGATCAGTTTGTCTGCTTTAGAATTAGGAAACGACTTTTGAGATGATTTCTAAAGGAACCCCAGGAATATTAGCTGTTCCGGGATGAGAGGACATGATGTGCATATTCTTAAGAATGGTATGTGTTTGCACCTTAGTAAGCAAAGAGGAGAGGCACGAGATGAGAAAGTGAGAGTAGTGGGACATGGGCTATCATTACCTTAAAACCAGAGAAATATCTAGAATATCAGTGAAATGCGTGCACAACCCATAAATTATTTGGTAAAAATGTTCGTGCCAGGGCCAGAGCAATAGTATAGAAGGTAGACTGCTTGCCTTGCATGCAGCTGACCTGGGTTTGATTCCTGGCACCACATATGGTCCCCCACGCCTGCCAGGAGTGATCCCTGAAAGAGCCAGCAGTAATCTCTGAGCATTGCCAGATATGGCCCCAAAACAAACACTGTCATCCCATTGCTCATTGATTTGTTCGAGCGGGCACCAGTAACATCTCTCATTGAGAGACTTATTGTTACTGTTTTTGGCATATCCAATACGCACGGGTAGCTTGCCAGGCTCTGCTTTGCGGGCTCCATACTCTCAGTAGCTTGCCGGGCTCTCTGAGAGGAGCGGAGGAATTGAACACGGGCCAGCCGCGTGAAAGGCGAACACCCAACCGCTATGTTCACTCCAGCCCCAAAACAAAAAAAAAATATTCATGCCTTTTTGTGAAGAACAAAATAATATAAGAATTGATTCAGAAAGAGGTGAGGTGTCTATTTCAACTAATTTGGATAAAGAGAGGTAGCCGATGGAAGGGTCCTGATTATAGAAAAAGGGTTCGTCTCTTCTCTCCTGCTATGTGGACCTCTCTCATGGGCAACTTCCAGAGATACCAGGCTTTGTGAAAACTGTGGTTCAGGGAGGTTAAGTGACTTGCCAAGTCACACATCTCATATATGGGTCTAGTTATGTTCACAGTCTGTGCACGTTGGGGGCCAGAGAGACAATATATTGGGCAGGGTGCCTGCCTCGCTGGCAGCTGACCTGGGTTTGACCCCCAGTACCACAAGTTGTCCCCCAAGTACCACCAGGAGTGATCTCAAAGCATAGAGTCAGGAATGATCCCTGAGCACAGCTGGTGGGTAATAAGCCAAACAAACAAAAAGCCTGTGGGGTTTTTTGTTGCTGTTTGACCACTTCCCTGCCTTCAGTAAAAGAGAATGTGAATTTTTCTCATTGAAAAAATTCCTTCCTCATTGTATCAGATTCCTCAATCACTCCACAATTTGGAAAGGAGGACAACCGCCCCCAGTCACTAGCACCCCCAGCCAATTCAGATATACTCTCAGGACACAGTTGTAATCAGTAGCACAGATTTTCCTTTAAGTGATGATTTTAGGGTGGGAGTGGATGAGCCAACATGATTCTACCAATACCTGCGTGTTGTTTGGTTTTTTTTGATGCCACCTGAAGGTTCCAGTGCTTGGAGACTCAGTCAACCCCTTTATAAACATGCTGCCCTTCTTCATACAATGTTTCCCCCTTCCCACTCTGCTTTCAAAATTTGTTCCATCGTCATTCTCTTTCATACTTTTCAGAATATCAAAAAGTATTCACTTTTATTTCTGCTTACAGCAAAATAGTAAGACATGCTCTTCTAAGTCCTTTAATACTTTATATCAATAGGCACATTCATATATATAACTTCTTTCAAAGAATATTAAATAATCCCACAATGATATTCATCTATCCAATATTGTAGTAAGTTTGTGGGTTTTTCTTTAATATATTTTACTATTGTCCAACAAGTAACCAGTTTCCCAGGAATCCATTTCTGGCTAGTCACTATTTGTACCATATATTAACATATATTATCAAACATATATTAATATATATTGTAAAAATAAACTTTTTTTTCATGTTCATGTTTTTTTAATTTATTTTTAAATTAATGAGTCACAGTGAGGGTACAGTTACAGATTCACACATTTTCGTGCTTGTTTTTCCCTCCTGCAATGTTTGAGAGCCCATCTTTCCACCAGTGTCCATTCTCCACCACCAATGAACTTAGTATCCCTCCCACCCCACCCCCAATCTCATCCCTCCCACCCCATCTCGCCTCTGTGGTGGGGCATTCCAATTTGATCTCTCTCTTTCCTTTGAGGTGTTGTGGTTTGCAATAGGGGTATTGAGTGGTCATCCTGTTCAAACTGGTATCTATTTCATTCTCTCCTTAAGGGGTATTATGCTATTCATTATATAGTCTATAACTTTCTAACTTAAATACCTCAAAAGTGCAAATGACTATTGCAAACCACAACAACCAAACGGAGAGAGAGAACAAAAGGGAATGCCCTGCCACAGAGGTGGGGAGGGGTGGGGGGGATGGGGTGGAAGGGTGGAAGGGTGGGAGGGTGGAAAGGTGGGAAGGGTAGGAGGAAACATTGGTGGAGTAGAATAGGCACTGGTGGAGGGATGGAAACAAAATGCAAACATGAAAGTTCATAAGTTTGTAACTGTACCTCAAGGTGATTCACTAATAAAAAATTTATTTAAAGTGCAAATGAATGGCAAATACGCAATGTAAATATAAGACTAACATGTTTCAAAAAAGAGCTAACGTTTTCTAGAGAGTTAACACAGAAAAGTCAGAACTGTATCCTCCTCTCTTGGTGACTGACTCAATCTCACAGTCCCATGATGCTGCTCATACCCTTCCATTCTGTTCTCTTTCTTCCTCATTTGATCACCCAACGTTCTTCTGGCTCAGCTGCTCTTGGCACACCCATGGCTTTGCTTTGGTCTCAGTAGAATGGAATTGACAGAACCTATGCTGGGAACTTTGGGGAACTCTGGCAATCAGCAGGCTTACTGTCTAGATTTCCCACTGACTTTCATGAAAGTGTGACAAAATAATAAAAAACAAAAAATACAGTTTTCAGTTTGTTTGTTTTTTCATTAGTAATAAAGACCTTTCTTCAAAAACAATCATACCCAGAAGTTTATTTTAGTTTTAAAAAAATTTAGCAGTTTTTGCCTTAGAGACAGGGGGAGGGTGGGAAAGGGGAGGGTATACTCAGGATATTGGTGGTGGGGAATGTTCATGGGTGGAGGGATGGTTGTTTGATTATTGTGATCCAAACATGAAAGCTTGTAACTATCTCACGGTGATTCAATAAAATTTAAAAAAATTTTTTTTAAAATTAGCAGTTTTTAACTCTGGTTGGAATGATGATCATGGACAACCCATAGCTTTTCCAATTCCCCCTCCCCCACCAGGCCCTCTCAGCACACACACACAGTGTAAGCATCAAATCACCCTTTCATGGATCTTGTTCACTGTTCCAGAATCAGAGAGCACACTAGGAATAGAGGTCCCCTTTCTTAATTCTATCAATTCTCAGGACACTAAGCATATAGATCCTTGCCTTGTTTCTTTCTCTTTACATGACATAGATAAAGATTTCTACTTTATGTAACACCTAAAATGAAAATTATAACCCCCAACCATCATTCAGTTAACCAAGATTGGTGGCTTTTAGCCAGATCATCAACAGATGACTATCACATGAGTGATACCCTCTAAAACTGAATAGTGTGCTCATACTGTACAGTTCCTGTGGGGGACCCTGTTGGTTGGTATCATGGAAATGTGGCTGCCCAGTTTGGGGGAATAATTTGAGGGTTTCACTGAGAGATGCTTCTCATATTCCAAGAGTCATCCAGGGCTTACCCAGGAGATGGGTAGACACTCAAAGACTAGATAAATGTTTCTACATCATGACTTTTGTACAATCACAGGAATCTACACATGTTTCTGTTATAGGAAACTAAACATACATACACATGCACACAAGTGCATAAAACTGAAAATCTGAATAAGACTGGTGGAATGTATCAATTTAATTAATTTTTAGTTAATTTTTAGTTAATTTTAGTTAATTTCCTGGTTGTGATGTTTTCTGGAAGTTATGCAAGTTGTTCATACTGAGGAAAATGGGGCAAAGGCTGTATGGGTTTTCTCTATGTGACAACTGAAAATGAATCTGAAATCATTTTAAGTTTGCTTTTTTCCCCAAAATCTAGTACTCTGGTGATAGGCTAATAAAGACCCTGGCCTTGGTCACATCCATTGGAGGTTCGGGGGTTTTGTATGGTCTTTCCAGAATTTTGCTCACTTACCCATCCAAAAATGTGGTAAAGTCTTCTACCAGTTTGTAATACTTGTGTCTTTTTATTTGTGTCTTTTTTCTTACTCAGTTTTGGCAGAGGTTTGTCTAATTTACTGGTGTTTTTAAAGGAAGCCAGATTTCACTTTCTTCAGTTTCCCTGTTGTAGCTTTACCTTATATTGTTTTCCATTAACATCTGTTCTTATATTTATTTACTTACTTTCTGTTCTCAATGACCACATTTTTCATCTTTAGAAGTAAACTTTATATTTTTCAAATCTGCCCATCTTTCCCCATGATGTGTGTTGCATTATTGCTGTGCTTTGTACCTTCTCTTTTCTCTGTAATCAATCTAAATGTGTTTATTTTATAGTCTCTTTGATTGTTTTATTCTTTCCCATCCTCGGGAGGTATGTTTCTCTGTGTATCCTGTCTGCTGACTCTCCCTCATGGGGATAAGCTTCTTCACATTGCTCATCATTCTATTTTATTTTTCCACTATGAGTTCAGTTTTAGTGGAGGCTGTTTTGTTCTGTGGGAATTAAGGTGTCTTGGATTATGAAAATACCACTGTTAGGTAGTTTCTCATTTGTTTGTCAGGAATGTAGGATTTTCAGTGGCATTATGCAGGTTTATATATTCATTTCTGGTTTGGAGTTGTTCTATCTTACAGGTAGCATAAATCTGGACGCCCACCCCCACATCAGATGGAAGAACAGGTTCTCTCTTTTCTTTTGTTTTAAACTTACATTTGGAAGTTATACACTTTGGCAGAGGTGCCGGGGTGAGTGAGGGGGTAGTGTGTGTTTGGCAGTGATGTGCTTAGGGCTAACTCCTGGCTCTTTGCTCAGAAATGACCCTGGTGGTGGGGTGGGGGAGTGGTGGAGGGAGTCACATATGGGTGCCAGGAATTCAAATCAGCGTTGATGAGGCATGCAAGACAAGTGCCTTATCTTGTATCAAGTGCAACTATTTGTATCAAGACTTATCTTATCAAGTACTACTAGTTCTTTGGCCACTATCATGTGGATTAAAAAAAAGTTTTTTTGAGCATACCAATCCAGAGTTAGGCCTGTTCCATCCCTCAGGATATTACTTTTCTTTACTTGGAAGTTTTCTTGCTCTTCTCGATTGCTATTTCACTTCATTGCAAAAGTTTCCCATTGCTCTCCTACCTCCCCAAGCTTCTGGAAAGTAGTCAGAGTCCCTGTCAGTCAAAGTTCTGAATTGCATATATCCCTGAATCTCTGTTCAGCCTCACGAACGAAAACATCTGATGTGTGTACTTGTAAGGGCACAGCATGTTCTTCTTAAAACCCAGTCCACTGCTTTCAGACACTTGAATTGAGCCAACAAAAAATGGGTTGGTATCATTTCTTTTCTCTTATAGCCCACTTCCCCAGCCATGATATTTAGTTGTTTGTCCCCATCTTTTTCTACATGTCTAATATTTAAACATTTGATTAGGAGATTGGTTCTATTTTGAAGTTATATATGGAGAACTTTTCCTTTAGGAGATTGAGGTTTGTGTTCTGCCAAAGGCTGTTTCTTACATTGCATTCACTATTATTCCTTCTGTTTCATTTATTTTGTTCTCTTTCTTAACTACAATGATCTGTCTTCCATGTATCTGTTTTCTTTTCTCTGAAAATGTCTTTTGGAGCTTTCACACATAAATTAGCATGAGCAGATTATAGATACATAGGAAATAGAATTTCATTTTGTTTTGAGGCCACACCTGGTGATGCTCAGAGGTTACTCCTAGTTCTATACTCAGAAATCACTCCTGATGGTACTTGAAGGAACATATGAAATGCCAAGGATTGAATCCAGGTTGTCTGCTTGCAAGGTAAGTACCACACCTGCTGTACTATCTCTTCAGCTCCTGGAAATAGAATTTTCATTGTGCTCATTGCCTGGCATTTTTACTGCAAGACTCTCAAATTAATTTTCTACAAGTGTCTTCCTATTGCTTCTTGTCATTACCAATTCCAGAGTCCATTTAATTCAGCTATTGCATTTTGGTTTCCTTATAATCTTTCTTTCTCTCACCCAGATCATTTTTTATAGTCGCTTCTTAACTTGATCCATATTTTGAAAACCTACTGTCTTATTATGTAATCTTTCACTTCTTTTATTCATTCACGGTTTCTTGAATTCTGAAATTTATGCAATCTAACATGCTTTTCTATTTTCTGTTCTATATCTTAAGATATCAGAAAAGAAAAATAGAATTGCTTATGTAATATGTTAATGTATTAACATACTCTTTTTTTTCTTCTCTCATACACACATACACACACACACACACACACTAAAAAGTTGAGAGTTAGAGCTGAATGGGATTCCTAAGGAGGCAAGTTCTCACAAGCTCTTTAGGTCACGTTACTGTTGTCCTCAGTCTTGAATATAAAGCTGTTTTAACACATCCAAGCATCTAAGCTATACATAATGATATCCAGTGGAAGAGTGAAGTCAACTGGAGAATTCTTAGGGCAAGGAAGCCTTTTGCAAAGCCCCTAATAAACCCTGATTTCATTAAAAAATTTTGAAATATTGACAAAGAGGATAGGAGGAACTTATTGGCTTAAGGAGATCAGGATTTGCCCCAGAATCTAGAAACAGGTCCATCCTTTGATGAGTTAAGTGGAGAAAAGTGGGGGTGTCCAAGCTAATTGGTGGGTGCTGCTAGAAAGGAAGACAGTGAGAGCTGTATGTTGAGTCAACGATTAGCAGGGACTGCTTTATTTCTTTTGAAAATTGTCTTTTTTCTCAGCATGTGAGTGTTATATCACTTCATTTCAGCATGGTGAATTTTTCTAAGACCCCATGTGGTTTTGTATCTCTTACCTACCTTTAAAGAAAGGACAGTTTCTCCCAGAGTGGCGTTTGGCAAAAAGCAGAGCAGACAGATTCTCCCTGTCACCCTCTCTGTCCAACGTGTTAGGATGTTTTGTAGGGCTTTTTGCTGGAGTATTGCTCATAGTACTGTCTTTCTGTAGAGTAATACCATCCTTATATCCCATGTGATATATGTGCAAGGAGAAGTTCTTTTATGCTCTCTCCACAATCAAAGCTAGATTTATTTCTTTAATAGAAGTAATTAACATATCCAGAAGTCACTTTCTCCATGACAGTTCCCATCATGATTTATTCCTGACACTAAATCTGACTCCTGGAGTACAAAGGTCCTTGTCCATCCTCTTGTGCCTTTGACATATCAGAAATACCAAATTAAGGAACTGAGGAGGAGAACAACCAACCCCCCATCTGATTTCTAGGTTCTTTGAGTCTGAGTTGGAAAAAGAAAATTGGAAACTGTGGAGCATTTCCTCTCTATCCTTCAGACAAATGTTGCTTTCAGTAGCAAAGTATGTCAGTGTCAATTGCCAATAGCAAAATATCCATTTCATCTCTGTAGCATATGGCACAATGGGGTGACATTGAACTGACTGTTTGTTTTACAAATTCAACCCTATGCATTTGGTCAGACTTAAGAGAGAAAAAGTAATTCCCTCAGTCGTTATATTGAGTGAGCACACATTCCAATGTGGATATGAGGATATGAATCTGCTATTCTTTGATGGTCACAAATCTATCCTAGCTTACATCTGGAATTCACAAGTGGAGAACAATTTTTTTTCTTACAGCAGCTCCTAAACACAAGTGAACTACTTCATCTCACATCGCCAAAGAAATTGCAGTGTCTTCTGACTGTGGGGAGAAATTACCTAGAGTTCCATGTTGGCTTACATGGAACTAAAGTAATATTAGTCTCTACTAATATTAGAGACTCTTTTATTAAGTTTCTTTATTTTGTCTGCATAGATGACATCCCATAAAACACATGTTGGTAATCCACATAGCCACACATCCTCCACCCTACTAAACTTGCCCAATACCCTTCTTCCTGTGAGTCATGGGATAAAGCCATACTAGACTAGTTGGATTTGATTTTGTAAGAAATTTTGGCAAAGTTAAGCCTTCATCTTCATGCACATATAAAATGTGATGTGGATATAATTAATGAATATTCTTCCCACATTCCAACACGAGGTAAGTTGACAATCTTAGATATCCATGCTATTGTCAGTTTATTTGGATTAGCTTTATTGGTATTTTGATGAATCCTCATCTTCTAGCCAGCCTCCACCTTGAGAGTTTTACCAATGAATTCCATTTAACCTTTGAAACAACCTTCAGTGATGACTATGGTGCCGGTAGTGATGTTCATTAACACCATAAACATAAGCACTGCTTCTATTATCAATTTCAGATAGATCTTAAACTCGAAGGTACATGTCTGAAGTCCCATGCTTGGAAATTGTGAAATTCGTATTTGAATTCAGGTTCTAGCCAGATACTTGTTATTGGCACAGCACCCATAGTGTATGTTGTGATAACAGTAGGCAACCCAGGTCTTCCCTGCCTCAAACTGTCTCACATCACTCAGATTCCTCCCTCTCAGTCAGGAGTCTTCAAATATTTAACCATCCACTCTACATGCTCTCCTAAAAGCACATGGATGTGAGAGGAATTGGGTTCGATGAAATAGGAAATAGGTGCTGGGACCAGAAGCTACAGGAAATTGGTTGGCTGGTTAAGAAATTTTGTCTTGGCTCTGTGGAGGCTTTGCTAAGAATAATGACTTCAGCAAAGCTGTATAAGAACTGGGGAAGCAGAAAAAGCCATTAGGAACATGATGGAATAGTCCTGTCCTAGGGCCCTGAATTAGGGCATTAACAGCAGGAATGGAGTAAGATAGATGGTTTTGGAATGTGGCATGAAGGAAAGAAGAGAGAAGCCTGAAGGCCTCCCTTGGTGCTCTCACCCATCTGCAAATTCTCAGAATCCCACCAGGGCATCTTGCGCAACATCAGAACAGTGTTTGTTTGTTCCACTGCTTACCAAATACCAGACATGGTCCAAGCACTTAATGTGCATTATTGTTTTTTGAATCCTTATTTTTTTTTCTGTATGATAGATGAAGAAAGTGAGGTTCAAAACTTATGGTTCCTCAGAGACAAATACCTGAATAATTGTATTCATATGTGGAATGTAAAAAAGCAAAGCAAAGCAAACAAAAATCTTTTAAGGACAGAGAATAGATGGGTGGTTGCCAGGAAGGAAAGGGGTTTGGTTGGGGAAGTTATGGAAAAAGGCAAAGGAAGTGGATTGTATGGCGATGGGTGGCCATCATGAAGGAGTTTATACAGCTTTGAATCATAGTTCCACAAACATAAGGCATAAGTTATAAGCCATCCTTGTCTCAATAAAAGTTTATCAAAAATAATCAGTTGACAAGATCATATACCCTGGAACTAACTGGTTAGGGATAAAACCCCCGTATTTCTGATTCTTTTTTTTTTTTGGCTTTTTGGGTCACACCTGGCAATGCACAGGGGTTACTCCTGGCTCTGCACTCAGGAATTACCCCTGGTCGTGCTCAGGGGACCATATGGGATGCTGGGATTTGAACCCGGGTCGGCCGTGTGCAAGGCAAACACCCTACCCGCTGTGCTATCTCTCCAGCCCCCGTATTTCTGATTCTTAACCCAAATTCACAGAATATGAATTGTATTTCTCTCATAGGGTATAGACATGTCATATCTTAAATCATCATGTAAACAAAACTGGCATTTTTTTTTCCTTTTTGGGTCACACCCAGCAATGTACAAGGGTTACGACCTGGCTTTGCACTCGGGAATTACTCCTAGCGGTGTTCAGGGACCATATGGGATGCTGGGAATTGAACCCAAGTTGGGTATGTGCAAGGCAAATGCCCTACCCACTGTGCTATTGCTCCAGCTCCCCAAACTGGCATTCCTAATGAGATTTTTAGAATGTTTGAAAGTTGATTCAAGTAAGTGAGAAAAAGACTTATGCTACATGATCTCGCATATGTGAGATCACTTAGATGTGGAATCTGGGATGCGGTGGAGGAAGAGAGAGAGAAAGTAAAAAGAGCTCTGAGAACAGACTGATGATTGCCCGAAGTGGGAAGTGAGGGGATGGGGCATAATGAGTAAAGCGGATAAAAGGTAAAACCTTCCAAATACAAAATAAGTGAATAAATCATGAAATGTACGACATAGTGATTATAGTTAATCTATGTTGCATAATTAAATATTGGCTATTTAAAAGAAAATTTAAAAAACTCTTATCATGAGAAAAAATGGTAACTGTGCATAAGCTGACTATTACCTAGAAATATTTTTTAAATGATTACTAATAAAATAAAACCAAAGCACAAAGACAATTGATTTAAAAAAGAAATGCAAAGACGCAATTGATAGACCCACGTTCTTCTTATCCGCAGCCACTGGCCAGATGTAGATATTTTAGTTTGAATTAATTAAAATTGAATTGTGGATTCATGTCCTTATTCACACTGGGCACCTCATTCATGCTGGTAACCATGGGTGGACCAGAGGCTACCATAGCAAATACTGCTACTCTAGAGCACTCCCATCCTCTTAGAAAGTTTTGGCCAGCAGTGCTGTGCTAGAGATGCCTTATTTAGAAGTGATATCTTCACCGTCTAATACAGTGGCCACTAATCCATGAGCCCTGGGCCCTGGAACTATGGCCATTCAAAATTGAAATGCTCTATCAATATAAAATACATGTAGAATTCCAAAACCTTAATGTGAATGAAGAGAAATATGGCAATAATATTATACTTACAAAAATGTTGAAGTGATAGTTTGGAATCTTTCAGGTTACATAAGATGTATTATTGAAATGAATTCCCTCAGTTCCTTTTCCCTTTATTTTGTATTTCTCCAAGAACAAGTTATATTCATAGCTCATGTGGTATTGCCTCCAGACCTCTTTGCCCTTTGGTGTAGCTTGAGAGGTTTTGGGGGATTGTTTTATTTTGTTTGGGACCACACTGGTGATGCTCAGGGGTTACTCCCAGTTGTACAGTTAGAAATTTCTCCTGGCAATGCTCCAAGACCATATGAGATACTGGGGATCAAACCCAGGTTGACTGCATGCAAGGCAAAGACCCTACCCACTGTGCTTTCTCTCCAGCCTCAACACCAGAATATTTTCCCTTTCCCTATCTTTTTAGACCCACACTGCCCAACATGCTAATCATAAGCCACACACAAATATGTTTATTATTTTTTATTGATTGAGATTCTGTGGTTTGCATGTACTTAATTCTAATATCACGCCCTTGATCACTTCCCAATATCTAAATTTTAATGGATTAAACTTCTGTAAAGTTAAACTTGAGTTCCTCAGTCAGAGCAGACGCAGGTGTCTACCATAGTAGACACAGGTAGCCACCATATTATGCAACACCAGTGTTGACTGTGTCACCTCATGGACAGTTCTACTGAGCAGAGCTGGCTGTGCTAAGTTCTCTGTAGCTGTGGTGAAGTACAAGTGTCTTCAGCTTGGGAAATGTTTCCAGGGTGTCTAACTGTAGCTCATCATCTGGCTATCTCATCAGCACCTCGCTATACTCACATATCTCTTCTCTCCTGCAAGAGTTGTGGTGCCTTTATCTCCCTGAACACATTTTCTTCCACCCCCTGTGTGTACATGGTATCTAACACTGCACTTGGTTCAATTTAATCACTCAGTAAATATTTGCTAACAAGTTGGAGTGGCCAATCTTAGTAAGTGGCTGAGAAAAATGTCTATGTGACTTAGGCGACAGGGAGACCAATAAGAGCTGGTAGTGGTGAAATTTATGAGAGAAGGGCTAGGACAAGAGAGATAGCCCAGGGGTTAAGGCATGTGCCTTGGGTGAACTCAGTTCGATCTCCAGCACCACAGGGTTCTCCAAGCTGGGTACAGTCCTGCTAGGGCTGCTGAGTCATCACTAGCACCCCAGTATTTGAACAGCACTGTATCCTCAGGCCCTGGCATTGAACTTTCCATTTGGTTGGCTGAGAATCCTGGGTAGGTCTTAGGGCGTGGTAGCAGGCCTCATGAGCAATGCTTGGGAGACTCACCTGCAAAAAATAGAGGATCAAAGCCAAGTTTCTAAAGAAGACGGATGAATGGGGAGAGACATGTGGGGGAGAGGGGAAGAGGCATAGGATGTTGTGGTGCTCATATGTATCACCAAATCCTCAAATCCTCCCTGCTCACCCCACAGACCTCCCCCAGGCAGTAAGTATCAAGATCCTCAACAGTGAGTTGAAGGAGAAGCACAAACTTTGGTACCAGCTTCAGGAAAAAATGTGAGAAGAAACCCAAAATATTATTGTGCAAGGGGTAAACATGCAAGAGGAGTTGATATGGCATGAAAATTAAGGGTCTGGTGAGGAGGAAAAATGAAAAATGCCCTCTCCGTGGGCCAGCTGGTTTGAGTTTCGTTTTATGGGCACCATGTGAATTCCAGCGCCTTTGTTGAGTTAGCGGCAGAACCGCACATTAGTTTTAAGGCTCCCTCTCGAATAGGAACATCATAATGCTTTTTAATTGGGGCTGATAAAAACGTAGCATTACTTGTAGGTTCCTGAGAGAAGTGAGTTGTGAAATTGGGTTTTCATTAAACCTAATGATGGAAAATTAAGTATAGTACGTCTGGTGAAATGGGGTGTATAAAAAGGCATCACTTCTGCATTATCGGAGGTTAATAAGGGAATAGGTGAGGTAAGATACATTGGAAAAGAGAGTCCAACTAGTTGAATTAATAAACCTTGAAAATCCCTTGGTTCCGAGTCTTCATAGCATCATTAGCACCAGTATTGACATTATTACAAATGTGACAGCAATACAAGTTGTTACATCTCAAACACATTTATTTTCCATTCCAATGTTGGTTTTGCTGACATCAAGTTTACAGTCTGTCTAGCAATGTGTTTGGGGAAAATATGCATATTGATAGTTTTTGGTTTTGGAAACATTTGGCATCTCACAAAAATTTCCAGGTGCCTATTTCTAAGAAGCTTATCTTGGCCAGCCAGCTGGTCCTCCAGGCAGCCTAGCCCCGGGTTATCTGCGAGAATTCCCTGACCTCCACTGTGATGGCTCATTCTCTGGGAGACCCCGGGCTCTCAGCATAGCCTTGGACAGCTCATCTTCTCCATCCCTAAGTCCAGCAGGCCATCCCAGGAGTGGTCTGCATGGAAGGAGGTTAGCCACAGTGACTACTATACCTGCAAAAAAAAGAGTGTCTTTCCCATAAGGAATTCGTGTGTGTGTGTGTGTGTGTGTGTGTGTATTGTTGTTTAAATATCCTTTACTGTTGGGCCTGAGAATTTCCAGCAGACAAAACTCTTACCTTGCACATAGCTAACCCAGGTTTGAACCCCAACACCCCATAAGGTCCCCCAAACCTTGCCCAGAATGATCCCTGGGCACAGAGCCAGGAGTAAGCCCCGAGAACTGCTGGGTCCTGTAAGGAATTCTTAAAATCCCTCAACAGCTCTGCACCATTGGGAAAGCTTAAAGAGTCTTGCACATTCACAACCTTCTTAGACCAACCTCACACCAGCACTTCACGCTTTGCCACTGACTCGTTCCACACACCTCAGCTGCTCTGGTTCTATCCTGGTGCTCCAGATGATGCCTCTTCACCGCACAGCTGTCGTGGGTGGCATCCACACTGCTCTGTGTTTCGAGAGCCTCCAACCCAGAGTGAGTCTGAGACTTACTCCTGAGTCTGACTCCTGAGTCCATGGGCAAGAAAAGGAAAGGAAGTGACCCTTGCAGGCACCATAATTAAACATTGCCATTGACACTAAGCCACTGCTGCCTAAAAAATCCCAGAACAAGAAACTTTCATTTCTTATAGCACTGGGGATGTCTGTGCTAATGTTACACCTGGAATCTTCTTCCCTGTGTCTCCAGGCTCTAAAACTTTATATTGGTTCATGCGTATGTCCGTCCCCCCACTCCCCATGGTGGGGTAAATTCTATTTCACAGTCAAAATCTATGTCTGAGGCATGGTTATAAGATGACAGGCAAATGGCTAGAGGAAATATGTATTTTTAGAAGGAAAAACACCAGCTTTCATAAAATCAGAACTATCTACTCAACTTCCCGGTGAAGGAGTCTAAGCCCAGTGGGGTGCAGAGGGGTGCCACCTAATGCCCAAGATCATCTGTAAGAGACAAATGGAGCTAGCGTCTCTCGGCTTTCCCTGCCTCCAACAGGTGGGTCCAGGGCACACCAACGTCTCAAGAAGATAGCTGGGGAAACTAATCCTGGATGGTGCCATGGAAAATAAACAGGCCCTTGCAGGGATTGGCAGTGCTTTCTAATACTGGGTTTGGAGAAATTCAAATCCAGTCTTAGCAGGCGGCACTATCCTGGGTGGCCAGACTGATGGAGGCCACTTAGAACAACCCAGCATGTATCACGGGGCTAACAGCAGAGTCCAGGTCTCCCATTAAAAACAGATTTTTCAAAGGTGAGGCCCAGGATTCGAGCTGGGAGAGGATGCAGACAAGACAGAAGGAAGTGATTCCAGCTTGCCTGCCTGCAAGGTTGGTTCATGATGCCCTTGGAGTAACGTGTCCGGTGCTGGGGAAACTAGGTCGTGTGCAGCGGCAACAGAGGCCAGAGAAGGGGAATTGTACATACAGAGCTGGGCCAGGTACAGAGCTGGGTCCGCCAGGGCCTCATCCCTGATTGGCATCTGTCTCCAGTTCCTCCCAGGGAGGTGAATTCATAGAGAAGCCAGTGGACCATAACCAGACAAGTTGCTCTGCTTCCAGTGACCTGCAGCCTCTCTCCCCATGTGGGAGTCACCCCAGTCCCATCTCATACCCCTGACCCATTAGACAGAAGGGCGTTGCTGTCTTGTCGTTCAGCCCTCTGGCTGGGATTAGTAGAGGCCAGACCCCCGTGAGGAGCCTAAAGGCAAGGCTCAGGCAGGAAGGGGCGGCCCACCTGGAGCTTTGGCTTTCTCCATCCGCATGTGCTTTGGAAATAGAGATGAACCTGGAGTTCTTGTGTGCATTGGTGTGTTCAATGTGATTTTTCAACTGCACCACAGCCACACCAGGGGAGCAGCATATATTTGTCTGATCCTGTACAGCCACTCCCCTGGGAGTGGGGGAGGGGGTGTCCTGAGGTGGTTGCTTCTGTTCACATCAACTCTTGGTGGGGGGAGGGCGGTCAGGAACCTTATTCCCTCAGGTAATGGTCCCTCTCCTTCTCTTTGAAGCAGATGGCAGCCGCGGGGATCTGTCCCAGCCCACCCTCACCATCCAGACGCACCCCTACCGGGCCTGTGACCCCGTGGAGATGAGCTATCCTCGGGACCAGTTCCAGCCGGCCATCCGGGTGGCTGACCTGTTACAGCACATCACGCAGATGAAGAGAGGCCAGGGCTATGGGTTCAAGGAGGAATACGAGGTAAGAGCCCAGTCACTGGGTGTGAAAGCCTTGCTGGACTGGCAACATCCACACCGCTTGGGTGCAAGTTGGAAACGGACCCTCTCAGAGACCCCACCCAGATCTGCGGAATCCATTTTGGATTCACACTTTCCTTCAGATGGAAGCTGGAATGGCTCAAACTCCCAGCCCCGTGTGGAAGAACAGACAATGCCTCTCTCTGCCTGTGATTTCCGAAAGGTTCACTTACTACTGGCCACTTCTTGCCTCATAATCATGCTTGTGTTGTGTCTTCTACCTAGCCTCCCTCCTTCCACTACCTAGGCTTAGAGCCTGCTCTTCTCTCTCTCTCTCTCTCTCTCTCTCTCTGTCTCTCTCTGTCTCTCTCTCTCTCACTTTCTCTCTCTCCCTCTCTCTCCCCCCAATCTTTCTCCAACTCAAAAACTGCTCTTCTCTCTCTTTCTCTTTCTCTTTCTCTTTCCCCCACCTTCCCTGCAAATATACATCAGAAACCTCTCTTGTCCTCCCCAAATTATCACTAATGCAGATGGTTTGAGTCACTCAGGCTTGGTGGATGTAACAGAAAGCTCAGAGCAGAACACTGGAACTGCCTGAAATATAACACACCTCTTCCAAGGTTCTGGTCTCCTGCCTATGTCTCCCACTCTCCTCTCAAAAGTTCTTTTCCTGTCCCCAAAATTGCCCACCCACTTCTTTTCCTACTTCCCATCAGCAGATAAATGAACTCCCACTCTCCCCTCATTTTATTATGCAGAACATTTTTGCTTTCTTAGTCTCACTACATTTGTTTTAGACCTTGTCCATTAAAACTCACCTTTTCCCAAACAACAAGAAAAATAAAATAGAAGAAAATTTTCCCTGAGATGTTTTTCTGTACAAAAGAGTATCCCACTCCCACAGAAAAATCCTTCAACCTCCTAGTGTAGGCCCCAAGCCAGCTGCAGCCAACTTTGAAAAGAAGATTTTCTTTCTTCCCTCGGCCTTTCCTCTCTCCTCCACTCATCCTACCTTACCAAAATATCTTTCACTCTTGTGTGCCAAGCCCTGAGTGCAAAAACATACATTCATTTGGTTGGGATATTTTTCGCATGCAGCATGTGCCCCAGATATGCTAGGTTCAGTTTCATTGCGTGCAGTGAAAACACATCCATTCATTGCACATTTGGACTTCTTCATAATCCTAAGTTTCTCTCTCCAACAATTTTCCCAAAAAGAGCTTACCGAGCAAGATATCAGAAGCTGTGAGGTCATGAAATTTGTGCTAAGCTGGGGGCATTCAGACAGCTGGATTCCAGAACAACAAACTGTAGGCTCAGAGCATATCATTTAGCTACCTGCATTTTAAAATGCTTTATTAGGTGAATGGAGAGCTCGGATAAGGTGATTTCAAAGGCTCTGTCTTGTCCTAAAACTTGATGGGGGTATAAGCCCTGGTGGCAAGGGGCATGTTTGACACATTTATGAGAACAAAAACATTTATGTCAACGAACGTGAGTGATTTAATTATCAGCTCAAGAGAACCAGAAGATAATTTCAAATATGTTCGAAGGAAAATAGAATTTTTCTTAGGTTCAACCTATAAGATTTATAATATTGTATTAAGAGTTAAAACAAATGGGTTTTTCCACCTTCAGACAGTGGCTTCATTTTCTAAGGGCTCCTTAAGTTTGGGATTCCAAGTTCTTTAAGTCGTGGAGACCTATACCAGTGTGTGTGCTTATGTGAAGAGATAGAGGCATGTTTGGTGAGTGAATGTCAGCAGATGGTGCATTTTTTGTAAAAAATATGGTCATCACCATGGTGGTCTAATAAGACATTGGTTGTGATACTGACTTTATTTTAAAGTTTCAAATAGCATTGAGAGAGATGTGTGGTTTATTAGGAAGAGGGATAAGTAGCCCACGCCTGAAAAACACTAAAAAAATGCAAATATACTTGACTTTTTTGGGTATATTTTCTCCCAGAATCTTATCACTCTTAAAAATCACAGCACTCCTGTGATTGGGTTTGGGTTGACATTTCATGTTTCTTTTGTGTTGTTCAAACCTTCTAACATGGATATGAACATCTCGTAGTAATGAGAAAAAGAAATAATGTACATTGTTCTATTATTTGAACCTCAACCAGAAATGTCTGTAGTAGAAGAACTTTGCCCTCACTCAGCTCAAATTACAATAGCCGGTTAGCTGAAATACTTAAGTTCTGGTTAACAGCATTTCTTTGATTAATGAAAGTTCGAAATAGTCCTTAATGAGCATCTTTCTATAATGTGCTGGTCCATCTTTCTATACTATGGCTGGATATTCCTTTGATCACCAAACTCCTATGATGTCTGGAACATAAACACTAAGCACAAAAGTCACAAATCTTACAGTGTCCACTTGTAAACATGACATTCCTGGGCCTCTAAATCTCCTTCACACTCTCGGCTGTTTGTTGCCTGTTCCTCCTGCTCTTAAAAAAATTAAAATTCCAAATGAGTGGGTTTGACAAATCAACATAAAAGGGACCCCTCTGCTATAGCAAGCTGTGTCTTCTAAAATGCAACTCAGTTGTACAGTCATATACAAATATGTTCAATAAATATCTCTTGAGTAGTTACTATTCCCAAAGATTTTTCTAGACATTTGGGAGTTTGTAGTGAACAAAATAAAGGATCTACATCCTTTATAAAGCTTTTTCTCTAGCAGGTGAAATAGGGAATAAGCAATATACTTTAAAGTTATTTTGCAATAGCTTAGTGTAATATGTTACGTAAATAATACATTATGGTACACAGTACAAAATGCTGTTTGCTGTATTACAAAAACCACCCATATCCAAGAAACATAAAAATAACCACTGCAATGTGCTCATTAACTCTGAGGCAAGAATTTAGACAGAGAACAATAGAGATAATCCTTCTCTGGCCATGCTACCTGGAGCCTTGACTCAGAGGACTTCAAGACTGTGTGCCGAAATCATATGAAAGTATCTGTGCTCACATGTCTTGTGACTGGTAATGTCAGCTGAACTCTCAGTTGGCTGCTTTTGGTGAAGGGTGTATCAGAAGAGTTAGACTTCTTACCAGGTTGCTCAGAGCTCCACAGGTGTTCCCCCCAGCTAAGAACCTAAGGATGAAAATCTTATTAGCTCTTTGTGAGCTATTTTTGGGTGGCTCACAGCATCACTCTTACCACATTCTGTTGATGACATTTGCCTATCTACATTCTGGAGCAGGCAAATTAGACTCCATGTTTGGACAGAGGGAAGGGTAATTGCAAGACTACAAAAGAAAATAAAGATCAGGTGACACTGGAAAATACAACTTTTGGGTAATAAAATCGTCCCAAATACCCAAATACCCAAATACCAAATGAGGAAAGAAATAATAGAGTAAGGAAGGGAGTTGGTATCT
This sequence comes from Sorex araneus, assembly GCF_027595985.1. Lineage (NCBI taxonomy): Eukaryota > Metazoa > Chordata > Mammalia > Eulipotyphla > Soricidae > Sorex > Sorex araneus. The sequence continues at coordinate 125,291,440 of NC_073306.1, read as the reverse complement.
TTTAGGAACAGGAAGTGGAAAAGTTCCAACTGTAAAGCAGGATAAAAGGCTAGCCCTTCATCAGAGGATGAGATTGGAGCCAAGACATAGTGGAAAATACCTAAAGAAAATTTCATACCAAGTGAGTAATATATCTAGTGTGAATAAAGAGGCTAAGGGTGGTATGAGTAAGTTCATCAAGGAGTAAAAGTACTCGAAGATGATACTTGAGAGATAAAAAGGGATCTGACCTTAAAGGAGGAAGATAAAAACCCTGACTTTTACTCTAAAATGAATGAGTGAACTGAAAAGCCATGCAGAGTTTTACAAAGACAAGAGATGATTATCTGAGAAGGCAAATGACATTAATTCAAAAGACCTATACTTGTTGAGAATAGACTTCTGAAGGCAAGAGTAAACATAGAGCAGTTTGAAAGTCATTGCAGTAATCCGGGTGAGAGATAGTGGTGGCCCAGGCAGGGTGGGTGTGACAGTGGAAGTGGTGAGAAGTGATAGGACTCTGATTATATTTTCCAGATAGAACTAATAGAATTTCTTAACACATAAGTATGGTGTGGGAGAGGAAAAGGCTCAAGGGTGACTCCAAGGTTATTATCTGAGCCGCTGGACAGATGGTGTTGCCACCAACTGAGATGAGAAAGCTGCATGTAGAGCAGACTTAGGGACAATGGCGCAACTGAGAGTTAAATTTTGAATTTAGTATAATGTGTCTATTGTACATCTTAGAAAATGTAAAGGAGTTAGTCATCTGTATGAGTCTGGGAAAGATGCTTAGGTTGTGCAGGTAACTTTGGGACTCACTGGCTCTCACAAAATTACAGAAACCACAAGATCAGACAAAATCACCAAGAATGTGAATATTGACAGCAACAAGTACCCCAAACTGAGTCTCATAGAATTTCACCATGAAAAAAATTTTAAGCACACTCTGTAGGCCATGCATTGTAACTAGACTCTAGGAATTGAGGAAGCATGGTAGAGTCCCTGCCTCCTGGAGAAATTAAAACTGTTTCTCAGAGTTGGATACATAAACTAATAATTTTATGACCATAGATGGTCTCACATGTCACACTTGAGATACGCCCAGAGTTCTATGGAAACTCTTGCTATAGATGAAGTACATTAAGCCTAGCCTAACGGCAGATGTCCAGTGGCATTCAGACAGCATAATGCATAACCCAGAGCTTGAGAAATAGGAATAACTAAACAAAAGCAAGAAGGGGGACCTAGACAGACCTAATGTAATAGTTCCCAACATGACAGTATGCATAAGATTCGTAAGATGGCATTAAAAGAATTAGAAAAATATTGTTTTAAAAACTATGTGAGGAGGGCCAGTGAGATAGTACAACAGGGAAACTGCTTTCCTTGCAAGTGGTTGACCTGGATTTATCCTCCAGAACCACATGCAGTCCCCTGATCATCACTAGTTTCAATCCCTGATCAAGGATCTAGGAGTAATCCCTGAGCACAGCTGGATATGGTCCAAACCCCACTCCCCCAAAAGAGATTGTGGGAGGAGGCATGAAGGAAGAATAGGCTGAAATCATCCGTAGGTGTGTACATGGGCTAAAGGTCAGAATCTTACTTATCTTACAAGTATCTTACTTGTCAGGCACTTGGACTTTATTCCCCTGGCTGTGAGGAGCTATTGAAGGGAATGGGATTTTCTAAAATATCTATTTACATTTAGATGCAGCTCGCTGGCATAGATTAGAGCTGGAAGACCAGAGGCAGGAACAGTAATTCAAGGGGGAAAAATATGAGACTGCCTGAACCAGGAGACTGGGCTAACAGCCCAGACAAGCCCACACACATTTTTTTCATGGAGAGACATAAAATCAGCTTATTCTATTTGGCATAAAAACCTGAGTCTCTCAATAAATATTTTAACATCAATGACTTGAAGTATTATCTGAATTGTCCTGAATTGAAAGTCACAATTCCTTGATTCAGGTCTTGTCTCTTTCATTTAGCATCTAGAGCACCTTGGACAGGTTGCTACCCCTCCCTGGGCATAAATTTCCATGTTTATCCAATGAGGGCAGGGAGGTTGGTCAAAATGATCCTAAGGACACTTCTGTGTATGGTATTTGGAAATATAAGTAGGAAACAATTGTTCTGGACCATGGGGTCTTTCTCCTATAATAATCCCACTGCACCTCACCTCTAGAGCTCCCAGCCCTCAAATCCTAACAATCATGATCAACCAGATATTCTAAGTTCCAAAGTACCCATAAACCCTAAATCAAATTAGCTTTATTTGCCATACAGATCTGAATCTTAAAGGCTATCATATGTTTTTTTTAACTGCACACTCAGATATCCTGGAGAGGGCTTAAAAACACTAATTCCATAGTCATCCTTTCAATCTGACTAAATCAGAATCCCTGGGGATAGGATCAGAGATTTTTGTTTTCTAAACTCTACAGGTGATGAGAAGTTACTTTCAAGGTTGAGAAATATGGTGTAGAATGGGGCTTCTCAGTATATTTTCCCACTCATGAGCCCTTTCTGCCTGAGAAATTGTAACTGTAGTCTATCAATATATAATATAGATCATTTGTCACTTATCATCCCTTTGATCTTCGATTTGCTGGAGCGGGCGCCAGTAACGTCTCCATTTGTCCCAGTCACGTGCTAGTGTAGCTCAAGGATATCTGCTTGCTCCAGGAACAGGAAGAGCCTCAAATCGTTCATTCAGTGTTTTGACGAAGAAGTCTGACCATCTCGTTGGTGGGCGGCCATGCGGTCTTTTGACATCCCATGGAATTCCGTCGGTAACAGCTCTAGTCCAACAGTCATCTCTGAATCGCATTACGTGTCCGGCCCATCTGATTTTTGACGCCTTGGCAAATGAGACAGGGTCCCTGATTCTTGACCGTTGACGGAGGTCGGAACTCCAGATTCCTTCTCTCACTTGAGTGAAACACAAATTCCACAGACATCTTATATTATACCTATAATATAGGTAAACAAATAAAACAGCTGACTGATAATAATCACAAATATGTTTATTTTGAAACATGTTATTTATTTTTAAACATTTTAATGGCCCCTGCATTCAGTTATATGACCCCATTTGGGCAATCTACAGTTTTAGAAGCTAAGACCTGTCAAGACCCAGGGAGTCCCCCCATCCCTGCGCTATTTGTACTCACATACCTCATTTCCCTACTTGTCACTGGTCACATCAGATGCCCAATGTAGGCCTGTGATGATGCTTCAAATCTTCCCTGCTGAGGAAGCCCAGCAATGTTAAAGGTAGGGGGCTTGCTTCCCGTGATTTTGGTCTGCAAAGCTTCCTCCCACATCTGACTCCACCTCGTCCCAATGATTCCACAGTGACAACCCCCTAAGCATAATAGCAAGTGCTAATCCATGTTGGCTGGTGAGTGAGGTCATCTATGTACCTACCATTCCCAACCACTGGCATGGTAGCAGGCCCTGGAGAAGATATGGGGTAGTAGGAAGAGATAAGATTGTAATGGAGAGCAGGGTAGTAAGCCTGTTAATCCCAGTCCAATTCAGTCCGTCTGTCATGTAATGAATGGAATAAGCCCAGTAGGGCAACCAGAAGGTATCGAGTTATTACAGCTCCATTAAGGCTATTTAAGGCAACAAGGAACAGCTGTGAGGAATATGATGTAGCCTAATGAAGAGCAAACATTTGTTCATCTTCCAGCTCGAGGTGGAAATGCCATGTGTGGCTTTTGTAGGGAGAGGCCAGTACTGCCATCTTTCTCTCAGTTGTGGGTAGCACTGGCAGGCAGACAGCCTCTTCGAGAGCCAGGGAAATGCATGTGTCCGCCACCCCAATGCCCCTTTTTTCAGACTCGGGAGCAGAGGCAGTGCAGCCTTTCTGCTTCTCCAGCCCTTCTGTGTGTGAAGGAGAATGATTCTGAGTAGAGGTAGGAGGGATTGGTGGTGGCTGCCTGGATCCTGGAAGGGAGAATTCTGATGGTTCTTCAAGCCTGGAAACTCAAAATGCCCAAGACAGAAGATTTGGCTCCACCTTGCTCATTTGCTCTACCTCCTCCATGCTAAAATAAGGAGAAAATGGTTCTTTTCCAGAGAAGAACCAAATATCGGTGATTTCTGTAGTTTCAGATGTGGATGATTTTTCTAGTATTTTTAAATTGGAACAAGTTCATGTAACAAGGATTATTCAGTCATTTGCTTTTAGCTTTTTTATTTTCCATGGGTAGATCACTTTGTGATTCAATAAACAACACTTTCTGTATTTAATATGGGAACTTTTCCCAACCAAGTGGATTAACAGAAAAACCCTGGACTTAGACTGAGGGTCGAGAAAGATTCTTGGTATGTTTCCATCCTGCTTGGTTGCTTGGTGATCATGGACTGTGTCCCAGATTCACCTGTGAAATGTTTGAGTACATAGCATGGACTCCTAAAGACTAGTCAGTTATGCTTTTATTTCACTTAGCCAAAAACACTTATTAATTAATTACCTAGTGTGTATGCTATGCTTGGGAGCACTGGGGTGTTATAAATCTAATTAAAGAGCATAAAGACACTATTTTAAGGAAACCTTTTAGAGCTGGAGAGAGAACTCAAGTGCAACAGAACTTGCCTTTGATCTCTAGCACTGCATGGCTACCCAAATACCACCAACTATGATTCTAGGGCCCCCAGACCCCCAGATCCTAAGCACCTAAACATCAGGCTGCATCACAGGCCAAGTATTGCCAGTAGAGACCCTCAGGTTCCCAAGCACAGCCGGGGAGACTCCCACCCAAAAAGTTGATTAAGGAAACTTGTGTTCTTATTATGCCAGGTAATCCCATAAGAGAACTCAAACTAAAATGTTTTGTAGCCACTGAGTTAGGATCACACAGGCTGAATGCAGGTTTTGTTATTTATTTCTGACTTTCCATCAATCAGTACTGCCAAAATCAGTCAGAAGCATCCTGGAAGATGAGACACACTTGGTTGAAGGGAAGTGAAATGCTGGGTAGAGGGAAAGCAAGTGTGACAGAGGGAACCTCATGTGCAAGGGTCGAGGGTCGGGAAACATCAAAGAACTGAAATGCTGTGAGTGAGCCAGCCCTTGGAAGGGAGACAAAGCTACTACCTGCCTCTGAGAAGAAAAAGAACAAGAGAATGCACTGGGGAAATACTAGGACTTCCTGAATAGAATTAATGAAGTAATAATGGAGGCCTCAGGCAAGGGAGAATGGATGGGCCTGAGACAGCCAGAAATTCAAGAGAAGATGGAAACAGAGTGTGGAGGGTAAGAGAAGTCTGTGGGCTGGGAAGGATGCGGCATCTCCTGGTCCTAGATCCAGAGCTGGAAGGAAGACCCTGACATGAAGTTGTCTCCCGCTGTGGGACAATTGGTTTGTTGAAGGCAGGTGTAGCAATAGCTCTTCTCTTCCTGCTGCATTAGAACGTATATGAATAATAAAATCGAACTTATTTGAATCAAAGTACATGAGGATTACATTGACTGATTAAGAATAAACCCATCCATCTGCAGAATATAAAACAACAGAATGGGAGACTAGCACACAAGAATAGTAGCAATAAGTACCAGGAGGCCTGCTCCATGGCTTGGAAGCTGCCCTCACATGCTGGGGGAGGGGGAAGCTCAGATAGAGAAGGGAACACCAACCAAAGTGTAGTGGAGGATCCACTCAGGATGGGAGAGGCAGGTTGAAAGCAGACTACAGACTGAACACAATAGCCACCCAGTATCTCCATTGCAAACCATAACACCCAAAAGGAGAGAGAGAACAATAAGGAATTCCCTGTCACAGGGGGCTGGGAGTCGGGGGGAAAGCACCGGGAGGGGGGAGGGACACTGGGACCATCAGTGGAAGAGAATGGGCACTGGTGAAGGGATGGGTATTCGAGTATTGTATAACTGTAACAGGCACGAAACTATGTAACTGTACCCTCATGGTGACTCATTAGTAAAAATTAAAATTAAAAAAAAGAATAAACCCATCCATGAGCCTCAGAGATTGTTCCATGGACTGGGAACATGCTTTGCATACAGGAAACCAAGGTTGAATCTCTAGAACTATATGGTCTCTGGTGGGAGCAACCCCAAAACCAGAAGCTGGGAGTAGCCTCTGAGCACTAGGGGACCCATACAAGAACAAAATGAACAAGTCCATGTGGAATTTTTGTTTGTGTTAGATCATACCCAGTGGTGCTCAGGGATCCCTCTTAGATCTCATCCAGGGGTTACTCCTGGTGGTACCGAGGGACTCATCTGGGGTGGCAGGGATGGAGCTTATGCTGATCACATGCAAAGCAAGCACCCTGCTGATGAATACTCTCTACAGTCCCATCCAGAATACTCTTTTAAAAAAGAACTTTTCTAAGATCTCACTCATCTCTGGTATATAGAATACTGGATTAGGAGATGTAGTTAAGGGGGAAGCCCCGATTACCTCTGACCCCAGTGTTTAGAGAGGAGAAGGACAGAGAAGGAAAGAAATCAAGTGGGGAAGAAGAGAACTAAAAGTAATGGATGAACAGGCATCAGGGCTTCATTATACCAGTGATCGAGGTGAGTGGTACAGCCGTATATCCCACAGACTCAACAAAACTAAAAAACATGATATCTAAGCTGCAACCACTGAAACTTTGTAACATGCCTGTCAAGTTTTCAAGTAGGGATGGGGTTAGGGGTTGGAGTAGGGAGGGAATATAAGAATATTGGTGGAGGGAAGTTGACACTACTGATGGGATTGGCGTTGAAATACTATATTCCTAAAACTCAACTGTCAAAAGCTTTGTAAATCACAATTCTTTAATTTTAAAAGATGGGGGAAGGGGAATGACTGAATAATTGAAGGAATTAAATCATTCATGGTTTCCAGTCCAAAAATAAATAAAGAACCTTCCTTGAGGAAGGAAAGGAATACAAAATGCTCAGCTTTGTGGGCAGGCTATAAAAATGCACGGAGGACCTTCCTTTCCACTCCAGTCGAATCTTCCCAGGAACATGCTCTTTCCATTGCCCTGGTGGCCCAAAGGGATGGCTCGCACACTGGAGTACGAGTCAGACCTGGACCAGAGAAATACGGAGATTGGGATGGCTGAACTGCTGCCTTCTCCCACTCCCCACAGCTCTTACATACCTACCGAGGACAGCACCCCGGGCATCCCTACCTTTGTTAAAAGGAGCGCCTGCAGATTTGGATGGGGTGGCCTAAAGGATGCGTTGTTCCTCTCCATGCAGACATGCTCTCAACTCTGCTGCCTTGATCAAAACTTTGTCACAGACAAATGCCCTCATCCCGCCGCAATCTGATTTTCTACTCGGTTCCCCCAGCAAAACTCATAAATTACTGTCTATTTAGTGACATGGTGTACAATAATATTTGCTCTCCTGATGCCACTCTGAGTAGACGCCATCCGTCATCCTCTCCTGTCTTCTTTGTCCACATTTTAAATCCCAGTGGCACATGCTTTTCAGCACAGAAGCAGACACTGCTGGGGCCAGCAGTGACTCAGACAGCACCTTAAAGAGAGATCAGAAGAGGCATCAGATTTAGAGATTTTAGATCACCCCCCCCCCTTCAAGAGGTGTTCACTGTGTAGACACAGAGTGATCAGTGTCATGGCGTGCCATCGATGTCCCCTCTTGTTCAGTGCACAGCCATCCTGAATGGCTCGGGCCAGTCCTATCCCTCAGAAATCCTGGGTGTTTTCTAACCTACAGACCACCATTAAGACCAGACTTTAGACCCTTAACACTCAGGAAACTGCTTTATCTGTCCCTGGGGTGAACAACTTAGGAACTCAGAGGGGATCTGAAGATAGGAGTCTAACGACCTAACTGGCAAAGACACAGTCATGGTTCATGTGGGCCAGGATAGGAGAAAGGCAGGTGTTTCATTATTTATTCTGACTTGGATGATGCTTCTGTTTTTGCCTGTGTTTTTATATCATGATGGAGTGGTCTTGTTTTTGTCTGGCTCCTTTTGGATCACAGCAGGGTCTTCTTCAATCTTAGTGCTCAATGAACTCATGGCAACTCTGTAGAAGAATTCCTAGGCCCAGCTTTGAGGGTCCAGTCAGTTCCCAGAATTCAGGGGCTGCTCTTTTTATGCTTAGAGCCCCACCCAGTCCAGCTTAAAGTATCCCCTGATCCTTAAATACTGTCTCTCTTGACACACTGTTTCTTGCCTTTCTCATGATAAATCATAAAGATCCTGTTGGCTTGGGTCTTTGCATTTTTTCATCAAAGATCATCAAGATGATGAGTGAGGTCCTGTATGCTGTGTACATAGGGAAAGGCAGGAAAGTAAGAAACAGATTTTCTTAGTTCATCTCAGCAATCCGCATTCTGTTTCTGGACCTCACCATGCTACTCTCACAAATGAGGAAAGATTCTCTTCCAAGATGCAAATCTGACTTGTGCAGCCTCTGTAAATGCCCCAGCTCAGTCCTGCAGGGATAGAACAACCCCAATGGCATGTTATGGGACCCCCAAAGAGGTGGGGGGTTAGCCATAGCAATACTGTTGTAGCTAGGAAATGTTTCCACACTCAGAAGAATGTAAAGATAGAGCTCAGTGTTCAAAGGAGAAGAGAATGAGAAAAGGAAAGTGGAGATTGATAATGGATGAATATAATGAGATGGCAATTTTGGTTTCAAAAGAATGTGATTAGCTCCTAATGACTGCCACCATTCCCTGGTCAATCTACTGTAACTAGCCACTAATGTAAAAATAATGCCCCTCGGCTGGCTCACTTTGAAGCTAGAGATGAGTCTCTCTTTCATACTTTTACCCCCTTGCGTTGTTTTTTTTCCTTCAAGAGATTATCCCCTATTAGATTGCAGCTCCCTAAAAAGGGAAATGGATATGTGATCAAAGGCTGTCAATTAGGGGGCCATTACCACTCACTCCTGGGTGCCTCTATTAGGCCTAGTCTTTGCTGCCTCTGTCAACATCAACACAGCATCCCACATACACATTCTCCATCAGCATCCCCGCTAGGTAGACACGAAAAATCCAAGAGCTCCACTTAGGCTAGGTCTGCTTAGTTCCCCATGGAAAAGTCACAAATGATTTGGTTAGTCTAGGATTCTTCAAAAGCTAACTGCATGCTGGGTATGTCCTAGAAGACATGGACTGGACATTGAAGACTTTCCCAAGTTGTGTCATTTAAAGGTTCGGGATAGGCAGGAACCTAATTAGATGACTGTCAAGGTCATTTGCCTCTCTAAGGTTTTAGGGTCTTTACCTTCTGCATGTGGAGGAGTGTCTGCACCCATTTCCTTTTTTATCCATCGATCCCTCCATCCATTCAATCAATCACAACCACATGTGAAGTACAAAGCCAGTTTGGGGTTCAGGAGAGATGGGAGAGATAGACAGCAGTGAATACAATGCTACACTTTCCAGAAATATAGCTCATTACTGTTGGGAGGCAAGATTTTCACAGGATCAGATTTGTAAGAAGTCCATTAATAACAGAAGTGACTGACTCAACCTGGGCAGCAATGGGGTGGTGACGGATGAGTGGGAAGGAATTCACCAGAAGAGAAGATCCTTGAGTGGGATTTTAAGGGACATGTGGTAGCTTCCCAAGCAAACGCAGGTGGAAGAGAATTTCAGGCTGAGGGAACATGTCTCACATCTTTCTCCGATGTTTGAAAGACTGGGATTATCTGTAGCATTGCACTGTTTTCCATCCTTGGACTATTGATAGAAGGGCAAGACCCAAGGCTGGAGGGGGTGGGATGAAGTCACTGAGGACCTTGTGCTAAAGAATTTGGAATTTATCCTGAAGGCAATGGATGGGGAGTAACTGGGTCCTATTCACATTTTAGAAAGATCTCTCTGATTACAGTGGAGAATGGAGTGGAGGGGACAAAACCAAAGCAAGAGAAACCCGTGAGGAGACTCGTGGGAAAGTGTTTCTCCAGGTAAACTCACCGTTTGCAAGAACCATGGCTGCACATTTAAATAGCCTGAGGAGCTTTAAACACCGGGGATTCTTTGGCCCATCCCCAGAAAATCTTACTAGATTGACCTGGGGTGGCGTTGCCATTCTTAAAGCTTCCCCCAGATGATTCCACTGTGCAGCTCTAAATGATACTTTAAACTGTCACCTGAACTCTGGCACATAGGGACTCAACAGATTTATGTTCAAAAAAAAAACAGTATGGACTATCTAATATGCCCCATTCTTAGGGTTCAGTTCACTTGAAGGGGCTTGACTAAACACTGGGTTTGGTCACAGAGGGTTCCAGGTAGCAAATCCACCACAGAGTAAACATTCAAAAGAGCAGTGAGACGCTGTGTCCAGTGTGCCCCAACCTTGCAGGGAGAGAGGTTTCCCTGGCAAGGCACCTAAAAGAAGTGGAACTCCTGGGTGGGGTAGAGGGTAGAGGCCAGGGGCTAGAATCTGAGTTACACGCAAAATCAAGAAGCATTTACCATCTAGAGAAGCATTTGCCATCTAGAGAATTTCCACATGGGTGGCCAGAGGGATGCAGGGTCATATTTGTAATTGGGACTAAGAAGAAGAGGAGAAGGAAAAGAGGGACAAGCCAGCCCTCTGTGGGTCCAATGAGCACTTTTTCCTATCTCCATAACATCTTGATTTAGGGCAGGAGCTGGTACCCAGAACCAGTTAGCTTTGTTTTGCCTCTACTTCAGGATGCCTGTCTAAAGTTTCCATGGACATATAAAGATCAAGTGCCTATCAGTTGATAGCTGGAAAGGTACTCTATGACCCCCAATCTAAACCCCTGAGGAGAAGTGTATTGGAAAACATGGCTTTGTCCAGGAATTTAGGCAAGGGCCCCTCACCCATCTCCATCCCACCTGCAGTGGCCAAGTCTCAGAATAGCTCCAGTTCCTTCTTGCCCGACCACTGCACAGAAAAGGGGGATGGCCACATATCTGAAATAAAGGTCACCAGACTATACCAGGCTAAGTTCAGCCATACCTTCTTGTAAAGAATCTAATTGGAACATTCATCATTTCCTTTGTTTGCCTTTTGTCTCTGATGAGCCAGTGAGGTTGAGTATAAATAGTTACAACAGAGACTGGCTGGTTTACGAAGCCCAAACTGCCCTTACCTGGCCCATCACATAAAAGTCTGCCAGTGCCTGCTCAGAAGAAGATGCACCCAGGTTGACCTAGCACAGGGGAGACAGGAAGCAAGAAAAAAACCCTCGGGTGGAGCTGGCCTTTCCTTCCAGTGCTGCTGCCTGACTGCAAACCACAGAGTGATTGCATGTCCCTCCAGTCAGGTTCCAAACTCCTGCTTGTCAGAGGACGCTAGACCACCCAGGAGTAGATGACAAAGGCAAAGCTGGTATCTTAAGATGAGTGGAAGCTTCTCTCCTCTGCACTGCTGAGCAGGCCTTTTGTAGGCTAGAGCTGTTGCCGATTCAGTCTCAGAAGCCATGCAAGAGCCGTGAGTGGGTTTTTCGGGTTCTTCCACCTAAGCAGAGTGGGGACAGTCATTAAAACAGGATCTTACCTTCCTGCTTCTGCAGCTTTCTTAGAGCTGTTCCTGCCCAGTTCACTGCCCCACTCCCACCTCTCTAAGAGCTGCCACCCTTCCATCTTTCTGAGCTGGCTGTACTCTCCCTGCCTAACACTTGGCTCTTAACTCTCCAGTCACGCCCCATTGTTGTCTCCTTGTCTGTTTCCTCTCAAACTGATGCCTCATCTTTCCTTCCTACCAGACAGACTCTGGACCTTACATTCAAATCCCCACTCAGCATCTCAGCTTGGATCCCGAAGAATCAGCTTAAACATGGCGGCAGCTACTGCTGCTGGGATTCATTAAGAAGCAAACATACTCAGTGAGGGCTTGGTGCTGCCCTGCACCCTACGCACCCAGAAGATCTTAATTCCACCTCCCCGATTCTCCTCCTTCTCCATCTCAATAAAGGGCAGGACCCTCCTTTTGTGCAGTCCTGCAAGCCCCTGGTCTCCCTCTCTTTCCTTCATGGTCCATTTCTCCAGCAGGAGTGCTGCTGCCCTGACCACATCCTTCTGTGCCCAGCCAGTGCCAGTGTCTTAGAAATACCGTAGTTTTGTCCTGAGAGCTGCCTGTCTTGCTTCCAGATGTTGCAGCTGTACAATTAATTCCCTAAGGGTTTGTCTCCAGCTCTGGACCAGAGAAATAGAACCAGAGAAATGGGCAGGCCACTTGCTTTGCACATGGTAGATCCAGGTTCTATCCTTGGCACCCCATATGGTCCCCCAAACCCTATCAGGAGTGATCCCTGAGTGCAGAGCCAAGAATGAGCCCCGAGCACCATGATGTGTGTCTCCAAATCAAATAAAAAGGTTTGTTTTCAGCTGAAGAAACAGCTGGGAACTGTAGATCAATATCCCAGCTTGTTCCTCCCACTGGTAGAACAGCTCAAGGCCTGAGATGGCCCATGGATACCAGCCTCAGGCACACATAGTGGGAACCTGCTTTATTGACTCCCTTTTCTTGGTTGTCTAACCATCTCCACTCTCCCGCCATGCTCTTTAGGATGGTTTCCAAATAGATTGCTCGGACTCAGATCCCTGTTTCTTCTGGGGGAACCAAAATCAGTACTAGGCAGCTGAACTGTCTTGAATACAATCACTTCTTGCCTACATCCATGGTCACCGTTAGTGCAGTGGTGCCAGGTACCTGCCCCTCCTGCCTGGACTATTGCAACCATTTCCCACCTGATCACTCCATCTCTTCCTTGGACCTCTTAAAGCCCTTGTCCCTATGTGAGCCAAGATTTACTTTGTAAAATGTGAATCAGCTGGGTCCCCTGTTCAATACTCTCCTGTGGCTTCCCATCACATTTAGTATAAGACTCGGCATGTTCCCAAGAACCATTATCACACTCTTCCAACCTCTCTAGATGCTCCCGCCTTTACCCGCTCCTATCTGTTATCTAAAAAATTCTTATCCCCCCTCACCTGTCTTTTACTCTCCTTTATTTTCTTTGTAGCATTTTCCCACTATTTAAAATTATATACTCTAGTTGAGGCTAAAGAGATAGTACTGTGAGTAGAATCCTCACATTGCATGCAGGATTAAATCCCTGATCCCTCATATAGTCCCCTGAGCCTTGCCGGGAGTGATCCCTGAGCACAGAGCCAGGAGTAAGCCCCCGAGCAGCTGGGTGTGGCCCTAAAACAGCAAAAAGAAATAAAATTATGTACATTTGCATGTTCACTTGTATCTCCCAGGTGACTAGAAGGCCAAAAGTCATTTGTATATTTCTTTTAACTGAAACAGCACCAAGCACACATTAGAGGCACAATAAATAACTGTCCAATCATTGAAGAATGAACAAAAGAATGAGTGACTCCTCTCTAGATCAGTATTGAGTTCACTGTATGCAGAAGAGACAAATAATATTTGAGTCAGTGGGCAAGGGATGAAGTCTGTGAAGAGGACAAGTAACTTGTCCAAGGCCCCCACAAAGAACATGCCTTGCATTTGGTCCATTACAGTGACTTTATGTGGCCTTCACTGGCTCGTGTACACCTGGATAAACTCACTCTCCAGACCATTCTCACTGCCCTGTCTTTTCTTTCGTAGGCTTTGCCAGAGGGACAGACAGCTTCGTGGGACACAGCCAAAGAGGATGAAAACCGCAATAAGAATCGATATGGGAACATCATATCCTGTAGGTGTCCTGCTGGGAGGGCTCCAGACTTTGTGGTCAAGGGGGGAGCAAAGTTATAACTGTTATTCTCCTGGAATGACTTACTTCCTGCTTGGGTCCATGTGATGAGCTTGGGAGTATTATTTCAGTCTCCCTCTCAAACCCGGTCTAGATGAGAGCCTGATCTCAGCTAGAGGGGTGTTGGGGTCCGGGCAGAGTGGATCCAGGAAGTCTCTTGGAGCAAGCTGGCATTGCCCACTCACAGATTTCTCAAACTAAGGAGGAAGTACAACCCAAAGAGTACTTCTGTGCTCCAGAAGTTTCTCTAATGCACAGAATGACGAGGAGCAAGATCCAGCCAGTGAGGGAAGGGCTGAGAACTTGTCGGCAACAAAAGAATTAATGCTACACAGGGATTAGTGCTCAGAAGGAGCCAAAACTGCAGCCTTAACCTGAGAGTTTGGGGTAGTGGAGGCCAGCTCAGTGCTCATAAGTCAGTCTTCAGGGCATGACAATTTCCCCAGATTTAGAGAATAGGGCACACTCTTAAGCTCTTGGGGGCTCTCCCTGATTCTGAGCTCAGATATAATCCCTGGCGATGCTCGGGCGACCGTATGTAGTGCTAAGGATTGAACTGGGATGAGCCCTAGGCAAGGCAAACATTTTAACCTCAGTGCAATCTCTCTAGCACCATTTCCCCTAGATTGTACTGCTTGTGTAGTAGGACTTCCAAGACAAGCACCTGCCACTTAGGGTCTGCTTTGGCCCAGGCATTTGTAGCACAGAGCCTGAAGGAGGAGAGCATGACCATGGCAGAGCACTGCCTTATACTCTGCAATGAATTCTGCCATTTCTGCAGACGTCTGGATGTCAGTTTGATAAAAGCAAAGCTGCAGAGTGATTAGAATCCTCCAGAACCATACCGTCTGGATTTTGTCTCCCAGCTGTAGAGCTATGGGCAAGATATGTGATGTCTGCAAACTTCATATTCCTCACCTTTCAAGCACTAGCTATGCTAAAATGGAGGCTATTGAGAAAATCCATAACCCCTGGGTCTGGGGTTGTCACCAGCTCTCTTAGCCATAGAGTTAGTCACTCAGAGTCACAAATGAGCAGGTTGCTAAAACATCTCCCCTTCAAACCAGGAATCTCTCTAACCCCAACCTGGCAGAAGGGGGAAGGATGTGAAGTAATCCCAGCTAGGTGCTGGGGCAGAGAAAGGTCCCTGAGGAGATGTCCCTTTTGGAAAGATCACTGAGGTTGCTGATTGGAAGGTTGGATTTCACTGGGAGGAGCTGGAGGCCACAGGGTTGCTGGAGTGGTTTCAGCTAGGGATGTTGAGGCCCAGAGAGGCAAGAACCCATTCTTTCTGTTTTATTTTATTTGGTTAGGGGGCCACACTCAGCGATGCTCAGGGGTTATTCCTGGCTTTGTGCTCAGAAATTTCTCCTGGCACTGGTCCGGAGAACATTTGGGATGCCAACCTGGGTCAGTCGTGTGCAGGGCAAGTACTCAACCTGCTATATTATTTCCCCAGCCCCAGAAACTCATTCTTGTGTGGGTTGGTCCACAGTATTGAATTAGGGAGGAGATGGAGAAAGAGAATGACCTTGAACCTGATACCTAACACTGCTGGATTATTTGCTAGCATTGGGCAGTGTTAAGTACAATATACACAACATGCTCGCCTCTTATGAGATCCTGAGCACACATGCCGATTAGAACAGGAAGCATCAGAGCCTTCATCTCTGTGGATACATCCAGTCTGGACCTGTGATATCTCTTTAATTCTGTCTCAACTTGCACCCAGTGCATCCAGAAAAAGAGAGAGAGGGGGGGAGAGAGGAAGAGAGAGAGAGGAAGAGAAAGAAAAACAAATCCTGACAAAGAAATAATTTCTAGTACAGTTCAATGATTTGTTTTGTCGAACTGTCTAGAAATTGCCTAAGAGGGGAAAACTGGGAGGAAAAAGCATAAGATCCAGGCAGCTTGGAAAGGAAGAGAAGTTTCAGCTATGCTGTTTCCTATGTTGACTTAGGAATGGACAAGGAATCACAGAATTAACCAAAAAATGTGTTTGGTCTCTTGGAAGGTGGAATGCAGAGAGCAAGATTTCTGGCGAGAGGAGAGTTGGAAAGAGGTATCCAGTCAGGAGATGTGTACTCAGACCTGTGATGTGGGTGGTTCCTCCGAGCCGGCCCTGGCTGGGCACTGGGACCCTCAGTCTTTGCTCCTAGGAATATGGGTCAGGATATAGGAGGTGACTTTCAGCTGAGTGTACTGTAGTGTAAAGTACCTGGTCACTTGTCTGTCTCTCCTCTCAGATTGGGATGTCAGGGAAGTTGTACAGGAAAGCCGAGAGGCGTCGGCCGCTCATGCTTAGCCTGAGTCTCCTCTCTACAGTGGTAACAACATGGTCTCTTCCTGGAGCGCGATGCAGATTAAGATAAAACACAGGACTGGGACTCAGTGAATCCAGCAGCCCCCACCTCCCTGGCAGATCGGGATGTGTATGATTGGGTCAGGGATTGGGCCAAAGCCTAGGTACCAATGGGGAGAAGCCCAACTGTCTATTTCCAGAACTCCCAGGTTCACCCAGTCCCTAGGCACTCTTGCTGCCATCAGCAGCTCTGTCCAGGCTTCCTTCCTGGTTGCTCTGCATCTAGTCTGTACCCCACCCACACCCCCACCAGCACTACCACATTCCACTTACCTGGTACCTGAAAGAAGCCAGCGAGACTTCCTGAGAATATGAATTGGATTACATCATTGTCCTGCTGAAACTCCTTCAACCAGCTGCCCTTTACTCTTGTGCATTCTTTATCTAAGAGCCCTGAGCTACCTCTAGTCTCAATCAAACTTTCCCCCCCTCCACCAGTCTCCTCCATTGCAGCCACACTGGCCTCTGTTTGGCCCTTGGAGTTACCCGTCGTCGTCCACCCAGGCCACAGGGCCTTTGCACCTGCTGCAATTCTATTAATGTACTCTTCCTCTCTCTCTTTGATCTTCTAAGTGCTATGCTGCTACTCATTGGTCAGCCCTTGGCTCCATCATCACTTCTCCAGGGAATTCTTTAGATTTTGTGACTTGAATACATATCCCAGGCTGAGAGGAGAAGCATTGCATAATTCTCCATAGACTTCCCCCTGTCCTCACCCCAGTAGGTGCTCTGTGAAAGCAGAAACGTGGTCACCCTGCACTCATGTCCCCCCAGTTAACATATGGCTGGCACTCAATAAAGAGGAACTGCAAGGGAATGGGGAATGGAATGCTCAATGGAAGCGCAGAGTCTCAGCAAGAGCCCAGAGGCTAAAGGGGGTGGTAATCTTCCCACTGACTCCCCAGGAAAAATAGAACACCCGTGCAAGCTGGATGGAGAGGGTGCTTGGAAGAATGATCCTTCATCATTAAGATGATACTGGAGCTGCAGGCAGAGACAGCAGAAAGGGGAAAGGGGTGGGTGACAAGAATGTTCCCACAATTCAGGCTTAGCGGACAGAGATGGCGATTAGAACTCCTGGACTGTGGGCTGCCCAGGCAGAAGGACGAGGCTAGGGGCATCTAACAGCAGCCTTCAAAAGCCCTCACTCTCAGTCACTGTCCCCTTCTTGTCATGACCCTGAGAGTTCTAATGCCTGAAAGTGGGGCACGGGGCCATCTGTGTTTTCTGCCCTGCCAGTGTCTCTTGGGGATGTCCTCCAGACCTGGGCTGGAACCCTTGATTCACCCACAAGGCTCCACAGCTCCCCCCAAACCTCCTCTCCCACCCACCACCTCCAAAGGAAACAGCTTACTTCTCCCCACTTTTCCCCCACGTTGGAGGTTGGATTCGAGTCGGTACCTTTTCCAGAGTTTCTATGAGTATGAGCCTACAGGAGTCTCCCCTCCCCACCCATATTAACAGACTTGAGAATTTTATGAGCTCTCTCATACCCACCACTACCCCAACTAGGGTCCCCTTCTCCTCTTGTTTAAACGGCCTGAATGCAAGAATTCTCCTCTAGGGGCTGGAGTGATAGCACAGTGGGTAGGGCGTTTGCCTTGCACGCGGCTGACCCGGGTTCGATTCCCAGCATCCCATATGGTCTCCTGAGCACCGCCAGGGGTAATTCCTGAGTGCAGAGCCAGGAATAACTCCTGTGTGTTGTCGGGTGTGACCCAAAAAGGAAAAAAAAAAGAATTCTCCTCTTATATCACTTCTGAGGATCCCAAAGGAGATAGAAGACATTCAGACACCTAATGACACCACCTGGAGGGGTTTCCACCTGCATCTCCTTTCTAATTCAAGGACAGCAAATAAGGAGGAGGGAGAGTTGGTACAGGGCCCAGGAAGGTTAAAGGGGACCAAGGAAAAAAAATTTTTTTTAATGGCTGCAATTTGAACTGAAGGAAAGGGAAAGAGAAACAGCCTCAGGACTGGAAAGTGTCCCTGCCCTTGCCTGTGTCCCTCCCCAAGGCGAAGGCTGTGGTGACTTGATAAATGGAAATATTCTCAGCACAAGAAGCAACCGGTGTGATTAGCATCTTAAGGAACCCAGAGCTGGGAGAGGCTGGAGGGGAGGACAAAGACCCAGGCCAGGGAGAACAGAAAAGATGAAAAGGAAAGAGTGGGAGGGAGAAGATCGCCCTGCAAGTGAAACAATGAAGGAGGACCCTTGGCTAAATAAGCCTTTTATTCCACTGTGATGTTATTTAGAATTCAGTAATAGAGACAGTGGGGTTTCCAGGGAGTGGAAATGGAAAGGAAGCACAGGGAAAGGAGAGGAAATGAATGGGAGAAGAGAACAAAGACTTCTTTGCTTTCAAGTAGCTCTGGGGCAGCCATTCACCAGGGGGACACTTCAAGCATGCCAAAGCACCCCTGGTGAAAACTGCAGGTTGCTTCCTGGAGTGACAGGAGGAAATTACACTAAGAAGAGGACATGATTCTGGGGGGTTCAAATTTGACCAATTGAGGTTCCCATTCTGGGATCAGTCATCAGTCGTCAACTAGGATGATGTGAGAATTTAATCAAGAGACTGTTCATGAAGGTGTAAGCCAGATGCAGAGAGATTACTAGAACAGTGTGGTCACCAGACTAAAGGGCCCAGGGAAAGGTTACCAGATCCTGGATAAAGAGGCCACCTGACCAGAGGTGTGACCTTTAGTGGTGTTCAGCCAGGCAATAGAGACCACAACAACAACATAGAGGCTCATTCTTGGACGCCATGTACCTGGTCCTGGTGAATCAGAAACGCTAACTTGGTTTCAGTCTCTGTGCTTTGAACAGCCTCCAAGTTTTATTCTGATGCACATCTCAGTTTAAGAACCACTCACCTGTCCACAGAGCCAGTTCCTAGATGAGAGAGCCCAGACAGAAGACTGGAGAGAGTGTCTGTGGAGCAAAGTTGAGATCTGGACATTTTCTTCTTCTCTTTTCATTTTTTCTTGGTTTTGAGACCATACCCAGTGGTTCTCAGGGCCTACTCCTGGCTCTGCACTCAAGGTTTACTCCTGGTAGGCTCAAGAGACTATATGGGTTGCTGGGGATTGAATCCAGTTCGACCATGTGCAAGGCAAATGCCCTCCCTGCTGTACTACTGCTCCAGCCCCTCAACATTTTCTTATCCCCTAATCTAAGTCAACTTGCTGAGGTACTGGAGAGCTAGACTTGGGGTCAAGCTGACCCATATTCTAGTCTCACTTCTGCCCTTTATTTTGGGCACGACCTACAGTAAAGTCCACTTCATCTCTCTGACCTGCAGTGTCTCAAGAAGCTAAAAGCACATGGACATTGAATCAGAAGTTGGTGTGTAAATAAGACTTAGATAACACTGGTCTCGTCTCAGAGTGCATGGTCAAGCAGTGAAGGGCCAGAGTTGGAGAAGACCCTAACCCTAATCAGTCTGCAGGACAGCCTCTGCCAGAGCACTGGGCTCCTCCCTGCCAGCTGCCAAGGGAGTCCCTCTGCTTTAAGACACACCCCTGCTCTGAGGAGAGAGGGCACCAACCTCACAGCAGAAGGCGGACTAGGACTGACGTGCCCAAGTTTCAGATCCCCAACTGCGGAGAGGCCAAGTCCACACACGATAACGCAAAAGCAAAGGAACTTTATTACTAGCCCGAGCCAGCGCTAAATCAAGCTAAGGGTCCAAGTCTCAGCCAACCAGTGGAGTCTTGACAAGGACCCCGACTCCAAGTCACAAGCAGTTTATATAGGGTTCAGAGTTAAGAAACAACTTATATACTGATCTATTTTTAGCTTTGGCCCTATTACAACGGTGATCAGCAATTAGGCAACGGTTAGCAACAGTTTCTAAGGAGGGTGCAGTGATCCCTCATGACCGGCCAGACCCAACTGCCCAATTCCATATCTTGGCAAATTACTCAACTGGGAGTTTACCAGAAACCGCCAGTCCTGCTTTGGGGAAATAGGAACTGAGGCCTCGTTGAGATTTAATGTTAGCTGCAGCGTGTCATGGCTGCTGAGGAGCCTGTTTTGGGCCGCACAGGATGATCTCTCGAGGGTTCCTTCTCATGCCCAAAGAGGAACTCAGATACAACCCAATCCAGGTGCCTTTTCTCACAACAGTTTCTCAGCTTATTTCTGAGGAGAGAGCTGAAACGACAGAGGCGTACCACCTATTCCCTTCTCCTGACTCTACCTCCGTTGTGCCTTGCTGTCTTTGAGAATGGTCCTGGCTTAGGCCTTCCAGAACAATCCTGGTGCAGAAATCATCCATGCCCTTTCCCATTCAGGAACTTGTTCTGGCAGCTGGAACCCTCTGCCTGCTATTTCTGGGTAGGCCATACGTTAACTGTGCACAGATCAACCCTGAACCAATGACTAATGAAAATGAGTGAATAAGTATCTGTGGCGGGAGCGATAGCACAGTGGTTGGGCGTTCGCCTTTCACGCGGCCAACCCGAGTTCGATTCCTCCGCTCCTCTCGGAGAGCCCAGCAAGCTACCGAGAGTATCGAGCCCGCAAGGCAGAGCCAGGCAAGCTACCCGTGCGTACTGGATATGCCAAAAACAGTAACAATAAGTCTCTCAATGAGAGACGTTACTGGTGCCCGCTCGAACAAATCGATGAGCAACGGGATGACTAGGAGTATGTGTGACAGCCTCGAGTGCATGCTCTACTGGGCTGAAGTTGGAGAACTCCCCTTCTTCCATGGTTCCCTATCAAGATGAAGCTCTAATCATCAATATCAGTGATGTTCTTAGTGCTCTCCTCTTACTGAATTCCTTCTTTTATCCACCGCACTTTCCATTCTGCCTTGTTTCCTAGGATCACCTCCTGAATCAATTCTTTGCTCTAAGTCATTGTCACAGATTCTGCTGCTGAAGGAATCCAAATAAGTAAGCTTTCTTTCTAATGACGGTTCCTCCAGTGGGATCTGGGCCGGGATGATGCTTAGAATAAAACTAGACGTTTATCCTATGGTCCACCGTCCCTCTAACTTCTCTCACATCCCTGCCCACCCTCCACCCCATGCCCTCCTGCCCTTCCTGTCTCAAAGACTTTTCTCTTGGAGTGGTTCCCTGCAGGGCCTTGAAGAAGGGGAGCTATCCAACTTCAGCCCGCAGGGAATTGGCAGAAGGAGGTATCACAGATTGCCAGGCTCTTTCTCTCTTATGCCCAAGCCACCCTCTCTTGATAATGGTAATTCAATCAAGATTGAATGTGCAGACCTTTTGCTTCAATGAGGTATCCAGGCATTGTCAGAGGCATTACCTGCCTCCTCCCTATCCACTCGTGCAAGATGATGGCATTAACATTTCCAATACTTCTAGGAAATGATTTTTCAGCTCCACAATTCATTATAATGAGTCAAATCTCTTTTCTCTGAAAAATTGCACCTTTTCTTTACCCTCCTCAGTGCCCAGAAGACAGGTAGAAAGAACATCGTGTATCCAAATGATATTCTCTTCCCAGCCTCACTCTCTGAAGCGATTCTCCCCTTAAGTGGACGTGACTTGAGCAGACCAATTTATCATTGGACTACCTTTGTGGTGGAGGAAGGGAGGAATCATGGTTGGGTGAGTTCAGACCCAGGAGGAAACTGAACCTGCTCTTCTACTGGGGATGGGGTGTGTGCAGTGCACAAAACATAATGGGATGGGACTGTCAGAAAGGGTATGGTAGAGTCGTGAGTTTTGAAAATTCAGGATGAGTAAGGACTCCCAACTCAGAAAGCTCTCATGTCTCCTGAGTTGTTAAAACTCCTTGGAACCTTGAATTTCCCCTTCATAAAATGAGGCAATGATATATACCTTATTGGGTTACTGTGAGGATTGAATGACAGAGTCTCTGCAAGCCTTCTACATTAGCACTGGAATGTTACACACTTTACACCAGTAGATTTCTGTACCTCTCCACCCTCAATGGGACTCTAATCATCGGGCTCAGTTCCAATAAGAACTTTTGATCTTTTCCAAGACTCTCTGAGTAGCCAGGGTACCTCTCTATCAGATAACTGAATATGGTCTGCAGGCTCAAACCTGATTTTGAAGCAGTGGTTTGCAATTTTTTCACACCTGTGGACTGGCATCAGTTCATGAATAAAAACCACTCACCTACAAGGCTTCTTAAAATGGATTCAGCAGAGCACCCACTCCTGCATTCCTGATTCAGGGGGTCAGAGCGAAAATTCAAGGATTTACATTTCAACCAAGTTACTGGTTGAAATGTGTTGCTGATATTTTTGGTCCAGAGATTACATTTTAAAAGCTACTGGTCTAGAAGAATAAGAAATTAAATTTACTTATTTGTGTTGATTCCTAACAATATACCAGGTTTGTGCATAACTTACCTCTTTTAATCCTTGCAACAAGTCTACAAAAAGGAGATAATGATTAGTGTAGCATAAAATTGGTTAAATTGAGCTCTGGAGGTAACTTGCCCAGAAGATATGGTGAGAGAGTGATACAACTTCAGGACACTCCCATGGCCCAGCTGAACCTTTATCTTATTCCACTTAAGGCAAGAGTCACCATATATGTTGGGTCAGATAGGCTTTTTCTGTAGGTGGGACAAGTAAGCAGGTAACAGAAAACGTTGAGTGCAAACTTCAGGCATACTCCTAGTCCTGTGTAGAGCAGAGTCTCCGTCCCAGGCCACGTGATGTGAAAGACACTTTATCACCATCAATCAGCCTTCCCCTCTCTGCTTCTCCATCTTTCAGACATAAATAACAATGCCTTTCTCACACTGATCATTGTTGGGGTACCTTCTTTGTGCCGTATCCTGGACAGAGGCGTTCCATAAACCATATGTCCTTCCTTTGGGCATGAAGGGGAGCCATGAGTTCATTTGAGGCACAGAAATATAACAGCTCTGATAACCCTCATAAAAGTCAAGGAGTTTTCGCAGTCTAATGTGGAGAGGGCCTAGAGGACTTGCTTGGGAAGGAGCATTGAGCTGAGAGCTGAAGACTAAGGTGTTGCCAGCCTGATGGGCTTAGAGTGTTCCTTTGTTTGGGCAAAGGTCTTGTGGTCAGGGCAGATATCACGTATTTGTATAGAAGAAAGTTAACCAGTCTTCAGAGTATTGTGTGGAAAGGAAGGCTCCAGACTGGGCAGGGAGCAAGGTCCGATACCATCAATCATGTATGAGAATGTGGGCAAGGTCGAGGTGTCCA
Source organism: Sorex araneus (assembly GCF_027595985.1). Lineage (NCBI taxonomy): Eukaryota > Metazoa > Chordata > Mammalia > Eulipotyphla > Soricidae > Sorex > Sorex araneus. The sequence continues at coordinate 125,268,202 of NC_073306.1, read as the reverse complement.
GGACCTGGGAACTACACCAGGTTGCATTTTCAGGAATGTTGTGAGCAACTTGATGCTATGTTAATACTTTCCAGTTAGTCATGCTGGGAGTATTTAAACCCCAGAAGTCATCAGACAGACCAGAAACTGCTTGTTAACTTAGCAACCAAGCCCTGGTCTCTGTCCTTCAACTTCAAGAAGCAGATGGATTCTGGAGAAACAATGTTCCCGTCTTTCCAGAGGTGTGTCTGAGGAGCTCGCTGGAGTTACAGGTCTTTGCAGATGTGTCACCCTCTGCCAGCTACCACCGTTCTTCCCTCCCCACCTGCCCGTTCCCCGCTTCCCTGCTCCTTTCGCTTACCTCACCAGCGAGTTTGCTTCTCCTCTATATGACTCTTCTCAACTCCTTTCCTTGTCTTGAATATCAAACGAGGAGCACCAAATTAGCTGTTTTTCAAGCTTGCAAAATGTAGATGGAGCATAATGAATGTTCTGGGCTGCTTGTAAATTACCTCGTGCAAACTCCTTCCCATCGCCCGCTGTCCCATCTTTCTCCATGTGCTGTGGATAAACACAATTTTTTATCCCTCTAATTATATCAAGTTAGAAGAAGGGGACACAGAATAATATTAGCATCTCCCAGAAGGAATAAATAAACCATGAGAATGTTCACTGTTACTCCTTGTGGTGTCTTTCTGGTGGTCAGATGGCTCAATTCTGCCCTTTAATGAATACACATCGTAACTCTGCCTCTGCAGAAAGATGGGTTTGCATTTGATACAGAGGGAAATTGAAGAACACCAAGTTTCTAAGCCTCACTGCCAACCGCTACTGCCTGCCTCCCATCCCACCCACTCATTAAGCACCCACTGTATACCAGGGACCGCCCCAGCCTGTTCATAAAGAACAGTTTTGGGTTTGCAGAAAAATTGGGCAGAATGTACAGGTTCCAAGTACCCCAGCTCCTCTTCATATTCTATTTCCTTTACTGCCCCTAACATCTCGGATCTATGTGGCACAGTTATGCCATGCATGACCCGATAGCAGTTCATTATTGCGCTAACGCAGTTTACAGGAGATTCTGTTCTTTGTGCAGTGCAGTCCTGTAAGATTTGAAAACTGCATAATGACATGATTACAGGGTCATGCAAACTGGTTTCACTGCTGAAAACGCCCCCTGTGCCCCACCTTCATCTGCCTCTCTTCCCAAAGACCTTGACAATCCCTGATGTTTTTATCGTCTTCGCAGCTTTGCCCTCTCCCACCATGCAACTAGAATCATCTAGTGTGAAGTCTTCTTAGACTGGCTTTTTCACTTAGCAATGAATTTTCATGGCTTGATAACTCAGTTCTTTTTATCACTGAATAATAGTCTGTTGTATGAACATCCACAACTTGTTTATCCAGCCACTTGAAGGGCGTCTTGTTTTCTTCCTATATTTTGACAAAGCTAGTAAAGGTGCTATAAATATTCCTGTGAAGAATTGCCTGCGAGCAAACATTGGGGGGCGGGGAGGGGGAAGGGTAATACCCCGGTGCTCTGCATTTATATTTTTAACTCATTTGAACAAATACCAAGGAATGCCCTTGCTAGATTGTATGGTAAGAGGATCCTTGGTTTTGTCAGAAGCCGTTCAATTGTTGGGGCTGGAAAAATAGTCCAGCAAGTAAGGCATTTGCTTTGCATAGGTATCCCATATGGTCTCCTGAGCACCACCAGGAGTGATTCCTGAGCACAGAGCCAGCAGTGCAGAGCTCAGGAGTAACCCCTGAACATTGCCAGGTGTGGGCCCCCAAACCAAAACAAACCAAACAAAAAAAATTCAGTTATCTTCCAAACTTGTTAAATCATTTTATTTTCCCACTGACACCAAGATAAAAGTTCCTATAGCTCCCCATCCTCCCCCCATGCCTGTCCCTCAGCATTTGGTGTTGTTCACATTCTGGATTTGCACCTTCCTAATAGGTGTGAGTGATATATAATGTTGACTTAATTTGCGATTCCAAAATGACCTTGTATCTTGAATGTTCTTTCATACTCTTACTTTGCATCTGAATCTTTTCTTCACTGAGGTGTCCTGTTCTTTGCCGTTTGTGTGTTTGTTTGTGCCACGCCCTGTGGTGCTCAGGGTTTACTACTGTCTCTGTGCTCAGGGATCACTTCCGGTGGTGTTCAGGGAACCATATAGGATGCTGGGGACTAAACTCGGTTTGTCCTCATGCAAGGCAAGTGCCTTACTTGCTGTACTATTGCTCTGCCCCCCATTTTCTACTATTTGTTTTCTAATTGTTGAGTTTTTAAAACTCTTTTATAGTTTGGATATAAGTCCTTTATCAGATATATCTTTTTCAAATATTTTTATCCCAGCCTATGACTTAATTTTTTGTTTTCTTGGGCTGTCCCCACACTTTTCATGGCCTCTTTTCTCATTTAATCCCCCCAATATTCTGTGAAACTTACAATACTGGTTCCATTTTGCTAAGTGTCAAGGCCGAAAGACCTCAGTGGACATGTTAGTAAATAGAGGTCAGAGTTGGGCCATATATTACCTACCACCATACCTCAAATCATATATTAAAAGTGTATACTACCAGCCACAGATTAGATCATGTGGGAATAGACCTTGGTCACTTTGTATTAAAATACCACTACTTCCCTGTCTCAGAAAATAAGGTGTGCTTATATTACAAAGCCAGCATAGTTCCTTGTGTCTGATTTCCACTGCAGGACATGGAGAACCCTCTGGACCCAAATATCAACCTAATCTCCCTCCCTTACCCTCTCCTTCACACTCTGTGTTCAAGATCATGAGGCTTTGCAGCTACCTCAGTGAACTTCTTTTTTACAAATCTCTGTTATCTCGGCTGGAGAAACCAGTTGGGATGGGAGATGCATGCCGAAAGTAGACAATGGACCAATCATGATGACCTCTCAGTGTCTGTTTTGCAAGCTATAATGCCCAAAAGTAGAGAGAGAATATGGGAAATATTGTCTGCCTTAAAGGCAAGGGGAGGGTGGAAAATGCGGGGTATACCCAGGATATTGGTGGTGGGGAATGTGCACTGGTGGAGGGATGGGTGTTTGATCATTGTGAGATTGTAACCCAACATGAAAGCTTGTAACTATCTCACGGTGATTCAATAAAATTTAAAAAATTTAAAAAATAAATAAATAAATAAATAAAGATAGCTATGTCGGCAAGGAAAAAAAAAACAAATCTCTGTTATCTCTAGAAGAAAAACACACCCACATTGTCTGCTGATCAAGTCTTCCACTTCATTCCTCATGTGCATCACTCCACAATGCCTGTGTTCTCCTCTCCTAGATCCTGACGTTGCCTGTGTCCCCTGTCCTATGGACAGACTCCTGTGATGACACTTTCTTAGTCTCTTTGGCAGGCCAATAGGTGCTCAATATATATGATCCTAATAATTGGATGAAAAGGGAATGTTGCAGAAACACCATCATTTGGTGCTTAGTGAATTTCTGCTTGAAGAATATTTTTAAAACTTAAGTGTTTTAAGTTTCTTCTTGTTCAGTTTTTGATTGTTTTCACTTCTGGATTTTAAATTTCTTTTTATGTAGCACTGTAGCACTGTAGTCCTATTGTTCATTCATTTGCTCAAGTAGACACAGTAATGTCTCCATTGTGAGACTTGGTGTTATTGTTTTTGGCATATCGCATATGCCACGAGTAGCATTTTAAGCCAGAATCTCTGTGCCCCATGCTCCAACCCCCCAGAGGCATGTGTAACTCAACAAATAAGGAGATTTTTGAATGCATAAGTCATAAGTGAAACCAATGAGTGAAAACATGATGCCCATTTTCACAGCTCTATATGCTCACAGCTTTTGTAAGCACTGGGAACAAGACTTAACAGTTAGAGCTCAAAGTTGGGCACTGAATCCCCATGAGATGCACTGTGCCACCGAGAAGTCCTGCTTGCTAAGGTTAAAGCTGGGACCAAGTATCTACACAGTCTCCATAAATAGTTTCTGAAAGGTGTTGGGGATAGCACATCATGTACACCAAGAGGTGTTCAGGGTCCAACGGAGTCCTAATCTTGCCTTTTACAGGCTGTGTTATGTGGGAAACTTACTTAACCTTTCTGAACACCGACTACTTCATCTGCAAAGAATAGCAATACGGATTCATCAGATTGTGATTGTAACTAGCAGAGTTGTTGTGATGAGTGAAAAGCTGAGAGAACATTTGACTGTCTCTGGTCCTGCATGAACTTTTTGAAGTCTAATTTGCCTCCCTTGATAACCTTATTTTGCCTCCTGTCACTTTCTTTGCAACTCTTTCCCATGACAATAAGAAATGGCATGGTGCACCTTTATGATGGGCATAGAAACTGGCACCTGGCAGAAGACCAGTGAACAATATTTGCTTTGAGGTGTGGGGTGGGGCTCACCCTGGTGCTCAGGGCCTATTCCCAGCTTTCTACTCAGGAGTGACTCCTGGCAGTGCTCTGGGGACCCTATGTAGTTACAGGGATTGAAAAGAATCAGCTGCATTCAAGGCAAACTTTCCATTTCCTGTACTATCTACCCAGCTCTCCTGGAACAATGTTTAAGCAAGTGAATCCATTTGTTAATTACTGTCCAGTCTTGCCGGCTGCTCCCAGTTGGGACTGTCCCTTTCCATCTCCTGCTAAACCCCATCACAGAGAACTGACCCTTGCAGAATGCAATTCTGTCTTGTCATCTAGCATTCGGCTGTTGTTGGCCAATGACATATCCTGCAGGGAGAGATAGAGAAGGAGAAAGTAAGGAATCTAAGCCTTGCCTCCCCTCTCTCCCAGTCTCAGGTGCCTTCTTTAGCAGTAAGAGATTCCCCCTTTCTGCCTCCTGCCTCTGACCCTTGAGCCTGGAGGGTGCAATGTCTCTCTGTGGGGCCTTAGCCCTGAGCCACTTCTCCCCCCCTCTTGGCATCCCAACTCTTGGCTTCCAGCTGTTGCTCCTCCCTGTCCTTTCCTTTCTGATATCCCAGGGGAGTATCTGAATTCAATGTTAAGAGAGCCCCTTGTCCCAAATCTTCACCATCTCCTGAACATTTGTCCAGTTAGTCTGGTTGAGCCTTGATTTCCTCATCTGGAACAGATACAGTGGACAGCCACGTGAGGTGATGCATTTGTGCTCTTAGTCCTTCTGGAGTCCCTGTTCCTGCCAGGTCCTCAGGTGACAGCAGAGGGCAGAAAAAGGGTCAGAGGGTGAGATGCTGTTCTCTGAGGTGCTAGTGGGTTGTTGTTGATGTGCCCTCATCAATTAATATAGAGGTCCAATGGACCTGAGCTGACCCACTTCGACTTTAGAGAGACCCAGGGCTCTCGTGCCCACTTGCTGGGCAACTCTCCCCTGGCATTGAGAATCATGGACTGGCCTAGGGGTGAAAAGACATACAGTGACATGGATGCAGTGTCCAAAAAACGTAAACTGCGATCTTCCTCCCACCCAGACCCAACCCAGCTGTTCTTCCCCACCCCCCCCACCCCCTGTGTACCAGAACTCATTAATTTTTTTTTTAAAGATTTTTTTTTTATTATTTTTTATTTTTTTTTATAGTTTATTTTTAATTAGTGAGTCAACGTGAGGGTACAGTTACAGATTTATACATTTTTGTGCTCATGTTTCTCCCTTACAGAGTTTGATAACCCATCCCTTCACCAGTGCCCATTCTCCACCACCAGTAAACCCAACATCCCACCCCCCCTTCCCAGTCCCGTCTCCCCCCACCCCACCCTGCCACTATGGCAGGGAATTCCCTTTTGTTCTCTCTCTCTGGTTAGGTCAGAACTCATTAATTAATGGTACAGGATCAGCTTGATTCCTCTGCTGTGCTAGATTTTCTTTAGTGGCTTTTATTTGGCATAATTTGATGCCAACAACTAAAGCTTATGCCTGGATTCTGTTTCAAGTGCTATTGTCTATAACCTGATCTTTAGTTATTGATAACCTCCTTTACCATGATTTAGGCAGCTTCACTGGAAATGATAACCATAGGAGGCTGATAATCGATTCGCAACAATATTCAAAGAAGCCAAAGAAAAGCAATCTGTGCACCTGCAGAAAATAGGAAGGCTTGCCTTTTCTAATTAAGTATGGACCTACAGCTTACTCATTCAGATTCTCATGGTCAGGGTGTACGTAATAGGATCTCTCTTGCTTTGCCTCATCTTAATGGTGAAATCATGAAGAGCTAGAGCAGCAGGCTGTTCACGCACCTAGGGAAAAGCCAAACCAGGATCTGAAGACAGGGAGGTAAAGAACAAAAAAATAAAGAAGCAGCACCTCAGGTCCTTCTGAAAGTACAGTGACCTCTGTGAGTTTCAACCTGCTTATCGGTGATGGGGTGGGTGGGGGAGGCGGCTAAATGCAGGCAGTGCCAGGATGGATTGCTTGAGGCTTTGTACACAAAGGCAGCACATGGCCTGGGTGCAGGATTCATCAGTGGGAGGGTGCGGGTGCCTGTCCTGAAGGCCTCTCAACACCTTTGTTTTCTGCATTTTCTGCAGATGACCATTCCCGAGTGAGGCTGCTGGTGCTGGATGGAGACCCACACTCTGACTATATCAACGCCAACTACATTGATGTAAGGGTCCTGATGGGACTGGAAAGCTGGGCTCTGGGATTGGCTCTGGTAGACTCAAGATCTGTGGCTGCCTCCCAGACTCCCTAATGGATGGTGGCCCTTCTGGTTTTTTTTTTTTCTTTTTGGGTCACACCCAGCGATGCACAGGGGTTACTCCTGGCTCTTCTCTCAGGAACTACTCCTGGCGGTGCTCAGGGGACCATATGGGATGCTGGGAATCGAACTCGTGTCAGCCGCCTGCAAGGAAAACACCCTACCTGTTGTGCTAATGCTCCAGCCCCTGGTGGCCCTTCTGAAACACAACCAGAGAGTCTACTTTCCTACTGCTTAGGCTGCCTGTAGAGTCACCCAAATTTCTTGTCCATGAAGCTAAATCATCTCTCGGGCTGGCTGGAATAAGCTGCTCTTTGGGACCCTGGGGCAATTGCCAGTCGGGTTCAGTCACCCCTTAATTCATCCATATCTGTCTCTGTTGTCCATTCATTTACTCATTGAAAGGTATGATCATTCGTCCGACAAACTATTGTAAAGTGCATCCTGAAGTCTGGATGCCATGGAAACCATAAAGCTAAAGAATACCATGGTCTCTGCCCTCGCACACCTTAGCAGGAAGATAGGCTGTGCACATCAGTGATTCCAGGGCAAGCTAGAAAGTGCCAAGTTTCAACAGTTCAGATAAAATTCTGCAGGGATTCAGAGGTGGGGGTGGGGTGGGGAATTGCTTCTTCTAGCAGGAATGCAAAAAAATGTGTTATGAACCAAATCTTTGAGCACAGGTGGAATTTTAAATCAAAGAGAAGGAAAATGGGCCTTTGGTTATAGAGAACAGCTAAAGCAAGCTGGAGCTGCTGGAAGCGTGAAATAGAGAAGAGCTTAGTTTGAGGGGAGTAGAGTCTATGCAAGGAGAATAGTGGAGATAGGACTGGAGCCGAATCATTTCCAGGTCAGATCTAGGAAACTGGGCTTTCTCCTGTAGGCAAGAGAAAAATATTGGACGTTTTTGATCATGGGAATAATCAGTTTTAAAGTGAACTCTATGATGCTTTTTATCTATCACTGCAGGTAAAAGAGGACAGAGGGAAGCCTGGAATTAAGACCCCAGTTAGGGAAGGGCTGTCTCAATACTCCAGAGACTATTGAGGGAGGGCCAAAATACGGCAGGGACCAAGATTATTACCCATGGAAATGTTTTCACAGGTGCATGTGGTCAATAGTACATCCCAGCATGGCCCACATAAGCCAGGCTGCTCCACACCTCAGCTAGGTCTCCCAAGGGCTTTGATAACTCAGTCAGAGATCCATCCTGTTTTCTAAGATTTGTAAGTGTACTCAGAGACGAGCTGTAAAGTTCTGTGGCATGCTTTCACATTCCTTGCAAACTAGTCTGAGCCAGATGATTCATTAATTACACAATCTTCTAATGAGTCTCATGTTGTCATTCGCCCATTTCTCATTCAATCTGTTTCTTGTAGGTATAAGTTGTATGTGTGTGTGTGTGTGTGTGTGCGTACACGTGTACGCACACATACACACACACAGAGTTCAGAAAGGAGTAAAAGTTGATGTTGATGCATCAGATTCAGGGCAGGCACTAAAGAGTAGGCAGTAAAAGGAAAGGAGAAGCCAGCATATTTTTCCTCTTTCCATCCTCTCTTGGGTGGTTTCCTCCCGTTGGTGTCTTCAGCTCCCACCCTGCAGGTCCACCAGAGTTCCAGCTTTGAACGGAGATCCCCGTTCCTGTCTCTGGTAACTCCTGTGTTTCCCATTATCCCCCAAGTTCCATGGAATCAAAGCCCCTGCTTTTTGCCCATCTCTAGGTTGTTTCACTGCTTCCTGTTTAGCCTTTCAACTCCTCCATCACCTGTGTAACCAGCCTGGACTGAATTCCCTTTGCCTGATACTCTTAAGAGTTTTTCTCTTTGCCTAGATGGACTCTGGATAACAGAGAGTAGACATGTGATCAGGAACTAGAGCTAGAGCTTCAAGTGAGGGCAAGCTATGCATGATCATTGCCCACAGAGGCCTTTCAAAGCTACAAGGAAAGGCCATTTGGAACAACCTGCCTTTAGCCTGGAGCAAGAATTGCCCTATCAGAATGCCCTACCACAGGCGCAGGGTGGGGTGGTGGGGGATGGGGTGGGGGTGGTGAGAGGGATACTGGGATCATTGGTGGAGGAGAATGGGCACTGGTGGAGGGATAGGTAGACAATCATTGTATGAGTAAAATGCAAACACAAAAGTTCATAAGTTTGTAACTGTACATCAGAGTGATTCCCTAATAAAATTTTTTTTTTTAAAAAAGAATTCCCCTATCAAATCTTGAGTCTATCTCCTTTGCTTGTGAAATGACTCATTTCACAAACACTGGGCATATCCTTGACAGTGTGCTAGAAAGTGCTTTATGTGCTTTACGTGCCCATAAAGGAAACTCCAGTCTGGTGAGAAAGTGAGACTGAAAAAGAGGCCTCAAAGAGAAAAATCTACAGAACTCAGGAAAGACCAAGTCTTGATAGAAGGCAGAGCTGTCAGTAAGGTCCTCCTATAGGAGGTGACACCTCAGTACTGTCTGAAGTGGGTCAGCCAGGCAAGAAGGGCTGACAGTAACCTAAGAGTTATTGATCCCCTCTGGTATGCCAGCACTGTCCTATTTAGAAGCACAACTTCACAAGGTAAGTGCCATTGCTTCCCATTTCCAAAGGAGTAAATGGAGGCTCAGAGTTGGATAACTTCTCAGGATCATGTTATTAAGATCTGAAGGCAGAAGGAGCAAGAATCTTAATGAAGGGGTCTCCCCCACTGTGTTCTGCTGTCTTTTATAATAATAGCAAAGCAAGAAGAGTCAGTGTCCCCACCACAAATCACTCTTGGACCAAATTATGGGTTTTTTTTAAGTGTTCATTTATGGAGACTTCTCAGTGATACACCCAGATGGGCCATCACCCCCATTTCCTGATGGAGAAACTGAGGTCTAGAGAGATTGCGAAGTCTGAGGCCTTGCATCTGGGTTCTGGGAGAAGCAGTTCAGAAAGTAGTCCCCCATGGTTCCTGGCCCAGAGTTTTTTCTTCTGAACCTCTACACCCACCTTGCACCATAGGGCCTCAGTCTGCACATGCAGAAGTAGATTGGCCCCTCCGAGTGGAGGTAGCAGCTCTGAAGGCCATTCCCACATGGGATCTGCCAACCTGAGCTCAGTATCTGGTAATCTCCAGCAAAAGTCACTGACTTGATAGAAGCTCAACCCAGAGTAGAGTGAGCATTATTGAGCACCAACACACACTTTGGTATTTTTTGGGGGGGTATCACATAGAATTGCCATAAGTGCAAGTGAATCTTTGCAATACCAAGACTAATAATACCTCCCATTTCTATACTGTTCGATCATGACAGTCAGTTGTATAGAACTTTATGGATATGAAACAGAGGGTCAAAGTTAAGAAATTTGCTCAAAATCACACAGCTGAAATCCAGTGCTCTACCTACCTAAGACACACCACTACCCTCTCCCTGTGCCTTTAAGAAATCAATTATAGAAAAGCTGTTCAGCCTCTGCTACCTCATGCTGGACTTTATGCTGCATCTTAATGGTGAGAACCAAAGACTCAGGACCTCAAAGTCACAAATTCAGTCCTGTAGTATTTGTGGCCCTTCTGCTTACTTTGATTGTGCTTAAATGTACTCATTCTATTATCTGTAAGACTGGATAATAATGGGGTAGCCCATAAGAATATAATTCATACATAAGTCTGTCAGAATCTCATAAGCAAATGGAGGCTCCTTCCATGGGAATAACAGAAAATGTGCAAAAGGGTCTGAACAAGATAAAAGAAACCAACAGAGTGGGGTGTAGTATAACCAGGCTAACAATAGCTGAGAACTCTCTTCTTCAGACCTTAGGGAGGAGGAAGTAACTGTAAAGAAAGGGCTGATGATGAATCAGACCTGGAGCACTTTGATAGAGAATCAAGATCAACCTCTGGGACAGGGAAGCTACCAAGCACCAGCATATATCTGTTCAGTGTATTCAGAATGGGGGCTGAGGATGGAGTAACCTATAAACTATCAACCTATTATCTATATACCTCAGTAAACTTCATGATCCTGGGGGTATCAGTTGGGAATTGCTGACAAGTTAGACCCTCTACAGCTATCCAGGGTCTTACCCCTTTGCCTGGTTTCTACCCTAATTGGAATCTTCCCCACTCTCCAAAGTGCCTAACCGCATGAGCTACAATCATTTATCCACAATTGGATCTTGACGATCCATTAAAACAACTCCATTTGGATAATGAGTTGGACACCCGGCCAGTCCTATCTGGTCCCCAAGAGGCCATGGCTCTATTGCTGTCTGATCCATCCCACTGGCGGGTTTGTTTGCACACCCGAGAATGGATTGGCCACTTGACTTTGTTATAAATTACTAGTCTGGAAATAAATGTCGTATCTGGGTCCCCAGTAAGTAACAGATGCATGAGTGCAGAGTGAGATAAATGCTTTTTGGATGCAAACTTCTTTCCCATTGCTCACAGACAGATGGAGGCAGGCCTGGTGCTGGTGTTCAGTCATTCTGCATGCTGTGTAGGTGGGACTTACTTGAAATCGAAGTTCTTTTAAGGTTAGGAAGCTTCCTGTACAGCTCTTGTCAAATTGCCAGAGGAGCCCCAGTTGAACTGTACATTTTCTCTTCCTGGTTAAGGAAGCACATGGTTCGAATGCTTCCTCTGTAGGGATTGTGGATTCTAGGAGGTCAGAGATGGTCTCTGTTTAGAAGCAGTGTGTGGACAGGCAGGCTAAAGCAGCCCTACATGTGTTAATTTGATAAGGATTTATTAAGGTTGAGAGCCCAGGCTTACTCCTTGGGGCTGTGGGAATAGCCTTGAGCAAGCCCCAGAGTGCCCTGCCACGTTGTGCTCTCATTCAGCTGAGACAGGAATAATACAGATGTTGAGATGTCCCGACTAGGCAATTCACTCCAACTCCCACCACCTCAAAGTACAATTCCCTGGCCGCCTTGGCAGCGTCCATTTCTAATGGGAGCTTCTCCCCTTTGGTGACCCTTATACCAGTTTGTTCACCCAAAAGCAGAGCTGTCATCCATCTGGTCTACTCTTGTGTCTTCAATTCTTTGTACTTAGTAGTAGCTGCCCAAGTAATATCTATTGATTGAAAATGGAATGACCAGTTGAGCTAGCAAATGTGCAAACAGTAAACTCAAGTATCTGAGCCCACAATTGAAATGCCTTGTTCTGAATTTCATCCTGTTGATTTTCATGCATATTGGAATCTTCCAAACCAGTTGCCTCAAGATTTTCATCTTACAGCCCATGTGTTATGGAATGCCCCCTGCATTATCTCAATGATTCTTTTATATGGAGAATATAAGGAAAATTTATTTTTTCCTTACTAATAGTAAATATGGACTGGAGCGATAGCACAGTGGGTAGGGCATTTGCTTTACATGCAGCCGACCCAGGTTTGATTCCTCCGGCCCTCTTGGAGAGCCCGGCAAGCTACCCACAGTATCCTGCCCGCATGGCAGAGCCTGGCAAGCTACCTGTGGGGTATTCAGTATGCCAAAAAACAGTAACAACAAGTCTCACAATGGAGACGTTACTGGTGCCCGCTCAAGCAAATAGATGAACAAGGGGATGACAGTGACAGTGACAGTAGTAAATGTATCATTTCTGTAACTCTTAGGATTGGTGTTCCCACTCTGCAATTCCATTCATTTAACTGTATGTATGTTTTAAAGTTGGGGGTGGGTGGGGCGGGAATGGAGGGCCACCTAGAAATGCTCAGGTGTAGACCTGGCTCTGTGCTCAGGGGACTATGCAATATTGGAAATCCCGACCTCCCACCTGCAAAGCAAACACTGAGGGTGGTTGAGGTATCTCTCCAGTCCTAAGTGTATGTCTTAACACGTAAGTTCTTTAACTTTTTTGTTCTTGGCTATTTGACTATTTAATATTAAAAATCTGTTATGTATAAATTAGAATTAAGAGGGTTTTAACTTCCACTGAAAAGTTCTTACAAATGCATACATTTTCACAAAACCCTGTTTTCTAATAAAATGTCTATTTAATTAAAAACCAATTTGCAGTACTATTGTTTAAGAAGACAGCCTAAATATACTTTTTAGATAAGTGAAATGTTTTATGAGTTTTTGATTAGCATTTAAAATATTTGAGGGGCCAGAGAGAGTACAGTACAGATAATTACTGTTTTCCTTGTATAGAGCTGATAACTGTTTGACCCCTAGAGCTACATATGGTCCCCTAAGCACCAGCTTGAGTGATGTCTGAGTGCAAAGCCAGGAGTCAGCCCTGAGCATCACCAGGTGTGGCCCCAACACCTCACCCTCCCCCACCCGAAAGCCCAATCATTCAAATACACTCCTTTTTTTAAATTGACTTTTGGGTCACACCTGGCGATGCACAAGGGTTACTCCTGGCTCTGCACTCAGGAATTACTCCTGGCGGTGCTCAGGGGACCATATAGGATGCTGGGATTCAAACCCAGTTGGCTGCGTGCAAGGCAAATACCCTACCCACTGTGCTATCGCTCCAGCCCCTCAAATATACTCTTAACTTCAGTGGCCTTTTATATAGTTTCAATTTGGGGGTTATGTTGAACAAGATAGAATCTTAAAATGATCCCTAGCTTTCTTCCCAGCAGTAGGGCCACATAATTTCATTATTGCCTCCTATTCTCCAGTTATCTAAAGGCCTACACACTGAACACAGCATAGCTATGACTTGATAAATGTGTAGAGCTCAAAGATATGTTCTTGCATAATTACCACCAACCACCTTTGATGAAAGTAGCACCCAACTGTGGATGGCCTGGCCCATGTCCCCGTGGGAAAAATACACACAAAAAAAGTGATTGCAACCCATATTTTGTGTTCATCCTGTATGTGAACCCCTGTAACCCACAGAAGGAGCTCTTCTCTAAAGCTTAGTGAAAAGCTGAGACATAGTCGCCTGGGGCTGGGGAGGGTGTGGAGTGGATAAGGATGAAGATGGATGATGAGTCCAGAGCTCAAACATTTGAACATCATCATGTAGGTAATCATGCACTTTCACAGACTTTTAATTGGAAAAGAAACCGAGATGTGTCAAGGTGTATCAGTCTGACCAGATGCGCACAGGCTGTGGGATACATGTGGGGCAGGAGGTCTGGACAGAGGCTGGTGCTATAACAGATGAGGGAGGATGAGCACTCTGATGAGTAGAACAGGGATGATCGAGAGACAGTTTTTCTCTACTCTAGGAAACTTTCTTCTATTTCCATACCTACTGAGGAAAATTCCCGGACTCTAATTTTCCCTACAATCTGGATAATTATTCATCAGGTCTGAGGAAACTGATAACTCTTCCTGACTCTCCCCTTCCTTCTCTTTCTCATGTCTCAGAAAGGTCTTCAGCTACAGTATAAATAAAAAAACAACAGAGAAAATGGAAAGAATTGTGGTCTCTGAAACTCTCTGGTGGACAGCATAGACTTAACTCATGGTAGCTGATCAATAAAACAATAAAATTCTATTGATAACAAAGACATTGATAATAAATATCACCATTATGCCTGGCATGTAGCTGTCCTATGTTAATTCATGCCATTGCCTATGGTCCTGCCAATAATGCTCTGATGTAAATATCACCATTCCTATTTACAAAGAAAAAAAGAGTTATAACAAATTTAAGACCCAAACTACACAGTATCTGAAGGACAAATCCAGGATTCCCACCAAGGTAGTTAGATCCAGAGGCTGCACATACAGCTGCCATGCTCTGATACCCTATGGTTGGTTTCACAATACCTAATCTATCAAGCATTTGAACTGTGCACGCTTCTATGGGAATGTTTCTTTAAACTTAGGAGCTAGAGTTTGTCCTTGAGAAACTGACTCGTTCACTAAGAAGATAAGCACACTAGCAGACCTTAGGGACCTTAGCTGGGGCTGTTGACTCCCAGCTGGTCCATGTGACCATTCTGGTCATGACATTGTCTTGGGTAAATGCTCTCATCCTAGACATCTCTAGGCTATGTCCAACAATTATAAGATGAATACTAAATATTTCTAGAGCAAGGGGAAGGCTGAGACAGAGAAATGCACAGAGGACTCAGGGATTAGTCTTCAAATCAGAAAGTGATTCTGGAACTTAAGAGACACCATAACTAGTTTACCATAAACCACACGGATTGCAATTCCAGATTAATTTCTTTAGGAGAGTACCTGAAGCAGCAACCCTGCCTTAACTGGACATAAAATATGTCACCAACCAAATAGATATTCTTCCAGCTGTAGGTTTGTTTTCTCCTGGGATGGTTAGCAGTAGGGAAAAGTGGGTTTCAGGACTGTCAAAGGACTCTAAAACCCACAGCCCCTACAACTGGAATCGGTATTGTTTTATTTGTCCATTCATTCATTCATTCACTCACTTATTTATTTAATACGGGCACATTATTTTGAGTATTCCGAAGTAAATACATATCTGCCCCACAAATATAAACTTCTACCTGATTTGATAGACATTCTCACTGCTGCAGGAAAAGGGGTCCTCCAGATCATGCCATACAAAAGAAAAGGGTAGCTTCCTCTTGCCCAGTGATCAGGGTCGTGGAACATCAAGCCACAGCAGAGTTTATAGGAATACATAAGAAATAATACAAGGAAATCAGAACCTGGCCTCTGAAGCAGGAAGTTGCTTTGACAGTCTCCCGGTCAGACTGACTCAGGGTCCTACTTGCCTGCCCTGATTGTATTGTCTATGCAGAAAGGCAGGGGAAAGGCCCTCCAAACTGAGTTTTTCTATTCAACATTAATGCCAGGATACAACATTCCCTCTGAGGTGCCCTCCAGAGTGCAGCCCAGTTCTCTGCACACAGTTGTGGCTCAGGGAAAACCTTTCAGTGGTTGGTAACCCATGAAAAGCTGAATTCATGGGTACAAGTGAGACCCCCCTCCCAGTATTTGCTGCCAGGTTAATCTATTTGGAAAGCTTCCTGGTAACTAATAATCAGTAAGAGTTAGCACTTTCCATGCATTGTCTCATTGAATCCTTGCTCCCTTTCTGGAAGTTGTCTAACGGTCTTCCCACTTGCCTATGAGGAAACCTAATCTTAGAAAGAAGTGTTAGTAATATTAGGCTGTTTGCAAGCTTTGCCTGCAGACCCTTCACTGTGCTTTTTTCTCTCCTGTTCTCCAGGGATACCATCGCCCTCGCCACTACATTGCAACTCAAGGTAAGTGACTCCTTTTCCTTTATGATGAGTCCTTGCTCATCACTGGAGGAAGGGAATGAGCTTCTACCAGCATAGGAGTCACACAGGATGGGACCAGGAGAGTCTCCAAGGTTCCTGGAGATGGCTTGGCTGAATTATTATTTTTGGAGAGAAGAGAAGGTGAGATCACCTCCAGATGTAGGGAAGGGAGGTGGGGAGTGGAATATGGGAGAACAAAGAAAGAGATGCCCCTTCTGGAAAACAGTCAGGAGAGATGGACACCTGCCTTCAGGGCAACTAAAAAAAATATCAACCCCAGGAATGCACCATCCAGAACTCCATCCAGAGATGGACCTGGTGGCACCTTATCACCCCAGTGGGAAGGCCACTTTCCAGTAAAAGAGTGTGTCCATAAGTTACAGAGTCTTGAAAATATCCCAAATTCTCAAACCCTTCCCAAGGAAGCCTTATGGCAATGTGGAAAGTGGCTTATTTATAGACATTATTCAGTGTTACCCATGGGTCTTAAATGCCCTAACGATTCGTAGATTAGTTAAATAAAGTGCGATGGATTCATATGATAGGAAATCATGCAAGTAGGAGGAAAAATAACATGCTTGGTAAGAAATTTTAAGGGTATAGGAAATGCCTGTAATAGTTATGATGATCACTAATGTAAGTGCATGCATGTACACCTATGTGCATAAATTAATATGTGTATATAATATGTATATACAGAAAAAGGAATTCAAATTTATGCATCAAATATCTGAACATATATTTTTTGTAATTTTTAAAATAAGGAAGACATCAAAGTAAAATTTCTGACAGAAATTTCCAGTGCAATTGCTTTGGCCTCTCAGATCTTATCACTAATGCCTTCTTCCACTCCTTTCTTTTGGGGCTCCAGTTGAATGCCACAGCTTTTGCCAAACTCAAAATTAGGTATCTCCTATATATGCTCTTAGCTGTAGGCTCCTAGTAGCTTCTCTGGCCTTGACCTTCCACCCTCCCCAACCACTTTCTTCCTTTCATTGAGACTCTGGAGTCCAGTTTCCGAAAACTCCCTTAGTTTAGTCTCTATTTTTAATTCATAGTTTGGACCAGGTAGGAAGGTGGACTGGAAGAGTAGAGCCAGAGGAGTAAGATAGCAGAGAAAAGGGGGAAAGCCACCAAGATTTCCAAGAGGGGCAGGAAATATACACTGTCATGGAAATTCAAACCTGCCATTGAGCATCTGCATGCTAACTTCCCTGGCATCAGGCCTTGCCTCAGCCATGTCTGAGTGGGGATTGCTTGGTCTCCCACTGGCTCACCTATATGGATGCCTCACGAGTACAAGGGGCTGCTTCATGCCCCCACCATATTTGACCCTGACACTGTCTCTGTTTGACAGGTCCAATGCAGGAGACCGTAAAGGACTTTTGGAGAATGATCTGGCAGGAGAACTCAGCCAGCATCGTCATGGTCACCAACCTCGTGGAAGTGGGCCGGGTAAGCCCCTCCTGGAGAGAGGATGTGGACGTGGCACACCGGTCCCGTGCATGGTGCCCAGTGCCTCCTGTCCCATCTCTCACCTTCCCAGCAAACTGCAAGGGAGAAATCCTCACTCCTATGTCGCATTCCAGGAAGGGCTTTTTCCCTCCAATCCTCTCATCCCTTTCTCCACCCTCACTCTCATTGACGATGTCATCTCATGTCGTTGAAGGAAAGAAAAGTCATCAGCAGTGAATAGTCCTCTTCACAGCACAGGAAAGCTACCATCCTGCTGGGCTCTCCCACCTTCCTCTTCTTCTCTCTATGATCAGGCTGGTCCATACCAAAGAGCTGTTTGGGTTGCTAGGCCAGACTCTCCACTGTTTCTTAGGACTCAGCCTCAGATAAGGGAAAAGTGACTTCTGCCCTTCCCGGGGCAATCCCAGTGCCTTGCAAAGCAGGATCACCATGAGCCTGGTCTCGTTTTCCCTCCCCGACTTGAAAACTAAGCCTCCTTCTCCCTACTGGAGCATCTGAACATGCTGAGTGCCCTTGGCCCTATCAAGATAAAACTAGCAAACAAAAATGATTCTCTTGTCCCTACTTTGTGGCCCCACTTGAAAGGCACACTCGCAGGCTGTCTCTTCCCTCCTGTTCTCTTCTCCCTGCTCCATCGAGCCACTTCCTCCATTCCAGCTGCAGGGAATGGGTCCGTGTACTGCATCCTTCATGCTGATACATCTAAAAGCCACTTCTTTCTTCTCATTATGCTCCCCATCTCGGCCACATCCGCCCCTCGCCGCTGCTCTTCCTTCCTCCTCTACTCCTTGGCATTCTTTAGGGCTTGGGCTCAGGTCTCCCCTCTGCTCTGTCTCCACTTTCCCCTCTAGAGGGGTTAGTAGTGGGATGGCTCTTCCCAGCTTGCTTTTGCCTCCTGAGGATAACTGTGGCATGTGGGTGGGTGGGCCGCTGGTCTGAAAGTCAGAAAAAAAACAGTAGAATTCAGAAGGCCTCTTTACATATCCTATATGTTAACTAAAGAGTGGGCAGGTAAGTTCTTTGTTTTAGAAGAACCATAATCCCTTAAAACAGTCCTGGCCTGTAAGAGATGGGAAGGGGAGAAGCTGAGATGTTGGTGGTAACCCAGTGAAGGGTCAGGTCATCTCGGACCTGCTAAGAATTTAGGGCCCGGAGAAATATTATTGAACCCACACATCCCCAGTCCGTTCCCCAGTCTTGCAGATGAGGAAACGAACTCCCAGGATAGAGCGACTCCTCCAACACTATCCAGTTCCTACAGACACAACATCCAAATCTTAGCATTCATTTTGGGGTTAATTCTTCCTTCTCTAAGGAATCCCCCCCCAGTGACTCTTAAGGTACAGCCACTACAGATAAAAAAAGGCCAGCCCACAGTTTAAGGATTCAGAGATGGAGCCAAAAAGACAGGGTCACAAGAACTTAACCTTGCATGCAGCCAACCCTGCTTCCACCCATGCCAGGACCTCCAGAAGTGATCCCTGAACACAGACCCAGGAGTAGCCCCTGAGCATCGCAGGGTGTGACCCAAATAAATAATAAATAATGAACAAAAATTTAGATGCCAATCCCAATTTGCCTTGTGACACTAGGGACAGATCCCTTTGATGGGTAGATGGTGAATCAAATTTGGACTCCTCTGGATGGACCTCCTACAGGTGCCATGCCCTGTGCCAGAGATTTAGGGTGTTTCACTTCAGAGTTCACAACTGCTGCATTTTGCAGTATTCCTAGTAATTGTCTGCATACCTGACATTACGTCCTGTTCCTTCCCTTGATAACAGTTGATTGTGGACAGATTTCTTAGTCTCCCCAAGCTTCAGTTTCCTCATCTGTAAAATGGGATTAATAATAGCAATAATAATAATAATAATAATAATAATAATAAACAATTTCTATAGGCATGTGGCAAAGCTGGCTCCCATTTTGCATAAAATCTGAGACTCCATGAGATTTCAGCACTGCTGGGAGCTGCCCAGCTCCTGAGTGCTAGAATGAAGCAATGCATCCATTTGCCCCCAGAGCCTGTTGCATTAGACCAGTGTTTCCCTGAGTGGGTTCCGTGGGATGCTAGTCTGCAGGATGTTTAGCAAGAAGAGGGTTCCATGGTTAAATACGTTTGGGAAATGCTGTGAACTCTTTGCCCCTTTTGGAAAGTCACAAAATCCACATTAGCATTAGCACATTCATGAGCTGAGTGGTACATAGCAAAGCAGCCTGTGTAGTTGTGTTTAATCCGGCATTTCCCAAACTCATTTGACCACAAAACCTTTTTTGTTTGTTTTTTTTGTTTTTGTTTCTTGTTTTTTTTTGTTTTTTGTTTTTTTTGTTTTTGTTTTTCACCTAACACCTATTAGCACCCAGCGGAACACACTGTGGGCAATGCCACGCTAGGCCGTGCGGCGTCCCCCGGAATGGTAATGCTTTTGTTCTTTTAAGGGGAAACCGATGATCTCTCTTTCCTCCTGCGGAGCGTGATTTAGAGTCCAGTGGGGGCATGGCTTGTGCGTGGCGCCTGCATTCTCCGCCTGGGCAGTGAGCAGTGGCACAGTCTTCCCTTGACACCTTCCTTCTCCCAACAACTGTTCTCCTTCCTGCCCCCATGACCACTTCTTAGTAGCGTCCCTCTCCTGCCCACTTCGTCCACCTCCTCGCTGCTTCCTGCCTTTGATACTCATCTCAACAAGGCTGGTCCCACTCAGCCCGATAAAGCTGTGGACTCAGCCACAGGTAGAAATTGGCCATGAGACCTTGGACAAGTCACTAAACCTCCAACCTCACTATTATTTCCCCCTGTTATATTGGGGGTAAGCACCCCTGTCTCACCTAGATCTGTGTGATCACTTTATGGGGAATTGGATTGGGCAGTGCTAAGGAGCTCTACAAAAGAAGGCCCCTACTGCCTTCCTAAGAGCCCCACACCCTCGGGGAGTGAGCTTGGGCACAGAACTGATTCCCCAGCCAGCTGGGAAACCCCTTGGACTAAAATTCCACCCAAGTGGCCCTGGGGATTATTTGAATGGGAAGATCAGTTGAGGCAGCAGCTTACTTCCAGCCACCTGCTCACACATCCTTGTCTCTGTCCTTTCTCACAGGTGAAATGCGTGCGGTACTGGCCGGATGACACAGAAGTCTATGGGGACATTAAGGTCACACTGATTGAAACCGAGCCCCTGGCGGAATATGTCATACGTACCTTCACAGTCCAGAAGGTAAAGCTTCTCTAAGACTCAGAGCAGCTGGTGTACCAGGCAAGCTAGTGTGTTTTTTTCCTTCAGGACACATGGTGAGGGAGGGTCTGTCCTGCGCCCACCCATCCTTGGCACCAAGGGACACCAGCCATCAAGTCATATATGCGTCAATGCACTCCAACAAATCTCAACGAGCAGAAGGGATGTGTATCACTCAGTAGGCAAATCCATAGAACAATGGTAGCAGGTGGTACAAAACACACATGGAAACGTGTCCTTGGGGCTGAGTTGATGTGGAGGATGAAGTGAAAATTTCCCAGTACAGCCAGTTCCATCAGCAGTGAGGACTATGCACATGATATTGGAGTCAGCAGACTGGGCCATACGGTGTGTTGGTGGCCAACCTGAGCAGGTTTGTGACGTGTGCTTCACCGGCAGGACCCCCTCACCCTGGAGGTTGCCCCTCAGTATCTTGACTGGTTCTATGGACTGACTGATACGGGGAAACAGATATCTGGCCCTATGACATTCACACCAGGAGAACAACTAGTGACCCACTTGTGAGAGGTTACCCTGCTGCATTCTTGAAGCTGTTTTCTCTTCTACTTCAGCTCGTCCCTCACTGTCTTAACCCAGGGGTTCACTCTGGCCAGGATTTTAGCCAAAGGACTCCTCACAGGACCATCTACCTGGTCTTAGCTGGGGTTTCCTACAAGCAGCGCTTGAGGCAAGAATTGGTACCCTTATTATCTGTAAAGAAGAATTAAGTCTGAGGGACAGAGCAGTGAGGGACACGTGCCAAGGCCACAGCAGAAACTGAGCAAGGATGCATTCCTATCCCACTGATGCCTGGGGCCCATGAGTGGCAGAGGTGATCCCATATCTTAAAAAGGGGGTCTTTACTTTGCTTGTTTGGGGGGCATCACACCCAGTTGTGCTCAGGGATTATTCTTGGCTCTCCACTCAGGGATCATTTCTGGTGGGACTCAGGGGACCATATGCGATGTTGGAGATAGAACCTGGGTTGACTGCATACAAGGCGAATGGCCTACCCACTATTTTATCATTCCAGCCCCAAGAAACAGGGTTTTGGTACTGAGGTAACTACTCATCTTAGTTTGTACACAGCCATTCTGGCCTAAACATTGAAGGTCTCATACCCTGGGAGAGACTCATCCCTGGGAAAACTGACAGTCACTTGGTGGATTGAAGGCTCCTCAGACTCTCAGTTGCCCACCTAGCCCCCAGCCCCAGAAAAGGTAAGCTGAAGGCCATCCCATTGCTCATCGATTTGTTCGAGCGGGCACCAGTCTCATTGAGAGACTTATTGTTACTGTTTTTGGCATAAGGGGCTAATATGCAGAGGCTCCAGCCAAGACTTATCAGCTGGGGGTGGGGGTAACTTCTCAGGAAAGGGGGTTTGGATAGGCATGCATCATGCCTTCTACATCCCCCAGCCCCCCTGTCTATACCATTCTCTACAGAGAGGCCGCTGTTCTTCACGTGGAATCTGATGGTGCAGGTTCCCCTCTGTCACTGCTGTGAGCTCCCAGTGCTTTGGGGTTAAGTCCAGGTCTTCCAGGATCCAGCAACCCAACCAGCGACTACCACGGCACCTTCTGATTTCTCTTGGTGTTGTCCCGGGGCATCTGTGATTCTGTGCCCTGCTAAAACCTGCCCTACGCCTCCGCCTGAGCTGCCTGTTTGTTGAGGATTCCTCCACTGTCTCAACTAATACTCAGGAGTCAGAATGTCATGAGGATCAGGGCTCAGACTATGGAGCTAGGGTTCAAATTTCAACTTTATCATATATGTGGTATTGTAGGAAGTGTGAGGATTGATAAGAGGGTTACATGAATGACTGCAGGTGGTGTATTCAAGAGAGTAACAAGCACAGAGTTGATGCTTAATACATGCTACCTGTTCTTTCCATTCTTAATGTTTCAAGATTCACATCAGGTGCTGCCTCCTCCAAAAAGTCTTCTCTGATTTTACCCCTTTCAGAAGGGAGGCAAACCCTCCTTTATGCTTTTGAATAGAATTATCTATTAAGGAGTCTGCCTCCCACTTCTAGGTCCCAGGATCCGTTCCAGAGACAAAGGACTGTATCTTTATTTCCACCTTCTTGGTGCACTGACATAAGGGCGGGCACCAATAACGAACAATCCAGCATCTATTCAGTACTCTCTAAATATCTGCCAGAATTTCTAAGTAGAAAAAAGGAGAAGAGAAAAAGGAGTGGACCTTGCCTAAGCTCAGAAGTGTGGCCTCAGAAGTTACTGGACAGAGTAATTTTGGGGTCTAGAGTGTGAGGAAAGGGAGGAGTCTGTGTGAGGGAAGGGAGGAGGGAGTGGGAGGAGGACTCATCCGAGCTCCACACTCCACATGCCCATCAACTGAGGAACTCTGATTTTATTTCCTATCACATTGTAAATAAGAATGGTTGGGGGGGTTGGCTTTTGGGGTCACACCCAGCGATGCTCAGGGGTTACTCCTGGCTCTGCACTCAGGAGTCACTTCTGGCAGTGCTTGGGGGACCATATGGGATGCCAGGGGTCAAACCCAGGTCGTCTGCTTGTAAGGCAAATGCCCTCCCTTCTGTACTATAACTCTGGCCCCACATTGTAAATAGAATCTAATTGAGAAGGATGTGTGCTTAAGGGTGTTTTGTTTTGTTTTGTTTCCTTTTGTTTTGTGTGTGACATGCTTAGATGGAGCCAGGGCCTCATTTGTTTGTTTGTTTGTTTGTTTGTTTGTTTGATTGGTTTGGGGGGTCCTGCCTGGGAGGGCTCAGAGGCCACTCCCTGGGGTCTCTCCCAGTTGTGGCCAGGAGGACCATGCATTGCTGGAGAAACTGTATTGTCAGGGATTGAACCGGCAGCTCCCACATGCAAAGCCTGAGCCATCTCCGTGGCCCTGGGGGCTGACACCTCTGAGGCCTGTGCTCTGCCTCTGAGCTGCTTCCCTGGCCCCTGCTGCTCTTTATTGCTATTGTTTGTTTGAAGGCCTCCGTCTGGGCCTCCAGCCTGCGATTTCTGAAAAGCCTCCTTTTCCACAGGAAGCACCTCGAACCTAGCCCTTCTGCTGCGGGCCTCCCCATGCCCACAGAGGGTGACATCACCATGTCATGAGTGCTCTCATGGCCTGCATGGGTGTGCAGGGAGGGAGTGCGTGAGCAATGCAGAACTTGGGGCTCTGAGCACACCCCCCACTTTGTGCCTCACTCTCAGAAGCAGCTGACCCAGGACTCACTCACTCTGGAACAGTGGCTCTGGTGGACCCCAGCCAGTGGGAGGTTGGGCCACTGTGCAGGAGGTGGGCGGCATGGGGCGGCAGCTGGAGGAACCAAGGCCCATTCGTTCTCTCCTCAGAAAGGCTACCACGAGATCCGGGAGCTTCGCCTCTTCCACTTCACCAGTTGGCCTGACCACGGCGTCCCCTGCTATGCCACCGGCCTCCTGGGTTTTGTGCGCCAGGTCAAGTTCCTGAACCCCCCAGAGGCCGGACCCATCGTAGTCCACTGCAGGTGAGTGCACAGGGTACCCCCAAAGGTGAGTCCATCCAGAGGTCTCTCTTCCCTTCCCTTCCTGGATTCTTGGCCTTCCACAGGCCCCTGCAGCGTCCCTTGGACCCAGCCCCAAGTGAAGAGATCTGAGTCCCAGGTTGAACCACCGCCATAATAGTAACCATTGCCACTGTGGCTGTTGTTGCTGCTGCTGCTCTGGGGGTTGTGGATGTGGCCTGGCCTCAGTCTAGTTCATGGATTCTTCTGTAGTTTTCCTGAGCCTCCCCAGAAATCAGGCTTTCCCTGGTGGTGCTCAGGATGCCATGTGGTACTGAGGCCCCGTGCATGCCCTGCTTGTGTTCCAGCCCTTGGAGCTATCTCCCCAACCCCCATGCCCTTGCTTCTTGCAGCCACTTCTCATGCAGCCTTGGGAAGTGTCAGTCCATTTTACAGATGGCAAAACAAAGGCAATGGCAGGTCTCCCAGCTCCTGGTGTAAAATGGCAGAGCCGGATGTTTTACCATCTTCTCTCCAGATACTGGTTGTGGGCCATGGGCTGCCCCGGTGGAAGCCGCTCTCCTTTGTGTCTGTTTATAAAATCAGTCACTGGATAGAGAGTAAAAGGGAAGCTTCAGGCTTCACCCAACCATGGACTTTGCTATCTAGAAAGCCACACTCAGGTGTGTCCTGCCCTACCCTAATGGAGATGAACTGCAGGAGTATTAGGGGGAGGGGGTTGTACAGGCTGAAAGTCAGCCAGCCTGTGTCCTCTCTCCTCCCTTGGGTCTCTCTCCTGAATCTGAGACACCACCCAGCCTTCTTTGCAGCCTCTGAACTATTCTGAAGTGGGTCCTCCATCTGCTCTGTTTGAGCAGTACTCCATCAGCCAGGACCTGGACTCCAATGGTAGATGTATCCGAGCTAGCCCCTTTGTCACACAGCACTCACCTGCCTCCAATAGCAAGGTCATAAAGTCACAGCACACCCATTGCACAGAGGAGATTCTGGAGGGTTGAGGGCTATGCACATCTCACACACACACACACACACACACACACACACACACACACACACACACACACCTGAGGCTCTCCAAACACTTTGCTTGTATCCTCTGCTTTACAGCAGGACAATGCAAGAACAATAGAGCAGCGTCCCCTAAGCTCTTTATCCAAGGAGCATCTAGAGAAAGGGTGAGGGGGTGAAAGGGGACAGAAACATCTCATGCCCTCTTGCAGGATGTCTTTGTCTGCTCCTGCACATCAGGTCCCCGCACGCACCTTGGCAGGATCATCCATGGGCTTTTCTGCAGGTCCCCCACAACCCCTCACACAGTCCTCACTGTCTCTTCCAGCGCCGGGGCCGGAAGGACAGGCTGCTTCATTGCCATTGACACCATGCTTGACATGGCTGAGAACGAAGGGGTGGTGGACATCTTCAACTGTGTGCGCGAGCTCCGGGCCCAGAGAGTCAACCTGGTGCAGACAGAGGTGAGTCTCGGTCTTGGCCAGAGCCCCCTGAAGCTCTGGCCCAGAGGAAGCCTCAGAGCAGTGGCCCCTCCAACATTTTGACACCCTGAACTGGCACTGGTCCTAGTGGTCAAACACCCTGGAATAGAGAGCCCATGGGTGAGGGGTCCTAGAGGCAGGGTCTTGGGTTTGGGGAAACAGTAGGGTTGATGTGTATAGTGGAAAACACATGGTCTTGCTCTCTGATAGGAGAAACTGACTTTCAAATAGGTGTGTGTGTGGCCAAGCACCCGTGTGCATGTGTACAAAGACACAGACCAGGTCTCAGAGAAAACAGCTGCTCCATGAACACGTCAGGCCCTGAGTCTGGGGAGATCATCCAGGGCTATGCACACTCACACCTTGAATGCAGGTGGCCCTGCGTTGGATCCCCTTCACTGCATGCCCACCACCTCCCACAGCACTGCCACATGGATTCCTGGTGGTCCCCGGGACTCTGGGCCTGAGTAGCACCACATTACAAGGCCCTCACTGGTGAGCTGTGCTTGGCCCCTTGTCTCCAGACCTCTGCTTGAGGGAATCCTCCAAAAGAAAAAAAAAAAAAAACAAACATGCAAAGGCATAGAAGTAGCAACCACAGCTTCTTCATCTTCTGCCCAGTGGGTTTAGGGGAGACTTCCGGAGCAGATGGAAGATTGAAGGCCCAGGGACAGGGAAGGGTGTTCCAGGAGAAGTAACAACAGGTGTCAAAGACTAAGGGTGGGGGCTGGAGAGGCTTTGATTCTGGAACAGTCCCAGACTCGGGGGTGGGAATGTGGATGATTTTATTGGGAGGTGATCCCCAAATGCTGCAGAGGTGAAAGGGGAACAAGAGACCGAGGAGGGAAGGAAATCCAGCTTTGAGACAAAATGCTGGACAAACTCTCTCACCCAGTGACATCTAGAGCCCCGTCTGCCAGGTACTCTGTGGACAGTACTCTGTCCCAGTTTCCCACCATAGAGGGGGAGCCCCCAGCTCTCCATCTGGCACAGTGGAGGGCGCCTTCCTGAGGCGTTAGCTTGTGCACACAGCCCAAGAGCATGTCTGGAGCTGGGAGAGCATCCTGCATCACAGGCTTCTCAAGGTTCCCATCCTGCCAGGAAGCGGCCTTCAGACAAAGGAGAAAGCTGGCCCAGAGATACAGAGAACAGACCAGCAGTTCCCAGGGCAGTTAGGGCTTGGAGGAGGGGTCAAGTGTACAATGAAGGATAAGAAGAGGACTTATGGGGTCACCCTAATGCAGAGTTTACTGATGGCAAAACGCAAAAAGAAAAAAATTGTTACCTTTGAAAAATAATTTCACACAGGTGCCAGAGACATGGCTCAAGTGACAGCATGTACTTTGTTTGTGAGGCCCTGGTTTGGGTCCCTGATTCCATGGGTGCCCCCCAGAAAGTCTACACACCACACACACACACACACACGTCCAAAAAAATTGAAAATAATCAGGAAGCAGTAAATGCAAAACAAAATGAAAGCCAACAAACTAGGTATAAGCAGAGTTATGCCAAGCAGGACAATTAAAAGCAGCAGCTGTTGCCTTTCCAGAACTTTCTCATTCACATTAGCAGGGAAGCTGCTAAATTCTGCACCAAGGACAGAACTCACCACTTAGAAAGCTGGAAACATGGCTTTAGAAGAGAATGTCGTGATTGGGCAGGGCCCAGAAGCATACCTGTCCGTCAAGGCATGGGTGAACTGAGGACCACCACCAGCCCCCTGCCCCCTTCTTATGCAACCCTCTCGCCTCTCCCCTGCTCTGCAGGAGCAGTACGTGTTCGTACACGATGCTATCCTAGAAGCTTGCCTCTGCGGCAACACCGCCATCCCTGTGTGTGAGTTCCGCTCTCTCTACTACAACATCAGCAGGCTGGACCCGCAGACCAACTCCAGCCAGATCAAGGATGAATTTCAGGTGGGAGCCTATTCCTGGCGAGCCAGCCAGCCTCACAGCACTGAGCACATTTCTCCAGGGGGAAATGGGTCTCTATGGGTGCTTCCAGTTTCTGCGCTCCAGACAGCTGCAGGCTTCCTGGCAGCACCTAAAATGCACAGCCATAAGCAAGTTCCCACCGGCTGCCCCGTGATTGCTGAGGCTCTGCTTAACTCTGATTATGTTTTTGAACTGAAATCTTATTTCAGGTTTGTCCAGACTGTGGGTGGAGACACATTTAGACACACAGGTGTAGATTTCATGCTTCTCCATCCCTGGAGGGGACTTGGGTTTCCTCAACATTTCTGCCTAATTGCAGTGTGCCTTGGGTCCCGGCTTTTCAAAGTGGGGTCCAGAGACCGGGAGCATCTGCTTCCTCTGGGAGCTTGTTAGATATGCAAAACGTGGGCACTGGGGAGACAGTACAGAAACTGAGATTTATGCCATGAGCATGGTGACCCCAGTTTGGGTCCTGATACCAGATGGGCCCCAAGTGTAGCCCTGGATGCCATGCCCTGAAAGTCACTAGCCCAGAACAGCAGCAGATGACAGAACAGCATCCCAGCCAGAGGTCCAGGTTTGAAGGATGGACAGGGGGTCAGGCTGAGTTTGAACATCACTATCTTCTCTCTTGGGGATAGTGAGGGGAAACCAATGCCTACCTGTCCATCCATGTGCCCCCACAGACCCTCAACATTGTGACCCCCCGCGTGAGGCCTGAAGACTGCAGCATTGGGCTTCTCCCCCGGAACCACGACAAGAATCGGAGCATGGATGTCCTGCCACTGGACCGCTGCCTGCCCTTCCTCATCTCAGTGGATGGCGAGTCCAGCAACTACATCAATGCGGCCCTGATGGACGTAAGCACAGCCCTGCTCTCAGTGTACTTTGCAGGGAATAAAGGCTCTTCCCTAGGTGGTGGTGACTGGAACCCAGGGCCCTAACTGGACCCTGAAAACCAGTTTCCTCTTGCTTCCCATCCTGTTGGTCCCCAAAACACTGGATCCCAGGAAGGTGGTGGTTGGGGTCCAAACCTAAGTGCAAGCTGTGCTCTTGGGTTTCTGCCTCCTATAAGGAGCCTGAGGGAACAGACCAGAAAATGGCCCAAGATAGTACAGCAGTTAGGGTTCATGCCAGGCATGCTTGTGACCCAGGTTCACTCCCCAGTACCACCTGGTCCCCCAAGCATCACTGGATACATCCCGGAGGCTCTAGAGGTGTCTCAGTGAGATCCAGGACCATCTGGAGTAGATGCTCAGTGAGTGGCGAGGAAGCCAGAGAAGGGAGGCAGTCAAGGGCTCTTCGAGGGGGACAGACCCTGTCCCTGACTATGGCCTTGCTGGAGGGACGTGGCTCTCGCTTGCTTGGCATAGGTCCCCAGGAGGCTCCTTCTACCTAGACCCGGCTTAGAATTTGACTCATGGGTTTCTCCCCGGGTCCTCCCACCACTTTGGCTCTTCATCCTGCTGTTTCTTTGAGGATGGATGGAGCTGTGGATCATCTAGCCCAATCTGTGCACTTTACAGCAAGGGAAATTGAGGCTTAGGAGCCTGGATCAAAGGCACCCCAACAACAGGTGGCAGAGCAGAAAGCAGGCATCTGGGCTGGCCCCCATCCCATGGCCTCAGTCTGACAGAAAGTAAGCAATCTCACCTCCTGAGTTTCAGGGCTCAGACAGGATGGAACTGAGGCCCTCTGAGCCCTTCCCACCCAATACTGAAGTAACGTCAGTCTAGTCATGTGAACCTCCTCCCATTTTAGCCCCAACAGACAGGAACCTGGGGTGCTCTCTCCTGGGCTCAGAGGCAACTATGTTTCTGATCTCTGGTCTTATGCTGGGAGTTCATCAATGTTGGAGGTGAAGAGGTTAGAAAGGTCTTCTGTAAGCTCTTTGGTTCTGGGTCCAGGGACTGAACAGTCTTGCCTGGTCGGACCAAAGAACTGGAGATATAAGCACGTTCCCAGATCAATGCATAATGTATGCACAGCTCAGTGTGTATTTGTGTGTGTGTGTGTGTGTGAGAGAGAGAGAGAGAGAGGGAGGGAGGGAGGGAGGGAGGGAGGGAGGGAGAGAGGGAGGGAGGGAGGGAGGGAGGGAGGGAGGGAGGGAGGGAGGGAGAGAGGGAGGGAGGGAGGAAGAGTGTGTGTGTTTGTGTGTGTCTGTGACTGTGTGTGTAGTGACAGATGGAACATGAGAGTGTGCCCATGCTTCCAAGTTCAAGCTGTATCTGCCCCCTATCCCAACTGCCCTTCCCCATCTAAGCACAGTCCCACTTGCTCCTGGCCTCTGCTTAGTCTGTTAGCAACGCCTACAGTCAGATGCCTTCGCCCAGCTCAGATGCTGATTGTATTCTCTTTGTCCACAGGGCATTGAGGGGGCCTTTGCCTTTCTTATTAAAAAAAAAAAAAAAAAGAATCCTTATCTGTATTCCAACTCAGTCCGTGCATTATCTGGTAACCATAGCAGCTTTGCTCCTAGCAGAAAAATATGAAGTCCTCTGGGTTAATTTTTAATGTTTCCCCTGGTAAAGGATGATGTTATCCATGAAATGGATTGCTGGCTGATCCCTGAAACCCGGCAGGAGCACGGATCTCGAACATATTTTCAGATAAGGCTTTGTCAGGCATGCCGGCCTAATAGAGCGTTTATCACAGAGACAGGGAAAAAGGAAAGAAAACTAACATTTGCTGCATGTCGGACACCATGCCGGGTCCCAGACTTAGACTGTTTTGTTCTGCCTTTGGATATTATTATCCTCATTTTCTGACTGACATACTGGGGGGTCAGAGTTTTTCCAAGATCAATGAGCTCAGAAAGGGTGGGGCCAAAGGTACAAGCTTTCAAATATTTGACTCAAAGGCCAATCTCTTTTCTTGTCTGGAAGTGGCGTGAAGACCAGTGTATGTGCTCAAGTTGGCTTTTGCAGAAGCCCAGTGTTGTGCCATGTCAGACTCCCTCTGCACACCCCTCTGGCTGGGAGCCTTGACACCTGGTGCACATGGCATCCACAGGTGCCACACTGCTTTGGTCTTTGCCAACAGAACACCAAGAGACAACAGAACAAACTGGTGCTTTATGGCATCTGTTTGTCAAGGGTTTGTTGCTGTTGTTTTTGGGCCACACCTAGTGGTGTAGGTTTACTCCTGGTTCTGTGCTCAGGAATCATTCCTGGTGGGGCTTAGGGGACCCTCTGTGGTTCCAGGGATACCTACCTATTAACTATCTCTCTACCTTCCTGGCCAGATGTCTTTTGCCATGGCTTTCTCCTGGCATGACTGCTTAAGTCCCACTTCTTCTCATGGAAGTTTACTGGAAAGTGCTCCAATTCCCTCATGAACAACCTTCCAAGAAAGCCTAGCCATTACAGGGGCTGTTTCCTGGATTTACAGTGAACAAGAGCAGCCCCCAGCTGTCTCAGTCCCTTTTCTCCTGGCACTGCCATAAACGTGGCACAGCCAAAGCCTCAGATGTCACACACACACACACACACACACACACACACTCACACACACACTCACACACAAACACACAGGGAGAGAGAGAGAGATAGACTCATAGTTAGGTTCTTGCTTATTGGACCAATCCAATCTATGTCTCACTCATCTATACACTACCATTTTTTGGAAGTTGTCATTTCTTTAATGTAAACCTTAGATTTGGAGAGAGAAAAAAATTGCAAGTACTTGCTACCAAAAAAAAAAAAAAAGAAGAAAAAACACTGCAAATGGTGCTTGAATGGATGGGTTAATGCATGAATAGACGGATGGATGGATGAGTGTATAGATGGATGGATGGATGGATGGATGGATGGATGGATGGATGGATGGATGGATGGGTGGATGGACGGACACACAAATTATGGATGGATGGTTGAATGAACACATAAATTATGAATAGAAGAATGGGTAGGTTGTGATTGGGTGAATTGAAAACAAACAGTAGATGCATGGGTGGGTAAATGAATAAATTGGTAGTTTTATAGATGATCTGTGAATGGGTGGGTGGGTGAATGGATTAATGAACAATAGACAGGTAGGTGAGATGGATAATAGATCAAAGAATTGGTGAGTAAAGTAATAAATAGTTGACTTAACATGTAAAAGTGAAAGTGGTTTTGGAACTCAGTTTAGTCTAAAACCCAGGTGCGTAGGCCAGAGAGATAGTACAGAGGGGCAAGACACATGCCTGCACACAGCCACCCTAGTTCCATTCCCAGCTCTACATATGGTCCCCTGATCTCTGCTAGGAGTGATCCCTGAACATAGCTGTGTGGCTGCAAAACCAATAGATATATAGAATATAGGTGCATTCCAGTGCTTCATTGGTTCACAGGATACAGTGCTCACCAATGCCAGGTCATCTCAGCCTTTATCCCGGGCTTGGCACAGGAACCCTCCTCCTGCAACAGATATTCCCTCTGGAGGTGGAGGCTCTCTTTGGATGAGCTGATCTCTTCTGCAACATAAGGCATGGGGACCCAAGATATCCTTTATATCCCAAGAGGTGCGTTGGCCAGCAGAGCAGCAAATATGCATCCAGAATCTTTCATTTCATATCATAATGACGATTATTTTCTGAGCACCAAGACATAAATAATTTATTTGGATAATCCCCATCTGAGTGACACTTTTCTAATGAAATGTCTTCTTTTGGAGGAGAATGAGTTCATTATAAGAAGATCCCTATTGCCACCAGGGCACCCAGAGATAATAGGATGGGCAGGTGCTCTGTGTAATCTATTGGGAAGCCCTGGGGTGTCTGGCAACTGCCCAGGTCTTGCTGTCAGAACGCTACCAATGAATGCGCATTTGATGAAATCTTTTTGTTGTTCCTTTGCCAGAGCCACAAGCAGCCTGCCGCCTTCGTAGTCACCCAGCACCCACTACCCAACACCGTGGCCGACTTCTGGAGGCTGGTGTTCGACTACAACTGCTCCTCCGTGGTCATGCTGAATGAGATGGACACTGCCCAGGTAGGAAGAGGCCCACCTGCTGCCCCCAGTGCTAAGGAGTGTTTAGGTCAGCCCTGTGCAAGAGATGGAGGCCTGAGGACACAGGACAGCCTCTTCCCAGGCCAGCTACCCTCTGATGGTCACTGACAGCAACACACAAGTCCACTCTGCTACCCGCAGAGACTCAGGTTCTCCTCCCAGGCTCTGGCATGTTCAGAGCTCCCCAATTCCATCCATGACATTCCCCTTCCAATAAGTTTTGTCTACCCACACTCCACTCTCATATCACCACCCTAGGACCAGACTGTTCATGCCCTAGGCACTGGGTAGGGTCTTTCTTGCTATGTGTGTTTCTAGATATTATAAAGCCTGGACTCCTCAGCCTTTCCCATCTCCTCTATGATACAGCAGGTGCTGCTGGCACCCAGAACTTGAACCCAGGACCCAAGGCTCCTAGGTAGCCCTCTGAGCCCTGTCATTAGTGATGACCATAATCCCTTAGGTCTGGGTGCTCCAGATGTCACGTCTCTGTGGCACATTCCCATACTTAGGATACAGTGTCACAGAACAGTCTTCAGAGCCTGCACCCCCATGCACCACCCAGGGGTGCAAAGCCATCACTCTGGAATGTAGGCAGGAATGGTTGTCCTAGTTTTTTGCCAAGTGATCCTTTCCCCATTTTGAATAAAGCTCAAGGGGACACACACTGGGGGTGAGGACTGCCTTGGGCAGGCCTTGAGTGGGAACTGAAAGGAAAAAAATGGGTCTGAGCTGAAGTATCAACCCTCCAGGAACTCATAGCATCGCTACAGAGACAGATGAGCAAATTGTCCCGAGCCCGTGTGGCAGTACTATAATAGAGGTCAGTGAGAAAGTGCTGTGCTGGCCGGGAACAGGAAGTAATTAATTCAACCCAGAGGGTGAAGGAAGTCTTCAAAAAAAGAAGGTGACTTTGGCCTTGAAGAAGGCAGCAGCGATTTGGGCACGAGGAGGAGGTAGTAGCTGGGAAAAGCCCTCTGTGTAAGCAGAGGGAAGAGCCAGGGCAAAGGCCGGGTGAATGCAAAGGGCTGTCTGCAGAACAGACGTGTTGGCATTTGCCTGGGATGTAGAAGAAGATGTAGAAGAGAAGGGTAGAGACACTGGGGCCTGACTTACTGAGAACTCCCAGGTTTAGGCATTGGCTGTGGCCCGCTGTGACAGATCTACCTAAGCCACAGAATCCTTTTGCTGAGTCGAAGTTCCATGCAAACCCATTTCTGAAGCAGGTATGATCAAAAACTCTGCATATTGAAGCAGTGTGGGGGCTGGGGTCCCACACACACTGGTCTGGTCTTTGGCTCTTCTTGAACCCCCTATGGGGAGCCAACCATGCGGGACACCTTTGCGGAGTCCCATGGGGATCAGTGAGGAGGAAATGTATCTGGAACCCAGGACACTGGGGAGAGAGGTGAAATGTTAGAGAAAAGGAAAGAGGTGATCTGAACCGAGGTGGGAGCCAGGGAAAATGAGGCTCAAAGGAAAGTAACTGGTAAAAGTGGAAGTGATGAATGGGAATAGAGTCCACCATTCTCATCCCAGAAATTGGACATCTGGGTGCCCTACTGGCAGGCCCGGAAAGGCAGGGGAGGAGTGGAAGAGGAAGTAGGATGGTTGGGAAGGCAATATTATAGGGGATGGCACGGATGTAATTTCGGATGTGCATGTGAGAAGGCAGTTGGGAAAGATTTCATTCGTTCATTCAGTCCGTGATTGTGGGGTATCTGCTATTTGCCGGAAGCTATTCTAGGGGCTTGGAATACATCTGTGAACAAGACTGAGAAAACAAAACAAAGCAATTCCCATCTATCATGCAGCTTCCTTCCGAAAGCAGAAGAGATAATAAACAACATTCTACAATGTCCTAAATTATATGTTATAGGTAACGAGTAACGGAAAAAAGAAATATGAAAGGGCACGGTAATGAAGGTGGGAAAGTTGGTTAGAGCATGGGAAGAAATCCTAGTAGAGAAGGCAGGGGGACCTAAAAAGAAGGTCCTGTCTGGACCCAGATTTGGAGGAAGTGGGATAACAAGGTCAGAGACCATCTCAGAGACCATTGACTTGGTAGGCAGGTGGGAAAGCACACACTGCAGCCTGCAGGTGGGCATGTACTTGGCACTTTAGGAGAACAACCCTGATGGTGAGCAGACCTCGTGGAGAGACACAGATATAGCTACAGCAGAGCGAGGACCTTGGAGGGTCTTGGAGGTTGTATGGAGAACTTGGGCCATCACCCAGAGAAATGGGCAATCACAGATGATTTGGGGGCAGAGGAGTGACTTGAAAAAGCAATCTGACGTTTTAGAAAAGCACCTAACTGCAGTAAGTGCAGGAAAGGAGGTGAGGGGACTAGGAGCTATCTCTAAACGGAAAAAGCAGTGAAGAAAGAGAAGCGGCTTGGAATTCTTTTATTGAGGAATGATCATGTGGACCCCAGGTATAGCCTACAAGTAGGCACAACAAAATATCCAGACAGATTGAATATGGAATGAGAGAAAAAGAAATCAAGAATGATTCGAGTCCATGGGGCCAGAACAATAGTACAGTGGGTTAGGCATTTGCCCTGCATGTGGCCAACCTAGGTTCAGTCCCTGGCATCCCAAGTGCTGCCAGGAGTAACAGTTATGGCTTATAGACTTCTGAGCACTGCAAGGAGTAATGCCTGAGTTCAGAGGCAGGAGCGACCCCTAATCATGGCTGGGTGTGGCCCAAAAACCAAAGGGAAAAAAAAAGAGCAAATCCAGAGACTGGGCCTGGACAATGGACAATTAGAGTCTGAGATTATGATGAAATTTAACAGATTTCCATTTTTAAAAAGACACCTGTGAAACTTCAAGGTCAGAAGGCATCACTGCCACATTTCTTTGCTTGAAAATGTCAAACACTGGCCTCTGCTCTATGCCCCATAGGTGAAGTCAAGTCATGAAAACCTTGAGTGTTCCCTTTATCCAACACCCCTGCTTTTTTCCCCAAAACCATAGTGCAGCACAGAAGAGGCATTACTCAGAACTTGTTTTGGGACTTGAGTGAACACCACAGTGGAGTCAAGGTCACTCATTGGCTCTATGTCCTTCTGCTGTGTAGGTCCTGGGTGAATGTTGGTCCTTCAGCCTCAGATATTAGTACAGCCTTTGAGAATCACTTCCTTACATGTAAAAAAAAAATCGAAAACCATCAGGCTCAGAAGTGCCCTGAGGTTGCCTGCCATATGCAGCTGGCAAGCCTCCCCTGGAATCAGCAGATGAATCGAGTACTTATTGATATAAATATCATCACCGCAACAGCTGGGCGCCTTTCGAGAATAAACAGTGACACAGCGTGAGCATCAGAAAGGCTGCCCCCAGCACCTGGAGAGGCGGTCCTGTGAAATGGCATCAGCGTTTGTGCCCATGCCAGTGCAGTGCCAGGATTCAGCCAGCGCATCCCGGTGGACAGGTCTCATTAAGTCCCTGGTCACACTACATTACTCCCAAGAGGACCCATGCCACATGCCACATCCTGTGCTGTGACTGAGAATGTAGTACGTGTGTCTAGTGTTGTGGCAGCAATGCCTAAAATTTGCAGCCAAATACCATCGATGAGTGAGACGTCAGAGCTCTCTCTGTTTTTATACTGATCAAGGACAGTTCTATCTGCCTCTACTTGCATCCTGTCCTACCTCACTCTGTTAACCAGCTCCAACCATAGACACCCTGTGTCTATGGTCTCCTCTGTGGCTGCTCTTCAGAGGTAACTATGAGCAGTTGGGGCTCAAGAGAAAAATTCTCAAAGCAACTATAATTTACCTCAGAAATTTTTCCAGTTCTCTCTCAGTTCAAAGGGCCTACATTCAATTCAGAGTGGAGCAAACGCATAGAATGCCAACATCCAGTAGAGGACCCCATGGTTTCTGAGGGGCACATCACCAGGAACCCTTTCAACCCCTCCCCAGAGCATTGAGAAGCTTTCCTTCATCTTGCTGGGCTCTGTGGTGAGACCAGAGTCCATGGGGAGCAGATTTCAGGAAGTCTTTTTCCAGATCCTGCCTCATTTATCACACCCTGATCCCAGCATGGTTGCCTGTGTGACCTTACACAGGAAAAGAAGGGATTCAGATGTGTTGAAGTCAAGGATCTTGAGATGTGGAGACTGTCCTGGGTTCACCAGGTGAGCCTGAGAGTAGAGTCCTCATAGAGGGTGGAAGGAGGCTGAGAGTCAGTCATGTGATGGTGGAAGTAGAATGGAATGTGTTACAGCCAGAAGTACAGAAACACTGGCAGCCTCTAGAAACTAGAACAATGTTGAACAAACTCCCACCTGGCCTTTCCAGGTAGTATGCAGGCAGCTCTGCTGACATCTTTAATTTGGCTCCTTCTGGCTTGTTTCACACTCTGACTCCCAGAGAATATGTGGGAGTTCAGTTGTTACAGCAGCTGGAGGAAACGCATACAGGTCACAGAACTGAAAGCAGACATTCATTCCTGGCAGGGAGGGGGAGAGATTAAGGCCAGCAATGGGTATGAGATGGAAATCAGGGGACACAGCAGTGTCAGCAGTGGTTTGGGGCTGGTAAATGAACCTAGGCCTGATCCAGAGTCCAGCAGGAGCCATGAAGGAACTGACCTGGGTACCAAGAAGGCAGGTACTAAGTCTCCCTCAGCAGAAGGATGACGAAGGTCAAGGAACATACTTTCTAGGTCACATTCAGTCCCCCCTCCCGTCACAAACTTACATCTATGGAGGACCTCCCACATGCCAGACACAGACCCTGATCAGTAAAGAACAAAGCACCCCACCATCACCACCCTGGCTCAAGGCTTTCAAGTGAGGTAGTAATCACCTCCCAGGCTCTCTCTGATCCAGAAAGGGGGGATCATCTTCAGCTGACCAACTCAGTGGGACCTTCAAGTAGTAGGAAGGGCTGGGCAGCAAAAGTGATGGAAGGGGGTGGGAAATATCTCTTTTCTCCTTTGAGCTCTGGGCGCAGCTGTGGGAGAATCCAGTGGGACCCAACCTTCAGACTGGAGTCAGGGCTCAGAGTCATTGAGACCACCCTGTTCCCCTGCCTTCTGTGAGGACTAGATCTCTCAGTGGTTTTCAAGGTGCTCTATTCAGAGCTCCTCTACATTTCTCAGTATTCTATTGGCCATTGATCCTAAGGAATGGCCAGTAAGATCTACTTCAATCTTACAGATGTTATCTTCTAATGGTTCTCCAGACACCTGTCAATATTCCATATTCCCTCCTGGACAGAGTCACCACACCACAATACCATTTTGAGTGCCAGTATTCATCCATTACAGTCCACTGGTCCCTTTCAATCCACCTTCCACATCTTGGCAACCCCCTTCTTTCTAAGCATTTATTCTAATTTGCACCCACTATGTTGAACGTTTTTATTCCCCATACTATTTTCTAATTGATAATTACTAAACTTGTATGTTTCCCCCCATAAATTCAACTTCCCCCATGAAATTCTGACCTGCAGGCAGAGTTGAGGTGATGAATGCTGTAATTCCAGCCCAGAGGAGAGCCTTGGTAGCCTCATTCCAGGACTAAAGCATAGCCCCACACTACTTCCCTGTAAAGACTTTGAGGAAATGCATTGGTTTCTTCTGACAGCCACAGAGACCTCATCTTGGAAACCAGTGACTGATCCAGTTCACTTCCCCTCATTTAACGGACAAGGAGGCTGGGGTTCAGGAAGTAGAAGGGTTCTGCTCACGGTCTCCTGGCCTGAGCTAAAGCCCGGTTTGGCCTGCCTACTACGGAAGGTGAGAATATGGGATGCAGTGGAATGGGGTCTTCATAACCCCAATGTCCAGTGAACACCAACATGCTGGTTCCAGTATATACAGAGCTGGAAGGCATATTCTTTAGTTTAAAAGAAACAACAGCTTTTATTATAAAGCCACAAGCACAGTTCTGGAAGTAAAAGGCCAGCACTTCCCTTTGCTGGAGAAAAGCAAAGTGATGTTTCTGAGCTGACATTTCCTCTACTTGTACCTACAGAGAAAATAGTGAGCACAGATATTCTCCCTTTCCTCACTGCCTAACACTCTAGTCAGGCACACATGAAGACCGCCTCTGCATGCCACAGGCCTCAGACTTTGCAGAGAGCTGTTTTTCTGGAATAGTGGAGGTGACAACACACCGCAGAATTGAGGACCAAGAGTCCCGTGTTCAACTTCTAGCTTTGGCACTCACTTAACACTGAGTCTCAGTGTTAAATGTGTATAGCCCAGGTGTCTGCCAGATAGAAATAAAGTTGACTCCATTTATATTACCCGTCCTCTGGGAAAGACAATTTAAAAAAAAATTTATTAGAGAATCACCGTGATGTAGTTACAAACTTACGAACTTTTGTGTTTGCATTTCACTCATACAGTGATCGTTTACCCATCCCTCCACCAATGCCCATTCACCTCCACCAATGATCCCAGTATCCCTCTCACCACCCCCACCCCATCCCCCACCACCCCACCCTGCCTCTACGGCAGGGCATTCCTTTTTGTTCTCTCTCCTTTTGAGTGTTGTAGTTTTCAATAGAGGTATTGAGTGGCCTTCATGTTCTGTCTATAGTCTACTTTCCATTCGCATTTTCCAACCTGAATGTGTCCTCCCAACATCCTCTACTTGGTGTTCCCTTCCCAATCTGAGCTGCCTTTTCTCCCAGCATGTAAGGTCAGTTTGCAAGCTGTGGGGCTGACCTCCTGGTCCTTATCTCTACTAGTCTTGGGTGTTAGTCTCTCACTCTGGTATTTTATATTCCACAGATGAGTGAGATCTTTCTATATCTGTCTCTCTCTTTCTGACTCATTTCACTTAACATGATACCTGGGAAAGACCATTTTGTACCCCATCCCCACCCCAAGAAGTCTGGAGGCTCCTGTTTTTAAATTCACATCCAAGTTCTAGCTCTGGCATCACTGGGATCATGTGGGGTTCATATATATGCCAGCAATCCCACATCTGAAAGTTGAGCATTCTATCCTCATTCCTATCACCTGCACCACTGCATCTCTGTGTTGTTAGGGGCGCCATGCCCAGAGATGCACGTGGTGGCAGGAATGGACCCCAGATCCTCCAGCTTACAAGGCCTATGCTCTGCCACTTGAGCCACAGCCCCCTGCCTGCAGTGCTCAAAGTCTACCCTTGACTCTGGGCTCAGGGGTAACTCCTGATGGTGTTAGAGGAAGTACATGGTGCTGGGTAGCAGATTGGAATTGGGCATCTATAAGACAAGCCCCTTGATCCCTGTACCATCTGTCCAGCTCCCACATCCTGGCACATCACCCTTCTCAGCCCTGGTGAGCAGGGATTTCTAGTGCCCCTGCCCCCCCTTGCCCAAACCACTCTCCTCCTGTCTCTGCTTTTGCTCTCACTCTTCCCTTCATGGTCCTTTGGCCTCTACCCCAGCCGGTCCATTCCCTCCACTGCTCACTGGCTCTATTCATCGAACCCCTGCCTTTCACCCACCCCAGCTTCCACTGTGGATAGTTCTCACCTCCCCGACTTCCTTCCTGAAAACAGACTCACAATGGAGCTAAGAAGACATTTCCCACCACCTCCCACCCCCACTCCCATGCTGTGGCTGTGGTGTCCGCAGCCTGCTGGGGTCCTGGAGAGGAGGCCTTGAGGGGAGAGCTGGACAGGCTCCGAGTGCTATAACTGTGCCTTTCTCTCTCTGGCTGTGACTTCATGCTCACTGCTCACCCTCTCTGCCTCCTGCAGTGACCATGAGGTGTCCTGAGTGTGTCTCTGTAGCCGCTCTTGAAAGCGGTGGTCTGTCAGAAGAAAAGGGAGAAAGAGACAAAGACAGAGACAGAGACAGAGACAGAGACAGAGGAGGAAAGTGCTGCCATAGAGGCAGAGTTGGGGGGGGGGTGGCAGGAGGAAACTGGGGTCATTGGTAGTTGGAAATGTACCCGGGTGGAGGGATGGGTGTTGGATCAGATGGAACCAGTGCCCATAGCTTTTATATTTTTCTCTGAAAACATCTTTTCACCTTTCGGTGGCCAGGGATGGAGCCCTCCCTACCACCATGGCTCCCGGGACCTCAGCCAATACCATCCTTTTTACCCCCAGTCATGCTGCCCCTTGACCCTGCCATTTAATCAGAGCGTGTTTTATTTCGCCAAAGACAATCGAGTGCCCTGAAACCCATTTTTCAATTGTTTACTCCCCGAAGGGGCCCATATGCTGGTTTTCTTTCCACCCATCAGAGCGTGTTTATCCCAGCGACGAACAAGCTTTCTGATTCCATCAGCAGGAAAGTGGTGTTCGACAGTGAGGCTACCTCGACATTTGTTAGATTTCACATGTGCACTTGCACTGCCCCCACCAAGGACATCTCACGGCGCGAGCAGCTGAGGAGCTGGCTCGGGAGATGATGGATGGCAGCTGTTCGGGGCTGTCCACACAGCCTTCAGGAGGGGCGAGTTGCACTGGCTCTGACAGTTC
This sequence comes from Sorex araneus, assembly GCF_027595985.1. NCBI lineage: Eukaryota > Metazoa > Chordata > Mammalia > Eulipotyphla > Soricidae > Sorex > Sorex araneus. Next base: position 125,227,318 of record NC_073306.1, on the reverse strand, counting down.
AGAGTCACACAGCTCCCTCCCTCCCTCCCTCCGTCTGCGATTCTGGAAGGAGTGCGGCCTTTTCTAAATGGTCAGCAACAACTGGCCAGCTAGAGCGGCCAGCAGGGTGGTTAACACTGCTCGTGCCACACCATTCGCATGCCAGTCTGGCAGATCCTGGCCCCCAGTCTTCTGGGTAGGCAAGTTTGGAGTCCTCGCTAGAAGTCTCAACTAAAAGATTTCAACCCATCAGAATGCTCCATGTAGAAAAAAAAGAACATATATATATATATATATATATATATATATATATATGATGGGTGCATAGGTCAGCTGGGTCCTGTGGCTTTAGAGAGTAGCAGGTTTCCTGCAAGAGCCTGTTTCTAGGACTTGAAAAACCATGAGAGGGGCCAGGGCACCTCTCTGTGATGTCTGTCAGCTGCGGGAGCTTCCCTGCTTCTGCTCTGCCAGCCTCTCCCAGTTTGTGCTCTCTGGCCCATTTCCAAGTCACCCTGGAGGCGCCGATCAGCTCCTCACTCATTTCCACCAGAAACCCAGGCACATGGCAAACTTTACATGTTGCTGAATGTACCAGGCATTCAGGAGGTTAGGACAGTGAGGTGGGGGGCGAGGGGGTGGGGGATGGCCCACCAAAACACTGACTTAGTTTGTCCTTTTCCAGGTCCAGCTCCACACCCAAACTTTCAGGGTCTGTGTTTTGCTATTCATATCTCCTTCCTGCTCTCCCCTTCCCCATCCATGCTGCTACCCCCCCACGCCCTCACTGGTCTCCCCAGCCAGCTGATAGGAATTTTCACCAGAGCCTTCATTCGGGCATTATCCTAAGAGAAATGTTCATACCAGCCACTAAGGAGAAGGCTGGTATCTGGCTTTGAGTGACCTACCCATTCATACTGTCTTCCTAAAGGCCACTCCCTGCCATGGAGTTCCCACTCACTACGAACCCCAGTGCTGAGCAAGTACATTTGGAGTTACAGCCACACAAAACAAACCAAGATGCTAAAGACCTGGCCATTAGAAATGACAGTGCTGGGCTCTGAGTCTCACACCCCCCACCCACACACCCACCCACAAATGCACACATTTTGCTACACTGCTGACATCACACTGGCTAACATGCTGCACCCCACCAAGCCACAATCCCAGCATTCAGACTGCAGAGATGGTCTGCAGCTCAATCTGAGAGGACATTGCTCATTGCTGAGAATCGCTTCTGAGCCCCCGAGCATCAGGGGAGACCTGGGGGTCCTTGGCAGCCCGCACTGCCATCTGCTCACACATCCCTTGGCTGAATGTCACCGTGTGCTCTCTGGCTCAGTGTTACACATTAGGGAAGGCTTCGATTGAGGATCAAAAGGACCCTGCAACCTTCCCCAGCCCTCGAGGCATTCTGGGAGAGTGACCTGGAAAATCAAACGTTGAGAAGTGTCCTGAAATAGAGGCATCTCGTTTGAGGCGTAGGAGAACTTATTAGCTTGAGAAATTGGTCTGGAAATCTTATTAAAAGAGACAAATTGTTCTACATTCTCTCTAGACTAAAAATATTGGGGATAATAGACTTTCCCTGCTGCCTTGGACCTATGTACCTCATGTCAGGATCTCAGCCAACCCTGGACCAGGCTACATTCAATGTATGTAATATAGGCAATTCTTTTTGCTCATGTGCAGTTCTGATTAATCCTGATTTTGCTGGCCAGCCACAGACTTATCTGTCCTAGTCTCTCATTACTGTGAAGGTTGAAAAGCAGCAGAGGCAATGGCAAAGAGAAATGAAGTTCAAGTTGTGGATCTCATTATTGCATAGCTCAGCAAATAATCTTCCAGTCACAGAATTCCCTTTGTCCAGATACATACATACACACACACTCTCTCTCTTTTCTCTCTCTCTCTCTCTCGTATGCTCAGTTAACCTCCCTGACACACACATAGATACATACCACCTCCTTTCTCAGTATAATTCCCCCACAGAGAAAGAGAGAAAGAGAGAGAGAGAGAGAGAGAGAGAGAGAGAGAGAGAGAGTTTCCTATTTCAATATGCTCAATTAAGCCCTGATAGAGATTCAGAAAAGCAGGGGACCACTGCATGAGGTCATTGACCCTTGCATGTCTTTGCCATTGAAAAGGCATAATAAGAATTCCAGGCCAGGGATGTAGCTCAGCGAGAGAGCACTTAACCTCGTGTCTGAGGATCTAAGTTAGATCCTCAGCACTGCAACAAAAGGAAAAGAGGAAGGCTCCTTCACACAGATGTTCTCGATGGTCACTGTGGTGGTTAAGGTGAGCTCTGAGAATAACATGAACCCTGGAGTCCTGTGGGTGCTTACTCCATACCTGGCTCTGTGCGTTGCCTCCTTGGTCCTCAGAAAGAGGTTTGAGGACAGACATGCAAACTGCCTCTGAAGGAGCCGCTAGGGAATAATCGAGGCTTTGGACTGTGTTCCTGTTGGACTGTGCTACTCATGGATGCAACAGTTGTAAACCAGTGGGGACAGCTGTGTTTGCTTCACCAAGCCTGGCAGGGGCCAGCTGTGGGCTGCAGGCCTAGAGAGCCAGCTTTACTCCAGGTGAAAGTATCATCCTGAAGCTGGTATTTGGGTTCCCTCCATAAGGAAGGTGGGAGATGGGTCACAGCCCCATCCTCTCTGCTCTTCTGTCTTGTTCAAGTTCTGGTAGGAAGAGAAGAAAGAGGTTTGCACATGTGAATTCCCCATGAAAGTTTCCTGTCTTCTAATGATCTGCCTGAACACCCTGCATCTGTCAAGAGCTCCCCCCTCACCCCGGACTTCCCTGGGTCCCCTCTGTCTAGCTCTCTGCTACCCTTGGGTAAGCCCTGAAGTCACAGACTCCCTCCCTAGCAGCTCTCTGAAGCCCAGTGTGTTTCAGCTATGTCTTGGCCTCAGTCCCGATGGATTTCCTTCTAACTCATGGCCTCTTGTCCATGCAGGGGAGGTCCCCAGAATTCATGTCACCTTGATCTTAGCTGTCCTCTGTGTCCCAGCATAGAGGACTATATGTAATTCTGGACAGGCTCCATATTCACGGCTGGGGGAGCCAAGTGTTTGAAGAAGCAGGTCTTGTCCCACACTGAGCTGTATCCTTCCTCCTATGACCTCCCTCAGTACTCTTGCCCCAACTAAAGTCATCAGGGGGATCCAGTATCTGTCTCTCCTACTTGATAACATCTATTGGCTTTGAGAACCATTTATGGTCTGAAAGCAGAGTGTCTTAAGCAGAGTGTCTTGATCCCTGCATTGTTGGTACTTGAGGGCAGATGACAGCGGGGTGAGGTTGGTGGGGCAAGAAGTTAGCCAGTGCACTGGGGAATGCTTCTCACCATCCTGACCTCGACTCATGACCTGGGGTGATCATCAGAAATGTCTCGGAGGCAGCAGGCAAAGTTGCTGCAAACCACAACCTTAGACTAAAGGGTTTGCTTGCTTTTTGTTCTCAACCATACTGTCCAATTCCTAATTCCAGGAAGATATGAAAATCCACAGGTGAGTTCTTGTCATTCCCTGTTGCCTTATCTTTGATGCAAGAGCAGCTTTCTTACCCCCATTATATGTGAAAATTGAGACCCAGCTCACAGCTGAGAAGCAGCTGAGTCCTAATTTAAACCCATGCTTGGCAGGTGCCAAAGCCAAGATATGTGTATGTGTATGTATATATACATATGTATATATTTTTCTTATAAAAACTGCTCGTGATCCAAACATGAAATGAGCATTCTGAAAGTTTTCTGAGAACAGGATAAAGTTCTCCGACTGACATGAGTGAAAATCAGAGATTGTACTTCCCCTTGCCTTCGAATGTTCTAATTCTGACTGCAGTGCTCGAGGGAAATAACCAATTATTCTCCCCCATTTTACAGAAAAGGTAACTGAGATCCATCAAACCTAACAAGTAGTTTGAAATGAACAGGAAAAGGAAGGACTTTTCAGCCCAGAATCCAAGTGTCCAAAGTCCTGACTGCCTCAACAGCCAAAAAGTAAACAACATGAGTAGCTCTGCTCCATGAACCCTGAGTCCACTTTCCTCCGTGGTGTTCCCTCTCCCTTTGTTGCCTGGTGGCCTTCAGACAAGCAGAAAGGCTCGTTGACAGATGAGACAGCAACCCCTCAACACACACACACAAAAAAAAAAAAAAGAAAGAAAAGAAAGAAAGAAAAGGCCTCCACCTCCATCTGTGTTCTCTCTCCTTGTCCCAGCTCTGTAAGCAGTACTGGCCTGAGAAAACTTCGGGGTGCTACGGACCCATCCAGGTGGAATTTGTGTCGGCAGACATCGACGAGGACATCATCCACAGAATATTCCGCATCTGTAACATGGCCCGAGTAAGTGTTGGTGTGTCTCCCACGGCCAGACCCCACCTCTGGGAAGCAGGTGGAGTGCCTGGTCTGCAAGTCAAGAGTCTGCACTCCTAGCACTGCTATTGCATGGGAGGTGGAGTCCTTGCCCATGAGTCTTTACTCCCACACTCGCTGGTGTACCGCGTGTCCACAGCCCACCATCTAACTGCCTCCCAACACCCAAAACTTCTCAGAAATTAAAGCTCCTCCACTGGGTCACATCTTCTGGAAGGAATTTGTGCTGCATTTGATTGGACTTAGGAAGCTCTGGGGTGTGGCTGGAGAAATAAAGACAGTGGGCAGGGCACTTGGCTTGCACGCAACAACCCAGATTTGATCCCCTGCACCCTATAGCATCCCTCAAACATCTCCAGGAGTGATCCCTGAGCCTAGAACCAGGAGTAAGCCTTGAGCATAGCTGGAAGTGGGCAAAAACAAGAAAAAGAAGCTTAGGGATAGCCCCTGGGAACACCAAGAAGAAAAATAGTGAGTTGCTTCTGTGAGGAAAACCACTGGAGAGGGGGTTGCAGTATTAGTTAGGGAGGAGCAAATTAGTCAGCAATAAAAATGCTGCCTAAATAAAAACTTTGGTCTTTATTGGATACCCTGGGGAAACAGCTCAGTCCATGCCCTGAGTTTACTATCTAAGGGGATGGTTCTGGTCTGCAAACTTCAGAGAAAGAGATCGACTCTGCCCAATAGTCAGAGAAGGCCTTTCTAGAGAAACAGACATTTTGGTTGGGTTTTCAAGACTGAATAGGAGTTTTCCTGGTAGAGACAGAGTTCAGAGAGGGATGTGGCTCCCATTGAAGACATTACTTAGGCCCCTTTAGTGCTCTCTTCCTGTACAATATTACAGCCCCCGTGGTACCCAACGCCTACATGCTTAGCCCTTCACCCCATCCCCGCAGAGCAACCTTAACAGCTCCTCTGTTCTCAGCCCCAGGATGGGTATCGCATTGTCCAGCATCTCCAGTACATCGGCTGGCCCGCCTACCGGGACACCCCCCCCTCCAAGCGCTCACTGCTCAAAGTGGTTCGACGGCTGGAGAAGTGGCAGGAGCAGTATGACGGAAGGGAAGGCCGTACAGTGGTCCACTGCCTGTGAGTATGCCGAAGGGTCTTCAGGGCAACAGGGCAAGAGGTGAAAGACATCTGGGAGAGCACAGCTGGCCACAAACCCTAGTCCTGAGCATATGCTAGTTCAGTTTCTGCTACACGCCATCAAGGCCAATGGGGTGTATCCAAGGAAGGCTGATCCATCAACAGACAGGGATGCCCATGAGCTGAGCTGATGTAGCTTTCACAGTAGCCAGGCAGACCTCTTCTGGGAATCACCACAGGGAGGTGGGCCTCATGCATGACTAGGAAGCCTTTATATCCTTCCTTGTCACAAGAAAGCCCAAGATTAAATGGGCTTCCACAGATTCTCCTCTGTCGTCTCCTAAAGAAGAGAAGGGAGGGCTGTGAGATAGTACAGTGCTGAAGGCATGGTCCTATCTTGCAGCTGACTCAAGTTGAGTTCCCCAGGTTCAATCCCTGATCCCTCAGTTGGTCTCTGAGCACCACCAGGAGTGATCCCTGAGTACAGAGCCAGGAATTATCCCTAAGCACAGCTGGGCCTCCACAACCACCAGAAAAAATATATGGGATGAATAGATGACTTTATGCTTCATACATGAAGTTGGAAGCTGGACATAAATCCCTTCCTTCATCTGAGAGACAGATACAGACACCATTGTGCAGCAGGGAACTAACTGAGGCACGTGCAGGGCAAGGGGCAGGCAGAGACCAGATGAGCTTTGATCTGAGTCCCCTCGGTTCCACGCTCATGACTGTCCATTAATTGACTCTGCTCTGAGTAAACCCAAGGACTCCCTTGCCCACCATCAGCTTCCCAGGGCAGTCCCCAGTCTGGATATAAAGGGAGCACAGAGACCAAGGGAATCCAAAAGAAGTCTCTGGGCGCTAGAACACTGTCTCCCAGGGTACAGCAGTCACATGCCTAAGGCAAACTAGTTTTACCTCCTGTCATAGACTGGATATAGCCAGGGTCCTGTGGTCCCAGTTAAGTGCTCGCTGATGCCGTCCTGTGGGATAAAGGTCAGAATCCTAAAGGAAGAAGACTTATAAGTCATTATCAAGATTAGTCACTTGGTGTTGCGCCTTCATGTTCTCCTGTCCAGTGGGTATATGGAAGTAGAGCATCTTAACAACGCCAATGGTACTTTAGCACGAAAGAGGTAAAAATAAACAGAATATGTTAACCAACATGGAGATTCACACAGTCATTGTGGCAATTGTGCAAGTACCATCCATCGTGTTACTCCAAAGTCTAGTACTAGGGTAGTACTGGGGAGTGAATGTCCACTAAGGTCAGGGTCTCCACCTACTGTGACACTGACTCGCACAGAGTCATGTGGTCTCTTAGAACCTAAAATTACTTGGGGAGAGATGACTGAATGACTGAATGACTCTTCCAAACCACTATTAGGGTGAGTGTGAACCAAGGTCTTCCCTTTGTCAAAATCACTATGTCTGGATCCAGTGGAATCATGGATGACATCTCACTGACCCCAGAACTGAGTTCAGTCTTTCCAAGCACAGCTACTGTTCCCCCTGCTCCCTTCGTGTAGGTGGTGTGCACCCATCAGGGAAATTGGGGAGCTGAAAGAGTGTTTAAAGTTTAAACATACATACACACATGCACGTACACTGAAGGGAGACCCCTGTGACAGTCTGCCCTGGCACTGAGTCCAGGAAGCATTTGTGAACTTGTCACCTGTCACGTGGGATGACATCAGTCAAACCAAGGTGACTCTACCCACACTATAGATCCTGGCAGTTGGTCTCCTACGAATGCCCCTGTTTTCACCAGACCCCCCCTCACAGGCAAGAGAGAAAGAGAGAGAGAGAGAGAGAGAGAGAGAGAGAGAGAGACAGAGACAGAGACAGAGACAGAGACAGAGACAGAGACAGAGACAGAGAGTCCCCTCATTAGCATAGAACCACATGCAGCAGCTCATCTTGGTCACACTGTGGACATGCCTAGATCTACTCACCTCTTCCTCTGTTGTTGTTGCTTCAGAAAATACTGATCCCTCCTTTCTGAGTGTTGGGGTGTGGGCAGAGCAGAGGTGTGGGCAGAGTACTCTTTCCCATGTGGTTGGTTTTTAGCCTGTTTTTCTGCAGAAATGCCTTTCCATTCCATGTCTTCCATAGCTAGGGTGGCCAGTGGTTTGAACAGAAGGAAAGCACAAAACTGTTCTTCTGTTCACAAAGCCCTTGTCATTCTGGGGGGCCCAAGACACCAAAACAGGCACATCTGTGCAGGCTCTGGCCTGTGCGTGCAAGGAAACTCTGTACTTGAAGCATCTGGACATGAGGTGTTCTGCAGATCAAACATCTGGGAGGTTAACTGAGCACCTTAGCTATTCTCCAGATGTTCTTTGGACACAGACCATTACAGGAGATCATGAGTTGCTCTTGGCAACATGCCCAGAAGTTCCAAGTCAGGCAGCTTCCTAATGGGACTTTCCGGAAGAAGTTGAAGGGGTAGTTGAAAGAAGATGGCTTATGGACCATCCAAAAGAGGCAATAGCAGAGGGAGTATCCTGCCAAGAACCTTCTGTCCCTGTTTCCTTGATCAGTGGGGTATTGAATAAAAGTGGATATCCTATTATTTCAGGATAATACATCATAGGCCCATCCCAAGCCTCCCCACTCTAGACCAGCTGACCCTAAACAGACAGAGATGTCTCTTGTGTTGCTGTCCTTGGCAGAAGAAAGGAACTGGCAGATGGGAGGAACTGTGGGTGGGGAGGAGGGGAGGAGGCAATCACCCAGAACTGACAATTGTCTTCACTGGATGTGTAGATGGACCCAAAATATGCTTTGGGAGAAGGATGCAGGCACCACACCTACAAAAAAAATTGATTTTTGTGTGGGTTTGGATCTATGTGTCAGAGCTGACTAACATGCTCACAGAACTAAGCAAGCATTGGGTTGATTCAGCTCTTCAAGGCCACCAAGCCCAACATCTGCATTATGGGTGTGGGGTACTTGGGCCTCAGACACAGAAGGAGCCTTGCCCAAGGCCAGTGCTGGTTCCTGACATAGATGAGACTCAAGCTGTGACTCACGGCTCAGGCTACAGCTGTGAGCTGCACCCCCCCCCACCTAAACTTGCATCTCTGGCCCTCACTCCACACCCACAGGGGACTTTAGGATGCACGGGTGCCTATGGGGTACCTGGGGAGTTAGCTCACCTCTTGACTCTGTGTTTAGAAATGGGGGAGGCCGCAGTGGAACCTTCTGTGCCATCTGCAGTGTGTGTGAGATGATCCAGCAGCAAAACATCATCGACGTGTTTCATATCGTGAAAACATTGAGGAACAACAAGTCCAACATGGTGGAGACCCTGGTGAGTTGCCCAGGACCGTCTATCACTGGGAGGAGAGGATGATGGATGACTCCAACAGTAGACAGGGAAAACCCACAGCAGCTGGGTGCTGTCTAAGCACCCAGGTCTGGTCGGCTCTGCCACCCTCTCTTCCAGCCTCACCCACTTCTCCTCCTCCCTTCCAGGCCGTCCAAAATCTGATCCCCCTGCACCCTGATTTGTCTTACTCTCACCCTTTCTTAGCAATACATCAGTCTTCGGGCACGGGAGGAGAGGTCCTGGAAGAGGAGTGGGGAGAAATGTTTTCAGTATGCTTCAACCCTGTTTGAGATCACCAATGCTCATATTTACGGGAGAAAGCACTGTGCTAAGTCACGAAAGAAAGGGATAGAAAGAGATTGGAAGGGGGAAGGGTGTGCAGAATCCCCTCGGCCCCGTTGTTAAGCTCTGGAGTGGTGACGATCACAGTCCTTACCCTCAAGATTCTAACTGGAGTCTTCGGTCCTTGTCAAAGTGAGGCTCTGCTCAGAGAATGGTCCTCAGACCGCTGGTGGCAGTGACATGTGGGAGCGTGTTAAAAATGCAGGTTCTGGGGGCCCCTTCCAATTGATTGACAGAATCAGGTGCCCAGCAGGGTGTGAGAAGCTCCTGTGACTCTAGGAGCTGAGCCCCACCTGGATGCAAATGGGCAGTGGGCGGAACCAGAAGCAGCCTGGGCGGTGGCAGACTGAGTCTGAATTATCTGTTCGGACAGATGTAACTGTGACTCTAAACAAAATGTGTTCCCCCTTTCTTTGTTGTCCCTCATGTCGCCCCCCCCCACCCCAACCCCCTTCCGCCCTTCTCTCTCTTTCCTCCTTGCAGGAACAGTATAAATTTGTATACGAGGTGGCACTGGAATATTTAAGCTCCTTTTAGCCCAGTGGGACGGGAACCTGCGTGCGGAGGTGGTGCAGCCCCGCCCCCATTTCTGTGAATGTGGGTGACTGGGACCAGGGGCGAAGAGGGGGCAACCCTGCCCGGCCAAGGAGAAGACTGGCAGCCCGCGGTGGGATCTGTACCCCTGAGGGATCTCCTGGAGCGGAGACGCTGCCCCGCTCACCACAGCCCAGGCCTCCCCTCCACCCCCAGCCAGCCCCAGGCCCGCCAGAAGCACCCCCACAGCAAGGCCCCAGGCTTCTGGGCTTCCCGACTTCTCGCTTTCGCTCTTCTAAGTGTGTGAATCTTGTGGCATGGGACCGTGCGGGTGCTCAGCAGCATCCTTCTCAGCCCCTCTTGTCCTGGAGCTGTGGGGGGTCTTCCTCTCTCCACGGCAATGTTCGACTCTCAAGGTTCCTGTTCTGCCGCCCCTTGTCCCTACACAACTTACTCCAGGGACTCTCGCATCAACCCTGGCCCCGACCCACCTGGATCTGAGTGACTTCAGGATGCTTTGGATACCAGCAGCGAGGCCCCAGCCAGCAACACTGGACCTGCACGGGCCTTGATGGCCCCCCACCACACACTCCCAGCTCCATTCTGCACCCCACCCCCACCCTCACCTTAGCCTCTGTCACTCCCCGAGCTGGCGTTGGGGGATGTGGTTTCCCTCATTGTGGGAGGAGGAGGGGGTCAACGGGAGGGGGTGATGCTGCAGGACCCTTGCTGTCCCCTGGCCTTTGAGGACTGGGACATCTCCCTGGAGTGGGGCCCTGGTCGACTTTGTATCTCTTTGGGGGGAGCCCCTTCGTTTGGGAACAAAGAACAAACTGAAGTTTGATGCTTTGCCAAAGGTGTAGGTGGAAAGTAACTTTTGGCAGAGGGAGTGCATATGAAACGCCAGGAAGGGAAGCTTGACTGTAGCAGTAAGACTGGTTGCTGAGCCCTGTGAGTAGCCAGGAGGAGCCCTTCAGAGTCTCCCCCAAGCCTCCCCCCACCTCACGCATACCCCAGGACAGGACAGCTGCTGAGCAAGGCATCCCGGGCTGACTGAAGAGGGGCCTGCAGTTTCAGGGGGTCCGTAGAGCACCTGCTGGGGCATAAGCCTAGACTGTTCGGTATGTAAACTGAGCTTCGCGCTCAGGACAGACCAGTGCAGGCCCACTGACATCTGAGTTTTGCCCAAACGTGTTGGGTCTATGCAAGGGAACCAGCATTCGCAAAAGATACTATTAGAGAGGCCTTAGATACCCTCAGGCCTGGCTCCTTCTACATGGCATCTCACTGACCTTAGACCTCTCCAGCCCAGCGCCCTCTGGGAGAGCCATGAACCTGCTCTCCTCTCCACTGTACAATGGGGGCAGCCGAGGCACCTGCCTCGGTGATGCGGTTCTGGGTTCCACATAGGCAGAGAAGGGCAATGAAACTTCTTTGTAACATTTCTGCTTTTCTCTCTTCACTGAGCAGTTCTTTTTTTAAGAAGAAATTTGGCCCGAGACTTGGGAGCCGAGGACTCGTCACGTGGCCATTTCATTCTTCCCAAGTCCTGTCCTTCCGGCCAACTGGGCACCCATATGTGTTAGTAACTCACTCCCTGCTCCAGGGTCAAGCTGCTCTTCTCTTCTATCCTCCCCTCCTCTCCCCGCTCCTCTCCTCTCCCCTCCCCTCCTTCCCTCCCCTCCTTCCCTCCCCTCCTCTCTCTCTCTCTCTCTCTCTCTCTCTCTCTCTCTCTCTCTCTCTCTCTCTGTCTTTCAGCCGGTGAAAACAATTCCCTGTTCCCTCAGGTACGGGTACACCTCACATAGGGCTGCCTGCTGCCTGGGCCTGCCAGCCCCAGGTGGCCTGGGAAGCTGCATGCTCCATCCTGGAGAATGACCCAACCCCACACGGGGCAGGAGGAAGTCAGAATTCAGAGACCCCGTTCTTACCCTCAAGGACTGTGGGCAGGGGAAGTTGAACCAGAGGGCACTGAGGGGTACGGAGACCTGAGCATAGGACCGTCAGATGAGCGTGCTGGAGAGATTGCTGAGAGCTTCCTAGAGGTGGTGTCATCCATTCTCAGCAAGTGGCAAAAGGAAGCAGAAGTCCCTTTTGTGCAATGTGCGGGCACCCAAAATGAGGGTTGGTGGGATGATGGGAGTGAGACTGGCTGGAGCTGGGCAGGGCAGGGTTGTAGCTGGAGTTGGGGAGAGGAATGCTCCTGCAGGGGTGCAGTCTTTGGCCCCCTAAGGCTGCCAGGAGCCCGTGCATCTTGTGAGTGATGTGCTTAGCTCTGCGTTGGGAAACGCCTCCTCAGAGCTGGGGGTCCTCTACTCCTTTTCTGAGACACTGTGAAAACACCCCCCAAAGTGCGCACTTTTTCTAGGACACCTATTTGTCTGTCTGCTCACTGTCTTGTTGCTGGAACAAAATAATCAGTGGGCCACTTGTGGGATGAACCAGGTCTTGGCTCCACTTGGGAGCTGGGTGAGCCACCCTGGTCTCTGGGGTCAAGAGGATGAGACACTTAAGGGGCCACGGAGGCTGCTCTCATGGGCATGGGTCTTGCCTAGAACTCTTCAAGGTCAGGGATGCCTGGCTTGATCATAGGAAGACTGTCACTTGGAGGCTCAAAAGAGCCTCAAACCCAAGGGAAAGGAGGGAGGAAGGGGAGAGATGAGCTTCTCTCTCTCTCACCTTTAGATGGGACTCCTCCAGGAGTCAGCAACAGGCCATGGTCCAGCCCCCACTGACCCAGCTGTCCCCAACCCCAGTCACCCCCACAAACCAGCCCGCACACACTCCCTGCTTCCCCCAGACTTCAGATAGCCCAGAGCAGGGTGCATTAGCCTATTCCATGCCATTTTCTCCCATCTGGACTCATCCACACAGAATGGGCTTGAGGATCCAACACAGATCTGAGGACTTCTTCTATCCAGGAAAAGGTTTCTGTCATTTCCAGTGATGGGAGTTGAAAACTTGGCTTTGGTGAGAAGGGAAATTGCCAAGCCTCAGGTCACAGTGGGGTAGACAACCCAGCCAGGGCTAGTGAACATGCTTCTGGCTTAACCCCTCCCTTGGTCCTCACAACCCAGCCCACCCTGCAGAGAAGGCAAGGCAGGGAACAGCATGAAGGCAAGTGGACACAGGAAGAAACAGTCACAAGAGCAAGGTGCCTTTCCTAAGATCTGGGACACGGACCTGGCCAGGACACGGCAGAGGTTGAAGGAGAGAGAGCACTGGTAGATTGTTTCCCAGAAAATCTCCTGAGCAAACACCATCTTCACTGAGGTCTCCCCTCCACCCCCATCCCATCCACCCACCCCTGTAGAATGCAGCAGATAAGAGCATAAATGCTCTCTGGGTCCCACAGCAGGAAGCAGACGCTCTCTTACCCTGGAACCAAAGACAGGACCTCCTTCAGCACTGAGCCTTGCTCCCTCCTCTCTTGGATGGAGGCCCTGTTCGGAGATAATATACGGTGCTGATGAGAAGCCAGGAATGGTCCCACCACCAGGTGAAATGGCTGAGGGACTGAGCTTCCTTCTGTCCCTTCACCCTTTCTGAGCAAGAGAGCTCTGCTTTCTGGGTGGGCCCTCTCTTAGGGTGAGGCCCAAGCAGTGACTGCCAGATGTTATCACCTGATATCATAAGGCCATGTGCTGGGGACAAGCTTGCAAACTCACTGAATTCTGCCTACACCCCTGGAAGGAGGTTGTGGCGATCCCTATTTTATAGATGATGAAACAGAGGGGAGAAATCACAGAAGTAGCCACAACCAATACTAAGAAACAAAAGCGTCAGCGTGTAACTGGGTGGAAGTCTGGATATGTCACTCTCTTCCCTCATCTGTTCCTTTGTAACAATGGTTAGAGGGAAGTGGTGGATCTGGAAATGCCTAAAGCCAGGCCACAATGAACATAAAAATCCTTCTGGCACAAGTTTTAATTTAATAATTTGTGCAATATTTGCACATATGCCAATCTAGTCCAATCTGAGCATGATTTTTTTCAAACCAAGGGTCCTGCTTCTCCTATAGCTTTGATGCTCTGCCCCACCATGATGAACCCTGGTGAATAATAGTCCAATGTGAGACACACGATGTCCGGGCATGCTGCTTTACCCAGAGGCCAGTGGCAGACTCACAACCTGCTCATTCACTCCTGGGCAGACTGTTTGGTACAAACCCTTCTACCAGACCCATGGGTTGACCTCAGCTCAAGGGGTTCAGTCAGAGGCTAAAAGGAACCCACAGACATGGAGTGGAGAGATGAGTCTCACCCCAGAGCATCATAAAGGCTGGGCCTATAAAACCCCATAAGGTAAGAAGTTGGACCTAGCTTCACCCAACTGATTACAAAATGCTGGGGGTTCTTTGTCCAGGTGGGGCATGTGGCTGCTAATGTGGTCAAATCTGAAGGCACACTTCACATGTGGGGCTGGGGTTCTGGAAGGCTCCTCCCTCTCCTTCCCCCCCACATATCTACTGAGTTCCTATAACTCTCAGGAAGGGGACCTGGATAGGGTGCTACTGGGAAGCACAGGTTACTTTAGCACAGCTCATTCCCTAGGGAGTGGGAGAAAGCGCTCTTTGATTTGAATCTCAGGAGGATCATTCGTTGGCTATATAATGTTTGAAAGCTCTGGGCAGGAAAGTCGAAGGCAAGGCCAAGAAATTGGAGCCCAAGAGGAATCATCACAACTAAGGCTGCATAGGGTCAATGTGGACAATGTAGTTCCCTCTATGACAACAAGCAGGATGGGGCTAGGCAAGGATTAGTCATTGAACCACTTGGAGTAAATAGGGTATGCTTTAGAACATGTCTCACTTGTCTGGAGAAAAGATGGTCACGTTCCCTCTGGCCAATTGTGTTTGTTCTTCGTTTCCCCTTGCTTTGCTAGTTCCTTCTGTGCATCTTTACTAGGATCCACATTTCCTGCTCTGGGGTGCGCGTATAAAGGTGTCAGTCTAGCAAGTTTCCAGGGACGATGGAAGAGAGGCCCAGGAAGATACTAAACATGCCACACTGTGGAAATGGCTACCCAGCCTAGGTCCACAGAAGTGTATAGAAATAATAATTCCCCATGTAAGTCCTTCTTTAGAGTGGAATGAAGAATTCCACACTCCCTTAGCCTGCAGCTGACCATCCCTGAGCTGGACAGATAGGTCATCTCACCAAGCCCAGTCAGAAAGAATGCTAGGGAAAACATGGGTATGTCCAAGAATCAGAGGAACAGGTTGCTAGTTCTAAATCATGAGGACACCATATTCTACTGAGCCAGGATCCCTGGAGACAGTGGTTAACCCAAGCTATTGGGTGGTTCGGAATATGAGACATAAGTAACATGGATGGTTACTTTGCCTCAAAGTACTGGATTGCCTTTATATTCATCTAACTTGTTTAAGATCTGCAGTCAATGACGCCTGTTCCACCTGATAGTCAAATGAAACAGGGAAAGAGTCAAAGTGGATGCCCTAGAGGAGACCAGCTGAGATTCAGCTTTGTCTCTCTCTATACATGCCAGGGTTCTAGTTGGAGATTTTTTTTTTCTATGAAGTGATAGCATGCAGGACCCTGGCATCCAGCTAGTTGAGATCTATCTTGAATGTGGTACTACTATCTGCACAGCAAGGGAGAAGGTCAGTGACAGAGTGAAAAGGGGTGTATGAGCTCCAATTTCCTTTGACGCCCATTTCAAGGTTATGGATACAGTCATCAGAGGCACAATGAGATACTTAGCCATATTGGTGCATATGAACCGACTCTCTTTTGCCTTATTGGTAACCAGAGAGCTAATTTGATATGGAACTGGATAGACATACAGCTGTCTTATAGACACTAAGAATCAACTGCATCCCTCTTCCTACATCTAGAAAAGATAGGTAAAAGTCATTCGAGGAATTACTCCTTGAATTTTATCCATGAGGGTTAGGTCCCAGGGGGTTGATTCATAATGCAAGCATCTATAATGCTAAATCCTAAGCCTCACTTACTACTAGAGCTAGAGAATGGCATCCTGGGGATGAGACAAGAGTTGTGGAAAGACTTGGAATGAAAGAGAGTCTATGGGAAGAGATATTTGGGAATCCCTTTTAGACCCAAACCTACTCTGCATGGTGGGATTTGGATTCTGGTCCCTGGTTTGAAAAATTAGAAAATGAGGGTTGAGGGGATGGGGGGTTGATGCTGAGAGTTTGGATAGGTAGATATGGGTATGGGAGCCCGTGATCTGGATAGAGTATAATTCCAGGGTCCTGGATGAGGAGGACCCTGAGATTTGAAAACTTAGAGGATGTGAATTAGTCTGCCAAAACTGTAAAACCGTGACTCTATAAAGTATTTTAGTACCTTCAAGCTTTTGAATATAATTCATTGGACCCCTCCCCCATACACACACTATGGTCCAACAAAATCTTTCAACACCCACTTTGCACCTTTGCACCATGGAAGGTTAATCTGGGCGTCAAAGGTACTGGAGGTAGTCTGGAAGTACAAAGAACAAAATGTTGTTATCTAGGCCAGACAGGCTCCCAAAGGGTCAAACAGAACATGAGTGCCACATTCTCCTCATGTCTGCAGCACTCTCTGCAAGATTTTGCTAGTCCCAGGTAAATACTATGAGTAGAACAAGGACCAATGGGTAAAATTGCATAGTTGCATAAGGAAGAACTTGCCATTTGATAGAGAGGATACATTGCCCATCCCAGCAGCGCTATCTCAGCAGTGGTTCAACAGAAAATGCCAGATGGCCTTTCAGTAGCTTCTATCATACACGAGTGAGATATTTTTTTCTGGAGCTGGGCCCAGCTTTGAACTCCTTCAATCTTTCAGAGCACAAAGCCAAGCAGATTGTGCAGCTTGAAGGCCCCTGTTTTCCTGCCCAAGTCTTCCCACTATGTGGGCCAAGAAGCTGCACTAGCAGCATATCCAGAACTCAACCAAGCAGCCCAAAGAAAACAGTGGCTTTGCCATGGGACTTAATGCCCACCAAGATTTCTGATGAGAACAGCCATAATTCAGATGCACTGACGAAGAGGGCCCTCAGGGGCCAGAACCAGTCAAGGTCCACACAGGACCAAGAGCAGGGCTTCGCTTACCATTCATCCTATCTCTTGAGGTTCATTCTATCCACCCCCACTCCTCACCTGCGGCCTGTTGAAGCAGATTGAAAAAGAAAAAGCACAGAGATTCAATTGACACAGAATTATAGTCATCCCCAGTGCACCCATTTCATTGCCAGATGGATCATGGACTAGCCCAGTTAATACAGGCTAATCCATATTGGTCATAAGACTCAGAAGCACTTTTCTACCTTCTCTTTTCACCCTCCATCCTTCTAGCCTAGGAAAGATAGAGATTCGGGGCCTCTATCAATGCCATGGCTACTCAACACCCTCATTGCCCTCTTAGGTCCCCCCAGGGGGTCCCACTCCACACCAGGGAGCTCAGACTTTCCACGGGCACTGGGCATATGATGTTGCATGAGACCAAAGTCTCTACACTTTGCAGCCTCCTCCATGAATCCCAATGGCCTGCACTTGTACAGTTTGGGTGTTTGATAGATAAGGCACGTATGAGAAGAGAAAACAAAATAAATCAACTTTTTTTAAAAAGCCAGCACTGTGCTGTCAATGTTCTCTCTTTCTTTTTTTTCTTTTTCCTTTCCAATTCCAGCTTAAAAAAGTAGATGGTAAATAATGTCAGGTCAATGAATATCAGATATATTTTTTGACTATACATTACAGTGAAGTGTAATCTTTTTACACCTGCAAGTCCATCTTATTTATTCTTGTAAATGTTTCCTGACAATGTTTGTATTATGGCTGTGTTGAAAATCTATACAATAAAGCTGTGGCCCTGAGATTCATGTTTTCCTAAGACGTTCTCACTGGTGTCTTCCTAAGTTGGGACTGGGTGTGGTGGTGGGGGTGGGGGTGGGGGTGGCAAGAGGTGGAGATGAGTCAAAGAAGAAGAAAGAAAACAAAGATGATTGTAAAGAAGGTTTCCATATTTTGATGTAATCAACACAACTATAATAAAGGAAACACGTTATTTTTCTTTGCTGGTAAAGAAAAAAACAAAAGAAAGTTGAGGTTTGTAAATATTAAGCGTTTTTCATGATTGCACATTGAGCTAGCGAAGTAGTTGGGTGAGAAATCAATGTTCTGGGGCTGGAGAGATAGTAGAGTGGGTAGGGTACTTGCCTTGCAGCCCAGGGATGCTCAATCCCTGACATCCCATGGGTGTAGCCCCAAAGCTAAAACAAACAAAAAACCAACAACAATAACAAAAACAGACCACCACCACCAACAACAAATCCAACAATAGTGTTCTCTGGAGAGAAACACTGCAGTCAACTGGGTTTAATCCCCAGCATCCCACATGTAACCCAAAGTCCCACCCGGAATGATCCCTGAGCTTAGAGCCAAGAGTAAACCCTCAGCATTGCCAGGTATGCCCCTATCCAAAAAAAGAGGGGTGAGGGGGTTCTTAAATGTGATTCCTGAGACGCTCTTTCACTGTTGGTGGGAATGCCGACTGGTCCAGTCTTTCTGGAAAACAATATGGACAGTCCTTCAAAAACTAGAAATTAAGCTTCCATATAATCCCACAATACCACTTCTGGGAATGTATCCCGAGGATGCAAAAAAGCACAAGTAGAAATGACATCTGTACCTATATGTTTGTTGCAGCACTGTTCACAATAGCTAAAATCTGGACACAACCCAAGTGCCCTAGAACAGATGACTAGTTAAAGAGACTTTGGTACACAATGGAATACTATGCAGCTGTTAGGAGAAATGAAGTCATAAAATTTTCTTATAAATGGATAGACATGGAGAGTATCATGCTAAGTAAAATGAGTCAGAGCAGGGACTGACATAGAAGGACTGCACTTATTTGTGGAGTATAGAAGAACATCACATGAGGCTGACACCCAAGGACAGTAGATACAAGGGCCAGGAGGATTTCCCCATAGCTGGAAGCCTGCTTCATGAGCGGAGGAGAGAAGGCAGCTGGAATAGAGAAGGGATCACTAAGAAAATGATGGCTAGAGGAAACAGATGAGATGGGAGATGCATGCTGAAAGTAGATAATGGACCAAACATGATGACCCTCTCAGTGTTTGTGTTGCAAGCCATAATGCCCCAAAGTAGAGAGTATGGGGAATATTGTCTGCCATGGAGGCAGGGGGAGGGTGAGCAAGGGGGGGTATACCGAGGATATTGGTGGGGGGAATGTGCACTGGTGGAGGGGTGGGTGTTTGATCATTGTGTGATTGTAACCCAAACATGAAAGCTTGTATAACTATCTCACAGTAATTCAATAAAAATTTTTTAAAATGTGATCCCTAAAGCTATGATATCAGAATCACCCAGGAAATTTATTAAACAGATTTAATGTTTAATAAAGGGGGTGACAGGAAGTGGGGAATTGGGTTACACATGGAAATGCTCAGAAATCACTCCTGGTGGTGGTCTGGAGAACATAGCTGGTGCCAGAGATTTAACCCACGTCAAACGCATGCAAATCAAGCACCTTATACTTACACCTGTGCTATCTCTCATCCCTCAACTGATTTTAAGCCCCTAGAGACTCACTGTTTTGGGATCCACGAGGTGTATAGGATTGCTGCATACTGAGTCTTTGGAATGGCAGTGCTTCATGGTGATGAGCTGACTCATTAGACCCACGCATAAGCTAGCCCACAGCTTTCTGGAACATCTTGCCTGGTGCAGCTCTGGTTCCCATGCTTTTTATGCGTCAGCTGCTTAAAGCAGGAACCTAAGAGAGGGAATCCAATCAGATGTGTTGTTTTGAGGCATATTTGCAGTGTCCCATTGGGCAAAGCAGAATGGCATAGTCAGAGTGGAGGAGTAGGGGAATAGAACCTATGTTTAACGAAAATACCACTGCTCAATTGTCCAATAAATGTGAGGTTTTATACCAAACCAGTGGTACCAATGAGATCCTTTAGCCCACTCATCTCAATTGATATCTACGGAAAAATATGATGCATAAGGAGAGAAATCAATTATAAGAATTAATGAAAGACTATACAGTCTATAAACAGTCACTATCTTTTATCGTGGCAGCGTAATCTTGTTCCTTTTAATAATTTTCTATATTTTCAAGACTTTTTATTACTTTCTAGAAAAGTTGGTTCTTTTAAGGATAGCCAGAGTCGAACATAGGGAAATGAAGGCTGAGTGGATAAGAAGATGCCAGTAATGAACTCACACCCAAAAGACTAACCACATCTCCACCTCTAGATTGAGAAGTCCCAAACTCTTTCTGTTTGTTATGGTTTTTTTGTTTGTTTTGTTCGTTGGTTGGTTGGCTTTGGTTTTTACATCACACTTCACTGTGCTCAGGACTTATTCCTGGCTCTGAATTCAGGGATCACTCCTGGTGGAACTCAGGGAACCATACAGGGTACCTGGGATTGAACCTGGGTCAGTCACATGCAAGGAAGCTTCATACTCTCCGTATTATATCTCCAGCCCAACAGGTCCCAAACTTAGCTCCTGAAGATCCCCAAGGAGGAGGGCACAGAAAACAATATAGTGAAAAAAATAAGCTAGTTGCTTGCTCAGCATAAATAAATATGACTTTGCTGAAATGGTTAGAAGTAACTTTGCCCTGACTCCCCTTAATAAAGAGGCTCCTCAGTGATGCCCTCTGCATAACCCAGCATTTCCTCCACTGAATAGTGATGACCACATGCCACAGTTGGTGAAAGCTCCTCACTGGAGGGTCATTTTCTCTGGAAAATATGGTGTGCAGGATCCTGAGTACAATTCGCCCTGAACACCACACTGCCTTCTACTCTATGACCTAGAGTTCGAGGTTTCCATTCCAGACAATTACTAGCAAAACATTATTCTACATTGTGCATGCAAAGCATAATGTAGTCCTTGAGAGAAGACGTGTTTAGATCCGGGATCCATACCCACAGAGTCAGGAGGCTACAGGAACAGTCATTTCGTTCCCAGCCTGTCCTTGGTAAGACAAGATTCCAACAAATTGTGTAGACAGCCAGATCAATGGGGACAATTGGTGCCAAGAAAAGATGGGATGAGAGAGGTAGTTCCAGCCAACATTAATTCATATATAAGCCTTCCCAAGGTTGGAGAAGCCCCGTGTACTGCCAGCCTCAGCTCTGGCTGACCCCTGTGCCCTCACAGGCTGTTGGATTTCTGAACTGGCAGAGAAAAATAAGAGCAAATCTCAACTTGATTCACTCCCCTCTGCTACCCTCCACTGTATTCTCTGGCAGCTGGCAACTCGAGCAAGCTCAGAACTCCCCTTGTGAGGATGAACAAACAGGGAAACATCAGCAGACACATGAAAAGAAGCAGGAGTTCAAAGCAGAGGTTTGCTTTGAGGAATCAGAGAAAGTGCCTGCTTATGAAAGCAAGACCTGCCAGAAAATATTTTACAATGAATACAGATGCAGAAAAAATACTAGATTCAATAACCAAACCCAAGAACTTTTGTCAACACTGTATCTAGGCAGGCAAATAGCTGGCTCTACCAGATAAAACACAAATTATCAAAATTAGGAAAGCAAAAATGGGATATAACAAGTTACAGAGTTGAAAAAGCATCATGAAAGGACATTCTGAATGACTCTTGCTTACAGATTTTAAAATCTAGGTCAAATGGATGACTTTGGAGCTACCTAAATCATACCAAAATGGGTTCAGAAAATATTACTAGAGAAGACCCAATATTAGATGAAAAGAAAATCCTTAAGTTGTTCAATCTACCACAAATGATAAAACTATAGCTTTATGAATTAATATCATTAAATTTTCAAACAAAAACAATTTTTGTTGTTATATTCTAGAACAATGCAAATAAGCTAAAGCTTCCCAGTTTGTATTATGAATACTATGAAATGTTATAACAAGTATGAATACCAAATCTGAAAGAATACACACATGCCTAATGCCTCCAGACTAGTCACACTTACAAATGCACATCTTTTTACTAAATATTAATTATCACATTTAGCTGCTTCTTTGAGACTAATGTGCAATGCCCAAGTTGCTTGTGTGCTGGGAATTCCAGAAAAATTCAGTATTAGGTAAAATGATAAAGACATACAATCATCTTAAATATTGAAAACTATTTGACATGTTTAATATCAATTTTAGATTAAATACAACAGTCTTGGTAAACAAATTGTAGGTAATTGTAGGATACTTGAGTGGTGTGACAAGTTAAAATAATGAATGGCAAGCATTACATGACCTTCAAACAAAAGGTTTATGAACATTGTCTCCTCAAAATTGAAAATCTGCACATAACTTTTGACTCTGCCCCCAAATTAACTACTAATAGCGAATGAACGCTAATTGATGACTATCTCCTTGTTTCATGTAATGTTTTTTATTAATGCCAATGCAACTAGGTAAGAACAAAGAAATTATGGTTACAGTTACCATCATCATATGACATATTAGCCCAAAGTCAGCAGTTTTATATTGTTCCTGATTTAAGGGGGAGGAATTCAGGGAGTGGTGATCTGATCAGGTCTTACTCAGGATCTCTCCTGAAGTTACAGTCAAATGTGGGTAAGAACTTCGGTCATCTTGAAGCCTTTGCTGGCCTGATGACCAAGATCAGTGATTTTTTTTTTTTTTTTTGCTTTTTGGGTCACACCTGGCGATGCACAGGGGTTACTCCTGGCTCTGCACTCAGGAATTACCCCTGGCGGCACTCAAGGGACCATATGGGATGCTGGGATTTGAACCTGGGTCGGCCGCGTGCAAGGCAAACACCCTACCCGCTGTGCTATCTCTCCAGCTCCCAAGATCAGTGATTTTTAACTGTAGGCACAGAGATTAAAATTTTTCTTCTCAATGGTTTAAAGCTCTGGGATGGTAGGAAACTGGTTGTTGGGGTTTTCATTATCTGCACTTGACCTCTGCTCACTACCTGGTCCTTGCCTTGACCCAGAGAGGTCCACAGACTCTAGCAGACACTGAGTGATATAGGGGCGTGAGTGATACCATGGTGGATAGGGCATTTACCTCACACTTGCCCATCTGGGTTTGATCCCAGGGTCCCATATGGTTCCCCAAGCACCACCAGGAGTAATTCCTGAGTGCAGAGCCAGGAATAACCCCTGAGCATTGCTGCCAGGTGTGGCTCAAAAACCAAAATAATAAAAGGAAACTGAATAATGTTCTCAAATCCAGTCTTCCAAGTTCCAGCATCATTTCTATTAGAATTTTTTCATTATGAGGGATTCACTGGGTCAGCTCTGATGCACAGGGATTTGGCAGAGATTCATCCTTTTTATAAAAGGAATAGAAAGGAGTCTAGGGATATGGTTTAAGCACGCAGCATAGGCAAAACCCTATTGCCACAAGTACTGTAAATGAAGGTTCAAAATTATAACAATGAATGATGTATGCCTAGCAACCTCAAATATATTACAAGTAATAAGAATATTCAGGATAGGTACTAGTTATAAGATCAGCATGAAAATTAATGGCTTTTATATTTATATTTGGATCATGAATTAATGTATTAATCAGTTCATTATCACAGCATCAATTATATGTTAGAAAACATATGAGAAAAAAATCATATTCACAATAGCATCATGAAATTAAAAAAATCCTTTAGAATAACCTTAGGAAAGGTACAAGACCCACATAAAGTAAACTATAAAATTCTACCCAAAAGAAGATGGGAAAAATAAAAGATGCAGCAGATGGGAAGAATAACTACAGTTAAATGCCAATTTTAGAAAAATTAAAAGGATAAATTCAATTCAACTTTAGTCAAAATCCACCTGGGTCTTTTAGCAGATAATTTTAAAAATCATATTAAAATGTGTCTTAACAAAACACACAAGAATAACCAAACAATTTTCAAGTGAACAACGATGATTAAAACTATGCAATTCCAATGAAGGAACTCAGTATGATCAATTCCTTGGGATTTCTTGTCACACCAGATATTAGAAAGACAAGTTTTACATCTGCCAAGACATAGTTTGGATAAAACTGGTTTGATATTATCAAGTATTCAGTGATCAAAGACAAAATAAAATGAGAGGGAAAAGCTCTGGTACACGAAAGCAGAGTGGTTTTTTTTTTTTTGTCTTTGGGGTTTAATTTAATTCAATGCATTCTACTGTATCTAGTAGATCCATTTATGTTAGTATGTAAGGCAATGCAGTCACATTATTTCTCAGTCTAGTTTTATTTTTTTCACAAAGAATACATAGATGCTGGGGGCTGGAGCAATAGCACAGCAGGTAGGGCATTTGCCTTGCATGCAGCCTACCCAGGTTCAAATTCCAGAATCCCATATGGTCCCCTGGGCACTGCCAGGAGAAATTCCTAAGTGTACAGCCAGGAATAACCCTGTGCATTGCTGGGTGTGACCCAAAAATCAAAAAAAAAAAAAAAGAAAGAATACACAGAAGCATTCTTGTAAAATAACAATCAGAAATAATCAGAATATTACAGAATATTACTTAATGTTAAGCCCTCTTTTGTCAGCATCGCCAACCTGCTGCTCCATTCCCATCTTATTATTGCTCTGTGTCTTCTTTCTTCTACAGGCAACTATGAGAGTTATTGGGATCCAAGGTACTGACCCCAGCCAAGGTCAAAAAATGGCTAAGAGAGAAAGAGCTAGACTGAAATGATGCAGAAACAGCACCCAGTATTTATGCCACATTTGACCATTCAAATACAGCCGGTTCTGTATAAAATAAGCAGAATAAGGGGACCAGAAAGATAGCACAGTAGTTTGGGGCCTGTGCCTTAAGTTAGATCCTGGTGTGGCATGCTACCCCCAAAAACACCAGGCATACCCCTGAACCCCTCCCCAGCACCCCTGGGATTACCCCAGTACCTCCCAGTGCTGCCATGTCTGAGCACTGAGTGGTCTGGCCCGACTGGCAGAGTATTACAGGCGAGACCTCAAGGCTCAGCTTGGAGCCCTCACCACCATCACCAGAGAAAGAATCTGGGTGAGGAATTTTCCTGGGTGCTGAGTACATCTGTCTGAGAGTGGCCTGGGAGGGCAATTAGCCATCACTGATGGCTCCCAGCAGGGCCCCAGGGGATGCCCAGACAGCTCTGGCAGCCAGTTCCCCGGAAAGAACTAATTCTGCCCTGGGGTTGTGCACTAAGTGTGAAGGAAAAGATCCTCGGAGAGGCACCATATGTCCAAACAAGATGGCGGGTGCCTTCAGAGGGGAAAATGCGCTAAAGCAGCTCATGTCCCCTGTGTCAGAATCAGCAGGAACAAACGTCCTGCTCACAAACATCAAGGAGAGCCGCCTGGCAGATCCAGAAAGGAAAATGCTGGCCCCTTGCCTGACCTATCACTGGAGAAATCGGGGCTCTGAACCCATGGCCAGGATGAGATATATATCCCAAACTCTGAGGGCCTTGAAAAGAATTAGCACTATAGCCTAAAGCATAAATATTAATATTGCTGCTACAAAACATAGTGCCTTAATATGAAAAAATATTGAACAGAGGGACAAATATTAATGCTGAACTCTATCCTGTAAGTCAAAGCAGTGGGACTGAGAGCTGTAGAATCCCAGCCAGGTAAGTTCAGAAGAAAGACCTGTGTCTCGGGGTGGTGCTCCGGGATCTAAAGGGAAGATTCTGCCCCTGTAAAAGCCCATTCGTGCCCAAGACAAGTTTTCTTTGGCTCTTGCCAGTTCTGACTCAAGTCAAAGTCAGGCACTGCTCACCAGGTCCTGAAGCAGGACAGAGAAGTAGGAGCATGATTGTTTCTGCACTGAACACACACACACACACACACACACACACACACACACACACACACACACACCACCCTGTGATGATTCTCTCCATCAGTGAGAGGAAGGACTATGAGTCTAGTTATTCCCTCATGGGGACGGGGTAAGAGTTTGGCTTCATTGTGGGATAAGAGGAATTTGAAAGCTTCCTGCAAAAGCAAGAGCATCCCTGGAGAATAAGGGGTAGTGGGGAATGGAAGTATGAGGTACTGAGATTCTGGGCCAGCTGATGGACTCGATTCTGCAAGCCGAAGTAGTCCCCCTACAGAGACCTCACCTGAGAGTCAGAAAGGACCCACTCCCCTCTTTGGAGAGCTGGTCTAGAGCAAAGAATCCCAGCATTGGTCCTTCCTGGCATCTCGGGAGATTCCCAGAAGGACCCAGGCCCCTTTTCTACAGGACAGTAATCTTATCTTTGCAGACTGTAGCTTTTCAGTCAGCCCACATTGTCACATATGTTCTTGATGAACAGAGCTGCTATCACAGCTGACTCCATCCCCAAACTCAGGAAACACTCTTCAGGGTATCCCAACAACAGGACTGGAGTCAAAGAGTCTGCCTCCACAGCCCTGCCCAAGTGGGTGGTGGAGAGCTTGGACAAAAGAGGCTTGGGACTGAGTGGTGTCATCCACTGTGGTATGGTAGAGCATCTTGGCTCTTAGCCAACATGGGGCTAGGGACCTTCTGACATAGGACCTAGCCATGATCCATCTGGGGGTGGCTTACTACTGACCACAGGCTATTTGTCTCTCAAAGGCAGAGAGACATATGTCCAAGACAGGATTCAAAGGCCTGCATCAACATGTATCAAGCCTGGAGGAGCTGTCCATGCCAACCCTTTCTCAACAGCCAAAGCATGCAGCCACAGGAGAGAATGAAAAGGTCTTGACTGACAGGTGTGTGGCGCCAGCCCTGGGTGTGCTCTTCTGAAACAGAGTTTATCCAAGGAAACACAAACAGGTAACTGTACTCGGAAGATAGGCTGCCTCCAGATGTGTTGAACATGGATGGGGTTTATCATTCCTGCCCCTGCCCCCTGCAAAGTCGCTGCCTGTAGATTATTACAGATTTTACGGGAAACACCACAGGGCAAGAAGTGACAGAATCTTGAAATTGACAAGCAAAGCGATAGTGAACAGGAATAAGGCACGAGCTACCAGTAAGAAAACTAAACTACAAACATAGGAGCCAGACAGATAGTACTGCACTTACCTTGCACCCTACCAAGCCCAGCTTGATCTCTAGCAACTACATATGGTCCCTTCAGCTCTGCCAAGGATGTGTCTCAGCACAGAGCTAAAAATAAGCCCTCAGTACAGCTGGGTGTGACCCAACACCCAAATAACCCCCAAATTATGCCACCACCACCAACAAAAAGACTTTGTTTACAATAATGTCTACTTTGTATATAATAAAACCATCTACACCAGCAGAGACCGTGAGGGTTGGGGGTGGGAGGCAGAGACCATGGGGACTTACCAGAGACCCTGCAAAACAATTTTCAAGATATTTAGTGTTAAGGATTGGAATTGACTACGTTGCCACATGAAGGACCCTGGTGGGTTACCTGACTCCATGGGCCCCTACATGAGTGCAAAACATATCTTTATTGGCTTCAGCTGAAACATTGGGACTGATTAGGTATTTGGTGTGTGTGGGCGGGGGGGGGGGGAGAAGTTACTGAAATATACCCTGATTAAGCCAAATACTTAAAGTTAACTCATCTAATCCTATTTATCCGCACGGCAGAGTCTGGCAAACTACCCGTGGTGTATTCAATATGCCAAAAACAGTAACAATAAATCTCACAATGAGAGATATTACTGGTGCCCACTCAAACAACTCGATGAGCAACAGGATGACAGTGACAGTGACTATGACAATCCTATTTATAATCTCACAATAAAGGCATGATTCTTATCCCTAACCAGAAGAGAGAGGGAGAGAAATATGTCATTTCAGACCTCATACTGGTCTATGGTTCTAATCTGGGCCATCTGTCTTGTGCGGGGATGGGGAAAGGGAGTATACCTATCAGTGCTCAAGGTCTAACTATTTCCATCTTGGTGCCCATGGATTGCTCCTGGTGTGCTAATAGGGACCATGCTCGGATCAAACCCAGGCCTTCTGCATGCAAGGCCTGTCACTCCAGATAACTCCAGGGAGTTATCTCCCTGGCCCCATCTATGCTCTTCATGACTTGGCCAGTCTGGCTCTCACAAATCCAGGCTTCCCGTGAAATGCAAGGAAGGCCAGAGCCATGCAATTCCTACAAAGATTTGGAAGTGTTGAAATAGAAGAGAGTAGGGGAGCAGGGAAACTGAGTAGCAGAGAAAGGACAGCTAACTGTTATCATGTTATCCTTGTCCCCTTGAAGAAGTATAATTCTAACCTAGCCTTTCAAGTTGAACCTTCTCTTTCTTATTCCAACACATTGGATGGAAAGACTCAGGAGCCTAGAAACACTATGTCTGGTTCCAGACCTCCCAGTAAAGCATTCTATCTCTTGAATAATTATCTAAGATCTCTTGGAGCTGCCATTTCTGCATCTTCAATGTGGGAAAAAATAATTTCCTATCTGAACAATTGATAGAAAATTCAAACCAAGCAATAGATTTAATGACACTTTGGAAAGCATCAGAGGGCATTGCAAATGGTAAGTCATTACTTTTAATAGATGGCCAAAATTAAGGAATTAGAAGGGGCCCTAAATGACCACAATCCCCCCTGGACATCAGGGAAACTGAAGCCTCAGATTCCTTCCCAAAGATACACTTGATTCCCAGACCTATAGGGAATCAAGTGTATAGGGGTTACCTAACTCAGTCATAATTATAACTACCAGGAAAGTGGAAGGTTGGAGTGTCAGATGAAGTTTGTTTGTTTCAATCTCACCCATTGAAAAAGTACCCAATCATACATCTACACAATGGAATACTATGCAGCTGTTAGGAGAGATGAAGTCATGAAATTTGCTTATAAGTGGATAGACATGGAGAGTATCATGCTACGTGAAATGAGTCAGAAAGAGAGGGACAGACATAGAAGGACTGCACTCATTTGTGGAGTATAGAAGAACATCGCATGAGGCTGACACCCAAGGACAGTAGATACAAGGGCCAGGAGGATTTCCCCATAGCTGGAAGCCTGCTTCATGACTGGAGGGGAGAAGGCAGATGGAATAGAGAAGGGATCACTAAGAAAATGATGGCTGGAGAAATCAGTCGGGATGGGAGATGTATGCTGAAAGTAGATAATGGACCAAACATGATGACCTCTCAGTGTCTGTGTTGCAAGCCACAATGTCCCAAAGTAGAGAGAGAGTATGGGGAATATTGTCTGCCATGGAGGCAGGGAGAGGGTGAGAAAAGGGGGGTGGTATACGGAGTATATTGGTGGTGGGAAATGTGCACTGGTGGAGGGATGGGTGTTTGATCATTGTGAGATTGTAACCCAAACATAAAAGCTTGTAACTATCTCACGGTGATTCGATAAAATTTTTAAAAAGTACTCAATCATAATAAGTTATGGGGTGCCTGGGGTGAGAGATAATAGCAGATAAAAGGAAGCCTCTAGTCTCTCTCTCCCTCCCTCCTGTCTTCCCTCCTCTTTCCTTCCCTCGCCCCCTACCCATCACATGTGTCCACATGGACTGTAGGATCAGATAGGGCCTGTGCACCCAGACAGGACTCAGGTGCCCAGCAAAGCTCAGATTCAGGCAGGGCTCAGAAGTCCAAGTAGAAACAAGGTGCTGACCACAGGAATCTCGCCGATGGACACCTGGCCCTGACCAGGGACTAGGGAAATCTAGAATGACAGAAAATGCTGGGGTACAGTTGAGAGGCCCAGCAATAGGTAAAGAGCCCAGGGATCTTTCCCACGAGTATATATATGGCCATGGACTGAGACTAAGGGAAGCTGAAACGTCAGAGAACCATTAGGGTACAGTCCTAGAGAGGACCAGTGACAAGATTTCGAAGTCATACATTAGACATCCTAAGACAGAATGAGTGACGTCTCACACAGGTAAAGGAGCAGTCTGGACATTGGGCAGGGGACCTGAACCCATTTACTTGAATGATACAACGAACTCTACCCTTTTAACCTTCTGAGTTTTGTATGCAAATATTTCCTACAATTCTCATGAACCCATAGCTCAGGAAAATCCACTTTTGTGCTAACAATAACACTAATGACAAAGAGAGAGAACACAGTGATCGTACCTCAGCTTGATATCCCCTGGCATCATTTTCTCACACTCATGATTAAAAGATTCCTAGCTCCTTCTTTCTGGTGCCCAGATACTCACTCCAAGGCCAAGGCCTTTGTGAGAAGAAAGGGTGCCTTGGTACCTCTAGGAGTGCAGAGTTTCAGTTGAGACTTTGAATTCGACAGACCAAAGCTCAGATCTAATACTGTGCTGGGTGTTCCCCCACATCTCCTCCTTCATGTAACTGAAATTATTAAGGCCCATGAGACAAAGACCTCCATTCCCCTAAACTTCCCTTTTCTGTCAATCCAACAGGCCCAGATATCACCATTTAAACAAGGTGCCTTGATGTCTGTCTTCCCTTACTATGACCCTTACTATACCCTTACTATATACTATATACTATTCCGTTACTATGACCCTTACTATACCCTTACTATATACTATATACTATTCTGTTACTATGACCCTTACTATACCCTTACTATATACTATATACTATTCCCTTACTATGACCCTTACTATACCCTTACTATGACCCTTACTATGACACATCATGAGACTCAGTCTTCCTACAAAGACACTCTTGCAGACAGCTCCCCAAACCTATTTATATGCCACCCTCCAACCCTCTGTCAGACCACAGGCCCCAAGGCTAAACTTCCTCTTACTTTGTCCTAACCCGGGCCTGGGCGAAAGACACAGCAAGGACATCCCTAAGCAGTGGGCAGAGGTGGCAAGCCAGGACACCAGGACTTTAAGCTTCTCTGTCCTTCAGGGCCCTTGCTCTGAAGGAGGGCATTAGCCAGATTGGAAGCAACCTGAAGCTGGTGCACTGGAAGGTTTTGTGGATGCAGATGCTCAGGCCCCTGGAGGATTCCAATTTACTTAGTTTTTATAAGTGGGGACTGTGATTTACAGACTTATTCTTTGCTGGGTTTCAGGCATCCTATGTTCCAACTCCACTCCCATGACCAGTGCTGATTTCTCTCCACCAATATCCCCTGATTCCCTCCCACACCCCAGATGGCTTTCTTGCCAGGGACATTTTTACATTTGATTTTTGTAGGTTGCATTTTGTACTTAGAGTATTATTGACTCTGTCGTTTGGATATAGACATATGTCTCGTCTCTACACTACTGATATGTAGGAGGCCCCAGTGCCTTATCCCGGACACTTCCCACCAACTTCCTTATCAGCCCCCACAGTTTCTTTCATGTCTTTTTTATTTCTATGCTGAAGAATCAAGGATGGTCTGGGTATCCTCCCTTGAGATCACATATTCTTATTTCTCATTATTATTCTATATACCACAGATAAGTAAAATCTGTGATATTTGTCAGCTACACAGTTGGGGTGGGGGGCTGAGGGGCGGGGGTTTGGGGGGGGAGGTATACTGTGATTCTTGGTGGTGGAATATGTGCACTGGTGAAGGGATGGGTGTTCGAGCATTGTATAACTGAGACTTAAACCTGAAATCTTTGTAACTTTCCACATGGTGATTCAATTAAAAAAAATGTAAACTAAAAAAAATAAAAATAAAAAAGCATGCTTAAAAATTTTTTTAAAAAGTTTACTGCAATAATAAAGTCTATCAGAATAAAAAAAGCTGTGATATTTATCTTTCTTCCGGTCCATTTCTCTTATCATGATACCCTCTAGTTCCATCCAAGTTGCAGCAAGTTTCATCATTTCTTTCAGCTGCATAGTTTTCCATTGTGTACAAATACCATACTTTGATTATCTGCTCATCTGGTGTTGAGCACCTAGGCTGATTCCATATCCTAACTTTTATGCTGAGTGCTACAATGAATAGTGATGTGCATATGTACTTTTGAATGAATAATTTGGGGGGTAGATAACAAGAAGTGGAATTGTTGGGTTGTATAATAACTCTATTTTCGCTTTTCTGAGAAACCTCCATACTGTTTTCCAAAGGAGTTGAACCAGAACCATCAGTGGATGAGAATTCCTTTTCTACCATATCCCTGCTAACATAAATGGCTCCCAGTTTTTTGATGTATGCCATTCTAACTGGTGTCAGATGATTTCTCCTGGTCAAATTGAATTGAATTTCCCTGATGAAAAGTGATGATGCACGTTGTTTCACCTGTCTATTGGCCACCTGTCTTCTTCAGAGAAGTGTTCACTTCCTCTACCCATTTTTTGATAGGCTTTATGGATTTTTTGTTGTTGCTGATTTTTGTGGGTGCTTTATATATCCTGGATATTAATTCTTCTTCTGGTGTGTTGAGTGAAGATATTTTTTTAATTCAGTTGGGTGTTTCTTAATTTGAAAAGTCCCATTTTTAATAGCAGTGTGGGTGAGCAAACATCTATTATATACTCAGATCCTCTTGATACTGGCAGTGGGATGTTCTAAGCCCTCACCAGGCAGTCAGAGTGGGTAATAGGTTGAAAAATCGCTTGACTGGATGAGCCAAAGATCCTCAACTCTCCTAATGACTTTCTCTGAAAATTCCATGTGACCTCCTGGGGCCCCCAGGGACACAGGCCAGAAGCTCCTAGAAATAGGTCCAAGGCTGTATTAATTAGGAGTCCCAGTTTTCTGCCTCCTGACGGGCTCCAGTGGAAGACTGCCTGGCTCTATACCAGCCCAGTGGGAAAGCCATTTTGTTTGGAGAAGGATTTTCTCCAGGTGCTACTCCCGTTGCCTTCTTGGCCGATCCAGGGAGCTGAAGCTTTTCATTTTAATTAGCAAATTCTTATTGCTGCCACTGGAAATGAGCCTCTGACTTCTGCTCTCATTCCTTTACAGCCTCTGTCAGCAGAGATGGTGAAGGAGGCAGTGGGAAGGTGACTTGAGGGTTGTTGTCAGAGGCCATTTCTGTGTTGGTGGGGGGGGTTCAGAAAATGTGGAAATGCCAAGTTTGCACAGAACTGGAACCGCATTGTACATATATGGCGATGAATTTATGGCTTTGGGACATGGTGACTCAGGTAAGTTCCTCTTTGTGCCGTGGGGAAGATGCGGTGTTCTGTGGGAACACCCCACCCTAACTTCCTAGGACCTCTTGGATGGATATATCATATTATGTGCATAAAAACACTTATTGGGGCCGCCGCCAAGATGTGAGCCCGGGGGCCGCATGCGTGTGCGGCCTCTCCATAGCTGCACGAGCATGAATCCAGACCCAGCTAAACCACTTTCGACATGGGCAGCTCCTTGCAGAATGTCTCCAGACTGAGAACTAAGCCGCGACCCCAAGCCCGCCCAGGAGGGGAAAGGTATTTTTCACTCTCGCCTCTCCCTTTCCGGGGATGAAGGACGTGGGGACCACCATATTATGGCGACCACAGATGGGGTTTACAAGCTTGCAATGATCCAATATCCGGAAGAAATCTCCCTGGACTTAGTTGTTAAAGTACAGAAATCCAAAACCGCATGACCACGGTAGCGGCCTCATTTCTCTTCACAACAGGTCTGATTCTAGTGGGGTACTCCTAACAATAATGGTGAGGTTTGTGTTGAAATATTGAATGTAACCAAAGTGAATAGAAAGTAAAGTGAAATTTATCTGTTACAAGGCAGGGGGGTGCGGGGGGGCGGGATGGGAAGTGTACTGTGGTGTTTTTTTGGTGGTGGGATATGGGCACTGGTAAAGGGATGGTTGTTTCAGCATTGTATGACTAAGACTTAAGCCTGAAAGCATTGTAATTTTCCACATGGTGATTCAATAAAATAAAATTCTTATTAAAAAAAAACTAATTGGGTGATACAGTTTGAGCAAAGCCACTGCTGTAGATGGAGTGAAATAGAATATGACATTAGCCTTCTGCCTATTTTATAAAGCTGTGAACTCTCAGAGCTAGAAAGAACACTCACAGTCAGCCTTTGGTCCCAGGAGCACTGGAAAGAGGTACCGGGTACCTTTCCTGAGGTACCAGAACCATTCCACCACACACACTCCTACCAGAGTGCTCAGCAGAAAGGATCAGCTGATCATGTGGATCCATTTCCAAAGTCTTCTTTGGAAGCCTGGAAGAAGGCTCAGTGGCTAATGTCCCTGTCTTATAAGCAAGAGGTTGGGAGTTGGTCTCCAGCCAACATGGATGCAAGCACTGAAACTAAAGGAGCGTCACCCCTGGTGGTACCCCAGCCAGTGCAGAGCTTCACAGCCAAATGTTCAATAACCACAACTAAGACTTGCATGTGCTCCAGCCATGGCAACTCATTAACAGAAGGAATGGTGCTCAAAAGAAGGTAGCTCAAAACTCTGGAACACTAGCCTGGCATGTATGGTGCCCCAAGTTTCATCTCTGGCAGGCACAGTCCCCAATTTACCACACAGATGTGGCCCAAGCATCATAGGATGAGGAACACTATCACTAGCCCAAGCACTGACCACCTGGTTGGTCAAGTATTGCTAGAAGTGACCCCTGAGCCCCATGTGCACTTGAAGAACAGGAGTCGAATTGAATAGAGAAAAATTTAAAGATATAAGATCCACTGAAACCTTCTCCCATTCCCTGAGAAGTGAACAAATCCATACAGTCAACATATGTTCCCATCCATGAAATGTGAATTCAAAACAAAAATCCTCTCTTGATTGACATCTAGTAGAAACAGTATCTTTTCTGAAAACCAGCCTTTCCATCTTTTTGATGAGTTTTCTTGGCTGTAAAACTCAGAAATCATGACCTGGATGAAGAGTTTTAATATGGGTGACCCTCTGCCTTAGTCTAAGACAGTTCCTGGTTGTGCTTGCCCAGGGTTTAGCATTGGTCCCACGGGCATTTCATTTTGATTGACAACATGTCTGACCACTCCCTTAATGATGCTGTTATCACAGTTTATCGCCAACTCATTGCCTATCACATGAAGGTAGGCATATGCATGCCTGCGTGCGCGCATACACACACACTCACACACACATATACACACAAACACACAAGAAAACAATCATATCACACATGACTGTGTTATATGTAGTATTTATGTTTTGGGTTTGTTTGGGGGGGGGTCACTCAGCAATGCTCAGGGCATGTGCATGGATTTCTCCTGATTGTGCTCAGGGGGGAGCCATAAGCAGTGCTGGATTGAGCAGGGTCGGCCATGTGCAAGGCATGTGACTTAACCCTGTACTATCTCCCTTGCCCTATTCTTTATCATTTAAAGGAACTTTCATTGAAGTTACACTGGTTTATAACATTGTGTAAGTTTCAGGTGTACATCATTACGTGTTGACATCAACTTATTTTACATCATGTCCCCCCAGAAGTAGGATTTCCACCCCCCACTGTACAATCAATCCCCTTCTCTGGGACCACACACCCACTTACAATCTCCTCTCTCCCTCTCTCTCTCTGTGGTAACCACCACCCATGTTTTCTGAGTCACTGAATTTTCTTTTTCCTCATCCTTGAGACACGCCCACCTCACCCATGTCAGCACATGCGGTGGGTGTTTGGCAATTGGTTTTGAATTAGTAAATGAATATGAGAATAAAGCCTCCAAATCTTCTCAGACCTCTCACACCCTCTCTTACCTTTGTTGTCTCTCTTGCTTGCTTCCACAATGTTCCAACTCACTTAAATGCAACGAGGTGTACATTTTTAGTTTGGCCAAGGGCCAAGAGATCTGAGCTGTATTTCTATTCCACAATGCAAGTTGGCTCGAGAAATTGACAAAAAGCATCATCTCATTAGAGGCTATTTGAATAGGAATTATAGGTTTGTTCTCAGAGTGTGGACTTGAGAGCACTTCATAAGACAATTACTGCTAAATATCTGAAGAGAAACGCCCTCATTGGTTTCTAAAAGCCCATCTCAGGTCAAACCAACCTAAATTCCTCTCAATACAATTAGAATTTCAATAAAAATGAGACAAACAACAAGCTTCCAAGAACATCAGGACCTCGAAGGGACAATAAACAGCACTGTTGGGGGACTGAGAGACAGATGGGGGAGGGAGAAACATTCTGGAAAGGCAGCATAAAGCATGGGACACACACATTCACCCATGCGTGGATCAAGAAAGATCAGCTACTTCCCTACAGGAGAAAGACAACTGTTCCCTCTCCCCGTTTCTGCCTTTTCCAGTTCCAGTGAGGACCAAGTGTAGGCTGTGGCTCAAGACCAGTTCCCCACCACTTTCTCCTTTTCCCGTCTGGTGCCTTCTCGCTTTCTCCCACCCCCCAGGGTACATTCTGTAGGAATCTTGCAAGAAACACAACTGTTTCTGATGGTGCCTGACAGGGAAAGCGAGCTAGGAGTCTCCAGGGGTGCCACCATTGGTATGGTGCTTTATGCAAGCAGTCCCCAAAAAGCTCAAGTAGAGTCACAACCTTTTATTTGCTCTTCCAAGAACAAATATTCTACTGGACAGGATGCCTTAAGCTTTCACAGCCCTGTTTCCAGAGCAGCACGTGAAATGTGAATTCTCATGTATCCTCTCTCTCTCTCTCTCTCTCTCTCTCTCTCTTTCTCTCTCTCCTCCCCTTCTCACAATTCTTTCACTTCCCCACCTCCTCATCTCTCTCATACTCCCACAGACTTTTAGAATCTTGAAGCCAAGAATCCAATCACTCTTTTTTTTTTAATTTATTTATTTTTAATTAGAGAATCACCGTGAGGGTACAGTTACAGATTTATACACTTTTGTGCTTATACTTCCCTCATACAAAGTTTGGGAACCCATCCCTTCACCAGTGCCCATTCTCCACCACCCGTAAACCCAGTGTCCCTCCCACCCTCCCCAATCCCATCTCCCCCCCACCCCACCCTGCCACTGTGGCAAGGCATCACTCTTGTATCCATTTCCCCATCTTTACAAAGTTAGCAGAATATTAAATCATCAAAAGAATGTCAACATTTCAAGTAGAGAGAGCACAAGAGTTAAGGTGTTTGCCTTGTACATAGCCTACCCCATTATGATCTCTGCCACTACATATGTTCTCTAGAGCAATACTAGGGATAACCCTGGAGTTATCCAAGCATCATGGGGTGATGGGGGGGTGGCAAATCACCTCTGGCATCACAGATTCCAAACATCCCACATCTTAGGTCCTTTGCATTGAACCTCTGAACTCATTGGCCAAAAAATCATCCCTAAGCCTCCTGGACATTGTTGGGAAGGTCCCATCCTCTCCCTCAAATCCTCTCCAAATATCCGTGTCTGCATTTCAAAGAATGGGAAGAGGTGATAAACCAAGTGCTAGATCTGACCCACAGGAGACACAATCACAAAAATTGGGAGAAAACTTTTCTTCAAAGGTCTGATTATTTTTCCTCTCCTGGATTCATGAAGGAAAAAAGTAATCAGAATGCATAAAAACTCTTGGTAAGCCTTGTAACTAGGGTGAAGAGATTGCTCTTCAAAACAATTCCATTTCCACAGTGTAGGTCTTTGAGGAAATGGAAAGACAGAGCAAATTTCTTCTCTAAGTGCCAAGCCTGTGCTAGTCTGTGCCCAGCTGGTCACGAAAAGGATGTGAAAGACAATGGAATCAAGTCTCTATATCCTCATATCCACCTCTCCCGAGGAGAACACATCTGGATGTTAGTGAGAGTTAAATAGTCTTGTCTCGGCAAGCAGCAGTGCCAATTCCAAAGGAAGAAGAGGGTGTAGGCAGAAGGGGGCTGCTGTGAAGATGAAGGGGCAAGGGGGCCGGGGCACTCTTCTTCCCACTATCTTATTGTCTTAGAACATACCAGGGCCTTCTTCCACCTCAAATCCAGCATCACCACAAGCACCGCCAGAAAAATAGGTATTATAGAGAACACACTTTAAAGACAAAGAATCAGAACAATCCTTAGGAACCCCTCCTGCAGTCTTCTGAGTTTAACCTGAAAAATACTCTGCTAAAACCACCAGCATGGTGAGGCAGTAGGGTAGCAATTTCTTTTGATAAAATTGCTATATCCCTAAGGTACAGAATATCCTCCTCTTTCATAACTCTGATTCATTCTTTAGATGGACTGATATTTAATTTTGAAATGGGTCTCACTTCAGAAAATATAATTAGGTCTTTCCGATAGTATCTTTCTCCTCCATTCTCCCCCTAATAAGTAGTGTGGATACTGGAGGGAAGGAGGAAGGACAGAGAAAGAGAAGGGGAAGAGGAAGAAAGAGGAAGGAAGGAAGGAAGGAAGGAAGGAAGGAAGGAAGGAAGGAAGGAAGGAAGGAAGGAAGGAAGGAAGGAAGGAAGGAAGGAAGGAAGGAAGGGAGGGAGGGAGGGAGGGAGGAAGGAAGGAAGGAAGGAAGGAAGAAGGAAGGAAGAAAGGAAGAAAGAAAGAAAGAAAGAAAGAAAGAAAGAAAGAAAGAAAGAAAGAAAGAAAGAAAGAAATGGAAGAAAGAAAGAAAGAAAGAAAGAAAGAAAGAAAGAAAGAAAGAAAGAAAGAAAGAAAGAAAGAAAGAAAGAAAGAAAGAAAGAAAGAAAGAAAGAAAGAAAGAAAGAAAGAAAGAAAGAAAGAAAGAAAGAAAGAGAGAGATCATCTGATTCCTACAGCCCCTCTCTTTGTTCAAGGTCACAGGGCTCTGTGGTCCAAAAATCTATCTATCATCATTGACATTAATATTGCAGGTCTAAGAAAAGCACTCAAGATGTCTACCTAGTTTAAGGCAGCTCTGTGGCAATGAAGCTCAAAGAAATGGACCCTAACCATATTTCTGAACCCAAAGCTTGAACCCTGACCTAAGATTCCAGGCTCATGCCTGAGGCAGCCCAAATACTGGCCCCAATTAATCCCTTATTCTGATAAAAGACTGGTACCTCCTCCTCCCCAGCCATTCACTAATGTATTGCCTCACCAATGAATCACAATAAGAAAGATAAAGTAATGTCTGACTCAGCTATATTTCCTGGATGTCAGAGCAAGAGCTGGGTCAAATAGGTGCTAAATAAATGTGAATTGAATATGTGAAGGGAAAAATTAAATGAATCAGTTTAGTGAATGAGTAAATGGATTCAAGTTGGAAATGGCTCCATCTAGCCTTCGACTGATAGCTTGAATTTTCAAAGACATAAGGCCAAGAAGATGGGTCTGTTTTCAAGATCTCCATTTCTGGCTACTATTGTGCTGCCAGCAGGTCAACCTGTACCTGCAGGGTGAATGCATCAGCAGCCTGATGGTGACTTCAGGCTTCCTGATTCTCCAAAATTGCTACTGTGCCTATGGCCATACCCCAACTACTTGGGGCCAAGTTTACCAAGACATTAAACAGCCAAAAGTTAGGTATGTGGGAGCCACACCCACAAACCACCTCTGGCTCAGCTATACAAGCTCATTTATTGGCTTTATTTCAGAGACTCATACATAAATCTCTTGGAGATCTCGGCAAGCTATCGAGAGTATCCCACCCACACGGCAGAGCCTGGCAAGCTTCCTGTGGTGTACTCAATATGCCAAAAACAGTAACAACAACGGTCCTCATTTCCCTGATCCTGAAAGAGCCCCCAATATGCCATTGGGTTACACTAGCATACAACAGGGATGAATGGAGATGTTACTGGCACCCGCTCGAGCAAATCGATGAACAACGGGATGAGAGTAATACAGTAATACAGTGATGGTAGGATGCTCCAAGGTCTCTTCCATGTAACATATAAATGTCCTTACCATGGGGTTAACTATGGATTGGGTAGTGTTTATCCTCCCTACCCCAAGCTCAATGGCAGGCAATTGGGGGGAAAAAAAGTGAGGTTCATGTTTATTCGTATTCTCTGCTGAGTTTATTGTGTCTCTGCTATTCTAGGGAGGGCCCCCAGGGCCCCCAAAGTAGATATAAACCTAAGAAGACTGATCTGGGGAAAATCAGATCTATGCCTCCAGCTTGGCCACCATCCAACTGGGTAGCTATCACTGTGATGGTCATGATGAAGAGGTGACGATTCCAGCTGCACCTGAGTTACCTACGAGATGTTTTTCAATGCAGTTGCAAGGGTCTCTCCCCAGAAACACTAATGCAGAACTTTCGGCTATGGGATCAAGAGTCTGGACTCTGATAGGCATTCACTGAATGAATACAGACCATACAAATATTCTCAGGGGTCAGCTAACTATAATCTGCAGGTCAACGCAGCCCATGCTTATTTTTGTAAAGAGGTTTGTACTAGAACACGGTCACGGCTGTTGACGATATGACACACATATTGTCTGTGTTTCAGAGTCGGGTAGTTACAACAGAGACCACATTGTCTGCCAAGCCTGGAATATTTACTGTCTGGCCCTTTACAGGAAAGGTTCTCCATGCTTCTGTGATGTTAGATGCTTCCTTCTGGCTGGGAGGTAACCAGAGGTGTCTGCTGGCACTAGGCCTGTATTTGCAGGACAGAAGAGTGATTTATTCCCAGATGCAAGATCAACGGAAGAACCCTAGGCTGCAGGAACCCCGAGATGGACTAACATGGGTAGTGCCTGGTTATGCTGAATGGCACTGCCAAGTGGGAAGAAGAGGGTAACTGCAAGATGCTAAGGTGAGCTAGAGGCTCAGCTAAACCCAAGCTCCTAGGGTTATTACTTTGAATTCTGGTTTTGTGGATGCAAGAGATGAGTTTGGCTCTTTGATTTTAATGCTATTCCCTAGTACAAGAAGTAAAGCACTTCTTTTGCATGGGGCAGACCCCTGTTCAATTCCTGGCCCTGAATAAGGTCCCAGAGCAATGGGTGACACTTAAGCACACAATCAAGAGAAACCCCAGAGCACCAGGTGTAACCCCAAAACAAAATACTTCCCTCTCTCCTCTCCCTTTCCTTTCCCCCCTCACATACACACACACATCACATACACACACATACCACCGCTATTAAAGAGTCACCTGTTGGTTTAATGATGGTGTGGGAGGGAAGCAAGAGGGAAGAAGGAGGGAAGCAAGCTCTTAAAAATTTAACTTCTTCAGGGGGTGGAGCAATAGTAAAGCAGGTAGGGCATTTGCCTTGCACAAGGGCAATCCAGGGTTCGATTTCCAGCATCCCATATGGTCCCCTGAGCACCGCCAGAAGTAATTCCTGAGTACAAAGCCAGGAGTAACCCCTGTGCATCTCGGGATGTGACCCAAAAAGCAGAAAAAAAAAACCATTTAACTTCTCCAAAGCCCAAGCATAAACACAGGTAGAGAAACTAAACCTGGAGGGTAGGGGGATGGGGTGGGGTGGGAACCCAGAGGATGTCCACAGGAAAAGCAGCTGTCTGGCCCAGGTGGCACTAGGCTGTCAATTACCCTCAGGGCCTGCAGTCAGTCTACCAATGGCCCCCTGTTAAGAACTCTTGACAGGCCCCTGTAGAGGAAGCCTTATGACCAGTCTCCCCCGGCCAGCTGGGGCTGAGCTTCTGGTCAAGCAGCATAAGCTGGGGATATGCCAGTCGTCAGACCCTTGATGGAAGAGTCTATGGCCTGGCTTCTGCTTGCCCTTCTCTGCCCACCCAGGCAGGCTACATCCTCCTCCAACGCCCTAACGTCAGGAAGCAAACCTCAATTTAGGTAAGATTTGCTTGACTTAAAAGCGACTTGAAATGCATATCCCTATACACATATGTATCAATCGATGTAATGTGTTCTTCTGGCAAATGGAAGGAGACCTAGGGGAAGTTCCAGATTAAGCATATCCACTAGGAGTCGAACATTCAGAGTTCTGCCTGCAACTAGCTGCCGGGGACACACACAGTTTGGGAAACGTGTTCTTCCGCACATGGAAGACACCAGGCCGCTTAGCTTGGAGAGCAGAACGGGGCTCTGTGATTTGCCTTCTGAGATGAGCAATTGGACATAGTTTGAGTTATTGAGACAGGAGTTAGGAATGGGACCTCAGTATTTGGGACAAGCACATTTTGGGTTTTCCTTTCCTCTGCTCCTCCAAATCAGAGGTAGGTTTAGCATCAAGTTCCCACAGGCCCTGAATACTACTGGGGTCCCTAGGCTCAACCTGATGTCAGTGGGCCCCACTGGGGGCTTATGTGAGGCAGGGAGGGGAGAGATGTTCACTATCTCCCAATCTGCCTCTGCCACCCGAAACCCAGGGTGACTGAGTTCTTGTCTTGCCTCACAGAAAAGAATTTCAGGAGTAGGCAAGCAGTGAAGTAAAAACAGAGTTTATTTGGAGGTTTTTAGGAAGGGGAAGAAGGGAGAGAACGTGAGAGAGAAAGAGAGTAACACATCAAAAGAGAACCTGGGCTCCTCTGAAGCTGGAGAGAGAGCCCCTACACAAACTCCAGCATCAGATATGGAAGCATGAAAGTGCACGTCTAAAGTTAGAGATGTGGGTAACACATGTGCTCGGGCGCCACATGTGCTCGGCCATGTGGGCACAAGCAACACATGGGCTTAGGCAACCTATGCACGCCCTTCCTTTGTTCAGGCTGGCTTTTATAGGGTTTTCACAAGCTGCCCCCATGTGGGGCTTTCTAGCAAGATAAGAGTATATTGCAACACAGACACTCTCAAGGTCATCATGTTTGGTCCATTATCTACTTTCGGCATACATCTCCCATTCCAACTGGTTCCTCCAGCCATCATTCTCTTAGTGATCCCTCCTCTATTCCAGCTGCCTTCTCCCCTCCGCTCATGAAGCAGGCTTCCAGCTATGGGGAAATCCCCCTGGCCCTTGTATCTACTGTCCTTGGGTGTCAGCCTCATGTGATGCTATTTTATACTCCACAAATGAGGGCAGTCTGCCATAGAGGCAGGGGAAGGGTGGGAAAAGGGTGGGGTATACCCGGGATATTGATGGTGGGGAATGTGCAGTGGTGGAGGGATGGGTGCTTGATCATTGTGAGATTGTAACCCAAACATGAAAGCTTGCAACTATCTCACGGTGATTCAATAAAATTTTTAAAAAATTTAAAAAAAAAGAGTACATTGCTAGGCTTGTTTCAAAGTGGGTAGAGTTGGGAGTGGTCTTTGTTGAAACTCCTTTTCTTGACCTTCGCTCCTGCTGGATCTTCTCTCAGAGGGTGGGGGTCAAGCCTTCTCTGAGTCTATTGCTGATCAGGTGAAAGTCTTATCACACTTTAGTTCCTGTTTTCTGCAAAGTTGGCTTCTGGCAATTTCAGGGCTACTGATATTATTTCCCAGAAAAATCAATCGCCATTGCCTTGAGGGAGGGGGCTTCCCTGTCTACCTGCCTGCCTACATCAAGCAGTGCTCCTCAGGCCACAGACACTTGGAGAGGGGCTTCGGACAGAGACAGCTGTCATACAGACCCTCACAGTCAGACAGGATTCTAATTCTCATAACACTTGTCCTTGGCAGTCTCTCTGTTCATTTGCAAAGCACTTCCAGGAACCCCAACCCAAATGAATCAGAGCACCCTATTCCTTGTCTAAGAGCCTGTTCCAGCAGAAATCTAAGGCCTGCATCCCCGCCCTGTCATGTCCCCCTAGCATGGACCACCAACATCTATTATTTGACACTGTCTGATGTCCTTAAGACTGGGGGAGAAATGCAGGCAGGCCCACTGCGGGCCTTCAGGCCAGAGTGAGTGACAAGCAGGGACTTAGTCTGTGAGCCTGAGTCCGTGCATGGTCTCAAGGCGTGGAGTGGAACTGGGATAGCCGCCTGTCTCAGCATTTCAAAGATAATCTCCAGGCCTTTCCAGCACAAAGCATTTACAGCAGCTATCTTTCTCCCATTTAGTTCTCAGCGGGTGGCACTGAGGCGGCTTTTCTCTTCCGAGCTGAGCCAATGATTCTCAACAGGGAGTGCTATTTTCATAAATTTGTATTTTGGGACCACCCACAGCTCCAGCCCTACTTTTGACATAGCAGTACTGGTTCTGGGGTCCCTCTCAGGGGCAAGGCTTGCAGGCCTGCTACAGGCTCCTTGAGCAGGGCCCTTGGCCTTATCTCACGGTCCTTAGGACTGGGGAGTGTCCCTGGTCCTCTCAGTGGTCCTGGGGCTGCATGGGGGAAGTTTCCTGGAGGAATTAAAGCTCTGTCCTACTAGTAACTTGAGTAAGACACTTAAGCCTCAACATGCGAGGATGTTGATGGGGCTGCTGTCTGCACAGCGTCACACGTGGGAGAGATAGGAAAGAGATGCATGCAATGGATTGCCCCTGGGATCACCTGGTCCAACCCACGTTGTGCCACAGTCAGAGAGACAGAAGGACAGAGAGCAGTCCCTTTAGGAGCCAGACTTCTGAGTTCCAAGCTA
This sequence comes from Sorex araneus, assembly GCF_027595985.1. Classification (NCBI taxonomy): domain Eukaryota; kingdom Metazoa; phylum Chordata; class Mammalia; order Eulipotyphla; family Soricidae; genus Sorex; species Sorex araneus. The sequence goes on along the minus strand of NC_073306.1, from coordinate 125,183,532 downwards.
GGTTAGGCTCAGCAAGGTGCTTGACCTTTACCTGGCCTCAACTCTTGAATCTAAAAGTGAAAACATACAAGCAAAGTGCTTCAAATGGTGCCCAGCTCATCACAAGCACCCAGCAATGCAACACCCTTCAGAGGAACTCAGGTGTGCAAGGCAAGAAAGAGAAAGAGCTCGGGCAACAGTGCTGCTCACATGGGAACCACTCTATGCTCAAGAGGCCAGGAAAGGGAAGATCCTCTGCCCCCCCTCCCCTCTAAGGGAAGTTCTGAAATTCTGTAGCACTGCACTGCACTGTCACCCTGTTGCTCATCGATTTGCTCAAGCGGACACCAGTAACATCTCCATTCTGAGACTTGTTGTTACTGTTTTGGTATATCGAATATGCCACGGGTAGCTTGCCAGGCTCTACCGTGCAGGCGGGATACTAGCTTGTCGGGCTTTCTGAGAGGGACGGAGAAATCGAACCTGGGTTGGCTGAGTGCAAGGCAAACACCCTACCCACTGGGCTATCATCCTAGTCGCTTCTTGGCCCAAGCGTAGTGTGAAATTCTAGAAATGACAAAAGCACATTGCTGAGACCCACAAATGGATTCCGAGAAGATTCAGGCTAAGGTGTGTAAGTGCCCCTGCATCTCTCAGAGCTCTCTCATGAAGGTGCCAAGGAAAATCTCAAGTCCTTGCTGGCTGGGCAGATGAGGATCAGAGCAGCTCCATGGGGCTGAAGCTGGTGAGGCTGTCTGCCTGCAGTGGGTGCAAAGCTACTGAAGGAGCAAATGCCAAGTGATGGGGATGTAAATATCTCCTTGCGATCTTCCTTTAAATTATTTTGGATATACACCCAGGAGTGGGTTTGCTGGATCATCCGGTAGTTCTATTTTTAATTTTTGGAAGAACTTCCATACTGTTTTCCATAGCAGCTGCACTATTTTATATTCCAACCAATATGGTCCAATTTTTCCACTTTTTTTGCCAAGAATTTGGGGTGTCTTTGATGAAAACCTTCCTAAAGCAACGAGACCATATCTGGTTCTTAAGGTGCACATTTCCTTAAGAATTAATGATGTGAGGTACCTTTTCACCTATTGTCAGCTATTTATTTATCTTCTTTAGAGAAATGTCCATTCCCGCCCTTGCTCATTTTCAATTGGTGGAAAGGGTTTCTTTGATCTGTTTGTTTTGTTTTATGTTATTGAATTTCATATATGTTTTGGATGTAAGACTGAACACCATAAAATTCCAAGAAGAAAACATAGGTATGAGTCGAGTAATGATTTCTTGCAATAGCACAGTGGGTAAGGCGTTTGCCTTGCACACGACCAACCCAGGTTCAATTCCTCTGCCCCTCTTGGAGAGCCCAGAAAGCTACCAAGAGTATCCCACCCGCACAGCAGAGCCTGGCAAGCTCCCCGTGGTGTATTTGATATGCCAAAAACAGTAATGGCAAGTCTCACAATGGAGACGTTACTGGCGCCCGCTCAAGCAAATTGATGAGCAACGGGGTGACAGTGACAGTGACACGCAAAATTAAGGCCAAGAAGGCAAAATCAGACAAATGTGATTAAATAAAAGACTAAGCAGCAAGGAAATTATCAAGAGTCAAAGGACAACTCCCAAGTGGGAGAAAATATTTCTAAACTATAGATCTGAAATGAAGTTGATATCCAAAATGAAGCTAATTTCTAGTTAGGTTTATCTCTCCAAGGTAAAACATAGTTTCATCTACATTGTCCAATGACCAAACACTTACAGAGTTAATCAAACTAGTGAAAGCAGAAACAACCCCTCCTTTTTTATTATTATTATTAAAATGCAAAATAAAAAGGAACAAAAGCTAAATCTTAGGCTGTTATTTTCTTGTTTCCTTAAACACTCTGCCCTCCAAGCACCAGGAAATGCTTTATATCCTCCAGGGCCTAATGTTTTTAAAAATTGTCTAATCTGATTTGTCTTTCAGACTGGCAACTCTGAAACCCAATAAACCATTGCCAGTGCCCCATTTAATACTAAATTAGCATGAGATCTCACTCCCTTATAAAAGTAGGGTCTGTGCCCATTTGTCAGTATAAAGAAGTCACTTATGTACCCCTTAAAGATTTAAGGGGGTAAAACCTTTAGAGGGGAAAATGTAGGCAGATAGGGGAGGATGCGAGGGAGTAATGATCTTTTGGGGTTGTTTTTGAGCTCTTTGGAGATTGAGAAGCTGAGGCCCCACCCAAGCAAGGGTGCATCTCTCAGGAGGAGACACCACTAAAGACTAAAGATTAGGATAAAAACATGAAAGGACCCTCAACAGTGCAGGCTTTCTCTGTGGCAACACCCAGATCATCTTTTATGTATGCAGAGAACTTTAGGCCAAGACCTTTTGGAGGAATTGTACATAGCCTTCCCCAAAAGTTGTTGAGGTTTGTTTGGCTTGCTTACCTTTTCAAGCTTGTGTCCTCTTTTGATTCTATCTATCTATCTATCTATCTATCTATCTATCTATCTATCTATCTATCTATCTATCTACCTACCTACCTATCTATCTCTATCTCTATCTATCTCTATCTATCTATCTATCTATCTATCTATCTATCTATCTACCTCTATCTATCCCCCCATCTCTCTAAATTTATTTCATTTAAAACTCTTTTACTTCACACACACACAGAATCAGTCACAGAGGATGGCTACTGTCTGACCCACTTATACGAAGTCTCTGAAATACACAAATCAACAGAAGCAGAGAGTAGAATGATTCCAGAGGCTGAGAAAAGGAGAAATACAGTTTCAGTATGCCAGAGGAGTAAATTCTACAGATCAGCTGCTTAGCAATATACAATAATTAACAGTACACTTCAATTTTTAAGAGGGTTAATTTTTGCATTAATGGGGGAGGACAAGGTATCTACATAGATGTTTCTCTCTAGAATATGTAAGAATGGCCAATATATACATGAAATGATGCTCAACATCACTAACCACCAAGGAAATACACATAAAAACCACATTGTCTTTACACCCACTAAAATTACTAAAATAAAAAGAATAGATAGTAACGGTTTTGGCAAAGATGTGGAAAAACTGGAACCTTCATACATTCTGGCTATGAATGCAGCATGATGCACTGACTTTGTAAGTCTGTAAGGAAGTTCTCCCAAGGATTGAACACAGAGGAACAAGATAAAATAGCACAGAATTCCAACCCTAGACAAGAGAAATAAAAATATACATCCATATAAAACTTGCACATAGATGTCCATGGCAACATTATTTATAACAGACAAAAAAAAACAAACATGGTACAAATGTGTGACTGCTAAAAAATGAATAAATAAAATGCAGTAAACTCATAAAACAATATTATTCAGCAGGAAGAAGGAACAAAGTCTGATAACTCTAAGGTGTGAGTGAATGTTTCAAACACGATACTAAGTGAAAGAAGCCGTGCAAAAGACACTACATTACAGGATTCCATTTATATAAAATATCCAGATTCAGCAAATCTAGACTGACAGAGAGTAGATTAGTGGTTGCCTGGAGCCAGGGGATTATGGAGAAAAGAGGGAGGTGATTGCTAAAGTGTCTGGGGTGTCTTCTTGGCGTACAAAAAAAAAATGTTCTTAAAGTGATTGTGACATTAGTTCCCCCACTCTATAGATGTAGCACTAAAAATCATTGAATTGTATGCTTGGAATTGGTAAATTATATGGAATGTGAATTATATCTCAATAAAGCTGATATTTTTTAAAAAGAATCAATAGATAGAGGAGCTTGTTAAAAATCTGGACTCTGGGCATCAATGCTTATTTCCCAGAAATCTGCATTTTTCAATAAGCTCCCCAGCAGGTTCCAACAGGCTCTGAAAGCCACTGCCCAAGGGAATAGGGGAACTTGGTTATTTTCATTTTTGTGGCTGCAGTTTGGCCCTGGGGGATGAGATTTTCTCTTTGTTTTATTTTACAGAAGTCGCTTCAGATTCCATTTAAGGATCCTGTTTATGAAACTTGCCTTCAGCCTGGCAGAAGTTATTAAGGTGCTATCAGAGGGGTTTTATGATTTTAATTAGAAACAGGCAAAAGTGTCCATGTAAAACTTTTAACTTGGTCGTCATGGCTCCTATTCCCCCAAAGGGAAGCCAAGAGATATGGGAAGGACCTCTAGAAAGGTAAGGAACTATCATTTGTTAAGCACCTACCACATGCCCACAGTTTCAATATATATATGGGCACATTCAAACCTTGCTAGGGAAATACCATCATTTTGTCTTCGGTTCAAATAGTGTCTAACTCAAAGCCACTGAGTTAGTGACTGTTTCAGAGATATTTTGCTGCATAAAATCCTACCCTGAAACCGATGGCTTGAAATAAGCTCATGTACTCTGGTACTCTGTGTGTAAGGAATCAGACTGTCTATTCTCCTCTGTAAATAAGGTTTGGACAGGAAAGACTCAAACACTGAGGATGACTGACTAGTGGATGGTGTCAGCTGGAGGTGTGGCTCGTGAGTCCAGTTGACACAGGTTGTCTGTAGGGATCTCAGCTGGGACAACTGGCCAAAATGAATGCCCTGAGTCCCGAGCTGCCTTATGGCACGGCATCCTCCATATTCTTACCTGAGGACTCCAAGCACAGAATATGTGTGTCTGGAGAATAACAGGGTTTATTGCCTCTTGTGACTTGCCTTGAAAGCCACATGACATCATTTCTGCCCTATCCTATCACTAAGATGAACCCATCAAGAAGATGGAACATAGACCCCATTTCTCAACAGGAAGGTCATCAGAGAGCTTGCAGGTCTGCTGTAAAAGGTACACACTCACGTCAGTGGGCTTGTGGCACTGACTTTTTCATAAGAAAAACAATCAAGTCTGAGTTTTACTGTGAATTGGACTGGCCAGTAGTTCCTCAGGCCTGGAATAAAGACCCTTCGGACTGACTGGTGCTCTCGGAGAGAGGAACAAGGAATTGTTGTTAGGGACTCTGAGCATCAACTTCAAAGACTCCGGAAGCACCCCAAAGATCCTGACTCTTGCTTTTCTTTCCTGTGACAAATTGGGAGAGCTTGAGCTCCTGATCCCCACCTCCTTCACCAACTGTCATCTCCAAGGCAGAGTCCAGGCTACTGAATGTTCGCATCAGGAGACAAAAATAGGAAGGTGGTGGGGCTGGAGCTATAGCACAGTGCGCAGGGCATTTGCCTTGCACGCAGCCGACCCGGGTTCGATTCCCAGCATCCCATATGGTTCCCTGAGCACTGCCAGGAGTAATTCCTGAGCACAGAGCCAGGAGTAACCCCTGTGCATAGCCGGGTGTGACCCAAAAAGAAAAAAAAAATAGGAAGGTGGTATAGGGAATCAGCGAGAGGGCTGGATACAAAGAAGCAGACAAAATCTGCCTTCTTGATCCTAAAAGTTAGCGGGCCTGGGTTAGAGACCACAAGGATCCCAGTAAGGCTGAGCAACAAACTCTTCAAGATAATTCATCAAGGATAGCTCTCGGTTGTAGTCCCAACTATCCAACTCTTTCCCTTGTCTGGTAGTAAAGGAGAGTATAGCCACCCCTCAGGTCTAGGCTCACGTTCCCAAGCTTGCAAGAAAGAGTTGCATACCCAAGAATAGTAGAAATAAGTACCAGGAGGCTGTCTCCATGGCTTGGAGGCTGGTCTCTCATTCTGGGCAACTCAGAGAAGGGAACACCAAGTAAAATGTGGTCGGAGGTCATGTGGGGGAAGGGTGATGCGGGCCGAATATAGACTAGAGACTGAACACAATGGCCACTCAACACCTTTATTGCAAACCACAACACCTAATCAGAGAGAGAGAACAAAAGGGAATACCCTGCCACAGTGGCAGTGTGGGGTGGGGGGAGACGGGACTGGGGAGGGTGGGAGGGATGTTGGGTTTACTGGTGGTGGAGAATGGGCACTGGTGAAGGGATGGGTTATCAAACTTTGTATGGGGGAAACATGAGCACAAAAATGTATAAATCTGTAACTGTACCCTCACGTTGATTCACTAATTAAAAATAAACTATTAAAAAAAAAAAAGAAAGAAAGTGGTGCATAGACCCAAATGACAAATTCAGACTCGTGGTGACAGTGCAATGGCTAAACCAGCCACAGTATTATCAATAAAGAGTCTACACGGGAAGCCATTTCCACAGCAGATGGTGGCCATGTGTGGGGGACTTCAGTGCAAATAGAGCCTGTTATGTGCTCAGGATACATGACAAGCTGGCTGGAAAGGGTCTCATGGTCTGTCGCCAAAAAAATAGGCTAGTCTCAAAAGCAGACCTGCTCCCCGACAGCCCGGGCAGCAAGCTCCAGAGAGGGAACATGTTCCAGGGCTCTTGTTCCAGACCAGGATTGGATCTGATCCCAGCCCCTCTCTCCCCCAAGTTAGTGAGTCTTCTTTAGACATGACAGGGCCACCCATTGGACTATACTTCTGTCTTTTCTCACTGGTGGCCCTAATGGTGTTGCCTATTTAGCGCAGCTTCACAGACGGAGCAGAGCAAGCCGAACTCTCCTCAAGTTCCTTTTCCATAGGAAGCCTGTCCTTTTCCCTGGAAGAAACTGGGTGGAGTTGATAAAAGAATTGACTCTTTGCCCTGGCTCACAGGAGGCATTCAGGGAGCTGCCACTGTCAAGTCCATGGCTAAATGTTTTTGGTTTTTGTTTTTTTTTTTTTTTTTTTTGCTTTTTGGGTCACACCCAGCAATGCACAGGGGTTACTCCTGGCTCTGCACTCAGGAATTACCCCTGGCGGTGCTCAGGGACCATATGGGATGCTGGGAATCGAACCCAGGTTGGCCACATGCAAGGCAAATGCCCTACCCACTGTGCTATTGCTCCAGACCCGTCCATGGCTAAATGAGCAACAGAACCACAAGCTCAGAAAAAGCTGGACCCTCATTGCCACAGCAACCCTGAAGGAAATGCAGTTCCTTCAACATGAGTCTGGGGCTACGGGCAAAGTCACCTCTCCCTATCCCCCCCAACACACCCACACACTTACATGTGACAACCTTTTTTGATGTTTACACATAACCCGCAGTGTTCTTCCTCAGCCTAACAAAACAAATTGATCAAGAGTCAATACGGGTCCTAATTACAGGCTCTGCACTAGGAGATTGATGGTGGGAAATGAAGAAGGAAGAAACGGCACTTGATGGGCGCCTGTAATGAGGTGTCACTGGTCCCCACTGTAAGTCGTTTATAAACACGGTCTCACATCTGCAGCTGTCAGCATCCCCGCCAGAGCTTAATGAGCTGCTCCTTCCTACCCTGGGGTTAAAGGCAGAAACTGGTCACGTTTTTTGCTGCAGGAGGCACTGCCTAGTGGTTGGTGAGTTACATCTACAAGTGTGCCCCTTCACTCTGGAACTGCGTGCATTTGCCAGTGCTCCAACAGGGCAGAGATATGCATTGACTTTAGCATTGAGGCCTATGACTCACGGGGAGTACTACTACTAATTCCTTTCTGCGTCCTCTTCTCATCACTCGGGCACATAGAGCAGAAGAGAGGCAGCCAGGCCTGAGGTTTGGTCCTGGAATAAAATGTGAAAAAGAGAGACTTAGCATCCAAATACTATGGTCGAAATCTTGGCTCTACTACTCACAAGCCAGGCAACGTCTCAAAGTCTTTCTTCTGTATATTGAGGCAGCGTGATGGGAGCAGTAACAGATCAAATAAGCCATTGCACTGCACAGAGTGGTGGGAACTCTGTCCCCCGAAAGGGCCTTAACGAGCTGGACCTGATAAACATCTATGAACTTGGAGTGACCTCTCTCGGAAATCTTCCATCGTCCAAAGAAGATCAAGAGTCTTCCTTGATCAATAATATAAATATAGAGTGAGACTTATGTGAACCATGTATAAACCGATGGGCCCACTCCATCCCATCCAGGATGCAAAGAGAGATTCTTAATTAGCGTAATCACAATGATCTTCCCTTCCTAACTCATAAAGTTTCCTACCCTTTTTACTCTAGGAAACCACTTAGTGAATTTCCTCCACAGCCTGCCTTCCCTTGGCTGGTAGGTAAGTACAATGGATACACAAGTTTTCCTTCTCTGCGGTAGCTCTGTCTTGCTCTTCAAAACACCCCTTTCTGAGTAGTTCTTTCTCTGGTGGGCAGGAGAGTACCTGAAGTCCCCTAATGTTCCTGTCCTAGGAATCTATGACTATGTCAGGTTACCTGGCAGAAGAGAATTAAAATGGTGCTGATGGAATTAAACTTGTTAATCTACTGAGTTTAAAGATAAATCGATTAGGCCGGATGCTCCAAGTGGCTCTTGTGTCATCCTGAGCGTATTTAAAAAGGGATGTGAGAGCCATAAAAGCAGCCTCTTGAAGACTCAGCCTGATGTTGCTAACCTGGAAGATGAAAGGCCATTGGCTAGGGAAAGGAAGTAGTCTCTAGAAGCTGGGGAAAAAAACTAGGAAATGTATTCTGCCCATTCCTCAAGCTTGCAGCAAGGAAGACAGTCCCCCAGCTACCGTGATGTTACCCCGATGAGATCAGCACTGCAGGAAGCTGCACTGGGCTCTTGGAAACCCAAATGCCAGTGATGACCTCTCAGTCTATGACAGGAGATGAATGGAAGCATCCCTCTCACTGGGGTTTGTGAGGAGGAAGCAAGCTCTGACAGATAAAGCATTGCTCAAGTTCATTACTGGCAAGCCCTACACATTCAGTGACTATTTTGGGATTATTAGGAATGTCATTTGCCTCTTCATTATAGAAATTTGTGCCTCCTCCCTTTCTTGGACCATTCATACAACTCAGTTCTGGTCCACAGAGCTGGAGGCCAGAGAAGAATTGTCCTTTATGTGACTCTCAAGCTGTGAAGGTGGGGAGGACCAGACCAATGGGATGATGCCAAGATCCCAGTTCTCTGCACAAACACTGTCACCCTGCACACAAGCCAGAAGTTTTGTTCTGTTGGGGGGTTCACATCGACACCTGCAGGGGTACTGAACCAGCCTATGACTCACACTGAGCGAAGCATCTGTCTCAAGAGGCTCCCACGTTCACACGCTCTCAGGGAACCAGCCTTATTTGTCCATCTCCTCCTATGAACATGATCTCCTGACAGACACAGCACCAGGGCAGTGCTCACAGAGTGAGTAGGTGTCAGCAGGTCCTGGTGGCATGGAGAGGGGAGAGAAGACAAGTCAGATAGCAGCGACTCTCCATGGTAAGCAAAACTTAGACACCGAAGTTGGGTATTTTCCATTACCAGTCTTCCCCATTGCCAGAGACCAGGGGAACACTTAGAATGCAAGATTTAAGGAGGCCACTTGCTCAGAGGAACCGAGCATTAAGCGTCTCCTGAAAGAGGCACAGTGCCCTCTGGGCACTTCAGTCAGATAATGTTTCAAAAGCAACGAAGACTGGAGTTGAAGCAAGTCTCATTAAACTTCTTATTGATGAAGAAATTGATTGCTCCCCATCACTGAAAGATGATGAATCTTGGCTGGTGTGTGAGCAAGAATGATACTGGGTTATGTATGCTGTGGTAACAAATCCTTCACGAAACCTCAGAGGCTTCACGGGGGCTAACACAAGCACAGTCTCTTCCTCACACAGTCCATCTGCTCAGAGACTCAGGGAGACCCCAGTCTTGTGACTGCACAATCTGAACCATAGAAATACCTTAGTCACTCTCCAGAAAGGAAAGAGGAAACAGCCCACTCACCCCCGATTTCCTATGTTCTGGCCCTAAATAATGCCACTTAGCTCTCCTCGAAGCCAAATTACCCAGAAGTGACTGCTTGTCTAAACTCATATAGACCTACTAAGTGCAGGTCTGTTTATTCACATCCACTTATGGCGTGGGATACCTTACTCCCAGAACCCAGAATAAGTGAGTGCTCAAGGACACACAAGCCTGCAGTTGGAATTTAGGCAGCATGACTTCAAGTCCCTGTTCCAAACCACTGCCTTCTCAACGATGTAAAGTGTTTTAGGAGATAAAGTTTAAATAGCTGAACAATGCAATGTATCACTAGGCTCCTGAATGTCTAGACAAGAGACACCGAAAAAGAAGAAAGCTAAACCCTTAACCCAAGACTGAAGGACTTCTGAGAGGTAGGGAAAATTGCAACTTAAAGATAGTGCCACTTAGCCTGTGTCCTTCCCCGAGTGGGCAGAAATGTTCACTGTGCCTAACCCCCCAGCCCTGTTTCACGAGAATTGGAGCTGTTTAGGCTCTTCTCTTTGGGCAGATTTTAAAAGAAACATCCATCCATCCTTCGGAATTGCTGGCAACCAGATTGAACATCTTTTATGCTCAGAAAGCCACAGATGTGGGCAGAAGGCAAGAACAGGAGACTGGGCATGTTAAGGACCAGATCCAGCAGATAGTGTTGAGGAAGGGGGAAAGTCAGTGTAGACAGGAAATATCAGAAGTACTTTGGGGGTTGGGGGGAGCACGGCAGCAGCAGCACCCCCATCTGACCAAACTTCCCACTGGAAAGCCCCGGAATGAAGGCTCTGCTAAGCAGGCATCTGGAGGACGGTGCCAAACCTTCTAGTCCAGCTGATCCTAGACCCAAAGATCAAAGTGCTAGCCAAGCAAGGTCTTTGGGGTGTACATTCAGGGGCTCCCCAGCTCTTCGAGCTGCACAGGCACAGGCCCCAATCTTAGAGGCCTGGCCTGACCCAATCTGATTCCCTCCTGTAGCTGTGGTTTCTCTGTTGATGTGTTGATGTCAGCTCTTGAATAATCAAAGTTTCCCAGGGTTTATGCTGTTTTCTTCCCCAAACACTAAGTGCACATTCTTGCTAAGAAACTGAGTTTTCCATTTATACTGCTTGACACATATTTCTTTTTATTGTTTGTTTTGTTTTATTTTCGGGCTACACCTGGCTGTGCCCAGGACTAACTCCTGGCTCTGCACTCAGAGAACACTCCTGGTAGTACTCAGGGAACCATATGGGATGTTGGGTATCAAACTCAGGTAGGCTGCATGCAAGGCAAATGCACTACCCACTATACTATCTCTCTGGCCCTTAGAACTCATTTCTTAAAATACCTTGGGGACAACCCTGTATGAACCATGAAACCATCCCAAGATGGATTGTGCCGGAAACCAGTGGGCTTCATCTCTACCAGGGCTTCTTGACCTTTTCTCACTCACAAACCCTGAGAAATGCAGCCACAGTGCCTGCCTCAAGTGACACCCTCGCATTAAGGACTTGGTCCATGTAAAATTAATTTTTGATCATTGCATGTTCAGAAACCTTTTCCCATTGCCAAATTTTTTTGTATCCCCCAGGTACACTCTCTCAAGCTCATACAGATCCACTGCTCCCAGTTTAAAAAGGTGTTTTTTTTAATTGAATCACCATGAGATATGCAGTTGAAAAGCTGTTCATGATTGGGTTTCAGTCATACAATGTTCCATCACCTGTCCCTTCGCCAGTCTGCACTTCCCACTACCAATGACCCTAGTTTCCCTCCACCCTCTTCCCCCAGAAGACATTTTCTTTTATTGTTCTCCCCTCCCCTCCCCTTCCCTTCCCTCTCCCTCCCTTCCCTTCCCTCCCCTCCCCTCCCCTCCCCTTCCCTTCCCTTCTTTTCCCCTCCCCTCCCTTCCTTTCCCTTCCCCTCCCCCCTTTCCTTTTGGGCATTATGGTTTGAAATACAGGTACTGAAAGGTTATCATGTTTGTCTCTTTACCTACTCTCAACGCTCAGTTTAAGAAGTTTTAACCCCTTCAGCCAATCTCACTGAGGCTGTTCTCACCAGATGCCCAAGAGGCAGGAATCTCTTGCCTCTGGTCACCCTTAAAGAAAGCCATGTATACTCACCTTGACACAAATGCAACTCAGCTGTGGATTGGATTAGACTGTGGACTCAGGGACGGGGAGGGATGGTTCCTGCCTCCACTTGGAAGCCCAGGGTCCAGGTCTTGGGGTCTTGGTGGAAACCATGCAAGCATTTCCTCCAACCTCTCTCCAGAGTTTCCCTCAAGAGAACAGTGACCACTAAGTCAAATCATCTCCAAACCTACAGCCGTTCTGCTCTGGTTTGTTTTCACCCAAAGGCGACCACCCCCGTATGCATTTGGCAACCCCTAGCCACTCCCAAGTGAAGCGTCCAGCTGAGCATCTTGGGGTCCCACTGATGCCTTCTCACATTTCCCACCGGATGTTTTTGCAGCAATTCCAGAGCTATTTGTCAGGTGTATTTGGAAATGCACCTTGATCTCCTCCCTCCCCATGCACACCGGAGTCTCTAGGGGTCTCCTGCCCGCCTCCAGACCCCCCAGCTCTGATTCAGCTCCTCCACCTGACTGTCCCCTCTTCTGCTTCCAGTCTTTCCATTCCTACTCCACCTGTGGCAGTGCCAGGCCTTAGCTCCAGCAGTGTCTGGGACTCCTGTCCTTGTTGTCTTTCAACCATCATCATCATCATCTTCTTGGTCGATGCTGTTGGAAACATGATGGAGCAGAAGGAACTCCAGGAAGGAAGTCAGACACACCTAGGAAGGTGGTTAGGCGCTGATACTCGCCATCTCCACCACTTCAGTATATTCTCCGAGTCTCAGTATCCCATTCCATGAACTGTGTATCAATGGGAAATACACAAATTTGTTCATGATTGTATTTCAGTTATACAATATTCCAACACCAGTCCCTTTACCAATATACATTTCCTATTACTGATGTCCCCAGCTTCCCTCCTGCCACTGTCCCCCCAACCTGCCTCTATGGCAGGCACTTTTCTTCTCTCTCATCTCTCATCTCTCTCTCCTCTCTCACCTCTCTCCTCCCTCTCTCTCTCTCTCTCTCTCTCTCTCTCTCTCTCTCTCTTTCTCTCTCTCTCTCTCTCTGCATTATGGTTTGCAATACAGATACTGAAAAGTTACCATGTACCTACTTTTACCTGCATTCAGCACTTGGAAATGACCACTCTGCACAAGACCCAACTATCATTGTCATGGTGGTCCCTTCTCTATCCTAACTCCACCCCTGCTCCCCACTCATACACACACACTAATTCTCACACTCTGAGGCAGCAGTAAGCAGAGTCATGTGGGAAGGAAGTGAGGGTACAATCCTGTAAGTAGGCAGCAGGGAACTGAGCCCAGGGCTCTAGCGGCCTTCTTGGACCCTGCCCGCACCACAGGCTCCTCCAGCATCTTCCCTGAGGCTTGTGAGAGACCCAAAGCCAAAGACCCAGTCGGGTTGTGCTCTGTTCCTGGCCTGTAGACACTGCATGAAGGGGCCTTATTGGAAGCTGCTACATTTTGGAGCAAATTTCTATAAAGCAATAGTACAACCTGCAAACTGGACTGAGTAGACCTTTGTGGTTGGTATTGATGAGGTACTGGGACCATCACGGGAATTCATTTACACAGTTGTTCTACACTAGGCCACCACGCAAGGCAAAACACAAATGGGAGTGAAGACCGTTCCTCCACATGCACCCTGTGCAGGCAACGCCCCCTGCTGGCCCTCGCCTGTAATCCATGCCACAATGAGAAGGCGCCAACTCCCAACCAGCTTCATAAGAAACAGAGGGCTGGGCTTTGGAGTAAATATTTTTTCTGTTCTGTGGGTAGATAAGCCAAAAGTGGACTCACTGGGTCATATGGCAGCTCAATTTTAAGTTTACAGAGAATGTTCCAGATTGTTTTCCATAGGGGTTGAACCAGACAAAGTTCCCACCAGCAGTGGAGAAGGAAAGAAATCTGGGGGCGAGCCTGGGGTGGAGGAGGGGTAGAGACAGATGAAATAGGGGCCAGGGGTGAAGGGATGCAGGTACGTCGGTGGTGTTATGAAACAAAGGCCCTGAACATGCAAACCACAGAGTCAACAACACTAAAATCATGAGACCCAAACTTTAGCAACCGAACATGAAAAGGTTCCTGTCAAGATGGCAGGCTGGGGGTGAGGGTGTACGAAAGGGAACCTGGGAACACTGGTAGGGGAAGTTGACACTGGTGGCGGGAGTCATGCTAGAATATTGTTCGCTTAAAACCCAACTATAAATAACTTTGTAAATCATGTGCTTTAATAATTTTTTTAAAAGAAAGAAACAGAAGGTGGGAGTGACAGTACAGTGAGTAGGGCACTTGCCTTGACTGCAACTGATCTGGGTTTGATCCCCAGCACCCATACGGTCCCCAAGCCTGCCAGGAGTGATCCCTGAGTGCAGAGTCAGGAGTAAGCCCTGAACAGTACTGGGTATGACACAGGTGAAAGAAAGAGGAAGGAAGGAAGGAAGGAAGGAAGGAAGGAAGGAAGGAAGGAAGGAAGGAAGGAAGGAAGGAAGGAAGGAAGGAAGGAAGGAAGGAAGGAAGGAAGGAAGGAAGGAAGAAAGGAAGGAAGGAAGGAAGGAAGGAAGGAAGGAAGGAAGGAAGGAAGGAAGGAAGGAAGGAAGGAAGGAAGGAAGGAAGGAAGGAAGAGAGGGAGGGAGGGAAGGAGGGAGGGAGGAAGGAAGGGAGGGAGGGAGGGAGGGAGGGAAGCTAGAGAGGTAGAGAGGGCAGGTGCCCAGGTTTGCACAGAGAATGCTAAAAATAGGAGCTCGGGTTCTCTGGCTTCAAAATCCTCCCTGTTAACTGCCGCAACAGAATCCTCATTCTGTTGCCATGGGAGGGGCTTCCTATAGCCCATGAGACAGCCAGCAAGGGTCCACCCCAGACCCATTTACCACATCTCTGGCTGAGATTGTGGGTGGAGCAGAGAGCCAGGAAATCTTCTGTGAGCCCCATAATCACACAATCAGTTACACGCATCCCATTTTATTATGCCATTAATGACAACAAAGAATGATTAGAAGGATAGAGCTAAAACCCCTGAGGCAGAGAGAATGAAATCAATGGCGGGGCGAAGGCTGCTGAATATACAGGCTGTGATCCAAGGTGTCTTCACATTCTTGGCCTTTCTCATTCAGAAATCACCCATAGATCAGATTGCTTGTGATCGAATCCTAGACCTGCCATTTACTACATGTCTGACCTTCCGTGAGTTATTTAACATCCTGCTTCTCACTTTCCCCATCTGAAACATCATGATTGTCACAGTAGTCATTTTTCCATAGTGTTGTTGGGAAAGTTTGTGGAATACTTGCAACTGTGTCTGAAATGTAGGGTCATAAAGATGATGAAGGAATGAAGGAATGAATGAAACTGCTAAAGGATGTGCCACAATAAAAGCAACCTTTCATCCTCATGGATAAAAGGGAAGCACATTAGTTGCAAAATGGTTTCCTATAGATACTCACTTCTGTGCAGGGCTGGGGAGACTCCCAAGCTGTGCTCAGGGAGTCTAGGGGCAACTGCCAGTGATACTCAGCCAACCAAGCCACATGGTTCAGTGCTAGGGCCCAGTACGTGGTACTGCTCAGAACTGTTGGCGCTCTATGGTGTTTGGAGATCAGGCAGTACCAGGAATCGGACTCACAGGCCTTGACTATGCAAGGCATCATCTCTGACCACCAAGCTGTCTCTCGAGTCCTTGTGCACTTTTTATGCAGCATTATGAGGAAGTGTTGTTTATCATTATCTGGTCTGGCAGATAATTGAGGTAGAAAGTGGTTAGGTGTCCAGATGTCCTGTCCAAGGACAGAGGGGGAGTAAGCGACAGAGCTGGGAGAAAACCTGGGTTCTCAGACTCTGTTACTTCGCACTGAGCAGGAAAGCGGATGCTCCTTCACGCTAATGCCTGCCCTCATTCTCCAGCGACTGCATCTGGGATTGTCTCATCAGGGTAAACTCACAATTAAATGAGCAGCATGGGGTCCTGTTGATGGAGTCATTCCACAGCAACATCTTTTTTCAGTATGTTGATTAGTCCCAGAAATCCCGGGCAGCCTGTGAAAGTGGGTACCCAGGCAATTCTGGGCCTTCACAAATTGGTTCTGACACGGGGCCCAGCAGGTGCTATCAAGGTTCAGCTTAGAGCCACACCTGCCGATCTCGAGGAAATCCTCCGCTGTCAGCATCTATTACCTTCCCGCATTTTCCTTTTCCTGACTGCTCTGCTGAGAAATACTGCCAAACTGGCTTGCCACCTATAAAAGGCGGAGCTGGGACTTGCCCCCACCTGGAGGGAAAGGAAGATTTTCTCATCGAACCCCAAATGCCCGGCAGGTGGTTGGTGTCTGATGATCATGTGTTCTGAGGAGCTGCTGATAAATGACCTTTGTAGTCCTTCCAGCTCTAAGATTGCAAAACACCGAGAGCAAAAAGGCAGAGATGGAAAAACAAAATAATATGAAACAGATACAATTATTACAATGGTCTTGGGTCACTAATATACAGAGAAACAAGGTTAACTCTCACTAGGTCCCAGGGACACATGTATGTTCCCTCCTTGTCAACATTGGGCACTGATGGAGATCCAAGTCAGGGGGCTCAGGGTCATTCCTATTGAAAGAGTTATTGACTATTGAGTGATGGGCTATGTTACTATAGAACCCCATGGAGTGGGGCTGGAGCAATCGTACAGCAGGTAGAGTGTTTGTCTTGCATGCAGCCGACCCTGATTTGATTCCTGGAATCCTATATGGTCCCCCAAGCATTGCCAGGAGTAATTGCTGAGTGAACAGCCAGCAGTAAGTCCTGAGCATTTCGAGCTGTGGCCCCCAAACAAAAACAAACCATAAAAAGAATCACATATAGTGAGAAGACCATGTTGGTGATCCATAATTTATCCAGAGTAAAGTCAATAAAACAGAGTTTAGGGGCATCTACAATGAGCTGGGGATGACATGTGAGCTTGGGTTTGCTCCAGTACCAAGATGGAACTGGAGGTTCAGGACATGATTGGGAGCAAGGCCTGTGAGGGACAGAGGGAATAAGAAGGCGTGTAAAACTGACTCCGACAGGCCAGTCTGCACCTGTAGGAAAGGAAAGGAAATATCAGGAAGAGCTCAGAGCACATGCCGTTCTGAGATGGTACTTGCCAGGCCAATGGATAGAATTTTTGAGATGGTGTTGGTCAGATCAATGGGCACAATGAGCAAAGGTCGGTCCCGGAAGGCAGAAATGGTGCAAGTCTAGTCTTGAACTGTGTCTGATCTTGAGCTGGAAGCAGTTCAAAGAAAACCTGGTCTTGGGTTGAATGCCACCAGGAATCCAAAGATACAGCAACCCAAGGCTTCCAGTCACCCAGCAAAAGGTCCTTCTGAAGAGAGCAACACATTTACAGGGCAGCCACACACCCCTTCTACGTTTCAAAGGTACAAAGTGACACAAGGTCCAGTACTCTCCTCTGAAGAACTCCTCTTAAAGCATGACCAGGAACATGCAAAAAATTAGAGAGGGACACCTACAGCAAAGAGAAGTTACTCCTGTGGATAAACAATGGAGCCACAAAGAAGGCTTCAGAAAGGAAGTGACCACCCATCAAAGCATCATGGAATGGGGTGAGCGGCGTGTGAGAGCTGGCCTTCCCTTTGGGACAGAGCAGATTCGAAGAATCGAGAGTGCTCCAGCCCATGAAGACATGGCCTGGAAGGATTCCTAACCATCACGCTCGCATTTGTAAAGGGAGAACAGGCAGAGGAAATGAATCTGCTCATCCAAGCCCATAACCAAGAATTGAGAAGAGAGTGTTTTAGAGCAGATGGGGAAAAGCCTGCTTTACACTGGGTGTTGTCACCTTTTAGAACTAATCAAAAGGAACTAAAGAAGCTGCAGGAATGGTCCAGTCATCCACTGCTACCAGGAGAGGAACAGCCATGAACAGCACATTTTCATATGATGGGATGTAATTCTTTTAGAGACAGCTTTTTTAAAAAAACATATGCTGGAGAGAAATTTTGCTAAAATGAATTGATCAGTGCTCTACCTTCTTAAGCACCATTTAAATGCTCCCAGGTGACTCAGATGAGCTTGCTTTGAGCACGAATGATGGTTCTCACCTACAGTGTCATCCTCAAATCCAAGAGTGTGGGGAATTATTTGCTCCTATACAAGCACTGTAGCACTGTTGTCCCCGTTGTTCATCGAGTTGCTTGAGTGGGCACCAGTAACGTCTCCATTGTGAGACTTCTTGTTACTGTTTTTGGCATATAGAATATGCCATGGGGAGCTTGCCAGGTTCTGTCATGCGGGCAGGAAACTCTCTGTAGCTGGCCGGGATCCCCGAAAGGGACGGAGGAATCGAACCCGGGTCGGCTGCGTGCAAGGCAAACACCCTACCCGCTGTGCTATTATACAGGACAATAGCACACAGCTCCTGCACAATATGGCCCCAAATACTCCACTTTTGAAATTACTTTGCCACCTTCTTCGAAATACCAAGCAATCAGAGAACCCTTCTTTTTGCTTTAAAAGAACCTGCTTATAGGAAATTCAGACACACCATCTCTTTTAGTTCATCGCTTCTAGTCTTCTTTGGGATGGAAAACTGGAAACCCAAGCACTTCAAAGTTATATTAATAAGTGATCAAGCTCAAGCAAAGAGCTGAGGTTCTCTTCTATGAGTAAGACCCTTAATTTTCTGACATCTATTTTGCCACATTCATAATTCTGTACACCTGTGTGAGGGGGCGGACTAGGGTCATTTGCTGCTTTCTTGGTTCTGATATGTATTGCAAATAACTGGAGTTGCCGAGCAAATGCATTCTGAATAGATAAGATTCCCTATGATCCCACAATAATGAACAGTTAAGAAAAAATCAAATACATACAACTTCGCTGTCCCACAAATATGTCTGGGCTCCTAATCTGAAATAAGATAAATGACATATAGAAGTGAGGCCAACTTTTATATTTGTGTTCATGTATTTTTCTCCTTCAGATAAATCATGCATAGCTCATATTATTTGGTAGAATGGGAAGAATTGGGCCACAATCAGCAATACTTGGGGATTAGTCCTGGTTCTGAATTCAAGTGATCACTTCTGGGAGGGTTCAGGGATCATATTTGGTGCCAAGGGATCAAACCCAGGTCAACTGCGTGCAAAGCAAGGGCCTTACTCACTGCACTATCTCTCCAGCCCTAGTATATTTTTATGGCTTTGTGACCATGCTCAATGTTTAAATAGTAAAACATGGTTTCATGTCTACTCAATATTTGTGATCAGTCAACCCCATGCTGAAAATTGTTAAGAAGAATAGGAATGACTTGAATCAGCATTTCTGGTCTGTAAGTTTATTATCAAGATCATAAAACTCCTGCCCACACCACCATCACCACCCCTCATCCCCAAATCCAGGACTGTTTACAGTGTTTGGGGAAGGAAGAATGAGAAAAGGCTGCTGGAGCTCCAGCTGTGCGGCAGGTAGGGGACCAGCTGTTTTAACATCCCCTTACTTTATTTTAAAGATGAGGAAATGAAAGCTCAGAGAAATTGCTAAAATTGCCCAAGGTCGTGCCACCAGCATGGATGGAGCTGACACCAGAATCTGTGTTTCTTTTTTCAAGCCTAATGCTCTTTACTTGCTATATCTTGAGGATCCAGGAAATCCCATCTTGCACATAAAAATCAGTTGGCTGAGAGTGGGCATCCTTGTCTCATCCCGGATCTTAGAAGGAAGGCTCTTAGTTTATCCCCATTGAGGATGATACTTGCCATAGGCTTGTGGTAGATGGCTTTGACTGTATTGAGGAAAGTCCCTTCTATGCCCATTTTGGCAAGGGTTTTCATCATAAACGGGTGCTGGATCTTGTCAAATGCTTTCTTTGCATCTGTTAATATGATTATATGGTTTCTATCTTTTCTTTTGTTGATATGATGAATCATGTTGATTGATTTCCAAATGTTAAACCATCCTTGCATCCCCGGCATGAATCCCACTTGGTTGTAGTGTATGATCTTTTTGATGAGTTGTTGGATTGGTGGAGGGATGGGCACTCAACCGTTCTATGACTGAAATGCAAGCACAAAAGTTTGTAAGTCTGTAACTGTACCTCATGGTGATTCACTAATAAAAAAATTTAAAAAAGAAATCAGTTGACTGGATGGAAAACAGCAGTCCAACACCACTTTCTTCTAAACCAGCCATTTGATCTCATCCCTTGTATCCACAGCACTCAGCTCTTCCCAAAGACCTCCCTGACCTCAACTCTTGTCCTGCTTGGAAGAACATAACCACACCCTCCTATAAACTGATAACTCATAAACAGACTCCTCTTTATCTTTTTTTCCTCCCTCCCTATTGCCAACTTACTCTTCTGAACCAACCAGAAGACTCACAACCCAATAGATGACTTCCACTCCTTTCTCCACCTTCTCCTTGGGAACGAGTGTGCCCGAATACAGAATGGATGGCTGCCCCTCCTCTCTCCCCCTGAGTTACTCTCACCTTTCTAGTGGACCCTTAAACTCATATTCTCTGGGAGTAACTGGCTAACAGCTAACCTTCAGCTTCTGAGCACATGGGAACAGATACTGAAATCAGAAAGTTCTGGGTTCTAGTCCAACATGGCCAACAACCAACCTTCTATGCTTTCCCACTTTATAATGATTAATCATTGGTTTACAACACTATCATTTTAAGGGGGTTGCATTACACCTCTATGTATGTGTCTTCTTGCCACTTCACCACTAAAAAGACCTCTTGACTCATTCCTCCCATCTCTTTCCCCTTCGCCTCTGAGACCCTCCTTTTCCCTCCTATCCCACTTCCCCTTCCCTCTGGTGACCAGCATGAATTTTACTGAGTTTATAAGATCACTTTATTATTTTAAACCAGTCTGTTCACTTTAGGTATTTATATTTCACATACGAGTGAACCCAGTCATTATCTTTCATTTCCTTATTTATTTCATTTAACATCATCATTTGAAGATATATTCATTTTATCCCAAAGGATGCAATTCCACCTTTTAGTGACAAGTGAAAGTAGCATTCTGTGATTCTGTGTAGAGATGCTCATGTAACTTATACACATACTCTCTCTCTCTCTCTCTCTCTCTCTCTCTCTCACACACACACACACAAACACACATACACGACCACAACTTCTTTATCTAGCCATCTATTGATTGTACATCATGAATAACGATGCTATAAACAGATGGATACAAATAGTCTTTGGCCTTTATCTCCATATCTTTCAGACAAATTCCTAGAGTCTCCTTTAGTGGTAACATATATATGAGCTCCCACGCTCTGCCCCATCAAAGCCGTCTGGTCCAATGCCTGACCTCGGAAGTCAAATGCCGGAGTTGAATACTGGTGGACTTCATTTTAAAATCAATTACAGATCTTTTCTAAGCCTCAATTTTCTCATCTGCCAAGTGAGCAGATAGTGGCACTGGAGTTGTGAGGACTATAAAAATGAGATGACATGTATGTATAACACTTAGCAGAATATCTGCACTTGGTAATTGCTCAACAAATGTTAGTTGCTATGATGTATCACTTACCTCACTAGATGAATGTGAAAACAATTAAAAGGAAAGCCCCTGAGCCAGCAGTATGCTGAAGTTGGTTTGTGTCAGCTTGCCAGGCTCCATTATTTAATGCCAGGGACTTGGCGAGCAGACTGATGGTAAGTTAGTAGCTTGAAATCAGCTGTGATGTGAAGATTTCACTACCGAGATCAACAAATGCTGTAAATCATGGAGGAGGGGCCCTTCCCCCTCCCATTCATTCAGAGACAAAAAAAAAATTTACAAACACACCAATGTCTTCTACAGTATACTTCCTGTTATCTGAGTTATACTAAGGCTCTCCTGGGTTCCCACAGTCCACAAATACTTCTGCCAAGTTTTTTTGGCTTTCCAGGTCCCCACCCTTGGTAACGCTGCCCTGCCTCCTGTTCACCTCACTAATGGAGGAGCGCCATCTAGTGGCAGGAATAAAAATACAGTCTCAAATGTCGAGCACAATTGAAGGTGAGTCAAAATTACCACCTGGAGACCAAATCTGGTCCTCTGTCCTAGTTGTTTTGTTTTATTTTATTAGAACAAAGTTACATACCTATTGATTTAAAAATCACGTGTGTCACACCTAATCAGAGAGAGAGAACAAAAGGGAATCCCCTGCCATAGTGGCAGTGTGGGGTGGGGGGCGACGGGACTGGGGAGGTGGGGAGGGATGTTGGGTTTACTGGTGGTGGAGAATGGGCACTGGTGAAGGGATGGGTTATCAAACTTTGTATGGGGGAAACATGAGCACAAAAATGTGTAAATCTGTAACTGTACCCTCACGTTGACTCACTAATTAAAAATAAACTATTAATAAAAAAAATCACGTGTGTCTGCTTTCTCATGAACTCCAATGGCCTAGAGTCTCGCTGTGACAGAGATAGTATATGGTTAGCAAAGTATCCATCTGGTCCTTCTCAGAAAGTTTGATGGCTGCCACCTAAAGTTGCTGCCTTCTTGATTTTACCCAGCTGTGTTCATAGCCTCCAGCCTCAGGCCTGCTGACCCCTGTGACATATGGGGTCCTGTTGTTGTACATGTAGGCCATTTCCACAATCTCTACTTTTTTTTTCATTGATTTTTCTTCTTGCTGGAGTGATAGCACAGCGGGTAGTGTTTGCCTTGCATGCAGCCATCCTGGGTTCGATTCCTCCATCCCTCTCAGAGAGCCCGGCAAGCTACTGAGAGTATCTCACCCACACGGCAGAGCCTGGCAAGCTACCCATGGTGTATTTGATATGCCAAAAACAGTAACAACAAGTCTCACAATGGAGATGTTACTGGTGCCCACTTGAGCAAATAGATGAGCAATGGGATGATAGTAATACAGTGATTACAATATTATGAAATTGCAGGAATATAACCTAACCCAATTATAGGTGTTTGGAATTCATCATTCCTACCACCAGAGTTCCAGATACATTTCAACAACAACAACAAAAACCTCTACCCATTCTTCCCACAAACATGCTTATTATAAGTAGGACTATAGGGAGCCTGATGTCATTTCATTGTAAAGTGGTGAATTGTCCCCATGGCAAAGAGCACACTCTGTCACCAGAAGAAAAGTGCTGACAGCACGTCTCTGCCTCTGGGATCTGGGGCAAAGCACTTAGCACGTCCTGAACCTCAGCTCCTTCATCTGTTAAGTGGGACTAACAGTATGGTTTGCCTCCCTAGGCTGTTGTGGAAAGCGTAGGAGATCATTTATTAGCTAGCCTTTCATGAGCTACAATAACAAGTTCAGTAATGTTGGTTTTTTATTACCTATATAGCCAAGGGAGGAGTGTATGATTTTGCTCATTAATCACCTAGGACTCTGCAGAGAAAACAAGTTCTCATACCGAATGTGCTTCTGGAGGCACTGCCAACATCCAGGCTCAGGTCCCTAAATCCCACTTGGTTCCTTCAATGTGGGCTCTTCCCAGGGCTGGGTGGTAGCTAAGAGGTGATGGGGCATGTCTAGAGGGTGGAGAATGAAGGTACAAATAGCAACAGGGGAAACTATTGGAACAGGTTGTCTTCTGCCACATATTGCCTGTGGGACTGAGTCTGAGAAGTATATTGCTGTGGGGGCTCTCACTTAGTCTCAAAAAGGTGAGGCCTCTGGTGAGTGCCCCAGTAGGAGGGTGGCAAATCTATGTCAAGAAGGCACGGGCATGCCTCAAGTGCTGGGGAAGAAGGCAGGTGGGATAGAGAAGGGACCATTATGGCAAAGATAGTTG
This sequence comes from Sorex araneus, assembly GCF_027595985.1. Lineage (NCBI taxonomy): Eukaryota > Metazoa > Chordata > Mammalia > Eulipotyphla > Soricidae > Sorex > Sorex araneus. The sequence continues at coordinate 125,159,988 of NC_073306.1, read as the reverse complement.
GAAGTGATCACTCTGGATAAGAACTGTGTGCTGAAAATAGGTAAAGGAAAAAACATAATAACCTCTCAGTATCTGTGTTGCAAGCCATAATGCCCAAAGGGGGAGGAGAGATAGAGAGAGAGAAGGGGGTGGGAACGGAAGGGGAGATTGGGGGCATTGTTGGTGGGAAATGTACACTGGTAGAGGAATGGGTATTGGAATATTATATGACTGAAACCCAACCATGAACAGCTTTGTAACTGTGTATCTCACAGTGATTCAGTTAAATAAGTACATAAATAAAAAGGCAGGTGCATATTCCTTAGAACTTTGGCCTCCAGCCTCAAGCTGACATCAGGGCCAGCAGTACCCAGAACCATGGCTAAGGATGTGTTCCCAAAGATGACTTTTTCCTTCTCTTTTTTGAAGTTCTTCAGGAGCTTCTTGTTTCTTCCAATTCCTTTCTCCCTCCCACATATGTGTGAATTTAGAAGAAATATTGGTAGGAATGTTGGTGGAATTATTCCACCTCCATAGAAAACAAAATGAAGATTTCTCAAAAAGTTTAAAGTAGAACTACCAGATATTTCAGCAATTTCATTCCGAGTGGTATATCCAAAGGACACAAGTTTAAAAGGATACATACACACTGGTATTCATTTTCCTGCTATTTTGTAAGCCCAAATCTGGGAACAATCCAAGCACCCCATAAAGAAGATGTAGCAAAGATATACAATAGAATATGACTGAGCTATAAGACAATTGAAGAGTTTGCTACAGAATGGATAGACAGGTAGAGTCTTGCTAAGCAATGTAAGTCAGAAGAGAAAGGCAAAATCCAACTGATCTCGTGCATATCCATATATGAATAAATAAATACATCAAATAGACCACATCCTATTAAAACAAACCCTTAGACCTCTTAGTTCTGAATCACAGAACTGGAGTTCCAAAGGGATGAAGGGAGTGAGTGAAGTGAAAGAGTTCAATAGACCATGGTGAAGAGATGCTGGCATTTAGGTGGTGTGTGGCATATACCTGAAATATATAAGCATTGACATAAGGTCTACCCACCCCCCCAAAAAAAAGTGGACTTAATAAAAATCATTTATTTATTCATTTATTTATTTTAATTAGTGAGTCACAGTGAGGGTACAGTTACAGATTCACACATTTTCGTGCTTGTTTTTCCCTCATGTAATGTTTGAGAGCCCATTCCTCCACCAGTGTCCATTCTCCGCCACCAATGAACCCAGTATTCCTCCCACTCCCCAATCCCATCCCCCCCCCACCTCACCCCGCCTCTGTGGCAGGGCATTCCAATTTGTTCTCTCTCTCTCCTTTTGGATGTTGTGATTTGCAATAGGGGTATTGAGTGGCCATCATGTTCAGTCTCTAGTTTCTTTCAGCATGCATCTCCCTTCCCACGCGGGCTCTTCAATCACATTTTACTTGGTGTTCCCTTCTCTATCTGGGATGACTTTCCCCCAGCATGTGAGGCCAGCTTCCAAGCCATGGAGCCAACCTCCTGGATTATATACTACTATTCTTGTGTGTTAGTCTTCTACTCTGTTATTTTATATTCCACATATGAGTGCAATCTTTCTATGTCTGTCCCTCTCTTTCTGGCTCATTTCACTTAGCATACTTTCCATGTTGATCCACTTATATGCAAAGTTCATGACTTCAACTTTTCTAACAGCTGCATAGTATTCCATTGTATAGATGTACCAAAGTTTCTTTAACCAGTCATCTGTTCTCAGGCGCTCAGTTTTTTTTCTAGATTCTGGCTATTGTTAACAGTGCCGTGATGAACATATAAGTGCAGATGTCATTTTAACTATACATTTTTGTTTCTCCAGGATATATTCCCAGAAATGGTATTGCCATATCAAATGGAAGCTCAATTTCTAATTTTTTGAGAAGCATCCATATTGTTTTCCAAAGGGGTTGGACCAGTCGGCATTTCCACCAGCAGTGTAGAAGGGTCCCTTTCTCCCCACATCCTCTCCAATAGTGGTTGCTAATAAAAATCATTTTAAAAGAATATTGGATTCCACTGTAGTAGACACCAGAAGTGCCCACCAACAGTTACTCAGCACTGCCCACTCAACTACACTCAAACCTGAAGACTTTCAACTGAAACCATCATAGAGGTTCCAACTGTCCTCTGGGTGGGCAGGAAGTGAGAGTTCCTACCACGCCCCCAGGAACAGCATTTAACAGTGACTCACCACAGTTTATGGATAAGTATCCTGATCTCTTTGACCCTGTTTCAATGTCAGACACTTCTTCCAGTTTTCCTGAAGGACTGAGTTCCATTGCCCACAATAATTACCTGTCTCATGCTTTACCTTTATTCATTTTTTCTGTACTCTCTCTTTCCTTCTTTCTCTTTCCCTTTCATTCTTTTCTCCTTCCTTCCCTCTCTCCCTCCGTACTTCCCTCCCTCTCTCCCCTTCTTCCTAGTTAACCCAGGGACTTGTGCATATTCTATATCATTATATTATATACCCAACCACAATGTGTTGGGATTGTTCTATTTTTATTCTTTTTAAAGTTATGGGAGTGAGGTGGGGACATGGAAGAGACCTACGGTTCCAGGGATCAAATCTAGGGCTTAGCATATGCAAGGCATGTGCTCTATTACTTGAGTCACATCCTTGGCCCTCTTCCTCTGTCTTCTCCCTACTCCTTTGTGAGTGTTACATAGAATTGTCAGCCAAGTAAATTTCCAAACCTTACTTTCTTGTCTCAGGGTCTTTGCTTCTAGAGTTCCCACTCTAGGACATTCAGTTATGACCACCAGCTTAATGTCAGACTCTCTAACATGCCACTAATAATAACATAAAGAAGGAACAATACAAAGAAAGTAGCTCATTATAATTCAGCATGGTCGGACCCCTGCCTTTCTTTAAGATCATACCTTCAATAATTCCCCCTATTCTAGTCCTTTGGTTGGTCCCTATAAGCACCTCTACAGTTCCACCAACATACCAAGCCCTTCTTGACCATCGGCCCAATGCATATGCTGTGTTCTCTACTTTAAATGCCCTCATCACTTTCCTATGACCAGATGACATTTTGGACTTAAGTCTTGGCTTAAATATTCTTTCTTTAGAAAAGCATTTTCTTTCCTTCTTCTTTTTGTTTCATTTGTGAGCCACACCTGGCAGTGCTCAGGGCTTACTACTAACTGTGAGCTCAGGGGTCATTCCTGGTGGACTCAGAGAACTGTATGAGATGCTGGGGACTGAAGCTGGGTTAGCTACATGCAAGGCAAATGTACTACTCACTGTACTATTGCCACAGATCCTAGAGAAGTATTTTCTGAGCACCTTAATAAGGAGTCGCCACTATTTCATCTTAATATGTTATTCATTTGATAATCTAGCATCATCAAAATTTGTAGTTGTGAACATTATTACTCCTCTTCTTGAATAACTGACTGCCTTTCTAGATTAAGCAGAGATAATCACTTCCTTGTTTATTCCTTTTTTTCACTGGTCTCAATCAAATTACTTAGCCCACAGAAAGTATGTGTTATATAGTTGTTGGATCAGTGACTGGATAAAGAGTGTGTACTTTTCATCTTGGTGCTCAACCACCTTGGTACTCATCCATTTGGTTTCCCACGTGGTACTCACCCATCTTGTCCCCACCAAATAGTCTCATGCAAGACTGCAATGTTAGGTATATTACAATATTTTTCTCTATTAGTTCTCAAAGAACTTTAAATATATGAACCAAAATGTATTTGTGAAGAGGACAAATGAGAAATTAGTTATTAATAATTCAGAAGTAGCTACTTTTGGGCATTATGGCTTGCAACACAGACACTGAGAGGTCATCATGTTTGTTCTATTACCTACTTTTGGCATGCATCTCCCATCCCAACTGGTTCCTCCAGCCATCATTTTCTTAGTGATCCCTTCTCTATTCTATCTGCCTTCTCCCCTCTGCTCATGAAGCAGTCTTCAAGCTATGGGGCAATCCTCGTGGCCCTTGTATCTACTGTCTTTGGGTGTCAGCCTCATGTGATGTTCTTCTATACTCCACAAATGAGTGCAGGCCTTCTATGTCTGTCCCTCATGGAGGCAGGGGGAGAGTATGAAAGGGGGGGTATACCCGGGATATTGGTAGTGAGGAATGTGCACTGGTGGAGGAATGGGTGTTTGATCATTGTGTTATTGTAACCCAAACATGAAAGCTTATGACTATCTCACGGTGATTCAATAAAATTTTTCTAAAAAGAAATATATAAGTGATAACATTTTTTAAAAAAAAGAAGTAGCTGCTTTTAATGTCATTCTCTGACCAGGAACTAGGAAACATCTTCTGAGTCTCAATTTCATCACCAATGAGCACAGTAACATTGCCTCAATACCATGGGATAGATGATATGTGTATGTGTGTGAACGAGAGAGAGAGAGGCTTACAAACTGGAAAACCACACAAAATTCAAGTGAATTCCCACGTGAGGTTTTGTGAATTGCCGCACCAACCCCTTGCTTCGAACATAGCAAAAGCAGAATGTTGTGAGACTTAAGAGCTTGCTTATAGTTACTAATAGTTCCCCCATGTCTTTCATGGTCCTATGTACTCTTGAGGCAGAAAGCCAGAACAGAAGCTTCCAGAACCAAATGAGGCGTTAATTGCCTCCACCTGGATACACCAGACTAAATCCAACTCAAACTGGAGGTTTGCTTCAGTACCCTGGACCGTTCTGGGCTCCACAGCGGAACCTGGAAAAGGCCCCACAAGAGTTGACCTATAGTAGAAATCTTACTCAATGAGATTTGTCAGTGGAAGGTCACTAGAGTGAGGGAAAGAAAGGGCAGCAAAAGTAGTAGGTGTAGTTGGTCTTGGTTTTGTGTGCAATGAATTCAAGAAAGGCCAAGATTTGCACAAGGTGAGACATTTAAATCTTGAATTTTATCAATTCATCATCTGAGACATGAATTCTAGGATACAAGAGCATGTGGACTGATGCCAGGGAGGATTCCAATGGTCCCCTAAAGTTAGAACTCATAGAATTATCTTCAAGAAAAACATGGCTTTTGAAGCACTATAATTCTGGATACTACCATTTATAGCACAGTGGATAGGGTGTTTGCCTTGCACATAGCCAACCTGAGTTCGATTCCTCCATCCCTCTCAGAGAGCCTAGCAAGCTACCAAGAGTGTCCTGCCCATGGCAGAGCCTGGTAAGCTACCCGTGGCATATTTGATATGCCAAAAAACAATAACAAGTCTCACAATGGAGGCGTTACTGGTGCCTACTCAAGCAAATTGGTGAACAATGGAAGAACAGTGCGATAATAATTCTGGATCTGAATCTCACTCCTCCATAGCTATATGATAGGTACAATGGTTCAACCTTTCTGAACTTAGGGTGTCAATACACACAGGGTACGTTTCAAAATTAGTATTCAATAACAACACTAATGTTATTGAATCATTCTCTATTCAACATCTCTATTCTCTATTTCTTCATTGTGCCAGTCACGGCCTTGTCGTGGACATATTATTCTCCCCTTTGTGTTTTCTTGTTGACCAATGGGATAGGAATGGAAGCACGATCAACATAGAATAAATATATCCTCCCTACATAACTGGTAACAGGAGGATAGAGTTGTGTGGGTCTGAGCCAGAACTGCATTCAGGAAAATATGTGGACTTCTAGAAGTGTCTGCCATACACGAGAAGTGCAGCGAATGGGCTCCCTTCTTCCTTGCTTCTAATATCAAGTCTGTATGGGGGCAGCTGTTGCTTTCTACATTGCCCTCATATCCCCAACAATAGAGGAGAAAAATGTTTCCTTTCCTGTTTTCATTGCCTGGTGCCAATTAAATCAAATTTATGGCACTTACTTTGGTTTGGCAATTATCTTGGGAAATTTTTTTTGGAATGTTTAAGAAGCTCACTTTGCCTTCTTCTTCTACCTCCCTAAATTTGCTGGCCAGAGGGCAGAATTATGACTGAAAAATCTCAAATGTGGGGAAAAGAAGCTATTGCATTATTTATTTCTTTGTATTTGTATTTATCCAGATGGGTAAGGGATTTCAGACTATTCAAATCTCTTTTAGAGAGGAGTGTTAGGGATTTGGTCTCTCAGGCTGCTATAACTTCACTATGACCATGTTTAAACTAAGTCAATAAGATTATTAACCCCCGAGTGGTCCCTCAAAGATCATGAGACTCAGGTTTTTTTTAATGTGTTCATTTCATTTCTCTGCTGTGGGAGATTCATGAGCTCTAGTGGGAAACTGCATTCAAAACCAGCCTCTGTCAATGACTAGATGTGAGATTTCCAGGTTGTTACTAGAAATAATCCAAAATGACTCTGTTTTCTTGTCAGTAAATGTAAATAATAAGTGGCCATTTCATGCAAAACTGTATGAGGTCGAAATTAGTGAGGGCATATCAAGACACAAAGCACTCAGCATGACCCTGGGCTTGCTCAAAGCTTAGTCTTTGATTTCTTTGGGTTCTCAGTTCCCCAAAGGCAAAACTAGAAGTGCAGAAATGAACAAGTCATTGCCCCATGCCTAGAAAAAGTGAGTCAGACTGAGAACAAACTGCTCTGAGGACAGAGGCCCTACCCAACTTAGAAAATGAGAAGTTAAGGAGAGCTAACATGAAGGCCACTCAATACCCCTATTGCAAACTACAAAACCCTAAAGGAGAGAGAACAAAAGAGAATGCCCTGCCGCAGAGGCGGGGTGGGGTGGTGGGGGTTGGGGTGGGGGTGATGGAAGGGATACTGGGAACATTGGTGGAGAAGAATGGGCACTGGAGGGCTTCCTAAAGGAAGTAACATTTGAGCCAGGTTTTACAGGATATTTTCTTTCTATTTCTCTCTCTCCCCCCCCCAGGATTCCATAAGTATTTGCACATGTCTAGATGGAATAAGAAAGGCACAGAAGGGTCTAGAGAGAAAAACAATGAACTTGTAGTGATTAAGGCCCTAGGATGAGTCACACATTTTTTTTTTTTCCTGAATATATATATGTATATATTTTTTTTTTTATTATAGTTTATTTTTAATTAGTGAGTCAACGTGAGGGTACAGTTACAGATTTATACATTTTTGTGCTCATGTTTCTCCCTTACAAAGTTTGATAACCCATCCCTTCACCAGTGCCCATTCTCCACCACCAGTAAACCCAACATCCCACCCCCCCTTCCCAGTCCCGTCTCCCCCCACCCCACACTGCCACTATGGCAGGGTATTCCCTTTTGTTCTTTCTCTCTGATTAGGTGTTGTGGTTTGCAATAAAGGTGTTGAGTGGCCATTGCGTTCAGTCTCTAGTCTATATTTGGCCCGCATCATCTTTCCCCCACATGACCAACAACCACATTTTACTTGCTGTTCCCTTCTCTGAGTTGCCCAGGATGAGAGAACAGCCTCCAAGCCATGGTGACAACCTCCTGGTACTTATTTCTACTATTCTTGGGTGTTCGTCTTATAGTCTATTATTCTATATTCCACAGATGAGTGCAATCTTTCTATGTCTGTCTCTCTCTTTCTGACTCATTTCACTTAGCATGATACTTTCCATGTTGATCCACTTATATGCAAACGTCATGACCTCATTTTTTCTAACAGCTGCATAGTATTCCATTGTATATATGTACCAGAGTTTCTTCAACCAATCATCTGTTCTAGGGCACTCGGGTTTTTTCCAGATTCTGGCTATTGTAAACAGTGCTGCGATGAACATATAAGTGCAGATGTCACTTCGACTATACTTTTTGGCTTTTCTGGGATATATTCCCAGCAGCGGTATTGCTGGGTCAAATGGGAGCTCAACCTCAAGTTTTTTGAGAATTGTCCATACTGTTTTCCAAAAGGGCTGAACTAGCCGGCATTCCCACCAGCAGTGTAGAAGGGTCCCTTTCTCCCCACATCCTCTCCAACAGCGGTTGCTTTTGTTCTTTTGGATGTGGAGTCACACATTTTTCATGTAACTTTTTCTTACATGATCCCTTCCTGCCTGCAAAGTAGCTTTATTGATTTCATTCTTCATGGGAGAAAATGGAGCCTCAGAGAGGTTTATTTATGCGCAGATCCAATCCCCTAACTCTGGGTCCAGTTCTCTCTCTGTTGTACCCTCTTGAACATTCTGGAACGGAAAAGAGAACTAGTTGTCAGGCTTCTAAGAAGGGACAGATGCGCTGCTGCATTTCCTCTGGTTCATATTATCACAATGCAGTTAATGCATGATCATTATATTAATCAATTGCTAAAAGCAGAGTCAGAATTAACATTTCAAAGGTTATAGGAACTCCTTTCTTTAGCGGAATTTCCTGATTTTCTTCTCCCAGACCCCAGTCCCAAAAAAGAAGCAGAATACAGAATTCTTGGAGTCCCTCACAGAAAGCATCTTCATTTAGGACCGTAATTATCTTTGTAAGAGAGGATGAGCTATGAACCCTCCCCCATGTTTTTGCCTTTAAAAATGAGGCTCAGAAGCACAAAATACTAAAAATATAGCAAAAGAATAAATAGAATTTCTTTTTTAAATTATGAAAAACAGGGGTAAAGCACAGGAGTGAGGGGTCAGAATGATAATACAGCAGGTACTACTTGCATATGGCTGACCTGGGTTCAATCCCCACCACTCTAGTTTGTCCCCTGAACCCCCCTCCCCCCCAGTGATCCACAGAGCCAGGAGTAAGCCCTGAGCACTGCTGGGTGTGACCCCAAAACAAACAAACAAATGACAGGAGTGAATTAGAATGTAAACTATGCCAAACAAGGTGAGGAGAATAAGAAAGAAAAGAATAGGGTGAAACAAAAGCAACCAGAAAGGAGGAAGAGGGGAGACAGGGGCAAGAAGGGAAATAGTAGAAGAGTCTCCAAAGAGAGGAAAAGAAAAAAAAAAAGAATACTGGAGAGTGGGAAGGAGAGGAACTGTGGGCTACGAAGCAGCTTGGGACATGGAATTGTACCCTGCCTGTTTCCTCCTTACAAGGGCGGGGCCTAAGTCCTTCCTCTACTCTAGCTCCTCCCACACTGCTCTCAGTGCTTGTGCTGCTTTGTTTTATGTTTTGGAGTGGTTTTTTTTTTTTTTTTTTTTTTTTTTTAGTGAATCACCTTGAAGTACAGTTACAGGCTTACAAACATTAGTGCTTGCGTTTCAGTCATACAATGATCGAGTACCCATCCCTCCACCAGTGCCCATTCTCCACCATCAGTGGTTCCAGCATCCCTCCCACCACCCTGCCCCACCTCTGTGGCGAGGCATTCCCATTTGCTCCCTCTCTCCTTTTGGGTGTTGTGGTTTGCAACAAAGGTATTGAGGGGCCATCCTGTTCGGTCTATGGTCTACTTTTGTCACGCATCTTTCAACATCCTTTACTTGGTGTGTTCTCTACAGACAGGACAACTACTCTCAGGGCAAACAGGAGCATGCTCAGAATTGGGTGAGACCCAATAGAGAGCTAGAAGTCAGTCCCTGTGTAAGAATTCAGGGCGCTACTAGCACCTTCCCTACTGGCTTAGTCAGAAACCTTCCTGGAAGACCCAGGATCAGCTGGAGGCCCCTTTAAGCGACTTCCACAATCCACTTCTCAGGTCGAGGTGGGTAGGGGAGTGCACTCCTGGGGGTGCTCAGAGTGTACTACTGGTTCTGTGCTCAGGGATCCCTTCTGATGGAGCACAGGAGAACATATGTGGTGCTGGGGGTTGAACCCTGATCACAGGTGTGCACAGCAGACACTCTACCTGCTCACTCCAGCCCCCCAGAAGTTGATTTTCCTGAAGTCCAAAGCTTCCCACAGGCCAAGCAGCTACTCCCAATTGAGTTTTCCCTGACCAGTCTCTCTCTCTCTCCCTCTCTCTTCCTCCCCTCCCTCCCTCCCTCCCTCCCTCCCTCCCTCCCTCCCTCCCTCCCTCCCTCCTTCCCTCCCTCTCTCTCCTCCTTTCTCTCTTTCTCTCTCTCTGGCTCCCTTGCTCTCTCTTCCTCTCTCTCCTTCTCTCTCTCCTTCCCTCCCTCCCTCCCTCTCCCTCTCCTTCTCCCTCTCTCTCTTCCTCTTTCTCCCTCCCTCCCTCCCTTTTTCTCTCTCCCTCCCTCCCTCCCTCTCCATCTCTCTCTTCCTCTCTCTCCCTTTCTCTCCCCCTCCTCTCTCTCCTCTCTCTATCCCCTCCCCCCTCTCTCCCTCTCTCCCGCACTCATGCTCACTGGAAGCACAGCGAATGCTGGACACCAGGGCAGATACATAAATCTGGTTTGACACCTCACACTGTGGCCTGGGAGGCCATCATTGCTCAACCAGCCAGAGCCAGCTCTGGATCCTTCCAGCTTAAAGGGCCAGGCCATGAGAACGTGAGGAAACCCTCCTGGTCCTTGAATGTTTCTCCCACTCTGCCTCCAAACCCTTCTGTTGCTGGCCCCCAGAACAGAGAATCAGGAGTGGCAATGTTCAGGAACCTTCCTTGGGGCCTGGGAGCCTTTGACCCCAGAAGACAAAGACCTGAGACTTGTGTCCTCCCCGCCCCACCCCACCACCATGCAGCTGGAAAACCACTGCTAAGACAGCAAAGCTGAGAGAAACTCTTCCCTGTGCTGCCAAACAAGACAGAAACAAAAGCAGAACAAGCATCTGCTGCCTAAGAATGACAACTATGCCAACTTCAAATGAAATAAATAGGGTTTGGGATTTTATTTTATTTTATTTGCTTGGGTGGGGGGTCACACCCAGCAATGCACAGGTGTTACTCCTGGATTTGCACTCAGGAATTACTCCTGGTGGTGCTCGGGAGACCATATGGGATTCTGGGAATTGAATCTGGGTCAACCACATGCAAGGCAAGCACCCTCACTGCTGTACTCTCGCTCCAGCCCCAGGGGTTTTATTTATTTATTTATTTATCAATTTATTTATTTATGGGGGGGGGTGGCTTTAGGGCCACACCTGGCAGTCCTCAGGGCTTACTCCTGGCTCTTTGCTCAGAAATCACTCCTGGTGGGCTTGGAGAGACCGTATGGGATGCTGGATATTGAACCCAGGTTGGCCACATGCAAGGCAAATGCCCTCCCTGCTATATTCCTGTTTTAGCCCCTCCAATGAAATCAATGGGGACAGTCCTTCCCCCTCCAGCCCCATCCGTCTGCATAGAAGTAACTCGTAATGAACCTCCTGAACACTGGAACTCTCCTTCTTTGTTGCTGTGCTGCAGGGGGTGACATGCCGGGTTGTGGTGGGTGCTCACGTACATGGTCATGGTGCGCTGGGGATGACATATGTGTAGCAGCACACGTGTGGCACGAGGAGCTCAGTAGCAGTGCCTCCAAGCTCACACGGCACATGTCTGGGATCCCACTCACAACTTCACCCTTGCAAGACCCGCACTTCACCACTGAGCCTTCCCCATAGATCTTTCTGGTGTTTGCTGATATGCCCTGGTTCTCTAACTATTTAAGAGAATTTAGCGATAATTTTGTTTAAGTAAATACGATGGTGCTGTTCATACAATTCTGTCACATATTTCTGTCTCCGTACATATTTCCCTTCCATTATCTCTGTTTGCTACAATAGTTTGATAATTAGGTCCTTCCTAATTATTCACTATTATTTCCAATTATTCACCATTATTGCAACCTTCCCAAAATACACAGTTCTGCACGTGCTCTGGGATTTTTGCAAGATAATCAAGGATTGTGACAGGGTTGGGGGAGTTGCTGAGGTGATTTTCCATGGAGGGAAACTGAGGTTCAAATGGTGAGAGAGTTCTTTGGAGTTACAGAAAACATTTCTAGAAGAAAAGGATGAGCAGTTAAGAGCCCTGAATGCCAAATAGGCTCCCTGACAGCACCATCCTGTGATGACTTTGAACTGGACATGCCCCCCCCCACACCCCGTGGTCAGGGACAGAAGCTCTGAGGTCAGGAGAGGGTGGCCTTCCCAGCAACCCAAAGGTAAGGGGACAAAAGACACATAGGAGGCAGGGGGTGGCTCTATGGGAGAGCACATGCCTGGCAAGTGTGAGGTCCTCGACTTGATTCCAGGCACAAAACAATGAGGAGGAGGAAGAGGAGAAGGAGAATGAAGATGAAGAGGAGAAGAAGGAGAAGGAGGATGAAGAGGAGAAGGAGGAGGAGGAAGAGGAAAAATAAGAGGAGGAGGAAGACGAGGAGGAAGACGAGGAGGAGGAGGAAGACGAGGAAGAAGAGGAAGAAGAGGAAGAGGAAGAGGAGGAGGAGGACGATGAGGAGGAAAAAAAAGTAGAACAGTTGTGCAATCTTTTTAAAGAGGAGGGAAAATACAGATCCAGAAGATGACCCAGAGGAAAGGAGCATGGAGCTTAGAATTTAAATCCTGCAACTCCAGGGCCAGGCACGTAATTCTGGGTTAGAGCAGTTGCCTTATATGGATGAAGCTCTGGGTTTGGTCCCATCCCTGGCAAAACAAACAAACAAAAAAATTAAAAAAGAATAAAGAGGAATAATAAATCCTGCAAGTCCTGTCCTGAATTTTCCCACACCTACCATGTGATTCCACACAGCTGAGCCTCTGTGTTATCCAGAATACAATGGGATAAATAATGTCCCCCCTGCCAAAACACACACACACACACACACACACACACACACACACACACACACAGGGCTGGTAAGAACTGAAAAAAAGTGACGACAGGCCAAGGAGAGCAGCTTGCTTTTGCGCAGTCCTTGGTTAAGAGCTTCTCCCATGTAAGAGAAGCTGAACTCACAACTCTCAGAGGCTGGTCACAGTTTTGTTCCCATTGTACAGAGAAGAGAGCTGAAAGAAGAGAGTAAGATCTATCCCAAAGCCACTGACGGGCTCATAACAAGATACCAGCTGCTGCCAAGCAGGCTGTTCAAACTTCTGAGCCTAAGATATGGAATCAACCTCTGTGTCCAATGACAGATGAATGGATTATGAAGGTGTGGTATATATACACCATGGAATATTATGCTGCAAGAAACAATGGAATTATGAAATTTGCTGCAACCTGGCTGGAGCCAGAAGATATCATGTTGAGTGAAGTAAGCCAGAACAAGAGAGACAAACACATGGTGATCTCACTTATATGTGGTACACAGAATAACTGCATAGAAAATGTAAAAATGTAACATAGTAAAGGCAAGTAGGGGGGTGGGGTGGGGGTGTGCCTAGATCATCCTTGACCTCAAAGTTTAGGAAGAAGGACAGAGAAGGAAAGCAATCAAGGGTGGAAGGAAGAAGATGAGAAAGGGTAGTAACGGGGGATCAGAGCTTGGGTTATACTGTGATGTGGCAGAGTGCCAAAGCTCTATGTCCAAAGCACAGACTCAACAACACTGAACGCATGAGCTCTTGGCTGCAACCAAACTGAACTTTGTAATGTGTCTGATAAGGTGGCAGGTGGGGGTGGGGGTGGGGAAGATGGCAGGAATAGAGTCTGGGAACACTGATGTTGACACTGGTGGTGGGATTGGTGCCGAAATATTATATGCCTAAAACTCAGCATTCAATAACTTTGTCAATCACGGTTCTTGAATTAAATAAAAAAAATTATTTTAGAAGGACTGGAGCGATAGTACAGTGGGTAAGGCATTTGCCTTGCATGCGACCGACCTGGGTTCGATTCCCAGCATTCCATATGGTCCCCTAGCACTGCCAGGAGTAATTCCTGAGTATGGAGCCAGGAGTAACGCCTGTGCATCACCAGGTGTGACCCAAAAAGAAAAAACAAATTATTTTAGAAAAAGACTCTTGAAAGTCATATGTTCCCCAGAATGGCATAAAGTCCCCCATGACAGTGGTGTCAGACTCTCAAGGTGCAAGGCCCACTAGGAGGGAACAAGGCACGCACGCCCCAGCTGGAATGTGCTAGACATGGCAGCCTCCGAGTCGCTGCCTGGTCCCACTGCCTCAGGCCTCTGGCCATGGCTGTTCCACACCGTAATTAACCGGCCCCACAGAGGCCCCCAGTACCTGGGGCTGACGGGCCCTAATGGAACCGCACTACCCATAATTGCGTCCATCCATCACCCTGGCCCATCGAAGGGGACAGAGTCTGGCTGGAGATTTAAACAAGCTGTTTCTCCGCAGACATGAGGGCCAGAGTGCAGCCTAACTTGCCAGGAGTTTGAACAGGCTCTGGTGACCCAGGGGCCATGAAGGCTTGCTGGTCACAGAAGAGAGAGCAGGGAGGAGGGGAAGAAACAGAGAGGGAATGGGGCTGGGGGCGAGGGGACACAGAGAGACAGAGACAGAGAGAGACAGAGAGAGACAGAGAGAGAGAGAAGAGGTAAGAGAGACACAAAGAGGGGAGCTTGGTAGGAAAGAGACAGGCCATATGATAAGAAAGTGGTTCTCAAACTAAACTCAACCAACCCCTTGAAAGAAAACGACTGTGTGTGTGTATGTGTGTGTATGTGTGTGTTCACACCGATTGTATGCCTGTGTCACTAGACATGAATATAAGTTGATATTTTAAAAATTGTATTAATATCCCCCCAAATCAGTGTTATCATGTGAAGGCTGGTTCAACAGATGGATTTCCCCCCCCCCAGGCCAGTTTGTATTGAGGTGCCGTCACCGATATCATGGCTTTACACTCACAGCACCGCTCTGCCACACGCCCCAGCAGGATGAGCAGGCGGATTTTGAACAGAGTGCTGCCATCCAATTGAACTGCCCACCCCCAGCTCCCTCCCCGTGGGTGACTCGAAATAACACCACTTTTTCCAGGTAGTGAGAAAACGAAGTTTGATCGGGTCTATTAAGTGCAGAGTCCGTGTCCTTAAATAGTGGCCATTATTACCCTTTCGGACTCCAAGTTCCTCAGGAAGACCGCTTGTCTGTACAATTCCAGCCTCAGTCGGGGTACACAGCCTGCCCAGCCTCCCTAGCCCTGAATCACATACAGCACACCCAGGGAAGCCAGATGAAATAGTCAGTCAGGCTGCATTTGCTATACTCAGAGATAACAAGGATTTAGGCTACTCACACATGAAGAAGACGACTATATTTCACTTTTTTTTCCCCCTCTCTTCATCCTGAGGATACAATTGGATTGCATTTTCTAGATTCCTTGGCAATTAGCCACAAGCAGTCACTGTTCTCCCGGCTCTCCCAATCCTCTTTCTGCAAGACCAGACTCTGGCCTAGGAGCATCTGATTCCAAAGCTTTGCCCCTGCTTTCTTCGAAGATATTTTCCTCTGCTAGTGGAGCGCAGCACTTTGCAGAAGCAGAAATGCTTAAGGATCCACATACCCCCTGGATGCTCTTAGACAGCATATAAGAGCCTAGGCACAGGGCTGGGGAGATAGTACAGCGGGTACGGTGCCTGCCTTGCATGTGCTGACCCAGGTTTGATCCCTGGCATCCCAATGGTCCCCAGGGATATACGCAATGCAGAGCCAGGAGTAACCCCCTGAGCATTGCTGTGTGTAGGCACAAAACCGTCACTGTCACTGTCATCCTGTTGCTCATCAATTTGTTCGAGTGGGCACCAGTAATGTCTCTCATTGAGAGACTTATTGTTACTGTTTTTGGCATATCCAATATGCACGGGTAGCTTGCCAGGCTCTGCCATGCGGGCTCCATACTCTCAGTAGCTTGCCGGGGCTCTCCGAGAGACGCGAAGGAATCGAACACGGGTCAGCCGCGTGAAAGGCGAAAGCCCAACCGCTGTGCTATAGCTCTAGCCCAGGCACAAAACAAAAAGAGCAAAGAGCCTGGACCCCTAGCAGCAGGCAGTAAGGCGCAGTGGGAATATTCGAAGGTGTAATTACCCTCCAGAGCTCCCAACAGGATCCCACCTGAGTCAGGGATTTGCTATGAAATTATAGTTCGCCCTCTTTCCCTTC
Organism: Sorex araneus; assembly: GCF_027595985.1. NCBI lineage: Eukaryota > Metazoa > Chordata > Mammalia > Eulipotyphla > Soricidae > Sorex > Sorex araneus. Next base: position 125,144,178 of record NC_073306.1, on the reverse strand, counting down.
CAGCCCTGCCTGCTTCTTCTGTCCTGGTTCTTTCTGGAGCCTCCTAAATCAATTGCCTGCACATTAATCCTGCTCTTGGCAGCTAGTTTCTGGGGAGACCAGCAAAGACACCACGTGAGTTCCAGTTAGCAGGATGTGAGAGAAGCATCCTTTCATGGCGTGGCAGAAATCCTACCTGTGCCCCTCTATGTCTTTTTCCCTCCTGGCTTCTAGGACTAGAAAGACCCTAGAGGGTTTTTCTGGAAGATACTTCTAGGTGGGGGCAGAAGCTCTAATGGCTGAAGCCCTAAATGACCACACAGAAGAAAGAAGTGTGCCAACCAGGCACCCTGGACAGGACTGTGAGTTGAGAAAAACAGTTCCTATGCTGAACCAGGAATATATTTGTTTTTCTTTGTTATGGTGGCCAGAGCCACCCATTCTGAAATAGAAGGTGATTTTATTTTAATGCTTGGTGATGAGGTCTAGAGCAGGTAAAAGGCAAGAATTGAGGACACATGAGTTATTTGTTTTATTTCCAGTAAAATAAATTCAACCATGCCAGCGTCTTATGCAGCATCAACTAAATTAGCCTCTTAGTTCTCATCTTCGACTGGAGCAATAGCACAGCAGATAGGGCGTTTGCCTTATATATGGCCAACCTGGGTTTGATTCCTCCATCCCTCTCGGAGAGCCCGGCAAGCTACCAAGAGTATCCCACCCTCACAGCAGAGCCTGGCAAGCTCCCCATGGCGTATTTGATATGCCAAAAAATAGTAACAACAAGTCTCACAATGGAGACATTACTGGTGCCCACTCGAGCAAATCAATGAACAACGGGTGACAGTGCAACAGTGCTACTTACACGTCCTAGATTGGGCCCTGTGGAGCTCCAGCAAATTGGGGCGATAAGGTGGGGGTACCAGATGCAAAAATGGCAAGATTCTGTGGTTTCTGCCATGGGGGCCAAAGTTCCCAGAGGTCAGCTCTGCATAACTTCCAGGTACCTGAGTTTCTGTTGAAAGATGACTCTTCCTAGAGCAATTCTCAAAGTGTTCATGCCGTTACAGCTAATATATCTATCACTTTCCACAATTGCTGTTCTCCCTCTGGATTCTAAGGAAAAATGATTCTTTCTTTCTGAGAAGATTCCTAATATAACCTTTGTTGAAGAGACTCTGGATAATAATCAGCCAGAGAAAATATTCATAGGCGTCAGAGACACTAAAAGAAAATGTACATTTTTTAAAAAATAGGCCATGAGGGCCAACAGTGAAGGAAAACTGTTCCTAATCCCCATATTCGGTGAAATGAGGGTTAAGAACAGTTTATTTATTTATTTAGTCACTGTCATCCCATTGCTCATCGATTTGTTTGAGCGGGCACCAGTAACGTCTCTCATTGTGAGACTTGTTGTTACTGTTTTTGGCATATCAAATACACCACGGGTAGCTTGCCAGGCTCTGCCACGTGGGCTCGATACTCTCGGTAGCTTGCTGGCTCTCCGAGAGGGGCGGAGGAATCGAACTCAGGTCGGCCGCGTGAAAGGCAAAAGCCCAACCGCTGTGCTATCACTCCAGCCCTATTTATTTAGTGGGTTAAATAAATAATAGTCTCCTCATCGGCCACTATCCAGAACTCATGGCTGCTTCTCCTGGAAGGGAGCATAACTATGCCACCAGACTCCGCCCTAGGTTGTTTTCACTCAAGGCGCCCCAGAGTGGGGTGGGTGAAAGCCCTCCCCACCCCAAGGGACTCAGCCCTGGCAGCCGACCTCCACAACCCAACTGCCGCCAGGCTCCAGGCCGCTTTCCACACTGTCCAGTCAAGCCTCATGCATGAGTGAACATGTTCCTAAACACATCATAAGACACTCCCTACTCATTTTCCATCATTACCACACCATATTTGATTGGCGGCAAGATGGCGCTGACACCACCCGAACCCCTTGAGCTCTCCCAATCCCGACTCACATCTCGCCTTAGACAACACAGCTCAGCACGCCAGGCACGGAACTCTACCCATGATCCCTGCTGGAACTCTACACGTGATTCCTGATGGACATTGCCAGCTGTTTTGCAAGCTTCAGACAGAATGGTGTTGGTGGGGCACGGAGAAACCACAGTGTCGCAGCCTGCCCTGGCTGGGCCGAGTTGCAGCCCTGTCAGACATAGAGCTATGGCAGCAGTGCGAGCAGTGGGGCATCCAATGTGGGGTGCTCTCAGCCAATCACCAGGTGACCTGGGACTCGATGCAGATGTTCTACCTGGCACAGACCCTCCGCGATAGAGTCCTGCCCTGTCAGCTGCTCAACAACCTCTGGGCTCACTCCATCAACCTCAAGGAAATCAACCTGAGGCCGCAGATGTCCCAGGTGCTACCCAGAGACACAGGCAGATGTGTGTTTGTCAGTGTGCAGATCGTTACAACATGCCAGTAGACCAAAAGCTTATATTCGGTAGACTGGGAACACCTGTAAAGGTGATTAGTGGCCGCCCCAAAAGCCTCCGTCCCTCTCAGAGAGACTGGCAAGCTACCAAGAGTATATCCCGCCTGCACAGCAGAGCCGGACAAGCTACCTATGACATACTCGATATGCTGAAAACAGTAACGACGATGGTCCTTATTCCCCTGATACAGAAAGAGCCCCCAACATTGCCATTGGGCTACACTAGCATGCGACAGGGACAAATGGAGATGTTACTGGCGCCCACTCGAGCAAATCAATGAACAATGGGATGATGGTGATACAGTGATACAATGATTTAATGGGTTTGGGGCCATAACCAGCAATGTTCAGGGCTTGCTCCAAGCTCTGCACTCAGGTATCACTCCTGGCGATGCTCAGGGGACCATACGGGAAGTTACAATTGAGCCCAGGTCAGCCATGTGCAAGGCAAGTGGCCTACCCACTATACTATCTCTCAACTGTAGATTAGGGACATATTAAAGAATTACCTGCTGCAGACATTTCTCCCAAAGAGATATGTCAGGAATGATGGCACAGGAGCTCAGTACTTGCGTGCTGCCAACTCTGGTTCCAACCCCAGGCCCTAAGCATGGCTAAAAGTCACTCCTAAGCATAGAACAGAAATAATCCCTGAGCATTGCCAGGTAGGCCCAACATCCCTTAAAAAATAGATCTATGCACACCTCTGTTAACTGCAGCACAATTTACAATAGCCAAGATCCAGAAACAACACAAATGACCAACAACACGTAAGTGAATAGGGAAGCTATGGCCTATATATCCAATGTACTACTGGACAGAAAGATGAAGTCTTTCAGTTTGCTATACCCTAGACAGAACTGAAAGGTATCATGCTAAATTAAATAATCAGAGGGATTAAGATAAATACCAAATTATCTTATTTGGTTGTGAGAAAAACAAGACAAAGAATGGAATAAATGATGACCAGGGAAAACAAACCTGAGATTCTTCCAACAGAACTAGGTCTACAGAGAATTAAGGGTAGTTGTACATGTATGTGTGTACATGTATTTGGGGGGAGGGATGGGGAGTGTAAGAGTGGGGTGGCAGGTGGTAGGGGAGCAGGTGGTACAAGAGGGACCCAGAACACCATAGTGGAAAAATACTGGAACAATAGTAGTAAATATGTTACATTAACTTTTCATACTAAAATATTAATAATATGGTAAATCATGATAGCTCATTAAAAAATAATGCTATAAAGCACATAAGCATGCCCTCAAAAAATAGGAGTTAGGTAAGAGTAAGAAAGGTTTATCAGGTGCAGCTGACATTGGCAACAAAAGCCGTGAGGGGGATCGAGACGTTTTATGTTTTCTCTGAAATAAATACATCTTTCATCTCTGGTACTTACTTTAAGGACAAAATATAATCTTGAAATACTCCTAATTAATTTCTAGTTCCTAGACTTTTCTTGGGACTATAACACAATTCGAAATGGATTCATTTGGAATCCTGAAATATATTAGAATTATATGTCTACTGTCTCCAGAATTCTATAGCAGAGTATTAAACACTTTTCCTCTCTGTGTATTCTCAGAATTTAAGGTATAATTCAAATATGCCAGCCTCAACAAATTTTCTGAACTTCTACTATAAAAATTAACCCATACCTTTACCATCCTACCCTGTCCTGCCCTGGCTGTCTGATTATGCACTCTAACACTAAGTTTAATTTATATACCAGTTAACTGAAAACATATCTGATTTTTCAACTTGATTATAAAATCTTTGAGAAAGGGTATTGACTTTTTTCTCACAGCATATGTCTTATCTGCCTTGCACTCAATAAATGTAAAGTTTACTGTCTGTGCTCTTTCTCTCTCTCTCTCTCTCTCACACACACACACACTCTCTCTCTATCTCTCTCATATCCAAGATTATATCACTGTTAGAAGATGTTTGGCAAGGGTTTGTTGAATGAATGAGATAATCATAGCCATCAAATTTTAGTAATAAAAATCATTCTCCAGGTAAAACAAATAGTAAAATAGACTTACTGTTATTTGAGCGTTCCCACTGGCATTCACCTTGACATTCAAGTTTGCCCTGCGCTTACAGGTAGGATCTCCCTTAGACCCAGACCACCTCTGACGGAGCTGAGATATACCACGTCTGCTTCCTGAATTGCTCAGGGAGGGCATCCTTTTTGTGCAAAATAAAAGCCAGTATCTGTATTTTTGATTTAGAAGTTATACTCTCCTTGCTTCCAGTAAGAAGCAAAACATGAGATGCAGAATCTGCATACCCACTCCTCTGGTTACTAATTCAGTGGCTCTGATAAAGTTGTATGATGTATTTAAACCTTAGTTCCTTTCTCAGTAAAGCAGGTGTGATAACATTACCAATAGAGAGTGAAGACTCATACATAAGACCTGTGTAAACACCCAGTCCAATGAAGGTCAGTGCTACATAGCAGAGTTTAAAAAATGCCATGTTTGCCTTCCTGGTTGATGGCATAAACAGAGATAGAAAAAACAAAAATCCCTCTGATATTTTCTGGACGATCCTAAGACAAAATGAGTGTTAGATTTTTCATGTCTTTTATGTTTTTCTAAAGAAATAAGAGTCACATAGAAATTCACCGGACCACATGATGCTGTTGAGTGGGGAGGAAGGATAGAGAGGAAGTAATGCCTTCGATCCACAAAGCCATCTCTTTAGATAAGGATGAACCGATGGTTTATCCATTTGTCTCAGTTGGGACCACCATTGCAACTCAATATTTAACAGAAAAGAAATATACTGTTTCTCTTATTTCTATTTTCTAAGTGAATAGTGGAAATTTTTAACATAACTAATGAAAACCAAAGGTGGAATCCCTTTTATGAGAATAGAAAAAAGGATCAGACTTAAGTTTTGTTCATTTCCTTCCCATTTGGATGGAGCTGATAACATTGGACCACTTCCAGGTCTGAAATGACCACCTCCCTGTTTGTTGTCCAATCACATGGGCCAAATACTATGACAATAATCTCTTAAGGAATGTCCTCACACATTCAGGTGATATTACGCCTGAGTGGAGAATGTAATTGTTACTCTAAAAAATATTTGGTGTGTTAAAATTATATGGTGTGTCAAACTACAGCATCCTCTTGATATTTAAATTTTCATGCGTTACTTTACTCTCTCATAATATTTAAGTAGTTTAACTATGACACTAAGTCAATTAAAAAAGGCTAATTTATGCACTACACTCATAGCCTCTCCTATAGAAGGTCTAAATTCTCCTTTAGACAAACTCCTCCCTTATATGAGAGAAGACAAGAACGGCTCTGCATCAACAATGTAAGGCATTTTAATTCAAAATTGCTCTTAAATTCAATAATCTGGATATTTCTGAGGGAAAAATAACCCCAGGACCAGAATAACCAGGATAATTACCTTCATCGTATAAGTGACTCTGCTCTACCTGACCTAAATTACTGGCCCTTGAGAATTTTTGAAGAAGGAATTTTGGAAAATTGAAACACTGAAAATGCTCAGCAATACTTTTTCCTCTGGATTCATAGGTCCATGTGATGGAAAAGGTCAATGACTTAGATAGTCAGGAAAAAAAAATAGAGCTAGAAAAATTCTCACAATTATCATTTCTATCAAATTTCACAGTTCACAAAAAAATGCATTTTATCTTTTGATCCTAACAATCACTGTGTGAAACACAGACTGAAATCTTCACATTTACAGATGAGAAAACAAAGAATCTGAGTGGAAGAGGATTTGACCAAGGTCACACAAGTAAGTGTCAGGCTGGGAATGGGACCCAGATTGTCTCATTTATTTCACTGTTTCAGAGCTAAACCTGCATGTCGCCGAGAATGAGAAAAACTCTGCTGGGGACCAGCATACCATCCTGAGTCTTTTCCTGCTTTAAGGTGAACTAAAATGTTAAGATTCATTTATGCTCAGGCCTGGGCCACCATCCAGACTAATTAAATCAGGATCTGGAGAACTGGGCCTAGAAATAGGTGTTCTAAATGTTTTCTAAATGAGCTTGATGTTCATCCAGAACTGAGCATCAATTGTCCCAGACAGATTTTTGGACAAATAGATCCTTGTTCTGCTTTTAAGCTATAGCAACCACAACTTAATTAGATGAACCTAGTTTCAAAATTATATCTTTTCTAACAGAGCGAGGTAACAACAAAAGGTCAAAAGCAACACAACAGGAGAACTGATCCACACAGTTGGTTTGCGGGGAGGAGTGTTGGGGTCCACGGAGAATGGACACTGTGGGTACACTGGTGATGGGTTTGGTGTTGGTATTATGAGAATGAAAAGCCATCATTAACAGTATTGTAAATCACAGCAACTCAATCAATTTTTAAAAATTAAATCTTTTCCAGACTTATGTAGCTCCATGGCATTGTGGGTTGATGTTGACCCTATAAATGACCAAATAAAGGCTTTTTCTCTTTGAGAACAAACGCTAATTCAGTTCCCCCTTGATCTGTATTTGTATAGAAGGCTTTTAGAATCAGCTTATGAATTAAAGAGTAACCTGAAAAAACAGAACTAAGGCTTATGTCCAAAGGGTAAAGCTAACAGTGGAAGATGAGGTCAAGATTCAAATTCATAAATATAAAAGCAAATAAGAGACTGGTAGTCCTAAAATATGATGAATTGGGGCAACTCAATAACTTTTAAGCTAACATCTGTCAGAGATTCTGAATAATGAAATGCTCTTAATTGAATGTAATAATTATATGTTCTGTTTTGATTAAACAATCCCCTTGCATATGTAGCCTGGACTGAAAGTAGATAGCATACATTTTCTGTCAAGGATCATAGCAAGAACAGACAGGGATCAGGGAGGGAGCACAGTTATTCTGATGTGAGGAGAGCTTTGGAGAATGGCAGAGATATAATTCTTCTTTATATAGTCAGTATGTGGTCTATGATTTGAAAACATAAAAAAATTTTAAAATCAATGTATAAAGTCATAATTAGAAAAATAGTATTTATATTTTATTATGTGTTAATATAACATAAATTAATAGTTATCTATTACATTAATATTGCTGTAATCTAAGTTATGTTAATATTTATCACTTATATTTTCACATCAATGCATAATTAATATTAATTCACAATTTATATTTACATTTTATGGCAAAATATTGAAAATCATGATTAAGTTCTATAAAATCTGGTTATTCTTTTTTTTTTAACTTTTTGAGTCACACCTGGCGATGCACAGGGGTTACTCTTGGCTCTGCACTCAGGAATAACTCCTGATTGATTGGCGGTGCTCGGGGGACCATACGGAATGCTGGGAATCGAACGCGGATCGGCTTCGTGCAAGGCAAACGCCCTACCCGCTGTTCTATGGATCCAGCTCCTCAAGTTATTCTTATACACTATTTCTTTTCTCTTCTTAATTACAAGAAGAAAAATGTTTATGCTATCTGTTCCTTTCCCTCACCTCCACTCTCCCCCAAGACCCTCAGTTCTACATCAGAGTCCAAGGGCTTGTTTTCAGGCACCATATCTATTTCCAGTCTTTGTTTCTTCATATACCACATAGGAGTGATATCATCCAACATTTGTCTTTTTTCCTTTTGACTTATTTCACTTAATATATCACCTAATTCCATTTAAAATATATCGAAAGAATTTTATTCTTTCTTGCGGCCACATAGTATTCCATTGTGTATATAGACCAAACTTCTTGATCTACTCATCCGTAGTTGGGCATTTGTGTTGTTCCCATATCCTGGCTATTGTACTAAGTGCAGCAATGAATACAGCCTATGTCCTATTGAATTAATGCTTTTGTGTTCCTGAAGCAAAGAGTGGAATTTCTGGATCATTCGGAGGTCCTATTTTTTGTTTTTGAGAAGTTTCCATACTATTTACCATAGAAGGTGAACCAGATGACAATCCCACAAATAGTGAATGAGGGGTCCTTTTTTCACTATGTCCCTGTCAATACAGATTTTTTCTGGAATTTTTCATACATGTGTTTCTCATTGGTATTTCTCATTTCATTCAGGTAATATCTCATTGTCCTTCTGATTTGCATTTATCTTTATAATAAACATGTTTTCATATGCCTGTTGATCGTCAGTATGTCTTCTTTGAGGAAAGTTCTATTTGGTGTTTCTCTAAGCATTTAATTAATATCATGTCAGAACTTACCTAGGGAGTTAAATAAATACCTCTAAGCCCACCAAAAAAAGTGGCAGGAGTAGACTACATCTGTTTTAAACACACAGCTAACCTTAAAGGGAAAAACAGAGGTCTTCATATGTTGTAACTAGTAAGGAAAAACTACAAACAAGGTGGTGAAGGATAAGAACATAGAGTCCCAGAAAGAGGTGGGGGTAGGGGTGGGGTGAAAGTTTGGGTTCCAGAGCAGCGTTCTCCAAACTTCTTCTCTCTCCCTCCAATTTTATTTTGTTAAAGCACTATGAATTACAAAGTTATTCATAGTTGAGTTTTTAACATACAATGTTCCATCACCAAGAGCACCATCAGTATCAACTTCCCTTCACCAGTGTTCCCACTCTCTCTCCTACCCCCACCTCTGCCCCAGCCTGCCATCTTGACAGGTATCTTTTAAATCAAGTTATTAAGATTTGGGTCTTTCAATTTCAGTGTTGTTGACTCTGTGGTTTGCATACATAGCTTTATCATTCCTTATCAGCACCCATATCTGAATCCCCTTAACCCTTGCCCCTCCTTTCCTTATTATCTATCTTATCTTCCATTCCCTTTCACTCCATTTTTTTCCCTTCTCCTCCCTAAACTCTGGGGCCTAGGGTGATCCAAGCACCCCCTACTTAAACCATTGTATTTCCTCATCCAATTGCTAGGAATCCCACATATAAGTGATATCATTCTGTTTTTGTCCTTGTTTTGGCTTACTTAATGTAACAAGATACCTTCCAGTTCCATCCATGCTGCAGCAAATTGCATTTCATCATTTTTTACAGTTGCATAGTATTCCATTGTGTATCTATGCTACATCTTCATGATCCGCCTATCTGTTGTTGGTCATCTATGTTGATTCCACATTTTAGCTATTTGCTGCCATGAATAATGATGCACATATGTTTTTCGAATGAATGTTTTTCTGTCCTGGAGGGGTACCCAAAAGTGGAATTGCTGGATCTAGGGTGCACCTTTTTACACCCACTGACTCAGCAGCACCTGTCTACAGAGTGACCAACCACTCTGTTTTGTAGAAACCTCTTTTCTACAAAAGAGGCTGAGGGGTGGGGTGTGGGGAGTTAGTAAACACATGGGTTAAACTAAACAAATATGTATGAAATAATCCTAGTAATGATGAATTTCAAGGAACTAGAGAAAATTATTATTTTGCAGAAAAATGACATGCAAAATGGGAGGAATATTGTAAGTGAAAGCATGCCTGAGGCTTGGTATCATTTGGGCTGAAAGTAGAACTTTGATTTCCTTTTGTCTTTAAGTTAAGGTGGGTGTAAACATTTAAAATTTAAGGTTAATCACTAAAAGAGGGAAAGTATTAAAGCGGAAAAACTTAATAAAGACCACAGTATTTATTTATTTATTTACATAGAGGGAAAGAGGAAAAAACAGAATTACAATCAATTAAAAACAAAGAATAAATACAATTACAATGAGTATTCAAATACAAAAAGAATGGTTCAGATTCAGAAACTTTTAAATTGAACTTTAAATTCACCCACTTATATTCATAAATGATAAAATTGAAACACAAGGACATAGAAAAACTTAAAATAAAGAAATGAATAAAGGTACTCCCAGTAGTTGTGACAGGAAAGAATGGGATACCTATATGACTATCAGGTCAATCGTTTTTAGGGTAAAAAAGATCATTGAGAATAAATGAAACTTCACAAATGATTTTTAAAAACACCAAAACTATTCTAAAGATGTGAAGACACTATACACAAAACTCAAAGCTTAAGTGCAATTAAGCTATATTTGCTACTCATAAAATCCAGGATCAATAAGAAAAATATCAATGGATATAATACTAGAAAAAGAACATGAAAACCTAATCGCAAAAGCACAAAGCAAGCTAATATAAAAAATGTTTAAGTCAATCTGACTAGTGAACATAATTTGAAAAAGGACTACATTTCTTTAATTAAAATAGGACAACGTAGTTGTTATTCTAACAAATGTATAGTCTCTACACTGGTCATGAGAGTGTAAGTTGATACCACCCTTTTGGCGAAGTCTAGCAAATCTTGGAATCCAACCTTATACATATACATGTCATGCAATACAGCAAATCTACTCCTAGGATTCTAGCCTGGAACTGGGCACCACAGCTGTGCCAGTAGAGACACATTCAGTGTTCATCACTGCAATTTATGTAATAGAGAAAATACGAAAACAACCTAAATATTTCTCAGTAGGACAATAGATAAACTGTGGTTGATTCATATAACATTTTAAGTAAAGGGCCTAGTTTATATGAATCAAAATGGATTAATCTGAAGAACATAATGTTGGATGGGGGGGGAAGGATTGTGAGCTGCTATTGATATGTAGAGTAGGATACAAACATTTGGAAATATAAATAACAGTTTCTACTGCTAATGGATTCATATGTAAGAATATAGAAGTACAAAATAGGGAAGGAATGATCAACAGAAAGCAACTTCAAAGTTCTGGTTCTCTCTGAGAAGGGAGGGCCAGATTATTCTCTTTGCTGATATAAAAGATAATGCATACATACAATTTTCAAAATGTGGACAGTATTTTAAAGAATATGTAAAAAATTATCATCACTAAAAAACAATCACTGGCAATATGTTGGCATTTTGTTCTAGGTTCTTCTCCAAAGTCTCTATGGTAGATATTGGTATGCTATCATTCATGGTTTTGACTAACACACAAAGCACACGTAAGACCAAGAAAAGTTACCTAACTCCTAACCTTTATGGACCAGACTTTCATCCCCTAGAGTTGTGGGTGTGGCTTTGTCTCTTCCAACAGCCAAAGACTGACTACAACTGACTCATAAAAACTCAGCACCGACACAAGCGGCCCCTTCGTTCCTGAACGTCCATGATCCCAGAGGCCAACTAACTTCTTTCAGCACTAGCAGCTTTTTTCAGAAATGCCTCTAGACTGTGAACTAAGCTACGGCCCCATGCAGCCCTGGGAGGGGAAAGGTTTTTCGCTCTCAGCCTTTCCTTTCTCCGGCGGCATGGCAACTGCCATCTTATCAGGCCCACTAAGCAGAGGTACGAGCTTGCAATGATGTGACTTCTGGCAGAAATTTCTCTGGACTTAATTACTAAAATACTAGAAATCTAAAACTGTGCGGCCGTTGTTGCAGCTGTGTGACCTCATATGCTCTTCACTCTCAGAAATGGAAAACAAATTATCAAATGATGCCTTTTTTGGCAGGTCTGATTGTTGGAGAAAATTTCAAAGGATAATAGTGAGTTTTCTGTTGAAATATTGAATGTAATCAAAGTAAAGAGAAAGTAAAGTGAACATCATCAGCCATACACAGGGGTTGGGGGTGGGATGGGAAGTATACTGCGGTTTTTGGTGGTGGAACATGTGCACTGGTGAAGGAATGGGTGTTTGATCATTGTATGACTGAGACTTAAGCTTGAATGCTTTGTAACTTTTCACATGGTGATCCAACAAAAAATTAAAAAAAAACAACAACTCAGCACCTTACTTTAAAGCAGAAAACTTCTAGGGTGAGAGTTATACTTTGACCTTCCTGTAGAATCAAACAGAACCTACAATTCAGTTGGAAGAACATTTTTGGATTCTTTCCCTTTCCTGTTCTACTTTAGCGCGTTCTTAAAAAATAATCTTCAGTTTATCTCTGGCATGACAATTCTCTTCTTAAGGCCCCCTAACATAATGGTGAGAAACTTCCCATTGTGGTGAGATGTGGGTTCTAATCAGCTGTTCTTGGAGGAGGATGTGGAGGAGGCCATTTAAAGGCTTACCAGCCCAGCCAATCACCAGCATTCACAGATCAACCGAGTTTTGTGGTTTGTTCCTTTTTATCCTTGCAATAACTCTTATGAAGTGCTAAGAGCTGTGTTTCCTGGTTTAAAAAGCCAATTACTTTATACATTTCCATAGTCATGTATTTATAGAATCATTAAGGCTCTGAAGAAAAACATGCATTATTCAGTTAAATTTTACTGCATTTTGTGAGAGGAAAGTATATGCTGTAGTAGAAGTCTTAATTTAAGGATTCATGAAGATTTTTAAACTTATTGATTATCATATTCCCTCCAAGATATGCAATTTAATGTTTTTGAAAGTCTTGGAATCAATGAATACATTTAGTGGATGTTTTTTCCTGTCTCACTCCCCTGAAAGACTATTAAATATTTTCTTTTTATTCATCCACATGAATTCTAGAATCACCTCATTGGATTCTAAGACACTGCTCCCCCATGAATAAAATTTATAATAAAATTAAGTCAAAACCATAAATTAGTGTGGGAAAAGTGACATCTTTATAACATTGAGCATCCTCCACCAGTAGTATGGTATACCTCCCCATTTGAGTTTGTTTATTTCTCACTATAGATCACTGTCATTTTCTCCATATATAACTTGTACAATTTCTATTCACGAAAGTATTTTATATTTGCATTGCTAATGGAAATCTAAGTTGTTTTTCACTATATTTTAACTGGTAATATTAGAATATATAAAAGCAATTTTTAAAATTTCTTAAACATTTTATTACCTTATAGGTCTACTTATTAGTACTATTAGCATTTCAGTTGATTTTTTTTTTTTTGCTTTTTGGGTCACACGCAGCGATGCACAGGGTTACTCCTGGCTCTTAACTCAGAAATTACCCCTGGCAGTGCCCAGGGGACTATATGTGATGCTGGGAATCAAACTTGGGTTGGCCACATGCAAGGCAAACACCCTACCCACTGTGCTATCGTTCCAGCCCCTCAGTTATCTTTTGAAGTTAGTTTTACAGATAATTATATCACTTACAAGTGAAGATAACATCTAATTTTCTTATTAATTTATTTTTGCGTCTGATCTATTTATTAATACATTGACTAAAACTTTATAAAAAATAGAGAAGAAACTATAAGAAATGACTTTGGTATTTTACCATTAAGCATGAAAATGAGTGCTCAATCTAGATTTATTTCAATATGTTGCATAAAATGTGTCCACCCTTCTAACTGTGGAGAATTTCCCTCAATGATGAGACTGAGTATTATTAGATGAGACTATAAGTGCTTGTTAAATCAGAGTCTAGATGATGTGGAAAAAAATGATTTGATGTTTGGGGGAAGCTGAAGCTAGAGTTGACTCAGACCCTAGTGCTTACCTTAGCTTTGACCAATTTATCAAACTTCTCCCTGTCCCTGCTTCAGTTTCTTTGGGTATAAAATGATAATAATAGCTCACAGGTTCTGTGATAACTAATTAATCTTGTATGTATGAAGTGTCTAACACAGTGATGATCCTGTGATAAATGTTCAATTACCCAGCATTTCCAAAGTAAATCCTACTTGTTATGGCACATCACTCCTTTAATACATGAGTGGATTTGATTTGCCATTATTGCCACTATAGGATATGGTTGTATCCATGTTTGTCACTTTGTGTCAAATGGAAACAGTCCATTTCTATCTTTCTGTATCACTTGCAAGAAAACTATGACTAAAATGTAGAAAGGACTCACTTAACTTATTTTGATTGATGTACATCATGCAAGCAGAAAATTGCATGAAGGAATAAGTTCATAAATCCATCTGGACCCCAAGTTCTTCATGACTTATTTCCAATTTTGTCTCTATATTAATGGACACCGTGTATTATACATGTGGGATGGGCTAGCATCTCCTGTGCATCATTTGATATGATGTACACAAAAACACCATGAGAGAAACCCATTTTGTGGATGAAGAAAAGGAAGCCAAAATTTATCAGACCTGTGCTCAGAGTTACATAGGAACTGATCAAAATAATGCTGGATCAAAATCACTGTGTCACTGTCACAGTTGTCATCCCATTGTTCATCAATTTACTCAAGTGGGCGCCAGTAATGTCTCCATTTGACCTAGCCCTGAGATTTTAGCAGCCTCTCCTTACTCATCTTTCCCAATGATTTGAGGCTCTTTCAGGGTCAGGGGAATGAGACCTGTTACTGTTACTGTTACTGTTTCTGGTGTATTGAATACTCCACCGTGCTGGCAGGATACTCTTGGTAGCTTGTCAGGCTCTCCAAGAGGCACATATACACACTTCCCTCTATGATTTTATGGAAAATAGGTAGGGAATGTCTTATGATGTTTCATGCGGCCACGGCCTGAGTGTGCAGAAAGTGGCCTGGAGTGCAGCAGCGGTTGGGTAGTGAAGGTTTGCTGCCGGGGCTGAGTCCCTTGGGGCATGGAGAGCTCTCACCCGCTCCCCTCTGGGGCACCCCGAGTCGAAACAGCCTCTGGCATGCAGTCCAGTGGTATAGTTATGGGAACCTCAATTTATGCTCCCTTCCAAAGAAGCAGTCTTGAGTTATGGACTGTGGCCAATGAGGAGATTATTTGGTGACCACAGGCAATGCCTTATGGGTGTGACCCCTGGGTGGCCGGAGACTGGGGGAAACAGGCAGAGGATCTCTGCTCCCAGGTCCTGTTGAGCCCATATATATGCATGTATATATAGAGAGAGAGAATCAAAATAAATCCTCTAATCTGTAGATATGCTAAACAAAGGCATATTTATTGAAATAAAGAAATCTCACAGAGCCTAATTAATTCATTTTCGGTAATCATGTTTGTTCTCAAAATCATGCACTTCACACAAAATTTCAAATATATTATAATTGAGTTGTCTATAATATTTTCTTAGAATATATAATCTCCCCACTGTCTACTTAATTCCTTCTCTAGCTCGGTCCTAATTTTATGCATTTCAGCTAGCATTCTCTTTTTGTAATTTATAATTGCCAGAGGTTTATGTATTCTATTGTCAGTTTGAAAAGCCAGTTCTTAGTTTTATCTTTTTTCTTGTTTTCTAATTAATTTCTGATTTTATCTTTATATTTCCTTCCTCGTAAATTATTTAATTAGTTTTGAATTTCTGTATTTAAGTACTTCATTTCTTTTAATTCTCTCCTGTTACTACTGAGAATATTAAAACAACTTTTCTTTGAATATAATTTTGGCCATTTTGGATGTTTTCTAATGTAGGAATCTCATTTTCCTAATTTACAAATGGTCCATAATTGCAATTTTGATGTTTTCTCAGACTTAAAAGTATAGAAAACTTTTCTCTAGTGTCTGAAATTTTCCACTGACATTTTATACACATTTAAATTTTATTTCATTCAAAAATGCTCCATATCACTAGTCATCAGGGAGATGCAAATCAAAACAACAATGAGATATCATCTCACACCACAGAGACTGGCACACATTAAAAAGAACAAAAGCAACCAGTGCTGGCGTGGATGAGGGGAAAAACAGATGCTCCTTCACTATCGGTGGGAATGCCGACTGGTCCAGCCTTTCTGCAAAACAATATGAACAGTCCTTCAAAAATTAGAAATTGAGCTTCCATATGACCCCGCAATACCACTTCTGGGAATATATCCTGAGGATGCAAAAGAGCACAGTAGAAATGATATCTGTACCTATATATTCATTGCAGCACTGTTCACAATAGCCAAAATATGGAAACAACCCGAGTGCCCTAAAACAGATGACTGGTTAAAAAACTTTGGTACATCTACACAATGGAATATGCAGCTGTTAGGAGAGATGAAGTCATGAAATTTGCTTATAAACGGATAAACATGGAGAGTATCATGCTAAGTGAAATGAGTCAGAAAGAGAGGGACAGACAGAGGGACTGCACTCATTTGTGGAGTGTAGGGTAGCATCACATGAGGCTGACACCCGGACCGTAGATACAAGGGTCAGGGGGATTGCCCCATAGCTGGAAGACTGCTTCACGAGCAGAGGGGAGAAGGCAGATGGAATAGAGAAGGGATCACTAAGAAAATGATGGCTAGAGGAAACAGATGAGATCGGAAATGCATGCCGAAAGTAGATAATGGACCAAACATGATGACCCTCTCAGTGTCTGTGTTGCAAGCCATAATGCCCAAAAAGTAGAGAGAGAGTATGGTGAATATTGTCTGCCTTACAGGCAGGGGAAGGGTGGGAAAGGGGGGGGTATCCTGGGGATATTGGTGGTGGGGAATGTGCACGGGTGGAGGGATGAGTATTTGATCATTGTGAGATTGTAGCCCAAACATGAAAGCTTGTAACTATCTCACAGTGATTCAATAAAATTTTTAAAATTAAAAAAAATTATTTCATTCTTAGAGAATTTAACTAAAATCATTTTTATATTCAGTCTGTCATTTTTATAAATAAGTATAGTTGAATTAAAATCCATATGAATATAAATAATTTTGTCCACTTTTTACAACATAAAAATAATACAATCAATGAAACAAAAATCAATATTATTCAACATCCATATTCTTTTCTGTTTTTCAAAGAACAGGTGATGGTTTTATTGTTTAAGATTATTATTTATTAGAGATAGGTCTGTTTATTGCCCTAAAGTTTGCAAGATATATATGTCTAGTAACAGTGATTCTGGGTCAAGTAGAAACAATCTACCCCTTACTGTATATCACAGTTGGTTTATGTCAACTTTTAAAGATCTTTTAGAAATTCTCATACACTCTTTTGGACTACTTGAAGTATTCTTCTGTAGAATCATTAAAATAAGCATAAATTGGTGACATAGTATTATTGTGAATCTTACCTTCATCAATATAAAATAATTTCTACATCATATTAATTGCATTTGCCTTATAATTTATCTTCCCCTGATAATAATGGGCTGGAGCGACAGCACAGCGGGTATGGCATTTGCCTTGCACGTGGCCCACCTGGGTTTGATTCCTCCATCCCTCTCAGAGAGCCCAGCAAGCTACTGAGAGTATCCCGCCCGCATGGCAGAGCCTGGCAAGTTCCCCGTGGCATATTCAATATGCCAAAAACAGTAACAACAAGTCTCACAATGGAGACGCTACTGGTGCCCGCTCGAGCAAATCGATAAACATGGGATGACAGTGACGGTGATGATACAGTGATAGTAATATTGCTATTCTCTTAGTCTATTTTAATGCTAATTATTTTTTATCTTTTAGGCAAGCTGTTGATGTATAGCTGCACTTGACTTTTGGTGTGTTTGAGCCAAATCTGAGGCAAGATTTAAATTTTCACTAGTTCTATCCATTGCTATCATTAATGTTAGCCTTCACATACATGCCTGATATACTTAACTTCGTGAAATCCACTTTTTGAATTATCAATTTTTTTATTGTACAATACTTCCACTAAGTTTTACGGGCCTGTCCTATACCTGTTTACCTTCAAAATCATTCCTTGTTGGGGAATTCTTGCCCTTCCCCGACTTTGCTCCATATCATGTAGAAGTTGCATGTTCCCAGCAGACTTCAGACTAGGTTTGCTTAGTGAGAGACATGAGCAGAAACAGGAAGCCTTGGGGTATTTCTCCCTCCCCTCCCCACTTTGGCTGCATATCTTCTGTAGCTCTACCCCCTGATGGACACAACTGCTATATTTCCAGTCCAGTTCCGTGACTCCTTCCCCTGGCTCTGGGACACCTCCTCGTGCTACAGCCTGAGATTTCCCTGCTGTCTCCTCAGTGTAGACTCCCTTTCATGACATCCGCTTCCTCTAGATGATTCCTCTGCATCCAGAGAACATCTTAGTTCTTTCTTTCCATAATGCCAAATTTGTTCTCTGAAATTGTGCTTCTTCCCCTCCTTGATTCTAATGCAAATGTAAATTTTACTATACTATTGCATTTTCTATTTCTTTACATTACTTATTTCAGATTATCTCTGCTTACTTTTCAATCACCCTTTTATTCTCACCACTTCCTATTATCTCTTACATCTCAGAGTTCAGATTTAGTGATCACAAAGATTCAGCGAAGTACACTTATTTACTTCCCCCAAGTTCTATTTTCCTTTGGTTCTAATATTTCCTTTTATTTGTTCCAGAAAAGTCTTCACGAGTTCCTTGTTTCTTTCTTAGTGTTTCATTCTTATTGACAGAGAGAGCTTGACCAGGGAAATATTTTACGGGGGTAAAGCATACCTATAGTTCCCAAGCACTGCCCTGGGTCACTCCCAATGAAGAGCTCCTGAGCACCACCAGGTGTGGCCTAAACCTTCCTCTACCCAAAAAGGATATCTCTTCATGTGTACTGCATGCAAATAGTATGAATAGATCTTCTCTGCTCATTATGACAAACTATATGAATCTACATCCAGATGTTAAACTGAGGTCTGATTAATTTGCACAGGCTCTAAATTCCCAGTGCCATCATGTCTTTGCTGAACCACCAGGTTCTCTCCTCTCTAATCTCACTGTCTGCTTTAAGAAAATATTAAGGAGAATTTATTCTATGCAGTCATCTCCTCTTTGTGGAAGTAATAGAGACCATCCACTCTAAGCAGCAGGCGGCCATTGTACAGATCTCTCTCAGTCTTCAGACTCCTGAATTCTCATTCTGGGATACAAAGACTCAGTCCTGTGCTCTTATGCCAAGTCCTTTATTTTCTCTCTTTATTTTTCTTTTTGGATCACACTGAGTGATGCTCAGGGGTAACTCCTGGCTCTTCACTTAGGAATTTTTTTTTAACCTAGCAAATAGTCTTTTATTTTTTAAAAAATTTTAAAATTTTATTGAATCACCATGAGATAGTTACAAGCTTTCATATCTGGGTTACAATCTCACAATGATCAAACACCCATCCCTCCACCAGTGCACATTTCTCACCACCAATATCCCGGGTATACCTCCCCTTTCCCACCCTCCCCCTGCCTCTATGGCAGACAATATTCCCCATACTCTCTCTCTACTTTGGGGAATTATAGCTTGCAACACAGACACTGTGCACTCAGGAATTACTCCTGGCCGTGCTCAGGAGACCAGATGGGATGCTGGGGATCAAACCCTGGTCGGCCATGTGCAAAGCAAACACCCTACCCGCTGTGCTATCACTCCAGCCCCTTCCTTCTCTTTAACTACTGGGAAACTGTAGTTTCATGACTGGTAATGCATAAAGGTGACACTAGGGACTTTTCAATGTTAAAAGGCATCAGAGTAGACTTCTGTGTCATAAGTGATACTCCCCTCTTTGTGTTCAAGGAAGACCGGGGGTCTTTTAGGTAATAGGTCACTATCACTGTCATCCCATTGCTCATTGATTTGCTTGAGCGGGCACCAGTGACATCTCCATTGTGAGACTTGTTACTGTTACTGTTTTTGGCATATCGAATACATTATGGGTACCTTGCCAGGCTCTGCCATGCCGGGGAGATACTCTCGGTAGCTTGCCGAGCTCTCTGAGAGGGGTGGAGGAATCAAACCTGGGTTGGCCGCGTGCAAGGCCTTACCTGCTGTGCTATTATTGCATCTAATAGATAGACACAATAATTGAAAATCTTGTTTTATGTCCTTTCCTGCTCATTCTTGCTTTGCTTAGCAAAAATTCCTCCTAAAGCCCACAACCCATGTTATTGGGAGAAAAAAGTTTTCAATTTTTTTAGGAAATATTTTTGTAGAAGGATGGTGAAGGTAAAAGGCAAACCAATTGCTACAGTAAGGTAGCCCATTAATCTGAAAGTCCTATTCAAGCTCTTTGACAAACCAGTTCCTAAGCCTTCCCCAGGATTTTCTGCTTAATTCATGGTACCCCCACCTGGACGATTAAGCCACTATCCTACCTATAATCTTGCCTCCTAAGAACTGTCCCAGGTCTGGAATCCAGGTGTTATCTACATCCCACTCCCTAATCCTTTAAGGAACTGACCAAACACACCTCCCATATTGAGGTCCTGCTGTTCCCACAATGTGTCATTTAGTTTCAAGATTATTGTGAAGTTTCCTGCTAGTTCAGCCTCCTACAAGTTGACCCAGATCTGAGTAAACAAAATATTAAAAGACTGTTTCCATTTCAATAATTAAATCATGAACAATTGTTACTGCACTAACATGAATAGAAAAACGAGATGGGTGTAGATACTTTGCAATTTATTATGATCTAAAGAACAGCTCAATATTTTCTGTGCTATTATTCCTTATCCCATGACCTCTAAAAGTGTTACATACTGTAACAGTAGCATTTATTTCATTATGGTTTATTTTTTAGTTACTTGGGTATATAATTGTCTCTCAGGTAACCTCCATTTTCCTGCCGGACAAAT
Source organism: Sorex araneus (assembly GCF_027595985.1). Taxonomy (NCBI): domain Eukaryota; kingdom Metazoa; phylum Chordata; class Mammalia; order Eulipotyphla; family Soricidae; genus Sorex; species Sorex araneus. Next base: position 125,123,469 of record NC_073306.1, on the reverse strand, counting down.
GCAGTGTCTCACTCATCTCTTTACTCACAAAATCCAGGGTACAATTTTCCCTTGGAGAAAAAGTGACTAGGTGGGGTTGTACAACATATAATTCTATAACCTAGAGATGTAAGAGTTCCTAAGCAGAATAGAGGGACAATGAGAATAGGGCAGATAAGATAATGGATAAGGGACTGGGGCCATAGTACACCGAGGAGGGCATTTGTCTTGCACAGCAGCTGACCCAGGTTTGATTCGCAGCATCCCATATGGTCCCCTGAGCACCGCCAGGAGTGATTCCTGAGTGCAGAGTCAGGAATAACCCCGGTGCATCGCCAGGTGTGACCCAAGGAGAAAAAAAAAAAAGATAATGGATAAATGATAAGCACTACTGCAATTCCTAAAACAAGAATGAAGACCTCAGGGCAGTTTTTGAGATTAAACTGTGAACCTATACCTAAGAAACTGTAGAGAAGCAAACAATGAAGGACAGAACTGGTATCCCCATTTAACATAATGTGGTCGGATGGACTAATTTTTAAAAACAGACTCAGGGGGCTGAGAAGGTAGCTTAGAGTTCAAGCATTGTATGTGTGAAGGTTTGAGTTTGATACCCAGCATCAAAATGAAATAATAAAGCAAAGTGAAAAGCAGAGGCAGAATGTTATAAAGACTTCCCATATTTCATAATTTGCAGAATCAAAACTAATTATGAAAAATAATCATAAAACCTTAAGATCCCTCTACCAGAAATCCTTCCCTGCCAAAAAACTTTTTACTTTAAAAAATATGTCTTGAAGTGGTAGTTATTAGCTGGTGAATCTGCTAGTTAGAGAAAAAAATACTAAAGAAGCAAGAAACCAACCACTTCACACAGAAAAACAACATAGTTTTCAAAAAATATAGAATGCTTCAGAAGTCATCTCCTATTCAATAACTGAAAAGACAGAGATGATGGGGTAGGATTTGAAATTGTGCAGATGTCACTCCCAGACCCACCCTTCACTGCTGTCTGTGGGTCTGGACCCCGCCTCTTTCCTCAGCTGGAAAATGAGAATACCTAAGTCATGGTGCTTTTCAAAGGACTGAATCAATACAAAATACCTAGTCCACCAGAATCATTCAATAAATGCTCGTCTTCCTTGTCCTGTGTCAGGAGGCCTTGGAGTCTAATGAGGTGAAGAAGGAATGCTTACTTAACAATTGGGCGCAACGCCGCTCTGACCAGACAGCAGGCATGCTTGATTTCATTACATTCCAGAGACGAAATGAAGAGTCCCGTGCATCACGCCCCCGTCTTCACTGGGGTCTCTTTGCTGAGGGATTTAAGTTCTGCGTGATTAGGCCTGAAATGGACAGGAAGCTTTATTGTGCTGGGCGGGCAAGACGTAAGGGAGCAAATTGATAAAGACGCTTGGGTCAGTGCAAGCTGGGTGGTTCCTAATTTATAGAAACACATCAAGTTCCATTACTCACCCCCTTCCTTCCTGCACTTGTCTCCCCACTCCTCCTTCTAGAACCCTCTCTGCCCCTCCCAGACAAATTGGACTTATTTTAGGGAGGGAAGAGGATTTACTGGTGGAGGTACCAGCCCAACCCACATCTAGTCACTTGACTTAACAAGTAACACTTGCTGAATTCTATGCCAAGTACTGGGACACTAATGATTGGAAAGGAGCATATGGGTTAGATAAAGTCTCAATTCCCCAAATTAAAAAAATTTAAAGTGATAACGCTAGTTTCTGTCTCACAGATAGTAGCTGCCTAATGAGAAGTTGCATTTTGACCCACATCCCGCAATCACTGCCATGTGAGCTCATCCATCAGCCCAGCTCTACAAACTCATTAAAACTTGGGAGAGATGCAAGTCAAGCTGCAAATATTCACATTACACTGGTCTTGCAGCTGAAACCTCTAGGGAGCCCTTGGGAGGAAGGCAGGCTGAGTCCCTGCCCTGCCTTCTGCCTCACCTTATCCTTCAACCTCCCACATCAGCCGATATTGATTTCTGAAACACAATTCTGATCTTATTTGGGTTTAACTTTAAGTCTTAAAGAACTTTGTGGGTTGTCACTGGAAGTTCTTCGGGCAGGCAAGCAAGAGTCTTCATGAGAGGGTTCCCAGGTAAATATCAGACATGTATTCACCACCAACTTCATAGTGCACATGGATTGCTGGCATTCATTCCAAGAACTCCTGTTCACACGCATTTGTACTGATAGTGCATTGAGAGTGCATATCCATCTGGGATCACTGACCTCTTTCAGCCTTCCGTGAACTCCCATCCACAACTGCTCTATCTTTCCCTTCTGATTCTACCATTCCTTCTTGGCTTTCAGAAAAGTTCTGTAATTGCCTTCATAGAATTCTACCTTAATAGGGGCTATAGAGATAGTACAGCAAGTAAGGCACTTGCCTTGCACACAGCCAATCTGAGATTGATCCCCAGCACTGCACGATCACTCCTTCAAGCCCTGGAAGGAGTGATCCCTAACTGCAGAGTCAGGAGTAAGCCCTGAGAACCGCAGTATGTGGCTCAATCCCCCCAAAAGAAATTTGCAACACTATAATTAATCCCAAATAATTTTCCTTTTTTAATGCTGTTTATTATGAATGGAATTTTTTCAAATATTGTATTTTCTAATTACATGCTTCTGATCAAAAGAAATTAATTTTTTCCTCCAAGCTCCTTTCATATCCAGTTACTTTCTTGAATTCTCTTATTAGCATTAGTTGAATCTTTTGAAATTAAAAAAGAACTTAGGAGCCAGAGTACAGTGGGTAGGGCATTTGCTTTGCATGAAGCTGACCCAGGTTCAATCTCCAGCATCCTATATGGTCCCCCCATGTACCGCCAGTAATTCCTGAATGCAGAGGCATCCTGAATGCAATCCTGAATGCATCCTGAATGCAATGCCGGGTGTGACCCAAAAAGAAAAAAAAAACAGAAGAAATCAATGTCATCTATAAATCATCACTCTTTTCATCTAAATATTTAACATAAAAATATTCATGAAACTCACAGAACTCAGGGCTCAGGAACAAATAAAATCAAAGTCTTAAATGCCATTAGTCATGAATGTCTTCATATATCTGTATAAACCTAAATTCAGTACTTTTTGGTTAATTTTTATGTGGATTTAGGTATACAATCCTCTTCTGGTTTATGACATTAATTTAAAAGATCTCCACATATAAAATTACATATATAAACATACTTATCTAGGGATTACTTTTTAAAGACATGTTTTTTCAACAGCCTGAAAATTCAAACAATATTAAGACCAATTTGACTATTCATTCAATACTGTGAGATGGATAGTTGTGGATATATGCCTTCATAGTCTTTTTTTCTTTTATGATCAAAATGAATTCAGTAAAATTAGATATTTAGGGGGGGGGTCATTCAATTCAATAAGTTTTCCAAACACCTATATAAATGTGTATAACCACAACCACAATCAAGAGAGTGATGCCAAATAATTCTTTTGTGCTAGCCCTTTCAGTCAAAACTTCATGCTATCCCCAACCCTGGTAACTTCTGATCCACTCTTCACCACTGTAATTCTCTACCAACTGCTTTTCTAAGATGTAGCATAAATGGAATGATATAAATCATGGCATTTCTTATATGTCTCTCTCTTTTATTTTCTTGTCTTACTGCTTTGGCTAAGATGCCATCAGATACTAATGGTTTATTTGTATCTCCACTAGACTCTGAGATCCTAAAGAGTGGAGGTGGTATTTCTTTTTTGCACCTGGCACAATCCTTTGCCAAAGTAAGTAGTCACCATGCATTTGTAGACTATATAAAATTATTGCCAATGGGAGAGCTTCCTATGGGTACACTATGTTTGCTTTCTATAACCCCAAAACCCATTTTCAAGAAGGGGTTACCTTCAGGTGCCTAGTGGGCTCATAGGCCTGGAAGAAACTCCCCATGCCCATTTTCATTAATTAACTTGTCAAGACACAAAGGGAAAATCCCGCCTCTTACAGGCACAGTATGCCACATGAAACTGTCAGCCTCTAATTAGAATTAATTAGCTAATGTGGGTTTCAAGTTTGGAAGACAAGATGCTCTGTCTGTGTGCTCATTTGGTGTTAATTATCATGCAAACCTGTTTCAACCTAGAGACTCACTCAAAACACTGAGATGTTCCTGCCTACTCAAGCTTCAGGAGGCAACCAGCGTGAAGCTGACTGACAACCAACATGGCTTCCATGTTATGTCACGAACTTAGGAAGCAAAGAACTCATAGCACTCTAGAGAGGTTTGTTGGTGCTTCCCTCTCATGAAGATTTTTTGGAGAATTCAAGATATTCTGGAAATTCTGGAAGCAGAGTTCCAAGTTTAAGAGACAAATGGAAATAAAATTAGAGAGGCTGGGTCTGGAACCAAATGCCTCCCTGAAGGGAAGATGACCCCAAACCGCTTTTCATTGGAAAGAATGTCTAACCACCTCTCTTCCTTGATTATGTAGTACAATTATTTCTGATTTTGTTTGGGGGTGGGGCATATCCAGTAGTGCTCAGGGCTTCCTCTTGGTTCTGTGCTCAGAGGACCATATGAGGTACCAGGGATTGAACTCGGGATAGCTGTGTGCAAGACAAGTAAGCGCCTTAGCCACTGTATTATCATCTCTTGGTATGATTGTTTCTTGTACTTAACAAAAAATAAATTTAATAACCTTATTATTTTGAGAAAAGAAGACACCGTATTTCAAATGAAGGATATGCATATTTCATAAGAACTCCACAGTGATATTAGAACTTCACCTCTAAATACATACACTGACCTGGTAATGAGGTCCACAATGTATGGATTTTTCCCATTGGTTTATAATCTTTGATAAACCTGGTCTACCCACCTAACCCAGACAGAACCTTATCAGGGATAAATTGAGATTACTGTTGAAGGAGAAGCATGCATATGTATTTGCAAAGCCATAACAAGTACAACTTTATCATCCCTGTAAAATGTCCCAGCCTTGGACCAGAAAGAAGAATCAAAAGTTTGTAGAGCATACTTTGCACGTGAGAAGCCCAGGTTTGATTCCCAGCACCACGTGTTCACATCACCTGATATGAACCCTTCTCCCAAAAATATGCCTCATCTCATCTTCTTGTTCCTGTCAATCATGGCTGGTGACGCAACCCTGGTTTACTCTGTTCACAAACAGATGCTCTGAACAGGTCAATGATTGACTGACGGTCACAATTTCAGAACCAAGTATTTATATCTCCCCTAACCTTAGCACCAAGGGAAAACAATAATAAAATAATAATAAATTTTTAGGATATAAAAATTTTGAAATTGTTTTTAAAAATAAGGTCCTCTATCAACTAAATATAAATAAGTCTGCTGGGTGATTAAGAAGAAGAGTATCTCATATTTTTCTTCTGTCTCACAGAAAATCTATTTCTTTCCCTTAGACTGGGTCGTTCTTAGCCTGGTTTGATTCATAGTGAAGTTAAATCTGCAGAGAGGGGCCCAGGGGAAGAACAAAGCATACAGATTAACATGCATTGAAATTGCTGGTATAGTGTTAAAACACAGCTCCTGTTTGGTAGGCCAGGTGTGGAGGGGAAGTAGGGATGTGGCTTTCTTTGTTTCCAGAAAGCTCCCAAGAGATAACAACATGGCAGACCATACTCTAACAACTGTAATCATTACCTTTTGCTGCTGTTAACAAATTCCTCAAATTTACTGGTGGTAAAACAACACAAATTTATCCTCCTTTGGCTCTAGAGGTCAAAAGTCTGAATGGGTCTTACAAGGGTCCGCATCAAAGTATTGGCCAGACTCTGTTTTTTCTGGATGCTCCAGGAGAAATCCTAGTCTTCTCCATCTTCTAGAGTCTGCCCAAATGCCCTGGTTTATGGCCACTTCCAACATGGCAGACTCCAACTTCTGCTCACATCACTAGTCACCCTCCATCAACCTGCCCTTTGTGTCCACCCTACCAATAAAATTCATATGATTTTATTAGTCAGGATTATTTTCTCATGTCAAGTTTCTCAATTCAATCATCTCTGCATAGCCTATTTTTCCATGCAAGGTGAGCTAGCCACAGATTTCGGGGATGGGACGATGGACACCTTTGGGGAAAGGGAATATCACTGGTAGTCTACTATTAAGGGATTAGCGAGCCTGAATGAAAAAAGTGATAAAGAACGAAGGTAGTGATCCAGGGAGAAAGAGAGCATTTCAGGTTGGGCTAGGTTCACACAGTGATGAAGGGTTGCAAAGAGGTAATATTGGTGTCCTGGGCTGAAAGAATTTTAGGGACTGCAAGAAAGCTCAGGCAGGATGCTGGTGCAGAGCCTCTGAGTTGATAGGAGACTTCCCTTGTCTGTTACAAGCCTCTTTTGACTGAAGACAGAGATTTGTAAAATTTCTTGGCATCTCTCCCTTATGACCTCAGCTCCCAGAGGAACCTGCTGCAGTGGCCCTAATTATGACCAGCAAAGAGGAGCTGACTGGTAAAGTGTAAATGACAAGAGCCTTAAGGGAAAGTGACCATGTCAGCTGATACTGCCTAATGGCCAAGAAAAGGTTGGACACATGCCCTGAAACTTAAAGACTTTTTCAGAAAGTCTAGATAATGATTGGCATGGGGTAGAGAGAGTGGGGGGACACTCATAGCCCCGATTCTAAACATGTGTGACCCCTGGAGGGAGAAGCAGAGTATGTGTGAAAGGGACTCCTCCTCCGGGGACAAAGGCAGGGGATGGCAGTGGTGTGACTGACCTTTTAAAGCAAACCTGGAAACTTAGTCTATCCCCAATGGGGGCTTAGAATGAGGAGAAAATTGACCCCTCCCCACCCCAAGGGACCCAACCCCAGCAGCCGAAAACCTCCAAAACTCAACCACTGCACTGCTCACAGCCACTCTCCACACACTCGGGTCGAGCCTCACCCACAAATGAACCCCCAGAAAACCCAGGTATGTGGGACTTTGTGACTGAAAATTCTGGGTTCAATGGAATTGGGAATGGACATCCTCCACCCCTATCCCGCCCTCCCCTGCCAGCCTCCAGCAACTCAGCAGTCACGACATAAACCAGCTGAGTCAGGTAACCTCACCATCGGCCACCCTCCAGATCACAGGTCCTTACCTCCCAGAATGCAGCAACGTGACACTCGCCATAACTGTGCAGCCAGACCCTGCGCCAGGCTGTTTCACTTCAGGTGCCCCAGAGAGGGGTGGGTGAGATGCCTCCCCGCCCCAAAGGATCCAGCCCCAGCAGCTGAAAACTTCTACAACTCAATTGCCGCCCTGCTCATGGCAGGTCTCCACATGCTCAGGCGGAGTCTCACCTAGGAATGAGCCTTTCCTGGACCATGGCCACGGGACACTTCACTGGACACACCCTACCCATACTCCAAGAACACTACACCACATTTGATGGGATTCAAAGTAGGAGGCAACCAACCTTAGAGGGCAATATTATATTATTTTGATTCTGCTATGGGGCAAGGATTGGGGTTCGGAATGGAAACACCCAAAATATGGTGGTGGGAAGGTGTTAATGGTTGCAGGATTGGTGTTTGAATATGAAGTGTAATCAAATATTGTGAACTACTTTATAAATGAAAAACATTTTTAATTGATGGGTAAAACTTGATAGTCATACTAATGCCCCCAAAGAGTTGGGGCACAGAGAATGTTTTCAATGGAATAAGTAGAATTTTGTAGTTTAGAAAAATAAGAGGATTGAGCAGAGGATGAGTATTGGTCTTGTGCTGAAGACTCTCTAATGATCCGCCCCAGACCCCATTCTCTACAACTCTCTACTCTGCCCTCTCTCCGCTCTTTGACCAACTCTCCTTCTCTGGTTTGGGCCTGCACTGCACCAGAGATTCCCACAGGAGACAGAAGAGGAGAAATGGAGAAAAGTGAAGGTACTTCTTTTTCACCTCCCTCTCTGCTGGCCCAGCAAGGATCATGGGTGCAGATCCCACCCCAGGTCCCAAGCCCCAGGGATACAGCATTTTCCTAATGTTCCAGTTCTTCTTGAGAACTACTTCCATTTTTTTCCCTTGAGATCTAAGAAGGAGAGCAACTTCCCACTGATATTAAAGACCTTTGCGGTGTCACCCTCTCCTGCTACTTTCCCTTACGTTGGCCACTTGGCCTGCCCCTCCATAAGTAATCTCTACTTTATTAACCACTCTTCAGTTACCCTCTGAGTTAATTCATGCTTTTTCCAATCTGAGGCTTCAAATGAGATAGGGCTGATGGGAGAGAGTAGATAGATGACAGTGGGAGGAAAGCAGGAAAGTTCTGGTGAAGAGAACACGTGAAGAGAGGGCAGGCTGGGCTCCCTCTCATGCCCTGCCAGGAAATGGTCTCAAACGAGAAAAGGGAACCCCAGAGAATCCCCTCAAATCATTTGACCAACCTTTAACCTCCATTGTACAGCCAGTTTAAGGTAAAAGAGAACCTGTTTTGACAACTTGGGGAAAGTACTTAAGCAAGAACCCAAAGAGACCCACATTACTCCCACTACAGGATACGATCAGGAGAGGTGGGGATATTCATCCTTCACTGTTAAATACCATTCCCAGATTCAACTGTAAAAATAAAGGGAAAACTTTTTAAACCACTAACTCAGTAGTTTCCACACTTACCTTGCATCAGAATCTCCTGGAGGGGGGACATCTTCCTGCCCACACCACATACGCTGTCGCTGTCTACCTGCAGTGTGACTGGACTACATTGGTGAACAGAGGTCCACATTACAGGGTCGCCATCCCCCCCCCAAGTCTTGGTGTATGTAGGTACAAAGAGAGTCAGAGGCAGATTGACATCCAAGAAGGGGACAAGGCTTCCTCTGCCCCTGCTCTAGGTTTAAAAGCCCCGTGGCACATTGATTGAGTTCTCAACAGGGAAGCACTCTTGTCTCTGGCCCCTTCTATAGGTACTCAGTATGTCCTGAATGACAAAATTGTGATTCTGGAGGTAGGGTATCATGGTCTAGAGGCTGTGGACCTTGGGAACCAGGGGAGAATGGTTTCCTCAGCACTCCCAATGGGATCCAGCATCCTCATTCTGCTCTGCCAAATATTACAGCTGGCTCTGAATAACACACCATGAAACTTTGACCCTGTTCTTGTAGAAAGATTCTGTCTGCCCTAGTGACATGGGAATAATGATAGGAAGGAAAAATCCCCACTGAGGAAAGGACTGGGAAGAAGGTTTCCATTCATTCTCAAAACCACCTTTTTTTCCATCAGAGATGTAAGGGAGACACAGAGCCATGCCTTCGTCATGACTAAAGAAGTTTACACAGAGATCTTGGCATGGTTGGGTGCTGGAGTCAAACCTCTGAGACAGGTAGTTAAACAGCTCCATAGTTTTTGCCATCTCTCTTGCTCAAAGCAAGAGTTCTGATCTTCTAAAACAAACAAACAAACAAACAAACAAACAAACTCTACTCTCCCTCTTTCCCAGGTCTTGGCATTGATGGCATGGCTGCCTGATCCCTACTTCATGTGCTACCCTCTCCTCAATCTATCACCACCTCCCTTTTTCCTCTCCACAGGTACCCAAGCTTGTGTGTGTGTGTGTGTGTGTGTGTGTGTGTAGTGTGTATGTGTGATGTCACGGTGCATGCACATGCATACATACACATATACACCATTCTTCCAGTTGTTACTATGGGCAGCTATGTTTATGCACTAATTTTTCAACTTATATTTTATTTTCAACTGATTAAATAGGAAACAAAGTTTTTTGGGGAAAGTCCACTACTTGGCAAATTTAGAAACTAACTTCTTTCTAAAAACTTTTTTGGGGCTAGATCAGATTCTATCCTTATTGTCTCTGGTGGGGTGAGAAGAAGCTCTGGTGGTGTAAGGGTAGTTGGGGGCTCAGTTACAAGTATGCAGTCCTTATTAGTGTATGAATGTAGATCTCTCTAAGTCACCTACCTTCCCTCTCCAGGCCTCACTCTCCTCAATTGTAATGGCTTATATATTACTCAATGCCCTTCCAATTTTATAATTCCATTTTGGTTTGTCATGCTCTGCTTATATTCCTGGGGCACAAATCACTTGAATTGTCTACAAGGGGAATTATCCTGAAAGAGTCTTGAAACCAATGAAACAAAGGGTCTGACTTCATATGTGTGACTCGTTACTCCATCCACTCCAAAAACTCGGGAGTCACCTAGTCTCACAGTTGAGTTTTCATTCTCCCTCAAGCCCCACAGCTGATTAGTCACCAAATCTTACCCAGTCTATAGAAAAAAAAATCTCTTAAAATTCTCTTCTAGACCACTGAGGTCCCTATCAGAAGTCTCTTGGATTCTGGGACTAGCCTCCTACCTGATTTTCTCATTCTATGGCCTGATTCAACATCAGCTGAAACAGTTGAAATCCCAAAACAAAATTTATGCTCAACAACCACATCACTAACACAATGAAGAACTTTCTGTGGTTCCCTGGTTATTTCAAAAATAAGATCAAAACTTGAAACATACCCTTGGAGGCTCTGTCATCTACTAGATGCCCTCTGAGGCATCTATCAGAGAGTCTAAAAGAGTGATGGCAACATTCCATCTAGCTGCTGCCTTTTGTGCCAAGTTCTGTGCAAGAACAGCATAGGGACGATCTCAAATCTCAGCTCACTGGAGTCATCCTAGCTACAGTTATCTCCAACAACTCCTAAATTCCCGAAAAGTCACAATATTTTTTAATACTGAGGTGTCCTGTCAATTTCAGCATCCATTTGTCCCAAAGTTCAAATTAGAGATGTTGTTTCATTGACAAAGAAAATCCAGGTTCCTGTCATGAGGACCATGAAAATGCAAACTAATGTGAGAGCAGGTATCCAAAAGCAATTAACCAAGAACAAAGGCAAACTATTATGTACACACACAGCCATTTAGCTTTTGTGCAGATTATGGTCAAGATATCAAGAAATTGGAGAGGGAATTGAATCCGAATAATTTTTCCTGTCTCTTCTACCACTTCATTCTAATTCTCTTTAAAAATTAGGCTTCCATATGGTTAATATTAGGTCTCTACAGCATTAGTAATCTGCAGTCTTAGCTCTGCTAACACTCATTAACAGGAAAGACTCATAATAATAACCCTTTCCATCTGGGCAACCCTTTATGGGTTTTGAACGATGCAGTATGCATTATCTCATTTAATCACCTTTAATCCATTGGATGCATGATCTGACTAGAGAAGTTTACTAACAAGAATATACTGTCTCAGGGACCACAGGCAATGAAGGTAAGACCCAGGGGTAGCTGAGATGTAATAAGGAGCTGAGGAGTGCCATCAATGACATGTAAGACTTTGAATTATAGAGTGTTTTGCAAAGAAATGCTGCCAATGCTATTTACAAGGGAGTAAAGTATTGGGAAAGGATTCAACAGAGGATTTCTTAAAACAGGTCTAACTTTATGGAGCAGACAAGAGTTAGGTGCTAGTGACACTCCCAAGAGTGGCCCACCAAAGACAGGATTGTTTTCTCTCTAGTAGCAATGTGCTTGAAAAATCGTGCTTTTACTAGCTGGGGAAATAGCATTCTTTTTAATAAATTTTAAACTTATTTGAGGCAATGTGATTTATAATACTGTTTATGATTGGGTTTAATGCATACAATGGTCCAACACCAGACCACCATCACCCCCAAGTGTCCCCCACCTCAACCTACTCCCCTATTTTCCACTATGGTAGGCTCAGTTATGTAGACCAGTTCTCAGGATCTATTGCCTCTGCCCATCTGTTATTCCTTCACTATGTTTCTTTATATTCCTCATATTCTAGAGATTGTTCTCAATCCTCTCCAGATCCATCCGTGTAGCAGCAACTTGCATGATTTCATCTTTCTTATAGCCAAGTCCCTCTCAGAGAGCCCGGCAAGCTACCGAGAGTATCACGCCCGTACAGCAGAACCTGGCAAGCTACCTATGGTGTATTTGATATGCCAAAAACAGTAACAAGAAGTCTCACAATGGAGATGTTACTGGTGCCCGCTCGAGCAAATTGATGAACAGTGAGACAATAGTGCTACAGTGCTTATAGTCAAGTAGGATTCCAATGTGTATGAACCATAGTTTCTTTATCTAATCAGCTGGTTTGGGACTTCTCCATGGAAATCATTTTATATTATATATATATATTTATAAAATGTATATATTATATAAATATATATTGTATATAATTTACATATTTATAAATTATATATTTATATAATGGAAGGCATTTTATAGCAAATGGCCACACAAGAAGAGAGGATCCTTCCTCCTGGTAACTACACCCACACAACGACCTTGGGTAACCGGGGAAATACCCAAACAGGAGCGTATAGCCAAGGTCTTTACACTGTCATCCCATTGCTCATCAATTTGTTCGAGCGGGCACCAGTAACGTCTCTCATTGAGAGACTTATTGTTACTGTTTTTGGCATATCCAATGCACGGGTAGCTTGCCAGGCTCTGCCACGAGGGCTCGATACTCTCGGTAGCTTGCCGGGCTCTCCGAGAGGGGCAGAGGAATCGAACTCAGGTCGGATGCGTCAAAGGTGAAAGCCCAACCGCTGTGCTATCGCTCCAGCCTCTGGCCTGCCTTGAATTCCCAGGCCTCATGCTCTTGACTCTGGTTTGAGGCCTTATTTCTGTATATGCTAGTTAATTCTGTGTAGTCAATGTGATTGCTAGGGGTACCTAGATATTTGCTGAAATAAAATACTGCAAGTGTGTCTGTGAGAGTGTTTTTAGAAGAGATTGACATTTGAATTGGAGGGACTATCTATTAAAGCGTTAACAAAACAAAAAGGGCTGTCCTTCCCCCACACCAAAAGGAATTCCTCCTGCCTGACTACCTTGAGCTGGGACATTGATCATTTCCTGCCTTGAGGCACAGACTGAAACACAGACTCTTCAGAGGTCTCTGGCCTACCAGTCCAAAGACAGAGCCCTACATTGTCTTCAGTTCATTGACTGCAGCTTTCATGGCATCTCAGCATCCTTTCCCATCTGAACCAATTCTTATAATAAATCTGTATGTCTTATTGGTGTTTTTTCTCTGGAGGCCACTGAGTCATAAACTGAGTCCATGCCCTGGGCTATGAGGAGAGCAGAATAATCATCCCATTAATAGAGCCCATCTTGATTATTGGCTGTAGATATCACTGTTAATCAATTCCTCCTCAGAGGCCATCAGAGGAGCCAGCCCCAGGCCTTAGCTTCTCTAGAAGGAAAGGCTTGGGTGAGCCCATCATGCCGCAGAAAAGTTCTATAAATCGGTGGTTCTCAAAGTTCTATAAATCAGTGGCCTCCAGCAACAGGAACTTGTTAGAAATACCAACACTCAGAGACTCTCCTCTGAGAGGCCCTGAATCAGAAGCCCGCCAGGGAGAGCTCAGCAACTTCTGTCTTACCCTGTGCCCAGATCCGGGTGGCTCACAAGCCCCCACTAGCCTGAGAACCACAACTCTAGTGTAGAGCTTGATGATAGGGTTGGAGGGTAAAGGATGGGGGGGGCAGGGGGGGCAGCTGAAGCAATGGCGTCTGGATGTTTTGGTTCAGATCCTGACCCTGCCAGTCAGTCACTACCTATGGCGCTTTAAGTAGAGGATAAAACTGTGAGAAGTCTCAGCACCTTGTCTTCAAAAGTATGGAAGAATGAGTCTTTCCAACTGCTCCTAGTTCCTCGGGGATCACAAGGACTCCTGGGGCGATGAAAGGGATTATCATGCACAGAGTAATGAGCTGATTCCCACAGAGACTTCCAGCTCTCACATTCCTTTTCCCTCTGTCCAAATCACTTTCTTCTATTTTCCTATCCCTCTGCGATAATCTGTTCTTTATGCCCGACTCTCCCCAGTTCAGGCACCGGAGATCTAAGAGGGACTTAAACATGTCCTTGGCGAGAATTCTGGAAGCAGTTAAATCTAAGAACCTAAGCTCTGTTACCTCCTAGCTGTGTGACTTCCAACTCATTGACTCGGCCCTCAGAATCTCTCATTGGTTCTCTGTAAAATGAGAGCAATAATATCTACCCAGCAGGATAGCTGGGGACTCAATATGTTTTGTGTTTGTTTATGATGTGCTTCCTGGCACCCAGCAGGCATTCAGGAAATATAAACCCCCTTTGTTCTTCCCTCCCCCTTACTGCCCCAAGGCCAAAAATTACTTGGTTATTACAGTTAACCCCTTCTGGGAATGACTGTTTTCAGAACTACTTATTTCAGTCTGTCTTCTAAGAGGGCTTAACCAACTTTCTGTATCTCACCAAAGCCCACATGCCTCACTTCTGCCTGACCCCACCCACGGGCCAGACTCTTAAAAAATGACTGCTTACCATATCCCAAAAGCTAAATCCCATTTTAGATATTCATTGAACAAACACATTTATGTATAAGAAATCCCAGGCTCTGGGATGTCAAGAAACTTGCCTGAGATCACACTTGCCTTAATCCCGAGGACACAGGAATGAGTGTAAGATTCACATTATTTTCACTTCTCACGAACACTGAAACTTGCTTTTACTGGAGTAATATTTCCCACTTATTTTTATTTTCGTAACTGCTCACTTAAAGTTGAAGTTTATGGTCTGCCCCTTGTCCCAAATGCCTTAGGGCTCTTCCAAGGTCATACCCTATCTTTCCAAGGGGGACCCTCCCACAAGGGGGATCCGTGTGTGCAGATCAATGTGTATAGGTGCTGTGTCCAGGAAGGCAGTGGGAATATTTCCCCCAGGACACAGTGGACTGGAGGGACCCGTGCTCTTACGTTCCAGGTTGTGTGCTATTAATTGTGTTGTTAAAGTGCCTCCCAAGGACAAACTGGTCAAAATGGTTGGTTCAGCATTAAACTCTTGAGAGCAACTAGAAAGCAACAATTTGAGGATAAAAATAGAGAATAATAGGAAACAAAGGAAAATGCTCTAGCCCTCTTTTCAATTGGACTTCCTAAGAGAGGGAGAGGGCAGGGTCCTCTGCTCCGCCCCTCTGGTTGTCCCCAGCAGCTCTGGAGTTTGCCTCCACCCACCCATTAGACTCAGAGGCACCTTTAATCCCCAGCCAGCATGCTCCTGGCTGGTCTGTTGGGCTCTCTTGACTTCAGAAATAATAACATGCCCCGGTCACAGGTCTCCCTGTCCTAACATCTCTCATTAAACAAAGAAGACAAAGTAGCCTATTCAGGGCTCAAGGTTCAAGCACAGCAGCATTCATCCCAAGGCTGTAGTTCACAACTGGGAAGCAGAGATGGGGTGTTTGCTTATTAATAATGCACCAGCTAAAATTGTCGAGCTGCCCCCAGATCAGCACACTCACTGGTTCTCTTGCTCCCTACTGTGTACTGCTTTTTACTCCAAGCCTGCATGAAGGCATTTGCAAAGGACTAGGCAATCTTCCCAAAATGTTAAGAACAAAAGCAGCCTACAGATCTGCACTCCAATTTAGTACAGAGTTTATAAATACATGTGCATGCTTATTTGATTAAAGTTTGTTTTCCCCTTGAACTAGACTCTGAATACCATGAAGATAGTGCTTGGGCCTGTTTTCTTTGGTTTCACAGGAAGACTCAGTATTTATAGCAGATGATTGAAGGATGCACATGGGAAGGGGGTGCATTCTCTCCAAATATCTCTCCAAATATTCTGCCACTCCGCTATAAGACATACTGGGAGTTAGTGGGAAGGAAGCTGAAAACTGAGTCTGGAAGCTCAGCCATCCATAATGATCTGACCACCATGACCCAGGATAATCAATATCCAGAATTAAAGCAGTTGGAAGGGGGGCTGGGGGGGGGGGGGGGTTGCGCATCATCTTTCTCTACAGAACCAAGTTGATGGTTCTAGAACAGATAGATTTTTTTTCTCATTTGCTCAGATCAATTGGTTTGATGGCTAGAAAGGAAAGCCTCTGTGGACACGAAAGGCATTCAGACCATCTTGTGTTATCACAAGATGTCAATCCCATGTCAATTGCCCTGTGTGCAAGTTGTCAAACCACAAGATGTCAATCCCAGTGCCAATTGCCCTGTGTGCAAGCTGTTATTGCCCAATGTACTCGAAACCCATCTATTTTTCTGGCACCAACAATTAGGGCTATAAAGCATCCATTCTTAGATCACAGCCCATGACCTTGAAGTATACTGAAATCAGAACAGAAGCATGAGCTGGGAGTTTCAAGCAGAAGGAAATGTTAGCCCATGTTGTCGGGTGTCCCCTCCGTCCCTCACCCTGAGTCACTTCAGCGCTGGACTCCCAGCCTCTAGCATCTGCAACGCTGGGACAGAGACTAGGGGATCCTGAGGAGGTGGGGGAGTGGTCATGCTATAAAAGCTCACGTTTGGCCCATATAATAGACTAGGAGATGCTATGAAAGTGATACCTCCCTATTCTATTCTTTTCCAGTTGTTCCCAAAGTCACTCCCAATCAATTCATAAGAGACAATATGTCAATAGCTCGTTTTTCTCTTACCTTTCATATGGGGTAACTCAGATACACATTCTATATTGGCTCCCAAAAGCTCAGTCTCATCAGGTTAGTCTCCTGATGAGAGTTCTCAAGCTCTCATAGTTTGACAACACACCTATCAACTATCTTCTTTTTTCTTCTATATTCCTCCATTGCCTTATGCATCAACCCTCCAAGTACAGGCAGGTGAATCTTGGCCGCAAGTTCTCACTCTTTAGGACTGTATATGTAATTTAGGACTGTATATGTAAATACAGAACTATATATTTAAATATCAGGAGAAGCAAAATGTTGTGGGGGGTGGAGTGCCAAACTGTGTTGGTGAAAGTGGAGAAGAAAACAGCTGAGAATGGGGGGATTGAGGCAGACGAGGCTGGATGGGGAAATCGTGAGGTGTTTTCTGTAATAGGCTCTATTGCAGAAAGATATCATTTCATGAGAAGACTCATCACCATCGGTTATCAAGGAAAGCACTATCCCTATAGAAATGGTCCTTAAGACCAGAGGAAACCCAACGCCATCCGATCCTCTAATATTTTATTCTCTTCCATGGCATCCTCTGGTCTATTCCAGGAGACTAAGACCTCACTGTCTATCCTGCCTGTCCCTAGCAGCAGGCTCTGCTGGCTATCAATTTAGGTCAAGAAACTTTATAGAAATCTTTCTCTTCTATCTTAGTTCTAATTGTCCTCCCATGTTACAATCTTTTTTTTGGGGGGGGGGATTTTTTTAAATTTTATTTTATTGAATCACCGTGAAAAAAATACAAAGCTTTCAGGTGTAAGTCTCAGTAATATAATGATTAAACCCCCATCCCTTCACCAGTGCACATGTTCCACCACCAAGAACCCCAATATACCCCTTTCCCACCTCCCCCCACCTAAGTAGTTAATGATCTTCACTTTATTCTCTCTACACTTTGAATACATTCAATATTTCAATAGAGAACTCACTATTATTGTTTGGAATTTCCCCCCAACAATCAAGCCTGCTGAAAAGGCATCATTTAATAATTTCTCTTCATTGCTGAGAATGAATAATCTATGAGCCCGTGCAGCCGTGACAGTGGCCACTCGGTTTTGGATTTCTGATATTTTAGCTCAGTTCACAGTCTAGATGCATTTCTGTAAGAAGCCGCTCTGGGTGCCAAAATGGGTTAGAAGACCTCTTGGATCATAGTCTTTAGGAGCAGAGGGTCTGTTTCTCGTGCACAGCAGCTCCGGATCTTATCTGGGTGAAGAGGATGCCGGTAACACCCCTCCTCCCAGGATCACCTATGTGCCACATCACTGCAAAACTCATACCTCTGGGTTCAGAGTCTTAGGAGGTGGCTTTCGCCATGTGGGTGTTGCCACCGCCGCCATTTTCCGCGCAGAAAAACGGGATAGAGAGGGAAAAATCCCTCCCCAGGCAGCACGGGTTGTAGTACAGATCACAGTCTAGATGCATTTCTGTAAGAAGCCACTCTGGGTGCCAAAATGGGCTAGAAGACCTCTCAGATCATAGTCTTTAGGACCAGAAGGTCCTGTTACAATATTTTAATATATAAATGATGTCTCCTTCGTGACTCTTATCCAGGCTCAATCTCTCGAGTTTCTTTCCCCATTCTCCGTTAGACAAGGACAATTGTCCTTGCTCCATCCCAGGTCCTATCATCCTTTCCTACTCTAAGCTCCCAGTTTGGGGAATGATATTGCACGGATGATCCAAACAGTCTCGAGAAAAGAAGATTTCCAGCGTCTGCTTTCATTCTGACCCAGATAAAACTGATGACTATGAGAACATTCAACTCCTTACCAATTCAATTCACTGAGTGCATATTTATGTACACGCACCATGTGTAAGGCACTGTTCTTGCCGAGTATAGACCCATAGACTTATTTTAATCCCTACTTTTATGGAACTTATATTCTAGAACAAGCTCCTCTGAATCTGGCCTGCTGCCTGCTTTTATAAATAAAGTTTTATTGGAATAGAGCCATGGCCATTTGTTTATTTACTCATGTTCTGTCTGTTTTCTCACCATAATGGTAGTATTCAGTAGCTGTCACTAAGACCACATGTCCAACAAAGCTGAAATGTTTACTATCTGTCCTTTTGTAGAAAAAGTTCTCTGATTCCCTGCTTCCCCCTATTCTAGAGTACTTACTGGAATGTCAATATTAAAGACCCAGCAATGAAGAGATGACGTCGCTGTTCTCAGAACTTGTGTTCTAGAAGTCTGTGTTCCAGGCAACGTTTAGGACCCTGGAGAGTCTTCCCTGAGCAAAGAATCTTCTGTCATGAAATTTTCCTAAAAGGAACCAAGCTCTTTGCATAGTGCCAACACAGTGGCAAAACAGAATAACAAAATTCTTAGTCCCTGGTTTGGAATAAGGTCCTAAACGGGCAAATCTCAGGTAATAATAGAGGTTCTGGAGAAAGAGAGCAGGATCTGGGGTGTCCTTGCTGGAAGCACCTCCCTGTGCTCCCCGATCTTCTCCTTCAGCTCTATGAGCAAAATGCTGGTCCCGGTGTGGCTGCCAACCCACAACATTCCATCAGTTGGAGTATTTGGTCCCAAACTGTTGCGATGTGAAGAAAAACAGGAATAAGACTGATGGTCTCTTCCATCACTCAGGCCTGCCCCATCCCCTACCAGCCCCAATCCCCTGGTGGTGGGGGGGTGAGGCCCCCGAACGTACCACACACTCTGTTTCCACACACTCTGTTGCTCTTCTCAGCTCTTCTTTTGAAATAAAGGATGGCTAGATGGTGTGTGCCTGTCTCACACTTTCAAGTCTTCTTTACTGACTCGTTTAATGCATTTTTCCACACAAGTTCCCAGCTGGGCTCAAGTATTCCTCCTAATTACCATTTTCCTTCCCCAGTGTGTTGTGTGGAAATCACAGGAGGAAGTTAGTGGCGAGCAAGTGCCCCTGGGGCTGGCAGGGGAAATAAGGCCTTGCTCTTAAGGAGTTCAGTGAAGCAGCAGCTTCTGCCTCCTCCCAGCAGTAGGGAGAAACAGTTTAGAAATTGCACCACACCCAACCCAGCACTGCACCTGAGGATTTGTCACAGAAACGGCTTTGTCGGAGTAGGAAATACCATTGACACTGAAAGGGATTCAGAAACTATATCCAGAAGCCTGGGGTGTACTGGAAATTTTCCATTATCAGCTGCTCTGACAGGCCTCAAGTTCCTCCTGCCTGTCCACATTCATTCAATAAACGCTGCATGTAGGTGTCATCTACTATGGGAACTGGATGAATTCAGACATATCAGGTAGTTAGAAAAATATCTGGAACATCCTATGCGCTCAACCAGTGCTCGGTGAATAGGATTATTGTGGTAGCCTAGCACCAGCTTCCTGTCTTCATTCACTCATCCATGCCTCTTGTCGCACTATGACTGAGCATCACTGCTGGCCCAGACTGCTGGAGGCACAGAGAGAAACAGATAAGGATGAATGGGAGAAGTCCAGGAAGGAGAAGTCCGGGACAAGAGAGTGGGAGGCTGACGCTGCTGGCCATGTTTGGCCATGTGAGGCAGGAAACCAAGGGAAGTTCTGCACTGGGAGTAGAGGGGCAGGGCCAGGCTGGGAGCTTATGAGAGGGTGCCCTGTCTGTATGCCAGTGGAGAGGTCCATCATTCTTTCAGTTGGGCTCTGAGGCTGTGGCTCAGACAGAAATCTGCAGGGCACTCATTTGTGAAGTATAAAATAACATAACACAAGACCAACACCCAAGGACATAGATAGAAAGGTCAGGAAGATTGCTCCATAGTTGGAAGCCTGCCTCAGGACTGGGAGGGGAGAGGACAGCTGGAACAAAGAAGAGGTCACTAAGAAAACAATGGTTGGAGGAATCAGGTGGGATGGGAGCTATGTGCCGAAAGTAGATAATGGACCAAACATGGACCTGTCAGTATCTGCATTGCAAACCATAATGCCCAAAAGTAGAAAGAGAGTATGGGGAATATTGTCTGCCATGGAAGCAGGGGGAGGGTGGGAAAGGCCGGGGTATACTGGGGACACTGATGGTGGGGAATGTGCACTGGTGGAGGGATGGGTGTTTGATCATAGTGTGATTGTAACTCACACAAGAAAGCTTGTAACTATATCTCACGGTGAATCAATAATTTTTTTTAAAAAAGAAGAAAAGAAGTCTGCAGGGTCGGGGCAGTCCATGGCTATGTTGTGGAAGCTGTTGTGGACTGTCCTCTGACAGTTCTGGGCTGATATTTAAAAATCAGAGAGGAACTGTTGGGTCCTGGAGTACTCACAGGCTAGCTCAGAGTATTTTATTTAATGGAAAACCAAGGGCAGAAATTAGCCTAGGACCTCAGCCGTCAGATAAGCCCCATTTTATTTATGTTAAAATAAGGACATTACATATGCATTATATGCCAGGACCAGCCCTAGGTGAATGGGTCCAAAGCAGGGGCACCACAAGGATTAAGAAAACAAGGCAGAAGAGAGAAAAGCATGGGGTCAGAGGTCACATAGCTTTGTTGACTGAGAGCCCAAATTCTCCATAACATTCCATATTTATTTTCTTAGACTAACAATCACAGGAAGAGCAAGGGCAGACATTTATAGACATTAGCCTATCTATGCTAATCTAACCAGGACAATCTTTTCTATATCAAAGGGACTAATAGCTGTTGATGCAGAGTTCTCTAAAGTGGATTTATCTATAAGGAATCTTCACTGAGAGAGGTAGCAAAGATAAGAGAGGCTACAGGACCCCCATCAAAGAAGTCCATGTCCTCCTCCCTTCTCACCCCCATAATGCTGTCTTCCCAGGAAATAAAGGTCCCATAAAACATTTATCAGCCCTTCTCCTCGGTCTCACTAATCTTTTAAATTAAGTGTATCTATTTCCTTATGTATATGCCTATTCAACAATCATATATGAACAATATAGATATTATATATCACTATCACTGTCATCCTGTTGTTTATCGATTTGCTCAAGCGGGCACTAGTAATGTCTCCATTGTGAGACTTGTTGTTACTGTTTGTGGCATATCGAATATGCCACAGGTAGCTTGCCAGGCTCTGCCGCGCAGGCAGGATACTCTCAGTAGCTTGCCAGGATCTCCAAGAAGGATGGAGGAATTGAACCCGGGTTGGCCATGTGCAAGGCAAACGCCCTACCACTGTGCTGTCTCTCCAGCCCTATAATAGACATTATATACAGGTACATATAAACACACATCATCTAGGTATGTGAGATACAAAATGGAGGGTGCAATTTCAGATCATCCCAGTAAGACAAATACAACCGAGCCAGTCACATGCATTCTCAAGTTTCCCAGTGTATATAATGACTAGGTTTGCAATGTACTGTCGTCTGCTGGTGTGCAGTAGCATTACAACCTCAAATCACTGTATACCCCTTAGTTAAATGGACACAGACACCGCATAAGCACACACAGTTGGAAAAACAGGGCCAATAGAGGCATGTTCCATGTGGGGTTGTCATAAGCCTTCACTCTGCAAAATGTGCAATATTTGCAAAGCACAATAAAGTAAGGTGCTGTATGAACAGGCTGGAACCCAAGCCCAGGAGGTCTGGCCCTAGTGCCCTTCCCTGACCTCTTGTTCTCTTTGCTGCTTGCTAGCATGGTGCTGCTCCCAGGAAACTGTCCCACCTCCAAGCACTAGAAGTGACTGAACTCACAAGAAAGGGGCAGTTCCCTCTGCCCGGGAAACCCTGTCCAAAAGCCCCTCTCCTCAAATAGAAGCCAACCTGCACCCCCTGCCTTTGCTCTTTTCCTTCTTGTTCACATCCTGGGGCTGATGAGCATCTTGGCTCAGCAGAAGGAATGGAGTCTGAGCAGCAAGATGTTGGCTCCGAGAGTCTCCATGTGGGCCACCTCCTCCAGCTTTATTAGTCGTCTTTTAAAATAGACGCTTCTATTTCAAACACCTCCACTTACCACTTGCTGCTCATCTTTTAGCACATCCACCGTGCTTCCCTGTCATCGTAATATGCTGCTTAGAATATCACAGACATGCTGACTTTCTGTGAAACAGCAACCTCTTGAGAAAGAGTTTTTCCTTTCCTTTTTAATTATGCCATTTGCCAGCTGGCCTTTTTTTCATTTTGAAAGGTGAACTCAAATCGCTGATTGCTCAGCCATTCCTTTCAAGGTTTTGATCACGCTTCCTGGTGGAAAACAAGGAGAGTTTTCTAGATGATCGTGCTGTTCCACCCTCTTACTTTGTAAAGGAAACGGTGCCCCAGTGAGGGAGTTTGGTTTTTCTGAAATCACACAATTTAGTGGCTGAGCCAGGGCTGAAATTTGAACTATTTAACACTGAAATTTAGGGATTCCATAATAGAAGGACTCATAATCCTTATTATCTCAGCATTAAAGTTTACAGAGTGTTGAGTTAGTTGTTAGCTCTCTGGAAATTCTCTCCTGGCTCAGTTTCCTGCCAACTGGGAAAGAGAAGTCTCTTATTCCCCAAATCAGTCATCTTCTCTCCAGATCAGGAATCCCAAGTACTTTTAACCTACAAGAACCCCGCACCAATGATAACTGAGGCTCATCAAAAGTCAATGAACACAACTGGAAATCTACACACACCCCTCCCAATTAAAAAGAACAGTAATCTAAAATAACTCATGCACACCTAAATTCCTCATTGCATTATTCAGCATAGTCAAGATCTGGAATACCAAGTGCCCAGCAACTGACGAATGGAAAAAGAAATTGTGGCTGATAAACACAATGGAATACTACTCAGCTATGAGAAAAGATTAAATCCCTCAGCTTGCTGAAATTTGGATGGAACTGGAAGGAGTCATGCTAACTGAAGTGAATTAGAAGAAAGAAAGAAAGAAAGAAAGAAAGAAAGAAAGAAAGAAAGAAAGAAAGAAAGAAAGAAAGAAAGAAAGAAAGAAAGAAAGAAAGGAAGGAAGGAAGAAAAATTACCTCACTCATTTGCATAATATAATGAAACAAAGCTAGGAATTAACAATCCCCAGTTAAAATAACTCTGAGAGTGGGGCTGGAGTGATAGCCCAACAGGTAGGTTGTTTACCTTGCATGCAGCCAATCCGGGTTCGATCCCCAGCATCCCATATGGTCCCCCAGCACCGCCAGGAGTAATTCCTGAGTGTAGAGCCAGGAGTAACCCCTGTACATCGCTGGGTGTGTGACCCGAAAGAAGCAAAAAATAAAATAAAATAACTCTGAGAGACAGTTAATAGAACTGATCTGAGATTGTTGGGGGAGGGGAACTCGGGATAATGGGGGAGGAATCCTAACACCCCAAAGGAGGCATGTAACAACTCTGCACTAATAAAAACAATATTATTATTCTATCGTAAGACTTAAAAAAAACAGATAAAACAAATTAACACCAGTTGGAGAACCCAATGTCAATGCCAGAGTCATTCCAAGGCTAATTTTGTGCTCAAAACACCCTCTCCACAGATTTTTCCTCCACCTTCTTCCTCGTGAGAACAGAAAGAGAGGATTGACCTTCCACCTCCACCACTGTTTTCTCAGGATACACTCAGCTCTGGAAGACCCATGGAAAGAGTTCTATCCACTCCCTAACTTTGTAGATTTGGACGCTAAGACCCAGAGACTTGCCCAAGATCACAGTCCTGAAACAAGAAAAAGGTGCCTGGGCCATTCTCTGTCCAACATTCCCCAAATTTATTTGGCCTACTGCCCCATTTTCAGAAAAATAAAATCACAAAGAGACCTTCTGGGAATCGACCTTCTTTAAGAAAAAAAAAACCAGAAAGTGCCCCACAATTGCCTTCTTTAAAGAAAAAAATAGAAAGTACTCCCCACCCCATTGCATTAGAGTCTACTGCCAACACCTCTGAATCATTCCAGCATCCCCCTAGGGAGCAGTACCACTCCTTTGTGAAATCAGTAGTAAATGCCAACCAACATCTGCCTTGGGTCACAGGCAACAGTGATGTGGCTTGCACGCTATCTGTTAAACCAAAGTTCTTCCATGGACAATATTATTGGCAGTAAACATTTGTCCATCTTCTATTCCCAGGTCCCACAATTGATCAAAGTGATAGAAGTTTTAGGAAGTGGGGTCCCCCTGTGTTAATCTTTTCAAAGCTTCACAGATGAATCAAACAGGCTAGTCTGGTTCACCTGATGGCCAGGAATCATGTCAGCCATGAAAAGGGTTGATCATTATGGCAGAAAGGGAAAGTAACTAATTCCATTTCAGAGCTTGATTTGAAGGTGATTAAAACATGAAAAAGACAAAAGAGAGAGTGGCTGCTGACCTGAAAGCTCTTTGGACATCACACTCAATGCTGGAAGGTAAGCTTGAAGCATCCCCTCCCACCCCCCACCAACCCCTGCTTCCAAAACGATTACAGCCTATTGGACACCCAGGATGAAATCAGGTCATCTACCAGCATAGAGCCACATGTACAAAAACTGCAAACACAAGGTGTGTAAAGAACCATGTTTGGGCCAGAGCAATAGTACAGCAGGTAGGGTGTCTGCCTTGCACATGGCCAGCCCAAGTTCAATCCCTGGTATCCCATATGGACCCCCAGGCACTACCAGGAGTGATTCCTGAGTGCAGAGCCAGGAGTAACTCCTGAGTATCACCAATGTGATCCAAAAAGAAAAAAAAATAGAACCTTGTTCTTCTGGTGCAGGGAAATTGATACTGGTGGTGGGATTGGTGTTATATTTTATATGCCTAAAACTCAATTATCAATAACTTTGTAAACCACAACTCTTTAATTAAATTTTATATATATACATATATACATACATAAAGATATGTATATATATGATGTGTGTATATATACACACACAAACACATATGCATATATGTACATAAATATATAAAGAGTAAAGAACCATATTATTTTCCTGTACTGGAGCCATAGCACAGAAGGTAGGGCGTTTGCCTTGCATGCAGCCAACCCAGGTTCGATTCCTCCATCCCTCTTGAAGAGCCCGGCAAGCTACAGAGAGTATCCCGCCCGCATGGCAGAGCCTGGTAAGCTACCCGTGGCATATTCGATATGCCAATTACAGTAACAACAAGTCTCACAATGGAGACATTACTGGTGCCCGCTCAAGCAAATCAAAGAACAATGGGACGACAGTGCTACAGTGCTATTCTTTTCCCAGGTATGCAGGACCCATGACTGAGATCTCAAAGCCTGCTTGGATTGGGGCTGGGCCTCCTCCACCCAGATCCCCAGTTTTCCAGTAGCTTAGCAGTCACACCCACATCCTGTCCCCGGCACCATGTAATCTCATCAATGGCCAAGATCCAGAGACTATAAAACAAAGCTCCTGGAAGAGAGCAAGGCAGAATCTCGCATGGCAGAGCCTGGCAAGTTACCCGTGGCATATTCAATATGCCAAAAACAGTAACAAAAATGGGCCTCATTCCCCTGAACGTGACAGGGATGAATGGAGACAGTACTGGTGCCCACTCGAGCAAATCGATGAGCAATGGGATGACATGATACAGTGATTCTTTTCCCATGAAAAACTCAGGAACTAAATGGGAAATAACAAAAGTTAGAGATGAACATAAATCTTAGCCCTCCTACATGGTCTATCTCTCAATTATCTCTAGTTCTCTCTCCTAGAATCCAATATGTACTCAGATCCAACATGAAGTCTAAGCCCCAAAGCCAATATCTTGGTGAAGGGTGAGAGAGATCACACAGAAGGTAAGGTGTTTGCTTTGCACTCAGCTAACCCTGGTACGATCCATGGCACTACATCTGGTCCTATAAGCACCATCAAGAGTCACTCAGCATTGGGGCTGGAGTGATAGCACAGCGGGTAGGGCATTTGCCTTGACTCGGCAGACCTGGATTCGATTCCCAGCATCCCATATGGTCTTCAGAGTACCACCAGGAATAATTCCTGAGTG
Source organism: Sorex araneus (assembly GCF_027595985.1). Taxonomy (NCBI): domain Eukaryota; kingdom Metazoa; phylum Chordata; class Mammalia; order Eulipotyphla; family Soricidae; genus Sorex; species Sorex araneus. The sequence goes on along the minus strand of NC_073306.1, from coordinate 125,097,150 downwards.
CATGAGACAGGAGTAACCCCTGTCGAACACCGGGTGTGGCCCAAAAAGCAAAAAGAAAAAACAAAAAAAGAGTCACTCAGCATAAAGCCAGGAATAATTCCTCAACAGTGCCGGATGTGGTACAATCATTGCCCTCTTTCCCTGGGCCTCAAAAGGTCTCCTTGAAGAACAAAGCTCAGATCTCAGAGGGAAGTAACAAAAGGTAGAAGGGCCCAAAAAATGCAAAACAAACAAAAGAGGGGCACTGATGGGACTCAGAATAACTATATTCAGACTCTAAACCCCTCGCAGCCATTGACCCTCAGTGCAAGGCAGCCAAGAGCAGAGTACAGCTTTGAAAGTGATCATTTAACCAAAGACCCTGCCTCGAAGTGAGGAAGGGTGAGGGGAAGGTATTTTGTCCACATGCTGAAGATTCAAAATGGCGGGGACAGTGGGAGTTCTGAGGCTGGAAGAAAGAGAAGTTTGTCCTGGAGAAGGGACACCTGCGTTGCCGAGAAAGAGAAGGAGGCCAGCACGCAGCACATGCTGGTCTGGATGTTGGACAGTCTCCTGTCTCTGGACTGTGCCCAGGTCTTTCTCCTTCATCCCCTGCTCCTGATTGCACCCTGAGCACCACCACATTGAAGAGAGTTATAATTAACCCAGTTTTCAGAGTGAGGGAATGATGCTTGGGAGGGTCTCCACCTTCCCCATCCCCACAAGCCAGAAGACGGCACAGCTGCATTTCAATCCAGGTGCTAACTCAGAGGTGCAGTGATGTCTTAACGGTGTGGAACCAACTCTGGGGAGACAGGAGGGAGAGCTGAGAGGCATTTCCAGGTCTTGGGCATGTGGGGGATGGAGAGTTGTGGTCACTGCGTATGGTTCCCCAAGCTCCTCCAGTTGTGATGCCCAAGAACTGCAGGGTGTGATCCTCACCCCACCCCCACCTCAGAGCCATGATTTACAAAATTACCGAGAGTTGCATTTTAGGCATACAATAGTTCAACAACAACCCCTCCACCAGTGTCAACTTCCCTCCCTCAGTGTTCCCAGATTCCTTCCCCATCCCAACCCCCACTCTGCCCCACTTGTCAAGTTGATAGGCACAAAGTCTCAATGGTTGCTGCTTAAATCTCATGTTATCAGTTCTGCTGAATCTGTGTTTTTGGTTTATGGTTATACTCCTCACTCATATCACTGGTCTAACTGAAACTTGATGCCTGTTCACCCATTAATTCTCATTCTCTCCCCCCCTCTTGATTTCTTTTCCTTCTCTATCTGTCTCCTTTCTAAACATTGGGATCAAGGGTAATCTAAGCATCCCCCTTTTTACTACACTACATTTCCTCACCCAGCATTCTATATTCCACAGAAAAGTGAGATCAACCTGTGTTGGCCTTTCTTCTTCTGCTTTCTTTCACTCAACATGATATCTTCCCATTCCAACCATGTTGCAGCAAATTGCATGATTTCATCATTCCTTGCAGATGCATAGAATTCCACTGTGGTGTATATACCACATCTTCATAATTCATTTATCTGTCGTTGAATACGTAGGTTGATTCCATATCTTAGCTATTGCACGGAGTGTCACAGTAAATAATAGTATGCATATGTCCTTTTGAGAGAGTATTTTTATGTCCCATAGACAGATGCCCCAAAGTGGAATTTCTGGGTCATATAGCAGTTCCATTATAAGTTTACTGAGAACTCTCCATACTGTTTCCACAGGGGCTGTACCAGACAACAATTCTCACCAGCAGTGGATAAGAGTTCCTTTTTCACTGCATCCCTGCCAACACAGATTGTTCCAACTATTTTTGACATGTTCCATTCTCACTGATGTGAGATGGTATCGCATTGTCATTTTTTTTAAAAATCCCAAATGTGAAAACATTTACATTAACACTATTGTTAACATGAGATCTAAACTATAACAAGTTAAAAACTAAATATAAAATTCCTTTCTCCCTTAGATGGGACACGGACTTTGGGTTATTGAGTCCAGCTGTAGAATTAGGATTTTCCTTTAGCTGAGAATATCAGAAAGGTTGGATCATAGCATTTCTGCGTGATAAATGGAGCTATGAAAAAGGAGTAGAGGAGACTGGAGCGATAGCACAGAGGGTAGAGCATTTGCCTTGCACACGGCTGACCAGGGTTTGATTCCCAGCATCCCATATGGTTCCCTGAGCACCGCCAGGGGTAATTCCTGAGTGCAGAGCAAGGAGTAACCCCTGAGCATTGCTGGCTATGACCTAAAGGAAGAAAGAAAAAAAAAAGCTCAGTAATAAAGGTTAAAAGTAGAATCCAGGGAAAAAACAGAAGAATCCCACCCTCCCAGCTCTGTAAGAGGCTTCTGGGTAGCTCTAGAGTCAGAATGATGGAGTAGTATGGAGGTGGCACTTGGGTACCCAGCCTAGGTCAGTTCAAGGACTCAGGGATCATTCCATAATGATCACTGTGAAGTAGGTTATGTGGGTGGAGGTGGAGAACTATGAGGACCTCCCTTAACAATGAGTTTCAGAAAGTCATAAAACCAAGATAGGATCTGAAAAGAGTTACACTGCACAGCTTGCCCCAAAGGCACAAAAAAACAGCGAAATATGCTTTGGAGATGATTCTCAGAAACTAAGTCTGCCTGATCAGACTCTGGTTATGCCTGCCCTCTTGGGCAGAAGACAGAAGCCCCATAGGAGAGATGGTTCAGTGGGAATATAAAGTCCTGTCAGGAATGGGAAAGAAATTACCAAAGTTCGAAGTCCTTCCCCTGACCCAACCCTGGCAACAACTCTTATGTACATAAAAAGATTCAAGCCAAGACAAATTAAAAAAAAAAAACTACACCCACTTCCTGGGCTGGATCGATAGGACAGTGGGTAGGGTGTTTGCCTTGCACTTGGCTGACCTGGGTTCGATTCCTCCGCCCCGCTCAGAGAGCCCAGCAAGCTACTGAGAATATCTCGCCCGCATGGCAGGGCCTGGCAAGCTACCCGTGGCGTATTCAATATGCCAAAAACAGTAACAAGTCTCACAATGGAGATGTTACTGATGCCCGCAAATTGATGAGCAACCGGATGACAGTGACAGTGACACCCATTTCCCAAAATCTCTCTCTTCTATCATACAATTCTACATTCTCCCTTGAACATGTTGTTCTTTTCTCCTTTTAAATAAAATTTCTTAGCTTCACTATTTGTCTTCTAAAATTCCTTCCTGTAAGAACAGGCAAGAGATCTAAGAAAACTACATGGAGGATATCAGGAATGACTTTCCTTTTCCTGCAAAGAGCAAAACCTCACTTCAGCCTGAGAATCACAGCTTCCCCGAAACTTGGGCGATGGGAACCAGTTCCTATGCCCTGCAGATCAAGTGGATCTTAGGTGCAGACGGTTTCTGTGGGGCTGGCAGATCAGTTCGCACACCTTGCAGGTGCACACGCAGCCCCCTCCTGACCTCCACAGACACTTCACTGGCAGGGTTGTGGAAAGCCAAGCAGGTAGGCAATAGCACTCCCTCTACTGTGATTTCCATTGCCCACTCTCTGGCTCCCCACACCTCCCACCAGCAACAATTGCAATTGTTTTCATTCACTTCTTTGACTGGCTTCTGAAATTTGCACATTTTTGCCATCCTTGCTACTATTCAAGATCTTAGTAGTGACTGGCAGAGGTTCAAGTAGATTAAAAGCCTACCTCTTCCTCTCATCAGGGGTGTGATGTAGAGTAAGAGCCTGAACCATTCTCTGCCTCGATTCCCAAATAAATTGAGTGCAAGAGGAGTGGCTTCCCCACCAAGTAGAGGATGTGGGGAGGACCCATTCTGGTTGGAAGATTCAAACTGAGAGTAGACTATAGACAGAACATGAAGGCCACTCAATACCTCTATTGCAAACTACAAACACCCAAAAGGAGAGAGAACAAAGGGGAATGCCCTGCCGCAGAGGCAGGGTGGGGTGGTGGGGGTTGGGGTGGGGGTTGGGGTGGGGGTTGGGGTGGGGGTGGTGGGAGGGATACTGGGATCATTGGTGGAGGTGAATGGGCACTGGTGGAGGGATGGGTAAACGATCACTGTATGAGTGAAATGCAAACACAAAAGTTCATAAATTTGTAACTGTACATCACAGTGATTCTCTAATAAAAAATCTTTAAAAAAAGAATTGTGGCTTCCTTGTGAAAAATAAGTGTATTCAATGGGCATCACACATACAAAGAAATATGTTATTCACAGTTATCATTATTATCATTCTCCCTTGCAAATATTTGTGGAACTTTGGGCCATGAGCTAGAAGAATTGCCAGCCATGCTCATGAGAGATATACAGTTGAGTCTCACCAATGCTAAGGACATGTGGAAATAAGTGGGCAAGAATAAGGTGCCTCTGAAGAAGGACCCAAAGGCTCCAGCCATAAATCAATGGGAAACCAGAGACTGAGTGTCGTATGCCAAAGGCGGCAATTACACAGTGTAACTCAAATATATGTGAACTTGGAGAAGTCAAATAGCTAAGGATGGCTCCCCAGCCTCCCTCAGAAGATGCAGGTGAGGAATTTTGATTGAACACAAGAACCAGCCCTGGAGTCTAGCCAGAGTTCCACCTGGAAATACTTTGGTGTGGATTTGCACCCTGGAGTCAAACAGTCCTTCCCAAAGCAGTGAGAGAAAGCATTGACTGCGGTTCACAGAGGCATCTTTGCAAAGGGTCCATTTGCATAGAAGTTGCTACATTTGCATGAATCACTGCAGGAGCAAATGGGAACAGAATGAACTAAAACAATAAAAAGAAGTCGGCAAAGACTCTTAAGAGGCTAAACTAGGAACTGTTCTCACACAGGCTGACATATCTCTGCAGTGAGTCTATTCATGGTCCTACTTTAAGCAGATTGTCCATATACCCACCTGTTGAGCAAAATGAGGTCATGCCCTAGAGTCTGGCTGGGAAGAAAGGTGCTTTCCTGGGTATAGCTCTCTAGACAGCCCAACTCAAAGCAAAGTAGGGCTAGAAGTAAGCTAAATCAGATCATCAAAGTGAGCAAATATTAAACCAAAGGAGGTGGAACCCAGGCAAGCATGCAAATAAAGAGTCATTCCAAACCCAGGCGTTTCTGAAACTAAAATAATGTCTGAGTCACAGAGGGAATCTCCTCATTAATGTCTATAATCATGTACAAGGACACAGCAGGAGAAAGCAATGGTTGGTTTGTAGGGCCAGATCATGTAAGTGCTGAACGAATGAAATGAGGTTGTTGACTGCCAAGGAGCAAACGACAACCAGGCTGATGTGTACAACAGATCTTATAGATGAATTCAAGCATTCATTCAGCAAACACTTATTAATCAGCAAACACTTATTAATTATCTAGTCTATACCAGTTACCACTTCAATCAATCTATAGATGGCCCTGAAAGAAACCAATGAGGTGTATGTCTCATGGAACTTACATTCCAAAGATGGGAGACAGATCTTGCTGAATAAATTCCTTAGTGTGTAACTTCAGCAAAAATAAATGACTATGTAGAGGCCAGAAAGATAGTACTGTGGGTAAGGCACTTGTCTTGCATGCAGCCACGATCAATTCGACCCCTGGGGCCCCATATGGTCTCCCAAGGATTGCCAGGAGTAAGCCCTAAGCAGCACCAGGCATGCCTACCTCCCCAAAGACAGCAAATTCATTTGTATCACTTGCAGTCCCATTGATCTTTGATTTGCTCAAACGGGCACCAGTAACATCTCCATTTGTCCCTGTCTCGAGCTAGTGTAGCCCAATGATACCTGCTCGCTCCAGGAACAGAAAGAGCTTCAAATCGTTCACTCAGAGATTTGACAAAGAAATCTGACCATCTAGTTGGTGGGCGGCCACGAGGTCTTCTGACGTCCCATGGATATGAATAGTGCTTGGGAAAAAGAGTGAGGAAGTTGTGGGTATGAGTAGTGCTTGGGAAAAAGAGTGAGGAAGTTGTGGAGAAGAGTAAACATGACTCTCCAGCCTTCCCCTACCCCCAACTCCACCTCACTGAAGGAAAAGGAAGGACTGAAATATAGGACTAAATTCTAATGCCTACCTGGTCCCCACCTTCCAGTGGGGATTCATCTCCCTTTGAAACGAGTTGGGTTTTCTCTCCTCTCTTTTACCCAATCAGCAGGAAGTGCAGTTCAGGCCACAACCCAGTTCTATTTGGTCTTTCTTTCTCTCCTACACATATCTTGAGCAGAAATGTGCTCTGCTAGGAAGATTCTGCTCCATGAGAACTTGGCTGACCCTCCCCTCACTCTCCTGTCTCTTCTCACCTGCAGTCCTAGAGTGAAGACACTGTCGGAGCTCATATTTGGTCGTGAAACAAGGTAGCTCTGAGACTCGACTAGCAGCAAAGAGTGGGAATAGCCCACTTCAGTCTGATTTCATTCGTTCAGCACCTGGGAGTGTTTCTACATGGTCTGGCTCTACAAACCAACCATTGCCTACTTTGAGTTTGGTGTGGCCAAGCTTGTTGAATAACAGGACAATTATGCACTGCTTTCCCTCTCCCCCACCCACCACTCCCCAATAAACAACCACAAATTTCAGCAGTATGAAACAATACACACCTGTTTTGGTCATGCTCATGTGTCTTGAATAAGGGTCTGCTGATTCTGGCTTAGCTGAGTGAGGTCAGGCATAGATGGACAGCTCCCGTCTGCAGGTCAAGGTCCTGCCTGACATCCTCTCCTAGGTCTCTCATCATTTTTGGACCAGTTTGTTCACCAGGTGTGATCTCTCCATGAAGCAGTGGCAAGAGAGGGTTGGCAATTACCCCTTAGATACCTGCCAGCCTCCGCTTGGGAAGAGCTCACTGTAACATCTACTAGCATTCTCCTGGGCTAGTAGGCTGAGCCTCAACTCAAAAGTATGAGAGACTCATCGACCTGGACTGGGGAGAAAGCAACCTTATCCGGACCACTGACCTCAACTTTAAGGTCACCTTTGAATAGAGAGTGCCAACAAGGAAGCAAGCGACTCCTTGTTAATGATAGATATATAAAACCAGCGTTTAATGGTGGGTGCTTGCTTTCTGTTTGTTATCACTCTAGGTGCTTTACATGAACAAATCCAATTTAATCCTCATTAAAACCCTCTGAGGTGGTTTAATATCATCTTCACTTTTCAGATGAATACATCGAGACACAAGAAGGAAAAGCAACTTGTTCAAGGTCACAGAGCAGGCAAGCCCTGGAGCCAGAATAAAGACCCAGGAAGCCAAGCCTGCCCATGCCCAGGCCTGCAGTCTGAGTGTACCTGTCCCTTGTCTGTGTTCTTCCTGTCCCTTCCCTGTCCCATGTTTCTTCTGTGATCTCAGTGGCTGCTTGTGATCAGAGGTTCTGATGTGAAAAAGGGAAGGGGCTGCCTATGGCTGGGATCCTGCTTGACCAGAGGAAACGCTGGTCACCAGGGGCAGGAGATCTCAGGCCTGTGCTGCTAAGCTTGGAGCAACACAGCAGGAGGAAGAAGCAGAAAGGAATTCAGCCTTTGGAAAGGCACGGGGAAAGGGACGCTATGGGTCAGAGAAAGATTTCTGGGGCTTGAGGACCTGCAAAGTAGCCCTCAGGAGTAGAAAGAAGCTCATGTCTCCCTAACTTAGTGCCCTCCTAGGCAAAGCCAAGAGTCAGGTCAGAGGGGCAGGACAGAACAGAGGAAACACTCTGTGTGGTTTCCAGGTAGCCCAAGGATCTGAGTGGTGAATAAAGAGACAGGGAGACAAGGGGTGGTCCTCAATATTTCTAGTCCAGGTATCTCTCCCCACATGTTCCGAGATAACAAACAATGACAAGGGTAGGATAACATAGACTCAGGTAGTTATTCCCATTACAGTGCTCCCATTCCTCTGTGTTTATTTGTAGCTTCTTTTTTTTTTTTTGCTTTTTGGGTCACACCTGGCAATGCATAGGGGTTACTCCTGGCTCTGCACTCAGGAGTCACCCCTGGCGGTGCTCAGGGGACCATGTGGGATGCTGGGAATAGAACCCGGGTCAGCTGCGTGCAAGGCAACCTCCCTACCCCTTGTGCTATTGCTCCAGCCCCTATTTGTAGCTTCTTTCTTAGTGTTCTGTTGACTTGTAAATACTGCTTTTCTCTTCTCCTTGAGTCCTTTGCATAGTTTAGTCAGAGCAAACTCCTTTTGTATGGACACAGGAAGACTTAGCAAATGCCTTGCTTTTGTAACCTGGGAGTCATTTTCCTCCTGGGCATCTGTTCTCTCGACCTAAGTCTCAGCATCCCTTACTTCCTAGCACCCTCAAAGCAGGATCCCCATGAGGGACAGGACGGACCCAGGGCAAGCGGTGAATTGTGTGCTACCCTGGCATTGAGATGGGACTGGCCAAAGTGCCTAATGCTTAACTATAAGTTAAGAGCTTGATCATGGACAAATGTTGTCATGATCCAAACAGTGATAACTAGATTCGGACCCTGCTAGGGTGAGGAATGATTAATCTGGCCTGAGTGCTGTAGTCTGAGTCTGTGGCAAGATGTTGCCAGGAGAGCTGCCTTGCAAGCCTCAATGTATCCCTTGCTATGTCCATACAAAAATAACTAATATTAAGATGTTAATAAGTGTTTGGATTAAGGGAAGGAGAATAACACCTTAAGAGTCAGGAAGGGCTTTGGAATGCCCATAGGTAGTGTTCCCTTTGAACCTGGCTGCCCTCAGGAAGGGCTTTCTTATGTTGATTTTGCTACCTGGCTGTGTATAGCCTAGTGGGCAAGGTGGGAGAGACAAGTAGGGGGAGAGACTAGTGAAGAGGGAGAATCCAGCCTGCGGTAGATCCAGAGAGAAGACGGAGCTGGGAGTGCAGGAGATGAGAAAGGTTGAAGATTGAATAAACGGTAACTAATCAGCAACCAGCTTGGTCCTCGTTCTTCCTTTGCCTGTCCTTTGCCAATGGCCATCCTGATCCAGCCCATACACAACGATTCCAGAGCACAGAACGTGGGCAGTGAGACAGAGCCTGCGAATGCACACGCCCTTCAGCGTGCCTTAGTTTTTTACAGACAACCTCTTCCTCAGAGAGCATTTTCCGGAGACTAGGCATGTTCAGGGTATCCCATATGACACAACAACCCTCACGGGGAATTAGTATGCATTTGAAAATTAACTATGTTTGGGCTCTGAGAGGGCTAGTGCCTTATCTAGGACCGAACAGCCAATTAGGGGAATTAAAATCTGCCCTTTCATCCTCTGTCCCCTGCACTGCCTTCCTGTCTCGCCCTAGGTGCAAGCAGAACAAGTCAGGTTTTCTGCTCTTCAGAGGTGACAGTAATTTGTATCAATCATTCACATTTTAGTCTGATGTCTTTCCAATCTAATCCTGAGACTAAGCAAATAGAATCTCCATGCCAGAAAGCTGCATCAAGGGCTCCATCAAGGGGTGGAAGGGAAATGGTGCAGGGACAAGGGAAAACCCTTCCCTTCTTCCAGATTCCCACTCTCCCTGGGGGACTCAGTGGCTGGAACCAAACCTAGATGTTTGGGATAAGGCAGAAGATATGAGATGAAGACATTCAACCAATATTACTAATTACTGGAGGGAATTACTCAAAGAGCCTAAGCTCTGGATGGGAGCTCTGGATTTGAGCCCTGGTTCCCTATGGTCCCCTGAGCAATACCAGGAATGATACCCCCCCCATAAAATAATAGCACTTCACTGTAGCACTGTCATTCTATTGTTCATCGATTTGCTCAAGCGGGCACCAGTAATGTCTCCATGGTGAGGCTTGTTGTTACTGTTTTTTGGCATATCGAATACACCACGGGTAGCTTGCCAGGCTCTGCCATGCAAGTGGGATACTCTCGGTAGCTTGCTGGGCTCTCTGAGAGGGATGGAGGAATCGAACCTGGGTCGGCCGCATGCAAGGCAAACACTTGACCTGCTGTGCTATTGCTCCAGTTTAATTAGTGATAAGATAAAAGTTTAATAAAATAAATGATAGAATTCTAAATAGTCACTCCCTGCTGGATGTAGGGTACTGTGTGGAGACTGTGGGAGGAAGGAGGGGATGTTCACACTCTGGATGAGGAGAGGCAATGATAAAAATACATGTAAGAATGGAAAGGAGGGGCCAGAACATAATAGTACCGCAGACAGGATGCTTGCCTTGCATGGGGCCAGCTGGAATTCAATACCCAGCACCCCAAATGGTCCTCAAGACCCCACCAGGAATGATCCCTGTGTGCAGGGTCAGGAGCAAGCCCTGAATACTGAGGATGTGCTCTGTCCATCAAAGAAGAAAAGGGAGGAGGAGGAGGTGGAGGAAGAGGAGAAGGAGGAGGAGGAGGAAGAGGAGAAGGAGGAGGAGGAAAAGGAGGAGGAGGAGGAGGAACAGGAGGAGGAGGAGGCAGAGGAGGAGGAGAAGGAGGAGGTCTGCAAAGGGAAATGGTGCTAGAGAGAACATAGCCTCATGGGCAGACTAGAGTTAGTGATTTGGAATTTCTGAGATTTGGGCACTTATAGAGAAGGTTTGACCAATATCAGATTAATTGGAAGAATAATGTCAGGACCAATATACAAGAGGGGAAACTGAACTATGAATAACTGGAAATCGAAGTGCCTTAATATTTAATAAAAAATAATTTTTGAAAAAAAGTCTAGCATGCGAAAATGGCCTCAGGTTGAAAGAAGCAGGGCAGGCACATGGGATAGGAGGCGTCAGGGGGTGGAGCCGGTCTTATCTCTTAAAGAAAAGAGAGTCAGACTCCTTTCATGCCAACTTCTAGACTGAACCCCAAGATTCCTGAAAATATAATCAAAGGACTTCAAAAAAGGATCTAAGAGTCTGCTATTTTACCGATGGCTCAGATTCAGTTAAAATTTACTGAGCTTCCTGCCTTAAAAGTTCCCGCCTTTATGCCAATAGTACAACTGGGGAACCAGTGTTTACTGCTGTTCAGTGCCTAATTATTCATATCCGGTTATTCATGAGCAGCTCTGTTCAATCCTCAAGATGCTTCCTAGGCAACAGGCGGAATGCTAATATCGTGAGTAAACAGGACTCAGTATTGTGTCCATTTTGACATTAAGAAAAATAACCATGGCATAGAAAGTTTTCAAGATGACTCAAGTGTCCAGCGTTCCCTGACTGAAGCCTTTAGGTGCTTAACAGACTTAACGATGCAGAGACACAGGCCCTACTCCACTCTTCACCCCTACATCAGGGGAAGCTTCTATATGCCAGGAGAACTTGTGGGGAATCTTGAAGTTGGGTGATCTGTAATTTTTATTCACTGTTTCTAAGAGATGACAAAAGGGAGAGAATGCTCACTGAAGCCCTACAAGATAGCAAGGGTCTTATATTATATCCTTTGGGAGGATGATCCCATTCTGCCATCAGATTCTGTTGCCTTTGACTTACAAGATAAAGCAACTAAGACTTAACCTTTAAACTTTCATGCACATGGTTGCAAACTGTGTCCAAGATCACACTATGGGGAGCATCATACTTAAATTCAAGACTCTTTAGGACCTTATCACTTCAAACTTTTAGCCTTATGATCCCTCAAGTATATTCTTTGGTGGTGCAGTATCCACACAGAGCCAAACACAGTGATGGATACAAAGCTTTTAGCCCAACTCTGAATGCATAAAGATGCGTACAGATCCATGATGCTTTCAAAGGCGCTCATCTCTATGATCAGAGGAGGAAAAAGAAGCCAAGATTCTTTACACATCTAGGCAGTGGCTTTCATAGATTTCTGAGAAGCTGGCCACCTCTTCTGTGCTCTGAATAGGACAATAGATAATACAGACAAGTTTTCAAGGTTGGAGCATTCAGCACTGGGAAATGGGTCTTAATTAGCTAGTTATTCTCTCTCTAGCATCGTTAGCTCTTCCAGGAATGGAAATTAGCTGAAGATTTCAATGCCAGAGGATGTGCAGGAATAGTGGGGACACTTTGGGGCCCTTGAATGAGGTGGTAGATGTGTGGCTTTCCAGAGGCGATGTGCAGTTCCAGTGAAGAGATTTCTCCTTGCCAGAGATGACCTCAAGCATTTCTCATGCAATTTCCCCATCTGGGAGTCCGGGAATGAAAGTGTCATCCACCTTTTTTGCCTGGAGGTGACACTCAGGTCTTTTTCCTTTCATGGAGGAGAGCAGGTATTCCCTTAGTGGACAGTGTCCACTCCAGTGAGTGCAAGAGAGTAGAACAGATCTCCTGAACATGTGGTTGGATGCAGAGGATTCACATCCCAAGAAGCAAAGTCCAGCACAGGGCCAGTGTAGCAAGCTGAAGACATCTATCCACATGGCTGCGGGGAAGTGGGGAGGTATTCTGGTAAATAGTGAATAAAAATTTACTTCAAAGTTAAAGTAGCTAAAATCTTGGTATAATTTCACTCATGAACTAATTGGTCGGGAATTTGGGGAGGATTCAGTGGACTGGTTTCCCCTTGGACGCCCTTCTGTCAGGAGGAAGCTGGGGGTGCAGAGATCTGGATGTTCACCGAGGTGGGACCTACAAATCCTCTCATGGCTGGTACTTAGCCCTAGAAGTTGGCTGGGATATTGGCCAATGTTCCACCTTTTAACTATGATGATAAGTAAGAAACCGGATGTAATAAATATTATGAAATTGCAATGTGAACTAAGAAAATGTAATGGGGAGCTGGGAAACAGAAAACTGAACTTTACGTAAACAAGAGACGGGGGGAAGAAACATTCCTTTACTGGCTCCAGGCCACCAGATTTACGGGAGTGTACTGGGCCTGGGGAATTTATGGGAATGCCCAGAGACGACACCCGAGCGTGGCACAAAATGGGTGGAATAGACTGTCACTGACTGCTTTCCTTTTGGTGCCTGAAGGCCACGCCCTAGGGAAAAGATGCTTTGACTGATCTTTCACCAGTTCTCTCTGTATCACCTGTCTCACTGATAAGAAGGTATGTAGACTGTAGCCCATTCTTACAGGATAAAAGAGCAAACGGGGCTCCAAGTCTCTTTCTCTTTTGACTTGGGGCCCTCAGTGTTGAGCTTCTAATAAACTCACTATCCTATCACTATCGAGGGAAGGGTCCCTCCCTCGAACGCCCCCCCACACACACACACACAAGAAAATCAGCTATTGCGTGGTGCACTGGGGTGCACAAGCAAGCCAAGGCACTTGGAGCTGGATAGCATCGGGGCATCCCGGATTGAGAATTATAGGAAGAGAGGGCGTTTGAGCTAGGGACCTAGGGACGAGGAAGCGAGAATCTAAACTTTTAAGTCCTTGTAAGATGCTAACAGACTGGAGTCATAGCACAGCGGGTAGGGCATTGCCTTGCATGCGGCTGACCCAGGTTTGATTCCCCTGTTCCTTTCAGAGAGCCCGGCAAGCTACCGAGAGTATCCCGCCCCCACGACAGAGCAACAGAGCCTGGCAAGCTCTCCGTGCCAATATTTGATATGCCAAAAACAGCAACAACAAGCCTCACCATGGAGATGTTACTGGTGCCCGTTCGAGCAAATCGATGAACAACGGGACGACAGGGCTACAGTGACATCCTATCCTGAGCTGTCTCTCTGTTCATTCGTGGCTCATGCCAGCACAACAGTAACTACCATTGTCTCAGGACTTCTCACATGGTTCCTGAGAACCTGAAGGCCTGGACTCAGAGAGCAGGCAGGATGCAGGCTCAGAACTCAAAATAGGGCACTTAGTGCCCAGCTCTCCGAGTGTGAAGCATTGGTAGGCATGTTTTTTAAATCATCCCAAGAGTCACTGCAGGGAAAATAGTGAACAAGCTATCATCTACTTACCTATCCCCCCAAAGTGGTACCCCCCCCATCCCCAACTTTTTCATGCAAAGTTGTCTGGACCCTCCAGGAGGTTAACAGTTGGACAGGAGTGTCATACACACCTAGCCTGTGAGAAGTTAAGTGGTCAGTCAAGCAAACTGATTCCAAGATCTCTCTGGACCTCTTCAGCAAGCCAGGGAGGCAGTGTTGTAGCTGCTCTAGCTTATAAACTTGCATGCCCACCCCTTGCCTTTAAAATATTGTAAATCTGCCGCTGAATGTGAGTTGGAAGCATTCTTACCTCTAGCCCTCGCCTCGCCTCTCCTCCCAGTGAGATGTCGGAAGAACCTGAAACTTCTGTGCTTTGCTCATCCCTCCGACACAAGACTCACTGCTGTGAGACTGTCACCACCCTCCTGTCACTGAGAGCTCCGTGGAGACAGCAGCCACGTCAGATCCAATTCTGGATGCTGTCCACAGGGAGAGTAGGCTCGGAGCTCTATGGACACACCTCATTTCTTCATCTTAGTCTCCCCTTCTCTGCCTGCAGGAACCATGGCCTAGGCAACCAACTTCCCTTCTTCTTCAGGCTGGACTGGTCAGCGCAGAGTCCAGCGCAGGGTCAGAAGAAAGGAAGACAGCACAGTCAGGGATTTTTCTCCCTCCCTGCAAACTTGTGCAGGCCTAGCCGAGGTGCTTAGTCTAGGGACCCAGTTGCTATGTCCAGAACTCTCTCTCCATGATTCCCTCTTCTCTGCCCCCAACATTTGCTCCTTCCAGGCTGGGGAAGTGGCTCAGTGGCAAACTGTTTGCCTTGCTTGCATGACCTGGGTTTGAGTCCATGCTTACAGAAATGAGCATTCAATTATGTGGGGCTTCCTGCAGCCCCTCTTTCTGGAGCTGGGGCAAAGAGCACTATTGCTAGTCCAAGTGAGGTGGTACCCAGTAGGACTTCCTTGTGCCCTACCTGCTCCTTTGTCAATGGCCCCTTTTAGCAATCCCCCCTTTCAGCGTAATCCCTTAGCTCCCTGCAACCCCTGCCTGCATCACCGGATGTGGATGTTTCCAGTGATAAGAACAGCCACACTCTCTCTCGGAGGCATCAGCCAGGCCAGAAGCTCCAGGACAGGGTGGCAGGGTGTGGCTGATTCAGGAGTGATTAAACTGCCTGACAGCTCCCCACCTTACCGCTGTCAAGCTTCCATCCTGGCTTCACTGGGGCCATCACCACATCTCTCCTGACTGGCACTGACAGAGAATTTCAGTGAGAACCCTGAGGAGCCGCGAGCGTCTGGCACATCTCACAGGAACAATGAGGTAAGCGGGGGCCGCAGTGCCCTCAGCTCACCTGCTTGCCCTCCCCCTCCACACACAAGGCTGCGGGGGGATGGAGCCCAGACCAGATCCACCGCTGCCGCCGGCTGCATGCCTCATTTCCCCCAAAGGCTCCCCTAATCTTAGCAGGGATCACAGTCAGTGCTGGGTCTGCTCATGGCACAGAGGGACACCTCCCGCCTCCACTCCAAACCCTTTCATGGTTGCTATTTCCTGAAAGCCTTACCTGAGATCCCTCCATCCCAAATTAAGTTGGGGTCCCCTGTGGGCACTCCCACAACACCCTGGACCCTCCTTCCTTGCTATTATTGTTATTAGTTTGGCGTAGGGGGCACACTGGTGGTGCATCGGGCTTATCCTGGCTCTGCTTGGAGGGCCATATGGGATGCCAGGGATTGAACCCAGATCGGCCATGTGAAAGGCAAGAGCCCTACCCGCAGTACTATCTCTCCAGCCCCCCCCTCTCCTAGCTCTTATGACACTGATGATCAAGCAGCACTTCTTCCTTCCAGCCTGGGGAAGTGGCTCAGTGGCAAACTGTTTGCCTTGCTTGCATGACCTGGGTTTGAGTCCATGCTTTCAGAAATGAGCATCCAATTATGTGGGGCTTCCTGCAGCCTCTCTTTCCGGAGCTGGAGCAAAGAGCACTATCTCTCCAGCCCCCCATCCTAGCTCATATGACACTGATGATCAAGCAGCACTTGCATAATCCTTGACTTTCTGTTCTCCATCACACAGATAAAGCCCAGGAGAACATGAGTGTGCTCGTGGAACTTGGCTTTCCAGCAGCAGTCTGGATGCTCAGGCTGGTACTCCCTGTTTTCTGATTCATTGTTCTGAAGTAAGGAACTCAAGGTTCCCATCCACGAGGAGGTCTACAAACCCCCCTTTATGCGTGGTGGCAAGTCATACTGTGTATTATTTGGCGGCTTTTTTCCTTGAGGTGGTAGGGTGGCTAAGACCCTGTCTATGCAGTGCTCATAGGTTACTCCTGACTCTGAGTTCAAGTGATCCCTAGAAGTACTCGGGATTATGTACAATGCTGGGGATCAAACTAGGGTTGGACACATGCAAGTCAGGTGACTTAATCCCTGTTCTATCTCTCTGGCTCCTATGATTGTCTTCTAAATTAACTGAGGCAAACTTCACATAACAAAATGAGTCATGCTGAAGTGAATAATTCAGCAATATTTAGTATGCTCACATTGGATGTATAACCCCCTCATCTATCTGACTCTGAAACATCCCACAATTCCAAAGTAAAGCCATCCTGGACCTTACAACCACCACACTGCAATCTATCTCTATGGCTCTGTCTAGTCTGGATCTTTCCCATCAATGGAATCACACATCCTTTTGCATCTGCTTTCTTTGACAAAGCATCATGTTATAGAGGATCAGCCACACTGTAATATGATCACTGCTTCAGTTCTCACAGCTGCATGGTGTTCCACCGCATGTATGTACTGTTATGTACCTTCCTGTGTCTATCCACTCATCTAATGGCATGCAAACTATTGTGTATGAGTTGCTATAAAAATGCCTGCACACATTGTTTGATTTCCTGATTTCAGTTCTTCTGGGTATATATCTAGGGATGGAATTGTGGTGTCATACTGCAATTTTATGTTAGCTTTTTGAGGAAATGCCAAACTCTTCTTCCGTGGCAGCTGAATTATTTTACAATTCCCACCATTTAACATAGGTTCCAATTTCCCCATCCTCACTGTCATTGTCACTGTCACTGTCATCCCGTTGCTCATCGATTTGCTCGAGAGGGCACCAGTAACATCTCCATGTGAGACTTGTTATTACTGTTTTTGGCATATCAAATACGCCACAGGTAGTTTGCCAGGCTCTGCCATGCAGGTGAGATACTCTCGGTAGCTTGCCAGGCTGTCCGAGAGGGGCAGAGGAATCAAGCCCAGGTCAGCCATGTGCAAGGCAAATGCCCTACCCATTTCAGCCCTCCCATCCTCACTATTTTCTTTTTTTTTCTTTTTTTGTTTTCAAACTACTGTCATCCTGCAGTGGGTATAAAATGATTTCTCATTGTAGCTTTGTCTCACACTCCACTAATGATGAAAAATTCTGAGTATTCTTTTCATGTTTTTGGCTGTCTATGTTGCATCTTTGGAGAAATATCTATTTCAGTAATTCACCCACTTTAAATTATGGGCATATGGTCCATGGAAGGTGGAAGGAGGAGTGAAGCCGGGCTCTGAGGGGAAGAAGTCATATGCTTTAGGTAGGAAGTAAGTCAGAACAGTAGATCCTGACAGAGGAGATTAAGAATTTTGATTTTCATTGGGGGAAGCAATGAAGAAGAAATTTAGACAGAGAACATGACCAATCTGATCTCAAGGGATGGCTCTGGTTGCATTGTAGAGAAAAGAGTAAATGTAAAGAAGTCCAGGGATTACATTTTACAAATATATATAAATTTTTCTATCTATGTTCATGTAAAAATATACCTATATATGCTATGTAGACACATATACTATATATACTGATATATAAATATGTTAGGTTTTGTACATTTATACATAGGTATATATATACATACCTATGTATGTAATATTTGTATGCTACATGTCTGTGTTTTATACATATATGTGTTTGTAGTAGATATATACTTAAATATATCAATATATGTACATAAATTTATATATCATGTATATTTTAGACATACTCAAGTAGAATGTGAACACAAAATCGATATAAATACTTAAAGTACATCTTACTTTTATACTGATATATAGCTATGTTTTTACATGTTTTGTATGTTCATATATGTTATAAATATAAAATATAATATAAGTACTATATTCTCATTCATCAATGCTTATTATTATACTCTATATAAATTATGTCTATAGCATTATTTATTATACTTACATATTTATGTAATACCTACTTTTGTATATGCACCAATGTGTCCTATACCTAACAATGAAGACATTATACAAGCCCATGTGTTTAACTATCTACAAATGTAGATTAGTGTAAGATAACATTGGTTTTTCCTTTCCACCTTGCTACAGAGTTTAAGTTTATTGTGTTACTCCCATCACAGTGCTCCTATTCCTCTATGTTTACTTGTAACCTCTTTCTTTGTGCTCTGTTGACTTGTAAATATTGTTTTTCTCTTCTCCTTAAGTCCTTTGCATAATTAATTTAGAGAAATGTCCTTTTTGTATGGACACAAGAAGACAGCTAATGCTATGCTTTTGTAACTTGGGAGTTAATTGAATGATATTTTCCTCCTGTACATCTTTTCTCTCAACTTAAGCCTTAGTTGCCCTTACTTCCTAGCACCCCAGAAGCAGGGTCCCAATGAGGCACTGGATGGACCCAGGGCAAGCTGTGAACTATGAGCTACCCTGGCATCGAAATAGGCCTGGCCAAAGTGCCACAATACTTAACTATAAGTTAAGAGCATGGTCATGGACAAATTCTGTCATGATCCAAAAAAGTAATAACTAGATTTGGATCCTGCTAGGGGTAGGAATGTTTAATCTGCCTGGGCACTGTAGTCTGAGTCTGTGGTGAGATGTCCCCAGGGAGTCAACCCACAAGCTCAATGTATCTCTTACTGGGTCCATACAAAGTAACTAATATTAAGAAGTAGAATTAAGATGTTAATTAAGTTATTGGAGTAAGGAAAGGAGAAAAACACCTGCAGTGGTATTTTGCCCCATGAGCAAAGGAAGGGTTTTCTTATGTTGATTTTGCTGCTGGGGTGTGGTGCCTGCCCCCCAGGCTGGAGAGCTGGGGAGAGAGGAGAGGGAGACCAGGGCTGCAAGATGGAGCGTGGAGAAACTAGCAAGGGGGCCAGAGGGAGAAGAATGTTGGGGAAGAATGCAGGAGCAGGCGCGTGGAGGGGCGAGAGACGCGGCTGTGACAGGGAGAGCGGAGATCTGAGTGGGAGAGACAGGAGGAGACAGGAATGAGGGGCAGCGTGAGACTAGAGTGGGAAGCTTAGTGAGGCTGGAACAGGCGGGTGGGGAGAAGGGAATAAGCAGCAACTGATCATCAACCAGCTTGACCCTCGTTTCCTCCTGGGCTGCCCCAGGTGGGCAAGCGGCCTGAGTCCACTGAACGTGGGAGGCGAGAGGGAGAGCCACCGGGGCTTTCTCTAGCCTCCTGGAGATTACACAGATTAGGTATATCCCTGTGTTTCTGCATGTATGTACGATGCATTCAAGTATAGCTATGTGAAAATGTCAAAAGTGATTAATGTGTGGGGGTGCAAAGTAATAGAAAATAACATTTTCCTCTTTGACTTGATTTTCTATCTTCTCTCCTACCCTCAACAGACATGTGTTTATGAAAAGGAAGACAGGAGAACCCAAGGGGGGGTGTATAGTGGCTAGGGTACTTGTCTTGCACATGGCTCATCCCTGACATCCATAATGGTCCCCTGAACCACTAGGATGGATTCCTGAGCTCAGAACTAGGAGTAAGCTCTGAGAACAGCCAGGAGGGAGGCGGGGAGGGAGGGAGGCATTGAGGGAAGGAAGGGAGAGAGGGAGGGGTAGAGGGAGGGAGGGAGGGGAAGAAACAGAAGTTAAAGGACAACCCAGCTTACATTTCCTCAGAGAGAGACACAGCTACAGCCCCGAGACAAGCCGGGCTGCCTTTTGCCACAAACATCCCTTGCAGGGCCCTGCTCTTGGAGGGAGGGCCATCACTGAGAGCTAGCGTATACTTCCCCCTGCCCCCCTCCTTCTCTGACAGCACCCAGGGAGCCTCTGGAGTTCATTAAGACTTCCTGGGAGCGCCAGCCTGCAGGGACAGCTGCCATTGTGTTACAGGGAAGGAACTCTCCAGCGAGACAGAGCCCCCTGTCAGGATATGCAGAGGGGCAGCTCGGGAGTCTCCAGCCCAGAGGTGAAACCAGGACCCCGTGCTCCCCCTCTAGGCTCTCCGGGCTTACTAACAGAGCCTGAAGATGTCCCACAGGTTCAGAGCAAAAATGGGATCTAGGAGCAGCCCCAGCCCTGTGGGTGCCTGGCAACCGGAAGGCCTGGGAAACAAAGCGAGTCTGTCCAGGTCTAGAAAAGCAGAATTTTATGCGCATATTTATTGCCCTCCTGGCAATTTCCAAATGCACTGTCAGTAGGAAACTGTTTCCCAGACACTAAGACTAATCAAAAGCCTGTTCAAAAACGCATTATGCAGGTACCTAACATAACCACATACATTAGTTTCTTATGGTTTTATATTCAATTCAACAAAAATTTATTGAGCACAGGCTCCACGCAAGACACCACGCCAGGTGCTGTGTGAGCACGAGTCAGATAATACACAATCCCTGATTTTCCCAGCTGCTCACATTCTTGGGGTGGGGGTGGGGGCGTGGGGGGAGCTGTCACATGAAGGAACTCAGTGTGGCATACTGCAATAGAGGTATATCCAGCGTGACGGGAATGTGGGAGGATTACTGCTGGCTGTGACATCAGGATTGGTTTAAAGTAGATCTGTTTTTGTTCCTAAGCACCGTCTCTTACCCCCATTTCATTCTTCTAGCAATCCTACCAGACAAGTATTTTTTTTTTTTGCTTTTTGGGTCACACCTATCGATGCACAGGGGTTACTCCTGGCTCTGCACTCAGGAATTACTCCTGGCGGTGCTCAGGGGACCATATGCGATGCTGGGATTCGAACCCGGGTCAGCCGCGTATAAGGCAAACGCCCTACCCGCTGTGCTATCACTCCAGCCCCAAGACAAGTTTTATTACTAGTCCCATTTTCCAGGAGGGAAAATCAAGACCCACGAAAGCTCAGGAGCTGGTACAATGGTTCACAGACAGTAAAGTCGGCTTCACTCCATCTCTGACTTCTGTGGCTGATTGCAATGGTTCTGCCCAGGGGCAACTCACATCATAAATCATAAGCTTTTTCCACACTCTGCAGCAAACCCCACAGCACATTTTCTGAATCAGCCTCTAGGAGCAAATCCCGGTCATAGGGATTTTGAAGAAGCTGAGAAGATGAATCTATTGAGCATGTCAGTTTATACCATTCTAGCAGACATTTGGACTGGAGCAATAGCACAGCGGGTAGGGCATTCGCCTTGCACGCAGCTGACTCAGTTTCGATTCCTCTATCTCTCTCGGACAGCCCAGCAAGCTACCGAGAGTATCCCGCCGGCATGGCAGAGCCTGGCAAGCTACCCGTGGCATTCTCGAATACTAAAAACAGTAACAAGTCTCATAATGGAGATGTTACTGGTGCCCACTCAAGCTAATCGATGAACAATGGGACGGCAGTGCTACAGTGCTGCCAGATATTCAGTGGGATTTTACTCATGGAGGTGGATGCAACTGGACACTCTTGGGTGACCTATTGGAATTGTGTGCATTAGAAGCCATTATTAACAGTTTTATTAGCCGTTATTAGCCATCATTAACAGTGCATTATTAACAATTCTAATGCACACATTAGAATCTCAAGATTTTAGTGGGGAAAAAAAGAGTGATCATTCTGGAGGAGAACAAGAGTACTGAAAGGAGATATAAAGTTCCTGCAATGGGGGAGGGTGGAGGAAACTGGGGTCATTGGTGGAGGAAAATGGACACTGGTGAAGGGATTGGTGTTCGAACATCGTACACCTTTGAACATTGAACTCAATCATATCTAACTCTGTGACTTTGTAGTTCACAGTGATTCAAAAACTTTTTTTTAAAAGTACAGTGCAAGGGGGTTGGAGTGATAGCACAGTGGTAGGGTGCTTGTCTTTCACTCCACCCCTCTCGGAGAGCCTGGCAAGCTACTGAGAATATCCCGCCTGCACAGCAGAGCCTGGCAAGCTACCCGTGGTGCATTCGATATGCCAAACACAGTAACAATAAGTCTCACAATAAAAGACGTTGCTGGTACCCGCTTGAACAATTTGATGAGCAATGGGAGGACAGTGACAGTGACAGTGCAGGAAGGTGTAGGCCTTCTTTGTGAATGGATGACTGACCTCAAGCAGAGGAACAGAAAAAAGAGAGAGGCAGGACTCACCGATGTGCTAGGGAGTCTATCAATATGAGCAGCACCACCCCCAACTGCTCACACCCTTCTCACTCTTGCAGACTTAGCCTTGCAACGGTGTTTTGGCCAGGCAGGCCAGAGGTGGAGCAGCACCCTCGCGAAGAAGGGCTGAGATGGTTGCCCCATGGCTGAGAGAAACCAGGCTCCAGACAAAGATGAAGATTTGGCTAACATTATTGAGTACCTATTAATTGCCAAGTACTGTGCTAAATACATTGCATACATTGTCTCATTGATTCCTCCTGACAGCTCTGAACGTTGTATATTGTTATCTGCATTGTTTCCAAGATGAATGAGCTGCAGAGAGTGATTTTCCCAAGGTCAATAGTCAATAAGCGACCGAATCAGGGTTGGACCTAAAATTGTCTGACATCAATGCCTCGCTCCTGTCTTTTTTCTGGGAACTGAGTGCATCCAGAAGATGCCTCAAAGGAGCGCACAGAAGAAGAACGTGAGACTGATCATGTGACAAGAAACCTGTAGAAACTGTTTCTGAGAAAAACCGAATCAAGCTATTTAGTCTGGGTTCCCTCAAAGGCAGAGTCTGAGACAAGAATTTGGGTGAGAGTTGTAAGTTGGGAGGGGAGCTTGGAAGTCACCAGGAGGGAGCAGGGAAACAAGATCAGGATGAGAAGAAAACCAATAATGGGTGCCGTTACTGCTGTGGACAGCTGCGCCATAGTCCCCTAGGATCCTCAGAGTGACTGTAGAGAATAGGTCACAACCACCCCACTGAGAAGCAAGAACTTAGCACAGGTCACAACCACCCCACTGAGGGAAGTTACCACCTTTTTGTTGTTTTTGTTTGGGGGCCATTGCAGGCTAAGGCCAGGGCTTACTCCTTGCTCTGAACTCAGGGATCACACCTGGCAAACTCGGGGTCCATACGGGGTGCTGGGGATAAAGTCTGGGTTAGCTGCATGCAAAACAAATGCCCTACCTGCTGTACTGTCTCTCTCTGGCCCAAAGTTGGCACTGTTCTGCTTTCATTGGTTAAGTGCTGTCCCCGAGGCATTGCTGCAAAGCTGAATCAGAGAGCACTTTTCAGGTCGAGAAAGTGCTTGGACCCCTCTGTACTTCATGGTGCTATCTGAAGCCCAAACTCAGGGCAGGTGCGGAGAACATGTCTGCAATAATCATAGCCACGACCTGGGAACTGAAACAGAAGAAATCTTCTATGAATCATCTATATGAGAAGATCTGTATGAATCAAATGTAGAAAGTCCGCAGGCCTGGATCAAAGGAATCAAGCAGAAGCACAAGAGCAGATGAGATGTGCAAGAGAGGGCTGAGTCTCACAAACCATGATTAGATCACTAAGAAGCAGGTATGGACCTGGGCAAGTCCAGGAGCACAGACTCAGGTTGTCCCAGAAGTAGACAGGGGCAGGGGGAAAGTACACAGTTGGTGGGCTGCAGAAACTTCAGTTCCCTGGGCCAAGACATCCCACTACAAGGTGGATATAGTGTTCGTCAAGGTCACCAGTTTCTACTTGTCTGGGAGCAAACACTTCCAGCACACTCCCAAGTGAATCTAGCCCTGGAGAGAACACTCCTGCCATGGTAGTTCTTAACACACGCGCTCATGGCTTGACCTACTAACCCTAGAGCAAATTAGCCCTGGGAATGGCCCTGCTCCTCACAATGAAGTAAATGAATGATCTGTGCTGCATGGCCCAAGTAGATGTTACATCAACACTCACCCTGAGTAACCAGCCAGGACACTCTGGCCTCTCTTCCATACTGCAACAGCCCAACTCAAACAATGTCCTCTTTTCTATTTAAGTTTCTGCAGTAAGCAATATGAGGAGGTGGCAAGGAAACAATGGTCAAGACTGTTAATTCTCAAAGGCAGCCATAAGTCAGTCAGCCACTTCTTTGCTAAGCATTCTCCCCAACTGTCTGCAAGCACTAGGGTGCGTATATCTGAATACCCACTGTTCACAGGTCTTTGCATAAACAAATGCTACTATTGATACACTCCTGGCTACAGCAACCTCCACACTCTTTTGTGATCTGGGGCAAGTAGTGAAATACCTGATTCAGTCTCATCTTCCTCTTCCAACTGTATGTGAGAGCTTAGACTTTTCCAGGAGCTCCACAGCTTATTCAAAGAAGATGCATTGTCTCTTCACAATAACCAAAATCTGGAAACAACCCAGATGCCCTAGAATAGATGACTGGTTAAAGAAACTTTCATACATCTACACAATGGAATACTATGCAGCTGTTAGGAGAGATGAAGTCATGAAATTTGCTTATAAATGGATAGACATGGAGAATATCATGCTAAGTGAAATGAGTCAGAAAGAGAGGGACAGACATAGAAGGACTGCACTCATTTGTGGAGTATAGAAGAACATCACATAAGGCTGACACCCAAGGACAGTAGATTCAAGGGCCAGGAGGATTGCCCCATAGCTGGAAGCCTGCTTCATGAGCAGAGGAGAGAAGGCAGATGGAATAGAGAAGGGATCACTAAGAAAATGATGGTGGAGGTATCAGTTGGGATGGGAGATGCGTGCCGAAAGTAGATAATGGACCAAACATGATGACCTCTCAGTGTCTGTGTTGCAAGCCATAATGCCCCAAAGTAGAGAGAGAGTATGGGGAATATTGTCTGCCATGGAGTCAGGGGGAGGGTGGGAAAAGGGGGGTATACCAGGGATACTGGTGATGGGGAATGTGCACTGGTGGAGGGATGAGTGTTTGATCATTGTGTGATTGTAACCCAAACATGAAAGCTTGTAACTATCTCAAGGTGATTCAATAAAATTTTTTTAAAGGGGTAAAGTCTAGTGAATGACCACAAAACTAGGATGATTTAATCTGAGGGTATAGTGGCCAGACAGTAGGAGGACAACTGCTATCCTGCTATCCAAAAAAAGAATCCACTGATGGCAGAGTTATGACCAAGTGTCCATGGGACTTGGTGCAAAAAGGACAACATGAACCAGGATGTGACACAAAATCTGCTTTCACACTTTCTCCCACGGCAGAGTAGAAGACTCAGGTCAGCACTCTTCATGAGCACAAAAATCTGTGCCCGTGTCTGGGGTAGACACAGATTGATGCTTTTTACTGGACTGCTGTTGCAAGGTAACAAGCCCCCTCCCACCCTGTCCAAACATACCTAGGAAAAGCTATTTCAAAAAGACATCTGTTCCTCTGCCACATAGTGGGGCTCTGGATTGGGCTGTTTATCTCTGGTCTCGGGGCCCCCGATGATTATTCTGATAAACTAGAATGAATCTTACAGCAGACGGGGAGCTAGCAACAGCCCTGCTGATTTATCACCCTTTTCAACCCAGTTGGGTTCCAAGAGAATAAATCTTGCTTGCCTCTGGCTAGGTACCCGCAATCATGCCACGGACCATGACTTTCATATCCCATTAACTCTGAATTACTCAGTCTGGGGCTGAGCTGAGAGGTAATTTAAAATGGCAAAAGGGGGGAAATGTTCTGATTTAGATCTGATAGAGACGGGATTAAGTCCTTCCATTTTTCAGGGCTTAAGTGTGAGCTCTACAGAGGGGAACACCTGCAGGTTGGATTGGATTCCTGCAAAGGACTGGAGCCACCAATTAAATTAAAAGACTTGAGTCAAACACATGTTCCAAAGGTCTGAAGGCTCCACCTCATACTTGACCACAATGCTAAGTTTCTCCAGGGAATCAATGCATTAAAAAATCACCATTGTCCAGAGTGTAAATTATCACAACCCTTTAGGGTAGCAATAACCTTGGTAGTCCCTCTGACCCTAACATTTCACTACAGAAACACCTGACCATGTTTAAAAAAAAAAAAAGTACAAGGATATTCATAGTAGCCTTAGTTGTAATAATAAAAAGACCAAAAATTGGTTTATTGATAGCAGAATGCATAAAAAAGGAGAGCACTCCTCTCCTGTGAGAATAGCACCCACTAAAGTGAGCAAGGTGGAAAAAGATTCCTGATATTTAATCAAGCTTTTCCAAAATAATCATAAAACAAAATGCAGAATCATTTGATATAATGTGTTCTTATTTAAAAGCAAAAGTATTTGATGATCAAATTGAAATCACTGGATTTTTTCTACCACTCTAACAGATAAGACAGGCCATTTTACCAGAAATAACTAGAATCCCTGCAGTATGAGCCACTTCTCCCTCTCCCCCACCCCCCAATTCTTTTTCACATCCAGTCCTACCTGATATTTCAGTATGTCTGAGCAAGCCTTCCTGACAGGAACCACTTCTGGTTACTAGATAATACGTTTGGGTCAGTGGAGAGAAGAAAGTTTTCTCTGCATGAATCCATCTGGTGTTTTTCTTTTGAATGGACAGAGAGCCATGGTCTCTTAGCAATAACTCACCTGCCATGACTTCAGCGAAAAGCTCTCAGAATTCCCATGGACCAGCATAGATGAGTATGTGGGAGGCAGCAGGCCTGAGACTTGCTGCTTTTTAAGAGTAAAAATTCCTCCATCTGACACTCAAGGCCCCTGCAATACTGGTCCTACTTTAGTTAGGATAGAGTAAGTCATGCTGCAATAACATGCAAACATTAACGTCTTAGAGGATTACTGTAACAAGGATCTATTTGTCCATTACAAAAAGTCTGGTGCTGGTCTGGTAACTCTCCTCCACATAATGAGACAGTGGTCCAAGGTGTTTAAGCCTGTGGCTCTGCCATCTTGATAGGTGTGGCTCCATAAGTCACTGCAACCAGAGAGAGAATTAAAGGAAGCATTCGTATTTTTTTTAATTTTATTTTTTTTAATTTTTCCTTTTTGGGTCACATCCGGCAATGCACAGGGGTCACTCCTGGCTCTGTACTCAGGAATTACCCCTGGCGGTGCTCAGGGGACCATATGGGATGCTGGGAATCAAGACCAGGTCGGCCACGTGCAAGGAAAACGCCCTACCTGCTGTGCTGTTGCTCCAGCCCCGGAAGCATTCGTATTTTTGACTGCCTCAGTCCAGGATTCCTTCCCAACAATTTCTGACTCAGACTTAAACATGGACCCCTGCTTACATGAAAAGCTAGAAAACAAAGTCCTCTAAGGTCCCAGGGCAGGGAAAAACTATGTGCGTAATCTTCACTCCCAACATGCCTTTCTAACTTTAGTTCACACGCACTTCCTCACTCACCTGTATCTCACACTCTGACTCCTCTATTCTGACATGCCCACCAGAAAATGGAGATCAGACTGCAGCTTCCAGGCAAATAGTCTCCACTTGCCTGCCTCTGAGTTCTGGCTAGTGCTATCCATTCCTTCATCTGTGTGTTCAGCAAACAATTACTGCACCTTGTTAATAATTCAGCACCATATATCTTGAGAGGATGCTAATCACCAATGCAAAGTCTTTGTCTTCATGAATCTTACAGTCCAGAGTCCCATATCCACCACTTCTGTCTTCTAAATCCTACTAGTCTCTGCCCACCTGCTCTCCTAGAGCTCTCCTCTCTAATATGTTGGCAAGATTCACTGAGTTAATGCAAAGAACCCAGTGCTTGGCACAAGAAAGATGTTCAATAAATGTGAGTTCTCAGCAGGAGTAGCCATTGGATTTCATGGTCACATTCCCCGCATCTACTCTTATTGTCCCACTTATCTGGTCCCGAAGGGAAGAATTTTCAGCCCATCTTGGAGGACACAGCCCTGTTTGAACTTAGCATAAGGCAACCAACAGGTTTAACAGAAGCTAAATTTGCTCGTAGAAGTTCTTATCACTTTTTGTTTGTCTGTTTTGGGCCTTGAGAGAAAACCGAACTCCTTTAATACATGGATATATAAGGCTCCTGGAGGAGTTCAGGAGACTCACACCAAATATATTTATGCAACTAATCAAGAATGAAGAATGAGGAGTATTCTAAGACCTTATGGACTCACTTTCTGCAGATCTCTGCTCAAATATCACTCTCCAGAGATATTCCAAAGAGGTCTTCCCACACTACCGTGTATAAAAACATCATCATTCTCTATTCCTTTGCCCTGCTTCCTCAAGCCAGTTATCACAACAATAAACAATAAGCCTATTCCAAAAGAGCAGTGTCCCTCTGCCTGGTGAGTATGGCACTGCTCTCTTACCTGGAACAGTGACCAACTCCAAATTCCACAACCAGAGTTCCTGGAGGACAGAGACTGGGTGGGGAAATTAGTCTTCTCAACAACCCCAATACTCACCCGCAGTCTTTTTTTAAAAATTTTTTTATTAGAGAATTACTGAGATGTACAGTTAAAACTTATGAACTTTTGTGTTTGCATTTCACTTATACAGTGATCGTTTACCCATCTCTCCACCAGTGCCCATTCACCTCCACCAATGATCCCAGTATCCCTCTCACCACCCCCACCCCATCCCCTATCACCCTGAGTCTTGAGGCATGCATGCTTCCTAAAAGTAATTCCTTGACCAAAATAAATTTTTTTTAAAAAGGATGGCAGGGAGATCATTCATAAGAAGCCTTTTTTGCACTTTAACTTTTTCAATCATGTTAAACTTTAGCATTTATGTAGTCGACTATTTCTAAATACAAAATTGAGCTATCATTCATGTTATTTATTACTGAGAATTTAAAAGTGCTTATTTGGAGAATGTCCAGGTCATTTGGAGTCGGCATCTTCTTTTTTTAAATAATTTTTTAGTTGAATCGCTGTGTGACACAGTTACAAAGATTTCATGTTTGAGTTTCAGTCATACAATGATCAAACACCCATCCCTCCACCAGTGCACATTTTCTACCACCAATGTCCCCAGTATCTCCCCACCCTCCATTCCAGCCCTCTGCCTGTGTCCATGGCAGACAATTTTCCCCATAGTCTCTTTCTACTTTGGAGCATTATGGTTTGCAATACAGATACTGAGAGGCTATCACATTTGGTCCTTTATCTACTTTCAGCACAATCTCCCATTTCGAACAATCTGTCCAACCATCATTGACTTAGTGACTCCCTTCTCTATTCCAGCTGCTTTCTCTCTCAGCTCATGAGGCAGGCTTCCAACTATGGAGCAATATTCCTGGCCCTTGACTTTACTGTCCTTGGGTGTCAGTCTCATATTATTTTATATTCCATAAATGAGTGCAGTCCTTCTATGTCTGTCCCTCTCTTTCTGACTCATTTCACTTAGCATGATATTCTCCATGATCATCAACTTATAAGCAAATTTCATGACTTCATCTTTCCTTACAGCTGCATAGTATTTCGTTTTGTATATGTACCAAAGTTTCTTTAACCAGTCGTCTGTTCTTGGGCACTTGGGTTGTTTCTAGATTCTGGCTATTGTTAACAATGCTGCAATGAACATACATGTGCAGATGTCATTTCTACTGTGCTTTTTTGCACCCTCAGATGCAAAAAATTACACTTCTCAGAAGTGTAATCACTGGGTCATATGTGAGCTCAATTTCTAGTTTTTTAAGGAATGCCCCTATTGTTTTCCCAAAAGGCTGGATCAGTCGGCATTCCCACCAACAACGAAAGAGAGTCCCTTTCTCCCCACATCTGCGCCAGCATTTGTTGTTCTTGTTCTTTTTGATGTGTGCCAGTCTCTATGGTGTGAAATGATATCTCATTGTTGTTTTGATTTGCATCTCCCTGATGATTAGCAATGCAGAGTATTTTTTCATGTGCCTTTTGGCCATTTGTATTTCTTTCTTGAGAAAGCTTTTGTTCATTTCTTCTCCTCATTATTTGATGGGGTTGGAGGGTTTTTTTCTCGTACAATTCTGCTAGTGCCTGGTATATCCTAATATTAACCCCTTATCAGATGTGTTTTGGGCAAATATTCTTTCCTATTCCATGGGCTCTCTCTGTATTTTTGTCACTGTTTCTTTTGAGGTGCAGAAGCTTCTTAGTTTAATGTAGTCCCATTTGTTTATGTTTGTTTCCACTTGCTTGGTCAGTGGTGTACCTTAAAGATGCTTTTAGTTTCAATGTCAAGGGGGGTTCTGGAGTCAGCATCTTCTAAAGTTGGACCCATAACAGATAAACACTCATGCTGGGCTCCAGGCTCCCAAAGAAGTTTGATGATTTATTTACTTGAATATCAGGTGAAAGAATAAGTCCACCATCCTCTAAATATAGCCTTTCTCTAAACAAAGCATTCAGTATATAGCATGAGATTACATTTGTGTCCTAATATGGGTTTCTGTTATCATACTTCATGCTGCTCTAAAATTCAGATAAATTGGTTAAACCTTTTAAGAAAATTAGGCAAGCAAAGATGCCATTAGTTCTAGAAACCCATCTCATACATAATAAAAGTCTGGTAATTATTTTTAAGGCCATTTTTTATAATGTTGTCATTTCTAGGTATTAGCTCAAACACCAGAACTTGGACCCTCTTTCTGTAATGTCCTTAGTAGCAAAGATAATATAACTAATCACAAAATTTGCTGTTTTTTTTAAACATTTCATTCAGTTCCCTTGTCAGTTATATGTCAGATGACTATATAATTCACTGCCCAAAGAAGACACTCGAGAAAGTGAGAATGACTCCATTAATGTGAATAATGATATCTGCACATGCTGTCGCCTTTGCTTTATATTTAATGAGCTTCTTTGATGAACAAGTATTGACTGAGCCAGAGTGGGCTAAACTGTGAAGAAGTCCAGGAAGTTGAGTTCAGTATGGAAAGAAATGTTGGAGCTAGACTCAGAGTCAGTCAACTTTTTGCACAAAGGACAGATAGTAAAACTATGAGCTTTGCAGACCAAAATTCCAAACTTAGAATATTATGTACATTGCTACATAACAATTTCAAAGATAGCTATTTAAAATAATAAATGTTGGGCCTGGAAATATAGTATAGCACCCTTGCACACAACCAACCTCTGTTCAATCCCCAGCATGGCATATGGTCCCCCAAGGACCTCAGAAGTAATCCATGAGCAGAGCCGGGAGTAAGCCCTGAGCACTGACAGGTATTCCCCCTCCCCCCCAATAAAAGGATGTAAATAGGGGCTGAAGCAATATTACAGTAGGTATGGCACTTATCTTTCATGTGGCTGATCTGGGTTCAATCTCCAAGATCCCATATGGTTCCACCACAAGGCCAAGTATCTCCAGGATTGACCCCTACAAAAGAATCTAAAATTAAATTTATTATGGTGACAGTTGTACTTTAAAATCATACCAAGAGACACAATTGAATCCTTCACAGGGGTCGGAGTGACAATACAACAGGTGGGGAGGGATTTTTTAATTGCACACTGCCAACCCAGGTTCAATCCTCAGCATTTTATATGGTTTCCCCAAGCCCACCAGGAGTGATTCCTGAGAGCAGAAACAGGAGTAAGCCCAGAGTGCCACCAGCGGTGGTCCAAAACAAACAAGCAAACAAAAATTATTGACTCCTTTACCTCGTGAATGGTGTGGTGTGTGGACACCAGTTCAATAAAGCTGTTATAGAAAATGGAAGAGGCAGATCTAACATCAATAAACAAGCTGGCTCCGGTGGCCCTGCTGAAGCATCCTTTATAATGAGGGGAGGGGACAGTGATGTTAGGCAGTGTGGGCAGTAACTTGTGTTCTGGGGTGGGAAAAAAAGCAGAATAATGAGGTAAGAAACCCGGGGCAACTGGCAGAGCCACTAATTTAAATAGGGGTGTCAGATTAGATGCCGCTGGAAGGGAGACATTTGGGCCAATGTTGTCAAAGTTGTCAGCCCCAAGGACACCTGGGAACACAGATCAGGTAGAGGCAAGTCCCGCAGAGACCTGGAAGAAGGATGGTTTGTGTAGCATGTGCAAAACCACTGCTGGGAATATATCCCAGAGAGGCAAAAAAGTATAATCAAAACAACATCTGCACATGTATGTTCATCGCAGCACTATTTACAATAGCCAGAATCTGGAAAAAACCCGAATGCCCTAGAACAGATGACTGGTTGAGGAAACTTTGGTACATCTATACAATGGAATACTATGCAGCTGTTAGAAAAAAGGAGGTCATGAATTTTGTAGTTAAGTGGATGGG
Source organism: Sorex araneus (assembly GCF_027595985.1). NCBI lineage: Eukaryota > Metazoa > Chordata > Mammalia > Eulipotyphla > Soricidae > Sorex > Sorex araneus. Next base: position 125,065,075 of record NC_073306.1, on the reverse strand, counting down.
CATGAAAAGTTTCATGCTGAGTGAAATGAGTCAGAAAGAGAGAGACAGACATAGAAAGATTGCACTCATCTAGGGTACACAGAATAACAGAGTGGGAGACTAACACCCAAGAATTGTAGAAATAAGTACTAGGAGGTTGACTCCATGGCTTGGAGGCTGGCCTCACATTCTGGGGAAAGGGCAACTCAGAGAAGGGATCACCAACTATAATGTAGTCGAAGGCCATGTGGGGGAAGGGAGTTGCGGGCTGAATGAGGGCTAGAGACTGAGCACAGTGGCCACTCAACACCTTTATTGCAAACCACAACAGCTAATTAGAGAGAGAGAACAGAAGGGAATGCCCTGCCACAGTGGCAGGGTGGGGTGGGGGGAGATGGGATCGGGGAGGGTGGGAGGGATGCTGGGTTTACTGGTGGTGGAGAATGGGCACTGGTGAAGGGATGGGTTCCCGAACTTTGTATGAGGGAAGCATAAGCACAAAAGTGTATAAATCTGTAAATGTGCCCTCATGGTGATTCACGAATTAAAAATAAATAAATTAATTAAAAAAAAAAAAGGATAGTGTTGGCAGCGGGAGGGACAGCTCAGTAGCCTGGAGCAGCATGAGTGAAAGGGACAGAGGGCAGAGGGCAAGTGATAACATCAGAGAGGAATCTGGGCTCCTGGAGGGCCCCATAAGTCTGAATGCCTTTTAAGGCACTGGTCAGCCTGTGCCAGTTCAACTCAGAGGTATTGCTTCGAAGGGAAGGAATTTCCCCTGAAGAACAAGTGAAAGCTGCTGTTGCCTCTCTACCAAGACTCACACAGCAAGAGCGCAGGGCTCTAGCCACTTTTACTTGCGCAGAGGAAGTAGGTCATCGAGTCCATCTGGATGAAGAAGCTGGGCCAGTCAGTCATGGTGACTGGCTGAGCTCCAGGCCCGAAAAGCCAACGATGAGACATGGGGACACAGCAGGCTGAAGGCAAAAGTGCAATTTCACCATCTAATAGCCTGGTGTGTTTGTGATTTTCAGGTTCCAATTTTTGTGTTGTCATGGCCAATTACAGGTCACATGTGGTTTCCAAGGTGGACTGCTAGGAAGGCAGTTGTGCAAATTCATTCTCTGCAGCCTTTGCACTTTCCAACTGCTCTGGACATGCAGCACCTGAGTGAGGGGAGCAGAACCCCCAGGTCAGGGCAAGGAGGGAGAAGTGAAAATGAATCCAGCAGGGGTGCCACTCTCTCCCTCCCAGCTTTGCTACATGTCTGCTGTATGACCGTGGCCCAGTCACTTGGCCTCTCTGAGCCTTTTCCTAAGAGGGATGAACAGAACTGAGCCCAGAGATTCGATGAAACACTTTTTGTAGAAACAGAAGGAAATTCCACGTGTCAGACCTGACCATGTACCTGATCTGAGCAAATTTCATTCCTTTTCACAGCTTTATTGAGATATCATCTGTATAGGATAAACTGTACCCATTCTAAGTGTATGACTTAATGGTTTTGTTGTGAATTTAGCTGTGCAGCCATCATCACAATCCAATTTTCAAGTATTTTCATCACCACCCCACAAAGCTCCCTCCTAAGTAATACTTTGATTAGAGTTCCATACATAGTAACATTAATGCTATAGAAAAGCAAAGGAGAAAAATAGTGATTAGGTTGAATCACACGAAATTGTCACGTTTAAGGTTAAAAATGTCCAGATGTTGGCAATTTCACATAGTATAACTTTATTTAGAAAGAACATTTACAAACACAGTACTAGATAAATTTACAGTTTGCGTATTAGCTCACAGATGATATGTGATTACCTGTGAATTGCTTACCATGTGAATTATACATTATTATACAGGAAACTCTGTATGTAGTACATCGTGGGTGACTGAAGGAAGGAATCTGTCTCTACTCAGTATTCACCTTAAGTACTGTCTTCAGAAATGAGTCATCACAGTGCTCTCCTACTTTTGAGCTAGGAGATGCAGTTGAGGAAAATAAAGCTTCCAAAGCTTGAGTAACCAATGTGTGCATTGCCAGCTATCCCATCTAGTTTCAAGAAAAGGGAACCAAACTGCAATTGGAAGCACCTTAGGTTCAGAATATAGAAAGATGAAATCAAGAGTGGAAGGACGAAGATGAGAAAGGAAATTAAGGGGACACAGGGGTCAGGGATTCTGTTACACCAGTGATGTGGGAGAGTGGAATAGCTATATATCCAAATCGAAGACTCAGCAACACTGAAAACATGAGATTTAAGCTGCAACCACTAAACTTTGTGAGGTTCCTGTCAAGGTGGGGGCAAGTAGGGCAGGCATTTGGGAGGGTGGAGCACTGGTGGAGAGAAGTTGACACTGGTGGTGGGGTTGGTATTGAAATATTATATGCCTAAAACTCACTATCACTGTCACTGTCATTGTCATCCGTTGTTCATCGATTTGCTCGAGCGGGCACCAGTAACGTCTCCATTGTGAGACCTATTGTTACTGTTTTTGGCATATCAAATACGCCACTATCAATAACTACACTTTTTTAAAAATCACAGTTCTTTAATTAAATAAAAAATTAAGACATTTTTAAAGATATGGTTTATATTTTACTTTGCATTATTTTCCTTGGATTGGGGGAAGGGGAGTAAATCCCCTTTTAGATGCTAAGACTCAGGAGGCAAGATGTCAAGTTCTTCTTTCCCCCTCTGTCTCACCAATACTTACCTGTACAGCTCTGAGCATCTCACACAGGCTGAATGAATACTGGATTAAATGTGGAATTAAGAATTTCCTCCACATCACACATAACTGTGACATGGTGGAAATCTCAGGATTTATCTCTAAGTATGTGTGTGTGTGTGTGTGAAACCCCACACACCAACACACACACACACACACACACAAACACACACACAACTGGGACTAGAGTCACTGTAGACACTGAGTTTGTGGGAATGGCAGGTACTTTTCTTCTCTTTCTCTCCCTCTCCCTCCCTCCCTCTCTCTATCTGTCTGTGTGTCTCTATCCCTCTGTTTCTATCTCTCCCTTTCTCCCTCTCTCTTTCTTTTTGGGCATTATGGTTTGCAATACAGACACTGAAAGGTTATCATAGATATCCCTTTATCTACTTTTTTTTTCTTTTTGGGTCACACCCAGCGGTGCTCAGTGGTTACTCCTGGCTCTGCACTCAGGAATTACTCCTGGCGGTGCTTGATGGACTATATGGGATGCTGGGGGGTCAAACCCGAGTTGGCCACGTGCAAGGCAAATGTCCTACCTGCTGGACTATTGCTCTGGCCCCCCTTTACCTACTTTCAACACTGCTTTATTTTTAAAAAAAATTTTATTAGTGAATCACTGTGAGGTACAGTTACAGACTTACAAACTTTCGTGCTTGCATTTCAGTCATACAATGATGGAGTACCCATCCCTCTACCAGTGCCCATTCTCCACCACCAATGATCCCAGTATCCCTCCCACTCACTTCTTAAAAGAGGTGGCAGCAGGGTGGTAGGGAGGAAAGGAAATTGGGAACATTGATGGTGTGAAATATACACTGGTGAAGGGACAGGTATTGGAACATGATATGACTGAAGCCCAACCAGGAACAACTTTGAAACTGTGTATATCACTTATTCCATTTTTAAAATAATATAAAATTAAAATAAATGATAATCCTGCCCAAGACAGGGTTTGTTAGGTGACAGACCCCACTGATAGTGTAAAACAAGTCTTGAGGCTGCTCAGATTCTCTCCATAAGCATATGTGTTAAAAAATAGTTTGTAACCACAACAGCTAATTAGAGAGAGAGAACAGAAGGGAATGCCTTGCCACAGTGGCAGGGTGGGGTGGGGGGGAGATGGGATTGGGGAGGGTGGGAGGGATGCTGGGTTTACGGGTGGTGGAGAATGGGCACTGGTGAAGGGATGGGTTCCCGAACTTTGTATGAGGGAAGTATAAGCACAAAAGTGTATAAATCTGTAACTGTACCCTCACGGTGATTCTCTAATTAAAAATAAATAAAATTAAAAACCTTAAAAAAAAAAAAAAGAAATAAACATAAGAATTCCTGACAGTTTTATGCAGCCACTCTGCAACTTTATCTGCCTCGTAAAATATATTTTAAAGCCTGGAAAAATCATAGCGTTTTCAATAAAGACAAAGTGCTATTTCCCTAAAAAAAAAAAAATAGTTTGTAAGAATGAATGAGTAAAAAGACTTTTCTGTTAAGGTGTTGATATCAATGGTATATAAAGCACTGGTTGAACTCTACAAGAAGAAAACATCCAACCCCATCAAAAAGTAGGGTGAAGAAATGAACAGAAACTTTACCAAGGAAGAAATACGAATGGCCAAAAGGCACATGAAAAAGTGCTCTACATCACTAATCATCAGAGAGATGCAGATCAAAACAACCATGAGATACCACCTCACACCACAGAGACTAGCGCACATCCAAAAGAACAAAAGCAACCGCTGTTGGAGAGAATGTGGGGAGAAAGGGACCCTTCTACACTGCTGGTGGGAATGCCGACTGGTTCAGCCCTTCTGGAAAACAATATGGACGATTCTCAAAAAATTAGATATTGAGCTCCCATTTGACCCAGCAATACCACTGCTGGGAATATATCCCAGAGACGCAAAAAAGTATAATCGAAACGACATCTGCACATGTATGTTCATCGCAGCACTATTTACAATAGCTAGAATCTGGAAAAAACCCGAATGCCCTAGAATGGATGACTGGTTGAGGAAACTTTGGTACATCTATACAATGGAATACTATGCAGCTATTAGAAAAAAGGAGGTCATGAATTTTTTATTTAAGTGGATCGGCATGAAAAGTTTCATGCTGAACTGTTTACAATAGCCAGAATCTGGAAAAAACCCGAATGCCCCAAAACGGATGACTGGTTGAGGAAACTTTGGTACATCTATACAATGGAATACTATGCAGCTGTTAGAAAAAAGGAAGTCAAGAATTTTGTAGTTAAGTGGATGGGCATGAAAAGTTTCATGCTGAGTGAAATGAGTCAGAAAGAGAGAGACAGACATAGAAAGACTGCACTCATCTATGGTATATAGAATATCAGAGTGGGAGACTAATACCCAAGAACCGTAGAAATAAGTACCAGGAGGTTGACCCCATGGCTTCGCGGCTGGCCTCACGTTCCGGGGAAAGGGCAACTCAGAGAAGCGATCACCAACTACATTGTAGTTGAAGGCCATGTGGGGGAATGGAGTTGCGGGCTGAATGAGGGCTAGAGACTGAGCACAGAGGCCACTCAACACCTTTATTGCAAACCACAACAGCTAATTAGAGAGAGAGAACAGAAGGGAATGCCCTGCCACAGTGGCAGGGTGGGGTGGGGGGGAGATGGGAGTGGGGAGGGTGGGAGGGACGCCGGGTTTACGGGTGGTGGAGAATGGGCACTGGTGAAGGGATGGGTTCCCGAACTTTGTATGAGGGAAGTATAAGCACAAAAGTGTATAAATCTGTAACTGTACCCTCACGGTGATTCTCTAATTAAAAATTAAAAAAAAAAAAAGAAAAGTTTCATGCTGAGTGAAATGAGTCAGAAAGAGAGAGACAGACATAGAAAGACTGCACTCATCTAGGGTATATAGAATAACAGAGTGGGAGACTAACACCCAAGAATTGTAGAAACAAGTACCAGGAGGTTGACTCCATGGCTTGGAGGCTGGCCTCACATTCTGGGGAAAGGGCAACTCAGAGAAGGGATCACCAACTATAATGTAGTCAAAGGCCATTTGGGAGAAGGGAGTTGCGGGCTGAATGAGGGCTAGAGACTGAGCACAGTGGCCACTCAACACCTTTATTGCAAACCACAACAGCTAATTAGAGGGAGAGAACAGAAGGGAATGCCCTGCCACAATGACAGGGTGGGGTGGGGGGTGATGGGATTGGGGAGAATGGGAGGGATGCTGGGTTTACTGGTGGTGGAGTATGGGCACTGGTGAAGGGATGGGTTCCCGAACTTTGTATGAGGAAAGCATAAGCACAAATGTGTATAAATCCGTAACTGTACCCTCATGGTGATTCATTAATTAAAAATAAATAAATTTATTATAAAAAAAAGACTTTTCTGTTGACATCTGGCAGCTCCATTTGAAACAGCTTGGTAGGCCTTCAACTGCATCTCTTTCTGCATGGCTGAGATGCTTTCTGCATGAGGCAAACACAGGGAGATAGTCTTTCTTTTAGCACCAAAGTCAGGAGCTCCCAGGAGATGGTGCAAGGAGTATTTAGCAACTGAAGTCTTTAAAGAGGAGACCTGACCAGGGAAGAGTCCCAAGGAAACAGGAAATGAGATACTAAGCTGGTATAAGGCCTGTCTCATGGGCTTTCCGGGGCCAAAAAGAGCAGTGTTTTCATAGGGAGGGGACTTGGGCTACAGGTGTGAGGATAGGATTGCTACTCCAGGGCCACGCTAGTTGACTGCCCCAAAGAGAGAAGATATTAGATGATAGATCCCTGGCCACCACTCTCTGTTCCAGCTCCTCCAAAGAGAACAGGTGTCCCTACCCACTTGAGCAAAACTAAAGATGTGGGTGACACTGGTGCTAAAGAGAAGAGAGGCTGTATGAAAACGGGCATGGTGTTGAGGGTGTCTGCTTCCCACTCCCACACGAGTCAGATACATTCAGTGAGGTTTCTGCAGTTGTGGGTGTTGGTCACTGCCCCTGTCACTAATGGAATAGCTTGGCCTTTCTCATTGGATATATGTGTCTGGCTGCTGTTAACAACCCTGGAAAGCCCACTGGGCTTCATTGGCACATATAGGTCATCAAATCGTTGAACTCTTTCCCAACCCTGGCAGAACCTCTAGACTGCCTAGAAGAGCTTGGAAGAGATGCAAAGCCAGTGAAACTCATGGGTAGACGGGTCTTCAAGATGAAAACTCTGGGGCCTCGTCAGATGGAGGGCAGGCCAAGAATCATCCCCATTCTACAGATCCTGGAGCTTTTAGAGCAAGCAGCTGCATCTGAGACTATGTCATACCTCCAAATTCCACAATATCCACAGCCTAGGACAAGAGCAGCAAGTTGGCTGGGAAAGTAGCATAAAAGCCCACTAAGTTCAATAAGTGAAAACAATAACACAAGAAGGCTCAGCTAGCAACAAGCAATCACAGTAAATCCTCAGATGATGACTTTAATAACACCATTGTTATAACAATTTTCACAGATTTTCTTCTACTGAACTACTTTTTATAATTCTACTTATCATTGTTGTAACAAGCAATACAAATAAATTGTTTTGTGCCTGCTAAGGGGTTAGGCTTGTGGAGTGGGTGAGAAACTGGTGAAGAGAAGGTCACTTATGGTGGTGGGGTTGGTGCTGGAACACTGAATGCCCAAAACAACTGTCTTGTGGATAACTTTGTAAATGACGGTGCTTAAATAAAGTTAGAAAAAAATGTTAGCCACCACGATAACCTAAGTAGCTGTATAGTAGTAATAAAAATCATGTGCATCCGACTATTTGAGAAAACAGGAAGATTCTTAACTTCTTATCTGCAGCTGATCACTAAAGTCCACTGGCAGTGAACTTCTCTAGGTCTCCATTTTCTCAGCTGTATAATGTACCTGACAATGCCTGCCTCTATTTGTGAGACTATGTGACAACACCCAGCCAAGTGCTCCTACCACAAAAGCACTAAGTGGCTGCAGGTATGCTTCGTGGAAAGCATATCTGGCAGCTGTCCTGTTTTAAATCAACATGTCTGTTGAAACGAGCTATCCCTTGCTTAACTGAAGGGTTTCTCAGCCTCCCTACAACAAGAGTTTAGGATTCCTATGTCTTATTCTGCTCAATGTCTGGGACCCAGCATGGCACAGCACATGGAAAGTATATAATATTCCTTTGTTAATTATACTTATGATAGTAACAACCCCAAAAGCATGCTCAACACCACTGTGACATTTGGGGAAACTGAGGCTCAAAAACCTACAGAGTAAGAGGTTGATATCAATCATACTCTACCGATTTCTGTGGGTTTCAGGAGAGGAATGGGGTGAGTACAGAAGGGCTTCTGGAGGGAACACAGGAGGAGAAGAAAACACAAAAGACCAAAAGGAGGGAAAAGCTATGGGAGTCCAAGTGATAAGTTCCTATTCTAATTGAGTTGAAAGAAGGGGGGAAAGGTCATTTTGGTGGATAAATGTGTGTGCTGCCTATTGTCAAGAAATGAACATTACGATGTTTTTGTTTCCTTATCAGGGCAACCAGAAGACTTAGAATAAGATATACTTTTTGCATAGCAATCAGTTCCAGAGTCTAGAAGCTCTTGTCTCTCCTCTCAGAGAAGCCATCTGAGTTATGATTCTCTCTGCCCCATGGAAATGCCAACCCGTGCCCTCAAACCAAAGCAGCACAGAGTCGCTAGGCATTGTGTTAATGGACCCATCCTTTGATTTCTGATACTCCACCACCCCTGCTCTGATCATAGGAGTAATACTGGCTGCAATTAGGCATTGTAAGGATAATGATTTCATTAAAGCATCTTTAATGGGCTCAGACATGTACAAGGAATGGTGTCATATAACACAGTCAAATACTTTATCACCCTGTGATAATTGGAGTTGCTGAATTACAGTAACAGAACAACCGGAGGTAATTTCCTATTTGGCCAAGGCTGTCTGGCCTCCCCCAGGCCTCCAATTATCATATTTCTTCTTGGAATCAGGTCTCCCTTCTACCAGAAGCTGCTGCAAGCTCCAAGCTATTACAGTGGACTCTACGCTTGCAAGGGAGCTGTGAAGTTCTAATTTTCTCATCTGTCAGCTATTTATCTGTGAACCAGCCCTGTTCTTTAGTTCGGGTGATAAATAGGCATGAACGGCTTAGCGAGCAAAAAGGCAAATAAACATTTTAAAATGATCGGGCCTTGAGAATCTTCCATCAGAGAGTGACGGGTCAGAGAAAACCCAAGCAAAATATGGAATGGCACTCAAAGCAGAGGCTAAACCACACATGCTCTCTTTCCCTGGGAATTGCAACAGAAGCAATACATAGTCTCTTCTGCTGCACAAGATCCTGGGTGGCTCTCTTAAAAAGTGCTCTCTTAAAACAGCAACAAAATTAAGTTGATATCATAACACAAGAGCTGTAATTTATTGGGTATCCAGTAGGTGTGTTGCAGCGTGGGAATTATATATATAAATATATATATATATATATATATATATATATATTAGAATTGGACCTGGGGATGTGGCAAAGCTCCTGTCTTACAGATATGAGATCATGAAACCGATTCTGGGCACAACCCCAATGACAGTGCAGGTTGTGATCCCTGGTACCACAATATAGCCTGTGGTCTCCATATACAGCAGCCAAATGTGTACAAGTACTTTCTACATCTAAAGTAAGCAGCTCCAGGGCTGGAGCAATAACACAGCAGGTAGGGCATTTGCCTTGTACTCAGCTGATCTGGGTTCAATCCCCAGCTTCCCATATGGTCCCCTGAGCACTGCAAGGAGTAATTCCTGAGGTCGTGAGCCAGAAGTAACCCCTGTGCAACACCGGTGTAACCGAAAAAGCAAAAAAATAATAATAAAAATAAATAAATAAGGTAAACAACTTCCATAAGCACTACAATTCTTTGAGCACCACAACCAAGTAATTGACCAACCCCCCCCCCCCATTAATTGCAACTAAGACAATAAAAGGAAGGGAAGGGAAATAAATGAAAAATAAATTTTATAAATAAAATAAAGCACACTGACCCACATGGAAGCAGAGCTTATAATATTTATTCATTCATCCATTCTCCTTGAATGCAATTATTATATGCCTAATATTTTAGTATAACTTTTATTGAAGCGATATTGCATTATAACACTACATAAGTTTCAAGTGTACACACTTCTAGATCAAGAGCTATAATTGCTACATTAAGTTCACCAGTAAACAGTTCAATTCTATCCTTTAACCATGCAGTTGACCTTTTGACCCATTTTATCCACCCATTTCCCCCTTCCCTTCTGGTCACCACTGATTTGATCCTATACTGTAAAAGCTTATTTTCTGATTCATTTAATTAATTTGGTTTCTATTATAACACAGCAACTGAAATCATACAGTGCTTATCTTTCTCCAACTGACTTACTCCACAAAGCATACCCTCTAGGTTCATTCACATGCTCCCAAGTGTCAGGGTTCCATCCAATGTTAACAGCTGAGTGGAATCTACTGTTTCCATATACCTCACTCACAATGACTCTGTGCCTGCTTTGATCCGAGCACCATCACACACAATGCAGGCTTTGATGAATCACTGCTCTCACTAAATATCAGTGCCTCCCTCAGCAAAGTAATATGCCTAATTACTTTGTAAACAAAATAATGCCTAATCACCAGTGTGTTGGTATTAGGAGGTAGGGTATTCAAGAGAGGTGATTAGGCTGTGAGGTAGAACCCTGATGCATGGGGTTTCTGCTCTTGCTAAGAAACCCCAACAAGTTTCCTACCCACTTCAGTCCTGTGAGGACTCAAGGAGAAAACTAGCCGCCTCTGAACTGGGATATGGGACTCAAGACAGATATCTGCCTATGCCTTGATCTTGTGCTTCCCAACCTCCAAGACTACAAGAATATATGTTTTGGGGCGGGGGTGTAAAAAAAAAGTAAAAATAAAAATAATATATGTTTTCTGTTTAAGTCACCCAGTCAATGGTGTGTTTGCTACAATATAGCTACCTCAATAGAATAATCATCTAGAAAGGTCTAGGAGGGTGTAGGTAAATATACATCATCCTAAGTAGGCATTCTAGACATCATGATGAATGGGATGTAGAAAAGGTAAAACTGCCATAAATAAGACAAGTAGAACTGACCTGGTCTAGTCTAGGGAAAGGGTAACAAAATCATCCTTGAGGAAGTGGTCTTTAGGTTATAACTCAGAAGCTATCTATTGGGGAGAGGTAGAAGGTATAATATGGCAGACCAGAGAACAGGAAGCATAAAGGCACTTCTGCAGAAAGGATTTTGGTGTAATAAGTGAGGGAAGAGGTGTTTTGGTTCTAGGTCACTGAGCAGTGAGGTAGGGGTCGCCGATGAGTACAAGATAGAATAAGCCATATAAAATCGTGAAAAGGATCTGAATGTTATCCTTTGAATGATAATCTTCAATTGAAAGAATTGTCTCTCATGAACCAACCCTTATGACTTGTATGTCTTCTGGATATTTACAGAGCCAATCCATGCAAAAATGTTTACTTAGAAACTATTCTATGACGATTATTTATACTCTGGTTTAAGAGCATAATAAATCTTGCTGAATTATTTAAGAATAGTGTTGACCAGAGCCTAAATTTCAGCAGAGAAGTGGAAGAGGCTAAGGTTGTAGGCTTGAAGCTTAAGATTAAGACATGGGACCTAGATTTTTTTTCTTTAGAAAGGACAACAGAAGGACAGAAAAAAGGAAAAAATGGGCATTTATTGGCTGTCTCTCACCTGCCAGGCAACAACATTGAATATTTTGCCATTTGATGAATCAAGACTTTCAAAAACTAATCTAAGCTTCTCTACTCAATCACATCATCACTCTCACCATGCCAGGCTCTAGATGGAAAGCTTCAAACCTGATATTCTGAGAGCTCCCTTCTTGCAAACCCAGTCAATAGATCAGGGAGTCACACTATCTGATATCAGTCCTAATTCTCCTAACCCCAAACTGTGCATTAGCTAACTTGTCTGCATGAGATTATTATTAAACACACTTTATATTGAAGTCTGTGGATGCAACAAACATTCTTCATTGACCTTATAAGTCATATATCTCAATCAACTAAACACAGTGACTAATTCAAAATCCCCTTGTCATAGTCTAACAGCACTACATGGTCAAGGAAATAATCTCTACAACAGAGGTATTATCAGTAGCCCTCCTCTAGCATAAACAACTTAACATATCAGTCCTTAAGTAACTGGAAATCTAAACCGCCAGTATTAATCACATAAAACTCAAAGAACAATGGGGAAAATAAGGAAGCCAACTGCTGTATCAGACAGAGATAGAAACCCCAGCAAATCCCAAAGCCCATTAAAACTCTTAAGCCTGATTGATGAGGACCTGAAATCAACACTCACTACATTGTCAATCGAAATTAAGCAAGCACTGGCCAGTGAAATTAAGCAATCACTATAGATGAGAAATTAGACAAACTCAAAGAACTGATACTGAAGATTCTTTTATACAAATAATGAATCAGAGGAAAAAGAGAGTAAAAAATCTATCCTATTCAAAATAGTGTCCAAGAACATCAAGTACCTAGGCATAAATTTACAAAAGAGGTAGATCTATACCATAAAATCTTCAAAACACTTAATAAAAAATAGAATACCTTGGAAAATGAAAAACTATCCCATGCTCTTGGATTGTAAGAATCAATATTGCCAATATGGCCATCTTACCTAAACTACCATATAGATTCAACACAATCCTTGTCTAAATTTAGATAACATTCTTCAAGGACTTTGGAAGGGAGAGGGGGAGCGGGAGGAGGTGGGGGGAGGAGGAGGAGGAAAATGAGGAGGAGTTGGAAAAGGAGGAGAAGGAGGAGAAGGAGAAGAAAAAGAAGAAAGTGTCTACTGTAGAGGCAAACTGGGGGTGAGGGCTAGATGGAGGTAAATTGGGAGCATTGTTGGAATATTGTATGACTGAAACCCAATCACAAATAACTTTGTAATTGTATATTTCATGGTGATTCAATTAAAAAAAGTAAAAGAAAAGGACATTTGCACACCATTATTCATTGAAGTACTTGGCACCAATAAGATTTGAAATCAACCTAGATGTCCAACAGAAGATCAGTGGATCATGAAGATTTTGTACAAATGCACAATGTATGTTATACTTATATATTTATATATATATACTATATATAAGGAATGTTGAAACCATGCAATTTGCTGCAGTATGGATGGGACTGGGAGATACTATGTTAAATCAAATAAGCCAGAAGAATAAGGGCAAATGAGAATGAAATCACTTATATGTGGGATTTATAGTAACTGGAGGAGGAAATGCAATGTTTTAAAGGGGATATGCCTGGATCACCTGTGGCCTTAGGATTTAGGGAGGAGAAGGAAAGAAATACAGTGAAGGGGGAAAAGAGAAAAGATAGATAAGAAGCAAAGGGGGGCAGAGGTCAAGGGGACTCTAGTACATTGGTGGTGTTAAAGAATGATAGAATGATAGAGCTAAATATCCAAATCACAGAGTCAACAACACTGAAATCACAAGACCCAAACTTGAATAAACTTAAAAGATGCCTGTCATAAAGTATTCACAAAGATTTGCAACAGGGGCTGGAGCGATAGCACAGCAGGTAAGGTGTTTGCCTTGCACGCAGCCGACTCGGATTCGATTCCCAGCATCCCATATGGTCTCCTGAGCACCGCCAAGGGTAATTGCCGAGTGCAGAGCCAGGAATAACCCCTGTGCATAGCTGGGTGTGACCCAAAAATAAAAAAAAACTGCAACAAAAAAATAATCAAAAATCTCCATCACAAAATGTGAACTGGCAGGCTGGGGCTGGGGTGGTTCAGAGGTGTTGGTTAGGAAAGGAAAGCTGAGAACACTGGGGAGAGAAAAGTTGACACTGGTGGCAGGATGGGTGATGAAAAATTGTATGTCAAAAACCCAACTATGAATAACTTTATAAACTGCTTTAATAAAGTAAAATTTGGGAAAATCACATCATCAAACTTTGATGATCTTTTGCACGATGATTCTTTGATATATTCATGAAATTGCCTGAACTAAGTTTGAAATGCCAAGTATTGCTTTCCCATATGACAATCTTCTTCCCCAGCCCTACCCACACACCACACCAACCACAGTTGATCACTCCTCTGTCCCTGGCCCAAGGGGTCTGACCCTCCTGGAAGATGAGGGAGATGGTCAAGTTTCCTCACTGGAAATACAAACTAAGCAAGTCAGAGTTGGGGTCTGCTATGAAATAATGTGAGTTCAGAACCCAAGTTGAATCATGCAGGTCAAGCTGGTCGTGTGTGGGGAGCAGAAACATCCTGAGCGGCATCGGTCACATCTGTAGAGAGCCGGAGATACAGAGACAAGGGCTGCATCATTGGAGACTGGGGATAAACTCAGAGTTGAGTTGTTTCTTTTGTTTGGCTTTGGGGGCCACACCCAGCAATGCTCAAGAGTTACTCCTGGCTCTGCACTCAGGAATTACTCCTGGCCGTATGCAGGGGACCATATATGGGGATGCCGGGGATAGAACCCAGGTCGGCCACATGCAAGGCAAACTTATTGTAATATCACTCCGGCCCAGTTGTTTTTTGTTTTGTTTTGTTTTTCAAAATCCTGATGAGTGTGCTACATTTTACATAACTGATATTTTACACCATTGAAATCTTGTTTGTTTGGGATCATCCCTGGTGGTACTCAAGGGTTTCTCCCGCCTCTGGCTCGAGTTGTTCCCAGCATGCTCAGGACACCCGAGGTGCGGGGATTGAACCTAGACTCCAGCATGCAAACAAAACACACATTTGGCTACTTGAGCTATTTCTCTGGCCCTCCTATTCAAACTGTTCTAAATGTTTAAATAATGTCCAAAGTGATAGTACAGCAGCTAGGGTGCTTACTTGCCTTACACATGATTGAATCACAGGTTTGATCCCTCGTACCACATATGGTTCCCTTAGCACCATCAGGAATGAGGCCTGAGCACACAGCCAAAAGTAATCCCTGAGCACTGCTGGGTGTGACCCCAAATTAAAAAAAAAAAAATTTAAATTGTATTTATGTATTTGTTTACAGATAGATTCCAAGTGCCTAAAACAGTAGCTGGAACATAAAAGGCATTCAATTATGTTCTTACCTGCATGCAGCTGGCCCAGATTAAATCCCAGCTCTATGTGGTCCCCTAAACCCTGAACACAGAGCCAGCAATACACCTTGAATACAGCTCAAGAGAAAAATGAAAAAATTCTAGAAACTTCCAAGAAATTATCTTTGCTGCTGAAGAGAAAATCAGATTGAAAGCGAATTGTTTAAAATTATCTCTCTAAACCAAGAACCATCTATTGGTTTTGGGAGAGAGCAAAAACTCTGAACTTTAGGAGACATATCTCTTCAGATTCATTTTAAACAAATCAGCCTTTTCCTGTCCCAGACAGAAAATGTCACAAGTCAGTGTCAGAAAAAAGTGAAAACACAATAAAAAAAAAATGTTTCATTTATGGAGGAAGAAAACAACATTTCTACCGAAAAAAATCCACTGGCATAGATTTTAAAATAATAGAAACTTTCTCAGGATTTAAGAGACAATGACCAAAATTATAAGAAAGATGATCATAGAAATAAAAAACAACCAATGCAAATAAGTTACACCAGAACATAACAAAGTAATCATAATACAAAGAGAAAATAAAAGCAGATGCTTTTCCAGACTCAATAAGTAATCTGCAAAATGCTCAAAGGAGGGGCTAGAAAGTGCAGCCTCAGTGCTTGCCTTGCATGTGGTTGATCCAAGCACCTCATATGCTGCCCTGAGCCTCACCAGGAGTTATCCCTGAGCAGCCCCCCCACCAAAAAAGAAAAGAAACACAAAAGAATTATATTTCAGATATTTGATTTCCAAAATCAGTATAAATAATATTAATGTCTAAACATTGCTTGGGCTGGAGCAATAGTACAGCAGGTAGAACGTTTGCCTTGCATGCGGTTGACCCGGGTTCGATTCCTCCATCCCTCTCGGAGAGCCCGGCAAGCTACTGAGAGTACCCCACCTGCACAGCAGAGCCTGGCAAGCTACCCGTGGCATATTTGATATGCCAAAAACAGTAACAACAAGTCTCACAATGGAGACATTACTGGTGCCTGCTCCAGCAAATCGATAAACAGCGGGACAACAGTGCTACAGTGCTAAATATTGCTTAGAAAATTCTGACCTCAAGATTTCAGAACCAGAAGTCTTCTGCAGGGTTTTTTTTTGTGAAAAGCCAACAGGAAAACATTCTCAACCAAGAATTTAGCAAAATAAGCCCCCATGTATCCCTCTGGAATTAAAAAAATCAGCTTAAAATAAAAACTTACTAGTCAAGATGAGACAGAAAGTGTAATAGTTCAACTTTAGAGAAATCAGAGTGGGAGAGATAGCAGGTAGAGTGTGTGCCCAGGTTCAGCCCTCTGCACTCCACATAAATCTGAGTCTTTCCAGGAGTAATCCCTGCATCAGAGTCAGGAGTAAGCCCTGAACACCATTGGGTGTGCCTTCCCTTCCCTCCCCCCAAAATATCTCTCAACTTAAAGGAAATCAAAGAATAAAAGGATAATGGTGAGTTCTGCAGCCTACTAAAAGGGATAAATATCTAAATGATACCTAAAAACCTGTTTGTAAAAAGAAGCAAACGTCAAAAAGTATTGTTAAAAAATGATTAATCTGATAGAAGACAATAGATTATGTTCATAAAAACCAATAATTGAGGCTAAGAGAATAGAAGCATGCTCACACTGTATATTAAGTAGAAAACACTCAAAAATACAATTTCATTTTTGGTTATAAAAGTTACAAAGCCATCCATTAAAGCAGGCTCTTGAAAACTTAATAAAAACCACCACTCTAATTCAAATACATCTTCCAATAACATTCTAAAACTATAAGATAAATAAATTTCTGCAGCATAAAATAACACATAGAAAAACAACTAGGCATAAAAATTAAAAACATAAAACAAAGCTAAAGAAGTGATACTAAATGATTTGAACAGCAAATGCCAATGTGTTAAATTTTACTTCATTAAAAGATGAAATTTTCCAAATTAAGTCCAAGACAAAATCCAATTAAAGTTTTCAGAGATCCAACCAAAGGCACTTTTTATATTAAATTTAAAAGGGGCAACTATGTAACAGCGCAAATGCAAATTTTAAGGTATAAGTATAATAGCATACATAACAAATAAAGTCAAGGCACAAAAAGATACATTAACAGGGCAATAAAGATTATCACATATCCTGGCAAAATTTAGATTTTATAATGAAGATTCTGTTTTCTTGTATTAGTTTATATTGTTCCAGAAGAAGAGATAAACGCTTAGGTACAAAGTCCTACAAAACAGTAATACAAAACTTGACCACATCCTGGATAAAACCAAGAGCAAGCAAATTTCAAAGAATTTAAATAGTGCTAGTAAAGGTTCTGACTACAGTGGAATTAAGCTAAAAGCAGGAACAAATAACTGGAAGGAAAGATAACTCAAAAGTCTGGAACACATATTTTGTGTGCAGGAGACCCAGGTTCAATCCTTTGTGCTGAATCAGACCAAAATCTAGGAATATAACTTGTTGATATAAAAAACAATTCATTACTTCAACAATAAACAAAAACAGTTTATTCAGAAATAACTGTAGGGAGGACAGGGGGCTGGAGCGATAGCACGGCGGTTGGGCGTTCGCCTTTCAGGCGGCCGACCCAAGTTCGATTCCTCCGCCCTGCTCGGAGAGCCCGGCAAGCTACCGAGAGTATCGAGCCCACGAGGCAGAGCCTGGCAAGCTACCCGTGGCGTATTGAATATGCCAAACACAGTAACAATAAGTCTCTCAATGAGAGACGTTACTGGTGCCCACTCGAACAAATCGATGAGCAACGGGATGACAGTGACAGTGATAGGGAGGACAGGTACAGTGCATTCATGTGGGATTCACTGAACTTCCTGGAGCCCAAGGCCAACAACCCCTATAGAACCTCTAAGAAGTTACCTCCATAAGTCCCAACCCAAGGGGAAAGAGTGGGAAAGGCAAAACATGCTTGGTTCTAATGTTTGCCTGTTTACTTCAGTTTGAGAGCTTTTTATCCTCCTGATCTCCTGTTCAGAACCTAAAGTCATGGATCAATTAGGTGGGGGAGTACCAAAGAAAATCAATGAGAAAAAATTCAATCTCGAAATTTTGGGAAAGGAATATTAAATTAAAACTTAAAAAATCACAAGGCTGAAAATAAGAAAGTGGAGGGAAAAAGTGAAACGTCAAAGTAAAATGCAGTAGAGCATCTCACCGTAGATAAAGTTTTGTTAAAACATACAAGGAAATTGCAAACTAAACAGTAAAAATGGGTAGTAGGTGGGATTGCTACTGCTAAACAAGAAATGCACTTATAAAAATACAATTTAGATCATAAAAAGGAAAGTGCTGAGGAAAAGAGATAGCAAAACAGAAATACCAACAAAGAGTTTATATGCAGTTTATATGCAGAGTATTTGAAGAACACCTATAAATCAATATAACAAAAAGTCAACCCAACTGAAAATGTGCAGGAGACTTGAATGGGGCACTTTACAAAAGAAAACATAATGGGTTCCTCTAAAAGAAAGGTAGAAACATGCTCAGTCTTATTAGTTATTACTGTCTGTAGCACTATTAGCACTGTTGTCCCGTTGTTCATCGATTTGCTCGAGCGGGCACCAGTAACGTCTCCATTGTGAGACTTATTGTTACTGGTTTTTGGCATATCAAATATACCATGGGTAGCTTGTCAGGCTCTGCCATGTGGGCAGGATACTCTTGGTAGCTTGCCAGGCTCTCCAAGAGGGACGGAGAAATTGAACTCGGGTCAGTCACGTGCAAGGCAAATGCCCTATCAGCTGTGCTATCACTCAAAAATATAAATTCAAACTTTGAGTGACCACTCACTCCGTATCCACCAGAATGTCTAAAAATTCAAAGTCTGACCAAGGCACAGTGTAGGCAAGAATAAGTATTGTGGAAACCTTCCTACAAAGTGCATACTAGCATATACAAGTATGGCCCCTTTGAGACTCTTCCAAATTAAAGCAGGAAACAAACCTCTGACCTGACCATTATATTTCTAGCAATTCAGGCCCACATGCCTTGAGAGAAATATATGAGTATGTTGATAATAGTATTATTCATAAAAGGCAAGAAAGAGTCATAAACAAATCGCTTAGCTCCATTTTATCATTTATCCATTATCAAGTCATTAAGTCCCAAACTGAAGAGAGATTCCTTAACTAAAACATCCCCATTTAGTAGTCAAATAAATAAATTGATGGTGGTATATTCACTTAATCAAATAAATAAATGTATTTCATATATTCATTAAGTGAAATAAACAACAATTAAAAGAAGTGAACTATAGTCACTTGTCATAGTTGAATCCCACAAAGAAAATTTGAAACCAACAAGCCAGAAAGACAAGAATAAACGGCATTATTCCACTTATATCATATTCAAAAAAGCAGGCAAAACTAAACCATAATTTTTTTAATTTTTTTATTTTATAAAGTAGTTCACAATATTTGATTACATTTAATATTCAAACACCAAACCCACCACCATTACACCTTCCCACCACCATATTTCAGATGTTTCCATCCTGAATCCCAATCCCTGCCCCAAAGCAGAACCGAAATAATATATTTTGTATTGTTTGTTATGAAAAACTGCTGAAAATGCTACTACAAAGTATCCTTAGAGGAAAGAGTGTGAAGAAAGTTGTATTTCACCCAGGGGCCATTAAGCCCTTCTATAAGAGATCACTAACATGTTGTTAAAGATTGAGCCTTGTGTGTTTTTATATATATATATACACACACACATATATATACATATATGAACAATAGGATGACAGTGATACATATATATGTATACATATATATATGTATGTATGTATGTATGTATGTATGTATTTTGCCTGCACACCTGTCTGTCTTCCCTGGGGCCCCTTGGAGGGCGTGGGCTCCAGCTCCAGGTTCCCTCCCTGTAAAAAATTACAAGGGCAGTGCACGCACACGGGAGGGGGAGACGTGATGATGTGTCGTGTCATTCCATCGTCCGTGGGCACTCAGGGCAGCTCTCTCTTGCAGGCGCCGCTCGAGTTTGGTGTTCTCAAGCCGCTGTGTAAGGACTGGATGGGGACAGCTCCTCCTTGTGCTCTGCTTCTGTGTGTGCCGCTGTGCTCTCTTCTGTCTCTCTGTCTCTGTCTCTGTAGTCTCTCCTCTGGTCTCTTCCGACCTCTCTGTCTCTGCTTCTGTGTCCTCTCCTGTGTCTCCTTCTCTGTCTCTTCTGTCTCCTGTCAGCGCCCCGTCTTCTCCTTCAATCTCAGTTTATATAGCAAATTACATAGGGTGGTGACACAAAGGTGGGTTGAACATTAACAAATCAACAAAGAAGGGTAAGACCATTTCTCCAGGAGATTAACAAAATCTCATCTAAGGAAATCTCATCTAAGGAGATCCGTTCAAGGGTTGGGTCCAGATAAGGGTGTGCCAGGGTGTGTCCCTTTCTTCCTTCCTCAGCTAGTAATCCACTTAAATAGTTATAGTGCATTTACTTCTAATATTTCTAGCAATGTCATTCTGTATGAGCACAGTAAGAGATATACCAAACTTAAAGTTTGGTTCTTCCTGAGGACAGTCACTATATATTCCAGACCACAGTTCTCAGGCCAGGTTAGTCTTCCTAACCCCAGCAGGGTCCTAGTCTCGTTGTTACTTTTGGATCATGACAGCATTTGTCTATGATCATGCTCCCAACTTATAGTTGAGTATTGTGGCGCTTTGGCCTGGCCCATTTCGATGCCAGGGTAGCTCACAGCTTGCCCTGGGTCCATTCTGTCCCTCGTTGGGACTCTGCTTTAGGGGTGATAGGAGCTAAGGGCAACTGATTTGAGAAAGCAGATGCCCGGGAATAAATATTGGAGTCAATCAGCTCCCAAGTTACAAAGCATATTATTAACTGTCTTCCTGTGTCCACACAGAAAGGCCATTGCTCTAAGGTAAACTAAGTTCCCTGTGGCAAGGCTAAAAGGACAAACCCCATGTTATCCTACACCTCCCCACCCGATCAGAGCTCCCAAGGCCAAAGACCTCCAGAGCCTAGCCACAGCCATGTCCAAGGCCCCTCTCCACACGTTCGGACAAGCCTCACGCATGAAGGTACCAGCAGAGGACCCAGGTGTGTGGGACCCAGGGCTGAGACCTCCAAGCCTGCTCGGATCGGAACTGTGCCTCTTCCACCCAGATTTCCCATTTTCCAGTAGCTAGGCAGTCACACCCAGGGACTGTGCCATGTAATCCCATCAACAGCCATCATCCAGAGACTTAAAACCAAGCTCCCAGACATCTGATAGCCTACTTCTCCCTCTGGAAGAACCTGGCAAGCCACTGAGAGTTTCCTGCCCACATGGGAGAGCCTGGCAAACTCCCCATGGTGTATTCATATGCCAAAACCAGTAACAATGCTGGGTCTCATTCCCCTGACCCTGAAAGAACCTCCAATGCAGCATCGTTGGAAAGGACGAGTAAAGACAGGCTTCTAAAATATCAGGGCTTTAGAGCAGATGACTGGTTGAAGAAACTTTGGTACATCTATACAATGGAATACTATGGAGCTGTTAGAAAAAATGAGGTCATGAAGTTTGCATATAAGTGGATCAGCATGGAAAGTATCATGCTAAGTGAAATGAGTCAGAAAGAGAGAGATAGACATAGAAAGATTGCACTCATCTGTGGAATATAGAATAATAGACTAGGAGTCTAACACCCAAGAATAGTAGAAATAAGTACCAGGAGGTTGACTCCATGACTTGGAGGCTGGTCTCTCATTCTCAACTCAGAGAAGGGAACACCAAGTAAAATGTGGTCAGAGGTCATGCGGGGGAGGGGTGAAGCGTGCTGAATGTAGACTAGAGACTGAACACAATGGCCGATCAACACCTTTATTGCAAACCACAACACCTAATCAGAGAGAGAGAATGAAAGGGAATACCCTGCCATAGTGGCAGTTTGGGTGGGAGGAGACAGGACTGGGGAGGGTGGGAGAGACGCTGGGTTTACTGGTGGTGGAGAATAGGCACTGGTGAAGGGATGGGTTCTCGAACTTTGTATGGGGGAAACATGAGCACAAAAATGTCTAAATCTGTAACTGTACCTTCACGGTGATTCACTAATTAAAAATAAAAAATAATAAATAAAAATAAATAAATAAAATATCAGGGCTAGGACGAATGGAGACATTATTGAGACCACTTGAGAAATTCGACAATCAACAGGATGATGACGATGATGATGATGATATATATATGTATATATATATATATATATATATAAATATTTCCCTCTAAGATGGTTGCCTCCTACTTTAAGCCCCATCAAATGTGTGCAGTACTCTTGGAGTATTGGTAGGGTGTGTGGAATGAAGTGTCCAGGAATAGGTTCACTCGTGGGTGAGGTTCGGCCCGAGCATGTGGAGAGTGGCCAGGAGCATGGCAGTGGTTGAGTTCTGGAGGTTTTCGGCTACCAGGGCTGGGTCCCTTGGGCAGGGAGGGGGTTCACCAGCCCCCCTCTGGGATGCCCCGAGAGGAACAGCCTGGCTTGGGGTCCAGCAGCATGGTATGGTCAGAGTTATGTTATGCTCCCTTCCAGGAGAGAAGGACCTTGGAAGGACATAGTGGCCGATGACAAGATTTAAACCATAATCTTTAGATACACATGTGTAAGTGGTCAAATTAAGAGGAAAAGCATAGTAATTAACATAAAAGTCAAGATAGTGGTTTCCTTTATCATAAAAGAATAGCAGAGGGATAAAAGACAACTTCAGAAAGTATGGCAATTATGTGTTTTTCACCTGGTGGCAAATATCAAGGTATTTACTTGATGCTAAATTATCAAATTTAAAACAAAATTTAAAAATAAAAATAAAGTTTAAAAACATATCCTATGTACTCTAGGGAAGCTTTATATAATTCAATATTTCATTATTAAAATATGGAATATGAAATATTTACAAAGTTAAAACTCCAATTTCCCCTATAAAATAGAAATGTCAGAAAATCAAGACAAATCATGCAATAGTCATATTAATATAAACTTCCTAGATGCTGAAATATATATAGCAAATACAGATTAATAAAAATACAAATAGGATGGGCTGGAAAAAAGGTTAAAGCACTTGCCTTACACATGGCTGACCCAGGTTCAAACTTCAGCCCCAACATATGGTCCCACAAGCACCTCCAGGAGTAAGCCCTGAACACTGCCAGGTAGGTGTGATACATACAGAAAAGAAGAGTTTTATTTAGAAAGCTAAAGTAAATCCATTCATAAATGCAAAAACTTTTTTATAAAGAACATTTTAAATTGTACATTTCTGTCTAGATTAGACAAGAAATGACTATAGATTTGTTTGTGTCCACTTCAAGGTGGATTTCCCTGGTTAAAAACAGAATGTAGCCAGTGATTAATGGGGAGACCATTTCTATCCTGAAGAATAATGATGTAAGTTACACTCTGTGGTAAAATATACAAATGTCCCGAATCCTCTAACTTTCCTTCTAGCTCTAATCTCGGCAAGGTGACTTTTAAGCTTTCTGATCAGAAAGGCAGAGTAGCCTTGAGTGGAAAGGCTAGCCGTTGAGGGGCCTCACACACGCCCTTATTCTGAATGCCCTTCCATCATCAAAGGGGAAAATCCATGCAACCTTCTAGAAAATCAAAACCTGAAACTCAACTAGCCATGCCCTGGCAGCTGGGCATTCATCCTGCCAGCCCAGGAGACCCTCTCAAGCCAAACCCAGCCCAAACTACAATATAGTCTCTTAGTTTTCAGCATCTACATTTCTTTCTATTGATTTTTGGGCCACTCCCAGTTGCGTTCAGGGCTTACTTCTGGCTCTGTGCTCAGGGGTCACTCCTGGCAACTCTATGTGGTGCTCAGATTGACTCGTGCAAGGCAAATCCCCTGCCTGCTTCAGCCCGAGGACTACATTTTGGAGTAGATTGTTTTGCAGCGAAGCAAATTAGACACAAGGAAGACTCCACTATTGGTTCTTAACTCTATAAGCAGTGGTCCGAAAATACAAAACTCTTGTTTAAGTGGTTGAATATTATCAGGGGAATGTCTAGGTCTAAATCACCCCCACCCAGTGATTCTATTTTAACTTCTGACTCTTGTAAACATGCTGCAAGAAAAACTGTAAGGTTGAGTTCAAAGGTGACTAAGGAGAATAGGAGGTTCCTGCTTGAGCAAACTTAAGGGCAAATGAGAAAATATCTGGGTTTGCTTCTGTCAGCACTGATAAATCAATTTTTCATTTTGGTTTGCAATAACAAAACATACCTGCAGAAATAAAAATAAGCAAACTTATTATTAACATCTCTACAGGAAAAAATACTTATTATGGGTCTGAAGCTGTAATTCTTAGCTGTCTTATATCACTTTGAAATATTTTTTATAATACCATCTTTGAAATACACGGTTTTATAATAGTATGACTGTTTTATGTAAGAAAAGACTAGAAAATATATTAGAGACTTTTCAGAATGGATATATGTTCTTCTGCTTATATGAAAACTCTACATATTTGTATATATAATATATGTATATTTGGTGATTTGTATTCTTTGTAAATAGAGAACATATGGAAAACTCCATCCAATCATTGACTGAGTAAGAAATCGTTTTTGAAAACGTCTGTACTCTAATGGTTAGAAATATCACCTGTGCACAAAGGCCTTCTTAGGATTCTAGGACAGCCAATGGGACTAGGACAGAGTGACAAAGCAGACGTTGGAGGGAGCGTGAGAGTGCTCAGATAGGCAGTGCTCTCTCATTTCACAGACCACTATCACAGGTCAGGACTGAGCACTGACTTGTCCTGGATGGATGTTGGAGCCCAACATTCACCACAGGAACCAGCATCCCAGAAGTGGCCAATGATGGCCACACAGTTCCTTTTCAGAGCTGATGCCTGTGTCTCCCCTTCCTGACTGCTTCCCTTTTAACTCTGTGGCAGGAGGGCTAAGAGTGTTGATCCTCGTCATGCACATCATCATCGCAAGGACTAATGGCAGAAGCTCTCGTGCTCTCTCCCAGGTGCCATCCATAAAACATCCGGAGGGCATGGGCTAATTATTAGATGCTGTAGCCCTGAGTAGACCTGGCCTTTGCTCCAGGTCAGCACTGCATGACACCCCTGCACCATCACACATGGCACCCAGGTAGGGGGTGAGTGTCACTGTCATTGTCACTGTCATCCCGTTGCTCATCGATTTGTTCGAGTGGACACCAGTAACATCTCTTATTGAGAGACTTATTGTTGCTGTTTTTGGCATATCCTATACACCACGGGTAGCTTGCCAGGCTCTGCCGTGCAGGCAGGATACTCTCCGTAGCTTCCTGGGCTCTCCAAGAGGGGCAGAGGAATCGAACACAGGTCGGCTGCGTGAAAGGCGAAAGCCCTACCGCTGTGCTATCGCTCCAGCCCTTTTAAAATGAAAAATAAAAACAAAAACAAACAAAAAAAATCCTTGAAAATGTGTTGGTCAAAGTGGGGAGGCGGGGAGTAGGGGAGGGAACCTGGGAACATTAGTGGAGGGGGTTGATCCTGGTGGTGGGATTAAATAGGAACTGGAACACTGTATGTCTCAAACTCGATGGTGAAAAACTTTGTAAATCACAGTGTATGAATACAATTTTAAAAAGAAAAGGCAAAGAGAAAAGAGAACAGAACCACCACTGACCCAGCAATTCCACATCTAGGCATTTATTCAAACAGTACAAAACAGTTGTTTGAAAAGATAGATGCAAACCCACTCACACACTCCCTCCCCGCACCCCGTCCCCCTCCCCCCCACCCACACACACCATGTCTTTCACAGCTCTATTCCACAGCCAGGAGCTGGAAACAACGTAAATGAATACTGTGAGATGAGTGATAAGGAGGAGGTGTATCTATGTGATGGGCCACTATTCTGATATAAAAAGGGAAAAACCCTGCCATCCTCCAGGATAGAGCTAGAGTGTACCGTGCCTAGTGAAATAAGTCAAGCAAAGAAAGGTGATGACACAGAGCTTCACTTAAATGTGGAATATAAAGAAGCAAAGCAAATGACAAAGCCCAAGTAAATGAACTCTTAGACTCATAGCAAAATAGGGGCCAAGAGAGAAGTGGCAAGGGGGGCTGGGGGGGCGGGGCAGGCAGTAATTGTGGCGAATGCTACAGAACTTGAACTTTAGTAATGGGTGTATAACAGGTATAACACTGTGGTCATGAAATATAGTTTTATAAATGAGAGATAAATCAACAAAAATTAATTTTTAAACAATTAGAATAAACTCTCCCAGAGAACGGAAAACTAAAGTAAAAGACACTTAACTTGATCTTCCAGGTTATAAGAACTAAATACTAACATCAGAAGAAAAAAATTACAACCTCAGTTTATTTTGACAAATTACTATTGTTGTAAAATAATTATGAAATATCATCAAATATTAAGTTTTTCAAAGGTTAAAACATGAATGACATTTCTAGTCACTGTCACTATCACTGTCATCCCGTTGCTCATCGATTTGCTCAAGCAGGTACCAGTAATGTGTCCATTGTGAGACTTGCTGTTACTGTTTTTGGCATATCGAATATGCCACGGGTAGCTTGCCAGGCTCCGCCATGCGGGCGAGATACTCTGGATAGCCTGCCGAGCTCTCCGAGAGGGGCGAGGGAAAGGCAAATGCCCTACCTACTGTGCTATCACTCCAGCCCATTTCTAGTCAAGGGAACAAAAAAGATGCTAATTATTATTTAACATTTTCCTATAAAGGTTGATCATGGAAGGAAAAAGAAAATATGAGAGGATAATAAAAGGATATTGAAAAAATACAAAATTATAGTTATTGTAAATGATGTCAGTTTCTACTCTAAAAACCTAGAAGAAAACAGTTTAAGTTATCAGAACCAATAAAACAGACCATTAAAGTTGGTGGTTAGGAAGTAAATATAAAAAATAATAGCATCCCAAATATGAGCCTTGTAAAAATATTAAAAGACCTTCCTTCCACAACAGCAGCAAAAGAAAGAGATGAAGTATCCAAGAATAAATTAGTGACAAGGAAGACTTTTATGAGGAAAATGTCTAAACTTTACTGACATTACAGAGGAAAAACTTCTTCCTCCCACAGAAAATAAAATATTCCTGATACAAGACTCAATTTTATGAAAGTTAAGCAAGTGAGAAAAAAATTCTCAAAACCTTTATAAAATTTAACTTCTTTGATTAATATGTGAAACAAGTCAAAATAAAACAACTTTCAAAAAGAGAATATAATGGCTAGAGAAAATAAAGACAGAAAAAAAATTCCAGAAGGTAAAATACTATAGAGTTTCAATTAGAAAATCACTAAGGTAGAATATATCATTAAACAACTCAATAAGCATAACAAAGAGCTTCAGACACCAATATTTGGTATATAATAATTGCAGCATTTTTAATAGAAAAGGGCTATTCTTAATGATGGTTGTTCAAACTTTTTATTGAAGTATTTGAGAAGAAAAATACTACTTCTACCATTCCACGTATTAAATACCAAGTGTGTTGAAGGTTTTGGGGGAAAGAAACGAAACAACTTAAGTGTTGAGTGAAATATATGTAGAAATATATATTAGGCCTGAGTGTTAAGCAAGCAACTAAAGGAAAAAAGCACCAGCGAAAACTTGATTGATCTAACTACATAAAAATGTAATATTTCAATATGTCAAAAAACACTATGAGAAAAATTGGAAGCCAAATAACAAATGAGAAAAATAATTGCAATATACCTGCCAGACAAAGGGTTAATAGCCTTCATATTTTAAGACTTCTTAGAAATTAGCAGCAAAAAAAAAGGAATGGGCAGTAGAAAATTGAAGACAACATAACTAGAAAATTCATGAGCCAAGACAAATAACAACTAAATGTATGGGGGGTGGGTAATGTTTGCCTTTCCTAGTAACCCTGTCATTGAAAATGAAAGACAATAATGGGACTCCATTTCTTATCCAGTGAGTCAACAAAAATTTTTTTTAATTCCTCTAACTTCTTGGAGATTTTTTTTTGTTTTGTGTTTTTGCTTGTTTGGGGGCCACACTCAGTGGTATTCAGGGCTTATTCTTGGCTAGTTCAAGGAACCACATTGGGTGCTGGGGACCCAGTCCTGATGAGCACCATAGAGAGCAAACACCCTATGCACTGTACAATGGCTCCAGTCCCTGGTCTAGGAAACTGTTGACCTCAAACAAAAGCAATTTGTTATTTCAACAATGAGCAAAGGGTATTCAGAAACAAAACAACAGTAGGGAGCACATATTGAAGAGAACTGCCTACACATCCCCAAATCCAAGACTAAACCCCCATTATCAACTCTGGAGGGCCACCCTTTCAATTCTGTGTGAAGGGGAAACAACAAGGCATATTAAATGGCCCAGCATTATTCCTTTAAGTTTTGTTGGAGCAAACAAAATATGAAAGAAATGTGCTTTATGTCTGCCAAGGGGGCAGGCTGAAGGATGAGAAGGAACCTGTGGACAGTGGTGGACAGAAGGGCAAACTGGTGGTGGGATCGGTGTCGGAACACCGAATGCCTGAAACAACTCTTTCATGAGCTACTTTGTAGATCATGGTGTCATGATAAAAATACAACTTGAGGGGCTGGAGCGGATAGGGCGTTTGCCTTGCACGTGGCCGACCCAGGTTCGATTCCCAGCATCCCATATGGTCCTCCGAGCACCGCCAGGAGCAATTCCTGAGTGCATGAGCCAGGAGTGACCCCTGTGCTGGGTGTGACCCAAAAAGAAAAAAAAAAAAAACTTGAATAAAT
The DNA here is from genome assembly GCF_027595985.1 of Sorex araneus. Classification (NCBI taxonomy): domain Eukaryota; kingdom Metazoa; phylum Chordata; class Mammalia; order Eulipotyphla; family Soricidae; genus Sorex; species Sorex araneus. The sequence goes on along the minus strand of NC_073306.1, from coordinate 125,036,464 downwards.
ACATGATCCATCATTTTGTTGCGTGGGCAGACTCAAACGTTATTAAAATAGGGTTTTGATTATCAAAGTTCACAAAATTTCTTCTAAAATTTAGCATCATTAAGTATTAAAATATGAATCTAATTCTCTGAAATGATGGTGATAATCATCACTTCTCTAGGGGTCTCCCTCACCCATATCCTTCCTGCTCTTTTACAGCTCAGGAAACACACACACACACACACACACACACACACACACACACACACACGCTCACATGATTATAGGATAAGACCTTGCTTCCTGGAACTCTGGAATCAAGCCTCCAGCTCAGTGGCGCTGGTTTGAGGCAACAGACCCTTAAATTACAAGAGCTCACCTTGTTTACATTTATCCATATTTCTCACTGAGAGAAACATCTGAGATTAGCAACCCCGTGTACGTGGGCTGATGCACAGCTAAGAAAATTTGCTTTATTCCAAAAGGCAAATAAAGACCCCAGAAATAGAAGGAAAGTTCACCAACTGTAAAACACGACATGGTCAACGTAATCTGACCAAGACCCAGTTGTTCTTGGCCGAGAGGATTTAAAGAGGCTAAAGATCATAAGAAAACTTTGCTCAGCTTCTGGGAAAAGGTAAGAATGAACAGAAAGACCCATCTTCTGTTAATCCCATCTGGTAGAAACTCTGACTCCAAACAACCATTTCTTTCTTCTTCTAGGCTCTTCGGTTTATAGTCCAGGGCTTGAATCCATGGTTTGGGATGCTCTCGATGAAACCAGACTGCCTGCAGTGTAGATGTGCCCCAGGGGCAAAGCCTCCGGCTATTTCAGGGGTGGCTCTGCAGCCATCCTGTACCTTTAAATAAGCTGACTTGCCTCCCACATGAGTAACTCAAATCTGCGGGGTTGTTAAAATTAAACCTTTTCTGACTTTCTACAAAGGCTAAGAAAAAAAGAATCGGATTTTAAGCCCCCCTTGGAGGGATGCCATACTGTGGTCATTCTGGATTTCTCCCAAGAATAACAGGAGGGATATTGGACCCCATCAGAAGGGATAGCGTACCAGATGGTCAGCCAGAAATGTTGGTCAAGGAAAGCAAGATTCAGCTTTGAATGCTTGCCGAGTCTGCCCAATAAGCAAAGACCCCCGACAGCAATGCACCAAGAACAGTAAAACCTGGTTGCCATAGTACCAGCCACGTAAGACCTTTCCTGCACTCTCTGTCTTCTCTCCCCCACAGTCCCAGACTTGTACAAGACAAAGGTGAGATTACTATTGAGGGCACAGAACGGGAAGAAGGGAGGAAGCTTTCTTGTACCACCTGCTCGTCTGCTGCAGGTGTACCTAGCAAGAAAGCAGGAATAAGCTAGGAAAAGAGAGTTCCCACTTCTCTCCCCCTACCTGCACCTAGTAAGCTATTTGCAATATATAAGATAAGTCAAGCAGATGGTCCCACTTAGGAATGTGATGCTAAGATGCAGGTAGAGTTGAGAAACAACCCACACTAGCAGGGGTCTCATCAAGAGCCCAGAGCACCCAGAACAAGCAGCCACATCCTAACAAGAAGTTCCTATGACCCCTGGACTGAATCCCTGCATCCACAGGACTGGAGCAATAGCACAGTGGGTAGGGTATTTGACTTGCACATGGCCGACCCGGGTTCGATTTCTCTGTCCCTCTTGGAGAGCCTGGCAAGCTACCGAGAGTATCCTGCCTGCACGGCAGAGCCTGGCAAGTTATCCATGGCATGTAACAACAAGTCTCACAGTGGAGACATTACTGGTGCCCACTCAAGCAAATTGATGAGCGACGGGATGACAGGGATACAGTGATACAGTGATGATTTCTGATACCAGTTGCTGACTGAGTTCTTGGCCTTCCATACTCTGGAAGATATCTATATCACTATCGCATCAACAAATTCCTTTTCAGTAATGAAAGTATTGCCTTCTGTTGTCTGCAAATGAAACCCTCTCTCTCACATACAAACTGTGCTTTTCTCACCTCGAACTGACTCTTATACCCCAGGTCGCAAGATCTTCCTCCAGAAACAGCAACTGGAGACTAACAGACAGGCTCCAGGCAGGAACACTACACACATCTGCACTGGGATCATTTGGGGAGAGCAGGATACAGCGAGGTGTGGACATGTCTAGGAACATTACAAAGGACAGGGTGGTTATTATCCGTGCCAGACTCCGAACAGAAAGGGGTGATACCAGTTTAAAGCTGTGAAAGGAGGGACTGGAGCAATAGGCACATTTGCCTTGCATGCGGGCTACCCGGGTTCGATTCCCAGCATCCCATATGGTTCCCCAAGCACTGCCAGGGGTAATCCCTGAGTGCAGAGCTAGGAGTAACCCCTGTGCATTGCTGAGTGTGACTCCCCCACAAAAAAAAAAAAAAAAGCTGTGAGAGGAACAGTTAACCTTCATTAAAGAGGTGAGTGGGACTGAGCCAATTCCTCCTCTGGTCACACCCTCCATCCTTGGCTCTCCTGACAGATGTCCCCATTGATTGGATGGAGCAGGAAGACACAGGAATCTGCAGATAGGATCCTTCGAGTGTAAAGGGGTAAGAGGATCTGAGGCTGAAGAGATAGCACAGGGTTTAAGGTGTATGCCTTGCATGAGGCAACCTCTGGTTCAATTCCTAGCACCATGTGGCACCCCAGACATTGTCAAATTCTTTCTTTGAGGTCCCTGAGCACTTCCGGGTGCTCCCTCACACCACAGGGCTGGAGTAGCACCTCATCCTCATGCCCTGGCTTTGAACTTCCCACCTGTGTTATCTGAGGATCCCATGGACCTCCTAAGCACTATTCAGTAGCACTTTTTAAAACAAAGATGAGGAAAAGAAGTTCTCAGGGAGAGAAAGCATTTGGGAGGTACTTGGCACAAGCATATAAGGCAAAAAGAGTGCTGGTGACCCCCACACGCCCCTCCCCCAGGGGATTATCTTATTCAGGTTCCATAGTCCCAGTCCTCTCCTAACTCCATCAATCACAGGAACATACTTCCCGGGACCTGGGGTACCCTGGGGAATGCTGCAATTATTTCCTTTCCCTGTGCCAGGCCAGCTTTTCAAAAGCACCTTCTTCTGCTTTGTCCTCTCCAGGACTTCTGCCTTTCCCAACCATCACAGTTCCATGACTCCGATCCCCTGAAGATGCCTACACGGATTGCTGAGCAGATTTTTCAGTTGGAGATAAATCTAAAAGGCACTGTTCCCGCATAAAAAGCTAGGAGCTACCAAAGCGCAATGGAACTTGGAGACAGCTAAGAGATGTAAGTCTCACATACCCTGGCCCAAGAAAAATGAGACAGTCACAAGCACAAAAGACACCCGACTTTTCTGCGAACAATTGTCTAGAGGCATTTTTTCCCTAAGATTCTAAGGGGAACACAGACTTCTTGAAATCATAGTTCAGGAAAAATCTGCGCTTGCTTATATAAAGATAGTGAGTGATGGCAACTGGAGAGATGAAGAAATCTCTGAAATCCAGACATATGAAAGGCCATGATACAGGAACGCAAAACTCATCACATAGACCATCATGAAATGTAGATGAGTGAGAAACACTGAATCAAGATTCATGTATTCATTTTTGCACAAACATCCCTCAGACATTATTCACTATGTCCTAGGCACTGAGATAGACTTATGAAGAAGGAGGGGGAAATGAGTACAAAAGGACTGTTCCCTGCAGCTATATCTATTTAGGCCTGTCATCTCCCCTAGGGAAAGAGAGAAACGAGAAATTGGAGAAACAACAGCTCTCATTTATAGTGGTATGGCTTAACAACTGGAAAACAAACATGGCGTTGGCAATTTTGTCACCGTGTGACTTTGTTTTTGTTCAAGATGATGACTATGGTGGAAGGATCATGCTTAAGTGACAGTAACTACTGCTGATTTTACATGGTCCTTAATCACTTTTCATTTTATTTTCAGATCAATCATTCCACATGGCGTGGCCTCTGACTGGCAACATCTCAGTGGATTCCGTGTACATAAGGGCCATGAACAAAACATGATTAAACCAAGCACATGAAAATGAAGGGATCAAAGAATGTGGTACACATGACATGCTGAGACTGCTGCTCATAAAACAATGTCATCAGACAGTGAGAATATTGGGGCCATGGTCATGTATATCACTGAGCAAAAGCAGCACATGACTGTATAGCACCCACATCAATACAGTGCCAGGTATTATACTGAGTATTTCCTATTTATGCCTCTCTGCATCCCTCAGATAGAAAACTATGCTTCTTACCCCCATTTTACAGATAAGGTATTTTTGCAATAAGTCATATAGGGATATGACCAAAAAAAAATAAAACCACCTGAATCAAGACCATGGGGTATACTATTTCACTGGATAATATACACATTACACAATAAGATATGTACAAAAGTATTATGAGGTCATAGGAATGGAAAGGGAGGAATACATGCTACCCACATTTTTAAAGAGGTTCAATTAAAGTTTCAGTCTAATTTATTACTTTGTCTGCGATTATTTTCTCCATTAACCAATCCTCTGCCATGAGACAGTATATTGACAATGTTATGTCAGAGAATATTGATGCTCAGATATTTAAATCAATTAAAGCATCATTTCAAATGTCTCATCTGTCAGGAACACCAAGTTCCCTCGCCAAAATAAGTTCAGAATAGTGCAAGGTACAAAACGAACAATACATCTGGAGATTTGTTTATAATAATATATAAAGAAAAAGAATTTCTAAGCTGACAATATAAAATAATTGGTTATCTATTTAACCTAAAAAAAAGAGTCTGCAGGGGCTCTGCACTCAGATTATCTGAGTCTGCACAGCAGTTTCACTTCTTCCTAATTAGGTACCATTGAGAAAAGGTTTTTTTCTTTTCTAAGCCTCAGATAATAACTTAAGAGCTTACCTCCTCACCATCAAACCAAATTATTTCCTCTTTTTTCCACTAAAATATCCAATGAGCTATCTATCCTCTAACATTCCTGTTCACTAACACTTAAAATAGTTGCATTATTAACCATAGAACCAGGAGAAATCCAGATTGGAATTACAATGAAACTATCATTATTTACAGGGTATGATGGAGAAAATATATATGTATAGAAAACCAGTAAGTCTCCACTAAAAAAATTATTATAATAAGGAGACATTACATAACCAGTACATTAAAAATATGTTGCGTTTGTATATGCAAACAAATAGTAAGAAGACAAAAAATTAAGAAAATAAACTCACTCACAATTGCATCAAAGATAAACACTTAAGAATAGAGTTAATAAAAAGGTAAAAGACTTATATCACAAAACTATAAGGTATTATTAAAAACTATAGGAAAAGACACTAAAAGATGAAAAGATACTCCATGTTCATGGATAGGAAGAATTCAAATCATTTAATGTTCCTTTTTCCAAAAGGAATATATAGATTTAATGCAATTTCTATCAAAATCTCAATGAAATTTTAAAGGAAGTTGAAAAAATACCATGGTTTATATAGTATCAATAAAAAATCCTAACTAGCTAAAGCAATTTCTAAGAAGTGGGGAGGGAAATAGAGGTATCTAATTTCAAATTATACTACAAAATGAGTGCAATTAGAAATTACACTAGTATAATAAAAATAGATGCATGGATCATCTATTGGAATAGAATTGAATACCAGAAATAAACCCACACATATATTGAAAATCTCTGGCAAAGAAACCATGAACAGACAAGTGAGAAAGGAAGAACTCTTTAACAAATGGTATTGGAGAAACCAACAGGTACATGCAAAAGAATGAAATTAGATTATTCTGTAACTCCATGCTCAAAAACAAATTCAAAATGAGTTAAAAAAAATTTTTTTGCTTATTTTTTGGGGGGGTCACACCCGGCGATGCACAGGGGTCATTTCTGGCTCTGCACTCAGGAATTACCCCTGGCAATGTTCAGGGGACCATATGGGATGCTGGGAATCGAACCCGAGTTGGCCGCGTGCAAGGCAAACGCCCTACCCGCTGTGCTATCACTCCAGCCCCAAGTTAAAATTTTTAATGAAAGGCCCAAACCATAAATGAAAAGAAAATGAAAGTAAAAATAATCCATTTGTACTACATCAAATTAAAAACCTTTATTACAGAAAAACAAATTATTAGCAAAATAAAGGAAGCTTGATTAATGAGAGAAGGTATTTGCACATAATATCAGAAATGGATTTAAAAGTTAAGATGGACAAAAAAAAATTTATTAAACTCAACAGCAGAAAAAAATAACAAATAAAATGAACAACAAAAAAAATGGACAGAAGATTTGAATAACCACTAACTCTAAGAGAACCTACAGATGATAAGAGCGAGCATGGAATAAGGGGTCAAGGAAATAGTTCAGAAGGTTGGACTACATGACTGACATGGACAGGGCCCAGGGTTTGATCCTCAATACCACATGACCTTCCAAGCAGTGCTGAGCAAAGCACTGACAGCCCCAAACACCAATTATTGGGAAGGCAAAAAAAAAAAATAGTAACAACAATAACAAGTGTTAGGGACATGAATGATACTTATTGTCACTTATTATTAGTCAAATGCAAGTCAAAATCACAATCACTCCTGGATATATGCCCTAATGGCTCCAAAACACAATGCAAAAAAACCAGACATCTGCACTCTTATGTTCATTGCAGCACTATTCACAATGGCTACAATCTGGAAAAAACCCAAATGTCCAAGAACAGATGACTGGTTAAAGAAGCAATGGTACATCTACACAATGAAATACTATGCAGTCATTATGGGGGAAAAAATGAAAGCATGAAATTTGCTGATGCATGGATGGACATGGATGGACATAATATTCACTGTATCACTGTATCACTGTCATCCCATTGTTCATCGGTTTACTCGAGCGAGCGCCAGTAACATCTTCATTTGTCCCTGTCGCGTGCTAGTGTAGCCCAATGTCATCTGGAACACGAAGAACACGTTGTTGTTACTGTTTTTGGCATATCAAATACATCACGGGTAGATTGCCAGGCCCTGCCGTGGGGAGAAGATTATACTGAGTAATATGATTCAGAGGGAGACTAACAGACATAGAATGATGGCACTCACTTTCGAGATTTAAAGAAATATAGTAAGAGAATAACACTCAGAGGCAATAGAAACGAAGCTCAGGAGGACTGGTCCTAATAGGAGGCCTGCCACAAGTAGGGAGGATGGTTAGGTCAGAGAAAGGCCCTCTATAATAGTGACAGCAAGAAGTGATCACTCTGGACAACACTGGGTGGTAAACAGAGGTATAAAGTGATATGTGCGTTACCCTTTCAGTAACAGTTTTGTAAACCACAGTGCCTCAAAAGAAAAAGAAAAGTGTCTACCATAGATGTAGGCTGGGGGTGAGAGGGAAACTGGAGCTTTTGGTGGAGGGAAGTGGACACAAAGAGTTTGTAATAAGATGGCTAAAGGGCTGGAGTGATAGCACCATGGGTTAGGGCATTTGCTTTGCACAAGGTTGACCTGGGTTCAATCCCTGGCATTCCATATGGTCTCCTGAACACCACCAGGAGTAATTACTGAGTGCAGAGCCAGAAGTAACACAGATCATCACTGGATGTTACTCAAAAAGGAAAAAAGAAAAAAGATGAGTAGGTAAAAAGATGGTGTGTGTGTGGTGTGTGTGTGTGTGTGTGTGTGTGTGCGTGCATGTGCACGCACATGCACACATATACAGACACAAAACAATGTTATTCCACTTTAGGGGTAAAAAAGAATGAAAGTTTGCCATTTTCAGCAAACAGCAATTCAAGGGAGCCATGAAAAGTAAATAAATCAAAAGAGAAACAAATACTGGATGATAACACCTTTCTATACAATATGAGAAAATAAAATTGATGAACAGACAAAATAAAATACAAATAAATGAATGGACATTGTGAGCAAACGAAGGTTCCAGAGGGTTGGGAAGAGTGGGGGATAGGGTGGGAGAAAGCATTGGATTTTTAAGGGAGATGTTGGGTGCCATATTTTATTTTCTGTCTTTTCAGAAGAAAAAGAATGGGATGTTTACTTTTACACTGGTTCGAAACAAATGCTTTTGGCATTTGCTATTGTGATCACAAATTTTTCTCTAAATATTATAGAGGAGTTCAGGAAAGCTAGTCTAGGAGAAGCTAAGTTCCAATACTTCCCACAAAACAAAACAAAACACTTTTTGGTTTTTTCTTTTACCTTTCTTTCTTTCTTTCTTTCTTTCTTTCTTTCTTTCTTTCTTTCTTTCTTTCTTTCTTTCTTTCTTTCTTTCTTTCTTTCTTTCTTTCTTTCTTTCCTTCTTTCTTTCTTTCTTTCTTTTTTTCTTTCTTTTTTCTTTCTTTCTTGTTTTCTTGTTTTTTTCCTCTTTTTTTTTTTGAGGCTACTTTTGACGGTGGGTAGGGAGGCATCTATTGAACTGCTGAATTTGGATTTTGCAGAAAATTTCTGTAAGGTTTCAATCTTCAAATTGTTCATACCTGTAATTCTTGACCACCTCAAAGAAAGTAAAACTAGTTATGATAAAAGATAAAGAAATGTAAAGTAAGAAAGATCAGTACTCAAGGGAAAGCTATTGACCCCTATCAAAACACTGATGAACGTGTAAATGACTTTTTCCATTTTCTAGTCAGCAATACATCCTAGACAAGAAAAATTTTCCTGTGCTTACCCTCAAAGAGAGACTGTGATGATTTGATGGAAAAAGTCAGAAGCCCTTAGCAAGCCTCTCTTTTTTTTTTCATTTTATTTATTTTTTTTTAATTTTTTAATAAATTATTTATTTTTAATTAGTGAATCAACGTGAGGGTACAGTTACAGATTTATACATTTTTGTGCTCATGTTTCCCCCATACAAATTTCGAGAACCCATCCCTTCACCAGTGCCCATTCTCCACCACCAGTAAACCCAGCATCTCTCCCACCCTCTCCATTCCCATCTCCCCCCACCCCACACTGCCACTATGGCAGGGTAATCCCTTTCGTTCTCTCTCTCTGATTAGGTGTTGTGGTTTGCAATAAAGGTGTTGAGCGGCCATTGTGTTCAGTCTCTAGTCTACATTCGGCAAGCCTCTCTTTTAGGGCATTGAACACTACTAGCACATGAAGCTCCAGAAGGCACATGTGAGTTCAAAAGGCACATGGTTAGTGTTTGTTGTGAAAATAAGTAGAAGTAACAGCAGCCTACTGCTGCCTTGAGTCAGTGGGACATCCATGCCGTTGTTTTACCTCTTTTCAGCAATAATGGAGACTCTGATCATCGATCCTCAGGCTGTAGTGGGGGTGCAGATAACATGGGGATTTGGTTAAAATGCATATTTGACTAGGTCTGGGAACAGTCACGTTGCTCTAGTCATAAGCCCCCAGATACTGCTGATCAGCGGGGCACGCCTTGTCCTCTGAGTGTAAGTCCTCATGTCCTTCTCCAGTTTGAATATGCACCACGATCATCTGGACTTTGAGCTCAGAATTTCCTGGATGTTTAATCTATTCCAGCACAGATTGTTGGGAAAGTCTGAGGTTAGTCCAGGCATCATACTTAGAGAATTAAATATCTTCAAGGATCTCTAGGCTCAAGTCTGACTTGAGGCATGCTTGGAGACCAAGGAGACCAGGGCAGGGTCTCGGGTTTCTTAGCCACCAAAGACCTATCTGAAATCAGAAAGAAACGAGCTTGAATTCTTACTCTCGCTATCCCTCTACAACTCCCTTCACCTCTGAGCCATCTTTTCCCCATCTCTCAGTGGAGTTCCTTTTTGACTTTCCCCGTTCCCTTCCCTTCTCACCAAGAAGCCTACCAGAAAATCTCATAATGGGGGTGGAAGGAGAACTTCAGCTCTAATCCTAGTGTCTTGACAAGCTCAAAGAGGCAAACATCACTTAACGTGACAAGCAAACCATAACTGCGGTGCAAAAACAGTGTTAGGCAAGTAAGGAGATAATGTGCTCAGACCACACTGAGCAAATAACAGCCCTTTGTGAGTCGGCATTAGCATAATTACTGAACATCGGTAATTGCTGAAATTATGTTCACTAGGCTCGTTTATAATTCTGAGAAGCTTCTTCCATGCATTCTCCCAGCAGGGAGCTGAAGGTGGCTTGCCAGCTGGCATTTGACACTCAGGAAAAGCACTCACCATCTCCCTGAGGGCATCCCAAGCATGAATGCTGGCTGGACTGTCAGTATCAGAAAAACCCCCAAGTCCTACTTGACACTTCCTCCCTCCCTACCTTTATGCCTGCTGTGCCTTTCTTCTAGAAGTTTCTTCCCTCCTGGTTCAATATATGCAAGATATGGTCAGATAGCCAAAATGCAGAAGGAAGCACTTGATTGTTAGCAGGCTAAAAGTACAGCAAAAGCCAGGTCACCAGGTAACACACAGTCCAATAAACCAATGACGAACTAGGTGCTGGGGAGACAGAAGTCCCTGCCCATCCCAGATGTGGCCCTGGTGGTTACAGAACACTGTCAAGGTGACCCAGGTAATCCCTGGGGCCAAAAAAAGCACTACATCTTTGAACCTCACACTAAACCATCCATTCTAATTGACAAAAATTTGCCAGGAATAGCCCCCCCACCCCACCCCAAGATTCCTGATCATGGCTTGGGAGCTGCCCCACTAAGTAACTGACCGTTGGGTGTGGGGGTGTAACTCAGTGGTACAGAGTCTGCTTTGACCTTGGGTGAGGTCTTGAGTTCCATTTCTGGCACTAGGCCCCATTGCTGAGGCTTGATTCTAGCTCTGCTCATGTGACCCCTGACATACTACATGTGTGCAAATGCTACATGGACACCGCAACAATGATATAAAAAAAAAAGGAAGGAAAGGGAAATAAAAAATAAATTACTGATGACAAAGCAAACGCTAATGATGGGCTATCTTTACCCTGTGATTACAGGAGCACATATTTTGTCAAATGAATGGTGCTTTGCTCCAAAGTGAGAAGGAAATTGGATTTATAACATTAAATTACTACTTGAGCTGATAGCTCAAGTAAACAAAATATTTCTAAGCACTTGGGGGAAAAACATTCAAGAAAAACTGCATAGGAAAGCTGCTGTAATAGAGCACGGAGGTAAAGAGGCTGGAGGAGCAGTTTTCCCAGGATAGCAAGGGAGAGAGACTCTTTTTTTTTTTTTTTTTTTGCTTTTTGGGTCACACCCAGCGATGCTCAGGGGTTACTCCTGGCTCTGCACTCAGGAATTACTCCTGGCGGTGCTTGGGGGACCAAATGGGATGCCGGGGATCGAACCCGGGTCGGCCGAGTGCAAGGCAAACGTCCTCCCGCTGTGTTATCGCTCCGGCCCCGAGAGACTCTTCTTAAACCCAGCACCTCAAGCCTCCGTATCCCAGATGGAATCAAACAAGCTGAGCAGGAAACCGCTGGGTGGAAAGAACCACCTTTGAACATACTTTTTCTTATTATTGTGGGAACTACACCTAGCGATGTTCGATGTTTGGGGGCAAGGCAGTGTCAGGGGATGGAACCCAGGATTTCACAAAGGCAAGGCACGTGTTCTGCCACTTAAGCTACATCCCTTGCCCCATCTGGGCATAATAACACAGACATTAAGAGAATGTAAGTTGGTATAACCTATCTAAAATCGTATGGAGACTCCTTTAGAAAAAATTTAAATGGAACTACGACACAATCCAGCAATGCCACTACCAGGTATTTATCCAAAGGACAGGGAAACACTCACTCAAAAGAATATTTGCACCCCAGGTTGATAGCAGCATTATGCCCGTTGGCCAAAACAGGCAATCAAAACCCTAAGTGCCCATCAACAGGTGATGCGATAAAGAAGCTATGTTCTATAGAATACTACCCAGCTTATTCAAAAGATAAAACTGTATCACTGAGGCAAAATGGTTTTGAACTTGAGGTGATGATACTGAGTGAAAAAAGATGATCACCGAATGGCTTCACCTGTGTGTGTAATACAAGTAACTAAAGTCATCAGACTGGCAAAAACCAACCACTCATTCCTACAGTCAACGGAATCATGGTGGCTGCTAGAGAGACAGTGGGGTATGGGAGGTACAAGGTGGGGTTGTGGGGAGGAGGTTTTGGTTGCAGGAGATCGTAAGAAACCTGACAGCATGAGAGGTGGCAGGCAAGTATATCAAGGTGTGACTTTCCACCCCTGCAATGCTGTAACTGTAGCACTGTAGCACTGTCATCCAGTTGTTTATCAATTTGCTCGAGTGGGCACCAGTAACATCTCCATTGTGAGACTAGTTACTGTTTTTGGCATATTGAATACGCCACAGGTAGCTTGCCAGACTCTGCCATGCGGGTGGGATACTCTCGGTAGCTTGCCAGTCTCTCCCAGAAGGACGGAGGAATCGAACCCAGATCGGCCGCGTGTTAGGCAAACACCCTCCCCACTGTGCTATTGCCAACACTGTAACATTGTGAACATGAATCACGAAGCACGAAATCCCATTAATCGTCAATTTCTCGAGCGGGCTCAGTAACCCTCATTCATCCTTTCCCCGAGATTGTAGAAGTCTCTCTCGACTCAGCCCTCCCAACAATGTCGCACTGGAGGCTCTTTCAGGGTCAGGGGAATGAGACCCAGCTTGTTACTGGATTTAGCATATGAATACACCATGGGAAGCTTGCAAGGCTGTCCCATGTGGGCAGGAAACTCTCAGAAGCTTGCCAATTTCTCCCAGAAGGAGAAGCAGGCTACAAGATATTGCTTCTAGGAGCTTGCTTTTAAGTTTCTGGATGTTAGCCATTGATGGGATTACACACACCTGGGTTCCTCTGCCGGTACCTTCATGCATGAGGCCTGTCCGAATGTGTAGAGAGGAGCCTCCAGCATGGCTGTAGCTAGGTTCCGGTGGTCTTTGGCCGCCGGGAGCTCTGCTCGGAGTGGGGAGGGAAGCTGGAGCCCATCCCCTCTGAGGGGCCCCGGGGAAGACAGCCAGGCGTGTGAGCAAGAGACATATGATTAGAAAAAAAAGTGAACAAATGATTAGAAAAAAAATAAGTATATGGGGGGTGAGAAGTAGGGAGACAGACCAAGAAGCCCCTCCATGGCCCCACACATCCCTGGTTCAGAACTCAGATGGTAGAACACACCACACCCAGGGCACCTTTCAGAGACAAAGATGTGGTCAGGGTGCCTCAGCAGCTTGAGGCTGAGGACCACCCTCTGCTTCTGGAAGCCAAGAGAGCTAGGAGAGCAGCACAGCCTCCCATCAGGCAGAAAACCTGCAACTCCTTCTACCTGCCCTTCCCTGCACTCCGCCTCCTGCTGGCATTCAAGCTGCCTAAACACTTTGCATTTGGCGTTTGTGCTGCTGTCTCCCCAGAGCCTAAAACAGCTGAGACAATGACCTGAATAAACAAATCAGCCAGCCCTGACCGCACTACCTCCAAAAAGCACCTTGCACCTGTCAGCTTTTATCCATTGCCACTGCTCCCCTCCCAGGCCAAGCCATTGCTCTCTATAATCCGTTGCATACCAGTGGAAGCGTGCAAGAGAGGAACGAATGGCATTTCTGGACTTAGGTGTCCCATTTCAGCCACAAAGCAACCCACTATCTTGTAGCCCCTCTGAGTCACATGCCTTGCAGAAGCCAGAGTGTCACCCATCCTCAGGTCAGGTGGCAAATGTGACTGCAATAGTCCAAAGTGCAAAGGCTGGCCCTGAATTCCCCTTCTGAGGCCTCTCCTAAGTGTCTCTGCAGTAACAGGTCCGGGGTGGACCTGGACCAGGCAGTTTTCTTTGGACTATCCAAAGCCTGTTTCCTTGCAAAGCCCCGTTCCCTCCACTCTTCCTGTCAGGTGCCTCTGACAGTCCTGCCAAATGTCTCTCTTGACACAGAACCTTTCTTGGTCCCACACATTTGCATTTAACGTCTACCAGTGGCTATCACAGGATGACCTTTTCCTGAGTATCATAAAAATGTCTAATCATGTACCAGACATTTCTAGACTCACAAATGCTTTTGTAACTAGAAACATATAACAAGCTTGCATGTCAATCACTGCGATTTTTATCCTCAATTTACAGGTGGAACCAAGATGCAGGGAAATGACCGGAGATGGTGGTGCTAATGAGAGGCAGAAGCAAGTTTCAAACCAGGACCTTGCGCTCCGCTCTCTAAACTTTCTGGTGTCTGAGACCCCAGGTGCCGTGGGTGGGTTTTGATTCCTCCAACTGGCCTTCTTGGTAACCTCCAATGCCCAGGGATTGGCACACAGGTAACAAGTGATGATTAGTGTTAATTGTGAACTTATGATTTTCTCCACATTCCATAAGTAGTTCACACAAGATAACTGCTTCCTCACAAGCCGGCAATGTGCAGCCCATTAGCCAAGGTGCAAGGGAAACTGCTGAGGCTCAGAGAAGTTAAATAACTCTCTTAAGGTCACACAGAAATTAAATAAAAGGTCCAGATGATCTGACTCCTGGGCCCACATATTTAGCCACCATCCTTTCTAATAAGTGCCCAGTTAATACCTGAGAGTTTCCTGGTGACACCCTAGGCTGTCAGAGCCAGCCCCTGGTGAGATCAAACACTGACACCATCCATAAAACATCTGTCTTGGACTGACAGTTGGCAGTTGATAAGGTTTGACATTTTGAAATCAATTCCTATTGATTCTCTTCTGTTGAATAAAGGACAGGCGTTGGACAGAGAAGCCAGCACTCTGTGTGCAGGGATGTGTGAAAGGCCCGAAGGTGGCAGCAGGGGCAAGTGACTGAGCAGGTCCCACTGGGGGGTGAGGGGGGGTAGCCCTGGCCCCTGGTGGATAAATGACACCAGCGCCATCTCGTTGCCATGTGCTGTGAGTGTCCAGGCAAGCCAGGAAGTTCTGAATATTCATGGGGTCAACACGCCAATGCTATTTTAACAAACAAGCTTCTGATGGGTTTAACAAGTTCATCTACACCATTTCCACATTTTTGTGGATGCAAGAGAGAAAAGAACAGCATCTCTCTGACTCCTACGGGGAGGGACACTCTAAAGCAGACATCTTTCCTTTGGCAAACCTCACCCTGGTGTGCCAGGATTGCCAGCCTGAATGATGTGCCCACATTAAGCTCTCGCTTCCTCACAGTACATCCCCACAGCCACATCGTGAGGTTGTATCCCCAACTGGGATATGTGGGTGATGTGGGTCTATTGGGGCCACCTGGGTCTGAGACGGAAACAGCCGTCTCCATGAGACTGTCATCCCATTGTTCATCGATTTGCTCGAGCGGGCATCAGTAACATCTCCATTGTGAGGCTTGTTACTGGGATGTTTTGTTTCTTTTTGACATATCGAATATGCCACGGGTAGCTTGCCAGGCTCTGATGTGTGGGCAGGATACTCTTCGGTAGCTTGCCGGGCTCTCCGAGAGGGACAAAGGAATCAAACCTGGGTTGGCCGCTTGCAAAGCAAACGCCCTACCCGCTGTGCTATCATTCCAGTGCAACCATGAGACAGAACTTAGAAATGATTGTAAGGACATGTTGTCTGGGACTAAGCCCCAACCTGGCTGGGATGGAGAACGTGACACCCGCTCCCCCCAAGATGGTCAGCTGGAAGGAAACGAAGTGAGATAGGCCTTCACTTCACTCCCCATCAGCTGCCTCCATATGTCAGGCCTGGAATTGCGCGTCACATTTCAGCCACAAAGCATCCAAGTCTGCCTGTCTGCTGTTGATCCTCCAAGTATCTGCTTATTCTCTAGTCTCCATTATTTATTACTAAGTCCAGAGTTTCTGGGGTTGAATTCCATGTCCATGGGGAAAGAAGCTCTTGTCTGGTCACAGGTATAAAAACATGGCCTTTCATTCCAAACCTCATGCTGTGGTTCCCCCACACACACTTGCCTTTATCCTTCAGGCCTCTGTTTTGGGAGCTCCTGGCCGTGTATCTCACTCTCCGCAGCCCTGCCCCCAAGAGGCACACTGGATGGCCGTCTCAGAGTCTTTGACCCTGTCCTGGAATGGCGCCTGTAGACAGGTGACTCTGCAGCTCCTACCAGCCCGATGGGGGAGCACAGGCAACCTGAGGGCGAGAGTGCACCAAGGGAGGCATGTGGCAGAGTTCTGGAGGGAAGGGCCCAGGGGATCTGGACTGGCACTGAGACACCAGGGAGGACACAAATGCAAGTCCAGCATGGGAGGTCAAGTAGCTGAGACTGGACAACACGGCATGTTAGCCAGGACCTAGTGTCTGATTAAACCTTGTAGGCAGAATCTCAACAGAAATGTACATTCACTTCCACTTACACCCACTCACTCTCCTTCCCCATTCCTCTCAACAAGTCCGACCGCTCTTTTGCTGGGGCGCCTGCAGGATGATTCCTGCCACACATTCCACCACTCCAGCAAAGCATTAGCAAAAGTCATCCATCCATCTGCTGACTCCACAGAAATCGGTGAGTGCCAGACCCAGGAGGAGGCTGGGGAGAGAGGGAGGGGACACTTTCCTGATTACAATATTTTATTCTCAAGCACTTGCTACCATCCATCAAATTTGCTAACATGGCAAAATTTCAGCAACTGAATTGTGGCGAGAGAAGATGAGGTTCCTGTCTCCCAAATGACCGGAGAGAATTCCCCCCCGCCCCGCCCCAGAAATCTGTGATTTGGAGGTGAGCTGGATGTCAGGTTGACAAGGGCCAGAAGGGCCAGATATAGTGGTCTGGGTTTCTGGGGGGCAATTTGGAAGATGGGTAGAAAAGTCAGCAGGTCCAGCAAAGGGTTCCGGCTTCGTTTTATTTTAGTCATCACTCAGAGATATCATATATATTTGAAAAGGAGAGAGTTTGAACAAGTGACATGCTAATTTATAACTCCTGCTAAGCCTGTTCTGGCCAGGCAGAGAGACCACTCCAGTCCCAGGATTCTCTGCTCTCCCTCCACTTCTCCCTCCACATCCCTTCATTCCTTCCGTCTCCTCTTTCCTTCTTCCCCCACCCCCACGTCACCCCAGCGTCTCAGTCCTCACGCAGTTTTTCTCTGAGACAGGAACCACATCTGACTTGCATTGGTAGCTTCAGCTCCTCTCCAAGGGAGAGTACAAACTCTCCTGTGTACAAACGCTGAGAGATGCTTATGGCCATGGCCACAGAGGCCTTCGCCATCAAGTTTCCTCCCTGGAGGAGGCTCTTTCAGCTGACCCAGCCTGCACAGCTCCGAGAAGGCAATGCCAGCACCTCCTTGTGCTCAGCACCTGCAGGCCGTGTCTCAGAAAGGATTCCTGTTCTCTCTTCCTGACCTCCCTCTACAGCTTTGCCTGAGTTCCCAGATATTGACCTCCACAAAGTTCTTCCAGAAATTTCTGCTCAAACAGCTGAGAAACACTTTTCTCCACTCTCCCTGGACTTCAGGACTCCCCTACACATACACCACGTGGACATAGAAGCACCATGCATGCTCCACAGACACCCCACATGCTCCACAGACAACCCACACTAATGTGTATATACATATATATACTATGTGCATTTATACATAAATTAGAATACCACACACATATATGCTATGCATACAACACATCCAGACACAGTACAAGCAGTTTTTCTATCCAACACACATATATACACATGTATACTCCATACAGAAACATCGCACTTTATGTATACATGTGCATGTGTATGCCAAATACACCATTATACACTGGTCTCACACATCTGTACACGCCATGTATACCACATGTATGTATATATGTGCACTTCCCACATTCATGCCACACGTATGCATGTACACTATTTATACACCCACACTACACATGCAGTACATTCAATGGGACTATAATTCTCCAGATGGGCCAGCTCTGACCCAGCCCGAGCAGATGAGATGGCTTCCTTAGAAGACCTCTAGAAACCTATTTGCTGTGATTTTCTTAATATCACTGTATCACTGTCATCCCGTTGTTCATCGATTTACTCGAGCAGGCATCAGTAACATCTTCATTCATCCTGGCCCTGAGACTTTAGCAGCCTCTCCTTACTCATCTTTCCCAATGATTGGAGGCTCTTCCAGGGTCAGGGGAATGAGACCTGTTATTGTTACTGTTTTTGGCATATCAAATACGCCATGGGGAGCTTGCCAGGCTCTGCCATGCGGGCGGGATACTCTCGGTAGCCTGCCGGGCTCTCCGAGAGGGATATCTATCTATCTATATATATAGATAGATAGATAGATATCCCTCTAATAGCTTATTAAAATACAAGTTTCATTTATTTAAGATGTATGTACACATATAAATGGATGAAGTTGCACTTCTGAAGTGTATATAGTAATGTGAACTAATGGTGAATCAATAAAATTTTCATTTAAGAGTAGAATGTAAATATGATGATTTTCTAAATAAATACATCATAACAGAAGTGGAGGGAAGACACAGAAATAGGGGAGAAGACACAGAAGCAAGAGAAAAGACACAGAAGCAGAGACAGAGAGAGGTCGGAAGAGACCAGAGGAGAGACTACAGAGACAGAGACAGATACAGAGACAAACAGAAGAGAGCACAGCACAGCAGAGCCTGGCAAGCTCCCCGCGGCATATTCGATATGCCAAAAACAGTAACAACAAGTCTCACAATGGAGATGTTACTGGTGCCCGCTCGAGCAAATAGATGAACAACGGGATGACAGTGCTAACGATACTCACAATCAAGTAAATTAACCCATCCATCAACCAATACCATTCTCTTTCCTGTTACTGCTTTTGGTGAAAATAGTTTAAATCTACTCACTTAGAAAACTGCAAGGATGTAATACAGTATTATTATCTAACTCACCATGCTGTGCATTACATACCTGGAGCTTACTCATCTTGAAACTGAGAGTTTCCTTTTTTTTTTTTTTTTGCCAATCTTTGCTTTGGGGCCAATCCTATAGGTGTTGGGTGTAGTATTTCTCCTGCTGGAGTTCTGGGCCCATAGGTATTGAGGCCCCTACACGAAATATGCTCTCTAGTCCTTTGAGCCAACCCCAGCCTTAGGTTAATACCATTTTATAAAAGGAACTCCCATCTCCCCATTCACCCAGCCCCTAACAACCACCATTCCATTCTGTTTCTGTAACTTTGACTTTGGTTTTAAGGCTTCTTGTGTGAATGATTCTACATAGTATTTATCTTTCTCTGTTTAGTTTCTTTCACTAGCATAATGCCCTCCAAATTAATCCATAGCGTCACAAATGACAGGATTTTTTTCTTTTATGGCTAAGTAATACTTCATTGTGTGTAGTTGTGTGTGTAATACATATATAAGCTACTTCATTCATGCATCAGTGGGCACTTAGGTTGTTTCATATCTTGTATGTTGTGATTAATGCTTTGATGAACATGGTATGGGGAGTGTAGATATTTCTTCAACATCATGACTGTGTTTCCTTGGGAAACTGATCCAGAAATGAGATTTCTCGGTCATATGGTAGTTCTATTTCTAACTTTTTGAGGAGCTTCTGTATTGTTTTCCCACAATGGCTGCACCAATTTATAATCCCACCAATTTTTTTTCCACATCATTTCCAACACTTGGTATATATTGTCTCTACTGTAATAACCAACCTAACATGTATAAGGTGGTATCTTAACGTGGCTTTGAGTTCAATTTTCCAGATGATTTGTAATGTTGGTTTTTCATCTATTGGCTATCTGAATGTCCCCTTTGGGAAAATGTCTATTTGGGTCCAATTTTTACTTGTGTTATTTGGTGATTATTTGGTTATTTGGTTACTTGTGTTATATGCTGTTTGGTGTGGAGTTGTAAGAGTTTCTTGTATATTAAAGGTATCTCCATGGCGTATTTGACATGCCAAAAACAGTAACATGTCTCACAATGGAGACGTTACTGGTGCCCGCTCCAGCAAATTGATGAGCAACAGGATGACAGTGATGGCAGTGATGAATCACTTATCAGATATGTTGTGTGGGGGTGGGGGTGCTTTTCTGTTTGTATTTGGGAGCCACACCAAGTAGTGCTTAGGAATTACTCTTGGCTCTGTGCTTATGGGTCACTACTGTGGTGCTCAGGGAACCATATCTGGTGCCAGAGACAAAAAAAATCTAAAGTTGACTTCATGCAAGGAGCAAGTGCCTGTACTATATTCCTGGCCCCAGATATATGCTTTGCAAATATTCTCCCATATTCACAGGTTTCCCTTTCATTTGTTGATGACTTACTTGGATGTAAAGAAACTTTCTAGTCTAATATTTTACCACCTGACTATTTTATTTTGTTGCCTTTGTACTTTTTACTTTTTTACTTTGTACTTGTACTTTTTACTTTTAGTGTTAGGGTAAAAAGTCATTCTAAGACCCAATGTCAAAAAAAACTTTTCTTCCAGGAGTTTCATGGTTTCAGATCTCACACTTAAGTCTTTCATCCATTCTGAGTTTTACTTTATGTGTGGTATAAGCTATGGGTTCAACTTCATTCTACCTCCAGATAGTTTTCCCCACACCATTCTTGAAGAGACTATTCCTTCCCTTTTGGGTATTTCTTGTATGTCCTATATAAATTAGTTGGCCATAAATTTATGGGTTTATTTATAGGCTCTCTGCTTTGTTCAACTGACCTATGTATCTATGTTTATGCCAATATCACACTAAAATACTCAAAACTTTTGCATACATGTGGAGCTTTTCAATTTTCAGACATAGAGGAAAGCCATATTAGGCTTCAAGGAGGCCACAGGTCATGTATCAGGATCACTGTGTCGGCTTAACGGTGCTAGTGGGCAGTGGAGATGGAAGGTATGCAGGCACTGGGGTCAGTCATTGCAAGAAGCCACGGTTCTCTTTTACCAGTGAAGCTGGTAAGAACTGCCCTGGGTCCCCTCAAAAAATCAATAGAGGAGGGGGGCGGGAAGGATACAGGAAACATTGGTGGTAGGGAATGGGCACTGTGGAGGGATGGGTACTCAATCATTGTATGACTGAAACATAATCATGAAAGTTTGTAAGTCTATAACTGTATCTCATGGTGATTCATTAAAAAATAAAAATTAAAATCAATAAAGAATAGCTTCCACAGTGCTAACACCCAAACTGGATGCAAGACAATACCAATTAGTGGGTAGATCAAGTTCATCGACCTGGGCAACTCAATGTCTAGAGACCAAACATATATAAAGTCCAGGCTCTATAGTCAGAGGAAGGTTCCAGGTCCTATTTCCAGAGGTGAAGCAGAATCCACGTAGGTCTGGAGTGAACAAAGACAGAAAAGTGGGGTGAGGAAAAACTGGGGTTCACTTTCTTTCTTGGGCCAGTAAGATTAAGGAATGGAGAATGGCAGTCTGGCTTAAAGATTTACAGTAGAGTAGACAAAAACCACTTTTTAGAGTGGTAATTCATTCATTCAACAAATATTTATTGAACTGCACCTACATGCCTCGAACTAATGATAGAATGGCTGTAGGCAGATACCTATTGTTAAAGCAGTTGCAAATTCATTCTACTTAAGAGAAAGAAGGACAATGAAAGTGTCTAATTCCACCAGGTGACCTCTCTGGCAAGAGTTAAGATGTGAATCTGAAATCCCCAACTCAAACTTCAGCAGCATCACATGCATACCCCCCCCAAAAAAGCTTCCCTCTAACATGCAACCCCCGCCTCCAACTAACTCTTTTTTCCTACCAGCATGCCAATCTTGTTCCTAATTTAGCCCTTAGAATAAACCAGGTTGTCAGTTTGCTATTCCCTAATCCCTTCTCACCACAGCAATTGAAACTGATGATTGCAATATTGCTGGTTCCTTGTTGCACAATCTATTGTGTTCCAAGTGTGGGTAATCACTGTCACAGACAGCTACAGGGAGCTCACAGAGCCAACTCGAAGTAAACAGAACACGCTCCCCCACACTGCAGACTCTGTTCCTGCAATCCCCTCTGGGATCCTTATGACGGAGGGTGGAACCAGTCCCTAAGTCCTAGGGGCTCATATTCCAGTGGAAAAGGCAACTCCAGAGAGTCATTCAAACAGCATTAAAGGAGGTCACCTTTGGTGGATGGGGTAAGGACAAGCCAGAGACCACTCCCTGGAGGAGATAATGGCTGAATTGAAGCAAAGAAAGTGCAGAAGAATCAGGATGGAGAGATGGTAGAGCAGGTAGGGCGCTTGTCTTACACACAGTTGCACACAGTCTACCTGGGTTAGATCCCCAGCATCTCATATCCCCTAGCCTGCCAGGAATGAAAGTGCCCCCAGAAGAATGAAAATGCAAAAATGGACTAGAAATATGTAGCTCAAAGGCCTGAGTACATACTTACCTGATCTATAACAGTACATAGTCCCCCCCCGACCCCCCCGGAACTGCCAGGAGCAACTCTGGGCATGAAGCTGGCCTGAACACCACCGAGTGTGCCTTTTTTGAAAAAGAAAGAAAAGAAATCAAGAAAAAGTGAACGTGTGAATATGTGGGAGGAGGAATTGTAGAAGCAGGCTAGGCCTTGTAAGAGGCAAGAACAGGAGATTATAGCCAGGACTCCCAGCATCTGGGACAACTCAGCTGTGATGGACCCAGGAACCGATTTCTGGACATCTTAGACCCGGGGCTCCTAGCATCTGGAACTATTCAGCTGTGAGGGACCCAGGAACCAGCTTCTGGAGCTCTCTAGCACCAGGCAAAAGATCCTGAGTGAATTCTAAAACTGATGGAAAGTCACTGAGAGCCACTGGCATGGAAGGCCTGCTCCAGAGCTTGCAATAATCCCAGTCAAGGGGCCAGAAAGGTAGCACAGCAGATAAAGCACTTCCCTTGTATGTGATTGACCCCAGGGTTCAATACCCAGCACCCATATGGTCCTGGGAGCAACCCCAGCAGTGACCTCTGAGTGCAGAGCCAGGAGTAAGCCCTGAGCATTGCCAGGTGTACCCTCCACCAAAAAAAAAAATTCAGGCAAACCAAGGTATAATTCAACCAGCTCGCTCAGATATAACACATAGGCACCATGCTATGAATCAGAATAGTGAATGGCACATCCACAAATGTGGTTCTTTGATAATCTTCCCTTATTCTTACAGTTTAAGAGCCACGAAAAACAGGATTCACTGGCTCTTTTATAGAGTCATTGGGACCATTTGATTTATCAGGCAGGGCTTTTTCCCTGCCCATATCCAGCGAGAGAACATTCTTTTTGGCAGGGGAGTGAAGGGTGGAGGGTGGGCATATCCAGAGGTGCTCAGGGCTTACTCCTGGTTCTGCGCTCGGGGATCACTCCTGATAGGCTTGGTGGACCAGATGGGGTGCTGTGAATCAAACCCACATCTGCCACTTTCAAGTCAAACACCCCACTAGCTGTACTATCACCTGATGAACATTTTTAAGAAAACTCTTCAAGGAGAACCACCAGGATCTCTCCCATACATGGGATATAAAGAAACTTAGTAAGGGAACAACAAATGGCAATGGTCAAAAGCAAAGAAACAAGCGATCTACAGAAACAAGTTGACCACGAGCAGTGAGGAACACGTCACGGAGATAAAGGGGGAGAAAAATGGCCACTAACAGAGGATGTAGTGTTAGAACTTCATAAGAATGAAACCATATCAGTAACAGTATTATCCCAATGTCTCAAGTACTTTCTTTTTTAATAATAATAATAAAAAGAATCACAGAAGATTCCCCTCTTAAGCACCATGACAAAGCGCACACCATTGTGGCAGACACTCCTGCTTCCTGTTCCCACCATACTGATCACAGCAGCTGCCTGGCACACAATCCACTCATGCGCACACACTTCATCGGCCCAACCGGAGCTTGAACAGAATGGGATACAGGAAAGAACAAGAGTCCTTGTCTCACAGACCAGCACTCTGATCCAGCCCTGCTACCTACCAGCCATGGGGCTTGGGGTGACAGCTCAGCTGGGTTTACCCAAAACTTTCCAAGATTTAACACTGGAAGTTCTATGTACCGCCCCACTCCTCACCCCCCAAACTCTCTTGTCCTGGGAAACTTCCAACAGCAGATCATCCCACTGCAGATTCTACACGTACAAAGTGTTAATATCTTGCCAATGCGATACCAGAAACACAGTAAGAAGCATAGACAGCTCCTGTGTGGCTTTTCTTCTGTGATACTGGCCTCTACCCCCAGAGTTGCTAAATTATTGAATCCCAATGGGTTGGAGGAAATAATTTCTTTTACTATGCATTTCAACAACTATGGTTTCACTGGATCCTCACAAAAGCCCTGCTTTGGAAACCAGGACAGAAACTGTGCTCACTTGAAAGATGGGGAGGAGAAAGTCCATGAAGCGCAATGGCTCAGAGGGAAGAGTCATTTTGATGTCGGTGGGCCCCATGGGTGACTTATGTGACGTGGGGAGGAGAAAGATGGTCACTTTCTCCCGATCCTCATCTGCCACCCGGGACCCAGGGTTACTGGGTTCTTTTCTCACTTGCAGAAAGGAATTTCAGGAGTAGACAAACAGTGAAGAAAAACAGATTTTATTTGGAGGGTTTTTTGAAGGTGTGGAGGGGGAGAGAGTATGAGAGAGAGACAGAGACAGAGAGACAGAGACAGAGTAATGCGCTCAAGAGAGAACATGGGCTTCTCCAAGGGCGGGGAAAGCCCCTACACACATCCCTGCTTTAGACACGAAAGCATGAAAGTACACATCTCAAGAGGGGAGACGTGGGCAACACGTGTGCTCGAGCGACACATGTGCTCAGGCAACACATGTGCTCAGCCATGTGGGCGCAAGCAGCATAAGAGCTCAGGCAACGTAGGCGTGCCCTTCCTTTGTTCAAGGTGGCCTTTATAGGGTTTCTCCAACCTGCCCCCAAGTGGGGCTGGTGGTGGGGGGGGGGCGTGGTTAGAGTGGTGATGGTCTTCTTTGAGATTCCTTTCCTGGCCTTTTGTTTCTGCAGGAGCTTCTCTGGGTCTGTTGCTACAGATTGGTGTGGGTTGCTGTGTTGGCTTTCACAACTTCAGAGCTATTACTTCCTAGGAAATTTACTGCCATGGCCTAGGGTGGGGGCCTTACCTATCTGCCTGCCTGGCGACATCAATTTCCTATCAACTGGTTGTTGTCTGAATTTCCGCAAGGAAATCGCCCCCCCGGCTTTCTGCTCCCTGGGGAGGAGCAAAGGCTGATGAGATTAATCGTCACTGGGCATGTCTCATGGCCCATGATACCCTCCTTTCTGCCGAGTTCTCCTAGTGAGGGATAAGTTGGTTTGGTGAAAGCAAGAGTGACAAGAAAGTGGGAAGCCCAGATCAGTCTGGTTCACTCCAGTTCAGTGGGATTGGAGAGCTCACTCTCCAGATGGGCTTTGCGTTTGGGATTCTGTGTGCTGCCCAATCACCTTCAACGCTGGACTCTATTTCTCCTCTATTTTCTTTTTTTTTTTTTTTTGCTTTTTGGGTCACACCTGGCAATGCACAGGGGTCACATCTGGCTCTGCACTCAGGAATTACCCCTGGCAGTGCTCAGGGGACCATATGGGATGCTGGGATTAGAACCCGGGTCGGCCGCAAGGCAAACGCCCTACCCGCTGTGCTATCGCTCCAGCCCCCTCTATTTCTCCTCTAGCTGTTGCTTCTGTGCCAGAGGACCCAGGAGTGGGGGGGCTGGGGGGTTAGTGATGAGGGATGACACGCCGGACGGACTATGTATGTCCACTGCACATAGGCCCAAGGACTCAGCCTCCAAGCAGGGTTTAAATCTGCAACAAACTTGCTTTTCCCTGCACTGGTAACTGTACTCCGGAAACCACAACCCCTAGGAATTCAATCAATTCTTGTTAACGCTCTCACCACAGACAAACAGCTTGGGGGGGAAAAAACTGTTTTAGGCAACACGATCAGCCTTTTGCCGTCCTTCATTAAGGGTTTAGCAGCTCTGTATTGATTTCCTTGCAGCTGCCTCTGAACTTTAATTCCTGCAGCAGAAAAACAAGGCTTTGTCTGCGACATTTCCTGTCCTAGTGGCGGGTAACAACCATTCCTGGGAAGCCGATTTCCCCAGTGATAATAGCAGACCACAGGATGCCTGCCCACGTGTCCTTTGTCTGTTCCAAAGAGTGATTTCTGGAGCTGAGGAGGATGCTTCAAAAGTGAGCTACAGGTACGTCTCCAAAGTCAGCAAAGCCTTCAACCGTCCCTGTAGGGAGCCAGTGACCACCCATTTCTCCCACTGCTGTCCAGCCACCAGATTTAAGGTGCAAGCTTGTATTAATATTCTTGTGTTACATCCAGGCTTATTTTAAATATTCATTCCCAGAAATTTAAGAAAAAAGCTTAATTATCTTCTCTTGCAAGCACCTCTCTGATATTTTATCACCTCTACAATATCCCCACCAAGTGGCCATTTTGGTTTTGCTTGAACACCTCTGAGAACAGGAAACTCACCCCCTGGGCAAGAAACCTACTGCCTCCCAGGAAAACTCTGACGAGCAGAAAACTATTCTGGTAGAATCAAAATATGCCTTCCCCAAACACCAGTCTTTCCACTAGACGCTTGGCATTTCTCAGCCCCAAGAAAAGCCAGGGATCTTTTGATCTACCTAGGAACATCATGTTATCCAGCAGCAGTGTTCATTAAGTCAACTAATGAACTGAGTCACTGGTTAGGGGATGCCTAACCAGGGACATCCATTGTGTAGGACAATGCAACCCCTCAGATAGGAGCAAGACAAAGCTGGCCTAGCTGGGTCCCACCTAAGCTGCAGGTGTTTAGATTTATGATTGGTGCCCCACTGCACATTTTTTTTAGCGAGGCTGGGAGGGGCTGTTTAACTCTGAATATATATATATATATATATATATATACATATATATATGTATATATACGTGTGTGTATGTGTGTGTGTATCTGAGTATATATATTTAGAGGGACTTTTTTTTTCAGTATCTCAACCTACTGTAGGTTGAGACTGGATGTCATTCATAAGAAGTATGGTGAACTCGAACTCCACTGCTACTTAACAGCTGAGCAACTCTGTGTGAGTTAGTTAGTCCCTCTGGGTTTCCATTTTCTATTGTGTAGAGTGAAACTAATCATACCTAGTTCCTGGTGGTGGTGTGGGGAAAGCGTTTCAGGGAAACAAAAGTGCTTGGTAGAAGTATCATCACTATCATCATCATCATCATCATCATCATCATCATTATTACCATGTACTGTTCCAGGAGCACCTGGAAATTCAAGACAGTGGAATTTGCTTTACATACATGAGGCCCTGGGTTTGGCCCTAGGCACCATGTGCAAAATAAAAAAAAAAAACATACACACAGGCTCTGGAGCTGTCAACCCTGGGACCAGACTTCAGCTCTGGTTGTTACTCTTTCAAGGAAGACCTGGGCCAGATCCACATGCCTGTGGCAGGGAGGAAACCACTAAGGAAGGGCTCTCCAGGGTCCCCCAGTGTATTCTCCCTTCACCCCATACAACTCAACTTTGAGTTCCTCCTAAGGGCAGAGCTTTCTACGCATCAGAAAATGTCTTCTCATACTTATCTATAAAGTAAGTGCTAAGGCTCGGAAAGGTTAGGGAAGACTCGAAAGATACCAGTCATCAGTGGCTGAGCTGAAATCTGGTCCTAGGGCTGCCAGCTCCAGAGCCTTTATATATGTTTCTTTTATTTTTGCACATGGTGCCTAGGATCAAACCCAGGACCTCATATATGTAAAGCAAGTATCCAACCACTGAGCTATATCCTGGCCCCTCTGTATATTTTACAGATCAAAGTGGTAGAACGCATGCTTGATTCCTGCCACCCACCTTGCCAGCACTGCCAGTATGGTCATCCTTGGCTCCATGGGCACATGCACGCACACACCACACACACACACACACACACACACACACACACACACACACTAGCACTGCCAGGTGTGGCCAAGGTGACACCTGAGCTTTGCTAGAAATGATGCTTGGATTCTCCTAAGCACCTCCAGAAGTGACACTAATTAAAAGGTTTCAAGCTCATGCTCTGCAAGTTCATGGGGGGAAAAGGAGTGGAGGAGGCTGGGTGGGGGGAGCGAAAGGGAAGGAAGGCCGCAGGTTCAAGTCCTGACACTTCATGTGCACACCAAAGCCACCTGGCAGCTCCAGCGAGAAAGAGTCCAGAAGAAAGCTCAGTGACTTAATCATATCTGAGAGAACACAAAAACCCCCTACAGCAGCCAATTTCTCCTGGGCACTGGGGAGGCTTGAGGGGAGCCCTGAGCCCAGCACCTACCTGTCTCCAAAATCAGACACAGGGAGGTGAGGCTGACAAAGGTCCCAGAAATCTGCCTGCCATGCAGGGCCCTGGCGGCAACAAATGATGCCCAATTCTGGTTCCAGGACACACCCGCACAAGTGGCCTCGGAGGCCAGAGCCGGGGCTTTCTCACTAAGCAGGCTAAAACCGCACCTGTCACTCAACAGACACACTCAGAGTCTGCCTGCCTCGGGCGTTTATAATGAGGTCTTTGTTCCAGGAATCCCCCCTAAAAGCCGGGTGCTCCTTGTTCCTGCCTGTCTTTCCTCTCTTCACACAGGAAAAACACTCCTGGGGCTCATTATTTACGGGGATAGCAACCCCTCCCAAACACAGCCCCATGGCTCTCCATATATAGACCATGGCACCTACACCTGTCTCATCCTCAAGGCCAGAACTAGCACTTGGATGGGAGAAGGAAGACAGAGGCAGGAAAAACTGTTGGGAAGGGTTTGCAGTGATCCATAGAAAAGATGACAATGAGCAATGTGACAATGTGGGGGTGGGGGTAGGGGGGAAAAGGAGTGGAGGAGGCTGGGTGGGGGGAGCGAAAGGGAAGGAAGAGCCCAGGTTTGACAATTCTGCAGCTGAACTTCCATGGCTGGCAGAAGGCAGGGCTCAGGCGGGCTGGGGCACATAGCAGGCCACCTCTATGAGGCACTCAGGGACCCGTGAACGCCGAGTGTCTGTGCTCTGGTAATCATGTAATTAATTTTGTTCACACTTTAGTGTGGCCTGGACTGAGTGACTCTTTTTTCTCAAATAAAATACAGCGCTGGCCTGGAGTGATAGTACAGCTGGTAGGGCAGTTGCCTTTCACAGAGCCAACTAGGGTTCGATCCTCAATATCCCATATGGTCTCCCCCTAGCCTACCTGAGTGTAGAACCAGGAGTAACCCCTGAGCACTTTCAGGTGTGAACCAAAAATAAAACAAACAAATAAAATACAGTCCAAGTGGCGGGGTGTCTCCTTCAGGATTAGGCTAATAGACACCCCTTCCATCTTCCTTGCCTTTTCTCCTCTTTTCCCTCACTCCCATGGAAAGCAGGTGTTCAGATATATGCTGACCTCCTGGAGGGGTCTACATGGCAAGGAACAGAGAGAGGTCACCCGTTGATAAACAGCTAGGAACCCTACCAGCCACCTTGTGAAAGAACATGAAAGTGGATTTTCCCCCATCAAATGCAAAGACGTCTGCTGCCCCAGTGTCACTTGTATTAAAGTGGGACTTACAGGGAACCCAAAGACCCTCCCAGGCTCCTCCATGATCCTTCTCTCATAGAAACAGAGTTAATTAAAGGTCTTAAAAGCTGTTAAGATTTGTCATAGGGGCCAGCACAATAGTAGATAGTATGATGTTTTCCTTGCATGCAGCTGATCCAGGTTCTATCCCCAGCACCCCATATGGTCCCTCAAACCTGCCAGGAGCAGTGGAGCAATTCCTGAGTGCAAAGTCAAGAGTAAGCCCTGAGCCCTACTGGGTGTGGCTTAAAAGAAAAAAGAAGAAAAAAAAACTTTAAAAAGGGGTTCGAGGACTGGAGCAATAGCACAGCGGGTAGGGCGTTTGCCTTGCATGCGGCCGACCCGGGTTCGATTCCCAGCATCCCATATGGTCCCTTGAGCACCGCCAGGAGTAATTCCTGAGTGCAGAGCCAGGAGTAATCCCTGTGCATTGCCAGGTGTGACCCCAAAAAAAAAAGGGGGGGTGGGGCTCGAGCAATAGTAGAGTGGGTAGGGCGTTTGCCTTACACGCAGCCGACCTGGGTTCAATTCCCAGCATCCTATATGGTTCCCCGAGCACTGCCAGGAGTAATTCCTAAGTGCAAAGCCAGGAGTAACCCTTGTGTATTGCCAGGTGTGACCCAAAAAGAAAAAAATAAATAAACCTTAAAAAAAATAAAAAGATTTGTTGCACAGCTATAGATAACCAGGACAGGGGAATGAGCAAGGTCTGATTTTCATCACGTAAGGAATTTGTGAGGACGAGAGATGTCCTGGGTGAAAGAGACAGATGCTCCTACGGATACCGCGGTTGTCAATGCCATTTGCTGCATCTGGGAACCCAAATGGTGGAGCAAGTTTTGCAGATGCGAAACTGAATGAACTTGGTCATGTGAAGTTTAAAATGCCTAAAAAATTATGTAAATGATGAGTCCAGAGGTGGTTAGATTTACGATGCTGGAGCTCAGAAGAAAAATCTTGGCAGGAGAGAATGAGTTGGGAGTCATTCGGCTCCCCGGCTAGGCCATTTGGAATAAGTTTATTTCCTCACCCACATGCATCCTGTTGAAGTATTTTAGAAGAATGCTCTGTCTCCCCGGAGTCTGGCATAGGTATATCTACTTCCTCCTACTTTTTTCAAATAAATTGCTCCCGAGTGCCCAGGCTGCCTCTGAATATCTCAGATATGATTTCCTATTTCACCATCTCTGAATGGCTGTGGGCAAGTATCTTTTTTTTGTTTCCTGGAAATTATCTTAATTTTCTATAAAATAAGGTTGTTTTTGAGGTACAAAGAAATAATCGATGAAAAGAATTTAGCAACGCGCCTAGCAGATGATAAGTACTCAATAACTTTTGTTAAATAATCACAGCACTGAGAATAGTATCATCTATATTATGCAAGTAACATGTCATTTATAACTTTCTAGTAGTCACATTTTAAAAATAAAAATAAACTGGAGCAATTTATTTTAATAATATTTTTATCTAACTCATCTATCTAAAACATTATTGTTTCAATATATAATCAATATAAAATGTTCATGGAATATCTTTACACATTTTTATCATTCTAAGTCTCTGTAATACAATGTCTATTTTATACTTAGAAGACAACTCAGTTTGGACACTAAATTTTTATCAGAAATACTTAATCTGTGTTTAGAGCTCACAGAACTACAGTGAAAAAGAAGACTTACATACACAAATTGTTCCAAATATAGTTAAGGATTTTCTAGTAATTGAATTAAGTATCCTCTTAAATTTCAAATTAATTTCAGAGAAAACTTTATTCCCTCATTTGCACCATTTCAAGTATCCAATAGCAATATATCAGAGGTTACCAT
The DNA here is from genome assembly GCF_027595985.1 of Sorex araneus. NCBI lineage: Eukaryota > Metazoa > Chordata > Mammalia > Eulipotyphla > Soricidae > Sorex > Sorex araneus. Next base: position 125,005,207 of record NC_073306.1, on the reverse strand, counting down.
GTTGGCAAGTGGTGAATCAGAATTTATTTCACTGTAAAACCAACCATATTGGTTTCTTCATGCTCCTGTTAATTCAAGTCTTCAGAGAGTTAGATACTGAGATGGAATTAAAGGTTCAAGAGATGTATAGAAGTAACATCTATGAGAAAAACTGGGCAAGGAGCTATGAGAACGGGCTGGCCTAACATCTAAGAAAGACCGAGAGAAAGAAAGAGTGACAGAAGGGCACAGCCTGGACTACACTATACAAGTGCAACTTGCTTAACAATGGGGACATTGTTCTGAGAAATGCATTGTTCGTTGATTTCCTCATTGTGTGACTGTCATCAACTGTAATTCTGCAAACCTAAATGACACAGTCTATCCCACACCTAGGCGAGAGGGTACAGCCTATTGGACCCAGGGTCCGGTTCAGTATGTGGATCACTCATTGAATGAACGCTGTTACTCAAGGAGAACATGACCCTGATTCTAAAAAAGCCTCATCAAAACTGATAGGAACTAAATTAAATTTTCTTTTTCTACTGCAACAAATTTCCACAAATTTAGCACCTTAAAGCAACACAAGTTTATGATATGGTTCTAAGCCAACTCTTTCAGCCAGCTAGGAGTGAAACATGCTGTGTTCCTTTCTGAAGTCCTACGGAGGAATCTACTTCCTTTCCTTGTCCAAGTGCTACAAGCCACCCACCCTTGTTGGATCAAGATCCCACCCTTTCCCTATACATCGGCAGCAACCAGACAGGCCCTTGCCAGGGAGCAATTCATGCCTCACTTTCTGACTCTTCTATCTTCATATCTCTTTCTCACAACAACTAGAAACAGTTCTTCAATTTTAAGGCTCTCTTTCATTGTTTCAAGGAATCATGTGATTCAATGGGGCCCACTTGGCTAGTTCCCTCCAACCACCCCATTTCATAAATAGCTAAGTATCAACTTTAATTCTGTCTGCAGGGGCCAGAGCAATAATATAGCTGGTAGGGTGCCTTGCACATGGCTGACTTGAGTTTGATCCCTGGCATCCTATGTGTTCCCCGATACCTACCAGGAGCAATTCCTGAGTACAGAGGCACAAGTAAGCCCTGAGCACCACCAGATATGGCCCAAAACATAAATAAATTTTTTTTAAATAATCCTACCTGCTCTGGGAGTGTCTGGCAAGCTACCGAGAGTTTCCTGCCCACATGGGAGAGCCTCACAAACTCCCCATGGCGTATTCATATGCCAAAACCAGTAACAATGATGGGTCTCATTCCCCTGACCCTGATAGAGCCTCCAATGTGGCATCATTGGAAAAGACAAGTAAAAAGAGGCTGCTAAGGTCTCAGGGCTAGGACGAATGGAGACATTACTGAGACTGCTTGAGAAATTTGACAATCAATAGGATGATGATGATGATGATGAATTCTACCTGCCGCCCAATTCTCCATTTTTCTTGTAAGGGACTTAAACCATTTCCAGAGATGAAAACGTGGCCCTCTTGGGAAGTCATTTTTCTGCATTAAGGAGTCCTTGAGTCAAAGTTGCTCCCGAGTGGGGTTCCACTTCTCACATGACCCACTTACATGCCTGCTGTGCTCAGACATCAACTTGGAGCAGCCTTGGAATGCATACATGATGGACCTAGGATGGAGCAGCTGGCGTTTTCTATCAGTTGCACCCTAAATGGTACATTCTTGAGGCAACTTTACTCCTCTGCCTTTTTTTTTATTAGCAACAAAATTAATAATAACCCTGTCCTTCTGTAGCACCTTCAGGGAGATATAGAAATGAAAAGGAAAATTCTTAGAAGGCACTTAGAAAAAAATGAGAAAATCTCATGAAAAATGACAGGGAGAAAAATCCTGGAATCCTAGCTGGTCCTGAAATCACTAAGAAGCTTCACTAAATCTGAGCAGTTGTAACAAATGACCTTTAACACGGGGAATTACTAGTAATCAAACCACCCCTAAAATACAGGAATTAAGAGATTTCAGAAATCAATGAATCACACATCAAAAGCTGGAATTGTTCGCCCAATCATACTTTGGTATTGATGTTATACGTCTCCCTGGAGAGAAGTCCAGATGCTAGCAGACTTCGGGCACTATCTCATTGCCTCACTGGATTCTCACTCTCCAAGCTTTAGCGATTTCCAGTCAAGGAGGACCACTGTAGCAACTGTTTCCCAAGTCATCTTAGCAGTTCTTTTTGCTTTTAATTTCATTTTATTAAAGCACCATGATTTGCAGTTATTCATAGTAGGGTTTTAGATGCGCGGTATTCCAGCACTGGTCCTGCTACCAGTGTCACCTTCCCTCCACCAGTGTGTTCCCAGGTTCCCCCCCCCCCTCCATCTTGTTGGGCACCTTAGTTTGACTGTTAAAGTTTGGGTCTCATTATTTCAATGTTGTTGACTCTGAAATTTGGATATTTAGCTCTGTCATTCCTAACACCACCTATGTACCTGAATCCCCTTGATGCCTTACCCCCACTGCTTCTCACCTGTCTCTTTCTCCCCTGCCCTCAATTTCTTTCCTTCTCCTCCCTATACTCTGGGGCCAAGCATGATGGAGGCATCCCCACTATAAACCAATGCATTCCCTCATTCAGTTATTCTAAATGCCTCATATAAGTAATACCATACTGTAAAAAACTAAAAATAAAAGAAGGGGTGCGGGCGGCGAGGCAGGTGAAGGAAGGAACGGAGCCAAGATGGTTGGTCTCACCGCAGTTTATTCCGATCTTCTTTCTCCATTCTCCTCTGATTCTCCTCCTGCTTCTTCCTCCCCCATCCTACTTCATTCTCTCTCTCTCTCTCTCTCTCTGCCTCTCTCCCAGCTATCGGTCTCTCTCTCGATCTGTGGATCTGGCCCCCGTGGATCTGGACCCCCAACCCACTCTTACAGCCTAGTTAAATCTCCCCAGCATGAGGGGGTTGGGGCATACCCATAGGTGTGGTCAGCAATAGGGTAAGGTTCCTTTCCCTCAGGGGATGCTTCTCCTAGGACTTAATTCTCTTTCAGCAGGAGGATCCACCCAAGGGCGGAGTCCCATGAATGTGTTTCTCTTCTCCTCAGCCAGCAAACATATAAGAATTCATAATATTAATTATTTTGTATGGACACAATAAGAGATGCATTAAAGCTTATAGAATTGCTCTCCTGGGGCCATCTCAATCTCAGACTACAGTGCTCAGGCCAGATCAGTCTTTCCTATCCCTGGCAGGGTCCCAGTCTCATAATTACTATTGGATCATGACAGCATTTGTCTATGATCAAGCTCTTAATTTATAGTTTAGAATTAGGCACTTTGGCCAGGCCCATCTCGATGCCAGGGTAGCACATAACTCACCGCTTGCCCTGAATCCTTCCCGTCCCACGTCGGGGACCCTACTTTGGGGTGCTAGGAACTGAGGGCAACTGAGGCTTAAGTGGAGAAAGCAGATGCCCGGAGGGAATAATATTCAAGGCCAATTAAGTCTTAAGTTATAAAAACATAATATTGTTGGGGCTGGAGAGATAGCACAGCGGGTAGGGCGTTTGCCTTGCACGCGGCCGGCCCGGGTTCAAATCCCAGCATCCCATATGGTCCCCTGAGCACGGCCAGGGGTAATTCCTGAGTGCAAAGCCAGGAGTAACCCCTGTGCATCGCCAGATGTGACCCAAAAAGCAAAAAAAAAAAAAAAAAAAAAAAACCATAATATTGTCTTCTTGTGTCTATACAAAAAAGACATAGCTTTAAAGTAAATTATTCAAAAGGCATAAAGAGGAGAGAAAGGCAATGTTATTATAATTCAGTGTCCTAGAAAGTTCTGACCTTACCAATTAACAGAGTTTGATTAGAGGAAGAGCAGATAAACTGGTAGAAGTGGTTACAGATAAACAAAGGAATGGGAGTGACTCGGGAGCACTTTGATGGGTGTGACTGATAAACCTAAGCTCCTAGTGGCAAGGGGGAAAGGACAAACCAATGATATCCAACATCTCCCCCTTTTCTGTTTACAAAATTACAAAAATTTGAAATAGAAAGAGGAACAATTCCAAACACAATACAGTCTTATAAATTGTAGTAAAATTTCAGTCCAACCCTTGGCCAGAGCAGTGCTTGTAGTAAAGCGTCCAATTGTCCTGCACTGTCCAAGGGTGAGGCAAGTCACCAATGATGAGAGTCATTCAGTCCCATTCTGAAGAAATGAAGTGTCTGGATCAAAACTGAAGAGTTGTTTCCGCAACAGCAGCAGTAGTGGTCACAGCAATGAGTCCTAGAGGAGCAGCTATAGGAGTCTGATGAACTTCATGAAGCACTGGATCAGGCAGGGAGCACTGGAACAGGAGCATCACAACTTCTGTCAGGAGTCCTTCAGCAGGGGAATGCAGCCATTCTCTGGTCAGGTTCACTGGCAGTCATATCTATGTAACCTAGCTTATGTTTGGAAAAAATACTTTTTTAAAGTTATTAGAGGCTTCGATCATTGGGGTTTGATACGTCTCCATGCCTAGGGATAGAGAAAGAGATAGGGGGAACTCCGACACGAACAGTTATCCTAGGAAGAAATTAAAAGGTTTTCCTATTAAAAGTCATTCCTTCCTCCTTCAGAAACTGAGGCACCTGTGAATTCCAAGGAGAGGGTAAAAGTAAAGAATTATTAATCCAAAATATGGGAGCACTTTGATGGGTGTGACTGATAAACCTAAGCTCCTAGTGGCAAGGGGGAAAGGACAAACCAATGATATCCAACACCATACTGGTTTACCCTTTTCCTTCTGGGTTACTTCATTTAGTATATCTTCCTATTTCATCCATGTTTTAGCAAATTGCATGGTTTCATCATTCCTTACAGCTGCATAGTATTCCATTGTGTGTGTGTGTGTGTGTGTATGTGTGTGTGTGTATCTCATATTATGATCAACTTACCTGTTGTTGGACATCTAGGTTAATTCAAAATCTTAGCTATTGTATCAAGTGTTGCAATAAATAATGAAATGCATATGTCCTTTTGAATGAATGTTTGTCCGTCCAGGGGGTAGATACCCAAAAGTGAAATTCTGGGGGTAGATATTTTTGGGTAGATACCCAAAAATGGATACCAAAAAGTGGGATGCTGGGTCAGATGGTAGCTCAATTTTAAATTTATTAAGACCCTCTATACTGTTTTCCATAGGGGTTGAACAAGACAATGTTCTCACCAGCAGTGGAGGAAAATTCTTTTTTCGCTACATCCCCACCACTACAGATTATTCCCAGTATTTTTGATATGTGCCATTCTCACTGGTGTGAGACGGTATCTCAAGTTGTCTTGATTTGGATTTCCCTAATCATAAGTGAGGATGAGCATTTTCTCATGTGCTTGTTGGCCATTGGTTGGACTTCCTAAGAAAAGTCCTTATTCCTTTCCTCTAAGCTATATTGTAACAGAGAAAAATGAGCACAAGCCAAGAAGTTCCCCTGGACAAGACAAGATTCTGCAGGCACAGTTCTGATTGGAATCTTAAAGCAGATGCTAACACAGAGTGTGAGTTTCTTTTGAGAGTTACTTTGTCTCTCTGCACTTCAATTTTCCTCTCTGCAAGATGGAGTAACAATTGGCTATTGTGATGAGTAAATGTTCATGAGCACAGTGACTGACACCTGGTGGGAACTGAAGTGTCTGACCATGTCAAAAAAGACATTGCAAAGCAGAATGTGACTCAAGATTGTAAGAGAGATGAGTTGAGGGGTGGAGAGAGAGACAACTATGAATCCACAGTTCACCCCAGTGCTAGGCAGCTTCCAAGACGGCCCTCTGTGATCCTGACGACTTGTATTCAAACTCTTGTGTGGTTTCATTCCACATTTACCGAGGTTGAACTGCATGACCAAGAGAGTACCGTGGGAAGGGTGGTATGTTACTTCTGAGATTAGAATATAACTGTGTCATTTGTCTCCGGCTCTCTCACTCTCCCCCATGGACCATTTGCTCTGTGGGAAGCCAGCCTCCATGTGTGAAAACACTCAGTCTATGGACAGGTTTGCATGTGAGGCCCCTGCCAGCAGCCATGAGAGTGAGTTTGGAAGCTGATTGCTGATGCCGGTTCAAATAATTGTATTTGAAATAATATTTCACCTCAAAATAACTGTAACCTCTTGAGAAACTGAGTTAGAACCGCCCAGACAAACTAGGGAGTTTCTGGCCCGTGGAAACTACAAAGTAATAAACAGATGTTGTTTTTAGGATGGTACATTTTGAAGTGATTTGTTATGCAGAGGGAGGCCTCATGTACTGTCTAATGGTACAGTCAGTAAGAGAGGAGACAAATATAGTACAGTGTGAGCAACGATCTTGTTTCAACACTCTCCAGCCAAGGAACTCAAATGCTCAGTTACTCTCTGCAACACGATAAGAATAAGACACCCATCTGGTATATGTAGCAAGTGTCATGAAAATATATGGGGTTTATACAATAATACTGATTCTATTATCCCAGGGTAAGGAAATAATCTCATGTGTGAAAACAATGTAATGCACAAAGATGCTCATCCCACATTATCTGATGGTTTTTAAAAGGAAAATGATTGCCCCTCAATAGATAAGTTGTCAGACAATAGCTTCTTCAGCTACAAGCTTGCTTCAAACTCTATCTTATTTAATTGCCACTCTGTCCCCATTACAGAGATGCATAAAAGAAATGAAGAGAACCCAAGAGAAGCAAGGTCCTTTGCCCTTGATTATATAACTCTTATGTATTGATGGCAAATCAAATAATAATAATTGGCGTTACATCTAAAACATACAATTTTCTGGGTGGTAGGCACTGTTCTAAGTCCTATGCATCAAACACTTTATTTCCATCCTGATTTTTCTGAATCCACAATGTTCAAAATTCCATTAAAAACAGTTCTGTGAGCTAGACTCTGCACCATAGACTTTTGCTGCATTATCTCCTTTCTTTCTCACAAGGCAATAAAGTGTAGACTATTGTTAGATCCACACTATGGATAAGAAACTTAAGAATCAGAGAGTAAGTAAGCTAGCCACTATGTTATTTGACTTCATCAAAAGAGAGGTTTCAGTAGAATATAATCCTATGCCTTTGGAAGAGGTATTTTTTAAAAGTTTGCAAACATTTTTATGCAAAGAATATATGCACTGGCTATGATCTGAGCTGCCAGATATCACTCTAGGAGCTCTCAGCACAGATACAAAGCCCTCAACTGTGCATTATAGGATTCAGCGTTTAGCAGGACGGTGGTGAGCAGACACACACATAATATGCATATCTACATATCTATATCTGTATACCATGTGTGGTGGAATAGGGGAACCAGTGATTCATGCAATATAAGGTGATCACAAAGGCTAATGTGTGATAGGCATAGGACAGCGTTGCTGTGGTTCACAGAATGACCAAAGAGGGCTTCTTTGATCGTGTGACACTTGAACTAAGATCTGAAGAGGTGTGGAAGTGAATTAGGCAAACTGGAAGTGAACATTCCAGTCAGAGGGAAATGGCAATGGCAGGAGCCCTGAGAGAGAAATGTGCTGGAATATTTTAGACACTACAAGGACCTAGAGGTACAAGTGAAGTGACCCTGTGGGTAATAATAGACTAAATAGCTGACTCAAACCAGTGAGGGCTTGGCATTTATTGTTAATGATAAGAAACTCTGCGGGGGCTGCAGCAATAGTACAACAGGTAAGGTGTTTACTTTGCACATGGCCAACCTGGGTTGGACCCCAGCACCCTACTCTGGTCCCCAAAGCCCACCAGAAGTGATCTCTGAGTGCAGTCAGGAGTAATCCCTGAACATTGCCAGTGTGGCCCCAAAACAAACACGAACAACAACAAAACAAAACATCAATGGGGGTCAGAGCACTAGTACAGTGTGCAGGGCATTTGCCTTGCACACAACTGAGCTGGGTTTAATCCCAGGTATCTTATTTTGTATTGTGGGGATCTAGCCCAGGACAGACCACAGGAATCTATTTAGCTTTCTTAAGACTCTTTTTACAGGAGCCCGCATTCTAGAATAACTTGATTTTCTGCCCCTGAGCAAGGAATTCAGATACAGGCACCCCGGTTCGCAAGAAGGGTGGTGGTCAGACCAGATAACCAGACCCATATCACATGACCCGTATCACAAGACCCAGGACTGCCCCTAGAACCGGGACATTCCTGAATATTGGCGCGAATACTGATCTCTAAAACCATAGGCTAAGGAGTGATGTCCTTTTAAATGGATTGGTTAAGAAAGTTTGCAATATTACAAATCTATTGGCTATGAAATGCGCGGGCTCTGCTGTAACGGCCGGGGAAGGCCTATATAAGATCTCCTTTGGAGAAGCTCGGGGTCTTTTGCCCAACCTGCTGGACCTGCGTGTCCGTGTAGGAGGCTGGACCCTGGCTAGCCAGTCTTACAATAAACCCTGCTTGCTGTTTGCAGTCTCTGGAGTCTCTTTGTCGTTATAGGGAGATCTCGATCCGCACCCTAACAGTATGTTCACAAAGTGTATATGGGTGCTCTCGTCATGTGCATTTGGTGGCCATAAGCCGCCTCTCCACCCTGGCTGCCACCACCAACAAATGCATGAGGGAGGGAACAGGGCTGCCAAGCTGGTTGGTTGGCAGTTGACGTTTATTCCAATCTCTGTCCCGCCATTTATTCCATTCTCCCTGCATGCCTATTCCATTCTCTCTGATGCCCCATTCCAGTCTCACACTGCCTCTCATTCCAGTCTCCTACTGATGTAGGCAGGTAGATAGGAAAAGGCCCTTGGCAATGAAAATTGAGATTTAATAGAGTCTCTGGGAAGGGGACTCTTAAGATGTGCAGATTCAAGAAAACAAAAGACCCGGAAGAAACCATCAGCAGACCCTGAGGATAATGGACCCCTCCCCAGGAGGTTCCCCAAAGAAGGCCATCACCACTCCCAACCTCCCTGGTAACCTTAGCAACGAACTTTTACCTGGAAAGAAACCCCATGTGGGTGGGGGCAGGTTGCAGAGACCCTATAAAAGACACCTTGAACAAAGGAAGTGCGCGCATATGCTGCCTGAGCCCATGTGCTGCTTGTGCCATGTGGCCGAGCACATGTGTCGCCCGCATCTCCCCCCTTGAGATGTGTACTCTCATACTTTCGTGTCCAGTGCTAGCATGTGTGTAGAGCTCTCTCCATCTTCGGAGGAGCCCGCGTTCTTTCTTGAGCGCGTTACTCCTACTGTCTTTTCTTTTCCACTTATCCCTTCCTCCTTCCCTCAGAAACCTCTAAATAAAACCTATTTACTTCACTGCTTGTCTACTCCTGAAATTCTTTTCTACGAGCGAGACAAGAACCCAGTAACCCTGGGTCCCGGGTGGTAGAGGCGGCTGGGGAGAAAGTGACCGTCTTTCTCCTCCCCGCTTCACATAAGTCACCCGTGGGTCCACCGACATCACTACTGATGTCGGCTGGTAGGTAGGGAAAGGTTCTGGACAATGAAACAGGTCAGCAAAACTTCTGGGAGGAAAATTCCAAGGCTGATCCATGTGTGAATATGGATAAGACCCTGAGGAGATTGGATTCCTGTGAAGGAAATTCCTCGAATCCCCTCAGACCTCTCCCTCAATCTGATTAACTTAGTGATTTGGCCCAAAGAAGACCATCACCACTCCCAACCGCCCTGGTAACCTCCTTAGCAATGAACTTTTACCTAGGAAGAAGCCCCACATGGGGGTAGGTTGGAGAAACCCTATAAAAACCACCTTGAACAAAGGAAGGGCGCGCATATGCTGCCCAAGCCCATGTGCTGCTTGTGCCCACGCGGCCAAGCACATATGGCACCTGAACACATGTGTCACCTGCATCTCCCCTCTTGAGATGTGTACTTTCATGCTTTCATGTCTAATGCTAGGATATATGTAAGGGCTCTCTCCACCCTTGAAGAAGCCCATATTCTCTCTTGAGTGTTTCTCTCTCTCTTTCTCTCTCTCTCTCTCTCTCTCTCTCTCTCTCTCTCTCTCTCTCTCTCTCTCTCTCTCTCTCTCTCTCTCTCTCTCTCTCTCTCTCTCTCTCTCCTTCTTACCCCAACCGCCATCTCTTCCCCTCCAAACCTTCAAAAACCTCTAAATAAAGCAAATAAAGTCTATTTTACTTCACTGCTTGTCTACTCCTGAGATTCCTTTCTGTAAGCGAAACAAGAGCCCAGTAACCCTGGGTCCCAGGTGGCAGAAATGGATGGGGAGAAAGTGACCATCTTTCTCCTCCCTGCTTCACATAAGTCACTTGAGGGGACCACCGACGTCATTACTTTCCCCAAGCTAGTCTCCCAGTGCCCCATCTCAGTGCTTTGTCAAGAGCCCGATCTCCAAGGCTTGGGGGTAGCATTTCCATATAGGTGAGATAGCACAATCAACATATGTAAAGCCCTTCCTTTCAGGGAAGCTCTTCTAAGACAAAGATCTCATCCTGCTAGGAAATCTGCTCAAGGGCGGAATTTCATCAAAGTATTTCTCCTTTCCTTAATTCATATCCATTTAATCACCTTAAATTTACTTCTTAATAATCTTTCTAGTCTGTTGCATGAACGTTTGTGCGGTCGGAGGAGCTGAGATAAGGAACACGGAAGAAATGTGTTCTTGGAGGGTCTGGGTTCTCTCTGACTCTTTGACAAAGGTAGAGAGCCCCGTGATCTCCTTTTATTGATCATGGTACCTCTAAAGGGCACAATACAGTGACGTCACCAAAGGCACCAAAAGAAGTTACAGGAAGAACATTGAGGCAGTAGAGTATGCATTAGTTTCTTGCATCTGCAGGCCAGTAATCTTGGCCTCCGGATTGAAGATACAAAACCAAAACTGAAACCTTTCTTGGACTAAAAACACTTGGATTTACATCCCAAAGACAAAACTGCGCCCCCCCCCCAACCCGAAATCTACATCCCAAAGACTAGGCTGGGCCAGAGCCTACAATTTACAATATCAAAGGTCAGGCCTGGCTAACACCATCTGCATGTCAAAGACCAGCCAGGCTTCTGTGAGAGAAGGAAAACTGCTCTTTTCAATATACTGAAATTTATTTTTCTGAAGGCAGTTTGAAGGGGGAAAATGTTCAGCTTGGATGCAAAACCAGTCAGGACACACGAGAAATCTCGCCCATTTTCATGGGTCCCTATGTTCCTGTCTGTAGTATGGTACAGTATACATGGGCTCACCCTGATAGCTTAGTCCAGCCCCAACACTAGTCATTTTGTATGGACACAGTAAGAGATAGATTAAGCTTAAAGGGTGGCTTTCCTGGGAACATCTCACTATAGATCCCAGACTATAGTTCTTAGGCCAGATTAGTCCTTCCTAACCCTAGCAGAGTCCTAGTCCAATCACTTCTCTTTGGGTCATGACAGAATTTGTCTACAATCATACTCTTAACTTATAAGTTTTATGGCACTTGGCCAGTCCAGTTTCAATGCCAGGGTAGCTTACTGCTTTCCCTGGGTCCATCCAGTCCCTTCATCAGAACGCTGGCAACTGAGGCTCAAGTCAAGTAAATATAAAAGATGCTCAGGCGTAAATATTATTCAAAGTCAATTAACTCCCAAGTTATAAAAGCATAGCATTAACTGTCTTTCTGTGTCTACAAAAAGGACATTGCTCTAAAGTAAACTGCAAAGGACATAAGGGAAAGAGAAAAGCAATATTTCACTTACAAATACATCCAGAGATCTCTGAAGAGTTGGACTACACAAGCCACAAGTTCTGGTAGGGAACATGAGTGATTAGCAGGTAGGGGAAGCAGAGCACAAAGGAGAAGTTACAGATGAAATGGGAGTGCTTCAGGAGCATTGTGATGGGTGTTAGTAAACCTAAGTTCCTTGCAGGGCAGAGGAAAAAGGGTGCAGGAGAAAGGACAAACCAGTATTATCCTACTCTGTATAGTCCCCTGAGCCTTGCGACAGGACTGATTGCTGAGCACAGAACCAAGAGTTATCCCTGAGCATTGCCAAGTGTATGGCCCCAAAACAAATAAACAAAAAAGAAGTTTTGGAGAGAAGAGGAGTGATTCTGTTTAACTTGGTTATAAAGAGGAAATTCCACTCTGGCTGCTATTCCGAGAATGGGCTGGAGGGGCACAGGACTGAGGCAGAAAGACAAGCCCTGTGGCTATTTCAGAAATCCAGAGAAATGCTAATGACTCAGACAGGAAAGATATCAGTAGAAGTGAAAAGTAGATATTTTGGGATATATTTTGAAGGAGACAACAGGATTTGTTAATGGATTGAATAGACTATATACAGAAGGATAATCTAGACAACATCAAGGTTTCAGCCAAAGCAATAGGAAGAATAGATAGGTCACCTGATAAAATGGGGAAGACAGGTTCAGGAAGGAAGCAACTAAGAGTTGGACTTGGGTAGGTAATATTTGAGATGCCCTTTAGGCATAGGTCAATAGGTTGAAAGCACAAATTTGAGATTAAGAGCAGAGATACAAGTAGGGTTGATAAATATGTATAAATTATATAGGAAAGCCACAAGACTGGATAACAAACCTAAGCAATGAGTATAGAGAAAATCTACAAGTTGAGTCCTGGGGTTGTCCAATCTTTAGAGGTCAAGAAGATGAGAAAGAGCCAGAAAAGAGGGTTTCAAAATATGTTACTAAGAATTTGGTAAACTGAAAGTTAAGTGAAGAAAGTTAATAAAGAAAGGGAAAATGTCTCAATGTGTCAAATGTTTCTAATAAGTAAAGATAACAGTTGAAAATACCATAGGATGATTTTGCAGGAATATTATCTCTTTATTTTAGCAGTTATCTTCAAATTATTCAGACTCCTTGCACACATAGCTATATTTTCTATGTCAATGCTTCAGTCTCATTAACGTCTTTGAGGAGATTTTGCAACTAGATGTCTGCAAAAAACACAACACACTCAGCATAAGCATCAAGGTGACATCAATTATAAGTGTCAGTGAATCAGCTCAGTGGGGCTTAAGTTAAAATAATGGGAATAGTTTGACTCCTGTGACTCAGAAAGCCCATCGGTTTTGGCATCAGACCACAGGACTTCACCTTTCTCAGGTAGATTCCTTGCTCCTGGCAGGACAGATGACCACCAGACCTGAACCCCACATATCCCTCTTTCTAAAAGGAAAAGGCTCCTCTTTTTCCAGCCTTCTTCTATCAATCAAAAAGAAGAGCCCTAACTGAGCCCAAATTCTGTGACATGGATGAGATCCAGAGTAGGTCATATTATACTGAAAGCCCCCAAAGAAGCACATAAGTTTGACGTGGTGGTGGCATATGGACCCCCGAATGAGAAAACTATGTGTTCCCTATTTAAGTCAGTCTATGTCACCTTGAAACTCTATCTGAACACTGTTTGCTCAAACTATGCCAAATAGTTGAGCCTTTGACATTTTTAGGGATATATTTTGATTTATGTTACTAGGAGTTTGGTGGAACACAATAGTGATGTCGGTGGGCCCCACGGGTGACTTACGTGAAGCGGGGAGGAGAAAGACGGTCACTTTCTCTCCAACCGCCTCTAACACCCGGGACCCAGGGTAACTGGGTTCTTGTCTCGCTCTCGGAAAAGAATTTCAGGAGTAGACAAGCAGTGAAGTAAATAGATTTTATTTAGAAGGTCTTAGGGAAAGAGGAAAGGATAAGTGGAAAAGGAAAACCAGTAGGAGTAACGCGCTCAAGAAAGAACGCGGGCTTCTCCAAGGGTGGAGGAAGCTCTACACACATCCTAGCACTGGACACAACACGAAAGCATGAAAGTACACATCTCAAGGGGGGAGATGCGGGCGACACATGTGCTCGGCCACATGGCACAAGCAGCACATGGGCTCAGGCAGCATATGCGCGCACTTCCTTTGTTCAAGGTGGCCTTTATAGGGTTTCTCCAACCTGCCCCCACGTGGGGGCTTCTTCCCAGGTAAAAGTCCGTTGCTAAGGAGGTTACTAGGGAGGTTGGGAGTGGTGATGGCCTTCTTTGGGGAACCCCCTGGGGAGGGGTCTGTTGTCCTCAGGGTCTGCTGATGGTTTCTTCCGGGGTCTTTTGTTTTCTTGAATCTGCACATCTTAAGAGTCCCCTTCCCAGAGACTCTGTTAAATCTCAATTTTCATTGCCAAGGGCCTTTCCCTATCTACCTGCCTACATCAATAGTACAACACTGTCAATGGTAGGGTTTCACGCATACAACATTCCAACCCCACGCCCAACACCAGAATGCCTGTTGACTGTTACATGTGCATCACTTCCCAGGTTGCTCAGAAGAGGAAACTTCTAAATAGAACATAGTAAGAAAGGATAGCAAAACACCTAAGGACAGTGGAGATAAGAGCCAGGAGGATCACACCACAGTTTGGAAGCAGGGCCTCACGTGCTGGGGGAAAAGGCAGTTGGGATGGAGAAGAAACCAGTAAGTAAATGACGATTAGAGGGATCGCCTGGGATGGGAGATGTGTGCTGAAAGCAGACCAAGGACCAAACATGATGACCTCTTAGTATCTGTATTGCAAATCATAATGCCCAAAATGAGAGAGAGAGAGAGAGTAAGAAGGATTGTACCTGCCACAGAGGCAGGGAGTGGGGGTAGGGTGGGGTTGGTGGGAGGGACACTGGGAACAATGGTGGTGGAAAATGTGCACTAGTGGAGGGATGGTTGCTCAAGCATTGTATGACTGAAACGTAATCATGCAAGTTTGTAACTGTATTGTATGGTGATCAAATAAAGCTTATTTTAAAAAAAAGAAGAAATAATAGTGAATTTGTTTCACTATCTTATACATAGTAATATTAACCAGGACTTCCTCCAAGGAACAAAATGTATGTACAAGAGGTAGTGATAGAAAAGATTTTGGGGTTGCTTTTTTTTTTTCATCTTCAGTTGTTTTTTTTCTCCCTGTGTATATATTTATGAATTTCTGGCTGCTTTTGTAAGGAATGTGAAAGAATTTAAAACGTACCCGCAAAGGAAAGAAAAATGCAGGAGTCTAATTCAAAGAGATCCTGGAGAAAGTAGGAGAAGGAATGAAGTTTTGTAGGGGATATAATCAGCGCTGCAAGGCTTTGCCTGTGCTCTCTCTTTGAGAAAAGCTACAGAAACTCATGAGGCAGAGGATGATGACATCTGTGATGCCATCACAAAGCTGAAGAGCTGATGTAAATGAATGGAAATGTTGTTTTTATTAGCACTGTTTCACCTACTGTTTAAATCTACATTCAGATGTATAAAGAAGTCATTCCAATTTTAAAATTACATTTATTTCCTTTGAAGAGTAGGCTGATAAATTGGAATTTAAATAGAGTCTAAAACCTGTTCTCTTCTTTAAAAAACATCACAGACAATATTCTGGGAAAATACTGGTCAGCATTAAAGTAGAAAAAGAGCAAGATAGGAATTAATTTTCCCTCCAAATATGATCATTATTGAATTCCTGTGGAGAGAAGTTCCAGGAATATCAACCTTGTCTGGACAGAATGAGAATGATGAAAAATAGTTGGCCGTCGAGTTGAGTGAATGATGGTATACAATGTTGGTATATTTTGGAATGGGAGGAAAGTGAATGATCTATCTAAGTGTCATTAAGGCTGTCATGGATGAGAAATGAGGTCACTAAATCTGACAGTGTGCTCATGATCTGAGAGCCAAATTGCCACGGAATGTAAAATTAAGAGAGAGAGACATGGCACACTGATCCATGCACAGGACTTGATCCATCTTACCCAGCACACACTGGCATTTGTTGGGAATTATTCTGTTTAAAGAGCATCAATATTGCACATTTTAGGATCATTATTAGGTTGAAAATAATATGGATAAACTGAGAGAGCCTGGTTTGATTGAGACCCCCTGATGTTAAAAAACTTTACACTAATCTGAGTGTTGTTTGTCTTCTAAAGCAGAGTATTTATTCTTATCTCTGTCTCCCAAGAATGTGAGGGAATATAGACAGACAAACAAGTGTTTAACATTCCTGACTAGATGGAACCTTTGTGCATTATTCAGTGTGCAGCTGCTCAGAGAGAAAATTATATACAGCAAGCACTCCACCCAAAGAGAAGGAACACATCATATTCTAACAGAAATCTAAGACACCTTTTCTGTTTTCACTTTGCTAACAGGAAGTCTATCCAAAGAGATGTAAATACTGGATCCAACCAAGAGAACCAAGATAATCAGGGAGCACCCCAAAATGAAAGGAACAGAATAGTGACATAAATCAATGACCGCAAACCAGGTATTTAAAACAAGTTCTATTATTGGGAGGGACAGGAGGGTCCTTTCTCCCAGTCCCATTTCCAACCTAAAATAACCTCTGTAATATTTTCAATTGACTGGCTATATATTCACCCAGCCTCAGAGCAAACTGACAAAATGTTCATCATATTGATTTTCGCATTTTTCTCATCACCACCAAGGCCCAAGAATTAGTCTTGCAATTAGTTTGGGGAAGAACATAATTACATTATACTCCTCAGGTGCTAACGTGTTAATGTGTTTAATCCTTTTTAAATTCTAGAGCCAGAGAGATAGTACAGCTTAGAAGATGCTTTTTTCTTGCAAGAAGTCAACCTAGGTTTGATCCCCTGCACCACATTGGTCATCCAAACACTACCAGGACTGAGTCTTGAGGAGAGAATCAGGAATAAGCCCTTAGAACAGCTGGGTATGAGCAAAAAAAAAAAAAAAAAAACTAAAATAAAATAAAATTCTATGCATTTTTAGCCTTGTGTGGAAGGTAAGTTTTCCTTTTTGGTGAGCCTTATTTTAAAATTCTATATAGTTGGTACTTATAAGAGAAGGAAATTGTGAGTGAAGGAGAAAAATAATTCAGGGTGATACCCCAATTCTCACTGCTAATGTGAAGCAAATTTTGAATATATAAAGGTTGACCTTAAGGTAACCACCTACTTTGAAAGATATCTGGTAATCATGACCTGTCCGGCCCATCAAATTCATTGTTTGAAAAAATACAGAAGGGGCGGGGCAATAGCACAGCGGGTAGGTTGTTTGCTTGCACGTGGCCGACCCAGGTTCAATTCCCAGCATCCCATATGGTACCCTGAGCACCACCGGGAGCAATTCCTGAGTGCAAAGCCAGGAATAACCCTTGATCATCACTGGGTGTGACCAAAAGAGCAAAACAATTTTTTAAAAAAAATAAATTTAAAAAATACAGAATTTCTTTCTTTTTCTGTCTTTGAAAAGTCAAAAGTCAAGGTCACTAAGGTGATTGCAAAACTTTGGATGAGTAAAAGGAATAGTACACAGAAGCAAATCTTATGTCCAGGTGTTCCTTTGGGATGGGAACACTGGCTATTTAGCAGCAAATGATAGTTGACATGTGTAAATTCAAGCCAAAGTTTACTCTTTCTTCCAATATTTTCAAGAGAAGGCACAGCTCCAGATTTCAATTATAGACCCCAATTATACCCGTGGCATATTCAATATGCCAAAAACAGTAATAACAAGTCTCACAATGGAGACGTTACTGGTGCCCGCTTGAGCAAATCGATGAACAACGGGACAACAGTACTACAGCACTATTAAAACCTAACTCGAGTTCTTAACACACTCGTTATACTAAACTAAGCATACCTGCCAATCAGAATTAGTCAGTACATCATACTTAAATTCAAAATATTACATGGTGCCGGGGAGCAGTCCCTGGGTATGATCTCCTAGCTACTGGAAAATGGGAAATCCATGTAACCCCACCAACGGCCAACATCCAGAGACTTAAAACCAAGCTCCCGGAAGAAAGCAACGCAGAGTCTCCTGCCCGCACACCTGGCTGTCTTCCCCTGCACCCCTCTGAGCGGGTGGGCTCCAGCTTCCCTCCCCGCCCCAAGCAGAGCTCCCACAGCTGAAGACCTCCGGAGCATAGCCACAGCCATGCTCAAGGCCCCTCTCCACACGTTCGGATGAGCCTCACGCATGAAGGAACCGGCAGAGAAACCTAAATGTGTGGGACCCGGGGTTGAGACCTCCAAGCCTGCTCGGATTGGGACTGGGCCTCTTCTGCCCAAAGTATAATTAAAATTAGAAATTTATTGTCAAGATATTCAAAGGTCCATTTGATGTAGTGAGTCCCTCTATCAGCAAGATCATCAGAACATGGTCCATGGGTCATATGTAATCATGAGCCAAGGCCAAGACTTGTAGGAGAGCCCAGCACCATCTCCTCAGTAGAGGCACACATCTACAGATACTGGGATCTACATGTTATACCTTAATTGGGGATCATGCTTTTTTAAACTTTAAGATATTTCCTTTAAACCCTCATGAAATCCATAGAGCATTGTTTTCTGAAACTCATAAAATTTCAATATAGTACATTTACAAAGAAAAAATAAGTATATTTTGAGTTATTTACCTAGAGAAATTATTCATAGTAAACTGAGGCAATATTGAACTCAGGAACCACAAAAATGCAGAACTTAAAGAAATAACATAAAACTGTAAGGTCTCAAATAATTAGATCTAATCACTTATTCAAGGGAATATTTGCTGAGTGACTATGTGTACACACAGTATAAAAAGAGGCACAAATGTCAAATTATTTAGTTTCATGGCATCCCCTCCCCCCATCTTAGCTTAGGTACCTAAGAAGCAGAAGTTGATACAAAAAGTTGAGTGCTAGTATAGGACAGTTGGAAAAGAAAAGTCTGAGAGTCTGAGGAAATGTAACATTGCTCTGCATTGTGTGTGTATGTGTGTATGTGTGTGCAGGGTGAGAGGGCATCATTGCAAAATTAGGAAGACTCTATGGATTGTTAGCTCCAAAACTGAGAATATGTGTTTTCTTCTCCATAAATTTTAAACTTGGTTTTGTTTGCTACAATGTCAGTACATTAAATAATCAAAAAAATTGAGAGCAAGTGTTTGAGAGGTAATTGCGAAAACAGTGATAGGAGAGAAGGGGAGTGGAACAGAAAAAAGAAGTCAGAAAAGCATGTGCTATTTCACATACCCTCATGGGAAATTGGATCTCAATTCCACAGTGGAGCTCTGGGTTACTACATCCATTTCTGTTACCCATTAAGAAGTGATAGGGCTGGAATATCTCCCTTTAGCCATTGGATTAAAAAAAAAAAATCTCTCAGGGAATATTTATTCCGTAGCATTACTGGCTGCCATGCTTAGGAGTATGAACAACCATCTTTGGCAGCTAAGAGAGCCCCCAGGAAAAGAAAGGCAGGTGTTGGCAATGAAAAGTTAAGTCAACTTGTGCAGAAATGGGAACGGCCAAATAAAATATGGGGAAAACACAAGGAACTCTTACTCCAATTCTTATGACAAATCCTATTACCACCCTACAAATGAGGATGCATGTAAAAGTCCCACTTGGAACAGAAGACATAGCTGATACACATGTTGTAGGACACAAACCTGCCCAGAGGAGGCTGATAAGTCTCTCAAGAGACTGCATCACAGAGGACCCATGTTGGCAGCTGCTTGGACTGACTCCTGCCAATCTGTTCTTTGGTCCCCAGGTTTAAGCATCAATAAGATGTATCAGCAAGTTACCCATAGGCAGGGCTTTCCTGGGGCGATGTCTCTGCTCTTTTGGCTTCATCAGAAGTGAAGGCATCCCAATGAGCTAAGCAGACACAAAAGAAGTAAATGATAAATACCACACGAGAACCCAAAGGGCT
Source organism: Sorex araneus (assembly GCF_027595985.1). Classification (NCBI taxonomy): domain Eukaryota; kingdom Metazoa; phylum Chordata; class Mammalia; order Eulipotyphla; family Soricidae; genus Sorex; species Sorex araneus. Next base: position 124,985,601 of record NC_073306.1, on the reverse strand, counting down.
GTTGTGAAGGACCAGGGGAATGGGCTCCTCCCTGGAGACTTGATGTCAACACATGACAAACCAGGGGTGCATATGTTTCCCTAGATAGTTTGTGGCAGTTTGCAGTGACCTAATTTTTTCCCACCAGCAAATGAAAATAAATAATGAAGGTGTACTAGGCTTCTAGGCACTCTTTCCCTTCCTCCACCCATGGTTGTACCAATAATTTAAGATGACATAGATCAATTACCAAACTATTAAATGTCGGTTAACATTTTTGGAAGCTGAATACAAAATGAACCAAGTAACACTGCCTCTTTATAACCCCATTGTGTATAAAAATTAGGTATAAATGCTTAATGGATGTATGAAAATATAATTACCAAGTTATTGCTCTTGTAGAAGTGATTAATAATCACATCATTGACTTTTCCCCCATGCTCTGAGTTATTGAACTGGAATATTTCTGACATTCTACTTTCTCTGTAGCCTTTCCAATTTTTCTATTTATAGAATTTTTTACTTCCAGTCTGCTTCCCAGTTATGGACCAAATAATTGCAAACTCCTAATATGCATATGTTGAAGTCCTGATCTCTAAATTCATGGTATTTGGAAATGGAGCTCTGGGGGTAGCGACTAGGGTTGTATGAGGTCATGAGAGTGATTCATGATGGGTTTAGTAGCTTTATAAAAGAGGAAGAAGTGGGGCTGGAGAGATAGCACAGAAGGTAGGGCATTTGCCTTGCATGTGGCCAGCCCAGGTTTGATTCCCAGCATCCCATATGATCCCCTGAGCACCACCAGGAGTTAATTCCTGAGTGCATGGGTCAGGAGTAACCCCTGTGCATCACCGGGTGTTACCTTTTTGGGTCACAAAAAAAGAAAAAAAGAAAAAAAGGAAAAAAAGAAAAAACAACAGAGAGGAAGAAACATTGAGACATAAATATTAATTTACTGTCTCTCTTCTCTCTTTTTCTCTCTCCTCTTTTCTCACTGTCTCTCACCTTCTTCCCTTTTTCCCTCCCTTCATTCCTGCCCTCCCAGAGAACAAGTCCCAAGGAAAAGGTCATGTGACTGCACAGAGAAGAACCCTCTGCAACCAGCAAAAGGGCAATCACCAAAAGCCAAATCTACCTGCCTGCACATTGATCTTAACTTCCAAGTCTCTAAAACTTTGAGAAATAAATGTTTGATGTGGGGCTGGATACTTGTCTTGCATGTGGCTGACCTGGAATCAATCCCTGCCATCCCATATGGTCCCTCGAGTTCTGCCAGGAGTAATTCCTGAGTGCTAAACTCAGAATAACTCCTGAGCATCACCATGTATAGCCCAAAACTGCTGCCCACTTCCCCCCTGAAAAAAAAGTCTGATGTTTATCATACCCAATCTATGGCATTGAGTTATAACAAGTCTCACTAACAAAGATATTCCCCAACTAGATTCTAAAATGCTTAGAAATTGGACAGTCATTATTCAATCTTATTTCTAGAATATAAGGGAAAGTTTCTTTCATTTTACATGCTTGTGAATGGAGAAACGTACCATTGTAGTCTAATATAATATTGTCTTTATTTTGTAAAATACCATAGAACACTTTCAGAAAAGAAAAATGAATTCAGATGTTGGGTCTGCCACTTACTAGCTGAGCAATAATGGTTAAATAATTTGACCTCTCCAAATATCACTTTTCTTAATTATAGAATTATAGCTATCTTAACATGAGTTCCTTAAAGTGAATCCTAGGACTAGGATTTTGATATAGGTTATTCTCTTTGATGGGTAAGAAAGTGGAAAATGTAAGACAGAAAGGGAAGAAAATTAAGCATGTGTCAATGAGGAGGTTAGTGTTATAGGCCACTAGAACTCAGTCCGAGGGGATATTTTGAGAAGCACAGCAGGTAGGGCCCAGCAAGCTACCGAGAGTATCCCGCCCGCATGGCAGAACTTGGCAAGCTACTTGTGTTGTATTCGATATTCCAAAAACACTAACAACAAGTCTCACAATGGAGACATTACTGGTGCCCGCTCGAGCAAATTGGTGAACAACAGGAGGATTTGCTACAACAACAGTGCTACAGTGCTACAGTATAAAATACACCCCTAGAATTTTCACACTAGTCAGCAATGCTGGGGTAGATTATCTGCTGTTTCATTCTCTCCCAGTTTGAGGACTATATCCCGAGCTCTTCTACTTTCAGGTTCTCTTATATTCAGTAGAGCACTTTCTCATGATGCCAGATAAAGTTCTCAGGTCCCTGGGTTGGAGAGGTGTTATATTAAAATTAATTATAGCTAAAGGTGAATTCAGGTGGGCCCAGGAGAAGAGAGATGGGGCACCACCCGCAGCAGCTACTACAAAGGCAACACCCATCCCATAGTACCACTTCACAGAGCAGCTAGTTAATGTAAAATAAGAAAATATAGAGCACTAACCATAATGCCTGGTCCATAAAAAAAAAACTCACCTATATATTTTGTGGCGGTGTTTGCAGTGGTGGTTACTGTTAAATATGGTGATGAAAGTTATTATACATAAAGAGAATACTTGAATTTACAAGTCAATTCCACAATGCTGCAACCTATTCTAAGTCAAGGACTTTTGTGTGCCCGTGACTTATAGCAATGAAGGAAATGTGATCACTACCTCCTTAAGAGCTCATTGTATATATGAGGTAATCAGTCATTAAAGTCAGTGTTGATTCCTTATTCTGTGTAACTTTTCTTTAGGGGGACGAAATATTTTCTCATGATCTCAAGAAAAATCGAAAACTATCAATGCACACACTTTATTACTGACTAAAAACATGCCACATTCATCACCACAAATTTTTGTGCCACATCTATATATTATACACAATCCTTATTGCCTTAGTTTATAAATACATTTATCCTGATATTCTTATTCCTTCTAACTTCTACTAACCATTGACAGAATTATAGGTTACATTCCCCTAGAAGTCAATACTGGGAAGATTCAAAGGCATGGGTTTTTGTGGGAGATGGTCTCAGGAAAATCCAATAGAAAAGTAGGAAAGTGAGACAGAGAAAAGAAGACAACCAACTCAAAGTATGTCACTGATTTTCGCCATGGGAAGCTGGATCTTAAGCACACTGCAGTGCTTTCCTACTCAATATAGAACAAACACATTTAGAAAATACAACTGAGCTCAAATCTGGGATCTGACACTTACCAATTGAGCAAGTAGGATCAGTCACTTGACCTCTCTGAATATCAATTTTCTTCTACTTAAATAGTGGTTGTCTTAGCTTGATTTCCTCGAGATGGATCCTGAGATAAGGTCTTGGACATAGGGATTCTCTGTACTAGATGATTCTATAGACTCATCCCTCTGGAGGATGGTGAATCTGGGGTATTTAATAAATTAAGTCCCATCAGATACTGGTAGCGGATTCCTATTAGAGGCTGTTAAATTTTCTGGCCTGTTAAGATTAGCCAGGAGCAAGGGCTTTGGCTGCTAGAGAAATCTTACAAGGAGGCCACTTAGGAGGTCACCTGGTCTTAAGCAGGCAAGTAACAAAGCCACAAAAGCCACAACATCACTTCACAACACAAACTTCCTGAGGTCAGGGATGACATCTATTTTCTTCATCAAGGATGATATCTATTTTTTTTTCATCAAGGACCTCAAGTTCCTAATATACAGCAAACATTTAAATGGATGGATGAGTAACACTTGCATAGAATCTTTAAGGATTTGTAGGAGGATTTGTAGGAGTTTAGTGGGCACTACAGGATAATCACTGTACCACTGTTATCCCATTGTTCATCGATTTGCTCGAGCAGGCCCAGTAACGCCTCCATTCGTCCTAGCCCTGAGATTTTAGCAGCCGCTTCATACTAATCCTTCCCAACAGTGCCACATTGGAGGCTCTTTCAGGGTCAGGGGAATAAGACCCATCATTGTTACTGTAATTTGGCACATCGAAAATGCCACGGGAAGCTTGCAAGGCTCTGCTGTGTGGGCAGAATACTCTCGTAGCTTTCGAAGTTCTCCAAGAGGGAGAACTAGACAATAAGAGATTGCAAGGCCGCATTTGCTTCCAAGTGCTTTGTTTTATAGTCTCTGGATCTTGGCCGTTGATGGGATTACATGGTGGGGGGCAGTTTGTGGGTGTGACTACAAAGCTACTGGAAAAATGGGGGATCTGGGTGGAGGAGGCCCAGTCCCGATATGAGCAGGCTTGAAGATCTCAGCCCCAGGTCCTGCATACCCGGGTTCCTCTGCCGGTTTCTTCATGTGTGACGCTTATCCGAGCATATGGAGAGGAGCCTTGAGCACGATTATGGCTGGGTTCTGGGTTCTGGAGGTCTTCAGCTGCCAGGGCTTGGCTCGGGGCAGGGAGGAAACTCAACCCGCCCCCTCCCAGGGACCCAGGTGAAGACAGCCAGGTGTGGGAGCAGGAGACTCTAATATGAAAAAATATATAATAATATATATTGGCCCTAATATCACTTATATCACTTGTCATCTCATTGTTCATCGATTTTTTTGAGTGGGTGCCAGTAATGTCTCCATTCGTCCCTCCATCATCCAGCAGCTCCATCATCTGGCAGCTCTATCCTCCAGTAGCTCCATCATCCAACAGCTCTATCATCTGGCGGCTTCATTATCTAGCAGCTCCATGACCCAACAGCTCCATCATCCAGCAGCTCCATCATCCAGCAGCTCTATCATCCAGCAGCTCCATCATCCAGCAGCTCTATCATCCAGCAGCTCTATCATCCAGCAGCTCCATCATCCAGCAGCTCCATCATCCAGCAGCTCCATCATCTAGTAGCTCCATTACCCAGCAGCTCCATCATTTGGCAGCTCTATCATCCAGCAGCTTTATCATCCAGCAGCTCCATCATCCAGTAGCTCCATCTTCCAGTACCTTCTCCTCCCCCATCTCCATCTCTACCATCCTCTCAAAGTTCTCACCATTCAACTCCATGGCTGGTCATTCTCCTTCCCCACTGCCCATCCTCCAGCTCCATCATCTTTTCCTCTGTTCCACTGTTCACCCCCACCTCAGGCTGACCATCTGGTTTTGGTCACCCCCTAATTCCCTCGAGGTGCCATTGGCCTCTGAGCACTACTGAGTGGCCACCCCCAGGGCATACCCCACCCTTGTGGCTTGTTTATCTTGTTAAACCTAACCTATGTATATCGTTTCCCCAGCAGGCCTGAAGTAGAGTGTGCATGCTTTGGGGGTGTGCATGGGGGAGAGGAGAGATTTGGTAAATTATCTGATCTGGGAACATGATTATGCTTTATTTCATTGTTTGAGTTGTTGGCTTGAGGGCCACACCAGGCAGTGTTCAGAGATTATTCATGGCTCTGTGTTCAGGTATCACTCCTGGCAGGGCTGGTTTGGGAAAGGGGGGGGCATATGGGGTGCCAGGAATCAAACTCGACTCAGTCATGTGCAAGGCAAGTGTTTTACCTGCTGTACCAGCTTTCCAGCCCTTAATTATTTGACTTAAGTGAAATGGTTTTATTTAGGAAATATGAGAGCAGATGCCATTGAGCTACACTAGCATGTGACTACAGGATAAAATCACAGCATATTCAAAAGTATAGTGCTATTCGTTAGGGATGGGAGATGCGGGCTGAAAGTAGACTATAGACGAACATGATGGCCACTTAATACCTATACTGCAAACCACAACACCCAAAAGGAGAGAGAGAGCAAAAGGGAATGCCCTGCCACAGAGGCGGTGTGGGGTGGGAGGAGGATGGGTTGGGGGTGATGGGAGGGATGCTGGGACCATTGGTGGTGGAAAATGGGCATTGGTGGAGGGATGGGCACTCGACCATTGTATGACTGAAATGCAAGCATGAAATAAGTCTGTAACTGTACCTCACGGTGATTCACTAATAAAAATTTTTTTAATAAAATTTAATTTATACATTTTTTCCCTTTTTTGGGTCACACCTGGCGATGCACAGGGGTTACTCCTGGCTCTGCACTCAGGAATTACTCCTGGCAGTGCTCAGGGGACCATATGGGATGCTGGAAATCGAACCCGGGTTGGCCGCATGCAAGGCAAATGCCCTAACCCTTGTGCTATCACTCCAGCCCAAAAAAATAAAATTTAATTAAAAAAAGCATAGGGCTATTAAAAACCTTTTCTCCGTGTTAGGGAAGCTCTCAGGAAACATGCCATTTTATTTAAAGAATTTCTTTCACAGAGGCAATCTTCTTTTCTATAAATTCCCTTCTTTCATCCTATATTTGTCCTTTGAAACTCTAGAGTCAAACATCCTCTTTCATAGTGTAGTCCTTCAGATATTTGGCAATATCTGTTTGATTATATCTCTTTTCTCAACCCCATAAATCCCATTTTATTGTCAATATCTCACCAAAAAGTTTCATCTAGGTATTTTTGACCATGTGATATTAGATCAGTTCTTTTTTTACTCACAGCTCTTTTTTTTAAGTTTACTACAGATTAGGTTATGTGTTTACAGTAGTATTGATATTTATGGTCTTGGTGTATGGTTATCTCACCACTACCAAAGTGCCTACAACCCTCTTAAGTCATTTCCAATCCACTTACTCCACCTTAATCTTGTTCTCATAGTTTGTTCTCTAACACATTGATCTTGTTAACAGTAAATATTGTCTATATCCTTGTTTTTTGGCAGTCTCTTGCCCCACTCCTGGCTGTCTTCCCTGGGGCCCCTCGGAGGGGGTAGGCTTTAGTTTCCCTCCCTACCTCGGAACAGAGCTCCGTGGCCGAAGACCTCCGGAGCCTAGCCACAGCCATGCTCAAGGCCCCTCTCCACACGTTCGGCTGAGCCTTACACATGAAGGAACCAGCAGAGGAACCCATATGCCAAAACCAGTAACAATGATGGGTCTCATTCCCCTGACCCTGAAAGAGCCTCCAATGTGGCACCATTGGAAAGGATGAGTAAAGACAGGCTTCTAAAATCTGAGGGCTAGGACAAATGGAGACATTACTGAGACCACTTAAAAAATTCGACGATCAACAGGATAATGATTATGATGATGATCCTTGTTTTATTTCCCTAAACACCACAGATGTGTGAGATCATCCAATGCTTGACCTTATCCCTCTGGCATATTTCATTTGGTATGATACCCTTCAGTTCCATCCATGCTGCAGCAGAATGCATTAGTTCATTTTGGGAGTTGCATAGTATTGCATTGTGTATATATACTACAGCTTCATTACCCATTCATTTGTCATTAGACATTTGGGTTGTTTCCATATCCAGATATTGTATTAAGTTCTGTAGTAAATATAGGCATACATATATCCTTTCTGATCAATGTTTTGTGTTTCAAAGATAGATACCAACTAGTAGAATTGCTGGCTTGGATGGGTGCTCTGTACTTAGTCATTTTAGAAATCTCCATGCTGTTTTCCACAGTGGCTGAGTCATGCAAAATTCCTGTCAGCAGTGAATGTGATTTTCTTTTTATCCACAACCCCACAAAAAATATTTTTGATATATAGCATTCTTACTAGTGTGAAATGTACCTCATTGTTGTTTTGATTTGTAATTCCCTGATTGTTGGATAACACTGGGCTGTCCTTGCTGCTCCCTCAGGGAGCTTAAGGTTTATTGAGCCACTCCAACAACAGTGCAACTGAAACACACCCAATTCCATCAGGCGCTAATAATTCTATATTGCTTTTCTCTTTCCTTTATGTCATTTGTATGGTTTTTTTTAGCAATGTCCTTTTTTGTATAAACACAGGAAGACAGTTGATGCAATGCTATGTAACGTGGGAGTTAATTGACTCCAAAACAATATTTACTCCTGGGCATCCATATTTACTTGACTTAAGCCTCAGTTGCCCTTAAATCCTAGCACTCCAAGAGCTGGGTCTCGACAAGGGACTGGATGGACTCCGGGCAAGTTGTGAGCCACCTGGGCATTGAAATGGGCCAAGCCAAGCACCATAATACTTAACAATAAGTTAAGAGCATGGTCCTTGACAAACTCTGTCATGACCCAAACAGAGGTAACTGAATAAGGACCCTGATGGGGTTAGGAAAGACTAACCTGGCCTGAGGACTGTGGTCTGAAATATATAGTGAGATGTTCCCAGGAAGAGCTAAACGTAAAGCTTAATATATTTCTTACTGTTTTCATACAAAATGACATTGCTGGAAATATTATAAAAAGTAAATTTACTATAACTGTTTAAATGGATTACTAACTGAGGAAAGGAGAATACACCCTAAGCAGAATCCCACCCTTGGGCGGAACTCCCAGCAATCCTGAGTAATCTCCTTAGATGAGATTTTGTCCTTGAGTTCATCTGAAGGAGTGGCTTTTCCCTCTCTTTGTTGTTATGATAATGTTCAACCCCACCTTTATATCCCCACCCTACATGATTCCTATATAACTATAACTAACTATGCTGTAAGGGGAGGGGAGAAGAAGGGAGGAGGGGAGGAGAGTGGAGGGGAGGGGAGGAGAGGAGAACAAGAGTAGACATTGGGGAAGGAAAACAGAGCTACTCTGGAACAAGACTCTGGGACTAGACTCTGGGAAGGAGATGGTGAGAGGGAGATGAAGACAAGATGCTGCAGACTAGATGCATAAGACTAGACACTGAGGACTAGATGTTGAGCATGAGAAAGTCGGCGACAAGATGTTGAAGATAAGGAGGAGAACTGAGATTTTGGAGACTTTGGGACTAGAAGGAGAACCAGATGAAGAGGAGGACTGGAAGCAGAGGACTATGAGACTATGGCGAGATGAGGAAGAAGATACAATGAAGGAGAGGACTTTTTGAAGTCCATGAAGAGACTAGGATGATGGAACTCTGATGACCCGGACTATTACCAAAATGCGACTATGACTGCGTCGTAAAGTGAGAGGTCAGACAAAAGGGAGGAGAGAAATAAACCAGCTTCTGACCAGCCTGGGACCCTGTTCCTGTTCCTCCATCCATCGCCCATCCTTTGCCTGTTGACCAGCCTGGGGAAGTGGCTCTCAACCGCTGAACGCTCGAGTCCTGTATGTCCAGCCTGTTTGGGCCCACCATTTTTCTTTCTTTTCTTTCTTTTTTTTTTTTTTTGCTTTTAGGTCACACCCGGCGATGTACAGGGGTTACTCCTGGCTCGTGCACTCAGAAATTACTCCTGGTGGTGCTCAGGGGACCATATGGGATGCTGGGAATTGAACCCTGGTCGACTACATGCAAGGCAAATGCCCTGCCCGCTGTGCTATCACTCCAGCGCCCCCCCCCCCCATTTTTCTTATATTGAAACTTACACCTGATAATAAGTGAAGATGAACACTTTTTAAATATATGTTTATATATATATACATATCACATATGTATACATATGTGTTACATATGTATATACACATTACATCATAGAGAGTATATACACATTACTCTATGATTTGTTGCCTACTGTCTGATTTTATTTATTTTAAATACAATTTTAATATGCCTAATGAATGATTGCCCACATTTATCAGTCAACCCCAGTTGACCCACAGTTTAAGAAGTCAAGTATTACCTCAGTATCTGTATTGCAAATCATAATGCCCAAAAGTAGAGAGAGAGTATGGGGGAAATTGTCTGCCATGGAGTCAGGGGGAGGGTTGGAAAGGGGGGATACACTAGGAACATTGGTGGTGGAGAATGTTCACTGGTGGAGAGATGGGTGTTTGATCATTGTATGGTTGAAACTCAAACATGAAAGCTTTGTAACTATCTCACGGTGATTCAATAAAAAAATAAAAATTAAAAAAAAAGAAGTCAGGTATTAAATTCGAGGTCCCCAGATCAAGGGGATAAGATACAGGGATGTGCAGGGATCTCTGTGTTCTCAGACTTAGATTCAAATTTTGACACTACCAGTTACTTTTGTGAATCTGGGGTAATTGATTCATCATCCGTAAACTTTCCTCACTATTGAATGAAAACCACAGTGTTTTCTCACTGAACACACATTGGAGATTCTCTTCTGTTGAACTTACTAGTCATTTCTCTCCCATGTTACAGAGAAACTAAGCCACTTTTATGGCCATCCTAGATTTGTGAGTCTCTCTCTCTCTCTCTCTCTCTCTCTCTCTCTATATATATATATATATATATATATATATACACACACACATCTATCTATCTATCTATCTATCTATCTATCTATCTATAATATATCGTTCTGCTCTGTTCAAGAGACACACATGGGGTATCTTGGTCAGTCACGTGCAAGGCAAGCACCCTACAGCTATACTAGCTTCCAGTCCCCTCAGCTCCCAGCCCCTTCATCATATATATATCAAGTTCATATATCAAATCATATATCAAATATATTTGATATTTGTTTTGGGGTCACACCTGACTCAGGGTTTACTGGGGGACTGGAGTGATAGCACAGCAAGTAGGGCATTTGCCTTGCACGTGGTTGACCCGGGTTCGATTCCTCCATCTCTCTCGGAGAGCCCAGCAAGATACCGAGAGTATCCCACCCACACGGCAGAACCTGGCAAGCTACTCATGGCATATTCAATATTCCAAAAACAGTAACAACAAGTCTCACAATGGAGACGTTACTGGTACCCGCTTGAGCAAATCGATGAACAACAGGATGACAGTGCTACAGTGCTGTATATAATATAAAAGAAACCAGATAAATTTAGTTTATCAAAGAGAATTTAGTCAAGGAGAAGACATTCTGGACCCCCACCCCACACTCCACCTCTTTCAGAAGCTCAGAGGTAAACAGTCTTCCTTGCTCCTACAAAAGTGGAAATAAGCACTGCTCACTTGTTCACCTGCTGAGCAAAGGGACTGATTACCCAAGAAAGAGATGTGTTGCCCACAGAAATCAATACAGATGAGACTTTGAAAAGGTTGGTTGGCTGCATAGGATTAGGTATTGATCTTGCTTGTTTTCCCAGTTATTGTTCTCTTTGCCACCTGTGGAGGCCCTATCTACTCTTCACCTAATACCAAACAAGGCAGGAGAGCTCAGCCCAGGGAAGTCTTATTTGTGGCAACTGAAGCCATGAAGGAATTCCCAGTACCCATGTCCAGAACTTCATGATTAGGAACATCAAAGGGGAGATATCCTCCCCCAAGACTGCATGGCAATTCACTGTTGAACTGAGACCTAAACAGCACTGAACATGAAGATTGAGCCTGAGATGAAGTCCAATCTTCAAAACTTACACTACAGAATTCTGAGAATATAAGAAAAAATAAAATTAAGGAGAAGGCATTTATGTAAAATGTTTATTGGTCCTTCTGGAAATTCCATGAATAGAAATTTATGGTACAAAGAGAAGAGAAGACTGTTCACCAGGTTAGAAAAAAATTTAAAAGATGATATTGAGTGATTTAAAGTGTTTGAGGAAATAGAGTGTTTAAGGAAACTGTCACTGTCGCTGTCATTCTGTTAATCGTCGATTTGCTCGAGCGGGCCCAGTAATGTCTCCATTCGTCCTAGCCCTGAGATTTTAGCAGCCTCTCTTTACTTGTCCTTCCCAAGGGTGCCACACTAGAGGCTCTTCAGGGTCAGGGGAATGAGACCAATCATTGTTACTGTTTTGGGCATATGAATACACCACAGGAAGCTGTGTCCCCAGCACTGAGTTACCCAAGAAAATTTAGTAGGTGTTTATGAGTTACCAAGCATTAGTGAGAGGTACAAGTTAAATAACTTTGTAAGTTATTTTCTCTGCCCTTGAGGCTTAGCCTTGGAGATAATCTCTCAGCAGTTGAACTAGTAATTTAAAGAACTATTTGATGTTTGATGGCAGATTTTGTCTTTTGTATTGCACAGTGAAAGTCATTTTGTCCAGTTGAATTCAGTACTGTTATAATTCCTTAAAGCTGAGTTCATTGAGACTTTTTACTCAATTTAGGAATGATTTATTACAAGTTTAAGGAAACATTTTAAGGAAATAGGAGTCGAAACTGAAAAATAAAAAAAGTTGCCCTTTTCTGGAGGGCAATTTAACAATAGACTTCAAATACTGTTCAATTTATTATGTATATTTTAAACCAAGAATTCCAATTTTAGGGGCTGGAGCAGTAGCACAGCGGGTAGGGCGCTTGCCTTGCACGCGGCCGACCCAGGCTGACCCAGGTTCGAATCCCAGCATCCCATATGGTCCCCTGAGCACCGCCAGGGGTAATTCCTGAGTGTAGAACCAGGAGTAACCCCTGTGCATTGCTGGGTGTGACCCAAAAAGCAAAAAAAAAAAAAAAAAGAATTCCAATTTTAGCACCTTATCTGAAAATGTAGTTAAGAAGAATGCAAGCAAGACTTTGCTGCAGGTTATAAGACACAAGTCCCTTCTTGGGACATGGAGCTGGAGCAGGATGGTTGATGAGGAAGTACAGGATGTAGTTGTGCCCTACAATGAATAGTTCCAGAGTGCTATGTAGTAGACAGTTTATCATAACAGAAACCAGACCAAGGCCAAAAGATCTTTGGCTGGTAAGTTTGTGGTCATCGCTGTGTTAGGAATCAGAAGATTCCATCTGTGTCCTGGAAATATTCACTTTATAAATGGGACACCGGCCATGAAAGGGACAAATGTGTAATCTGTAACAGGAGAAAGTGTGTAAAATCAAGGGTTGACGCCAAGAGCAAGGAGAGGAGGTGATTAATTCCACACAATGGGTCAGAGCAATATTCATAACTGTGTCTCACAAGTGAGTGGGGTTTAACAAATGAGAAAAATGTGGGTGCAATATTTCAAAATATAATAAAAATCTGCGGTGATATATTTATGCAGAGATGACATGGGAGATTCATTTAGAGGAGATGAAAGACTAAGGGCATAGAGTCCTTCTGAGCCACCATGGGTCAAAATGACCTAAGAAGAGATTCCAATGCAATGGGAAATGGAAACCAAAACTGTATATAATGCTTTCCTTTGAAGCAAAGTCAACTGCCTTGAACTTTGGACCCCTATCTTATTTCTGTTTATCTACTCATAACAGTCCTTATAAAACTATTTAAATACTCAAAACTTTAAAAAAAATAATTGTATAATGTTTTTTGATTCCGGGACCACATGAGATTTATCTGATTGGAAAGTTTCTCTTATCCTCGCAGATGTGGGCCTCTGTCATCTTTGTAAATCAATATCCAATGAGACATTTTCACCGTATCTGTTTATTCTCCTATTGACTATTCTGAGGACTCCTTAATATCTTGCACAGAAATTTGGACAAGACAAATTTATAGGTAAAATTTGGAGAGATATTTAGTAATATAACATATGATTGTTTGCAGTCTTCACTTTCCTCTGTAGACAGAAGTTGATCATAAGCAATATAAGATCAGTATTTCTCCTTGTTTATTTTCATGCTCATGTAGAATCAATTTTTAATATCCTCATTAGAGTCAGAGCCAGTAAGATTGTAAGTAAAATTTTAGATTTCAGTGGGAATAAAACAATATGCCCTACACATCTTTCTCTTTAGCTTTTGTTTCATTCAATCAAATCTATTTTAGGGTAAGATCAACATGTATATACCAATTTCAGAGGGAAAAACAAGATAAATATGTTCCTATAGAGAGGCTAGATCATTTTTGTTGCAACATAATCAAAGAGAGCTTATTCTACAACTGTCCCTGCTATAAACCACTGAGAGAAGAAATAACATAAGGTAAACTATTCCTCAATAATGCCATTCTTTTGGTAGCTTATTCCCATGGCCATCTGCTAATCGCCATGATAATTAAAACAAGTGACCATAAGCATTTCCCTCTGTGTGTCCAAGTCCTTTTCCAATGTGAGTTTGAAACTTTATAATGAGAAGTTGATTTCACTCGTTTATGTTTTAAACCTAGATCAGCCTCACATCAATCAAAAAGATGTAGGAGAGGAGATGTATGTCAGTAGGGTCTACTGACATACATCTCCAGAATTCTACCCTGAACTACTATGAACAAAGGAGTACTCTTCCCCTCCATCCCAGTGAAGTGATGTTACAAAAGCCAGCTAAAACAGAGAATTAAATAAGATCCAAAGTCTAAACAAAATTGAATGTTCTAGTTTCAGTGGGGAAAAAAAATCACTGATTATAACAAAAACAAGGAAGTTCAAATTAAGTGAAGAGAAATAATCAAGAAATGAGAGAGGTATTAGATCTGGCAAGAATTTTAAAGCAACCATTATTGTAAAAGCTTCAGTGAGCATGATTGAAACGAGTGAAACAGAAAATCTCAGCAAAAAGTGAAAAATAAAAGCAAAAATAAGCAAAATAATTATTTTAGAACTAAATTTAACTGAAAATTTTAATCAATATATGTGCCCCAAAGCAGAACATACAAGTAGCACTGTAGCACTGTCGTCCCCATTGTTCATCGATTTGCTCAAGCGGGCCCTAGTAACGTCTCCATTGTGAGACTTGTTACTGTTTTTTGGCATGTTGAATACACCACGGGTAGCTTGCCAGGCTCTGCCATATGGGTGGGATACTTTTGGTAGCTTGCTGGGCTCCCCGAGAAGGATGGAGGAATCAAACCCAGGTCAGCCACGTGCAAGGCAAACACCCTACTCGCTGTGCTACTGCTCTAGTCCAAACAAACAAGTAAAATAGTGAAATGAAAGAAAAATGTTTACAAATGTATAATTGATCCAAGTTGAACAACTAAAAGACAAACTCTGTCTCTGAGACACTGAACACAATAACAAAATACTTAATATTTACGCTATTTGAGTCAAGAAAAGAGAAGAAGAAGCAGAACTGGAAAATAGTCCAAAAAAATAATAGCTGAAAACTTTACAGTGTGGCAAAAGACATAAATGTATAGATTCCAACAGAACATCCTGACTCTGTGCCAGGCTGTCTTCACCGGGGCAACCTCGGAGGGGGTGGGTTGAGTCCCCCCGACCCTGCCCCAGCAGAACCCTGGCAGCAGAAAATCTCCAGAACCCAATTGCACAGCCATGCTGAAGGCCACTCTCCACAGGCTTGGACTAGCCTCACCTGCGGAGGAACCTGCAGAAAATCCCAGGTATGCAGGACCCATGACTGAGATCTCCAAGCTCACTTAAAATGGGACTGGACTTCCTCCCCTCAGCTCCCCAGTTTTTCAGTAGCTTGGAAGACATACCCACAAACTGCCTCTAGGACCATATAATCTCATCAATGGCCAAGATCCAGAGACTATGAAATAAAGTTCCCAAAAGAGAGCAACACAGAATGTCCCATAGCATGCAGCCGCATTTGCGGCCCCATGACCTCTTATACTCTAGCTACCAAAAGTGGCACACATTTGTTTGGGTTTAACATATGTTTCAAATTCTTTATATAAAACATTAAATGGCTCCAGGATTAAATACAACAATCTTCACACACTTTCCTCTTTGGGTGGTGGAAAGGTGCACTGTGGTGGGATTGGCATTTGACTATTATCTGTAATGAACTATTGTGAGCAATTTTATAAAAATAAAATTTAAAAATAGATTACAGAAGCTGAGCAAATGCCAAACAATTAAATTAATAGTGGAGTTCTCATCAGAAACAATGAAGACCAGAGGATGTGGAATATTTTTTCAAGTGCTGGAAGGTTTTTGTCCAGGATAAATATAGTTCAAAATGAGAAGGATATCAAAGCTTCTCAGATGAAGGAAACTAATAATTTTCACCAGAAGTTGTACCCAAAAAGTATGCCTAAAGTAAGTTCTAAAAATATAAATGAAATAATAAAACAGCATATTGGAACATAAGGTAAAATGAGGTACATAGCCACAATACTTTTTATTCCCCTCGAGTCTTCAATTTATGTTTAAGGGCTGACGGGTAAATTTATTATTTTTATTTATTTTTTTGGGGGGTGGGCAGGAGTTACTCCAAGCTCTACACTCAGGAATTACTCAGGGGATCATATGGGATGCAGGGGATTGAATCTGAATCATCTGCATGCAACGGTATTACCTCTCTGTGTCAGGATAAATGTTTCTAAACATAAATAGAACTTGCAAGACAAGAAGTGCGAACCTTCAACAAAGGAAATCAAAGACCTAAGTCAATGGAAAGACAAATTATATTAGATTGAAAAACTCAAGCAAATAAAAATGTCAATTCTCTCTAAATCGATATCCACATTTAATGCAAAATAATAGTTAGGAATTAAAATCCCAAGTATGCTTTCCGTATATTCAAATATTCTAAAATTATATAAAATATAAAGGTATAACTAAATAACTTGAAAATAAAATGTAATTAATTTATCTACCAATCTAAGGACTTATTATATATACAGACATCAAAACTCTGTAATATTGACATGAGACTAGACAATACAAATCACATTATAGGACAAAGAGCATAAAAACAGACCTGTACAAATATGCCAAACTGACATTAGACAAAGTGCAAAAGCAACTCGATGAAAGCAATTCAATGATTTTAAACTAATCATTCATCAGCAATTGAACACCCAAGAGCAAGAAAAAAAATTAACCTTGACCTAATCTTCACAACTTATATTAAAGATTAACTTAACATAAAGGGTTTTAAATTAAACATTAATAACAGAGTTCCACTTGACATCAAAAACAAAGTCTAGGGGCTGGAGAAATAGCACAGCGGGTAGGGCATTTGCCTTGCACACAGCCAACCCAGGTTCAATTTCCAGCATCCCATATGGTCCCCTGAACACCGCCAGGAGTAATTCCTGAGTGCAAAGCCAGGAGTGACCTCTGTGCATCGCCAGGTGTGACCCCCCCCAAAAAAAAAACGAAGTCTAAGAGCTAGTAATTGAGCACCTGCCTAGCATACTCAAGGCCCAAAACCACACACACACACACACACAAAGGATAAACATACCAAAACATAACTCACAAAAGGAAAATTGGTAGGCTGTACTTCATCAAATTAAAATCTTTTTCTCTGTAATAGACTAGATGAAGAGAAAACACAAGCTACAAGGAAGAATAAAATATTTGCAAACCACATACCAGAAAACTAGTCTCTGGAACAAATTGAATTTTTTTTTTTTGCAAGCCCAACCGAAAAACCAATAACCCAGATGTACCTGGAGAGTAACACACCGAATAAAGTTAGGCAGAGGGAGAGGAACAGACACAGAATGATCTCTCTCATATGTGGTATATAAAGAAATACAGCAGGGGAAAATAAATGCTAAAGGCAATAGAAAGAAAGAGCATAAGAAGTGGTCTTTCAGTAGGAAAATTGCCACTGGGGTGGGAGTTAGGGGGATGGATCAGGAAAGGGAACACTAAGACAAAGGCAGAGAGAATAAGTTTCCGCAGGCTGAAGGAAGGTAGGTGGAAGGAAACCTGAAGACATTGGTGGAGGAACCAATGGTGGACACTGGTGAAGAAACTAGTATTGGAACATTGTATGCCTAAAACTTATGATGAATAACTTTGTAATGTAATTCGTGGTGACTCAATTTGAAATAAAAATTTAATTTTTAAATGTTTTAAAACAACACCCAAATATTTTTTCAATGGGTAAAAAACCCAAGGAGACATTTTACTTAGAGGCTATACAAGTGATTATAAGTCCATAAAAAGATGTTTAAAAGATAACTCTGGATAAGAACTGCATGCTGAAAGTAAGAAAAGGAACAAATAGGATAACCTCTCAGTAACCGTATTGCAAACCATAATGCCCAAAGAGAGAGAAAGAAAGAAGAAAACTGACTGCCGTAGAGGCAGGCTGAGGGTGGGGGACATAGAGATGGAAACTGAAGACGTTGGCGGTAGGAAATGTACATTGGTAGAGGAATGAGTGTTGGAACACTGTATGGCTGAAACCCAACCATGAACAGCTTTGCAACTGTGTATCTTGCAGGGATTCAATTAAAAAGTTCAACACCGGCCATCTTGCCAGAGCAGCCAACAGTGAAGAATCCGGGCCGGCAGGCACCGCAAGCCAGAGAATTCTCCAGACCCCAGACTGGGCCAACAACACCGGAGGGCCAGACGGAGAAGGTGCAGCATCCCCGCCTTCTCCGTATGGAGTCCTGGTGACACTGAGCTTCTACTAACACGGCTCCGATATGTGGGACTGGGACATCTCCAAACGGCACAGCCACGTAAGCCTTTCCTGATATACCTTTCCTGATATACAAAAAATATGCTCAGGAATGGCTCCACCACCCCCTTAGCGTCCATTATCCCAGATGCACAGAAACCAATCTCAGAACGCAGCGGCTGCTGGCAGATATACTCCTGGACTCTGAACTAAGCTACGGCCCCGTGCAGCCCCGGAAGGGGAAGGGTTTCTGCCCCTTGGCCTTTTTCCCTCTGCAACAGCATGGCGACCCGCCACCATTCAGAACCATTTGGACAGAGAGGTAGGAGTTTGCAGTGATGGGACGGGACGCATGGGGAATCTCGCGATGGAGGAGGCAGAACTGGCCCTGCCTCCTGCCCAAATGAGACTCCGAGAGGTCGCCCAGGTTGCCCATGAACAGCTCCTCTGCTCCTGAACAGCCATGATCCCAGCACCACAGAAACCAATCTCGAAATGCAGCGGCTGCTGGCAGAAATACCTCTGGACTTAATACCAGAATTCCAAAACTGGGCGGCTGCTTTCACGACCGTGCAATATCACATGCTCTTTGTTACCAACAATAGAAAACATGCAATCTAATGATGCCATTCTGACAGATCTGACTGTTGGAGGAAAAACTCCTAATAATGATATTGAGTTTTCTGTCGAAAATTTAACGTAATCAATGTAAAGTGAAAATCATCTGCCACACAGGCTGAGGGGGAGTAGGAGCGGGGGGTATGCTGGGGATTTTGGTGGTGGAACATGTGCACTGGTGAAGGGATGGGTGTTTGAGCACAGTATGACTGAGACTCGATCCTAAAAGCCCTGTAACTGTTCTCACGGTGACTCACTTAAAAAAATTAAAAATTAAATAAATTTAAAAAATAAAATAAAAAGTTCAACATCATTATACATCAATAAAACATAAATTAAAAACAAGTTATCACTACATGTCTCTCAGAATGTCTTGTTTTTTTTTGTGTGTGACAACAACAATCTAGAAAAAGTAGCAAAAAAATTGGGTCATTTATATAAGCAAAATGCCCCCCAGAAATTCTGGAAAACAATGTGGACATTTCTTTTTAAAGGGGGAAAAAAAACCTGTAAGTGCCATACAACCTAGTAATTAGACTTCTGGGCATTTATCCAAGAGAAATAAAAACTATTAAATACACAGAGAAATTCATGTGAAAATATTTACAGACTTTTTGTTCATAATACCCCCCCAGACTAGAAGTAACCCAGTTGTCCTTGAATAGGTCAATAGTTTCACAAACTGTAATATGGCCTACATACATGCCACTCAATAATAACAAAGTGCAACTATTTCATTCATGCAAAGATTTGTATGAATTGCCAGCAAATTATGCTGAGTGGGAAAAAGTCAATTCCAAAAGGTTACATAATTTATGATTCCATTTATGTAACATTCTTAAAATGACAAAATCATAGACATGGAGCAGATTAGTTGCCAAGGATTAAGGAGACAGTGAGGGAAAGGAGGGAAGTGAATTGATTACTAAATGGATGGATCTTTACAATGATGGATATGTTCTGTATCTTAACTGTATCAATGTCAGTATCTTGGTTGTAGTATGATATTTTAGCTTTAGAAGATATCAGCACCATGCAAAGAAAATGGATAAAGGGTATACAGAATTTCTCTGTATTATTTTTGGGTTTTGTTTTGTTTTGTTTTGTTTTGGGGCCACACCTGGCTTGTGGTACTCAGGGTTTACTCCTGGCTCTGCAATCAAGAATTACTCCTGGCAGTGTCATATGGGATGCTGGAGACTGAATTCTGGTTGACTACATGCAAAGCAAACTCCCTACCGGCTGTAATATGGCTCCAACCCCCACTCTGTATTATTTCTTGCACCAGCATGTGAATCTACAAATATCAAAATAAATATTTTAACTGCACTCATTTGTTGAATATAAAGTAACAGAATGGGAGACTAACACCCAAGGATAGTAGAGATAAGGACCAAGAGGGTTGCTCCATGTCTTGGAAGCCAACCTCACATGCTGGGGAAAAAGGCAGCTCGAATAGCGAAGGGACCACTAAGTAAAGGATGCTTGGAGGACCTGCTTGGGATGGGAGATGTGTGCTGAAAGTAGACTATGGATCGAACATGATGGCCACTTAATACCTGTGTTGCAGACCACAAAACGCTAAAGGAGAGAGAGAATAAAATGGAATGTGCACAGTGGCAGGAAGGGGGGGTGAAAGGGGTTGAGGGATACTGGGAAAATTGGTGGTGGAAAATGGGCACTCGTGGAGGGATGGGTACTCGATCATTGTATGACTGAAACATAAGCATGAAAGTTTGTAAGTCTGTAACTGTACCTCATGGCGATTCATTATAAAATAATAAATAAATAAATATTTTAATTTAAAAGTGAAAGTTGAAGCCAGAGAGATAGTACAGCAGATAGGGTACTTGCACATGACCAACCTGGGTTCAATCCCCAGCCCTGATAAAGCCCTGATAAGCACTGCAAGGAATAATTCCTGAGTACAGAGCCAGGAGTAATCCCTGAGCATTTCCAGGTATGGCCCAAATACCATAAAATTTAAAAATTCAAATTAAAAAAGTGAAAGTGGAGGAAGTTAAATGTGTATTCTAAACCAACATGTTAAGAAGCCTTCTCAGTCTTTTGTTTGGAAGGCTCCTCGGACATCAGGTGAGCAAGCCGTAGTTACCCGCAGAGGAGAGAGCCCAGGAAACAAACCAAGCAGAAATCATTTCAACAAGCCTGCTCCTGGCCTGGCAGGCAGTGGCAGGCACATGACTGAGCCCAGCTGAGACCAGAAGAAAAGGCCTATGAATGAGTTCTACATGTGTCAAATTGTGAATTAAGTAATGAGATGCTGATTTTAGACACTAAAGTACTGGGTATTTTGTTGCAGAGTAAAAGCTAACTGCTGTTTTAGGCACCAAAGTACTGAGTGGTTCTTTACAGAGTAAAAATTATCTGATACACATCAACACATTTACATTTTTCAAAACCAAACTATCTCGGTACCCTAGAAAGCTATTTTTTTTTTTATCTAAAATTAGATGTTTCGTAGCCAAAACATGAACTTGACCTAAATGCCCATGGACAGATGAATGGAAAAAGAAACTGTGGTTTATATACTCAATAGAATCGAGTATATTTAAATGGTAGAATTCTTCTGGCATTTTTAAAAAAATGAAAGATGAAATTGTGCCCTTGGGGATGGAACATGGGATGATTATGCTATGTGAAATAAGGAAGTTTAAAAACAATTACCAGTTGTTTGTAACTGTCATATGTCATATATAAATAACTAAAGCAAACAAACTGAAAAAAAAAAAAACTTTTCTAGACTCAGTGACAACTATGAAGGTTACCGGAGGGAAACGGGTGGGAAGAATGTGTAGAAGGGTTTTTGTGGTGACAAAATGGCAGAAAACTTGGGATGAGAGAAGTGTGAAAATCCCATACACATAGAGAGACACTGAGTTACAACTCTGAAATTCTATAATATTTAAAACTGATAAAAATACATTTAAAGAAGGGGAATTTTTTATTTTTTGAATATTTTATATCTAAAATATTTTATGTTTGAGGAGGCCGGAAAGATAATATTGGAGGTAAGGAGCTTGCTTGCCTTGTGTCTGACTGTGGTTTAAATCCCCAGAATCATATATGATCCCCAAGCACCTCTAGGCGTTAACTCTTGAGCACAGGGTCAGGAATGGCCCCCAAAACCAATGGCTATGGTTTCCAAATAAAAATAATTTTTTATGTTCAACTGAACAGTTAATAAGCACCAGAAATCTTCTAGACCACAATGATAAGGGTGGTGTAAAGCTGTGAATCATGGTTGTTATTTTTAAAATTTTTTAAATGGAATCACTGTAAGATGTACAGTTACAAAGTTGCTCATGATTGGGTTTCAATCATAGGATGCTCCAATACCCGTCCCTTCACCAGTGTATATTTCCCACCACCAATGTTCCCAGTTTCCCTTCTGCCACCACCCCCATTCCCCGCCCCCACCCTTGTGCACAAGGTTTACCTCATCAGGGAAGTGGGATAGCCTGGTATTCGGGCAAGTTCCTTAATAAGACCTTCCACATTCACTAGAGGTCAGAGGTCACCTGTGCTGCCCAAGCTATGTCTCATTGTGGGCTTTGTGGAATAATTACTTCAGAACACACATACACACAGATGCACACATATCTGTGTAGATAGATAGATAGATAGATAGATAGATAGATAGATAGATAGATAGATAGATAGATAGATAGACAGACAGGCTTTCAACTCAAAGCTATTCAGTCCTTATCAGAGTTCAATATTCATGGTGGAGTGATTGACAGTCACACCACTCATAATTTTTCCAACTATTCTAAGTGTACCTAGAATATTTGAACTCTTAGAATATTGCCCAAAATATTCTAAGAATTGGGACACATCATCAAAGAATGAAAGAACTACGTTTGGATCCTGGTAGCAACACTTCCTTATCCCACTGGACTTAAGAAAAAGCCCCACAAAACCCATCTTGGCTTTGCTCTGATCACAGGACTAACTGCTTTCACAATGAAAGTCTGTAGAAGGTTTGCTCGCTTACTCTCTCTCCCCTCTCTCTCTCCCCCCCCTCTCTCCTCTCTCTCTCTCATTCTCATTTCTTCATTTCCTCACTCCCCAGGACGAGTACACAGCAATTCTCCTATAGGACTATTTAATTTGACTGTTTCCTGTGTGAACCCAATGTATCTCATCACTTACATGTCATTTGCATGCCTCACCATTTGTTGTACAGCTCATAATCAAACCAAAGAGTTCAGACTGACAGGAGCAGTGAGTGACCCCACCCCCCTTAAGTCATCATCCTACTGCACCCTGGCTCCTTCTCACCTGTAGCTTCTCCACCTGCCATTCACCCCAGAGCTGAATGACTATCCTAGGCTCAGGATATTCTCCGTCTTCCTGGAGCCCTTGCAGAGTACTTAGGAGTCCTATGGCCTTGAAAATTCAGCCTTGTTCACGTCATGAACAAACCGCCAAGCAAAGTAGCCATGGTCTTCCATGCAAGGATGAGGAGCAGGAATGGCACAACCTGTACTGTAACCTGCCAGGTGGTTGATCAACTCCATTCAAGCATCAGGAACAGTGAATGTGCTATTCCTCTTCAAAACAACTGAAAGATGCATATTAGTCTCTGTACATTCTAATGAGAAGACAGAGGGCTAGCAAAGGAGTGACTCACCTAGAAACTGTGCAATGGCTAAGCAGCAAAGCTAAGACACAATCTGGAGTTGAATTCCAAAGCCTCTGTTGTTGTTCTTAAAAATAAGATGATTGTAGCGTAAAACCATTTGCATTAGAGCCCAGGCTCACTAGTAGGGGGTGCATTTCTGCAGCTGCTTCCAGGTCACAGCGCAGAGCTGAGTGACAGTGACAGAGACCAGGTGATCCCCAGAGTCTCTTCAACAGTTCCTTTATAGAGAACGCTTGCTAAACCTGCCCTGAGGACCCTCTGCGCCTAAAGACTTTGATTCCAGAGATGTAACACATTCGGGCATCCAGCGCAGCATCCGATAGCGATGCACTGGGACACTGAACTGGGCTACAACTCTGTGCTGCCGGGGGTGGATTTTTTTCCTCCCCACCCTGTCTTCCTGCACGGAAAGCAGTGGCCTGGCGGCACCCACGTGGCAGGCGCCATCTTCTGTGACTCCAAACCCACAGGTATTCGGTTTTTACTTTTGGGGCTCCCAGGAACTCATGAGAAGGGGGCGTAACCGGCACGCCCTCGGCCCAGATAAATCCGGAGCCGCTGAGCGCGAATCGGACCCTCTGCGCCTAAAGACTTTGAATTCAGAGACTTCTTACAGAAATGCACTGGGACTGTGAGCTGGGCTATGTAATTTCTGGCAGAATTTTCCCTGGACTTTATACAGAAATCCAAAACAAAGACTTAACATTTATAATTGTCAGCAATGTGAAACGGTTCCATTTGAACAGGTCTGACTTGGGGGGGAAACTCCAAATAATAACAGTAAGTTTTTGTTGAAATATTGAAGGTTTTTAATGTAGCAGCCACCTCTGGACTGTGAACTAAGCAAAAGCCCCACGCTGGCCGATGCGGCGTGGCGTACACCATACTATGAGGCGCAGGAAGGGGGATGAGGGGGAAAAAGAAAAAAAAAAAAGGGAAAAGGAAAAAGGAAAAAAAAAGAGAGAGAGAGAGAGAGTTATGTACTTGTAGCAGTGGGGCTACATATCTCTTCATTTCCAGCAATGAAAAACTAATTATCAAATGTAGTAGGTCTGTCTCTCTTGGTTGGAAACTCCAACAACTATAGTGAGTTTTGTGTTGAATTATGGAATGTAATCAAGGTAAAGAAAAAATGAAGTGAAATTCATTAGTTATACAGTAGGGGATAGGGGGTGGGGGCGGGGGGTATACTGGGGTTTCTGGTGGTGGAATATGGGCACTGGTGAAGGGATGGGTGTTTGAATATTGTATAACTGACATATAAACCTGAGAACTTTGTAACTTTCCACATGGTGATTTAATAAAAAGTTTAAAAAAAAATAAAAATAAATTTTAAAAAATAAATAAATAAACCTGCCCTGAGCAAGGAACAGGCATAGGACTCTAGTCAAATGACCTCTGTCTGGAGCAATAGCACAGCGGGTAGGGCGTTTGCCTTGCACGCGGACGACCCTGGTTAGATTCCCAGCATCCCATAGGATCCCCTGAGCACCGCCAGGACTAATTCCTGAGTGCAGAGCCAGGAGTAACCCCCGCGCATTGCCAGGTATGACCCCAAAACCCAAAAAAACAAAAACCCTAACAACAACAAATGACCTCTGTCTTACAGAGGCGTCATTGGAATCACATTCAAGAATGGAGACTTCTTGAAAACACAGATTTCCAGAATAGGCTTCACCCCCCCCCCAACACACACACACTCTATGCCTATTCACCTAGAGTCTTCCAAGTTAAAAAGTCTAAATCTGTCTTTTGAATATAGTCCCAACCACCAATTACTTACAAATGATAGTAACAAAAGTCACTATCATTTCTGACCTAGACGCCAATCCAGAGATCTGATGTCTCCAACAGCCTTGCTGAGAGAGAACCCCTGCTTTCTTTGTTTCCTGGGTGGAGTAACACTGAAATGTGTATGGCACTGGCCCCAGGTTCCCCGAGCTGCCCACACTCAGCCATGCAGCCTTCCCCTCCCTGACCCACTTTTCTCTCCTCTTCCTGGTATTGCTGCCAAATCTACCACTTGCCCATAAATTCTGGTCTCTGGCTCTGTCTGCCCCAAAATCCCCAGCCTGGAAGAAAGGTGGATCCTCAGCCCAAAGCGCACCACCAAACCAGGACAAAATCCAGCGACCTTTCTGTTTCTCAACTCCACCCTGAGGAGGTCAGCCCAGTGAAGGGTGCAGCATCAGATAATCAGCTCATATCCTCTGAGTAGTCCATGACTGGCACCTGAGAGTGCATGGAAACTCTGGCATTAGTCCTCTTGTGCCAGTGTACATGGCAATAGGGGCTGGCTCTCTTTTCCTCTCAGCCCTCCTCTCCCAGAGTTAAAAGAAGGTTCTGGAGGAAGGAAAGACAGAAACGTCAGCTCCAAGGGGGACTGAATGGGTGGTCACTTCTGGGATGCTGGTTCCTGTCATGAAATCTCAGTTGAGAGATTTTGGTTGTTGTTTTTTAATTTTATTGGATCACTATGAGATAAATAGTTACAAAGTCGTTCATGGTTGGTTTTCAGTCATACAGTGTTCTAACACCCATAACTTTCCTAGAGTACCGTTTCCAATCACCAATGTCCCCAGGTTCCCTCCCATCCATTCTGCCTTTGTGGCAGGCCCCTCTCCTTCTATTCTCCTCTCCCCTCCCCTACACTCCCTTCCTCACTATCTCTCTTTCTCTCTCATTTTCTCTCTCTCCACCCTACCCCGCATTTTGGGCACTGTGGTTTGCAATACTGAAAAGTTATCATATATACCTTTATAATATATACCTTTATCATATATACCTTTATCTCCTTTCAGAATTAAGTTTTGTCAAGAGTAATAATTTCTAGTTATCACTGTCATAGTGATAACTATGACACTTATAGTCATAGTTGGTCACTTCTTCATCCTAACTGCACTCCTCCCACTCCATCTGCCTTTATGACAAGCTTCCTACCATGAACCAGTCTTCCTGGCCCTCATTTCTATTGTCTTTGGACATTATTCTCATACTATATTTTGAGTTTTTTTTATATCCCGCAAATGAGTGTGAACATTTTATGTCTGTCCCTCTCCCTCTGACTCTCTATGTTCATCATGATACTCAGCATGATACTCTCTATGTTCATCTATGTATAAGCAAATTTCATTACATTATTTTCTTAACGGCTGCGTAGTATTCCATTGTGTAGCTGTACCATAGTTTCTTTATCCACTCATCTGTTTTCAGGCACTCAGATTGTTTCCAGATTCTGTCTATTGTGAATAGTGCTGCAATGAACACAGAAGTGCAGATGGCTTTTCTGCATCATGTTTTTGGGCCATTAGGGTATATTCCCAGAAGCAGAATTTCTGGATCATTAGGAATCTCAATTTCTAGTTTTTAGAGGAATGTTTTCCAAAAGGGCTCGAGCAGTCAACATTCTCACCACCAGTGAATAAGAGTCCCTTTCTCCCTGCATCCACACCAGCCCTGGGTATTCTTTTTTCTCTTTTTTTTATGTGTGCCAGTCTCTGTGGCATGAGATGATTCCTCATATTGTTTTGATTTGAATTTCCTTGATGATTAGTAATGTAAAGCATTTTTTACACCTTTTGGCCACTTGTATTTCTTCTTTGAGGAAGTTTCTGTTCATCTCTTCTCCCCTTTTTTGAGGGTGTTGAATGCTTTTTCTCTTGTAAAGTTCTACCAGTGCAAATTATACTATAAAGCAGTAGCTATTTAACATCATGGTATTGGAATAAAGACAAACCCTCACATCAATGGAATATAGTTGAATATCCTGAGACAGACCCTCAGGTATATAATCAGTTAATCTTGAATAAAGGAGCAAAAAATATGAAGTGGAACAAGGGAAACTTCTTCAACAAGTGTTGGGAAAACTGGCCAGAAACATACCCAAAAAACTCTCAGTTAGGTAAAGGGATATACATGATAAACTTTCAGTATCTGCATTGAAAACTATAATGCACAAAAGGAGAGAGAAAGAGAGAGAGAGAGAATAGAATAGAATTCCATAGAATCAGGCAGCGGAGAGGTGCGGGAGGGTAATTGGGAACATTGATGGTGGGAAATGTACACGGAAGGAACAGGTTGTTGAAATATTGTATTTCAGTCATAATTGAACCCCAATCCTGAACAACTTTGTAACTGCAATTCAACTGGGGCCGGAGCAATAGTACAATTATTAGGGTTTTTGCCTTGCATGTGGTCAGCCCAGGTTCCATCCTGGACATCCCATTATGGTCCCCCCAGAACCACCAGAAGTAATTCCTGAGTGCTGAGCCAGGAGTAACCCCTGAGCATTGCTGGGTGTGACAAGAAAGAAAGAAAGAAAGAAAGAAAGAAAGAAAGAAAGAAAGAAAGAAAGAAAGAAAGAAAGAAAGAAAGAAAGAAAGAAAGAAAGAAAGAAAGAAAGAAAGAAAGAAAGAAAGAAAGAAAGAAAGAAAGAAAGAAAGTGTTGAGCTGTAATTCAATCAAAATAATCGTGGTGATTCAATTAAAATAAATAAACTCAGACCCGTTTCTAATGCCTGCACAAAATTCAAATCAAAATAGATTAAAGACCTCGATATCAAGTCTGAATCATGAGGTACATAGAGGATAACATATACAAAACTCTCCATGATATTGAAGATAAAGGCATTTTCAAGGATGAAACATCAGTGACCAAAGATTTTTTTTAAAAATGGGACTACATTAAATTAAGAAGCTTCTGTTCCTCAAAAGAAGTGATGATCAGGAAGGATACAAAGAAAGCCCACAGAATGGGAAAAATTATTTACTCAACACCCATCTGATGGGGGTTAATGCAAATATAAGGCACTGACAGTTGGGAGTTTTGACACCAAGCTTGGGATGAGTCAGAGCCAGGTTCTGACCAGCACGAGTGGTCTGCCTAGTAAGAGAGCTCTAACCTGCCCATGTCCTCTCACACTGCCTTCCCCATCTCCTTTTCAAAGAGGCTTGGTTAGAAGTCCCTTTATGACTAGCAGAAGTGATACCGCATCAGACACAGATTGCAATAGAAACAAAAGTGCTTATGTGTTTAACGTCTTATCATGATTTCCCCCTACATGCTCTTATTTTCTCATGAAATAAAGTTGAGAAACTGTCACTGTGTATATGATTCCATTCAATATTGCCATGATATTTGAATAATTTTAAATTCCCACAGTCAGTCCTTGCTGCACTGTAACTTACACTGTAACCAGAGAGTTCTTTTGATAATATTGGTAACACCATGCTCTCCTACTTAAAACCCTCCTGTGCTTTCCCATCTATATTTGTTATTACCTCATATTTGGATGTTGGGAGGACCCATTTGGGTTGAAAGATGCGAATAAAAGTAGACTATAGACTGACATGAAGGCCACTCAATACCTCTATTGCAAACTACAACACCCAAAAGGAGAGAGAACAGAAGGGAATGCCCTGCCACAAGAGGCAGGGTAGGGTGTTGGGGGATGGGGTGGGGGTGGTGAGAGGGATACTGGGATCATTGGTGGAGGTGAATGGGCACTGGTGGAGGGATGGGTAAACGATCACTGTATGAGTGAAATGCAAACAAAAAAGTTCATACGTTTGTAACTATACATCACAGTGATTCTCTAATAAAAAAATTTTAATAAATAAAAATAAATTTATCCTATAAATGCATTGAAACTTTCAATATTGTATGGATCTTAACAAGCTAATCACCCAAGTAAAGTTGGCATCTGCTTCTATCATTTCATTGAACATAAATTTAAGTATAAAAAATGCTAGATAGATAGAAACCACCAAGTCCCCGTGGCATAAAATCATGAATATGTGAGGCTCTGGTGTTCTTGGGCTCACTCCCAGTGTAGGTAACTCACTGACTTAAGCTTGCGTCAACTGGAATCATTGGATTACCTTGGTGCTGGTGCACAGTTCTCATCCACCAGCAGGTTCCCCCAGGCAAGTTCTCAAGGCCAAAGTAGAGAAGTAAGGTTGAGTAACTCAATCATTCAAGTGTTTCTTGAGCCTCCACTTTAATCCTATTAGTGATGTAAATGCCCTACATCACTAACAGATCTTGGTCAAGGTAAAAATAGACAAGCCCAGTACAAGATAGAAGGATAGTACTAAAAGGTAGTACTGATCATGACAAACTGCCACAGGCATAAAGAGCAAAGAATGAGGGTTATCAATATGATAAACCAACCACAAAATATCTCATGTAGTATGAAATTCAAATGCATTGTCGCAAACTATAAGATCTGGTCCTAGTGCAGAATTTATTTAAAATTTAATAAAATTGAATTGCATTGAATTGGTGAATATATAACAATGTTTTCTTAAATATATGCTGATTTTCTCTAAAATATTCAACATTGGGGACCAGAAAAATAATATG
The DNA here is from genome assembly GCF_027595985.1 of Sorex araneus. NCBI lineage: Eukaryota > Metazoa > Chordata > Mammalia > Eulipotyphla > Soricidae > Sorex > Sorex araneus. The sequence goes on along the minus strand of NC_073306.1, from coordinate 124,955,992 downwards.
GTGCTTAAGGTGCTTGCCTTGCATGCTGCTCACCTTTGTTTGACTGCTGGCACTGTGCAAGGACCCTGCAAGCAGTGCCAGCAATGATCTCTGAGCACACACATAGTAGTAAGTCCTGAGCACCAGTGGGTGACATTCCACCCCCCTAGCGGTTGAGACATGAGAAGAGGGGAGAGAGAGAACTCAACGAACTAGAGCACATACTTTGCATGCAAGAGCCCCTGATTTTATCCCTAGCCCCACATGATCCCGAGAGTACTGCTAATAATGACCCCTAAGCATAGCCATGAAGACCCTTGTGTACCACCAGTTATAGCCCAAAGAAAAATTCAACATGGCTGGATTTTTTAACTTTTGTTCAGTTCCAGAATGTACCTTAGTTGCTTCTATGCTGCTCCCACTAAATCTGGAAACTTCTTAAATGTTTAAGCTATTACAGTAACATATAAATATGAATTTGGTTTCATCTTATGGTACTAATTGCCATATGGCCCTAAAAAGCTCCTGGCAGGGTAAATAGTATGGTAGTGCCTCTGTAACAAATGTTTCAAGATTAGAAAAGGAAAAGGATTCAGGATACAAATAAATAGGGGAAAGAACAATGAGATTCCCCCTAGACCATGATTATTGTAATACCTCTGACAAAACGGCTGATTTTTAAAATAAAGTTGTTCACACGATTTATTTCATTCAATATTCCAACACCAACCCCACCACCATTACACCTTTCTGCCACCATTATCTTCATTTTTTTCCCAAATACCACCCAAGCCTGCCACAAGCAGGCTCTAATTTATTTTATATTGCTTATAATGAAGAATTCACTAGAAATGACCACAAAATATTTTCTTAGAAGAAAGTGTATGAAGATTGTTTTATCTTACCCGGGAGCCATTATGCCCTTATATAAGAGATAACTAATGATGTTACAGGTTAGGCCTTGTGTGTTAACATTTTTAAAATTGAGGTTGGTTGCCTTATTCTTTACATACCATACAATATAGTATGCTACTCCTGGTATATCAGTGGTGTAGAGTTTGAGATGTAGCCACGTGCTCCCAGGAATTCTAAAATTTTGAATGGGATGATAGAGCTGGAGTTAAATTGTTAACGGGATGGTAAGTCTGGGGTCCAGAGGCATCTCTGCAGCTTGTTAATCTCTTTATTTTTGAGATTTATTTGTGAGTCTCTGGATCATGGCCAGTTAATGAGCTTATATGGTGCCAGAGGCAGTTCATGGGCATGACCGCTAGGCACCCTGAAGAACTGGAATATGGGGGGAGGTAGCCCATACCTGACTCCATGAGAGCATGCAGATTTAGGCAGAATGGCTGATTTAGAGACTAGTTCTCTTCTTGGATAGTCTGAGCCTCTAATATAAGTTAGGGAAGCCTTGTACAAGATGCAGTTGTGGGAAATTCTGAACTCCCACTTATTTCTTCTGAAAGAATGTTGAAGAGTTAGTTGTACAGATCCTATACATAAGGTCATTGTCTTCACTTCTGTGTGTGTTCACTCTATGTATGTGGTACCTGGCTCAGGGGGGCAAGAAATGAACATTTGTTAGTGAATGATCCAGGTAAAGCAAATTAAGATAATGAGTTTGAAGAGACTATGAACAAGGGCAGAATGCAAATTCCAGAACTTGGGAGCTGTTGATATTGGTATTGAGAGCAATGATCAAGCTAAATACATCTGGAGTATTTAGAATCTGAAGCCTCATTTTTACAGTTCACTATGAACTATAGTCTTGTTAATTCTATTAAATGTTCTGGCCATAATTTCTAGATCCTTCTTGCCATTTCTGCATGCATAGCATGACATCCAGCAACCACATCTTGACTTTAAACTTTGCCACCATGGCCAACAATGTGACACCTGAAAGTTTTCATCTCTATAGAGCATAAATGAGTGTGTGGTACAACTACTCCAACCCCCACACCTCTGGAATAAACATAAGGTAAGTGTTTTCTCAAGATCTATCAAAATTTTCCCCTACAGAATCCCAGTAATGTCTAATTGCCTACTATGGTAACTAGACTAATAGCCCTCTGTAATTTGCTACTTTCCTTCCTTAGAATCCCTCCCTCTTCACCTATTTCTATTCCTTTGCCTCTCTGAATTAAATGCTTGCCCTGGAATTTTCAACCAAGGTCTGCTCAGGGGAAGCTCATATTATGTCAGAAGGGTTGTGAGCAAAGCAATCCTTAAACAATCCCAGCATACACAGGACCTTGTAACCCACCCTTGTAACCCGTGGAAGAGGAGAGACCCTTTTCCATGCTTTCCTTCCATACATATCTTGAGTTTTCCTTTCTCACTCATTAGGGTCTTAGCTCTAAAGATTCCATAGTATCCCAAATGGTAGTGTCCCAAATGTACAGCCTTGCTATTTATTTCACAGGATGCAGAATCCATTTTTGTTTTATCTCTTTCCAGACAGTTGGTTTGTTTTAATGGACTTCTCTTCCGCCTGTGCATAATTCTTCTCTAAATTAAATTCTCCTCTCAGCTCTGCATAATACACACAAGGCTGTCAGCTCATTACTTTTACATCCTCCCTTGTTCTGTTTATGCAAAGGTTTAATTAACTATGAATTGCTGTGTAGGCAGCAGGAAAAGGCCCACCCACACACACCCTCAGGTGGCTATGTGGCTTAACTCTGTAAGGAGAAGCAATACTGAGTGGTAGGAAAGAGTCAGACTAGGAGGTAGCGCCATGAGATTACAATCCTCTCACTACCACTTGCAGGGATTCCTTATTCACTAAACAGTTTTTTGGTTTTAGTTTTGGTTTGTTTCGTTTTTGTTTTTTTTTTTTTGCTTTTTGAGTCACACCTGGCAATGCACAGGGGTTACTCCTGGCTCTGCACTCAGGAATTACCCCTGCCGGTGCTCAGGGGACCATACAGGATGCTGGGAATTGAACCTGGGTTGGCCTCGTGCAAGGCAAACGCCCTACCCGCTCTGCTATTGCTCCATCCCTGTCACTGAACAGTTTTTAAGTTACTACTGTGTGCTTGACATTGTTTTAAGGGGTCAGGAGTGATGAATTGGAAAGATGTGACACTTGCCCTCATTGATATAGAGTCCATCAAGGCAAACAGACAAAGTTATGCCTTAGCAATCTATTACTATATAACCAACTTCCCAATACTTGCTTCAAGTAACACTGTACATTCATCACACTGCACATTTCTTTTTTATTTTTTGTTTTGGGGCCACACTAGTGATGCTCAAGGCATAATCTTGACTCTGTGCTCAGGGACACTCCTAGTGGTGCTCAGGAGAATTACATGTGATGCCAGGGATCAAACCAGAGTAAGCTGTATGCAAGGCAAACAACTTTCCCCCTTACCTATATCCCCAGTCTCATCCATTATCATTCTCATCCATTATCTCATTATCATCCATTATCATATCATTCCATAATCATTCTCAGCTCTTTATCTGAAAAGGGATCACAAGTGGATCAGGAATACAAGAGCATTGGGGCCGAAGGCTTCATATGAGGTTGCAGTTATCAACAGGAGTATAAACATGAGAAAGCTAGATTAGCTGATGGGTCTGCTTCCAAAGTGCCTCCTTTAAAAGGCTGACAATCTGACAATGATTATTAGTAGGACTAGCCAAGGGATGCTCGAGTATCCCCCTGACAAAGCAGCTCTCCTCTATAAAGAAGATAGAGCTTTTCCTTATGAGCTTGCATTGAAAGTTCAAGCGTCATCCTTTTGCCTACTCCCTACTGGACAGGCAGACCAGCACAATTCATGGGGAGATACTACACAATGGCATGGTTACTAAGGATTAAACCACTGGGTGCCTTCTTGGAGGCTATCTACCACAGTAAAAAAAAAAAAAAAATGAGTCATGAATTAAACATTGTGGTCAGTTATGTTAAAAAAATAGAGCATTGTTGATAGATATTTGTAGGGGATAGCAGATAACCTACTGAAGGAGGTTAGGGAAGACATCTTTTAAGCTAGGAAGCCAACAAACGAGCCCTGAGTGTATTCATCTAAAAAGGGCAATAGTTGTCCTTAGCTCACAACACACCATGAGACTCAACTGGCATCAGAATGACAAAACTTCAACGGTTATTTCAGGGCTTCTGCATTTATGTAGCTAAACTCTTTGCTTCTTAACTGATATGGGTGGGAGGTCCCCATGTTGCCAGCTTCTGAAGGTCCTAAATAAATGTATTTGGACAGAGACCAGAGCAACTAGGACCCAATTGCTGGCTGCACACCCAGCAGAAGAGAAACTTGATTGTTCTCCAGCTTCCAGCTAAGAAAACACATTTGCCTGAGAAAATATTTGTTGAACTCTGTGTCCTGGGTGAGGATAGATGTTGGCAGGTTTTAGTCAGCCCCACAGGAGGACATTTGGTGCTGGATAGATTCAAAGAAATCTAGAACTGATTATCCTAGAAAAAGTGAAAGAGAAGCATAGCTCTATAGCTGTACTTGCCCACAGTCTGTTCTGGGCACAAAATTAGGCAGGAACCCACTCTGGATTTATCTGTCTTCTTTATTCTGCCAGATACTGGACAGCTTCTTTCTCATCGGCTAAAGGAAGCAATTTTAACATCAACATATTTGAAGATATGCTAAACAATGGTCCAAAAGTATTGAAAGTGGACAATGTTCTATAAAACACAAGGGAGTAAAAATTAATTTGACTCTGATTTGGAGGAGCAAAGAAAGAAATATGGTAAGAATTTTGAAAAAAGCTTTTTTAAAAAACATTTTTAAATAAATCCCACATATGAAATTCATCCTAATAAGCTAGTTAAGGCTATGTACCAAGTCAGATGCATCTACATGGAAATATTTTTATGACAATAGAAATATTTCCAGAAAATTTTGTTAGAGTTTTAAAAGAAAGTTTCATGATAATATATACAATTCTTTTTTGGAAAAATATATACATAGGCTTTTGATCAAAATGATAATGAGCACTCATATTTTAAACACAGATCAGAAAATAGACATTAGATTCCTTTTTAGCACACATAAAAATTTATGAAAAAAAGAAGATTCCATGTAAGTCTGAAATTCTTAATAAACTTCAAGTCATTTCTATCATATGTCCATGATATATTATAACAATAACATTAAATTGGAACTATACTGATGAGAAAATTATTTGATGAGTTAAAAAAAAAGAAACAAACTCTTGCCCATGGCATATAGGGGACATTACAGTGAGGGCTCAAAGTATTTAGAGCCAGAAAACAATGAAATGTTGCATACCAGTACTGTAAGCTAGAGGTAAAGCAAAACACCCAAGAAAAATGTGGAGCCTTAACAAATTATTAAATAAAGAAATGTGACTTAGATTACTAACTATCTCAATATCTAGTCTCCCTCTTTCCTATAATAATAACTTCTGGTTTCTAGTTAGATGCATGGCTGCTCAGAACGAAGACCTCATTTCCTGTCTCTCTTGTACTTAGACATGTTGGAATTCTGGTCAACAGAACTGAGAACAGAAATAATATGTGCATCTTTCTGATCCTATCCCCAAAGTACCTTCTTGATACTTTCAACTTTTTGCTAACAAAATATATACATAGTGAAAGTACATTTTCTGTGAGATAATAATTTGTCTGATCTTTGTCCCATCTTCCTGGCATGGAGCTTCCAAAACCTTGGGAATTTTTTGAGTGATAAATGGGTCTCTCTTGTACTATTCAAATGACTCCTGGTCATTCTCTATCCTAAAGAGCATCAGGATGGGGGCTGGATACCTAAAAGACTGAGCATGGAGTTTAGAGGGCTGGTATTTTCAACTCCCCAATATGAAAAGAGGCTGAAAACTGGATATTGAGTTTAATCACAGAGTCAATGATTGAATCATTCATGCCCTATGTCATGAGGCCCAGGTTGAAAAAAAAAAACTCTGGGCACCAAAGCTCAGAGAAGTTCCAGGGCTAATGCCCACTCCATTGTGTTGGGAGAGTAAAGGGCAATGATTCCACAGGCAGGGGGCAAGGAAGCTCTGAATTCAAGAGCCTTCCAGCCTTCCCTCTGTGTATATATGTGTGTGTGTCTTTTGTGATGAAACGTGGTATAATAATACCACGTCTAGAAATCTTCAGATCAGTCCAGCAAATTATCAACCCAATGAGTTGTGGGAACCTCATAGGAGCTATGAGGGCAGAAATTCTGGTTGCCTGGAGCCCCCTCTGAATGGGAAGAGTCTTGTGAAAACATGCCACCAATGCTAGCTCTACTACACTGCAGCACATCTAATTAGTGTGGACACATAGTAGTGATCAACCATACTAGTCTTTTCAACGCTGAGGAGTCTCTGGGGAAACTGCTAAATCCAGCAAAGTGCCAGGCAAACTGAGACAAAAGTGATCACAATAAACTATTTTGCTTCTATCATTAAATTAAACTATTAAAGAAAGAAATGTGACTTAGATTACCCACCATCCCTGTCCCTGCCACCATGAGGATGGGGCAACATATTAAGAATTAATGAAGCAAAAGAATTTATGTAGCAGAACCTCCTCCTGGTAGGTTAGACTTTCCACCACTGGCATTTAACTAGAAACAAAAAACAGTTACCTTGTTAAAGGCAGATATACCTAATGTAAGTACCTTAAGCTTGTGTTACAGCTTAAGTAACAGACAAACGTATATTTGGCATAAAGTTGCTGATTTTCTCAGGTGGAATGGTACGGGCTGAGAACTCCTTAGCCTTCTCAGAATGGGTGCAGAAAGATTCCTCTTTCTGCCTGAAGGCACAATAGCCTGCAGTCACGTCCATCACCCTCTGACCTAGGAATGGCCAAGCTCCACAACAAATCTTAAAAAAAAAAAAATGATGAGTAGCTGAATCTTCCCAGGTGGGACCAATCTACGGGCTGGAAACTCTGGTGTTCTCAGCATGGCAGCAGGCAGATTACCCCCCACCCCTGTCCCTGCCCCCAGAAAACCCAGCAGCCCCTGCCCCCACATGCTATCTTGCCAGCAGAGAAATGACCCAGCCCCGTATCTAATTGCCAAAAGAACATGATGCTACTGAAGCTTTCCAGGTAGACTGGTCCAAGCTGACAAGTCTGGGGAACTGCTCATAATAAGGGCAGACAGATTCTCCTTTCTGCCTGGGGGTACAGCAGCCCACAGCCACACTCAACACCCTCCAACATAGAAATGGCCCATCTATACAACCAAACCTCATCAAACTGCCAAGTCACCAAATTGTTCCAGCTCTATTGCTCCTGGACTGCATCCACATATATGACCATGTAAAACCTCCAAATTTTAATACTGTCGACCCAATAGGATTACAGCAAATCTGATGGGAAAGTTGCATAGAAGACCACCAAGATCAATGAGCCTAAATAACACAGAAGGCTCAACTAGCAGCCTTCCAGCTCCAAAAGCCCAAACAACCAACCCAGTAAATCCTCAGACAATGACTTCAGTATCATGTGAGAGATATCACGACTTGATTCTTTCTAACTTTTTTATTGAATCACTGTGAGATAGGCCTTTACAAAGCTGTTCATGATTAGATTTCAGTCACACAGCATTCTAACGCCCATCCTTCCACCAGTGTACATTTCCCAGCATCAGTGTCCCCAGGTTCCCTCCCATCACCCCCCACCTCCTACCTCTAAGGACAATACTGTCTCTATGGCAGGCAATTTTCTTCTCTCTCTCACTCTCTCTCTTTCTCTCTCTTTCTCTCTCTCTCCTTTTGGGCATTGTACTTTGCAATATTAATACTGAAAGGTTATCAAGAGTATCCCTTTACCAGGGCTGGAGCGATAGCACATCAGGTAGGGTGTTTGCCTTGCACGCGGCCGACCTGGATTTGATTCCCAGCATCCCATATGGTCCCCTCAAGCACCACTAGGAGTAATTCCTGAGTGCATGAGCCAGGAGTAACCCCTGTGCATCACCTGGTGTGACCCAAAAAGCCAAATATATATATATATGTATATATATATATATATATATATATATATCCCTTTACCTACTTTTAACCCTTAGATCTGTCCAGTGTGATCATTCCCAGATATTATTGTCATATTGGTCTCTTCTCTATCTTACCTACCCTTAGCCACACAGACTTGTGGTTAGTTCCAACCAATAACTAGTCATAGATATTACATATATATGCATATGTATGGAAGCTCTTTGGCACTACTGCAGCAACGTGGGAAGATGCCGTCCTTGACAACATCAATGAGGAATATACAAGTGATATATATAACACAAATGAATGCAGTCATTCTATGTGTCCCTCTCCTTCTGACTCGTTTCACTCAGCATAATACTCTACTTGTCCATCCATTTATAGGCAAATTTTATTACTTCAGTGCTCCTAACAGTTGCATAGTATTCCATTGTATAGATGTGCCAGTTTCTTTATCCATTCATTGGTTCTTGGACACTCCGGTTCTTTCCAGATTCTGGCTATGGTGAATAGTGCTACAATGAACATAGGAGTGCAGGTGGTGTTTCTTCTGTGTCTGGGGACCCCCAGGTAGATTCCCAGAAGTGATATTGCTGAGTCAAATGGGAGTTCAACTTCTAGTTTGTTGAGAAACATCCATATTGTTTCCCCAAAAGGCTGAACCAGTCGGCATTCCCACCAACAGTGAAAGAGAGTCCCTTTCTCCCCACATCCACACCAACGCTGGTTACTTTTGTTCTTTTGGATGTGTACCAGTCTCTGCAGTATGAGACGATATCTCATTGATCTGCATCTCTTTTATTGATCAAAGTTTTGATAATTCCATTTGCCTTTGTGTTGTATAGCACTGGATAGCACTGTCGTCCCGTTTTTCATCCATTTGCTCAAGCGGGCACCAGTAACATCTCCATTGTGAGACTTGTTGTTACTGTTTTTGGCATATCCAATATGCCACAGGTAGCTTGCCAGGCTCTGCCGTGCAGGCGGGATACTCTCGGTAGCTTGCCGGGCTCTCCGAGAGGGGTGGAGGAATTGAACTCGGGTCGCCGGGTCAACTGCATGCAAGGCAAACGCCCTACCTACTGTGCTATCGCTCCAGTGTGAATTTAATTTGTGCCTACAAAGAGGCAGACTGGGGTGGTGGGCGGAAAACTGGGGACACTGGTGGAGAGAAGGTCACACTAGTGGGGGGGTTAGTGTTGGACCATTTAATGCCTGAAACAACTGTATTATGAACAACGAGGTAAATTATCGTGTTGTAATAAAAAGGAGGAAACATGTATGGTTGGATAGATGGGTAGTGGGCAATAGGAAGTGTTAACTCAGAGACTGCCGACCAAAAATTATCAATTCCTATCATACAGGAAACAAATAAGACAATATGGTAATGCTCTGTTTCAAAGAACATGGCATATAACCACTGAGGCTATCGTGTACTTGGAGAATATAAAGTGATATATTTTAAAAAGAGAGAATGCTGGTCTGCATCGCCTCTTAAGGAAGATGTATAAATCTAAGACATAGCTAATCAGAATTCTAACAGAAGTGAAGAAATACATAGCACATTCAGTTTATAATTTAAACTAACTAGGGGTCTGGTCATTGGGATATTTCAGGATTGAAAAGAAAATTGGTTTTATACCCTCAAATTGTGACTATTTAAAGTCAATCTATAGTGCCAGACTTGGCAGGAGGTACTACCCTGACACCAAAAAACTTTATCAACACCTTCAGTGTAGAGCTGTTTTTGCCAGAATATTTGGGGCCAGCATTCAGGAAACAATAAGATTAATAAACTTGTCTCTCCTACCTAAAGTCTTTGTTTTAGATGCATCCAGTTAGCAGCCACTAAATTAAAAGACAAAGCAATGATCAAAATATGGAAGCAAATGATCTTAAGTAACAAAAGATATTTTCAATCTTCAGGTCTAACCAAAGCTGATGAAGGAGACTGAACCAAAAAAAATGGCTTAGCATGTACAACAAAAAGAAGGCTCTAAAAGCATGTTAGTCTGCAGGGAGAACCAGCTCTACAAGCCTCCATCAGTGTCATCAATAAGGATAATGGATGAGAAAGAACCTAGGGAAAGTAACGACGGGAGACATGAAGGATGTTAATGCCTTTCTCCAGTAGAAAGAATCAGACACCTCTGGGTAGGCAGCAGGGTTGAGCTCTATTAGAAAGCATTTGCTGTTATGTTATCACCTTCTCCTCAACCCATTGGGAATTTTTTGGTTTTTTTCCGTTCAACTTTATCATTGCATATTGGTTAGAGGAAAGATTGATTATTCTTCTTTTTCTGTTTAAGTCACTATACCACCCACATTTAGACTTGACAGAGAGAACTATGCATTGTCCAGAGATCCTGGGTTTTGAGTTGGGTTTGGTAATTGAAAGGAATATAAGAATCATCTCCTTAGGGTATAGAGAAAGTTGGGAAAATGAGCACATCAGGGAATTTGGGTGACAAAGGGATGGACTATAACAAAGATTACTAGTTGTTCCTAATAGTCTTTTTCTCATAGCAATAGGTTCTTTGATTTTCAGCTGAATATATGGCCTCTCAGAATAAAAATCAAATTTTCCAGCCTTTATTGTATGGCCATAAGACTAAGGTATTGCCAATGGGATCTGAGCAAAATGATGCATGTAATTTCCAGATCATAGCTTTAAGAGAGAGAATCCTCTCATCCCCTGCACCTTTCATGCTGGCTGGAACATGGGAGCAGAGATGAATCTTGCATCAAGTAGACAAGAGCAATGCAGTACAAAAAACAAAATAGGAGGCTCCTGAGTCCCTGAGGCTTTTGTGAAGTATAGTTACCATGTCAGCTCTGGATTTCCTACGTTCTAAATTTTCATGTGTAAGAAAATCAGCTTTGTCTTATCTAAGCTACTGTGCTTTTGGGTCTCATACTGAGAATAAATACATTATGCATTCGCTTTTCAGACTAGAAAGAAAACCAAAAAAGGAAAAGGAAAGAAATAGAGAGGAAATTAATAAAACAGGAAAAAGGGGGTTTTGAGGAAGAACAAGTTGGTTCTCTGAAAACACTAATTATATAGACAGGTTTCTTCTAAGATTGAGCAATAAAAAGTAATGGCACAAATATTATTTTCATTCTATCAGAATTACAATACTGAAAAGTTTGGTTTTTAATTATAAGAAATTGTCATAAACAACTTTATGTTGACATAAAACATATAAAAAAAGAAAGCAATCTTTCTATACAAACTCAAATCTCAAACCTGGCATAAAGGAGAAATTAGAAAACTTCGGTATATTAAAAACCACTTTTAATTAAATTATTTGCCAGAAAATTCTTCTATATCCCCCAAATATATACAAGGTACAGAGTCTTATAATCAAATTTTTGCCAAAGATTCAAGGAACAAAATGTTTTCGTATTATGCAAATTCTTTCGGGGATGAAGAGAGAAAGGTACTAGTCCATTTCATGAGACTAGATTAATCTTGATTCTAAAAACAGGTACAGATAATTAGTTTTACTATGGTAACAACCCAAATCTCTTTGGTTTACAAGACAAAGGTTATTCCTCATATAAATCACATGTAAAACACAAGTCAGCTGAGGGTGGGCTCCATGTTGCAGCTCTATTCCATGTGTTTGCACATCCAGGGTCCCAAACTAAAGAAACTTCCTCTGTGTGGCTCAAGCCCACTTCGGGGGTCAGAGGGAACAGCCTGAAAGAAAGTAAATCATTAGAATGGTGTAGTTGTGTGCTTGTTTGAGTCATAGTTGGCAGTGCTTAGGTGCTACTCCCAGGCCCATCCCGGGACAATACTTTAGAGACTTCATCAAAAAAATTACTAATGACCAATAACTTGGCAGTCACACCCACAAGCCACCTTTGGCTGGTACCAGATAATCTCACCAACGGCCATGATCCAGAGACTCATTGTCCTTCTCTCTCAGATGAGAGCATAAAACAACTCGCCACAGCCATGCTGCCAGACCCCACACTAAGCTGTTTCGTTCCAGGCACCCCGGGGCGGGCAAAAGGTTGGGTGAGGTCCCTCCCCACACCAAGGGACCCAGCCCCCGCAGCCAAAAACCTCTGGAACTCAACCACCACCAAGCTCACGGTCACTCTTCCACACGCTCGGGCCAGCATCACTCACGAGTGAACCTCTCCCTGGACATCTCATACTTCACACCACTCATACTCCAAGAGTCACTGTCACTGTCACTGTCATCCCGTTGCTCATCGATTTGTTCAAGCGGGCACCAGTAACGTCTCTCGTTGTGAGACTTATTGTCACTGTTTTTGGCATATCCAATACGCCACGGGTAGCTTGCCAGGCTCTGCCGTGCGGACGGGATACTCTCAGTAGCTTGCCGGGCTGTCCGAGAGGGCCGGAGTAGCACACTACATTTGATGGGTTTAAAGTAGAGGCAACCAACCTTAGAGGGAAATATATTTTTACAGATATGTATAAGCACACAGGGCTCAACCCTTAGCAACATATTAGTAATTTCTTATAGAAGGGCTTAATGGCCCCTGGGTGAAACACAACAATCTTCACACACTCTCCTCTAGGAAAAGGTTTTTGGAGCATTTTCAGCAGTTTGTTAATGACAAACAATACAAAATGAATTATTTTGGCTCTGCTTTGGGGCAGGGGTTGGAGTTCAGTATGGAAACATCCAAAATATGATGGTGAGGTGTAATGGTGGTGGGACTGGAGTTCGAATATTAAATGTAATCAAATATTATGAACTACTTTATAAAAATTTGCCTTGCACAGACCCAGATTCGATTCCTCCGTCCCTCTCGGAGAGCCCGGCAAGCTACTTAGAGTATCCAGCCCACATGACAGAGCCTGGCAAGCTCCCTGTGGCGTATTCGATATGCCAAAAACAGTAACAAGACTCACAATGGAGACGTTACTGATGCCTACTCCAGCAAATTGATGAACAACTGGTGACGACAGTGCTACAGTGCTACAATTAAGTTGCAACAGTGGTTTATTCATAACAAACAATACAAAATAAATTATGTTGGTTCTGCTTTGAGGCAAGAGTTGGGGTTCAGGATGGAAACATCCAAAATATGATGGTGGGAAGGTATAATAGTGGTAGAGTTGGTGTTTGAATATTAAATGTAATCAAATACTGTAAACTACTTTATAAAAATAACTGTCACTGTCTTCTGTCATCCCCGTTGCTCATCAATTTGCTCAAGCGGGCACCAGTAACATCTCCATTGTGAGACTTGCTGTTACTGTTTTTATTTTTGTTTTTGTTTTGTTTTGTTTTTTGGGTCACATCGTGCAATGCACAGGTGTTACTCCTGACTCTGCACTCAGGAATTACTCCTGGTGATGCTCTGGGGACCATATGGGATGCTGGGAATCGAACCCAGGTCAGCCGCGTGCAAGGCAAACGCCCTCCCCGCTGTGCTATTGCTCCCGCCCCTGTTAACTGTTTTTGGCATATCAAATATGCCACAGGGAGCTTGCCAGGCTCTGCCGTGGGGGCAAGATACTACCGGTAGCTTGCCAGGCTCTCCGAGAGGGGCGGAGGAATCAAACCCAGGTTGGCTGCATGCAAGACGAACACCCTACCTGCTGTGCTATTGCTCCAGCCCTATAAAAATAAAATTAAAAAAAATTAAATTCCAACAGTATATAATCAGGACTGTATGGTATTGCTACTGGAATAATGCTGGACTCATCAGGAACAGACAAAATCTTTTTTTTTTATTTTTAATTAGTGAATCACCGTGAGGGTACAGTTACAGATTTATACATTTTTGTGCTCATGTTTCCCCCATACAGTGTTCGAGAACCCATCCCTTCACCAGTGCCCATTCTCCACCACCAGTAAGCCCAGCATCCCTCCCACCCTCCCCAGTCCCGTCTCCCCCCACCCCACACTGCCACTATGGCAGGGTATTCCCTTTTGTTCTCTCTCTCTGATTAGGTGTTGAGTGGCCATTGTGTGGTGTCTCTAGTCTACATTCGGCATGCGTCACCCTTCCCCTGAATGACCTCCGACCACATTTTACTTGGTGTTTCCTTCTCTGAGTTGCCCAGAATGAGAGACCAGCCTCCAAACCATGGAGTCAACCTCCTGGTACTTATTACTACTATGGAACAGACAAAATCTTAAAAGCAGACCTACTAACTATGTATTAAAAAGGAAGGTGCTGGGCGATAGCACAGCAGGGAGGGCATTTTGCCTTGCACGTGGCAGACTCAGTTCAATTCCCAGCATCCCATATGGTCCCCAGAGCATCGCCAGGAATAATTCCTGAGTGCAAAGCCAGAAGTAACCCCTGTGCATTGCCGGGTGTGACCCAAAAAGCAAAAAAAATTAAAAAAAAAAAGGAAGGCGCTGGGGTAGAAGTGGAGTTGGGGGCTGCATTCTGTGGAATTGGTGAAGCAAAGCTGATACTGGTGATGGAATTGATATTGAAACACTGCGTAAAAATTGAATATGAAAACAATTGTAAATTATGGTGCCTAAATAAAAAACATTTTCTTAAAAAAATAAAAATTCTCTAATGGGGCTGGAGCAATAGCACAGCAGGTAGGGCATTTAACTTGCACGTGGCCAACCAACCCAGGTTCAATTCCTAGCATCCCTGAGCACCACCAGGGGTAATTCCTGAATGCAGAGCCAGGAGTAACCCCTGTGCATCGCCGGGTGTGACCCAAAAGGCAAAAATAAATAAATAAACAAACAAATAAATAAATAGATAGATAAATAAATAAATAATTTTTTAAAGCAGACCTACCTATGAATAGGAATAAATGATATACGAGATTACATATATCTATACAATCATTCAAATGTTTGGGAATAATGTGGCTTTTATATGGAAAAAATGCATCTTTGTTCTGGTCACATCCATTGCAGAGAGATTAGAAACATAAATGCGGAAAAAAAATATTTTAAGAAAAAAAATATACCCCTTCTTTGTGAGCTAGTAGTTGAAAAGAACTTCTTAAAAGAGAGATAAAAATCACAAACTGCACTAAAAAGATTAACAAATAAAATTAAAACCTTCTCTCTGGAAAAAAGAGGCTGTAAGCAAGGTTAAAAGATAAAACAAAGTGGAAACAACTATTTGTAATGCATGTTGCCGAGTAGGAATTAGTTCTCAGGGTATGTAAAGAACATCTACGAATCAATAAGAAAACAGAGTCTTCAACTATGTTCCCTAAATCAAAAGTTACAATAACAGGAGCTCAGAATTGCAGGTGCTAATTTTTGACCAAGCTATTTCTTACCCTGGCACCTTTACACTCCAGCACAATGAAGCTCAATTTGCTGGAAGCTGATAAATGCTTACATCAATCAGAACTGGACAGAGCTTGGCGATAAGATTTCAAATGGAGTAATTTGGTGTTGCTGGAGGACAGGGTGAGATAGAACAACCAGATGGAGGAAATGAAAAGGCAGTGAGGAGGGCATGGTTAAAATAACTAAACACGCTAACAAGTAAACTCAAACTCCAGGGCAAGATAAGAGAGTGGGTTTATTCACAGAGGTATATAAGGGTCAATAAGTTCATCAAAGCCATCTCTCACATACCCAGGAAGGAGAAATTGGCTTAATAGTAGTGTCATATGGAGAAATTCCACAGTTTGAGCCAGTAGTGAAGTCAACATGAACAAAAGAGAGTCATTATCAAACAAGCTAACACAACTTGGAGGCACATCATTAAGAGTATCAAGATCATAAAAAAAAAAGGTTATAAATAACAACTTCTCTTCCAGTCACATTTGAAAATGATGCTCTACTCCACATCTCTCACCGTGGGGAATATTCCTTAAGAAAATCATCTTTCCAACCAACAAATGGCTAAAGATCATCCCCATTGAGCTTACATTATTTTTTAAGTGCTCATCAAAGTATTAGGGGCAGGGATTACAATAATGACCAAGACATAAAAAATGGTGGCTATAATTAAAAATACTGTTGTGTATTTGAATGTTGCCTAGAGACCAAATCTTAAAACATCCCATTGCAAGAAAAATAATGTTACAATTATAAGGATATTTGAATATTAATTAAACTTTCTATGGTGATCATTTTACAATGTATAAAAACATTGAATCATTATGCAGTGTACCTAAAACAAATATGTTCTGTGTCAGTTAGATCTTGACTTAAAAAATAGAGAGAGCAGGACCAGAGAGATAGTACAGTGGGTAGAGCACGCAACTTGCACACAGCCAACTCAGGTTCTATCCCCAGCATCCCAGATGGTCTCCCAAGCATTGCCAGGAGTAATTCCTGAATATAGAGCCAGGAGTAAACTGGAAGCATTGCTGGATGTGACCCAAAAACTAAAATAAAAAAAAATAGAATGAGCAATAAAGACACAATCTATCCACTCATACAGATTAGGGTGTGTTAGATGGGTGCAAGTAGAGAGAAAGTCAAATAATACTTCATTGGAATGTGTGCCCTTTTGTGAAGAAGAAATTTATAAGGTGCTTTGGGAGCAAACGAGAAGCACCGTATAAGTCAACTGAGACTAGTTCTGCTGTAATAAGAAACCATCCCTATATTCAAATGACTTACAACCACAGATGCTTAGTTCTCACTGCCATTGGTATCGATGGCAGGTCACTGTGGCTCTCCTCAGCTTGGTCTTCATTGTAGAACCCAGAATGCAAGCACAGTGTCTCAAGCAATGTCTCATCAAAGAGAAAACCACATGCACAGGACCAGGTAATGGTTCTTAAAGTTTCTGATCCAAGTGACACTCGTCCTATGGCATCTCACTGGACAAAGTCATTCACAAGCCCTTGTAGCAATTGGATAGAAATGAAAATAAAGGGGAAAAAATGGGCCAGAGCGATGGTACAGCAGGTAGGGCATTTGCCTTGCACGCAGCCGACCTGGGTTCGATTCCCAGTGTCCCATATGATCCGCCAAGCACTGCCAGGAGTATTTCCTGAGTGCAGAGCCAGGAGTTACCCCTGAGCATCGCTGGGTGTGACCCCACCCCCCAAAAAAAGAAATGAAAATCCTCTGGCAAGGGAATACATACAAGGAAGCAGCAGCAAATATTTTTTTAAATAATAAAATCCATGCTTTCCAAAAGAATGATATAAAAGACTATTATAAATATTCTTATACGCTATAAAAGAAAAAGGTGAATACATATGATTCACCAACAAAAGATAAGTACAATGATGTTTACAGCAGCAACATTCATAATAGATAAAAACTGGAAACAGTGAAAATGCCCATCAAGAACAGAATGAATAAAAATGATGGAATGTTCATATAATGTGACATACAATGGAATAACACACAGGAAAGAAAAAAGAACAAACGATTGTTAACAGCCACATAATATATGAGAGCAAGGAGCCAAATACAAAGTGAGCACAGCATGATTCCATTACTGTGAAGTCTGAGAAAGGTAACGCTGATGTACGGTGACAGAGATCAGAACAGCAGTTACTTTGAACAAGAATCTATTAAAGAAAACATGAGGGAGTATTTGGATGCTGGACATGTTTTATAAATTTCCTTGAGTGGCTGCGTTCTTAAAACAGACCACTTAAGCATACGTATGTTATCTTACTTTTAAAGGGGGGAAAGAAAACATTGCTAACATACATCTCTAACCTGAAGAGGTGAGTTTACAGAGGAAGGTATAAAATGTAGCACTGTAGCACTGTTGTCCCATTGTTCATTGCTTTGCTCAAGTGGGCACCACTAATGTCTCCATTGTGAGACTTGCTCAGACTTGAAAAAACTGTAGGGCAGCCAGGGCGATAGTACAGTGGGTAGAGCATTTGCCTCACACACAGTGCACCCAGGTTCAACCTCCTGCCTCCCATACCGTTCTCCAAACGCCGCCAGTAGCAATTCTTGAGCACAGAGCCAGAAGTAACCCTTGAGTATTGCTGGGTGTGAAAAAGGAACAACAATTTTTTAAAGAGCACTTTTAAAAATGCCTCTTTAAAAAAAAAGAAAAGAAAAAACAGTATGTTATTCAAGTAGATGATAGAAACACATCCCAGACAGGGAGATTCATCTCTGTGACTCCAAGGGCTGAAAAGTCATAGCACAATTAAATGCTAAAGCACTTTCTGAAAGGCTAGCATATTCTCTGCCGAGCTGTAAATGGAAAGGGACAAACTTGAGAAATATATTTTAAAAATCGGGGCTGGGGATATGGTTCAGTGGTACTATGCCGACCTTGTATGAGCGAAGTCATGAGCTCCATCTCAGGCACTGCCCCACACTGCCTAAATATGATCCCCAGCAGCACCATTAAAATGCTCTGCTGCAAAGCATGATCCCTGGGGCACCGTAGCAAAGCTTGTGAGCACTGCAACCTAGGGTGCTACCCCTGGGCATCACAACAACTAGGAATGGAAGGGGAAAAGTTGTGGGCCTTTGTGTGAGAAGTACACTAAATTCACTGAAGAGTTTAAAACAAGGAAATAGAATAGTTTTCATTTGGGAAGAATTGATCTAAGGATAGTAAAAGGGTCCTGGCAGGAACACAGAGGTCCAGCACAGAAGCACTGATAGAAATAGTCATGTGTGTTCTTAATCTTATTTCATATGCTCCTTACAGAGAAGAAATATAGAAATCAGATTCAAAAGATGCTAAGGAGGAGACTTTATGAGATTACAAGCTCTCTTTTGATGAACAGCCAAAGAAACCAGGGTTTGTCCATTCAGGAGGACAGCATGCAAAGTGACAAGTCAAGGATGACAGTTATGGTGTGAATGAAGCAGAGGTTTGGGAACACTGGAGTCAATGGGAAAAGTTGAAAGGAAGGGGGACTTTCTCCTGCCTCTGGCTCCCTTAACATAAAGACAACTGAGCAATGTTACCTTAGAAGGTGCCAAGCAGTAGCTGGATGATTCCATTGCAGTGCTTTTGTTTAGATAAATCAAGTCTCAAATAAAAGTTAATCTAGCTTACCTCTGAGATCCTATGATACTAAAAGCTCTATGAACAAGTGGCAGGTCACATGTCTCCTCTAAACCTAACTACACTTCAGGTGAGGTCTCTGATGATAATTGCCATTATGCACCTATTGTCACCTGTGCTCTCTGTCCAAATATGCCCATTTCCCCAACCTGCCTTAATTCTATATTTCCATCAAGTGGTCAGGATTCATTTTTAATTGTTTCTGTGTTTATAATCCACCTCATGAGACTGTACGTCAACCAAGTGAGGGATCATATCTGACTTGTTAGGATTCCATTGGCACATGGCCTGGTAGTTTCCATGAATGAGCAGACATTTGAATAGGAGAAGCGCGTTTGTAGATTAAGAATTATGATTACATAAGTAGTGCTTGACTATGAAAGTTGAAGAGCTGACCCATGGATTTGAGACTCATTCTCAGAGATATACCTGCAATTGTTACTCCTGCCCCATTGCAGCTTCTGCTCCTTCCCCTTCTCCAGTAGATTTTTCTACCACCTTCTAATGGAGATCCCTAAACAACACTCCAGCCCATCTCCTGCTTATGATTCTCCATCTTAAAAGCTGCCTCCCAGGGAATGAGAACTGCAATCAGGAGATCATCTCCAAGTTAAAAAAAAATTAATTAGAGGAAATTCTGTATATTTCAGTGGGCCACTGATGCAAAATTCTTGGAGACACTGACAAGCCTCAGAATGTTCCTATCAAGGGATAAAAGAGCTGAAGCACTTATCTACCAACTTTGTTCATTCATTGCTTGAGATTTGTACTTGTACATGTTAGCACCTCCTACACATCTGAGTCATGCCTGAGCAGGGCTTAGCTGACTTCTGACATTTCGGAGAAAAGGGCGCAGTGTTAAGTAGCACAATCTTGCTATGGGCACTGTAGCACTGTAGCACTGTCATCCCGTTGCTCATCGATTTGCTCGAGCGGGCACCAGTAATGTCTCCATTGTGAGACTTGTTGTTACTGTTTTTGGCATATCAAATACGCCACAGGTAGCATGCCAGGCTCTGCTGTGCAGGAAGGATACTCTCGGTAGTTTGCCGGGCTCTCCGAGAGGGACAGAGGAATCAACCTGGGTCAGCTGCGTGTAAGGCAAACGCCCTACCCACTGAGCTATCGCTCCAGTACACTGTGGGCACTGACCAACTGACCAAAATAATAGGGAGCTGTCCATCCCTGCAGTTCTGAAACCAAGTAGGAAGAAAGGATGAAGATTAGAATGTCACAAGAACTTGTCTTTGTCATTTCTCTTTCCTTTGGGTTAGATATTTCTGTCCAAAAGGAACATCATTGTCGTTTGGAAGAATATGTAGAAATCACTATACATCTGTGAACAGAAACTGGTCTTCTACTTTAAAAGGCATGAAATAGAAGTCATTCTTTAGAAGAAAATGTAGGATCTTAATATTCAACACCTCAGTAGGAAATGCATGTCTCAGTTCCTCTGACTGACAGTTCCTAATGATAGCAATAAACCAAGATGCCCCTATTGGCCAAACAGATGTTCTGAGTTGACAAAGAGGGACCAAACACTACCCCAGTTGCTATTGCTTCTGTGCTTTCTAATTGCTCAACGCTGTTTATAAGTCCTGATCTATGGTGTGCATGTGCTTTATTGCCAAAGAAATAGATGTACAGAAATGGGAGAAGATACTGTTAATGTAAAAACAAAGGTAAGTAGGGGTCCTTAGTGCCTTACTAAAATATTTCAATGCCAGTTCAGAATGAACAGGCATGGAAGGAGGTAGAGTGGGGTGGAGGGAGAAAAATAGAGAGAGAAAGAGAGAAATAGAGAGAGAGGTAATTAAAGTTAATTACTCTGGTTACTATGGCAGCAACCTAGAACAAGCAAAGTTAGACACACATTCAAGGTGAATCCCAAGCAGGGCTATGTGCTTTCCTTCACCAAGAAGCTGGGAACAGTTATTTAACAGGATTAAATTCCATTATTAACCCACGTTATTCCAGTTTACTCTTTGCTTAGTTCAGGACTGTAACAGCACATGTATTATCAAAGCCCTAAGATCTCTTGCCTGAATTTGCATTGGCCATTCTCTTAGGATGGCAAATTAGGTGGTATCTGGCATGGCATCCCCCAGAAGCTGTAACTAAGATATAGAATTCAAGTGTGAGTAAATTATTTCAGGGGAGATGATCGATTCCACAAAATATCAACAGAGAAGGGAATGCAAAACAGAAAGAGAGCTACAAAAGGATGTTCTGGAAGCAAGATTCCACTGCAGAAAACTATAACACAGGGTGATTTAGAAATTTTTTCCACTTTATTTAAATACCACGGTTTACAAAGTTGTTCATGATACATTTGTTACAATTCAATATTCCCACCACCAGTGTAAACTTCCCTCCACCTCTGTCCTCATTTTCCCAGTAACCTCCGAAGCTTGCCCCATTAGCAGGTCCAAATAATTTACTTTATATTGTTTATTACAACTAAATGGCTAATTGCTAATAAAAACCCTCAGTAAAAGTAAATTTGTGAAAAGTGTTATATTTTACCCTGGGGACATGATGTCCTTGTCTCAGGGTTTACAAAGCGTTATTGTTAGTTGAACGTTCTGTATTAATGTTTTTGTAGAACACAGTCTTACCAGGGAACTCTAGGAACCAATTTAAAGCGTGTACTTCAGAATTGTCCTGTCCAAGGCTTGAGGTATCTGGGTTATTTATGTCTACCAACTCCCAGTCCTGGTTGAAGGCTGCTCCTTGGGGGAGTTAATTCCATGGCACATCTACACTTGCACTCTAGCCAACAAAATGGGATGCACTGTGATATCTATCACTTTCAAAAGCATGAAATTATCTGATGCTCTATTTGTCTTAGGTGTTTCACTTTTGGGGGGTGGCAACCATGGACATCAGCAGTTGAAGAGAGAAAAACCCCAAAATGAGAGAAACTTGAATCATCACTTGGCAAAGAACTTCCTGTCCCCACCAACTGCCTATCTGAAATTTTGTGAAAGTGAACTGAGATTCATTTCTGAGTGATTGTAGAGTTCTGGTGAGTTTGTTATAGCAGCCATTGGTACTTTAATATATTGTCCTTTTAATATTTGCCATATATGCAAACATCTCACTTTTGTTTTAACATGAATCTCATTGATAACTAGTAAGATTAAGCATTGCTTCACATATAATTCAAGTCTTTTCCATTTGGAGGGTAGAAAGGAGTCACTGTATCAGTGAAATCAGATCCCCTGCTCTCAGCTGAATGAAAATTATGACCTTATATTAAACACACACACACCATGACATTCCTACCCTGATATTCCCAGATTGCATCACAGAAGATCTCATATGACCCTAATAGTCTAGTGACTGACCTGGACATGCCCTGTGTTGCATCCACTCTGCTTCTACCACTACTAATATATGGTCTGGGGTTCCCCATGTGCCCCTCTTTCTCCAGACAAGGACACCCTTCCCTTTCTTTATTCTATCCTCTTGTAGGAGGGATTCCAAAACCGAGTTGATGGACTCTTGAAGGTGGGTAATCTATAACTAAATATATCTCCATCCTCTTCCAAAAAATACACATAATTACAGAATAACGAGGTGAGGATAGGAGTTAAGTCATGTTGTACTGGGGTCCTCTGTTCCCTGTCCTATGGCAGAGACAAGCAAGTTAACTTGTGCTTTCTTTTCCCCTGATGAATTCTCTCTCAGAAATCCAGATGCCTTAATAAAAACTGCAACTTCTTTGGGCATTCCCCCCAGAATCATAAGAGGCATTTGAATCCCAAATGTGAACCACATTTAATTTATTTTGCAGAAGACTAACATTGATGAAATCAGTGGCTGTGAATACAAAAACTTGTTACCCAAGTGTTTCTACCTCAGCTCTGATCCAGCTGGGACCACAGTTATACAGAATGTGGGGCTGACCCATGGGAATTATTGCCCATCACACAAGAACATTTTCCTCCAGGCTTGAGTTTTTCTCAGCACCCAGCTTTCCCTACCTCCATTCTCCCACCCTAGCCTCTGCCTGCTCCCTGGACCTCATGTCCAGTGTCTAGTGTGGTATTCACGGGTCTATTCATGGGTCTTCACCAGGAACAGATCCCTAGAGACGTGTCTATAGCTCACCAGGAGAAAGGACTGTCTTGGGCATGTCCCAAGATTCCCCCTGAGCACAAAAGGTAGAAAGAGAAAGCCTAGGTGACTCTTCTCCTTCTAAGACTGAGGATGCAGATACCCCAGTGCCTGCCTAGGATATACCCAGAAACAAAACAGATTTCAGAGATCCCTACTGGAGAGTGGAAGTACCCTCCATCAGTGTCTTCACAGGAATTGAATTCACCCTGGATGGCAAATGAAGACTTCTTCAGAGACTCCTTAAGTATCCTGGGCTTCCTACTGATGTCTAGGTCAGAACCACCCAAAGAGCCAGAGGACTAGCTTTTCTGATGGGTGAGAATTTGTACCTCCCAAGAATTGGCATTTCTGACAAGTTTCCAAGGGATGCTGTTGAAGTTAGTCTCAAGATTAAATTTTTTAAACCACCAATTTACATAGGTAAGAATTAAGAGCCATAGTATGCCCTGAGCACTGGACTGTAGGGCGTTTGCCTTGCACGCAGCCAACCCAGGTTCAATTCCTTGTCCCTCTCGGAGAGCCCAGCAAGCTACCAAGAGTATCCTGCCCACGTGGCAGAGCCCGGCAAGCCACCATGGCGTATTCTATATGCCAAAAACAGTAACAAGAAGTCTCACAATGGAGATGTTACTGGTGCCCATTCGAGCAAATCGATGAACAACAGTGCTATAATGCTACAGTAAGCCCTGAGCACAGAACCAGGAGTAAGCCTAAAGAACAGACAGCAGTGGCCAACCTTCCTCCAAAAAATAGAAATTATGGGGAAATGGCCTATCTCAATAATGGAATATTATTCAGTCATAAAAACAAATAAAATGCAAACACATGCTAGCATCGAAATGAACTCTGAACAGTGTGCTAAGTAAAGGAAATCAGACATAAAAGCTCACAGTTTGACCCTTTCACTGGGGGAGTACTGGGATGTTGGATGTTGGGGGATGCATAGACTGAATCCAGGGCCTCAAACATACTAGGCACGAGCATTTTCCCTGAGTCATAGTCCTAGCCCCTGCACCCTTTTATATAAAATATCCAGAATAGGAACCAGAGAGCACAGGGATTAAGGCACTTACTGTTATATAACGCCCAAGGTTCCCCGAGCACCACCAGAAGTGACCCTTCTATGTTAATGTTTCTGTAGAACACAGTCTTACCAGGAAATACTAGGAGCAGATTTAGAGCATATGCTTCAGAATTATCCTGCCCAAGGCATGAGGGATGTGTTATTTTTAATCTACCAATAATAAGCAGAGACAGAAAGAAGTCCTGAGCATCACCAGGTCCGGTCCAAAAATCAAAACCTAAAAATACAAAACAACAATAATAAAAATATCCAGGTAGCAGAATCTATAGAGACATAAAGCAGAGGAGTATTTTCCAGGACTGGGGAATGGAGGAAAGGGACATGAATACTTAATGAGCACCTATAGGTATTTTCATGAAATGATGAAAACCTATGAAACTAAAGAGCACTGGCGTTTGTAGGATATTATGAGTGCACTAAAGGCCACTGAGTCAGATGCTTAAAAATGACATCTGCTGAGGCTGTGGCCCAGCAGCAAAGTCCATGCCATATAAGCATTTACCTGGGTTCAATCCCTACACCTGGGGGAAATAGTAGCTTATTGTATGTTATTTAAAGTTTGCTTAAATTAAGTAAAAAGCATGGAAGTGGGGGCAAAAAGGTAACTAGAAGTTAGTTGAAGTGTGAGTGTTACTAGCATCTGAAGAGGCAACGGAAGGTGCAGGG
Organism: Sorex araneus; assembly: GCF_027595985.1. Taxonomy (NCBI): domain Eukaryota; kingdom Metazoa; phylum Chordata; class Mammalia; order Eulipotyphla; family Soricidae; genus Sorex; species Sorex araneus. Next base: position 124,931,235 of record NC_073306.1, on the reverse strand, counting down.
ACTGGGCTAACAAAGCCCAGTGAGATGGAACCAGAGGGAGGAAGTACCCAGCAAGCAGCCACAGGCAAGAGTGCAGGCGATGTCAGAGACTCTGCAGCTGGGGTGCAGGGGATGATGACAGAGACCCCGGTCTCCAGTGGCAATCCCATCTAAAGGACTGGAGCACAGGTTCTGCATGCAGGAGCCCAGCTTCATTTCCTAGCCCCACCTGAACCCCCAGCATTACTGGAAATAATCCTAGAGCACCAGAGGGTGGAATGTGACCCCCCCCACAAAAAAATACACCCCAGTTTCCCCCTTCCCTCTCTTCTCCTCTCACTGGCCAACCTCAGGCAGGAGCTGGGATAATGCAGAGCCTGAGCCCTTAGTCCTGCAAGGCCCAGAGGACAGGGCATGGAGGAGGGTGGGGACTGAGGGCAGTGGGTAAGTCACACACACAGCCAGCATGCCCTGCTGGCCAGAAGGGCTAAGAGGGTCTGACCATGGCGTTAGCCTGCTTCTTTCAAAAGCTGAATAAATCCCAGAAGTAGAGCCTTGCGTAGAAGAAAACTTTGTCTGGCCCCACCAAGACTGGGAGTCCTTTCTAAGAAGAGAGGGACAGAAAGAATTCTTGGTAGCTGACTGCTATCAGGAGGAGGCAGAGCCAGCTTGCATTAAAGGCACAGGGCAGCCATCTGGTCCCTGAGCCTTCCTGAGCCATAGGCTGCTCACCCACAGAGAACAGGCCTGGGCACCACCGCTGCCTGCTTCCTGGGGGTGGGGGAGGGGGAAGGGTTGCTATGCCTGGCCCTATTGTGCCTCCTGGGGGAGAGGAAGGAATGCCCAGGAGCCACCCTGGGTTGCACACATCACCCTCCATCGATCCCCAGGCTCTTGGGTCCTTCCCAAGGCCTTGAAGCCCTAATTCACCCTGGGAACCTCCAGGGCACCACAACACTTTCCACACAGGCTTGCCAAAGCAGCACCAGTTTGGCCAAAGGACGAACTTTATCTTCAGTGCCAGCAATCCTGAGAGCATGCACGCTCGCGCGCGCGCACACGCGCGCGCACACACACACACACACACACGCACAGCCCCTCATGTTGCAGGAAGGCAATGCTGGCGAGGATGGTCTCAGGTTTTGGGTGTGGAAAGGCAGCCCTCCCTGGTGCCAGCCCTAATTAGCTGTTCTGTTCCACTGAGGACCCCATCAAACAAAACTGCAGGGGGTGCCTTCAAACATCATTGCTTCTCATTGGCTCTGAGTTAGCAAGAAAATACAGAAAATCTCATTAGTGGGGAGAGGGACCTTCGGACTGCAGGCTCCATGCGTCAGTGCAAGCAAGTCCCAGGGAAAAGGCCTTTCTCCCTGCCCCAACCCCACAGGAGAGGACCTGAGTGCTGCCTCCAGGATCCCGCTCCTTGCATGGTTTTCCAATTCCAGATTTAAGAGATTTGATTTATTAGAGTTTTTAAACTTTAACCTCCTAGATAAATTTCTCAGCCAACATTGATGAATTTCCCCCATCTATCATCATGCTTTAATGTGCCATGGCTCTTGAAATGCACTTAGGCCTCCAACTTAGTTCAGAACTAAGTGGAAAGGAATGTAAGGAAATACTCATAATTGTGCCATCTTAAAGCCTAGAGAGCAACACACACACACACACACACACACACACACACACACACACACACACACACACACACCCCGCATCTTCTATATTCTGGCCACATGTTTTGGGAGGGAAAAGAAATTTAGTAAGATCATAGACAGATTCTGTCTTCCCTGCTTACTTCCCTCAGAAAACTTAGCCTTCAAAAACCCAGTTCGTAAACCTCTTGCCTCCGTGGTCATCCCTAGCCCATTCTGCCTCCCTTTGAGTTTATGGTTACACTTTCACACTATAACTTTTATTCCCATCTGTCTCTTCTAATCTCTGTCAAATCTTTGATTTCCCCCCCCCATACTTCCCAGAATCTCCCATGGCACCTGGCCCACTGATGGTGCAAAAGAATGCTTGTTGAATCGGAGGTGTTCGCTTTAAGTTCTAGCTCTTTGTCTGAATCTTAACCTTGTGATACCCCAATTTCCTTGGATATAAGGTAAAACCAGTGGTTTCCTACAGTGTTAAAGAGTGGGTATATTAAACAGACATTGATTTCTCATGGGTCTAGAGACCCAGGATTCAGGAGCTAGAAGATTCGATTCCTGGAAGTTCTCCTTCCCAGCTTGCTACCTTTCTGCTGTATGGTCACCTGATTTTTCCTAAGCACAGGGAGCAAGCAAGATCTGTCTTCTTCTTTGTATAAGGGCACCATTCCATCATGATTGTCCCACCATGCTGACCTCCTTTCCACCTAATGACTTCCCAAAGGTTCTTATTCCAAATACTGACAAGCTAGGGGCTATATTGTCAACATTATCAATTCCCAGGGATGTGCGTCTTCAGCCTGAAACACCTGCCTATTCTCTGAGGTTGTTACGAGGGTCAAAGAAGATGAGTTTGAGTAAATGTGACTATACTGAACTTTGAGGTCATTGTGCAAGTGTGAAGGATGACTTAAGAATAATTACCAAGCAATGCCAAGAATCCTATGCATATTGGTTAATGTCTCTCCCCTTTCTTCCCCTGGCCTCCAGGGCTAGAAACCTGTACTATCAGTCAAGTTGGACTATGCTACTTCATCTGTCATAGACTGCTACTCACACAGCCAAACAATCTTCCTATGATTGATGATGAAAAAAGCTTGCAGGGACTCATTCCCTAAAATTCCTGAGCTTGATGAACTATCAATCGTTACATTGTCATTCTGTTTTAGGGTGCTCAGTGGAACTCTCACCTTCTACACACACACAAACACAAACACACACACACACACACACACACCCCACAATGTGCTAACAAGTGGTCTTTGGAATAATAATAATACATACTAGATAATACTGCATTCAAAAAAAAAAGTTGTAAAACACTGATTTAGATGAAAAGATTCGGGGCTGGAGTGTTAGCACAGTGGGTAGGGCATTTGCCTTGCACGTGTTCGATTTGCCTTGCCGGGTTCGATACTCAACATCCCATATAGTCCCCTGAGTACCACCAGGGGTAATTCCTGAGTGCAGAGCCAGGAGTGACCCCTGTGCATTGTCGGGTGTGACACAAAAAGTATAAATAAATAAATTAATTAAATAAATAAATAAATAAATTGATTCGTTAGTTTCCTCCAGGATTTCTCAGAGTCAGCTTACACAGATATGCATGACTAGTCTTCAGAAGCGAGGTCGGGTAAGAACATGAGTTGTCGTTGTGTACCTTACTGTACAATTCACAGGAACCTTCTCATTTAATCCTCCCAACAACTCAGTGGGCTTGGAAACACTATCAGACCCCACCCCATCCACAACACTTGGCTTTGATATTTATCTCCACAGCAGCAAGTAAAATAGACTTTTTTTCCTGCCTGTAACCAACTAAAACTTTCCTGATGAGAATCAATGGTAATAGCAGAGCGACAAAAAAATGTTCATGAAAAATTCCAAAATTAAGAAGAGCTAACCTGGAATCCCAAAGATCTCTGCTTATACCTATAACTGAAGAATTATACTACTGTAATATTTCTCTTTTTTTGCTTTTTTTTTTGCTTTTTTTGGGGGGGTCACAACCCAGCGATGCTCAGGGGTTACTCCTGGCTTTACACTCAGGAATTACTCCTGGCGGTGCTTGGGGGACCATATGGGGTGCCGGGGATTGAACCCGGGTCGGCCGCGTGCAAGGCAAATGCCCTACCCGCTGTGCTATCGCTCCGGCCCCCAACTACTGTAATATTTCAAGCACCATGGGTTGATGATGTTAGAATGAATAAATCATCCTAGTTTTGAAATCAATTATTGCTATATAATATTCCATCAGGATATAGGATAACATCACTATTTTGATGTTACTATATTGTTGATATCACTATATCAACTGTCTATTGATACAATTTCACATGACCTCTTGGAGAGCCCAGCAAGCTACTGAGAGTATCCCTCCCGCATGGCAGAGCCTGGCAAGTTACCCATGGTGTATTCGATATGCCAAAAACAGTAACAATAGGTCTCATTCCCCTGACCCTGAAAGAGCCTCCAATCGTTGGGAAAGACGAGTAAGGAGAGGCTGCTAAAATCTCAGGGCTGAGTGCAATAGAGATGTTACTGGTGCCTGCTCGAGTAAATCGACGAACAATGGGATGACAGTGATACAATGATTATATAAGTACATTTCCTTAATCTCATATGAGCTATGAATAAATTCAGCTTTAGAAAATGCTTTTACTTGAGATGTACATACAAGGAAACTAAAACTGTAGTTTGCCAAGTAAATACATCTCCAAGAGAATCCAGTTACCTCTTTAACACTAATTCCCAATAGATTTTCATTTTTGGGCAACTTTCATCTAGCTCTCCAATTAGACCCCTGGAAGGTGAATAACTCATTTGGGGTCAAGCAGTGAGCAAGTGAAAGAGTCTGGGTTCTTCTCTTCCCTTTGAGTAGCAAGAAAATAGCAAGTCTTGCTACTTATGAGCAAGAAAATAGATGAATCATTTCGGGAACTGGAAAGTAAGATCGAGGGCAATCAACCATGATTTGACGTTGAGAGCTGAGACCAATACTCAGCTTCCTTTCTGCTCTTCCAGCCTACCTCACGGAACTTGGTTGCAAGACTACATTAAGGCTGAGCCCACACCTGGAGACAAGTGGACAGATCTAGGTACTTGGAGAACGAGAAACTGAAGGGAAACTGAAGGTTGATTCCCACCTCTCCAGTCCAGGCTACTACGCATGTGCTTTAACTTGTGGCGATCGGCCCCTACAACAATCTCCCCTTCAGCACAAACCCAGAAAACACTGATGGGCCTTTCTCCCTCTGCCTCTTCTGCTTCTGTGAGAGTTTTACCTCAAGTTTGCCTGTGAACAGATACTTACTTTTGCCTTAGATAGGGTGACTTAGGCAATCCAAGTCATAAAATCAGAAAGGCATTGCCACTGGGATGGTGATCAGGCACTAAAAGAAAATGCTTCCGAATATGCTTATTATCTCCAACAGAGCAAAACAAATGTAAACTGGTTCTGCTGCAGCTATAGGGAAGGACAGTACTGAAATTTCTCAGAGAGCCATAGTAAGTGGAAGTTAATGGGACAATACCCATTGTCGCTATTTTACTAATTCAAGATGCGAAAAATGCCATCGGCATCATTTTTATTCAGAAGCTTCTTATTACTTTAATTTTATGAGGGTAAAATATATTCATAGAGTTTTTTTTATAAGTTTGTAACTACCTTGGTCCCTTGATTCCATTCTTCCCATAAACATCTTGATTTTACAGAGGCTAGAACTGTTTCAGTTGGAGAGAAACTAGTTATAACTTTCCTCGGGGACAAAGCCATCATCATCCCAATCACCCACACTATAGATCTAATATCTTCCTAGGACTCTGTCCTCCAACTATCTCCCTTACCACACAGTCTATCAGACCACAGCAGCACCTCCGCAATGGCTGATGACTGTCCCCAGGCTGCCACTTGCACAGTCAAGGTGTCATAGGTGTCATCTCTTAGGTCTTTTCTCCAGGGCAGCTGCTCTTCTTGCCCTCAAAGCCAGGCGTCACTTGGGTTCCCTGTGTCCATAAAAGGCCATTTATTTCCTTCTTAACTGGTCCCTGACTACTGCATCTGCTTTCTCTACCTTTACCCCCACATATATTCTAAACTTCCAACCGATGGTAATTGTGGCTCCATTACCTTGCTACCCCTGCCCTGTACCTGATTCTCTCTCTTTCTAAACCTCACTGCTCCCTGCCTCCCAGGGGCAGGCTCCTCACTATCATCTTAAAAACTCTTCCAACCTCCTTCCTACCTCAAAGCTAGGTCGGAACTCTCTACTCTAGACTCAAAGTTAATAGAACCTCTGTTAGCAGTGTGGCTTTGTGTATATCACTCAACCTCTCTGCATCACCTGCCCCTCATTGGTAAATGGGCATTATACCTACCTCATGAGATGGAGCAACTTAAGGTCTAGTAGGTGCCCAATGCAGGGTGAGTCCTTAATACCTTTTCATTGAACTTAAGGCTTAGGATTTTCTGATTCCTAAATGAATCAGGATTAAAGGAGTCAAGGAGTTAACAGGGTCTGTTTCCTCCTCAGATGATGGAGCCACAGTCATTGAAACAATCCACAATGAAGGCAGGTGAAGAGAAGATGAGAAAGAAAAGTTTTACATAAAAAATGTTGTGCCACAGAGGTAACACAGCAGGTAGGACATTTGCTGTGCATGCAGCTGATCCAGGTTTGATCCCTGAAACCCCGTATGGTCCCCTGAGCACCACCAGGAGTGATCCCTGATCACAGAAGTTAGTCCTGAGCACCACTCGGTGTATTTCCCCCAAAATAATTAATTAATAAAAAAGCATTAAAGATGCCTGTGTTCTGGGCAAGAAGACTTGAGCAGAAGTGATGTATGCAACTTCCAGTACCGGCCCACTGAGGGAAGAAGCAAACTGCTCTTTCTGCTCTTTCCTTTCTCTCTGTACCCAGCAGAAGTGGTGGGGACATGCTGTGCTGTGGAGTGAGGCGATATTCTAGGAACAGAAGAGCAGAACGCACAGGAGAAGCCAGAGTCCCTGAACACAAGCAACAAGCAGAACTGTCCCCTCATCTCGAACTTGTATGTAAGAGAGAACAAGCTTCTTGTTTATTAAGCCACTGCCATGGAAACTCTATCTGAATTATCACAATGGCAAATACATCTCTTTGTCCTTTTTGACTCCACAGCCTCACCAATGTGGGGGAACAAAGGTACTTTCTGCCCGTTCACCTCTCCCGGTCTCCAGTAGGTCAGTACCCAGATAACAAAAGCTCTGGCTTTCAATCAGTAAAGCTAAAAAATTATATTTAAAAAATGCCTGCAGAATTATATGCCAAAGACTTCTATTATTGCCATATTACTATGTCAAAATTGAAAGGCATGTAAGATTTCTCCAGAGAGGCCATCCATAATGCATTTCAGAACTGTGTAGGTGTTTTATGAAATGTGTTTTATTCAGGCTAGGATATACAACACTAACATTATTGAAAGAAATTGAGGGTCTGGTCGTCTCCTTTTAATATGTTCATTATTCATGGTATAGTCCTTTAACAAAAAAAGTAAAGTTGTATACATATTCAATTTAATTTAAAATTTTACTTTACCTGCTATTCATCTTGGGTGGCCAATGAAGAAGAAATATTCCTTAATATTTTTATATTAGTTTCTGACAGTTCAATTTCTCTGACTGCTACGCCTCAGACAACCGCCATTGGAAAAGCACATAGGTAATGGCTTTGATCAAAATTTCATGCCAAATCTTTTAAATGCCATGTAGATCACAGTTTCTGAATAGAGACATGTGGTACCAGAGCCCATGGAGCCAAATTTGAGAAAAGTGTCTCCATCTAAATCAGGGCTTCATTCCACAGCTCACATGGGTTAAGATGCGTGCCTTGCATAGAGCACACCCATTAGCAGATCCCTGGCATAACTTAAAGTCCTCTGAGCATGACTTAGAAATAATCCCTAAGCACAGAACCAGGAGTCCTAAGCACAAACTGGGTGTTACCCTAAATAATTAAGAAAATAAATCATAATAGTTCACTGTCTATGAGATTATTGATAACTTCTGACACTTCTTGGTTTCTTCCTCTGTAAAATGGGATGATATAGGCAATGTCAGAAGGTTGCTACAAAGATGAAAGGAAATGAAACATGCAAAGTAATTTAACTTAGTCATTTTGGTCATAGACAAGGTCATGTAGTCCCAGTAGTTACAATTAGGTAAGAAAATTTAATAACTCAGACCACAGGAAGAAAACACTCTCAACAAATTGATTTTTTTCCAGTGAAGAAGAATTTCAGTATCTACCACTCATAACAACTATTATCTTCTCATTTATATATGCTCTTTGGGAAGTTACTTATTCTTTTGAGCGTGGGGGATTTTTTTCAAATCTGTAAAGGGAGTTGATAAAATTTGCCCTATATAGTAAGAGGGGCTGGAGCGATAGCACAGTGGGTAGGGCATTTGCTTTGCACACAGCCAACCCAGGTTCAATTCCTCCGCCCCTCCTGGAGGGCCCGGGAAGCTACCAAGAGTATCTCACCCACACCTCACCCATGGGTAGTCTGGCAAACTACCCATGGCATATTTGATATGCCAAAAACAGTAACAAGTCTCACAGTGGAGACATTACTGGTGCCGGCTCAAGCAAATCAGTGAGCAACAGGATCACAGTGACATAGTAGGAGAGGAGGTTTAATTGATTTACGTCAATTAAGCACCTGGTATTGGACATAAAGCAGATAATCATCATAGCATTTTTTTTAATTTATTTATTTTTAATTAGAGAATCACCGTGAGGGTACAGTTACAGATTTATACACTTTTGTGCTTATACTTCCCTCATACAAAGTTTGGGAACCCATCCCTTCACCAGTGCCCATTCTCCACCACCCGTAAACCCAGTGTCCCTCCCACCCTCCCCAATCCCATCTCCCCCCCACCCCACCCTGCCACTGTGGCAAGGCATTCCCTTCTATTTTCTCTCTCTAATTAGCTGTTGTGGTTTGCAATAAAGGTGTTGAGTGGCCGCTGTGCTCATTCTCTAGCCCTCATTCAGCCCGCAACTCCCTTCCCCCACATGGCCTTCGACTACAATGTAGTTGGTGATCGCTTCTCTGAGTTGACCTTTCCCCGGAACGTGAGGCCAGCCTCGAAGCCATGGAGTCAACCTCCTGGTACTTATTTCTACAGTTCTTGGGTGTTAGTCTCCCACTCTGTTATTCTATATACCATAGATGAGTGCAATCTTTCTATGTCTGTCTCTCTCTTTCTGACTCATTTCACTCAGCATGAAACTTTTCATGCCCATCCACTTAACTACAAAATTCTTGACCTCCTTTTTTCTAACAGCTGCATAGTATTCCATTGTATAGATGTACCAAAGTTTCCTCAACCAGTCATCCGTTCTGGGGCATTCGGGTTTTTTCCAGATTCTGGCTATTGTAAACAGTGCTGCGATGAACATACATGTGCAGATGTTGTTTCGATTGTACTTTTTTGCCTCTCTGGGATATATTCCCAGCAGTGGTATTGCTGGGTCAAATGGGAATTCAATATCAAATTTTTTGAGAGTCGTCCAAATTGTTTTCCAGAAGGGCTGAACCAGTCGGCATTCCCACCAGCAGTGAAGAAGGGTCCCTTTCTCCCCACATCCTCTCCAACAGCGGTTGCTTTTGTTCTTTTGGATGTGTGCTAGTCTCTGTGGTGTGAGGTGGTATATCATGGTTGTTTTGATCTGCATCTCTCTGATGATTAGTGATGTAGAGCACTTTTTCATGTGCCTTTTGGCCATTCGTATTTCTCCCTTGGTAAAGTTTCTGTTCATTTCTTTGCCCCATTTTTTGATGGGGTTGGATGTTTTCTTCTTGTAGAGCTCAACCAGTGCTTTATATACCATTGACATCAACCCCTTATCTGATGGGTATTGTGTAAATATCCTTTCCCATTCTGTGGATAGTCTTTGTATTCTGGTCACTGTATCTCTTGCGGTGCAGAAGCTTTTTAGTTTAATGTAGTCCCATTTGTTGATCTCTGTTTTTACTAGATTGCTTAGTTCCGTGTCACCTTTGAAGTCATCATAGCATATTTCATTCATTTTATTTCTTATAAAAGTTAGAGAAGGGAAGGCTAGACCAAAGACTTCACAGGCTTAGGATTAAGTAATGAATAACACAGAAAGAATGAAAACAATTTCTCCAGATTTCAAGACCACTGTGGAGAGCTGTCATAGGGTTCCTGCCTCAACTTCTCCTTCAGAGACAGAAGGCTGGGCTTGATGGCATATTGATATGTCTAAGAGGGTCTCCTTTATTATTCCATCCCTAGGTCCTTAAGGGGAGAGAGGTCAGATGGAAAAGTGGGTGTGATTAGACCTATTCCCTCTATGTTCCAGCTATCACTTCTAGGTAAGGATCTGGTTAGGGGTGCAGGTGGACCTCTTCAGAAAAACCTAAGAGAAGAACGGGCTTGGAACAAGTGCAGAACTTGTCCAAATTTTAAAGTATATCCAAATCACCTGAAGAGTATGTGAAAATGCAAATTCTGAGTTGGTAGGGCAGGAGCAAAGCTCAGGATTCTGCTTCTCAAATAAGCTCCCAGTGATGTTCATGATGCAAGCTCAAAAACCAGTTTTTGAGGAGGGAAGTATTAGACCCTCCTTGATTTTTAATTCTACTCAAAACAAGCGAAGGAAAAGCCCAGTTATAAAAGTACTGGAGAGCAAAAGGGTTGGGTATGGAATTACAGCCAACAGGATGGACTGGGGATCTCACATCTGCCCTGGACACAGAAAATGTTCCCTGAATCTTAATCAGTGGATAATACACTCCTCCTCTCCACAGCCACAACCATGCCAAGGAACCTTAAATACCTGGTTGAAAATTTTAAACATATTGAGACATACCAATGTGTTAATGTGTCTATGACATTATATCATTGCATTGTAAGCTATTGCTTCTGTATCATTCCTCTTTCAGTATTTTTGTGTAAGTTTATGGCTTAAAATATACCATACATTTAACAAAAATAAACTAACCTGGACACTAGTCTTAAAATTGTGTTTCTCAAGTTGAGGACAAAGTACTAGAGTTAGGTGCATCCTTTGCATGTGGACAACCCCAGTCTGATCCTGGTACCACATGGTTCTCCAAGCATTAGCAGGTGTAGCCCTGAAGCCCCCAAGGGTGGTTCAGGAAATTTTTCGCACCACAGGCCCTGAACAATACCACATCCTGGGGCCCTCACATTGACACACCTGCCCAGCTGACCAAGAATCAGAATGGCAGGGCTGGAGTGATAGAACAGTGGGTAGGGAGTTTGTCTTGCAGACGGCCGACCCGGGTTCAATTCCCAGCATCTCATATGGTCCCCTGAGCACCACCAGGAGTAATTCCTGAGTACAGAACCAGGAGTAACCCCTGTGCATTGCCAGGTGTGACCCCCCCAAAAAAAAAGAATCAGAATGGCCCTGGGCCCTAAGTATGCTTGGGAGTTCCAATAAATTAATCTGATTCTAAATTTAAAAGCTCTGTATCTTTCTTTCTCTCTCTCTGTATTATTTCTTTCAACAAAATATAATCTACAATTATCTCAAAATGAAATGTTTGATTTGTTTAAATCGACAATGAAAATGAGGGAGTAACCAATCCTTGCTAATTCACAGCTTCCAAATCTCTTTTTCCAACAAAATTGGAAAAAGGGTTTTAATTGAGTTGTTGATGAGCAGATTGTTAAGAGTAAGTTTGTTTTTTTAAACCAAAACAAAATATGATTCAGAGCTGTACTTAAGTAAAAAAATCAATATTAAAGGTAGTATTGGAAAGAAAAAGTGGGTTTGTTTTTACCATTTATATTTTGCTATTTATATTTTAAAACATGTCAATCTCATATTACAATCAGAGATACCAGAGTCTGATATATAACCATAACAAATACATATTTTTTCTCAGTGCCACAATATAGTCACTGAAAGCGCTGAAAAGAAAAATCAGAAAGGAAGAACAAAAGGAAATCAAAGAGATCATGTAAGAGAAAAACCATAAGGACATAATAGAAAAATGAGAGAAGAGGTGTAGGGGGTCTCTGAGGTAAGATCTCAATTGCCCCTTGAAACTCTAATTTAATTTATAGAATGAAGTGATGGGTGCAGAGGTTAATACTGAAGGCCTCTTAGAGAATGGTCTGCGATTAACAACCATCTGTGTGGGGAATTATTCCCTTAAAATCTCAAGGCTAGGATAGTCCCCTGGGCAAAACAGTTTAGGTCTCTTGGCACAGCAAATCTATGCCTGGGAAAGAATAGAGCAGATAATGGGGCAGCAAGCTTGTGCCCAGGAAATGATAAAACAGCTTAAATGCTGAGGGTCACATGCAAAATTAGAGTAGAAATTGTCATTTTATTCTTTAAGGGTGACTGCTGATTGGCTGTGTGAAATATCCCTGCCTCTGCTGTTAATGTGTACCCATTGAATTGGCTGTGCTCACTAAGTATCCTTCATATTTCTGTTAACTTAAACAATGATTCATGAGGTGGGCGACAATATTATATTGAATAAATGGCCCATTCTGTGAGCTACTTTCATGGCTTCTCAGGTGACCCCAAAGTTTGGACAGTCCTTGTATGTTTGTCTCATTCCCTGCGACCAACCGCTTCTGGACAGAGGTCAAAGATCCAATCCGACTGGTAAATGGCCACAGAAGGAGAGAGAGGTGGGAAAGCTCTGGATTCATGCATTTGCCAATTCCCTTGGTGTAAGTCCTCCCAGTGAGGCCAATTTCAGATTACCATTTAGATGTCAGGCTGGAGTGATAGTACACTGGTAGGGAGTTTGCTTTGCATGCAACCAAACCAGGTTCGATTCCCAGCAACCCATATGGTCCTTTGAGCACCACCATGAGTCACTCCTGAGTGCAGAGTCAGAAGTAACCTCTAAGCATTGCCTGGTATGGCACAAAAAAAAAAACAAAAGAGAAAAACATGTCATTGAACACAGACTTGAGAAACCACAATTAGTTCTCCTGAATCCATATAATTTAATTCGAGTACACTATTCCCCTCAGAGATCATTTTCTCCAATTTCATCACCTCACAATTATAGCTTGTCCATCTCTGCAGCACCTCCAAGTGGTAGTGCTAAAATTAAAATATAGACCAATTAAAACTCAGACTAGTGCTTTTCTATCACATCCTCCTCCTTCATCCTTATTAATACCTCATTTCTTAACACAATTATTCTTGAACAACAACAGCATGGTTGTCAGGGGCACAAAACCCATGCAGTTGGAAATCCACATATAACCTTTGACTTGCCCAAAATTAACTACTAATAACCTGCTGTTGACCAGAAAACTTATATAATAACATTAATAGTCAATTAGCACATATTCTGTATATTGTATACTGCATCAATATGCAATATACAGTATTGTATACTGCATTCTTATAATAAAGAAAAGAAAATGTTATTTAAGAAAACAATCATAAAGAGAAAACATATTTTTAATACTATTATGTATTACTATCCTAAATTTATATCATGTGGACCAGAGCAATAGTACAGTGGGTAGAGCAGTTACCTTGCACGCAGCAACCCCAGGTTCTATCACCAGTACCCAATATTGTCTTCCGATATTGTCCCACCAGAAATGATCCCTGAGCACAGAGACCTGAGTAATCCCTGAGAGCCACTGTGAGTGACCCAAAAAATAAATAAACATCATTTGTTTGCAAGTAAATCCATAAATAAGTGAACCCACTCAGTTCAAAATACAGTTGTTCAAGGACAAACCATCCTGATATGCCACATCTCTAGCCTCCTTTGCCACTAGGGAGTGGCTTCATAGATCCTAGGGAAGCGGTATGATGGAAATAGATTATTTTCCTAATTAAAAAGAACATATTTATCTTGCATAGGACTTTAGCTTTTCCTCATCTTTTGGACATCTTAGAATGCAGATGATAAAAGACTCACAGCAAAGATGGTCTACACCAAGTAATTAGACGATGTTTGGATTCTTGCAACCTCTTCCAGCAGCTGCACCAGCTCAGAACTTTTTAGTATTGGAGGGGCGGGGGGGGGGCAGGGAGAGTGAGATCCAGCTTGGTTAAACCCCGACAGGCAGCTTTCTGTTCCACTCGACCAACTGCAATCTCAGCTGCTCTACTATACGCCTCTGTGATCAAATGGACAACAAATTAAAAACATCATACAAGGTTTATGGCTAAAAGAAAGATTTGTTTTGCGATGGAATTCTATAGCTTTATATATGGGTAAGGAAGTTATTTACATTATCGTAACTTGCGTTGGAACTTGACAAACACTGTTTCCTTTGACAGTCAGCAGCTGTCTGATTGCCTTATATTCATTCTTTGAGAGTTTGGACTTACTATATTTAGTTGGAATCAATGTGTTCTGTATCTTTTGCTAAATTCATGTTTTAAAAAAATAAGATTCCAGTTTGGAGGACCCACTTAATTGTGCTACAAGAATTCAGAAGCTATCCAACAGATTCTACTATAAAAACAACCAGAATTAGTACTTGTTTTGAGTAAAACTTACTAGATATCTTTATATATTTAGGTGATCTTTTCCTAGGCTCAGGGGCCTAAAGTTTGAAATACTTTTATATCATTGTGAAGTACCTATATAATTCAAGTGCCAATTTCCTCAGGTTCTTTAAAAAAGAAATAAATGTCACCCTAAAATAACAAAGACATTCTGAAATAGCTAAATAAGAAATGCATATTTTAAATTGTTTTAAGTTAGACATTTAATTTTGCTTCTACTTTTCAAAATATGAGAGAGTGGAGGCAGAGAAATAGTACAGCAGTTAAGGAGCTTGTCTTGCACACAGCTGATCTGAATTTGATCCTCAGCATCCCAAATGGTAACCCTGAGCACTGCCAGGAGTGATTCTAGAGAGCAGATTTAAGAATAACCCCTGAGCATCACTGAGTGTGCCCCCCAAAATAATTTTTTTAAATAGAATATGTACGACATAGGTTTGAAATAGCAGGTCTTTTTGACCTGCAATTCGGCAACAAACATCCAAGTTTTATCTACACTCTGACCTCAGCATCTCTATCTAGGATTTTATCAGACATAAATAAATCAGACACATCAGCACAGTTAATAAGAGAATGATTAGAAAGCAACCTGTATGCGCAGCAATGGTGGGTTGATTAAATTATAGTATATATGGGGGTGTTAAAATGATCATAAGCAACAGTGGGTTGATTAAATTATAGTATATATGGGGGTGTTAAAATGATCATAAAGAAGATTCTGTAATGATATGGGAAAATAATCACAAAAAAGTAAGAGAGCAAAATTGGTATGAGCCCATTGGGTAAATGTGTTATGAAAGAATAAGCACCAAAAAAATGGCTTGGAGGGCCAGAGTATAGTGCAGGGAGCAGGGCATTTGCCTTATGTGCTGAGACCTGGGTTCTGGCACCCCATTTGGTCCCCTGAGCCCTGCCAGGAGCAATCTCTGAGCACAAATCCAGGAGTAAACCCTAAGTACTGCCAACATGGCAAAAAAAAACAAGGGGAAAAAATGGGTTGGGGTAATTATTTTTTATGTTTTTGTTTTCAATATATGTGACCTTCAAAAATGGAGTTTGGCATGTCTCCCCCGCCAGTTACTGCTCTGCTATTGCTTCTTACTACCAAGTAAATTATCCTTAATGGCCTTTCATATCTCTTCAGGAAGACTGGCAGAGGGCACATTGCTGGGAAGAACAGACACAGAGCATGACAGAGAGCAGAGATGATCAGAATCACTGTCACTGTCATCCCATTGCTCATCGATTTGTTCGAGCGGGCACCAGTAATGTTTCTCATTGAGGGACTGATTGTTACTGTTTTTGGCATATCCAATACGCATGGGTAGGTTGCCAGGCTCTGCCACACGGGCTCGATACTCTTGGTAGCGTGGCGGGCTCTCCTAGAGGGGCGGAGGAATCAAACACAGGTCGGCTGCGAAAGCCCAACCTCTGTGCTATCGCTCCAGCCCTATGATCAGAATAGACCGAATCAAATGTAACAGGTCTGAGGACATGGCCAGTCTAGGAGACCGGGAAAGCATATCAGGAGTAAGCCCTGAATACCACTAGGTGTGACCCCCAAACAAAAGCAAAAGTCTAATGCTATTGGGCTTTTTGGAAGATCAAACTGGAACAGGTTCTAAGAGAAAGTGTCCGGACACAGGAACAATGGAAAGACAAGTCCTGCTGCAAAAGAGAGCTGAAGAGGGTCGGAGCAATAGTATAGCAGGTAGGGGGCATGCCTAGCATGTGGCTGACCAGGGTTCAATCCCCAGCATCCCATGTGGTCCTCCAGCCACCACCAGGAGTAATTTCTGAGTGCACAGCCAGGAATGACGCCTAAATATCACCAGGTGTGACCCCAAAAACATACAGCTGGAAAGTGAGGGATGAAGCTGGTCTAATGGAGTGACTCTCAAAACTTGGAAGGACTTTCATTCCCAAGATTTTTGACCTAGAGTGTTTCCACTCATAACCCCTTTTGCCCAAGAAATGCAACGTGAACAAGTGCTGCCGGAAACACCTCAGATTCATGACGTGATTCTGGTTATTGTATGTTCAGAAGCCTTTTACTTTTGCCAAGTTTCTCCTGACTACGCTCCTCCTCACCCCCACCCTACACACATTCAGTAATGCGACCTCATTTGGTACCCAGACTCACTGTTTCAGAACCTAGGAACTAGAGTGAAGAGCCAGACCTATGGGTGGGAATGGTTTCAGAGAGACAGATTTTAGTGAGTTGAGTTTGTTTTTGTTTTAATGTAAATTACTCGACCAGGAATTGGGCTGCCTGACAAAGCAGCAAGCTCTCCATCCCTAAAGGCATTCACCAGGAATAGGTAACAGCCTAATACAGTGTTCCGGGATGGAATTTCTGCTTCCTATGGGAAATTAGACCAGAACAGCATCTGCATTTCCTTTCAACTCAAAAATGTTATGATCTAGGGTAGCTCTGACAGTCTCCAGGGGATGGAAGCAAGTCCATACTCCCTCTGTTTTATTTTCTTTCAGTTGAGGTGACTGTAGTTTTCATGATTTTCGGATGTTTTAGAGGCATCCTTTTGGGCCTCGTAAACCTACATTACATGGGCCTAGGAAGAGAGCACAGGAGTTAGGCACATATGTCTTGCATACACCCAACCCCACTTTGATTTCCATCACTGCATGGTGTCCAAGCGTTGCCAGGAGCATCCCTGGAGGCCCCTGAGCACCACCGAGGTGGCCCAGATGGTACCCAGCACCACTAGGCCTGAGCAGAACTATATTCTTCAGACCTAGCCCTGAACTTCTCAGCACAGTTAGACAAATATCACCTGGAAAGTGGCCCCCTGAGCACTGCCTGGAAGGCAATCACTGCATCACTGTCATCCCATTGCTCATCGATTTGCTCGAGCAGACACCAGTAACATCTCCATTGTGAGACTTGTTACTGTTTTTGGCATATCGAATACGCTACGGGTAGCTTGCCTGGTTCTGCCGTGGGGGAGAGATACTCTCGGTAGCTTGCCGGACTCTCCGAGAGGGGCAGAGGAATCAAACCCGGGTCAGCCGTGTGCAAGGCAAATGCCCTACACACTGTACTATCGCTCCAGCCCCTGGAAGGCAATAATAAATTTAAAATAGCCACAACCACCACCAAAGAGGCCACTGGACTCTCCCCCCTTCAAGCTCTTCTTTAATCCCGCCCCCCTCTCCGGTGACCTCACCTCTTTAGTCTGAGCCCACAGGTGTTTTCACTTGGGTTCACCAGCTCCCTGCTTTGTTTTTAAATACCCCCTATATGACTGGAATGTCAAGTATTTGTACTTTTTTCTTCTGGTTTACTTTGCTTAGTTAGCATGATCCCCTCCAGTTCCATCTATGTCTATCAAAGAGTAACATTTCATATATTTTTTAAATTCAGCCTTTTGTGTGTTCTTTGCCAAGGCACAGAATTTCCGGATCATGTGGTAGTTCTACCTTTAATATTTTAAATTTTTTTCCATATTTTTTAATAGAAGTTGAAGCAATTCACTTGCCCACCAAGCTCACACCCACCAATTCTATTTAAAAATTTTTTATTGAACCACAGTGATACAGACTGTTGCATAATTGTTTGTGATTGGGTATCAGTCATATGATGCTCCAACACCCGTCCCTTCACCAGTGTACTTTTCCACCACCAATGTCCCCAGTCCTACACTGCACACACAAACACTGCCTGCCTCTATGACAGGCACTTTTCCTCTCTGTCTCTATCTCCGTCTCTCTGTCTGTCTGTCTCTCTCTCTATGTTTCTCTTTCCTTTTTTGGCCTTATGATTTGCAATACAGACACTGAAAGGTTATTAGGTATATCCCTTTATATACTTTCAACACTCAATTTCTGTCCAAAATGATCATATCCAACTACTATTGTTAGGTTTGTCCCTTCTCTATCCTAATTGCCCTTCGCCCCTTCACACACACACCACACACACACACACACACACACACAATATTGTGGCAAGCTTATAACCGTTGACCAGTCCTCCTGGACCCTGTTTACCCTGGCATTTGATATTACTCTCATCATATATATATATAATATATATACACATATATATTAATATCCCGTGAATGAATGCAGTCATTCTATATCTGTCCCTCTCCTGATTCATTTCACTCAGCATGATACTCTCCATGTCCATCCATTTGTAGGCAAATTTCATGACTGATTTCTTCCTAAAAGTTGCATAGTATTTCGTTGTGTAGATATACCATAGTTTCTTTAGCAAGTCATTTGATCTCGGGCACTCAGGTTGTTTCCAAATTCTGGCTATTGTGAACAGTGCTACAATGAACATAGAAGCAAAGATGATGTTTCTGCTGTGTGTGTTTTTGGGCACTCAGGGTATATTCCCAGAAGTGGTATTTCTGAGTCAAATGGAAGCTCAATTTCTAGTGTTTTGAAGAATTTCCAAATTGTTTTCCAAAAAGGCTGGGCCAGTTAGCATTCTCACCAACAATGAGGAAGAGTCCCTTTCTCCTCACATCCATACCAGCACTGGTTGCTCTTGTTCTTTTGGATGTGTACCAGCCTCTGTGGTGTAAGATGATATCACATTGTTGTTTTGATTTGCATTTCCCTGATGATTAATGAAGTAGAGAATTTTTATGAACCTTTTGGCCATTTGCATTTCTTCTTTGAGGAAGCTTCTGTTCATTTCCTCTCCCCATTTTTTGATGGACAACCACCAATTCTTGCCCAAAAGTCCTTGGATTTTCACTACATTGACTTTATCTTCTATAGATATTAAAATCCTATTTTAGATGAGAACTATACCTGAAGCTGTTGTCAGATGTGAAACAATTCCATGTGCTACTTTCCTAATGTAAATAATTCCATATGTCATTTTCCTAAGAATAAGTTTCCAAGGAGAATAATATGGTCCTGAGCTATGAAAGCAGTCATGTTTGGGTGACACAGAGAAGGGGAGAAAGGGGTACTCCAAGGACCAAGTTCATGATCTTATGTAACAACACACCAACTTGAGTCTTGAAATTCTGTTTTAATGTCCACCCCAAGGCTCAGACCTCAAGGTCCAGCGCATGTGCCAATTACTTCACTGCTTCTTTAACCCAGGGGTGGTTAATGAGCACCAGACCAGGCTCTCTTCAGCTACATCCAAGAGTGCCCACTCCACAATCGCCAGCCAGCTGTGCTGCTGAAATTAACTTGCTCAGCTGGCCCTCCAAATAAAGCCATTTAAAGAGTGCAATGTACCATAGAAAGCAATTTGTTTCCTTAAGATTTAGTACCCCACGTGAAGATTGATTTTGATTTGAAAGACAGAAGCTACTGCAAGGTGAATAATTTTAAGTTTAACATATTCCTCCTCTCAAGGAGTCAAATGCATTAAAATTAGGTGCAAAGTGCTTCTAATTTGTCAATCACTCCTTAGATAATTCTGTTCCTGCATTACCAGAGAAATTGCCCAAGAGACCTGGCTTTTGGCTCCTTTCATCTTCACTATTCTTTTAACTTGATCATAGCAGAAATATGCAAATGTAGTTCTGCTGCTGGGGGTAAGTTTGAAGGGGCGGTGGGGGGGGGGGGAATCCAGGAAAAAGACAGCCCCAGATTTACATGAAAATTTGTCAGGAGGTCAGAGGTGTGACAGGCCTCCTAGGTTCTGTCACATATCAGGTTATGTGGCAGAGTAGTCAGTGAAACAGCAATGAGGAAAGCAGTTCTTCTCTGCCCAGGATCTCCTGCATACACACTCTCCTTCTGTCTGCTGGCACTCACTCAGCCTCTGCTCCATGTCGGACTCCAGCTCATTCCTGCATACAAAGATAATAAAGGACAGAACTTTCCCTGGAAAGGCTCAGACCTCAAGAAAACCAAGGGGCTGGAGCAACAGTACAGTGGATAGGGTGTTTGCCTTGCACATGGCCGACCCGGGTTCGATTCCCAGCATCCCATATGGTCCCCCGAGCACCGCTAAGAGTAATTCCTGAGTGCACAGCCAGGAGTAACCCCTGTTCATTGCCAGGTGTGAACCAAAAACAAGAAGAAGAAGGAGGAGAAGGAGGAGGAAGAGGAGGAGGAGGAGGAGCTCTGGGTAGATGGGCTGTGTGGGAAATAAGTGTGGGGCACTCTGAGACCATTGAACGGGGTACCTCTCCCAGTCTGAGGCAGTCACACAGGGCTCTGGGGAAAAGGGATGTCATGAAAAATGAGCTGTGAGCCATCCTGTCTGGCATGCACAGGATGATTCTGGTAGGAGATTGGCTATAAAGAGCATTCAAGTCACATCTGGCATTCACTGGGTACTTCTGCCATTCCATTTGATGTAAAGCACGTGCCATAGATATTTTCCACACCATCCTCACAATGACTCTGTGCAAAAGTCTATTACAAGGTAGTTACCGTCGGACTTCTTAATATAAATGAAGAAGGGTTGCATATGATGCACAAAGGCAGCCAGCTTCTGAGTCTAAGAGTAATAATTCAAACCCAGCATTTGGTCCTATAGTAAGTTCCTCCCCACAGTGGGGAGTTCCTTTTCCTTTCTCTCCTACTTTCCAATAAACTTTTCTACTTTCAAAAAAAAAAGAATTCAAACCCAGCAAAGTATGAAGTCTATGCAAACATATTGCCTTCCAAAAGATGTGATTTGTTAGGGGGAGGGAAGCAAAGCTGGGGAAAAGAGAAGTAATTCCTTGTTGGAGTCAAAGGACAGGCATTCCTGAAGATGCAGTTTCATGCAATCAGAGAAATGGTGTTGCTAAAAGCTCCCAGAGTAGGACGCAATGAGCTATAACTACTCAATACATTTATCAAGGAGGAAGAGTACTGATTGGAAGTGGAGGGAGATGGCTACAGGTATTTCAGAAACTTGAGGGTCTCATGACCAAAATCTAGACAGAATCTTGAAGACCTCATTCTGGATGAGAGTGTATGCTAAGGATTGGGTCTACAAAGGTGGCCACAACAGTATATTTGCAAGAAATAGAACAGTATATGTGAAGAGGAGGAGGAGGAGCATGGAAGGAGAACTAGGAGGAGCAGAAGAAAGGAGAAGGAGGAGGAAAATGAGGAGAAAAAGGAAGAGGAGAAATGGGAAGAGAATAAACATCCTGGAGGCTGAGACATGGCTCTAGGGTAGAAGCACTAGAACTGTGTTATATAGAACAGAGAGGGAAGGAGATGGTTCTTAAAGAATATTTAGAATGGAAAATAAGCGTAGGAGTCAGCAAATGGTAAGAAAGGCAAAGTTTCCTGCATTAGGGAATTGGGCTAATGGTAGAGCCATTTGAAGGGCAGGAAATGTGAGAGAGAAAGTAATAGATTATACTGAGATGTAACAGTGAAATGGCCCATGAAATGTAGATATGGGCATATCCAATAGTTCTCTGGAAACAGGGAGAACCACATCCAAAAGATCGGCATGGAATAAAATGAGAGTTCTCATTCTTACATGGGTTCAGTTATTATTCAGATACGTGCACACAGAACTTGAAAGTTCCAACACAAACAGGCCTCTTCACGGCTTTAGTCCCAGACATCTTGGCAAGATTCACTCTGCTTGAGACAATCTTATCTGCTCTGATTCCTGCCAACTTCTGATCACTTAATCAGTGCCCTATTCTCCTAGTCTATCGGTCACAGGTTTTTCTTCCTCTCAGGCTGGTCTTCAGATTATTTCTCTAGTACCTCTGTCTCAGGATTCCCATGAAAGAGACCCCCAAGGTCACTCTGGAGGGAGATGTGTGCTAAAGTGGGTAAAGTACCAAGCATGATGGCCTGCTTGGTATCTGTATTGCAAACCCTAACGTCTAAAAGTAGAGAGAGAGAGTGAAGTGAGAGACAAAGAAGAAAAGTGTTTTCCATAGAGGCAGGTTGGGGGGTGGGGATGGCAGGAGGAATACGGGGGATATTGGTGGCAGAAAACGTACACTGGTGGAGGGATGGACGTTGGAACAGTGGAACATTGTATGACTGAAATCCAATCACAAAAACTTTGTAACTATCTCACGGTGATTTAATTTAAAAAATAATTTTAAAAAGTCATCATCATCATTCTCATCATCCCATTGATCGTCAAATTTCTCGAGCCATCTCAGTAACATTTTCATTTGTCCTAGCCCTGAGATTTAAGAAGCCTCTCTTTACTCGTCCTTTCCAATGGTGCCACATTGAAGGCTCTGTCAGGGTCAGGGGAATGAGACCCATCATTGTTACTGGTTTTGACATATGAATATACCATGGGGAGTTTTCAAGGTTCTCCCATGTGGGCAAGAAACTCTCAGTAGCTTGCCAGGCTCTCCCAGAGGGAGAACTAGGCCATAGATGTCTGCATAAGTCTCTGGATGTTGGCCGTTGGTGGGATTACATGGTGCTGGGGGCAGTCCCTGGATGCGACCTCCTAGCTACTGGAAGATGGGGAATCTGGAAGGAAGAGGCCCAGTCCCAATCTGAGCAAGCTTGGAGGTCTCAGCCCCAGGTCCCACACACCTGGGTTCCTCTGCCGGTTCCTTCATGCGTGAAGCTTATCTGAACGTGTGGAGAGGGGCCTTGAGCATGGCTGTGGCTAGGCTCCGGAGGTCTTTGCCCACAGAAGCTCTGCTAGGGGCGGGGAGGGAAGCTGGATCCCACTCCCTCCGAGGGGCCCCAGGGAAGACAGCCAGGCTTATGGGCAAGAGACTCTTTTAAAAAAAAAAAAAGAAAGAAAGAAAGAAAGAAAGAAAGAAAGAAAGAAAGAAAGAAAGAAAGAAAGAAAGAAAGAAAGAAAGAAAGAAAGAAAGAAAGAAAGAAAGAAAGAAAGAAAGAAAGAAAGAAAGAAAGAAAGAAAGAAAGAAAGAAAGAAAGAAAGAAAGAAAGAAAGAAAAAGACCCCCAGCCTTCTGTCCTAACACCAGCCTACTATGATCAGTACTTCCAGGAGTCCTGATCTGGTATTTCAAGAAGAACTTGAATATGAATTGATTGAAATGGAGTGGAACAGGATATGAGGCTATCAGTTTTATTTTTATGGAGCTCAAATACACCATCCCCCCGATCACGATCACGATCATGAAATCCCGTTAGTCACTGATTTCTCGGGCGGGCTCAGTAACGTCTCATTTCGTCCTTTCCCTGAGATCTTAGAAGTCTATATCTCAATTCGGCCCTCCTAATGATGTTGCACTGGGGGCTCTTCAGGGTCAGGGGAATGATATCCAGCTTGTTACTGGATTTTGCATATGAATACACCATGGGAAACTTGCAAGGCTGTCCCAACCATCCCCCCCAAATAAACAAATAGCATCATTCAGCAACTGGGTCTTCTGTGAAATTAATCTCTTGGAATGATCTTGCCTAAAGCTTGAATAGTTTTCTTGCTGGACTCAGATATGGACATTGTAATGGATTTCATACAAAGGGATAAAGTGAACTGATGTCTGCCAGTTGCTCCCCCTGCTACCTCTTCTGAGAAGAGAAGGAGATACCAAACATATGAACCTCCCACTCCTCCATCCTGCTCCAGTCTCAAACCTACCACATGTTTCCAGGTTTCCTTCCATATCTTGTTCTGTCCATATCTCAGCACCTAGAATATTTCACATTGGACCTAGCAAATGGTCTATTTGAGGGCCTCCTGTGTTGGACTCTTTACTGCATATTCTACTTAGTACCACAGTTTCTGCAGTCTCTTACCCCTGCACCTGGCTGTCTTCACTGTGGTCCCTCAGAGGAGGGTGGGGGTGGGTTGAGTTTTCCTCCCTACCCCAAGCAGAGCCCCGGCAGCCGAAGACCTCCGCAACCCAATCACATGCTCAAGGCCACTCTCCACACATTCAGACAAGTCTCATGCATGAAGGAACTGGCAGAGGAACTCAGGTGTACGGGACCCGGGGCTGAGATCTCCAAGCCTGCTCAGATCGGGACTGGGTCTCCTCCACCCAGATCCCCCATTTTCCAGTAGTTTGGCAGCCACACCCACAAACTGCCCCTGGTGCCATGTAATCCCATCAATGGCCAAGATCCAGAGACTATAAAACAAAGCTCCCAGAAGATCTCTTATAGCCTAATTCTCCCTCTCAGAGAACCTGGCAAGGTACTAAGAGCATCCTGCCCACACAGCACAGCCTGGCAAGCTCTCCGTGGCATATTAGATATGCCAAATACAGTAACAATGATGGGTCTCATCCCCCTTACCCTGAAAGAGCCTCCAATGAGGCACCGCTGGGAAGAATGAGTAAAGAAAGGCTGCTAAAATCTCAGGGCTAGGACGAATGGAGACGTTAATGGTGTCTGCTCAAGCAAATCGATGATCAACGGGATGACAGTGATACAGTGATACTACAGTTTCCAGAGCTAGCATCTTATTACTTCTTCTGAATGGGGTCTGAAACAATACTCTTACTTTCCAATCATTTATTTGTCTACATTTTTTACATATTAGCTTAATTTTTATTAAAAGGAAGAATTTTTTTGTTTAGGTGACACAAAGGAAACGAGAGTCAAAGGTGTGATGAGTGGGTCCATGATGAGTGGGTCCACTGTAGGCACTGTAGGCACTGTAGGAAAAATAACCAAGGCAAAAAGACTAAAGAACTGTTCTCATAAAAGACATTGTAAGAAGGGCACAGGCAGCACATCTTAGAGACCCGAACAACACAGTACAGCACAACAGTGGAAAAGAGTCACTCCACCCAGTATACAAAGGGTCATGGGGCCAGAGTGATAGTACAGTGTGTGGAGCACTTGCCTTATACACGGCCAACCTGAGCACCACCAGGAGTAACTCCTGAGCTTAGATCCAGGAGTGACTCCTCAGCATCACTAAGTCACTCCAAAACCAACATAAAAAGTGTCACTCTGCCCATTTCCTGCATACAACTCACCATGCAGGGGGTGGGGGGTGGGGAATAAGGAAGGGGAGACACCATGCTCCATCTGAACCAGTGCACAAAGATGCAGCTAACTGGCTCTGATAACCACACTACCCACATCTAATTGCCGGTCGTGTCACAAACCTAGGAGAGTTTCAAAAGGGACTGTATTTATATGAGGCACATGATGTGTTTATGCATACTTTCATAGCCTGGCAAGCCTGGAATGACATGGCCGCAAACATGAACTAACACCCAATGAATAAAGAAATGAATGAACTCTATTGTGTGTTTGCTATTCAGATTTTTGGCTATTGAAGTGGCTCCTCTCCAGAAGCAGTGAGTGCTCTGGGCTTGGAAGCATTCAGGCATAGCTGACACAGAGGGCATGGATTTGCAGTTCCAACTCTATGAATGTCCAAGGTGATTTTTCCAGGATAGAAAACCTAGAGGGGGAAAAAAAGGCAGGACTGGGACCAGAACCAAATCCTCCTGGATCCAGTCCAAGGTGATTTTTCCAGGATAGAAAACCTAGAGGGGGAAAAAAAGGCAGGACTGGGACCAGCACCGGATCTTCCTGGATCCAGTGAACAAGGAAAATGATACTACATGTAGGGGGGAAATGTGTTTTGAAGAACCCTTGGAGGCCAGGAAGAAGAAGCCCAGTTGTTCAAACCCAGGTCTGTTGATTCCTAAAGGGGAATCTCTTGCTTAGCAGTGCTGGGGACTCTTGATTGCCCACTTGGTTCCCACTGAAAGCACACAGAGGTAGCCTTGGAGCCCTGGGTGACAGGGAGAGTCCTGCCTCTCCACTCCAGCTCTGCAGACACCACCCAGATACCAGACCAAGGGACGGCACTTGTAACTACCAAGCGGGTATGGAAATCCTGGCTTCCTACATGGTCTCCTCTGAAACCACACAGGGGACAGAGCTTAGACTTATTATCATCCAATGGGGATGTAACTTTCCATCTTTTATCTGACCTCTGACACCACCCGGCGTAGGTATCAAGGCATTTCAGTGCACCCACTGAGAGGGCAGGCCTCCTAGGCTCATGCTTGATGTGGGGTAAGCCACAGATACCCCCCTAGTTTCTGTGTTATAGCCAAACATTTTCTGCCTTATTAAACTATTTTTCTCTGGTGTTTTTGAAAAAAGCAAAGCAGATTTCCATTGGAGATTTTATTCTGTTCCTGTTGTATTCCCCCACTGCCAACTTCATTACCTCCAAGTCTGAGATACATATAAGGTGTCACTGTCACTGCCACTGTCATCCTGTTGCTCATCGATTTGCTCAAGCGGGCACCAGCAACGTCTCCATTGTGAGACTTATTGTTACTGTTTTTGACATATTGAACACGCCATGGGGAGCTTGCCAGGCTCTGCCGTGCAGGTGAGATACTCTCGGTAGCTTGCCGGGCTCTCTGAGAGGGACGGAGGAATCGAACCTGGGTTGGCCACATGCAAGGCAAATGCCCTACCCACTGTGCTATGGCTCCAGCCCACATATATGGTAAAAAAGAAAAATTACGTAGGGATCTGGGAAGATGGTTCAAAAGACTGGAGTGCATGAGGGAGTCTCAGATTTTGTTCCCAGCCCTACATGGTCCTCAGGAGACCCTGTCAAGAAAATGCTCAGGGCCAGGGAGTAAAGACAGGAGGCAAGGTGCTAAGGACAGGAGGCAAGGTGCTCGATTACCTTCCGTGGCAGACACCACTTTGACCCCAGCACTGCACATAGTCCCCCTGAGCATAGAACCAGGAATGAATTCCTGCACACTTCCAGGAGCGACCCAAAAATCCACACACTTTCAAGTGTGGCCCAAAGACCCACCCTCGAAAAAAAAAAAATTCTCTAGAACTCATCATCTTGCTATTTCTCAGACTCTTGAGTTTTCTAGCCTGTCTGCTTTCTTTCACTTTTCAGAGCTTTCTGATGTTTTGCGTATAATGCCCAAGGATTTTTGTTGAGCCTAAGCATAATATGAGAAAGTACATCTATTTTTTTTTCCAAAAACAGAAGTTCAATCCCATTTTTAGGACACCCGAGTTGGAACAAGTGACAGAACTGCTCTCAACCGTAGGGACAAGGCTCAGCACGGGCCCACCTAGCTGTACATGAAACTGGCAGGGACTGGAAAGGAGCTTGATCTGCTAAGACCCAAAACTATCTCTACCATTTCACATCCACCAAAACCCCAGCCCAGTATAGGTGCCCTCTGCATAGATTTGAACTTCATCCCCTTTCCCTGCCCCTTTGCTTCCTGCTAGGACTCTTCTAGCCCCTCCACCCATGATCCAAGTACCCACACCCCAGTGTTACAGATTTTTTTCCTAAACCAAATGGCAGCCCCAGACCCCAATTGTAAACATAGCCACACACCTGCAGTCTTAAGTTTCCTAAAGCTAAGCCCACACCCAAAACAATGATTTTTGGAGGGTGGAAGGACAAGGATCCTGAACTGACCACACAAGCTTCATCCGATCCCTTCTCCTATAGCCAGCCCAGACTTCAGAACATGACATCCCCTTAATTCTAAAGGGGATGTCATCACTCTGAGTTTTCATTTCCTAATTCACAGAATGGAAGTAAGACTGCTCTCACAGCTGTTAGGATGTTTAACTAATGAAAGATGTGGGTAGCCCCTTACCAATAAATGCATGAGGATAAAAATGCTTACCTTCACAGAAATTAAAACAAAACACAGAGCAAGGCAAATTACAAACCAATGAGATATTATTGCTCAGCCTGGTCCAAAAAAAATCAAATCGACCTTGTATTGGTGACAATTAGAAAAAGGCACCCTCAAACGTTGTGGTAGAGATAAATGACAATAATGCTTTTTAAATGACAATGTGGTGCTATCTACTAAAAAATGTCTGTGTATGCACATTGACCCAGTGATTTTAATTACTGGAATCTCTTCCTAAAAAAAAAAAAATTACACATGTGCAAAAATAAAAAAGCTGAATGTACTAGGATGTTGATTGCGGCATTGTTCATAAAAGTGAAAAAATAGCAACAACTTAAACAACCATCAATAGAGAAATGGCTCAATAGACTATGTTGTGTTCATATTATGGAGAAGCAGGGCAGCAAAGAAATAAATAATCCCCTTGCAAGACCATGAATAGATGCCCAAGACCATTTTAGAGAATGATAAGTATGACCCGGTACTATTTATATTTTAAACCTCTAAACAGGCTTTCAGGAGTACCTCTGTGTTTAGTAACTCAACAGAGAAAACCCTGAAAGGGTTTGATAAATATCGAGTAAAGTTGAGATAGGAATTAAGGAAAGAATCCTAAAGCATATTGGGTAGGGGAGAAGTCAAAGGGAACTTTAACCTAATCTATTTCATTTTCTTTATATATTTTTCCATTTTCTTTTTATGCCAAGAAATTATTCTTTGTGGGGGGGGCAAGGTTTATGGCAGGGGCCTGATAAATGTACCCTTTGTTAGTCACATTGCAACACCATCCTCATTCACCAAGAATTGCCATAAGGTACCCCCAAGCATTCTGGGTACTGCTTGAAAGCCCCTACCCAATATGCTTTAGGGGTATGGGCCACAATCATTGTATTAAGGGTCTCTAGGGATACACCCAGTGGTTCTCAGAAGACATGCTAGGGATCCAAGTGGGTTAGATTCATGCAAAGCATGTGCCTTAACACTTGTGCTATCTTCCCAGCCTCATGAAGAAGGTTTATTATGCATTACTGATAAAATAAAAAATATAATCTTTCCAGGAGCCTTGCAGTCACGACCATGAACTGCCTCTAGCACCATAAAAACTCATTAATGGGCCATGATCCAGAGACTCATAAATAAATCTCAGAAGAAATCAACAAACTGCAGAGATACTTGCAGACCCCAAAGTCACCATTCAGTTAAAAATTTAACTTCAGCTGTACCACCCCATCAAAATTTTAGAATTACTGGAGTGCACAGCTGCGGCATCGCATACTCTACATTACTGATATACCAGCAGTAGCACACCGCATTGGATAGGATGTAAAGTAGAAGGCAACCAATCTCAATTAAGAAAATATTAACACACAGGCTTAACCTGTAACGTTATGTTAGCAATCCCTAATACAAGGATTTAATTCCTCAAGGGTGAGATACAACAATCTTTACACACTTTCTTCTAAGGAAATATTTTTTGATGATTTTTAAAGAATTATTCATAACAAGCAATACAAAATAAATTATTTAGGGCCTGCTAGTGGGTTCAGGCTTGGGTGGTGTTTGGGAACATTGGAAGTAATAGTGGTGGGATTGGTGTCAGAATATTGAATGTAATAATCATCATGAACAACTTTATAAAAAATAAAAAAGAATATATATATCAATCAAATGATATGCCAAAAACAGTAACAGCAATGTGCTCTTCGTGTTCCTGGAGCGAGCAGACACCACTGGGCTACACTAGCATGAGACAGGGACAAATGAGACCTTACTGGCGCCCGCTCGAGCAAATCGATGAGAAACGGGATGACAGTGATTACAGTGATATATCAATAGCACCAATATTGGTTTCTTAGTTTGACAAATTTTCCACTGTAATGGAAGAAATTAACGTCAGGGGGTTAAGTTGGTAACAAAAATTCAAGAATTCTCTACCCTGGGCCTTCTCGGAATGGTGGTGAACAACCTCCCCCACCCCCATACCCCATACTTCTAGAAGCCTCTGCAGCCACATTCCACTTCTGGGGCCATGCAAGCTCACTGCCCAGCTAAACATTCTGGATTTTCTGGAGTGAATGTAGTCGTGTGACAGCTCCAAACTCTACAGTACTAACATCCCAACAGGAGTATACCAGATTGAATGGCAATGCAACATAGAAGCCAACTAAGCTCAATCAGCAAAACCATTAACACAGAAGGCTCAACTAGTAACAAAAGCTAGTAACTTTTGCTACTTACTAGGCTCAACTAGTAACAAAACCCTCAGACAACAATTTAATGTATCCATGATCAGATACAACAGTTTTCAATTTTCTTTCTTTTTTTTATTTTTACATGGTTACAAAGTTGTTCATGATTGGGTTTCAGTCATATAATGTTCCAACATCTGTCCCTTCACCAGTGTTTATTTCCCACCACCAATGTCCCCAGTTTCCTTCCTGCCCCCACCCCTGTCCACCCCCCACTGCCTCTATGGCAGGCACTTATCTCTCTCTCCCTCCCTCCCTTTGGGCCTTATGGTTTGCAATAAAAATACTGAAAGGTTATCATGTATATTCCTTTACCTACTTTCAACACTCAGTTCCTATCCAAAATGATCACATTACACAAATTTTCTTTTACTGAAGTATTTTTAATCATTCTGTTAGCCATTTAGTGGTAATAAGCAATATAAAATAAATTATTCTGGGCCTGCTACAGGGGCAAGTTTGAGGGATATTTGGGAAAATGGGGACAATGGTGGAAGGAAGGTCACAGTAGGACTGGACTTGGAATATTAAACACCTATAACAAATGCATCATGAACAACTTTGTAAACCACAGTATTCAAATAAGGTGGGTGGGGAGCAATCCAGGAATTTTCTACATTTTCTTTGCAATTTTTCCGTAGCTGTAAAATTGTTCCAAAGCTAAAAGCTTATTTAGAGACACTATTAAAGTCAGAGCTGGAGGGATAGTACAGTGGGTAGGACAATTGCTTTGATTGTGGACAACCTGGATTTGATCTCTGGCATCCCATGTGGTTCCCTGAGCACCACCAGGAGTTATCTGAGTGCAGAGTCCAAAGTAAGCCCTGAACACTACTGAGTGTGACCCCCCCAAAAAAAACCCTACTAAACAAAATTTATTTAGATACCCCCCAAAAAAAGAGACAAACATAATAAATTGGAAGATATTTATATTACAAATTATTGTGTAGTCACAAAATATAAGTACATAAAAGAGAATGCTACCATGATATGATCCCCAAGAAATATAATCAGGAGGAAAAAAGCCAAGACTCAGAACAATGAATGTGGAACAATTTTAATTATGTGCAAAATTACAGAGTCCTGGAACATGCCTGCTAAATAGATGAGTAGAAAAAGCATGAGAATCTATGTTCCAAAGCAGTGATTGGCAAACTTCTTTTTTTAGGCCAGATCACAAGTGTTTTCAGTTTCATTAACCATCTCATCTTTGTCAAAACTATTCAACTCCGGAGCCAAAGTGATAGTACAGCAAGTAGGGCAATTGCCTTGCACACAACTGACCTGGGTTCAATCTCCGGCATGCCAATGGTTCCCCTGAAGACTTCCAGGAGTAATTCCTGAGTGCTGAGTCAGGAGTAACCCCTGAGCATCGCCGGGTGTGACTCTCCCCAATAAAAATTATTGAACTTCTCTTGTTAGGGCATGAAAACATAGAAAATATCTGCTTCAAAGGGTAGAACTGGGTTTCTATAAGTTTGTTTGCAAAAACAAAAACTAGAAAGAATTTTAAAGATATGTATCAAAAACCATAAGAACTATAAGCCACTACTGAAAGAAACAGAGACCGGACCATTGTACGATGGTTAGATGCTTGCCTTGCATGCAGCTGACACGAGTGTCATCTCTGGCACTCCATATGGTCCTCCAAGCCTGCCAGAAATGATTCTTGAACACAAAACCAGGAGTAACCCCTGAGCATCACCGGGTGTGAGCCCCCACAAACAAAAAAATTTAAATTAAAAAGAAAAAATAGAGGAGGACATTGGGAAATGGGAAAATTGTCCATGTTTCTGGATTGGAAGAAATGAACATTTTCAAAACAACCATCCTACCCAAAGCATTTTACAGATTCAGTATAATCCCCATCAAAATTCTGATGACATTCCTCAAGGGCTTTAATGTTCCTAAAATTTATACAAAATCATAAAACTCCCCAAATAGGAAAAGCCATCCTGAGAAAAAAACTGGGAAATAATGCCTTTCCTGACTTTAAATTGCACTATAAAGCAATGGTAATCTAAACGACGTGGTGCTGGCATACAGATTTTCATACCAATGAAACAGAATTGAGAGCTAGAAATCTTCAGATTTACGGACAGTTAATCTATGACAAAGGAGCTGGGTACATGAAGCAGAGCAAAGAAAATGACTTTTTGAATTTTTTAAATCTACTAATCAAACAAACTCACCACTCTTCAATAAGTGGTGCTGGGAAAAATGGAACCACACCTCACACTGTACACAAAGTAAATTCAAGATAGATTAAAGACCTCAGATTAGATCAGATTCTATAAAATGCATTGAGGAAAATATAGGCAAAATACTCCAGGGTATGTATCTCAGAGGTGTTCTCAAAAATTTGAATTCATTGGCAAAAATAACCAAAATGAAATTAAATAAATAAATATGCATCAAATTTAAGTTTTTGCATGACAAAAGAACCTTAGGCTAAAATTAAAAGACAACTTTATACCAAAAGATTGGTATAAAATATTGTCACACCATCAGATAAAAGGGCTAATAACCAAGATATAGAAAGCACTCACAGGTGGCCCTTCTGCTCCTTAAAGACTATGATCCTGGAGGTCTACTAACCCATTTTGGTACCCAGAGACTTATAGAAATGCATTTAGACTATAAACTGAGCTAAAACAACAGAAATCCAAAACCGCGCGGCCACAACAGCGGCCGCGTGAACTCCTATACTCTTCATTCTCAGCAATGGAAAACAAACTAGCAAATGATGCCTTTTTGGCAGGTTTGATTGTTGGGGGAAAGTTCCAAATGGTAATGGTCAGTTCTCTGTTGAAATATTGAATGTATCCAAAGTATAGAGAGAATAAAGTGAAGATCATTGGCCACTCAGGTGCGGGGGGAGGGGGGCGGGAGGGGGGTTTATTGGGGTCCTTGGTGGGGGAACAGGTGCACTGGTGAAGGGATGGGGGTTTCATCATTATATGACTGAGACTTAAACCTGAAAGCTTTGTAACTTTTGTCACAGTGATTCAATAAAATAAAATTTAAAAAAAAAGAAAGCACTAACAAAGTTTAACAAGACAAAAAAACAATAACCCCATCAAAATATGGCAGTAAGGGCCAGAGCAGTAGTACAATAGGTAGGGCATTTGCTTAATTCAGCCAGTCCAGTTTTAACCCCCAGAATCCTATATATTTCCCCAAGCCTCACCAGGAGTGATCCCTGAGCCCAGAGCCAGGAGCAAACCATGAGCACAATTGGGTATGGCCCCACTTCACAGAAAAAAAAGGGAAAAAAAAAACAGGGAGAGAAGATGAACTTACACTTCCTTGAAAAGAAAATGTGGGTGGTCCCCAAGTGCGCGGCGCGGCTGGCGGGGGATCGAGGGCGGGGAAGTACCGGTCTCCGCCCACATCGGACACTTAAAGAGAGTGCAGCCACGTGGGCTTTCCCATTTCTCCGCGCCCGCACCCCCAGAATGACTGACGAAGAGGACGGAGCTGCTTGGGACACCGGCAGCCCACCAGCAACCTGCAGTATGTGACTTGAGAGTTTCCGCCAGGTCCCCCGAGCGGGGGCCTGGCGTTTCTCTTTTTTTTTTTTTCTTTAATCTATCTCTCTTCCCCTCAACCTCTGGGCACAGCACAGCATCTATCCCACTTCTGAGCACAAAATGGAGAGACGCACCCAAGTGCGCGGCGCGGCTGGCGGGGGATCGAGGGCGGGGAAGTACCGGTCTCCGCCCACATCGGACACTTAAAGAGAGTGCAGCCACGTGGGCTTTCCCATTTCTCCGCGCCCGCACCCCCAGAATGACTGACGAAGAGGACGGAGCTGCTTGGGACACCGGCAGCCCACCAGCAACCTGCAGTATGTGACTTGAGAGTTTCCGCCAGGTCCCCCGTGCGGAAATCTCTCTCTCTCTCTCCTTCAACTTTCTCCCTGGACTTTAGACAGAAACCCAAAACCGCGCGGCCGCGCGACTTAATGTCATCTTAGTATCAGCAGTATGTAATGGTTCCTTCTTAATGGGTCGGACTTTTGTGGGTGTTCCTAACAAGAATAGTAAGTATTTTGTTGAAATATTGAAGGCAATCAAAATGGTAGCCATCTCTCTAGACTGAACTAAGCTATATCCCCACGCTGGCTGAGAAGAAATATCCTTCTTTCTCGGGAAGAAACGTGGCGTGGTGTCAAACATAGTGTGATGTCCATTAAGCAAACAGACCTGGTGGCGTGGGAATGGGAAATAAGGGGAAAAATTAGGTACATGGACCAGCGGGACGCTGGTGGTATCTCGAGCCGGAGCCGATATCAGCGCAAGAGCTTTGGTTCCAGAAACTGCTTCCAGACACCCTACTAGACTATCAACTAAGCCAGAGCCCCACGCCGGCTGATGACGGGAAATAACCATCCTCTTCGGTTTTTTTTTCCCTTTGTCAGACAGCGTGGCGATTACTAAACAGGCGTGAACTCGGTGGCGCGGGGCAAGGGGGAAAAAGAAAAGTTATGTAACAAACAGCAGGACTTAATATCTCTATATGCTTAGTAATGGAGAATTATCAAATGCCTCATTGGCAATAGGACTGTCTTTTTCTTTTTGGGGGGAAACCCCAGCAACGGTAGTGAGTTGTGTGTTGAAACATGGAATGTAATTGAGATAAGCGCAAATGAAGTGAAACCTATCAGGTATAAGGGTGGGGACTAGGGAGGTGGGAGGGGGCGGCAGATAGACTGGGGGGGTTGGGAATGTAAGATGGGCACTGGTGAAGGAAGGGGTATTTGAATATTGTATAACTGACATAATCCTGAGAACTTTGTAACCCTCCACTTGGTGATTCAATTAAAAAAAAAAAAAAAAAAAAAAAAAGAAAATGTGGGTGGTCAATATAAAGAGGAGACTAGAAGTTACACAAGAACAATAGAAAAAGGTCTGGGGCACTTTGGTGGTGGTGATGTGCAGTAACTTTGTACATCAAAACCATAAACACTCACACTACTGTAGCCACATTAAACTATAATAATTTTTAAAAAGGAAAACAAAACTGGAAAAGAAAACTTTTTTAAAAATCTGGAGGATCAATTTGATCCATTGGCTGGAATTCCTGTCCTAATTCCTTAAGGAATTCCTTGAGGGAAAAAAAAAATTTTTTAATAGTTTACTCCCCCCAAATCTATTAATGTATTATTTATATTTCAAATAATATTAATGAAGCTGGAGATGTGGCTCAGCAGTAAAACGCCTTCCTTTCATGGCATTGGTAATAGTCATAATAGTAGTAGCAGTAATAAACAATTTCCTGATCAGTGCCTTGGCATAGAGCAACATTCAATAAATTTTGCCTCCCATTCTCTCTTCTCTTTGTCCACCATCAAATGCAGCAGAAATCTCAGAATGTCTCATGGTTTACCTGCCCAGTTGTTGCTGTGACTTGACCAAAGCAACTAGAACGCCAATTGGGACAGAAACTATCAAGAAGCCCCGTGGAAGAAACAAGAAAACCATAGGTGCCACCGTTCAGTGCTGAAATGAACTCTCACTCCTTGGCATGCTTCCTTTCCACAAGGAGCTTCTTTGGAACTTCAGGCAGGTACAAGAACCTTCCGGAAATTTCCAGGCCCTCTCAGGGAGAATGTGTGGGACATATGTTAATTGGCAACGAGTCTGAGTGACAGTTATGTTTCAGGAATGATTTGCAAATCGCATTCTCCTGGAGCTTATTAGGAGACTCATTAACACTACAACAGTACATTACTTTCTGAAATTCTGATCTAAGCAGAAAATTAAAATTATTTGCTAAATGACCTAATAAAATTGAATAAAATGTGCTGAGAAAATGAAAACCGCAATCGATCATCCTACAGGATGTGGCTAAAAATAATATTTGCATTCTGTCTATGGAGGTGCAGGGCTGCGCCCTTTGAGTGGACGGACCTAGAGGATACACTCATGGCTTGATGACCCTTGCTGCAAAATGACACAGTGGGCAAGAGGGCTATCCTTCCAGCCAGCAGGAGGTTAACACCACAGAGCCCTATTCCACGTGGAGAATGGGACCCTGACTCTCTCATGTGTCCCTTATTCCCACCTGGGTAAGGCTAACCTTAATTTGTTGTTTTAACAACTTGGACTCCCATCTAACTGACTTGTCCCTTTACTATCTGCTCCAACACCATCTCCATGCAATTGCAGCACCATGTCTATCACAATGCTCCTTCAAAATGTAAGTCGGAGGCCAGGGTTGTGACTCAGCACCCACTCACGTGTGTGAGGTCCCTAGGTTCAATGCCCAGTACCAAAAGCAGAACAACAAATATTCAAGTTTACAGTGGATAAGACACTTGCTTGGCACAC
The DNA here is from genome assembly GCF_027595985.1 of Sorex araneus. Lineage (NCBI taxonomy): Eukaryota > Metazoa > Chordata > Mammalia > Eulipotyphla > Soricidae > Sorex > Sorex araneus. The sequence goes on along the minus strand of NC_073306.1, from coordinate 124,894,953 downwards.
AGCTGACCTGGTTTCAATCCCCAGCATTCCGGGTACCCATTCCACCATCACCTCAAGAGTAATTCCTGAGTGCAGCACCATCAGGAGTAATTCCTGAGCACCATTAGGAGTAATTCCTGAGTGCAGCACCATCAGGAGTAATTCCTGAGCACCATTAGGAGTAATTCCTGAGTGCAGAACTAGGAGTAATCCCTGAGCATCAACGAGTGTGGCAAAAAAAAAAATAAAGCAAGTCTGGGCCAGAAGATGGTACAGCACTTAGGAGATATGCCCAGGATGTTCCAGGAACTGATTTTTATTTCCAACTTCACATGGTTCCAGAGCATCTCTAGTTGCAACTCTGGATCCACCACCCCCAGCAACATGGAGGTGGACCAGGTAATCCCCAGCACAGTGAGGCTTGAGAAGCTCCTTATCCTGACGTCCTTGCTCTAGGCCACCAGTTTGACAAGAGTCATCAGTGATGCTCCCCCATCCCTGACTCTGGAACCTCCTGAACACTGCTTGAGAGCCCCCTCAAAAAAGAAAAATGCAAGTCTGACTTCATGACACTTCTTAAAACATTTTCAGAAGCACCTGAGAGCTCAAAGATCCAATCCCTATGGCAGTGGTTCTGTAGTCTGACCCCATCACAGCAGCCTCAGCTGGGCACTTATTAGAACTGCATATTTACAAAAGCAGCATCCGACCTACTGAATCCAGACCACCCACCGAGGGGCCCAGAAGTCTGCATTTTAATTGTTTGTTCAGGGTTGTTTTATTTGTTTCCATCCCTGGCAGTACTTAGGGCTTATTCCAGGCTCTGTGCTCAGGTATGATTCCTGGCAGTGCTCAAAGGATCATATTGGAGTGCCAGATCCAACCAGGGCTGACCATGTGCAAGGCACGCACCTTACCCCCTGGAGGATCTCTCCCGCCTGCAGCCTGCAGCGGTGTGCGGTCTAACAGCCTCCTAGGTCAAGAGGCTTCAGCCACCCGTCTGTGGACCACTGCCAGTCTGTCGAGGTAAAGAGGCTGAAGACCACCATCTATCACAATTAAAGGCTGTCCAGGGATGGGGCTCATGTAGGTACTGGTCCTCAGGGGTTAAACAGTTGGAAACCATCTCTCTAGGCAGTTCTTATGCATGTTTGGGCATGAGAAGCACTTCCCAGGGCAGTATTTCTCAACCAGGGCCATATGGCCCCCTGCTGCAGGCCCCCAGGATACTCCAAGGGGAACCACAGAGGGAAGGCACATAAAGGTAGGGCCATGGCACCAGGGAGAACAGGTAGGACAGGAGGAAATGGGCTTGAGAAAGAAATAAGATCAAAAGGGAGCCCCGATGGACAAAAGGTTTAGAAACACCAGCGGGGCCCAGCACTAGAGCAACGTTGCATCCAAGACCTTCCTCCTGTCTGAGCCCCCATTCCCTCCCACCTTCCTTCCATTCCCAAATATGTGGTTACCCGACACTTCCAGAGACTTCAGCTAGGCACATGGAAAGCTCCTTCCTGGAAAGGCATCCCCCTGGCTTAGCAGGGCCACCAGCTAGGAAGAGGCAGCGTTGAAGCCTCTATTTCCTTCCCTTTCCTTTCGCAGAGGCTCTGCTCCACCTTGCCGGTTTCATTCTCCAAGAGCAGCCTTTCCTGGGAGCCCCTGGGAGGTCATTTTCTGTCTCATCAGTCCCCATTTAGCTTTATGTGTTACCCTTCATGTCTGGCTAGAGACTGTGGGGAACCGGGAGGCCAAATCAAGATCTGGCGTGGGGCCGGAAGACAGTAGGGCAGGGAAACAATCACATAGAAAAAGAATCTTATCAACGTGCCCAGAGGAAAAACAGCCTCTAAAAATCAGTCCAATTCACTGACACATTTGGCCTCACAGACTCCCAAAGAGACAAACATACTCAAACAGCTAGCAGCCCTCTCACCGCTCACTGCAGAAGGTAGCAGTTTAGACACCACGGTCTGCATACAAATGATCAAGCTCACACATTTTAGCAAAAGCGAATGATTTGCTTAGCTGGGAAAGACAGGGTGGGGGGAGTACAGAGGTGTTGCCAAGCTGTAGAGAAAGGTTTGCCGCAGCTCACTGAGCCCAAATGTTCCACCTTGTGCCTTCTGGGTGTGTGAGACACAGGTGATATCTTTATCAACATAAGGCATGTCTACACTCAGCCCACATGACAACTATCAAAATCAGGACCGGAATATAGTACAGCAATGAGGGTGCCTGCCTAGCATGCACCCAACTGTGTGCAAATCTCAGCACCACATGATACCTGAGCATCACCAGGTACAGTGCTGGAGTGGTATCCTCAGCATCCTGGAGCCCCTGTACTGAACTATTGTCCAAATTAGTTGAGAATTGCTTGTGGGGTCCCAGACCTTCTGAGCAACCCCCGCCCCAAAAAACTAAAATCAACCTGAACACCTAAACCCATTTGACTCATTCATCTCTTGGAAGCTAAGAGTCTGCCAGACAATATGCCAGGACCATCAGCCCTGAAACTCTTGGATCTGTGCCAGCCCCGGACTCTTCATCGCAGGGCCTGCAGGGAGGAGTTGGAGAAGCTCTATTGACCTAAAACTACTATCTGAAAAGATGGAGAGACTTAGAAGCATCTACTCAAACTTTGCTTATATGCATTATTCCCGCCCCCCGGGCCCCCCCGCCCGTTATAATCCCCAATAAACTGTGACCAGCGACCGGAGTCCAGATTTGCCTTTTCAACAGGCAACTCCATTTAACATGGTATCTGACTATCTTGGAACATCACCTCTTTGAGTTATGAGACGAAACCTTAAATATCATTGACCATGATGACTATGAACTCAGGGATGCTTTAACTACTGCCCAGAAGCTACTGTGGATGGTTCTAAAAAAAAAAAAAAAAAAAGAAAATCATATATTTGCAGGGGAAAAAAAAAGTTAACCAAGCTGTTATTCAATTATGCATTCTAAGGGCCAGAAGGATAGCACAGTGGGTAGGGCATTTGCCTTGCATGCAACAAACCCAGATTTAACCCCAGAACCCTACTTAGTGCCTGAGCACTGTCAGGAATGATCCCTGAACTCAGAGCCAGAAATAAGCTTTAAGCACTGTGCAGTATGCCCCCCAAAACAATACTATTATGCATTCTGGATTTGGTTTGGTTTGGGGCCACACCAGGCAATGCTCAGGGCTTACTCCTGACTCTGCACTGAGGGATCACTCCTGGCGGTGCTCAGGAGACCATCTGGTGAGCTGAGGATCAAACAGGGTCGACTGCATACAAAGCAAGCGACTTCCCCACCAGACTATCTCTTCAGCCCTTATGCATTCTATTTCTGGGGGTAAAATAATTACCTCCTCTGAAAACATAATGTCCACAAATATTGAAAGTTGATGGAAGGAGGCCCCCTGTGTTAAAATGTCTGCACCCCAAAGCTTCCCCGCTTAGTGGGGGTTTCTCTTTTTTTAATTTATTTTTATAAAGTTGTTCATGATTTATTATATTCAACATTCCAACATCAATCCCACCACCACTGCACCTTCCCACCACCATTATTTCCAGTTTTCATTGAGGATTTCTTAAAAGTAAGGTCAAGCCAAAGAAAGGGAGGAAGGAGGGAGAACGGAAGTAAAGGAAGATGGAAACGCTCTTCAAACACTCATAATTTGACATTTCATCAATCAGTCTTCACTGTGAGAATATTCTCCATCACTTGACAGACCAGAAAACAAAAAAATTCACAAGATAAATTAACAGTGACATCCGAGTGTCATTACCTTCTTTCTCAAGAAGGCCTTCCTTCATCAAGCCACGAACCCAGGGAGCCGTTTCCCACCACCTAGGCTATACTGCCTGGGTTGCTCAGTAAACATCACTTCATGAGCTTCTCTCACTAGAAAAAAAAAAGGGGGGCTGGGAATGACTCTCATTGGGCTTGCTTAGATCCAGTCTTCATCACCGGACCAATCACTGGGCCAAGAACACGCAATGCTTTGATTGGCTAAGCCATAATCACGTGGTGTCCAGAGGTAGCCGCAGAATCAGGTAAGCGGGATGAGGACTGGAAGCTGTTAGCCGTGGAGGGAAGGAGTGGTAAACAGACAGAAACACCTTGCAGCTGTGGAGCGATCTGAACAATTTGAGTCCCATAGCACAATGTATATCTCTTTCATCTTCCTGGTTAAGCTCATCTTGCTTTAAAAAAAAAAAAGGCACGTCTCTGGCGGGAGAGATAACAAAGGGCTTAGGCACTGGCCTTTATTCTGCTGACCCCGGTTTGAATCCCTGCACTGCATAGTACGGTAGTCCCTGCCCCACCAAGGGTCACTCCCGAGCGCAAAGCCAGACTCTGTGGCACCTCTAGGTGTGGCCAACAACAACAACAACTAATAATAATAATGATAATAATAATAATAATAAAATGCCAAGTCTATGCAACTAATAATAATAATAATAATAATAATAATAATAATAATAAAATGCCAGGTCTATGTAAATGCTATGCTCTGGGTCATGTCACTGTCACTGTCACCCTGTTGCTCATCGATTTGCTCCTCCGTTGTGAGACTTGTTACTGTTTTTGGCATATTGAATACCCCAAAGGTAACTTGCCAGGCTCTGCCGTGCAGGCGAGATACTCTCGGTAGCTTGCTGGGCTCTCAGAGAGAGCCAGAGGAATCGAACCCGCGCGGCCGCTTGCAAGGCAAACGCCCTACCCGCTGTGCTATCGCTCCAGCCAGCTCTGGATCATAAGTAACTTTAAAATAACTGTAATTTCTCAGGGGACAGTACTGCTGCTCTCCTCACATCAGAGAATTAGTGGGTTTCTCCTGTCTTTGAAGGGAGGTGAGCCTTGAGGCGCTTTCTTGGGGATTATTCCCATGCATAAATCACTCTTGGAAAATTATGATTTTTTATGTCTTTCTAAGATGCTTCATTGGCTTAAAGCTCATTAATATCACATGTTCCCAACATGCTCTTAACTCTGGTGCAGTCAGCGCCTCCAGCCCAGCCTTGCCTCGTGGGAGATACAGAATTTATCTTTATAGCTCAAAGGCATGGGCTAAAATGCATTTTAAGGAGACAGTCCAGTCCACCTCAATCCCAATCACTCATATCTTGTTGCCATATAAACACATTTTTACTAACTTTTGACCCTAATAATCATGCTTAATCTAATCCTAAAATTCCCTCCGGGTCTAAGTAGAAAACCCTGTTTTATGATTCTGTATTCATTCATTGGTTTAAACAAAAATCACCCTTGGCAAATATGAGCTTAAGGTTTAACATTTTTAAGCTTTGTAATAGATTAACAACTAAAGTTCTTATAGGAGCCTTCTATTAAATCTCTCACTAAACTTAGGTTTTTTTCTTGCTACTTAAAATGTAGATAAGGGGAGGCTTAATTACTCCCACTCAACTCCCTTACTTCATATTTTCTTTGGAGGTGATCGAAGAAGTGACCACAGCCATTCATTCACTCAACAGATTTTATTTTGAGAGGCTGCTATGTACCAGGCATTGTGTTGTGGAGGCTGCATATATGAAACTAAGAAAACAAGATTCCCCTCTATCCTGAGGCCTTTGTCATCTAATTGCAGTGTACTCTCTGCCTTACCTTCTCAAGGAGTATGCCTGAAAATCAGCCTTATCTGTTGATATATCGTTGCTGGAAGTACAGAGCAATGTACAATGGCTTCATGCATTGGCTTTCTGGGTAAGTAAGAGTGATGTCTGGGATAAGTAATGATCCCACAGCTGGAAGAATCTAATCCATACTCAGTCTTGCTCCCTCACAGCTGTACCACCTTCTCCAAGCCTTGTTTTCCATAGCTCTGGAATGGGTCAATGACTTCTGTCTCACAGACAGTGTAGAGATTATTTCAGAGTAATACTCCTCAATCTGAAGGGCAGACCACAGGAGTCCACATCCAGGTGTTTATAAGGCCGCAGCAGCTCTCTTTTCCCAGAAACCTCACTTTTTTACTGCTATTGTTGTTTGTTCTTTGCAATGCTAGTTTCTTTTTTGCTTATTTATCTCTAGTTTACAATGTTATGGGATTTCAGGGGCTTATCATTGTGCACCCAGTAAGTGGTAATCCTCATACCACACCTGCCACCAGAGTTCCAGTACTTTCTCACCACCAATAAGATCTCTCTACCCATTCCTCCTCCCACTCCCACCCTACTTCCCTTCTGGTAACCACCATAGATTTCACCAAATCTAGGGATTAATGGGATTTATGGCCTGTGTTTTTGTTTTAGTTGTTTATATTGAATATAGGAGAAAAATCATTCAGTCATTGTTTTTTACTTCCATACTTCTTTCATCTAATATAGTCACTTCAAGATTCTTCCATTTTTGTCCCAAAGGCACATTTCCTCTTTTTAATAGCAGTATAGTATTCCACTGAGTCTATCTAACATAGCTTTTATTCCAGCATCTCTGTATGGGCCTTTAGGTGGAGTCCATGTTTTGTCTATTCTAAATATAAATATAGGGGTGCAAGTATTCTTTTAAATTAGAATTTTCATATCATTCAGACTATACCAGGGATCTCAATTTTAAAACCACTGCTTAATACAATGTCGTGAAAAATACACGAAACACATATTATGATTTTTATGTAAAGGTATGATGGCAATAATGGTGTTGATTTCATGTAAGTTAAATTTTACATTATGAAGTCTTCTATTAAAAACCTTTAAATTCATTGAGACATGGGAAGAAGAGATGCTTTCTACATAACCGCATTAAAAATTAATGTACTTAATTCTACACACGAGTTAGGAACAATTTTACTAGCAGGAAATATGACTATATTATATGCATGTCGGTTTTCTGCATCTCTAAAAAGAATACATAAAATTCTCTCTTTTGTAAAAAAAAAAATCACACTTTGGGACTGGAGAAATAAAACAATGGGTAGGCCACTTACCTTACATGCAACCTGGGTTCAATCCTGGCAGTTAATAAGGTCCTCCAAGCCCCACCAAGTCTGCCCCTGAGTGTAAACCCAGGAGTAAGTCCTAAACACTGTCAAATGTGGCAAAAAAAAAAAATCACATTTTTAGGGTTTTTTTTTTCAGTAATAACTGTTGTTCATTCATTTTTATCTTGTTTAGAGAAAATTTATGGATTTTTTTTCAGAGAAAATTTATGGAAGTTAAATTTAAACTCGAGAAGGTTCCATCCTAAGACCTGATATTATTGATGAGTGAGGATGTGGTTTGGGCTTTGAAAAAATATTAATTGCTCAGAATTTGTGGTTCCAATCAAAAACAAGATTAGCTTGATCCATAACAGAAGCCCCCAAGACTTTTCTATTGGCAAACTCATTAGCATCACCATTTTTTATTCCTAGGAATAGCAGATGAATAGAAATACCTAATAATTAAGCTTATTAGGGAGTTAGGAACAATTTGATAAGTATTTCTTCCTTAACACCACCATGTAGATGAATTCTGCACATTAATTATAAGGGGAAAAATTTCACTCCCTCTTATCTCTTCTGTTTAATTTGATTACTTAGGAAGAAAATGAGTGTACCTGTAAAGCACTGCGCAACTCTCAGAACTTGGAATCCAACCGGGGCCCGCCACACTACTTGCCTGCTCTTGATACAACATATCTTTTATCACAGCAACTCAAAACCCAGATCTGTGAAGGTTTTGGAACATTCCCCATCGCAGGAATGAGACATGATGTAATGTTGAAACTGTGGCTTACCTTGAGCTGGTACTTAGTATTATGGCCAAAGAATGTCAAGGACCCTTCAAAATATTTGTATTGTTCAGAGGCACCCCTCTGATTTGGTACAGTGCTCATTGGAGAACACAGATACCATATTTTTTTTCCATTCTCCTGGATATAGGGGTGCTATTTTGAGAGAAGAAAGAGGAGGAAGGGGAGGAGGGGTGGGTAACTCCTGAGAGTAATGCCTCCCTCGCATTTGGGTCCTAGAAAGCCCTCTCGTCTGTTTGCAGGGAACTGACTGCCCTCTCATCTTCTCTTCCCTCTGGGAGGAAAACCAGGCCACGATCTGGTTCTTGTATGCTCTGTGCTGAGCTCTGTTTGATGTCCGGTCTCTTATCTCCTCTACCTCCTCTGTTTAAAGACAATGTCGATTACCCCTTTGCAGCCTACAGGGCCAGAGATGAAAGATTCTGTCATTCTTTCCACCCCCGCAGCCCCCCTGTAACAAGTCACAGAGCTGCTTTATCCTCTTCCTTGACTGCCTCTGTTTGCAGACTCATTGTTTCTAACTATCCCAGGCAGATATGAATTTCCTCTTGACGCCTGTTCTCTTCCATTCCCTGCAAGCACTTAGCCATTTATTCATTTTTATCAACACAAACATCAGTAGCACTTCGGAATAATCGGCTCCACTATGATAGTTCATTTATTATTCATTGCAATAACCTTCAACTCACTTCACATCAATAAAGCGAAGAGGGACCCACCCGCTCACAAACTGGCTGCATGCTCCCTGGGGGACTACGGGGTCTCCTCAGCCTGTAGCTCAGGCACAGCGCACAGACCCTGCCGTGGACTGGCACTTCCAGAGCCTTTTGGAAAGTGGCTGAAATCGGTCAGGGGACCGGGACAGACCTCGCCATGAATTGCCGTTCTTTCCTCTGACATGAGGCAGAGAAGACAAGGGGTGTCGTGTCCAACTGGATTTGCCTCCCTCCTGTGCTGGCAAGCTGCCGGGGCGCAAACTGATGCAGCAAGCAGTGGCAGGAGTAGACTTCCAAGTCAGGCGCTGAGTTATGGGGACGCGTCCTCATTTCCTGGGTCAGTGACCTTGGACAAGTTACTTAAACCCCTCTAAGCCTCCAGAAAAGGAGGCTGATAATAACCCTCCCGCAGAGAGTTGTTATGAGGATTAAATGTCTTCGTGCATGGGAAACATTAACACGATGCCTGGGGCATACCAAGTACATACAGAGCAAATGCTCAATGAGCTGTTTTTACAACCACCATTAATATTTGTCAAAATTTCCGGCTGTGTGGGCCTGGGAGAAGGAGCAGTAACCAAGCCGCCACTAGGGGGCGCTTCTCTCACCCCCGACTGACTCTAAGGACATTTGAAGGATCTTTAGGCCCTGAAAGTGTCCCTTGGATGTATTGGAGGGTCCCTGGAAATGACAGCCCCCGCTTCACCTCTCCCTCTAGCTGTAGGGTAGGTTGGCTAGAGTGGCATCCGAGGCCAGCAAAGCCACACTTATCCTGACCTCTGGCCCTGGCTTAGAAGCCAGGCTGCGTGAGAGTCGGTGGGTATAGAAGATGGGTGCACGGCAGAGCTAAAGCCACCAGTGTCGTGTCCCACCACCTCTCCCCCTGCCTGGGGGAGACCCCTGAGAGAGCTGGTCAGCCCTTCCTTCCACAGCTTCCCCACACTCTCCCCCTCCTCCACCCCCTCCCTCTTCTGGATTCTGCTGACTTGGTGCCAATCCTACCCTAAAGAAACAACCCCGGGGATCCCTGTGAGCAGCAACATAGCCAAGGTAAGACCGGGCCAAACATGGGGAGGAAGGAGAACGTGCACCAGGACTAGCAAGAATCACCCCAGTGGGACAGATGCTCCTCACTGCCTTCCCAAATCTCCTGCCCCTGCTCTGGGAGGCCTCCGTGGGGTGAGCAAAGAACACTCAGGAAGCATCACTAGGAGGCTCGATCCTAGGAGACGTTTCGAGATAGAGAAACTGGAGCCGTGGCAGCGCAGCCGGGAGCTCTGAAGGGTGGGGTGCAGAGCGGTTACCCATCGCCACGTAAGAAGCTAGCCCAACAGTTGGCAGCTCAGTTGTATTATGTCACAGTTCCTGGGGGTCAGGAATCCAGAAAAGGGTTAGTGCAGTCCTCGTTTCAGATCCCATCACAAAACTAGCACCATTTTGTCAGCCAGGCAGGCCTATGGGCACATCAGACAACTAAGACAGAGGAAACCACTTCCAAATGTGTCCCTCTGGTTTTCAGCATCAGTTCATGGCTGGCAGCCTCTCCTGTTCTTTAAACACCTGCCTCTCCATCCTTCAGGGCAAGGTGATGCCCAGATCATCACCCAACACAAAAGTCACCAACTCTGGGGGACATAGTCCTCCCAAGAAGTGCTCTGGGGCCCAGGGGTCACTCCTGTGGATACTCAAGCTAGCTAGCTGTGTGAACTTGACTGTCCAGTGCTCTGGCCCAGCTTTATGTGCTGCCACTCAGGCCCAGAGGCACCAGGAAGCAGCAGTGTCTGGCCCTACTCACTGTGCTATCACTCCAGCCCTGGCCCAGCTTTTGCCCTGTTGTATTTGTGGAAGCTCAAGTCCGTAGACCCAGCCCCCACTCAGGGCTGGGAGTCCCACAAGACTAGGAACACTAGGAGGTGCTGATTCCTGGGGACTGTTAACAAGGTGAGAACATCAGAGCCAATAGGTCTGACAGGAGGTATCTTGCAAATTGAGTTCGGGTGCTCTGACCCCTGGAAAAAGCTCTCCTTAGTATCATGCTAAGTGAAATGAGTCAGAAAGAGAGGGACAGACATAGAGGGACTGCACTCATTTGTGGAGTGTAGGGTAGCATCACATGAGGCTGACACCTAAGGACAGCAGATACAAGGGCCAGGGGGATTGCCCCATAGCTGGAAGCCTGCTTCATGAGCGAGGGGAGAAGGCAGATGGAATAGAGAAGGGATCACTAAGAAAATGATGGCTTGAGGAACCAGTTGGGGTGGGAGATGCATGCCGAAAGTGGATAATGGACCAAACATGATGACCTCTCAGTGTCTGTGTTGCAAGCTATAATGCCCAAAAGGAGAGAGAAAGTATGGGGAATATTGTCTGCCATGGAGGCAGGGGGAGGGTGGAAAGGGGGTGTATACTGGGGATTTTGGAGGTGGGGAATGTGCACGGGTGGAGGGATGGGTGTTTAATCATTGTGTGATTATAACCCAAACATGAAAGCTTGTAACTAGCTCACGGTGATTCAATAAAAAATTTTTTTAATTTAAAAAAAAGAAAAAGCTCTCCTTGTCAAAAATGCGCCTCATGGCCCCTCAAGTGGGCATCTTTGGAGCCTGTCTCCTGAGACTTCCCACCACCCGCAGGGAAATAAACCAATGAGACTGTTGTTCTGCTCATACCAGATATGGGGGATATGAGATGTGAAACACCAGACTACCACCGTCTGAGTAGCTCAACCAACTGAAATTGAATTTCGCACACTGCTGGATGCGGGGAGTCTGAGGTCAAGGCGTGGTAGAGTCTGTGTCTTCTGAATTCTCCTTCCTGGGCTTGCAGGGGGTGGGCCTCTTCTCCCTGCGTCTCCCCTCACCTCGCTCTCTGCAAGTCTGTGTCTATAGAGACACAAGTCATGGTACCGGGGGCTCTGTCCCCTGGTGACCCACATCTTAACTTCACCTCCTCCAGGGGCCTTTGTAACATAATCACATTCAGAGAGACCCTGGGGCTGAGGAGATCAGAACTTCCACCTAGGACTGGGGCATAGAAACACACTTCAGTCCAGAACAATTGGCAACGCACTACAAGGCGAGGTGTCCCTGGAGGCCCCAGACGCTGCAGAACTCAGAAACGCTGGCATGCCTGACCCCGGCACACGCTGAAGGTCATGTTCAGCTGCCACAGGGCTCTCGCCCCAGCCCGGCTCGGCAGGAGGCCTCCCTGGCCCATGACCACATCTCCCCTCTTCAGGAACAGCAGGTGAAGCTTCTGACGACATCAGTGAGAGCTTCGGGGGGCACAAGCCATCTCGCTGTGGTGCCTCCGAGCAGCCCCACCCCTCCCCAGGGGCCCAGCCAGCTCCAGGAAACAGCAGGCTTGAGACAGGACTGGTCCGAGCTAAAGAGGTATCTCGGGGGCTTTAGGACAAGGCCCCCACGGCCCCCACCGACTCTACACCCTGTGGGGCAGCAGGCTATTCCAGGGTGTAGAGCTGGGACAGGCAGGCTTCCCAGACCTGGGCCACCGCGGCCCATCACGGTGCTGTCACCTGCCTCAGGAGGGGGCTGGAAGTTAGCCATGATGGCAGCCATGATTATAATTATGATGACCTTTGGGGAGAATGATGGGAAAGGACTTTAGAATAGGGCAGTGTGGAGGCTGAACAAGGATTAAAGGGCTTCGAGAGAGCCCTGGAAAGGGTAGTCTCAAGGTTTGTGCGAGCATGCATGAATTTGCGTGTGTGTGTGTGTGTGTGTGCGCGCGCGCGCGCGCGTGCGCACGCACGGACAGGAGAGAGTGTCAGTAGAACTGCTTTATATCAAAGGATATTTCTACTGCAAAGAACAAAAACCAGAGCTCGCCCAGGACGCAGCCCTGCGGGGCGTGAGGAGCATCTAAGGTGGAGCAGGAGGCGCCACCTGCTTCCAGGTGCTGAGACTTAGACCAGCCACACAGAAGAAAAAACACAAGCGCTGACCTCATACTCACCATGTAGCAGCCACTGTGGTTCCCTCGCCCACTCCAGCTCAGTTTAGGACCTAGGGCCACGCTGTGAGGTAAGGATGAATCCCATTTGACAGGTAGGAAGTTGGAGGGCAGAGAAGTTAAGTTTCTTGCCTGGAGATGCACAGCTAGTCACGGGCTTGGGTTGGAGCCTGGGCAAGGCATGTTGACAATCATCTCCGGGCATTGTTTTCCCAGCCGGAGAAACAATGTGGGAATTCGGGAGAGCAGATAGCACAGCTTCTGCTCCAGGAGAAGACCCACCAGAGGGGCTGAGGCCACTGTCCCATGGGCAAATGTAGCCATTACTAGAGACAGGGGCTTGGAGGGTGAGCTGGACTGGTGGTTTTCTGCCTTTTCACATCGGCAGACCGGCTTGGCTCCACAGAGCGGCAGTTGGAAACCACTGAGCTTGAGTCAGGGTCTCAGGGAGCCCTCACCCCACCACCACCACCCTTCCCCGCGGGGGCCAATTCACAGCTGCTTTCAGAGCCCACTGGCCATCCTCCCCCGCTGGCCCTGGCCTGGCTCAGCCAGACTCACTGCGCCCAGGACAGGGCGCCTGCTTAGTGCAGCTGACGCTGGCCGTAGGACTGGTGTTAGAACACTGTACGCCTAAAACTCAATTATTGATGACTTTGTAAATCATGGTGTCTTCATGAAACATTAAAGTTGAAAATGTTTTTATCTTTTCTTCAGCCTAGATTTAGTGCCTTGATTTTGATGGTTTTGAATATTCTCACATTGATTATTAAGGGACTGGAGCGATAGCACAGCAGGTAGGGCGTTTGCCTTGCACGCGGCCAACCAGGGTTCAATTGCTCCGTCCCTCTCGGAGAGTCTGGCAAGCTATCAAGAGTATCCTGCCCTCGCAGCAGAGCCTGGCAAGCTATCTGTGGCGTATTCAATATGCCAAAAACAGTAACAACAAGTCTCAAAATGGAGACGTTATTGGTGCCCACGCCAGCAAATTGATTAGCAACAGGATGACAGTGACAGTGACTATTAAGGTTTGGGATCTTTGGAGGCTGGAGCAATAGCACAGTGGGTAGGGCGTTTGCTGACCGGGGTTTGATTCCCAGCATCCCATGTGGTCCCCTGAGCACCACCAGGAGTAATTCCTGAGTGCAGAGCCAGGAGTAACCCCTGTGCATCACTGGGTATGACCCAAAAAAATAAAAAATAAGAATAAAAAAAAGATTTGGGATCTTCAAGTAACACCTAAATAAATGCCTTGCCTCCTAAATCCCAGTCCCAGCCCTAAAACTGGTCATGCCCAATTGCCAGAGGAAGGAAGACCATTATCTCTGTCAGAGTTGTGGAAACTTTCTGTAGACACACCCTGTGGTGATTCCTGAGAAATGGGCAAAAAATAGAGAAGCAGGCAAAACAGGGCTCAGCATGGCCAGTCTAGTAACCAGCATGTTCAAAGACTCAGAAATAAGAACTGAGGGAGCTGGCGCAATAGCACAGCGGGCAGGGCATTTGCCTTGCATGCAGCCGACCCGGGTTCGATTTCCAGCATCCCATACGATCCCCTGACCACCACCAGGGGTAATTCCTGAGTGCAGAGCCAGGAATAATCCATGAACATCGCCAGGTGTGACCCAAAAAGCAAAAAAAAAAAAAAGAAAAGAAAAGAAAGAAAGAAAAAAATAAGAACTGAGGGTGAGGGAGATGCACAGAGGTCTAGAGCACATGCTTTGCATGAAAGAGAATCAGATTTGATCCCAGTACCACATGGTCTCCTGAGCACTGCCTGGACTGAGCCCTGAGCAATGAATAAGGAGTAGTTTGTTTGTTTGTTTGTTTGTTTTAGTGAATCACCGTGAGATACAATTACAGACTTTGAGCACTGGCTAACTCAGTGCTCAAATTCCTGTAGCTACAAAGTAGCAGGTAGGGAGTGGAGCAATAGTACAGCAGGTAGGGCACTTATCTTGCCTGTGGCCAAGCCAGGTTCAATCCCCATCATCCCATATGGCCCCCTGAATGCTTGCAGAAGTAATAACCTGAGTGCAGAGCCAGGAGTAACCCCCAAGCATCACTAGCTACAGCCCCAAAACATAAATAAATAAATAAATAAAGCACGCAGCTGACCCGGCTTCGATTCCCAGCATCCCATATGGTCCCCTGAGCACCGCTAGGAGTTAATTCTTGAGCCAGTGAGCCTGGAATAACCCCTGTGCGTCGCTGGGTGTGACCCAAAAAGCAAAAAAAAAAAAAAAAAAGTGACAAGTGGAGCATTTCGATCCAAAAAGACTGTATCTCTGCCTTTTTAACCAGCACACTTTGCTCCTTCTCTAACACTGGTACTCTACAGTGGTTCCTTGCTTTGACCTGTCTAGATGAAGAGGAAGGCAGCCACTGAAGCAGGAGTGGGAGAAAACAGGCAGAGGCCGGTTCTAAGTAGTCCTGGAGAGAGACCATCTGAACTCGGCAGGAATACCCAGGCAAGAGCTCTAGCACAGGACACAGCAGCCTCGTAGATAAGGGGTGATGGCTCAGTGTGGGGTGGCAGGTGGGCAGCCAGCCACGGATGGATGGAGCTTGGGGGCTGGGGGAGGTGGGGGGCTGGTTGGGGGGAGCTGGAGAGATAGCAGAGACACACCGGGAAGCAGGTTTTGGAGGGAGGCCACAGACAAAGCACTGCTCAGGGCAGAGGATGTGGCTGGAGAAGGGAGAGCCCAGTGGATCCTGCTGTTTCCAACGAGGGTGCAGGGGTAGTGCAGCGCCCACTCTCCCCACACTCTACCAGGTCACCCATCAGCTGGCCCAGAGTCAGGCAGGGGTGGAGACACTAGGGCAAAAAGAATAAGACTCCTTAAAGCTTTCAGAGTCAATACAGTGCATGGGAGAGGGGGGGCTTTATCTCACATTCGAAAACCAAAGGATGCTGATAGCAAACCCCTAGCTCTATTCCAAGGCTGCTTCTGACTGCAGGAGGATCGATGAGCCCAGAAGTAACCCTGAGTCCATGATATGGAGAATAAAAACCGCAGCATCCTCATCCCTCCCCAGGTGGGATAAGTCTAAGGGGTGTGTTCTCGGAGGTTCTCAGCCCTGGGTGCGCTAGGAATAGCCAACATGAGCATACACTTGGTTGACTTCCTCCCTTTTCCCATCTTTCTTTCCCGTTCATTGGGGAGGCTGCCAGGATAGCCTCCCAAATAAATGGTTTACACTCAAAGCTTTGTCTTTGAGTCTGCTTCTGGGGAAATCAAAGCTGAGGACCTGAGGACCTGAGTATGACAATAATAGTTGGAAATGACCACACCAGATAAGAACTGAGTATTGAAAGTAGGTAAAGAGATATACATGATAACCTTTCAATGTCTGTGTTGCAAACCACAATGCCCAAAAGGAGCGTGAGACAAAGAGGGAGGAACGAGGGAGGTGGGGAGAGAGAGAGAGAAAGAAGAGGCAGACAGGGAGGAGGGACTTGAGGGGTAATGGGAGGGAAACTGGGGACATTGGTGATGGAGATATGGGTGTTGGACTGACTGATTGCATGACTGAAACCCAATCATGAACAGCTTTGTAGTGGGTTATCTCATGGGTAATTCAATTAAAAACAATTTTTTTTAAGTTGGAGACCCTAGGGTCCACAGAGTAGAAGAGATTTGCCCTTAATACAGAATCACAACCCATATAGGGGCTCCCCCAAATCCACAAAACACAGAGGTTACAGGCACAGAATTCAAAAAATAACAAAGATCTGACTAGCCCCAGGATAGACAGCTGTATCCTCCTTCTCCTGCAGTAAGTAGCTCCTCCAGTCATTCATTACCCCACTTCCAACAGGGGAACTTAACTTCCTTCTCAGTTCCTGGAAAAAAATCTGGGCCAGGTGATTGCTTCTGGTCAATGGGGTGTGAGTGACAGTGATAGAGGCCACTTCTGAGCAGAATCCTTAATCAGTGGCCCCGCCTGCTTGCCTGCCTTGTTTTCCTTCCACCATGAAAAGAGTATATCCCAAGTAGGGACCACTCTCTTTGTTTTTTTTTTTTAATTTAATTGAATCACCGTGAGATAGTTACAAGCTTTCATGTTTGGGTTACAATCTCACAATGATCATACACCCATCCCTCCACCAGTGCACATTCCCCACCACCAATATCCCGGGTATACCCCTCCTTTCCCACCCTCCCCCTGCCTCCATGGCAGAAAATATTCCCCATACTCTCTCTCTACTTTTGGGCATTATGGCTTGCAACACAGACACTGAGAGGTCATCATGTTTAGTCCATTATCTACTTTCGGCATGAATCTCGTATCCCGACTGATTCCTCCAGCCATCATTTTCTTAGTGATCCCTTCTCTATTCCATCTGCCTTCTCCCCTCCGCTCATAAAGCAGGCTTCCAGCTATGGGGCAATCCCCCTGGCCCTTTTATCTGCTGTCCTTAGGTGTCAGCCTCATGTGATGCTACCCTACACTCCACAAATGAGTGCAGTCCCTCTATGTCTGTCCCTCTCTTTCTGACTCATTTCACTTAGCATGATACTCTCCATGTCTATCCATTTATGAGAAAATTTCTTGACTTCATCTCTCTAAAAGCTGCATAGTATTCCATGTGTAGATGTTCCAAAGTTTCTTTAACCAGTCATCTGTTCTAGGGCACTCAGGTTGTTTCCAGATCTTGGCTATTGTGAACAGTGCTCCAATGAACATATAGGTACAAATGTCATTTCTACTATGCTTTTTTGCATCCTCAGTATATATTCCCAGAAGTAGTATTGCAGGGTCATATGGAAGTTCAATTTCTAGTTTTTGAAGGATGTCCATATTGTTTTCCAGAAAGGCTGGACCAGTAGACATTCCCAGTCAAAGAGTGAGGGTCCACTCTTTTAGCCTAGATGGTAAAATTCAGAATAATATAAGTATATACTGAGAAGCCTGGTGATTTTGGTATCCCCAAGCACCAAGCCAGAGTAGCCACTAGGTGTAGCTCAAAATATACATACAGGGCTGGAGCAATAGCACTGCGGGTAGGGCGTTTGCCTTGCAAGAGGCTGACTCCGGTTCGATTCCCAGCATCCCATATGGTCCCCTGAGCACCGCCAGGAGTAATTCCTGAGTGCAAAGCCAGGAGTAACCCCTGTGCATCACTGGGTGTGACCCAAAAAGCAAAAAATATCTATGTGCATATATATATATACATATATATACAGAGAGAGAGAATTGCAATAGGTAAGAAAAAGCATTCATTAGCATTAAAAAGCAGTAAGATGTGGGGTATGACACAACCAAAAGGAAATACTAACACATGTACCATCCCAGGGGCTCTTATCCAAAGCAGCTAAATCTGCCTCAGTTGGACCTTCCACTCATTTCTCTGTGAAAATGGACTCATCATAATAGCACCTACTTCAAGGAGTTTCTGAGATGACCTAGAATAGTGGCAGGACAAGAGCAGGCCCCAATAAGTTAGGCGTTGTGATGTTTTCCTCTACCCCACAGAAAGACCTCCTGGGCAAAAGAGCTCCCTGGAAAGACAAATTGTTCCCGCATGGCCCCCACCAGCTTGTTGGTAAAAGGTCCTTCATCCCCCTCCTGGCAGCCCCGCCCAGAAGTGCCTTGCCCCCACCATATGGCCCAGAGGTCAGCAAGCCAGGTGCCTACCTCCAAGCTGGCCTACAGGCAGGCCGCCCATCGCCATCAAGGATCCCCGCAGAGAGGTTTGGATTAGCCCTGGTTTAGTGCCCGAGATGGCAGAAAGTCATTTATCCATGAGCTATGGCCTCTCCCTGTTGCCTGTGCATTACGAGTTATTTATGAGGCAATTTGCACAGTTTCACACTGACTGGCCATTATGCTGCTGTCTGCTAACCACTGGGAGGGTTGCTGAACCCAGAGACAAAATGGCCCTCCCCCTGCCTCCTCAGTTTTGCCAGCAACAACGAGGCCAGGGTCTGTCCCCCAGATTGCTTTCAGGGAAGAGAGCAGCACCCC
This sequence comes from Sorex araneus, assembly GCF_027595985.1. NCBI lineage: Eukaryota > Metazoa > Chordata > Mammalia > Eulipotyphla > Soricidae > Sorex > Sorex araneus. Next base: position 124,876,570 of record NC_073306.1, on the reverse strand, counting down.
AAAGCTGGGAAAGAAAGGGCCTCCTCCCTCTGCAGTCCAGAAACTCCGAACACACCTGGGGGTTTATGATGAAAGGCCGGAGTCCGGCGCAAGACTCCCGTGGTAGTCTAACAGCGTTGGCCACAGGTTGTGAAGAGGTTAATAGAATGCACCGTGGCCTGAGGGTTTGCAGGAAGTCCTGGCAGAAACACTCCCCCATTTAGTGGGACAAAGGGAATGCAGCAAATCTTGGGAAGCATTTATGTGTGTCTTGGTACCTAGTAAAACCTCCCTCAGGGCTCCCCATCGTGATCAGGGTTATAACCTGCTTCCGAGACGTCACCCATTAATACAGGGTTCGTTTGCAGCACTCATCCTGCATGCGGGGGCAGACGCTTCTGGCTGTGGTTTCACGGGCATCCCGGCCACAAAGAAGATCCTCCTGCCAACAAACGAGGATCTGAAAGACAGCTTGAGAGGTCACATGTTCCCGCTGGCCAGAGCACACGGGGTGCGTGCTGCTGCTCACAGTCACTGTCAACGTCTCGTCTTTGAAGTTCTCGAGTGGAGTGGCTTCTGCGTTCCAGCTGCCACTGCAGAGGCTGTCTCTAATTAAGCCTGTGGCCTTGTGCAACACGGGGATGGGGGGTGATTCTGCAATGAAAGGCCCCAACTCTCTGGCAGCAAAGGGGGTTTCTGGAGCTCCCAGGGTGGGCCGGAAGAGGAGCGTATTTGAGCTGAAGGTGACCTGACTTCTATGCCCTTTTCATCGCGGCTGCTGGCTGCTGTTCTCAGAACATCCTTTCTGCAAGGGCAAGGCCCGGTTTTACTTGTTAGCCTTTTCATTCTAGACTCGGGGAGTCCGGCAAGCTACCGAGAGAATCTCACCCCAACAGCAGAGCCTGGCAAGCTCCCCGTAGCGTATTTGATATGCCAAAAACAGTAACAAGTCTCGCAGTGGAAATGTTACTGGTGCCCACTTGAGCAAATTGATGAACAATGGGATGACAGTGACAGTGACTCTAAAGCTCAATCTGGGATCACTGTTTTTTGTCACAATATCTTCTCCATCTAAATATTCTTTTTTTTTTTTTTTGCCTTTTGGGTCACACCCAGCGATGCACAGGGGTTACTCCTGGCTCTGCACTTAGGAATTTCTCCTGGCAGTGCTCAGGGGACCGTATGGGATGCTGGGAATCGAACCCGGGTTGGCCACGTGCAAGGCAAATGCCCTACCCGCTGTGCTATCACTCCAGCCCCTAAATATTCTATTTTAATAGAATAATCATACTGCTTATTAATAAAAGTAGTGAAAAATGGTGGAGATGTAGCTCAGAGGTGAAGTACATGTTTGAAGCCCTGAGTTCAATCCCCAGCATTCTACCCTCAAATTCTGACTGAGGTCTAGCGTTTGTCTTATGCTGGTATCCATTAGTACTTGAACATCGTGTCTTTATTAATCTTCACAATTGCTTCATATGATCTAGGATTATATCTTGTGTTTTTGTTTTTGTTTTTTGGGTTTGGTTTGGTTTGGGTTTTTTTTTTGTCTCAGGTGTTTTTTGTTTGTTTGTTTGGCATTTGGGCCACATGTAGCAATGTCCAGGGGTTACTTCTAGCTCTTCCCTCAAGAATCACTCCTGGAAGTGTTTGGGAGACAATATGGGATGCTGGGAATTGAACCTTTTCCCAGTTTAATTAAGTTATGGGATCGATTATGGGAATTGATTATGGGAATCGATCCCATAACTTAATTTTTTAAATCACATAGGTAAGACTAGAGAGAATAAGTAACTTTTAAAAGGCCACACAACAGGGGCTGGAGCAATAGCACAGCGGGTAGGGCCTTGTACGTGGCCGACCTGGGTTCGATTCCCAGCATCCCATATGGTCCCCTGAGCACCACCAGGAGTAATTCCTGAGTGCATGAGCCAGGAGTAACCTCTGTGCAACGCCGGGTGTGACCCAAAAAGCAAAAAATAAATAAATAAATAAATAAAATAAAAGGCCACACAACTAACAGGAAGGAATATCCAAGGTTTAAACCCAGAATTTGTAGTCATTCTCTGGGTGATTCCACAATGTACCCGTGACCCCCACCATTTCAGAGTACACTGACCAACCTCATCCTGTGCTGTCTGACTTCAACAAGTGTCTGACAAGGGCTGGGGGTATTGCGGTGGTGGGGAGGGGGATGGTAAGTACCCCAGATCCTTCACCTTCTGAACAGCTTGACTCAGCCGTGTGCTTCAGCTCTGGCTCTCAGAGCTCCACAGAGGAATTCGTCTCCATCTTCCAGTGGTGCTCGTCTGCTGAGAACCACCTCACCCTCCCTATCTGCTTCCACTGTTTCCTACCAGGTTTCTGGAATCGTATTTCAAAAAATAGCACTTGCTTGACAATCTATGTCTCCAAATTTGCTTCCAGAAAAAAGCAAATGAAGACAATGATTTTCCCCCCAATGAACTAAATACCTTTCCTTTTCCTAGAACCAAAATCCTTTGCTTAACAGGGGCCAGGAGGACTGGTCAATGGTTGGAAGCTTGCCATAAGTGTGGGAGGCGAAGGGCAGTTAGGATAGAGAAGGGACCACTATGACAATAATACTTGGAAGTGATCACTCTGGATAATAACTGAGTGTTGAAAGTAGGTGGAGGGTTACACAACATAACCTTTCAGTATCTGTATTGCAATCCATAATGCCCAAATTGAGAGAGAGAGAGAGAGAGAGAGAGAGAGAGAGAGAGAGAGAGAGAGAGAGAGAAAGTGCCTGCAATAGATGGGGATCAGGGGGCAGGAGGAAACCCCCAGACAATGGTGGTGGGAAATGTACACAAAAGGGATGGGTGTTGGAACATTATATGACTGAAACCCAATCGTGAACAACCTTATAACTGTGTATCTCACTGTGATTCTATTTAAATAAACAAATTTTAATCCTTTCCTTGATGAAGTCACAAGATGCCCAACAAGTTTTTAGAACTTTATTCCCTCTGTTACTCCCCACTGTGTCAAAGGCAACTGGTGGACAAGCCTAACTGTATCCACCCGACAAGGGAGCGGGACTGTCCCATCTCTTCTTATGCAACCAAAATAACCAAGGGTGCGACAACAGAAGTTCCCAGACAGGTTGTGTGGCTCACATAGCACTCGGATGCATTCAAACGGACCCAAACTAAAAGTGATTCCCATAATTATGACTCTCAACTGTTCACTTTTCTGAGACAGCTAATCTTTGTTTTACTGATATGCATCAACAAGAAGATGATGGGTTTGCTGACACTCCCAGTCACTAGATAACGCAGAGAGAAGTGGGGAGGATTGAATAGAATCTGATTAAACTCTGGAGGTTCATGAGAAATAGAGCAGAGAGAAAGCAGCCTTCACTACCTTCGGTAGAGACCGGCCCCAGAGCCCAGCAAGACTTTCCAGCAGGAGACCAACCCTGTGGCCAGCAGCAGGACACTGCCCTGCAGAACCCTCACCCCATACCACTAAGAACCCAGCAGCAGCACTTCTGCCCCAGGTAGCAAGCCCCACCTATGTTACCTCACTTCTTGAAGCCTCAACTTCCTACTCTGAGAAATGGGAGTGAGTGTATCTGCCTCGTTCACTCTGGGTTTCCTATTCTGTGTCACTATGTGCTGGCCATTATAATTATCAGCTGAGACCACGTCTGAATGCGAAAGCTTAGGGTCCCCCCACCCCCCGCCCCCCAAAGCTGGCTTGTGAAGCACTTTCATGGGTCCTGGCACAGAGAGTGTCTAACGGTGAGTCTGGAGGCAGAGCCTGAGACTATGGGTCCAGGAGTACCAGCTGTAGGAAGAGGGGCTGTCAGGGCAAATTGAAATGAAGGGAGAAAAAGAAGGATGCCAAGGAAGAATAGGGTTCGGCTAAGTCTGGCCTTGGTCTGGTCATGGGTCCCTAGAGTGCTCTGGACCATAAGTGTTCACCTATCTTGGGACAAGGAACTGAGGTTTTTTGTTTGTTTTTTGTTTTGGGGGGGTTTGGGTCACACCCGGCGATGCACAGGGTTTACTTCTGGCTCATGCACTCAGGAATCACTCCTGGCGGTGCTCGGGGGACCATAAGGGATGCTGGGAATCGAACCCAGGTTGGCCGAATGCAAGGCAGACACCCTACCTGCTGTGCTATCACTCCAGCCCCAGGAACTGAGGTTTTTGTACTTGCACCCATTGGTGCACTCCAGGGATTTAGGAGAGGAAGTTTCTTGGGCCATCCCAGATGAGCCAGCTCCTATAAACCAAGATTATTCTCAGAGAAGGCCTGGGTACAAAGAATGGTGCTCAGAAGTAGGGGTGAGGAGGCTGGTGTTTCTGCTAATGAGGGACATTTGTACAGGGCATGCATTGCCATGAGCCCAGAGGCCTGGTGGTCCCGAAAGCAGAGCCATCTGCACCTCTCAGGCTTCTGCCAAAGTTCTTTCTCCCCAGGAAAGAGAACAGAGTGGGCTTCGTCATTCTCAAGTACATGTCAGCATCACCCCTGCATTTCTGGATGTGAGACTGAAGAGACTCTGGAAAAGGGTTTGCCAGGTGCAAACAGGCCTCCTCCCAACCCTCAAGTCCCCTTACAAGGTCCTGTCAGAAGGAAGAAAGAGGAGAAAAAAAGAAAGAAAGAAAGAAAGAAAGAAAGAAAGAAAGAAAGAAAGAAAGAAAGAAAGAAAGAAAGAAAGAAAGAAAGAAAGAAAGAAAGAAAGAAAGAAAGAAAGAAAGAAAGAAAGAAAGAAAGAAAGAAAGAAGGAAGGAAGGAAGGAAGGAAGGAAGGAAGGAAGGAAGGAAGGAAGGAAGAAAGAAAGAAAGAAAGAAAGAAAGAAAGAAAGAAAGAAAGAAAGAAAGAAAGAAAGAAAGAAAGAAAGAAAGAAAGAAAGAAAGAGAAAGAAAGAAAGGATGAAAGTGGGAAGAGGGAGAGAAGGAAGGAGAGAGAGAGCAGAGATTCATTCTGGCGTCTGAGAAATCTGAGTATTTATGCACATACTAATTGAAATTGGCTTCGTCGCCATATGCCCCCAGTGAAAGGGGCTGGTGTTCTAGACACTGAGACTAAACAAAAGACGCCTTCAAAACACTCTGCCTTCTGCAGGCTCCTGGCAGAATCTAATCATCGTCGCTGCCAGGTTCCTATTCAGGTCAGCTACTCAAATGTTCGGGGGCCGCCCGCTGTGTGCCCAACACTGCGCAATGCACGCAGCCTTGAAGATGAGAACACGGTGACAAGCAATGGGGGACAGTGGGACCCTAAAGGAGCAGAGGGAACACAACACAGCAGCACTGTCTGGGCAGCAGCAGACAGGGGGAGCTCACTGGGGTTTCTGCCTTCGGGGGCCATATCCTCTGGGAGCCGCTAATGAGAAGGGGCAGCAGAGCCTAGAAGGAAAAGAAGTTCACAGGAAGAGAAAGATGCTCCAATCACAGCTGCAGCAGAGTCTGGCTCGGGGGCGCTCCCGTGTCGGGAGAGGGAAGGAGGTGGCCACATCCCCAGCCAGACCCCAGCACCTGTCCAAAAGGCCTTCCAGGCCCGCCTACCCAAACACCGCTCATTTCCTCTCACAGCGTCCTGCTTCACTTCCTCAGGGCACTTAACATTCTCTGTGCTTCACCTGATTGTCACATTATTTGTTTGCATTCTCCCGGAGCAGAAGAGAAATTCCTGATAAGAGCCGGGCCCTTGTCTGTGTTGTTCATCATTGTCTGTCTTGCTCATTGTTGCAGCTCCAAGTTGAGGCCTGGAGGTGCTCAACAAATAATCAGGTTGTTGTTGGGGCTTTTATTTTAATGAGCAGATAAATAAATCAATGAATGACAGGAGTGGGGGAGGAGGATGACAGCCCAGGTTCTTGGAGTTCTTCAGGCTCGTGTGTCCTTTGTACAGAAGCCTTTATTTGTTGAGATCTCGCTAAGCTGCTATAACAAATAAACCCAACATTTCAGTATCTTTACACAATAGATGCTCTTGTCGAATCCAAAAGGAGAATGAATAGCAAGATGATCTAGTGATCTACTCACATGTGGCATATGAAGAAGCAAAGCAAGGGAAGAGATACTGGCCAATGGATGCAAACCATCTCATAAACCAATAGTACCTCAATGACATGAAAAAAATAATTCACTTTATTTAATGTGGGCACTGGAGCAATAGCACAGCGGGTAGGGTGTTTGCCTTGTGCACGGCCGACCCGGGTTTGATTTTTCTGTCCCTCTTGGAGAGCCTGGCAAGCTACCGAGAGTATCCTGCCCTCACAGCAGAGCCTGGTAAGCTACCCATGGCTTATTCAATATGCAAAAAAAAAAAAAAAACCAGTAACAACAAGTCTCACAATGGAGATGTTACTGGTGCCCACTCGAGCAAATAGATGAACAATGGGACGACAGTGCTACAGTGCTATTTAATGTGGAACCTATCCCAGGAGAAAGAACCAACCTTTTAGAAGAAGTAGTCATGTGGACCCATTCTTTTTTATTTGGTGGGTGGGGGGTGCAGCAACACCAGTTGTGCTATGTAACTTACTCTGGCTCTCTGCTCAGGGATCACTCCTAGAAGTACTCAGGGGACCCCATGGGGTGCTAGGGATAGAACCCAGGCTGGCTGTGTGCAAGGTAAGCACCCTTCTTGTTGCACTATTGTTCCAGCCATCCAGTGTCCCATTTTGATGTCACTGCAACTGGGATGGGGATGTTTCTGGCTTTAGAGGGATTCTGCTTGGGGTAGTGGACGAGTTTGGGTAAACCAATAGCTGTCTCAGCAATAATGGGAACTCAGGGCTCAGAGAGGTCATGCCCCTTATCCAATGACATGCCATTTCCAATGGGGCAGCTGCTCCTTTGCTTTATTTATTTTTGTTTGTTTGTTTGTTTGTTTTCCTTTGCTTTTTAATTAAGAGACTAGGGATGAGCAGAGCTGAGCGTATCAAACTGAAAATTAGAGAAGTAGAAGATATATTATAAGGAAATTATTGAATGGAGCATGGACAAAGGAAAACTTTCTCACCTTATGATTCTGTTCTGTTCCAACCTGGATTGAAGTCGTGTTAGTATTAGAATTGGACTTCTATTCACTATATTTGTTCATCTCTTTTGAATGACATTTGCATTTACTTTTATGGACATAAAATTGCCTTCTGTTTTCATATATGTTTCAGTATAATGGCATATGTTTTTGATGAATTTCATTGATTATATATATATATATATATATATACATGTATGCAAATGTGCTTGTGTGTTAAGTTTACTACTAGAAGTCCAATACTCCTTTGCTTTAAACGGTGACCAATTCCCTCTCTGCCTCTGGTCTCCCTTCTGCAAATTTTCCAAGCAGTAATGACAGAGACTCTCCTCCTGCTTGGCTCCAAGATTCAGAACTATCTTCTCAGAACCCTGAAGCCCTGTTTAGGCAGAGGTTCATTTGTTTTGTTCCCGGGGGGAGGAGCAAGCTGAGTTTCTGCACTGAAACTCCGGTATGCTAGCATGCTGCCCGGGAATGGAGGGAGAGGACCTCCTGGCAGAATACCAGATGCCAGAAGAGATGGAATCAGAGTGGCACTTCACGGGGCGGGCCTGTGAGTTTCTCCTGTCCACAGCAACCTCCCAATAATAATGACATAAAGTGACACGAGTTTTGTGTTTCATGTAAGCCAGGCCAAGCACAGGTAACCATGTCCTCAGGGAACCTTAGTCTGTAGCTACAGTTATACCCATAGTGGCAGAAAAGGACACCAGCTCAGAGAGGCTAGGCAAGTGGCCCACAGTGACCCAGTTAGTCCATGAGAGAGGCAGAATTTGAGGTATCTGGGGGCTTCAAATTTCCAGCACCACAATTAACAGCCTCTGCAATGAATTGGGGCTGGTGACCACATCATGAAGGTAGATGGCAGAGGAAAGTGTGGTCCAGCGAAGGTGGGTCTCCAGGGATGGTCTCAAATCTTGTCCCCAGAAGTCAAGTGTCCTCTTAAGCTATAGAGGGGATGGGCATTGGAGAGTGTCCCGATCACAGCAGGCTGGCTCCATTTCCCAGACATTCGTTCTTTGCCTTCAACACAGGCACAATGCTTTTACTTGGCCTTTATTGCAACAAACTGTACTATACTTTGAAGCCAATCATGTGACGTACATTTCCAATTACAGTCCTCACTTATGATTATTCAGGCATCTTAACTAACCAATCATTGTGACTTTGAATGAGTTTAATTATCAGGCACTTCCATGCATAAACAACCATGCACATTCTGTTAGTCAGGCTGACAGCTCTAATTGAATCCAGCAGACTGGCCACATCCCATAGAAACTACTGGAATTTGGTTTCTGACACTTTGCATTGCATCCTCAGAGTGACTGGAAGGGTCAGCTCAGAGAACTGCAAACCCCAAGGCTGGACCCTTGTTTGTTTGTTTTTTTTTTTTTTGAAGGCTCAAGTACTTTGTCTATAAAGAACCACTTGACCAAGAAGCATAAAGAGATAAATCCATTTTTAAAAAAATTTAACCAAAAGCATTTTTATCTTCAAAGTGCTTTCATAAACCACATCCATTTAATCCATTCAGTGATTATATAGGTTATCATCCTCCTAGCAGGGTTTGTAGTTTAATCAATATTCATTGAATGGCTCGTGGTTCTTAGATGAAAATATTGAGGCTCCGAAGACCCTCAACTAGTCCAACCTGGCCCAGTCACTCCAGGATACAGTCTGGCTCTTGAACTGTCAACTCAATTACTAGAAGGAAAATCTCAGATCAAAAAGGCATCCTTGCCTGGCTCTGCCTCCCAGACCTCATCCCACCAGCCTTGAACAACAGCTTCTTGGACCTAGATCCTTCCAACTGCCTCCTCCCCAGAAAACCTGAGAATAGACAGTTGCACCAATGGATAGTAAAGACTCCACACTGGTCCTCACACTTCCAGGAGCATCCTATTATTTTTCCCTAAGTCCCTCTTCTTAGGCTCAGAGAACAAGAGTTGCTCTTATTCTCTTCTCTTTCCTTAACTCCTAACCTAGAATTTCTTCAATGTCTTTATGCACAACAGCTAAGTTGGCTCTCTGTTCATGCCTATGAAATACTTCTAAGAATAGTGTATATGTGTGTGTGTGTGTGTGTGTGTGTGTGTGTGTGTGTGGTACCAGAGACCTTGACCAGACCAGGCCAGGCAAATGCTCTAACATTGAGTTATCTCCCCAACTAGAATAATATTTTTTAATTCAAAAATTAATAAAACAGTGACTTACAAAGGAAACCAAATAAACTAAAGTAGTTATTGATGTGTTTTCCTGGGTTCGATTCATCCATCTCTCTCAGAGAGCCCGGCAAGCTACTGAGAATATCCTGCCCGCACGGCAGAGCCTGGCAAGCTACCCATGGCATATTTAACATGCCAAAAACAGTAACTACAAGTCTCACAATAGAGACGTTACTGGTGCCCGCTCGAGCAAATTAATGAACAATGGGACAACAGTGCTACAGTGCTATGGGAATATACATGTTTCCTTATTAAAGACCTTGAGCAACAATATCCATCAGAAGGTTTAATCACTTCCATAATTCGAATCTACAGTTGAACTCTTTAAACTATCTGCAACAACTAAAATCACTTGTCACTTGTTTTTCTGTTGATCTTCGATTTGCTCAAGTGGGCGCCAGTCCTCACTTATGATTAAAATCACCAACAATGATCTTGTAGAAGGTGTGGTCTTCTTATAGAACTTCTCCAGCTTCATGTGGAACTTCTCAATTTCTTCTTCATCATAGTTGGATGTTGGTGCATAGATGACAAAGATAGAAACTGCCAGCAGTGTGCCACATCTATTCAAGCGCAATCGTCCGATTCAGGTTGTTAGGCATTCGAATGAATTAATGCTCATGGCCAAGTTCGTGTTGACAAGGACATGGACACCACCAATGCCTCTATTGTCACATGTTCTAAGGAACAATTCTTCTCCAGTGTCGAAAACGGCGTGATGTGATTGATGTCTTCTCATTTTGGTCAGACCAAGATGTCGTACTTGATCTTCTGCACTTGCACCATCAGGTCCTCGATGAATGCTTCTGATGCCAGCATACATGCATTGAAAGTACAGACAGTCATTTTAGCCCTTCTTCATTTTGACAGTCTAGTTCGCCCCTGAGATTTTATCAGCCTCTCCTTGCTCATCCTTCTTAATGCTGCCATATTGGGGGCTCTTTCAGTGTCAGGAGAATGAGGTCCATTGTTGTTACTGTTTTTGGCATATCCAGTACACCACAGGTAGTTTGCCAGGCTCTGCTGTGTGAGCGGGATATTCTCGGTAGCTTACCAGGCTCTCTGAGAGGGTTGGAGGCTTTTAGGGCAGCCTCTAATACCCCTTACAGGTGTTTCCATGGTTCACACCATATTTGAAACCCATCAAATATGGTGCAGTAATTACGGAAAATGGGTATTAAGTGTCTTTAGATGTGTTGCGCGGCCGCAAAGAGGTCTAGAAAGCGGCCTGGAGCACACTGGTGGCTGGGTAGTGGAGGTATTCGAGGTCGGCTGATGAGGTATTTATCTGGCACCGGTAGGGTGGGTCGTTTGGGTGTGATCCCTGGGGCGCCGGAGATTGGGGGAAGCAGACAGAGGATCTCTGTTTCTGGGTCCCATTGAGCCTGGAGTCCAAGGTCACAAAGTTCTGCTTTACCTGGTTCTGTGGGGCTTCACTCATGCGTGAGGCTCGGCCTGAGTGTCCGGAAAGCATCCTGGAGCGTGGTGGTGGCTGGGTAGTGGAGGTAACAACAGAAATGTGGAATGAAATTTACATATCTGCAATTTTTATTGATAACAAAGCGCAGGCATTCTAATATCATGATAATCTCATTGTCTAGAAACAATAATTTAAGTAAATTGTACATTTCAATTGGATATTAGCAAAAACAAAGATATAATATTTTTCTGTTTAAGATCACAGACTTTCCAGAATTCTCCCCAAAAATTCTTCAGTGAAATCATTGCTCTAATCCCATATTGAACTAGTATCCACTTCCCTGTGGTCTTAGAGAAGGGAAGGGGAAAAAAATCTCTATTTCATCATCTCTGACCCAGTCCACCCCTTCAACCAGGTCGTTGAACTTCATCAAAAGGAGGTTGAAGTTCCTCAAAAAAGGAGAGGGAGAGGGAGAGAGAAGAGAGAGAGAGAGAGAGAGAGAGAGAGAGAGAGAGAGAAAGAAAGGAAGGAGAAAGAAAGAAAGAAAGAAAGAAAGAAAGAAAGAAAGAAAGAAAGAAAGAAAGAAAGAAAGAAAGAAAGAAAGAAAGAAAGAAAGAAAGAAAGAAAGAAAGAAAGAAAGAAAGAAAGAAAGAAAGAGAAAGAGAGAGAGAGAAAGAGAGAGAGAGAAAGAAAGAAGGAAGGAAAGAAAAGAAAGAAAGAAAGAAAGAAAGAAAGAAAGAAAGAAAGAAAGAAAGAAAGAAAGAAAGAAAGAAAGAAAGAAAGAAAGAAAGAAAGAAAGAAGAGAGAGAGAAGAGAGAGAGAAAGAAAGAAGGAAGGAAAGAAAGAAAGAAAGAAAGAAAGAAAGAAAGAAAGAAAGAAAGAAAGAAAGAAAGAAAGAAAGAAAGAAAGAAAGAAAGAAAGAAAGAAAGAAAGAAAGAAAGAAAGAAAGAAAGAGAGAGAGAGACCCCTCTAACTCCTGATGGCACACCTTCCACCTCATTAACCACCCGGGTACTTGTTCTTCTGCAAGACCTCTACCCTCTAGTAGGCAGACTGAAAACAAACTTTAGAAATTATCTGAGCGTATGCTCTGAGGGTTCCCAACCCAGTTCTCTTTGCACTGAGGATTGGGCAAGGAGAGAAGTGAATTGGCTCTATTCATGAGTTATCTTTGCCTTTGCAGTTTACAGTCAAAGAAATCATATATATTCCTCATCTCTTGCTCCAGATATTTCCAGATAATAATGTTAAATAACCAGTGCCTCATGATGGTAGTAGTTGGTTGATTTTTTTGTATTGAGGGAAATTCAAAATCGCACCCAAACGTTTTAGGTTTTCATTAAGAAATTCTCTGAACCATCACAACTTCATAGCAATGGGCAGGAAGAATTCAAGATCTCACCATGCTAGGTACATTGTATCCAGAATCAAAAATTAAAAATAGCTAACACGTGCATAGAGTTCAAACAATGTTCTAAGTGACTTTTATGTTATTTCTCCTCTCATTCTCCTTTTTTAATTTTTAGCTAACTTCTTTTTTGTCCTCATTTGACACAGGGACTCGGGGAAGGAAAGTAACTTATTTCAATTCACACAGCTAATAAGCAAAAGAATTAGGTTATGAACTCAGGAACCCTTGTTTCATGAGCTGTTCTCATAATCATATAGCTATATCACATAGTACAAGGCTTGACTTAGGGGTTAAAGCATCCCACATGATCAAGTGTTAAACTCAGCCAGGAGTTAAAGCATTTATTTATATCCCTTGCTTTGCCACGCTCTTGCTCTCTGATCACAGGTACGTGACCGTACGTCTGGGGAGGTAATAGGGCAGGGGGCGAAGGGCGCTGCTGGGGAAGGTGTCACCTAACCTTGCCAGTATTGAGGAGGAGAGCCTCCCAGGCTGGTCTGAAGCGGGGGGTAGGTGTTCACAGGCTGTGACTTTCTAAAGGTCCAGAAGGAGGTGGGGAAAGGAGGGGTTGCTGAGGTCTTTGGTATTGTGGAAGACAGAGAAAAAAATATAGATATAAGGGGCCAGGAAAGTAGCTCAATGGGCTAGAGCACATATCTGACATACACGTGTTCCAGATTCCATCAAGAAGACACCATGCAGCCTGATGAGAATTTCCAAGTATAGCCCTTGTAATCCCCAGTGCTGCTAAGAAGGCCCCCAATCATTTCTTTAATAAAGTGGGGGGAACCACCCAGAATGCTGAGAAACCTGCCAAAATGTAGGCAACGAATCAAGAGTGCCTCTCAGATTCACCTCATCTTGATGTAAATAGAGAGAAGGAGGATCTGGGAGGCCCACCACCACTCACCCAGAGAAACCCAAGCACCAGGAAAGGTCACCAACCCTTGGTGTGGTCACCATGAAATATGGTACCAATGTGTTTCTTATAGGCAGCAGAATGTTGGGTTTAGTTTCCGAATCCATCTGAACAGTCAGAGCAAACACAGACTCAAAGTCAAAGGATGGAAAATAATCCTGCAAGCAAACAACTCCCTCAAAAAAGCTGGGGTGGCCATACTAGTATCCAACAACATAGATTTCAGGTTGAAAAAGATTAGCAGGGACAGCAAAGGCCAATTTTTACTAGTCAAGGGATATGTACAGCAGGAAAAAATCACACTCCTAAATGTGTACGTACCTAATGAGGGACCAGCTAAATACTTAAAACAACTGCTTAGAGATTTTAACAAGGACATTGCTAACAACACAATAGTAACTGGAGACTTCAACACTGCCCTATCACCTCTAGATAGATCTACATTAAAACTCAGCAAGGAAACACTGGCTTTGAAGGAAAAGACAGAAGACAGAGGGCTAATAGATCTATACAGGGCTTTGCAACCCAAAAAGAAAGAATACACAGTTTTTTCAGTGCACACAGAACATTTTCCAAAATAGACCATCTGCTGGGTCACAAAACATACCTCAATAGAATCAGGAAGATAAAAATTGTATCAACTATCTTTGCAGACTGTGATGCACTGAAGATAGAAGTCAACCATGCACAGACTGTTGGTGGGAATGCTGAATGGCCTTGCCCTTTTGGAAAACAATATGGTTACTACTCAAAAAATTAGAAATTGAGCTCCCATTTGACCCAGCAATACCACTTCTGTGAGTATATCCTGGAGACGCAAAAAAGTATAGTAGAAATGACATCTGCACTTACATGTTCATTACAGCACTGTTTACAATAACCAGAATCTAGAAAAAAACTGAGTACCGGAGAACAGATGACTAGTTAAAGAAACTTTGGTACATCTTACACAATGAAATACTATGCAGCTGTTAGAAAAGATGAAGTCATGAAACTTGCATATAGGTGGAGCAACATGGAAAATATCATATTAAGTGAAATGAATCAAAAAGAGAGAGACAGATATAGAAAGATTGCACTCATTTGTGGAATGTAAAGTAACAAAATGGGAGACTAATACCCAAGAACAGCAGAGATAAGTACCAGGAGGATTACTCCACAGCTTAGAAGCCAGCCTCAAATGCTGGGGGAAAAGGCAGCTCAGATAGAGAAGGGACCACCAAGTAAAGGGTGCTAGGAGGGTCTGCTCGGAATGGGAGAAGCAAACTGAAAGTAGACTATAGACCAAACATGATGGCCACTTAATACCTCTACTGTAAACCACAGCACCCAAAAGAAGAGAGAGAACTAAAGGGAATGCCCTACCACAGAGGTGGGGGCGGGGTGGGGTGGGAGGCGGGTAATGGTGTGGGGGTGGTGGGAGGGATGCAGGGACCATTGGTGGTGGAAAATGGGCACTGGTGGAGGGATGGGTACTTGATCATTGTATGACTGAAATGCAAGCACGCAAGTTTGTAAGTCTGTAATGGTACCCCATGGTGATTCACTAATAAAAACATTAAAAAGAAATATGGTGCCAGTTACTCAAGTAGAGATGGAGGAGCAAGGCTTTGTTCCTCTCTCAGGCCCCAGGATGCAGGAGAGAGCACCCAGAAATGAAGTGGGGTCTCCGCATCATCACATCAGAACGCAGAAAGAATAGCTGCCTGGTGAGACATTTCCTCACTGACTCAGTGGGGGTCGGAGAGCAAGCCTGGGTGCCTGCGACCCTCCTGGTAGGAGGATAAAATTCAGAAGAAGCAAAGATGAAGACCCGAGAAGTGTCCAGAGAGACTCCATAAGGACACTTTGCTAAATCTTTCTTTGATATCAGGATGGGGAGGGCATCACTTCAAACATCAAGACTAGAAACCAAACAGAAAAGAGTGGCAGATTGCACCCCATAAAAATGTAACCCTTTCGTCTGACCAATAAATAAACTTGGAAAAATATTTTCCACATATGTGACAGACAAAAGGTTACCCTCACTCATCGAGACAGCAAATTCTAACCAAAACATAAAAGGAAAGTGATTATCAAACCTCAAACTGAAGTTTCCAGATGAGTCAACAGACCTACCAAGGTGTTTCCCCCCCAGAAAACAAAATATGCCACACAAACACGTGTCCTGAATGTTCATCCAGGGATGGTTATTATAGCCAAAAAGTGAAAATAGCCCAAAATGTCTATATGTAACATGGTACACACTTACAGAGACTATGACTCAAGAAGAAAATGAAATGAAGCACTTCTGTTTCATGGACACAACATGGGTGAACCTTAAAAAACATTCTAAGCAGTAGCCAGTACCAAAAAATTGCATCTTTATCATTCCACTTATGTAGAATATTCAGAATGGGAAAATCTATAAAAACAGAGAGAAGATTACTGACAGTGTGAGACCAAGATAATTAGGGAAAATGGAGAGTGACAGATAATTAGGGTATAGGAACTTATTTTGGGGTGATGAAAGTACTCTAAAATTGATTGTGTTAATCACTATACAACTATGAATATACTAAAGCTCATCAAATTGTATGCTTTAAACAGGTGAATTATATGGTAGGTGAATTATATACTGTGCATAAATTATATAGTATGTGAATTTTATCTTAATAAAGGTATTATATGAAACAATCAATGTTCATGATAATAAAATCAAATTTTAATTCAAAGCAAAATCATATTAAACTGCAAGAATGGGGCCAATTATAATGAAAGTGTTACTCTACAGTGAATTTGTGAATACCTTGAACTTTTAAGTACTAGGTAGGCTGTGTTATCAAAATATAAGATATAAAATTATTGTAAATACAAAGATACTCTTTTTTCTGAAAGACTCAGTATTCTCATCCCATAACAGTTCAAGGAAACTAAAATAAGCAGAACTCGGGACAAAGAAGATGGTACAGTGGGCCAACCACTTGCCTTGCATTTGGTCAAACAAAGTTTGATCCCAAATACAGCTTGTGGTCCACAGAACCCTGATAGGAGTGACCGCTAAGTTCAGAGCCAGGAATAAACCCTGAGCACCATTAGGTGTGGCAAAAAATAATAATAATAAAATAAGCAGGACTGAACAGGAGCTGGCAAATAAAATTTGTAAAATTCAACACATAAAATTTCAGCTCTACACTTGATAAAAAGAAAAACTTGATTTTTATGTGCCAATAGAAATCCACAAAAGTAGAAATAGCACAAAACAAATTTTTCATGCAAAATACAATGAAAGCTAATAATAAAACTAACACAAAAGCTAACGCATACACACAACACAGTCAGCTCACTTAGAAATGTATAGCTCTTGAACAACTTTAGTTTAAACAGAAATATTAGCTGGAATTACACAAAGCTATGTGCTCCACAATTCTCAGACTAGGGTCAGCCTTTCCAGTGTTTTGCAAGTGGTGTTTTACAACAGAAATATAATCAGATAGATGCTATATTTCCTTCCTTTACATGTTGGCTCCATGCAAAGTATTAAAGAAAATCTTTATCCTTGAATATATTATCATGCCTATTAAAATGGCCTTTTGACTAATATCCACTTACTCTAAACAGCTGTGGAAACCTGCTCTTCTATTTTATCTAACTAAAAGTTTCATTTAATGAATCTCATATTAAAGGCAATGAATTTTCCACTCATAATAGCTTTGGATATCTCCCAGAAAACAAATATTTTAAATTGTTTTTCTTATTTTAAAATACGCTGTTTTGGGACCAGAGCGATAGTACAGCGGGTAGGGCATTTGTCTTGCTTTCAATCAACTCAGATTCGATCCCCAGCATCCCATATGGCTCCCCGAGCACTGGCAGGAGTAATTCCTGAGTGCAGAGCCAGGAGTAACCCCTAAGCAACTCCAGGTGTGACTCAAAAAATCAAAAAATTAAAAATATTATATAAATAAATAAAATATGTTATTTTTGTAACTGATAGATGATAGATGAGTCAGATAAGAAAGTCCTTTATTTCCTGTCATTGACCCTCTAATGTAATCTGCCCCATGTCCTTTAAATAGTGTTGCAGTTGAGTACTCCTTCTATTGTTGTTTCCTAGGCTAATAACATGAGTACATGTGTATAAAATACTCCCTTTGGGGGCGTGGGAGCACATCCCACTGTGCTCAGAACTCCCTGGCTCTTCACTCAGGGATTTCTTCTAATGGTGTTTGAGAGAGCACAAGGGACGTCGGGTTTCAAACCAAGACTGGTGCAAGGCCAGCATCCTACCTGCTATATCATCATTCTTGCCCCTAACTCTCTTTTCTAACGGAAATGGAATCACATTTTTATACTTAACATATAGCTGGTCCTTCCCGCTAGGCAGCATAACTAACAGCTTTCATGGTGACACCACGCTCACCATGGTTGCCTGGGTGTAATCATCCCTGCTTAACAAGCCCATTACCAAAGGATTGTGATACTGCAAACACTGCTACTATGAACTCTCTCACCTGTGCAACTGTGCCAAGTATCAGGCTTTAGACTCTGTTACTCCTCATTACCATTCTGCAGATTCCAAATGAATTTGACTGGGAGCCCACATAGCATTGCCTGGACCACTGTGCCCCGTTTTTTTTGTTGTTTTTTTAATTTATTTATGAGGGGCTGGAGTGATAGCACAGCGGGTAAGCATTTGCCTTGCATGTGGCCAACCTCAGTTCGATTCCCAGCATCCCATATGGTCTCCTGAGCACCACCAGGAGTAATTCCTGAGTGCATGAGCCAGAAGTAACCCCTGTGCATTGCCGGCTGTGACCCAAAAAGAAAAAAAATATTATTTATTGAATCACCATGAGAACAGTTACAAAGCTTTCATGTTTGAGTCTTGGTCATACAATGATCAAATCCCTTCACCAGTGCACATCTTCCACCACCAGTAGCCCCCCATCCCAATCCTACCCCTGCCTGTGTGGCAGATAATTTCCACATTACTCTCTACCTCGATTACATTCAATATTTCGACACCAATCCCACTATTATTATTTGGAATTTCCCCCCAACACTCAGACCTTCTGAAAAGGGCAACGTTAGACAACTTGTTTTGTGTTGCTGGTTATGAATAGCATATGATGATGTTGCACGGCTTCTCTCATGATCACATGGTCTTAGAATTCTAAAATTTTCATAATTAGGGTCTGGAGAGATCTCTGCCAAGAGCCACTCAGTTCCGAGATTTGTCTGAGTGTCTCTGGGATCATGGCCACTAAGGAGCTTAATAAGTGGCCAGGGGCCTTTCATGGGCACCATCTCAGGGTCCTGTAGGGGCGAGGGAGGAGAAGGCCGGCTCCTCCCCTATCCCGTGAGGCCTGCTGTTTGCCATTACTACTGCCCCATACCTGGATTTTCCAACGGGTTCTGGAAGATGGCAGCCAGCGGGATTCCTAGGGGACAGGTAGAGGGATGGCACCTGCTCCTCTGGAGTGGCCCAGTGAAAGTGACCTGATGCAAAGTCCAGAGGCATTTCTGCCAAGAGTCGCTCAGTTCCGAGATTTGTTTGAGTGTCTCTGGGATCCTGGCTGTTAAAGAGCTTAGTCAGTATCCTGGGGTCGTTCGTGGGCCCAGGGTCCTGTCGGGGGACCCCATTTTTAAATGGCAGAACGAAAGAACCGAAAGTGCCTTCCAGTTTAGGAGCAGGGCAACTGGAGGTGGTTTCAACAGAAGACACCCCACAGAAGTTCAAAGGGATTAGTATACCTGGTTTTGTAAAGGTGCGAAGCTAAATCTGGAGGTGTCACCTCTTTGGAAGCACTCACAGCCTCTGCACCTCCTCCTGTTCTCATGGTCCCTTTGGATCACACGTCCCCTTCCCAGAACTTTTTGACTGGTCATTGTCGGCACAGCTGCAGAGTCACCAGCTCCTGCAGGGAAGACCAGCCTAGGATCAGCAAGAGTTGGCTCAGATGCTCTCTTCACTGTTGCCCAAAGAGACTGTCCCCCCTACTGTGGGCAGTAGAAGAGCAACGAATCCCCACTTGGGACAGGAGTCATAGTGCAGTGGGTAGGACACTTGCCTAGCACACATCCCACCCGGGTTCAATCCCCGACACCCCTATGGTCTTCTTGAGCCATGCCAGGAGTGAGCCCTGAGTGTAGAGCCAGGAGTAAGCCCTGAGCACACCAGGTATGACCCAAACACTAAGAATGAGAAAGAGATAGAGAGAGAGGGGCTGGAGTGATAGCACCGCGGGTAGGGCATTTGCCTTGCAAACAGCTGACCCAGGTTCGATTCCCAGCATCCCATATGGTCCCCTGAACATGGCCAGGAGTAATTCCTGAGTGCAGAGCCATGAGTAACTCCTGTGCATCACCGGGTATGACTCAAAAGCAAAAGAGAGAGAGAGAGAGAGAGAGAGAGAGAGAGAGAGAGAGAGAAATGCCCACAAAAGAGGACAGAAGCGATAATGAATAATGAAAAGATAACAGGAACCATCTGTTAGCAGAAGAAGAGCTGAACTTGTTTATTTTCTTTCTTTTTTAAATTTTATACTGCTTTGTTGTTGTTGTTGTTGTTGTTGGTTGTTTGTTTGTCTTTGAGGCCACCCCTTGCTCTGAGCTCAGGGATCGCTCCTGGGGAGCTGGGGAGGATGGGGGAACCATATGGGGTACCAGGGATCAAACCCAGCTTGGCCACTTGCAGGTAAGCACCTGACCACTGTACTATCTCTCCAACCCTGGTGGTTTATTTTAAGCCTCGGGAGATCATGCTTTTAGCCGCTAATAATAAAATAGTTACTATTTTATTATTATCTTTTATTATTACCCTCTGGCCCAATGCTGAGCAAAGTCCACAAAACTGGTGGTGCTGGGTGAGGTGTGGTGTGAGAGGTCAGGGACCCTGTCGCGAGCATCATGAGTAATGCACTAGGGCCCTGGACACTTTCCAGGCGGTGCCGGGACTGGCTCTGCCCTTCTAAGCAGAGGGGCGGCAGGATGCCTTTGACTCACAGAGCCACAGCTGTGGGCAGCGGGAGGGAACAGGAGGCAGAGAACAGAGAGTTCAGATCTTGACTTAAGAGGGGAATGAACCCATAGCAAGTTGAAAACATCATTAGGTGAAAACGCCTTCAATCCTCCTCACCGACAAAACGGCCTTGCTTAGCACAGCCAGTCTCAAAATTGCTCAGAACACTCACGCCGGCCTCCAGGAGGGCAAAAAACCACTAGACAAGAAGCCTGCGGTATGATCAAGTACTGAATGTCTGCTGTGATTTCTTGAAGATTGTGCACTGCAGAACTTTGCTCGATAACCCTCCCCGTCACAGGGCTAACCAGGAGCCGTAATCTGGTCACAGCTGCCCCGCCAGTATCACCAGCAAACACATCTGGGAGTCGGGGGGTTGAGGGGGATCGGGAAGATCCAAATTCGGTGCTGGATGAATAATACAATGGGTAGGGCACTTGCCTTGCACACAGCTGACATGGGTTGGATCCCTGGCATCCCATGGGGTCTCTTGAGCACCATCAGGAATGACCCCTCTGACTGCACTCATTTGTGGAGTATAAGATAACATCACATGAAGCCAGTAGATACAAGGGCCAGGGGGATTGCCCCACAGCTGAAAGACTGCTTCATGAGCGGAGGGGAGAAGGCAGATGGAATAGAGAAGGGATCACTAGGAAAATGATGGCCGGAGGAACCATTTGGGATGGGAGATGCATGCCGAAAGTAGATAATGGACCAAACATGATGACCTCTCCGTGTCTGTGTTGCAAGCTAT
Organism: Sorex araneus; assembly: GCF_027595985.1. Classification (NCBI taxonomy): domain Eukaryota; kingdom Metazoa; phylum Chordata; class Mammalia; order Eulipotyphla; family Soricidae; genus Sorex; species Sorex araneus. Next base: position 124,855,830 of record NC_073306.1, on the reverse strand, counting down.
AATGCCCCAAAGTAGAGAGAGAGAGTATGGGGAATATTGTCTGCCATGGAGGCAGGGGGAGGGTGGGAAAGGGGGGGTATACCCGGGATATTGGTGGTGGGGAATGTGCACTGGTGGAGGGATGGGTGTTTGACCATTGTGAGATTGTAACCCAAACATGAAAGCTTGTAACTATCTCACGGTGATTCAATAAAATTTTAAAAAAGAAATTTTTAAAAAGAAAGGAGGAATGACCCCTCTGTGCAGAGTCAGGCATAAGTTGTGAGCACCCTGGATGTGACCCCAAGGAACAAAAAAAGAAAAGGAAAAAAGAGCCAAATTTATAGGACAGATCCTGTAGGCAGAGGCCAGAGCTGAAAGGTCTGGAGCTCGTGCCTGGCACGCATGAGGTCAGAGTCTGATCCCCGGCACCACATGGCCCTGTCCCCAACCCCGCTCGGTATAGCCCTGAAGGCCCCCAAGCATCACCAGGGTTACCACTCACCTGACACCACGCTCGCGGAAGCAGCACTGTATCACCGGGCTGGAGCATTGGACCATCTGGCCCAGCTCCCGGACCCCCGAGCGGGGCTGAGGAGGAAGAAGCAAAGTGTTCCAGTCTGCTGCTGCTGCTGGGCCCTAATTGTTTTCACACCTTCTCAAAACTGAAATCCCTTCCAGAAAACCCCGTAAGCCTGGCGCTGTTCCTACAGCAAATCTGCAAACAGGAGACCGGGAAGAGTGCGACAACGGGGCCAGAGCGATAGCACAGCGGGCGTAGTGTTTCCCTTGCACACAAACTGACCAAGTTCAATCCCCAGCACCCCAGAGGGTCTCCAGGAGTGATCCCTGAGCACAGAGCCAGGAGTAATCTCTGAGCACGTCTAGGTGTGTCCCCCCAAAACAACAACAACAACAGAAGAACAGGACAATGAATGGTGTTATTGTAAAGATTTCATCAGGGATCACTCTGACTGGGGAGATGTGTGTTGGAAGTGGGTAAAGGGCCAAACATGATGGCTTCTCAGTACCTGTATTGTAAACCATAATGCCCAAAACCACAGGACTGGTTCAGAGGGACAGAGAGAGAGAATGAGAGAGAGAGGAGAGAGAATGAAAGAGAGAGGAGAGAGAGAGGAGAGTGAAAGAGAGAGAGAGTGAAAGAGAGAGGAGAGAGAGAGGAGAGAGTGAAAGAGAGAAAGGAGAGAGACAGAGAGAGAAGAGAGTGAAAGAGAACGAGGAGAGAGAGGAGAGGGAGTGAAAGAGAGAGAGGAGAGAGAGAGAGAGAGAGAGAGAGAGAAGAAAAGTGCCTGCCATCGAGGCAGGCAGGAGCAGGGGGTGGGGGAATGGTGGTGGCAGGAGGGGTACAGGGAATATTGGTGGTGGGAAATGTACAGTGGTGGAAGGATGAGTGTTGGAACATTGTAGGACTGAAATCTGATCACGAAAGCTCTGTAACTGCATCTCACCTGGTGATTCAATTAAAAAATACAAATTAAAAAATAATAATAAAATATCTCTTTAAGACAGTAGCGCAATAGCAATTTAATTAATAAAATTCACAGGAAGATGAAAAATGAAAGATTACATAAGCGTATTTGTTTTCAAGTTCATATACACCCTACCTTCATTCCAGAAAAGAATTCCACTTCAATTAAGGTGGCAGGTGTGGGACGTGCATGAAGGCCCCAAAGAGGAGCGAGGGTCCCCCACCCCTCACCCCCCTCCCCAGCTCTCATGCCTTCCACACCGAGGATCCTTCCCAGCTCCGTAGGTACCAAGGGCTATGCCTCAGGTTAGGACTGGGACCAAGAGACCCCGAGGCTCATGGACCAAATCCACCCAGACTGGAACCCCGGGCGCTTGCTGGGAGCCTCAGCCCTGTGCCAGATCTACTGTGCCTGTTTATCTCATTTAATCCTGGGAGCAAACCTGCGAGGAGATTGTTATTTTGAAAAGAAAGAAGGAAAAGCTCCTTTGGAGATGGAACAAAAATAATAAAACATGTGGCTTTCCGAGGCTAATTAGTCTCCTCTGCGGGAGTCGGGGGGACCTGAGCAGACTTTTCTGTCCTTTGCCAATGACACTCCGGCAGAGCGGGGCGGGGACAGGCGACTGCATAGAGACGAGCCCACAGCCTGCAGCTCCTTCAGGGGTCCGAGGCTGCTGCTTCTGCTGCTGCTGCGTGGTGGGGCCTGGCCAGCAGCCCCGCTGCCTTCCCTCCTGTGGTTGTTCTTTCTCTGGCCTTCGGCTCAGCCCCTCTGCGGGGCCCTTCCCTCTGCCAGGAGCCCCCGGCTGCCAGCTCCAGGCTCTCTCGTGGCCACCCTTATTTCCTCTCAAGGTGCGGCCGACCGCACAACCCTCACTCCCCCAGCTGGGCTGCAGGGCCAGAGCAGGCTGCGTCCACTGTTCATTTTTTTGGTTGGTTGTTTAGATGGTGGGTGGGTTGGTGGGTGGGTTGGTTTCGGGACACACCCAGCTGTGCTCAGGGCTTCCTCCTGGTTTGGTATTCAGAGATCATCACTCCTTGCAGTGCTCGGGGGACCATGTGTTGTGCCAGCATTCGAACCCAGGTCAGTCATGTGCAAGACAAATGCCCTGCCATCCTCTGTTCTTCGTGCAGTACCTTCCAGGCCAAGGATGCTGTCAACCCTATGAAACCTTGGACCAAAAAAAAAAAAAAAAGTGTCAGGTATTTTCTCATTCTCCCCCTTCCCTGCCCTTTTCCTTCTCACTGCAATGGCCAGCAGCTCCGACGCCAATCGTGGTGCTGGGTCACTCAGTTTCGAAGCCTATATACATTTGGCCGTGGTGCTCGCCAGAGATCACACGCTCTGCTGTGGGCTCAGGGATCACGGGAATCACTCAGCCTGTGAATGGTGCTGGGAGTCAAACTCTTAGCCCCAAGCTTGCAAGGCGGGTGCTTGCCACTCAGCAATCCCTGGGTGCCCCCCGTGGCACTTTGGGTGGGGCAGGGGCTGAGCCACACCCAGCTATGCTCAGGGCTGGTGCCTCACTTTGCACTCAGGGATCACGGCTTACCCCTGGCTCTGCACTCAGGGATCACTCCGGGTGGGCCTTTCGGGAACCATATGGGGTGCCAGGGTCAAGTCCAGGTGAGCTGCATGTGGGCGAGCACTTTACACACTGCACTATCTCTCTCCCCTCCTAGGCACCTACTCACACCTTTGACCTGCAGCTGACTCTCTGCTCCCCGACTTCGCGAAATCTTAAACTGGAGGACTTGGGCTATCCTGGAAATAGAGCGGTCGGGAAGATCCTGCTAGAACCCTACTTCCTCTCGCTGGTCTGATTGTTAGAGGTGGGACAGCTAGGCTCCTCCTCACGTCTGATTCTGTTCCCGCCAAGTGTGGGGAGCAGGGCTCGGGGGTTCGGGGATTTTAGGTCTCACCCCACACAGCCACCTGCCACATACACAGCTCCCATGAGGTTGGCTAATCTGGGGGAGACCCCAACGCCCCACCACCGGGATCCACAGGGCCGGCTTGTGGGCCGCATGTTCTACCCAAGACCTCAGGAGAAATCAGAGGAATTGCAAGTTGGAGCTCTGGGGACACGCGTGCAAACACCTGCTGCCCTCCAGCCAGCGCCACGGAAGCAGCGAGGAGGCATGGGCAGGGCAGCAACGGGTCAGATCGGGGACGGAGCAGGAGATGGGGGCTAGCCCACCCACCCCTCAGTGTCCCTTTGGGCCCAGCAGGGGTCGTGTTCCAGGGGAGCTGTCAGTCAGACTCAGTGCTGGTGGAGGGGGTGGCAGAAAGGGGACAAGACCCTTGATTGTGCAGGAAGTCACAGCCTCTGAATGTACCCAAACCCCTGCCCAGGGCTGCCATCGCCCACCACAGTCCCCACAGCCACATTCCAGAGAGTGGGAATGAGCCCCGAGAAGGGTAGGAACTCAGAAGCAAAGGAAGTTCGAGAGTCCCAGAGCAAAGCTTGGCGAGCACCTGCCTGGAGCATGGAGGGTGGAATGGGAACTGCAGGGCGGTGGAGGGGGTCTGCCAGGGCTGGGGCCACCCAGCAGCCTCCCTAGCCCTTTCACTGCGGTCTGTTGGGCATGCAGTCCCAGAGACCCATTGCTTCAGCTCAGACAGGTTCTTACAGCTCAGCCTTGCTTGTTGCCACCGGAAACAGGGACCCTGAGCAGCTGTCCCCAGTCCTGAGTGAGAGGATGTGCTGGCAGCTACTTGCTAAGCGAACAGGAGAGGCAGAGGGACTAAGGTGCATTCGGCACATCCTAGGAAAGGTTAAGACCCCGAACGACCTCTCCCCCTAGGCTCCGCACGTCACTCTAACCCAGACCAGCTTCCCTGCCCACCAGAGGAGACAGGGCACCTGAGGGTTAGATCAAAGATGAGAGCTACAATTCGAAACATCAAACTGCAGAACACAAGCTCAGATACAGCAAGACTCCAGAAGAAACCAGGGCAGACCCAAAAGGAGGTCTGACTGTGGACCAGAGTTGGCTAGATCCAGGCTGGGCAGGGCAGGGCCCAGAGAGAAAGCTCTGGAACAAATCCCAGGGTGTCCTGGGCTCCAGGAAAGCCAGAGGTAGAATGCCTGCTGGGAGGGCATGAGGCCATGAGTCTACTGCCCGGCCCCACATGCCAACGGTTATCTGGACAATAGTGTGATTGAGTAGGGCTACCCAAGCATGCAGTCTTCGGAGACCTCCCCAGCTAAGTATGTGGAACACACCCACCTCCAAACACACCCAACATTACAACAACAAAGAGAAGAGAAGAGGAGGAGGGGTGGAATAATTTTTTTTCAAAGGCAAAACCCACTGGGAGCCCAGAGGAACAACCAACCCAGAGGCTTAGAACAATTGCTTTGCAGGCATAAGAACTCAAATTCAATCCCTGGTGTGACCATATGCACCGAGTGTGATCTTGACAGCATCACGTCTGTGACCCTTGATGTGACGGTAATCTTTAGCCATACTGCAGCCAGGCACATGTGAGCACTGTCACGAAGGAGAACAGCCCACAGTGAAATGAAAAGGTGTATGAACCCCATCGCCAGAAAGTGTAACCTCTGGTGAGCACATGTGAGCACCATGGTGACCCCTGACAAGTGCCACCACCAGGGATATATGAGAACCAAAGAGTGAGATCCTCAGCGGGCACTGTGCAAGGGTCACAGCCGATGAACAGGCAGTTCAGGAAGCATCCCAACCCGGTACAGGACACGGCTAATGATGTGCACCAGGACCAGGCATGGTATTGCAACTACATCAACAGCAGAGAAAGAGCCAATGAATAAATACATGGAGACATTTGGGCTCAAAGAAGTGAAGGTACTTCCTACGAGTCCAAGAACTGAATGAGGATTTGAAGTCAAAGCTTTCTAGATCCCCTTAGTCCCCCAAAAAAACCTTCTAGACCCCAAACTACAGATTAACTGTAATATTCACTCTCACCAAATTATGCTCCTTGATGGTAAGAACTATGTTCTATTACCTCTGAATTCCTTAAAATAAAAAAAAAAACACTCCAGGGGCTGGAGTGATAGCACAGCGGGTAGGGCGTTTGCCTTGCACGCGGTAGACCCGGGTTCAATTCCCAGCATCCCATATGGTCCTCCAAGCACGGCCAGGGATAATTCCTGAGTGCAGAGCCAGGAGTGACCCCTGAGCATCACTCGGTGTGGCCCAAAAAGCAAAAAAAAAAAAAACCTCCAAAAAATTTGGTATATAAGTAATCAATAAATAAAAATGAGTGTAAATATACAAAGGAAAAGGGAGGACTTAAAATAATGATGATAATAATAATGTGCAAGTATTTTTAATCATTAATAAATCTGAAAATGGGACCAGAGTGATAGTACAGCAGGTAGGGTTTTTGCCTTGCATACAGCTGACCCCAGTTCGATCCCCAGCATCCCATCTGGTCCCCCTGAGCACCGCCAGGAGTAATTCTTGAGTGCAGAGCCAGGAGTAGCCCCTGTGCATCGCCAGGTGTGACCCCAAAAGAGAAAAACAATCTGAAATCCCTGGGTGCCTTCCGTGCAGTTCCAACCCCAGTTCGTAGCACAAAGCCTGGTACACCCAGGAGAGCTCAGGCATGTACAGCGAATGGGCATCCCGATCAAATACCAGACCTCAAGCAGATAGGGCAGGTCCTCGTCCCACCCGGGGGACCCCAGCTCCGTGGCCCAACTGCTCACATGAAAAGTCGGAGACCTGGAGAAGCTGCAAAGCGGCCGTGAGGGGCTTGGGGCGGATGGAGGGAACCGCCGGCCTGCATCCTCAGCATCCCACCCGCTCCCCTGCTCTTAACCGAGACCCAACCTTGGGCGCACAGCCCCACGAGGCTTTGACCGACGCCCGAGTCTTCACTGTGACAGCGTCTGCATCAGTCGCCAAATTTCAAGGCCACTGAAGCACGGCTTCAAGCGAGGCGATCACTTCTATGCGCTTTTACCGCGGGTGTGCGCGGCCCTGCTGGCCCGGCGCCGACGGGCCGGCCTGGGAAGCAGCAGCAGCGCCATCTCGTGGCTGTTCGGAGAACTCCGCGGCGCTGGGTCGGCCCCTGAGCCCGGGTGGAGGTGGATGGAGCCGCAGCGGGGTGGAGGCGCGGGGGAGCCGGGCCCTGAGAACTGCCGACCTCCGATATCTCAATAAGGACTCTGGCCCTGCTGCTTGACAATCTGATCCACCGCTCGCCCTCGCTAAAGATCAAAGCGAAGAAAATCAATCCTCGCATTCATTGTGGATTTGTGACATGTGAGTTCTGTGTTTCCGGGAGACTCAGCACATCCCCGCAGTAAATCTACATCTGCAGAGATCACGGATACCCAGGTGCAAATCTGAGGGTGGCTGCACCCTCCCAGGGCCGTCTCTCCCCGGGGAGGCACACCTCCTTGCTCAGGGAAAGGAAATATGGCCCGTGTCTCCTGGGGACAAGGCACACGTCAAACGGGGACTGAAATAACAGTGGCCTGAGGCAGAGGGTAAGGCGGGCCAGGAGATCAAGTAAGACTTTCCCGAGCAGACTAAATCCAAGAACTTGCTGTCCAAATTGTCTTCCAGGAAACTCAGAGGCCAAGAGCTTTCAGCACGCCGCATGCACTAGCCTGATGAGACAGAAGTGCTGGGACAAGGGGATTTGGACCAGCTCCCAGTATTGAAGGTGTTTGTCTGGTTTCCTTTCCCTTCCCTCCACTACCTCTCTCATACGACACACACACACACACACACACACACACACACACACACACACACACACACCCCGTAGGCATTGTCAACAGCAACTGTAAGTCACTGAACCTCAATAAAGATTAAAAATAAAAATACATATAGAAGAGCAGTAAGACAGCAGGTGCTATTTACTGTGCATACAGCTGACCCGGGTTCAATACCTAGCACCCCGTATGGACCTTCCAGGAGTTATCCCTAAACACAGAGCTAGGAGTAAGCCCTGAGCACTTCCCAGTATTCCTTTAAAAAAAAAAGAAAAATATGTATATATATTTGCATTCACACAGAAACACATTCAGTCATAGAAGTGATTGCCTAGCCCAAGCTCTGCTTCATTGGCCTTGAAATCTGGAGACTGATAGAGACTCCGTCACAATGAAGACTTGGAGAGGGTGTCAGTCAAAGCCTCACGGGCTGCTCATCAACACATGAGTGAATCTGCGTCTCTACACATTATTTGTTCACATGCATATTCACACATGTGCACGTTCCCATTCACGTACACCCACAGGCATGTGTGTGCACATCTACATGTATGAGAAATTCACATACATGCACATCTCCTATATGTATGCATAGTCAAACCTACAAGCCCACACATGGGTATTTGCATATATGTATGTTCACATGCAGGTTCACATACAGGCTCACATGCACGCATGCACATTCTACTACATATCCTTAGGTGTATGTGTGTCCATGAGTGCATATTTACATATATGCACACTATGTACACGCATTCACAACTACATATGTGGTCCCATGTGTATGCATATTGATATGCCCACACCCCACATGTGTGTACTTCACACATATAGATACATGCATATACATACGCGTGCACATTCAAACACACAACTCACTCCTCATCTCTTTGTGCTGGGAAGGAATTAAATGACGTACCTTCTGGAATTATGGTTGCAAGGAGCTGTGCTTAGCAGGGAAGAGGAAAGACTCTTGAGGGGGCAAGGAAGGCCGCCTTATCTCAGACCAGCCGATGCGGCAACCTCAGCAGTAGCTGCCCCAGGCAGTCTCTGGCAACTGCTCCTGAGGGAAGGAAGCCGGGCTGGAACATCAGCACACTTAGGAGACTTCACAGGCACAGGAATTCAGAGAGGGACCTCCAGGTTCACTCTCTTGATGTCTGAAGGGCGTTTAAGGAGAAAGTGGGATGCAGATGAGTCTTGGCGTCAGACTCCCCTGGGTGCTCGGCCTGGCTGAAGTTTGCAAGGCCAGTTTCACTTCTCTGCACCATCTCATGCTCTTAGAAAGGAAAGAGGAGCCTCTGGGGTGCCAGGAGCCCCCAGCTCTGCTCTGCTCCCCGGACAAAGATAGCGTTCCTATTCCCCAGACCCACAACCAAAGGTTGATTTGCCAATATTATTGCTTTTCTATCTGGGTAATATATATATATATATACATATATACATATATAGTTATATAACTTCAATAAATTTTGTAAAGGATAGATTTTTAAAAAATTTTATTAGTGAGTATTAGTGAATAAGGTACAGTTACAAATTTACAAACTTTCATGTTTGCATTTCAGTCATACAGTGGTAGATTACATCCCTCCACCAGTGCCCATTCTCCTCCACCAATGTTCCCAGTATCCCTCCCACCACCCCTACCCCAACCCCCACCACCCCACCCTACCTCTGCAGCAGGGCATTCCCTTTTGTTCTCAGGACAGATTTTTCAGACATGTTTCTTTTCCTTATTGATAGATTTCAATCCCTGGATGTACAGGAAAGCTGTCCCTGACAAAACAGTATCAGTTCAGAAATATAGAGAATGACACTAGAAATATGGCTCAACAATAGAGCATTTATTCTGCCTGTTTGTGAGATTCTGGTGCTGCAAAAAAAAAAAAAAGAAAGAAAGAAAGCAAAGAAGGAAAGATGGAACTAGAAAATCACTTGTAGGCACATTCCATGGTAATAGCTGTCCAAAGCAAGGACCACAGAAAGTACAGTGAAAAGCAACATATTTGCATGACGCAACATCAGTCCTACCAACAGGGGTCACGCAAACAGAAACACTCTAAGGTGAGCAAATCCCATGGAAACACTCAGCATCACAAGTAATAAGACATCAACGCCAGCACGCTGGAAACCCCGAGAACATTTGTGGTCTTCCTACAAAATTGCCCCACATCGTTGAGTAAGGAGAAAATTCCAGCCTGCCCAAATAGAGGGCTGGCCTCCAGAATAGTTGGCCAGTCGTACTTGATTACTCAAAAGCAGTCATGGTTTTGAAAGGCACCTTGTCCCTACACCTGCAAAAGACAGAGACAGAAGGAGAGACTTGGAGAAAGAGACTCACATGTTGGATGACATTGGGGTGTCCTTGCTCCTTCCGCAGGGAGCTTAGGTTTATTGAGTTACTCCCACAACAGTGCCCCTGAGGCACACCCAATTCCATCAAGCACTTGTCATCACTTGTCACTTGTCATCCCATTGATCTTTGATTTGCTTGAGCGGACGCCAGTAACGTCTCTATTCATCCCTGTAGCCCAATGGTATCTGCTCGCTCCAGGAACATGAAGAGCCTCTAACCATTCTTTCAGGGTTTTGATGAAGAAGTTTGACCATCTCATAGATGGGCGGCCACACGGCCATCAGGCACTAATAATTCTATATTGCTTTCTATTTTTTTGATGTCATTTGCATGGTTTATTTAGCAATGTCCTTTTTGTATAGACACAGGAAGACGGTTCATGCTATGCTTTGTAACATGGGAGTTAATTAACTCCAAAATAATATTTACTCCTGGGCATCCATTTTCACGTGACTTAAGCCTCAGTTGCCCTTAGTTCCTAGCACTCCAAAAGCAGGGTCCCAACAAAGGGACTGGATGGACCCAGGGCAAGTGTAAGCTACCCTGTCATTGAAAGGGTACAAGCTAAGCACCATAAGTTAAGAGCACGGTCATGGAACAAACTCTGTCATGACCCAAAAAGAAGCAACTAAATAAGGGCCTTGCTGGAGTTGGGAAAGACTAATCTGGCCTGAGGACTGTGGTCTGGAATATATAGCGAGATGTCACCAGGAAGAGTCAATCTTTAAGCTTAATATATCTCTTACTGTGTTCATATGAAATGACCTTACTAGAAATGTTATCACTGTCACTCTCACTGTCATCCCGTTGCTCATCGATTTGTTCAAGCGGACACCAGTAATGTCTCTCATTGTGAGACTTATTGTTACTGTTTTTGGCATATCGAATATGTCACAGGTAGCTTGCCAGGCTCTGCTGTGTGGGCTCAATACTCTCGGTAGCTTGCCGGGCTCTCCGAGAGGGGCGAAGGAATCGAACACAGGTCGGCCGCGTGAAAGGTGAACGCCCTACCGCTGTGCTATCCCTCCATCCCAGAAATGTCATAAGAAGTAAGTTTACTATGATTGTTTAAGTGGAACTGGCTGGATCGATAGCACAGAGGTTGGGCAATATACCCTGGATGGAATCCCACCCTTGAGCAGATCTCCTAGTAATCTGGAATGCTGAACCCTCAGATGAGATTTTGTCCTTGAGTTAATCCCCTAGAATTTCCCCTGCAGGAGTGGCTTTATCTCTGATGGTTGTTATGACAATGTACAACCCCACCTGTGTGTACCCCCACCCCTGCAGCAAGGGGAAAGAAGAGACTTTGGGACTTTGAGGAAAAGAATACAAAGATTATGAGGAGACTATGAGACTATGACAAGACTAGGGAAGATATAAGGAAGTAGAGGACTTTGAGGTCTATGAGGAGACTAGGATGATGGAACTATGAAGAGTGGGACTCCGACCAAAACTACGACCAAAACTGCGCCGTAAGGGGAGAGATTGGACTGCGCTGGGGAGGAGAGAGAAATAAACTGACTACCGACTGGCCTGGGGCCCAGGCCCAGTTTCTCTGTTCCTCCAGCCTTCTGTCCATCACCACCGTGGGCCAGCCTGGGGAACGGTTCTCGGCCACTGAATGCTTGAACCTTGATTTCCCACGCTTTTTCTTGGAAATTCACACTCACAGATCAGAGAAGAGAATGAAAACAATCAAATGCAATGTGGAATCCTAGAACCATGGACCCAAAATAGGACATTAGTGAAAAAACAGGTGAAATTCAAAGTAGTTAATAACACAACATCAATATATATTTTACTGAGTTATTTAGTGAAAAAGGCACCATGAAAACAATCCAGAAGAGTGTAAGATAGAAATGTCTCTCTCAAATTCCCCGCAACAGGCAGCTGCTGTTAACAGTTTAATGATTTTTCCATTTATATATAGCACTGTAGCACTGACATCCCGTTGTTCATCGATTTGCTCTAGCAGGCACCAGTAACGTCTCCATTGTGATACTTGTTACTGTTTTTTGGCATATCGAATACACCAAGGATAGCTTGCCAGGCTCTGCTATGTGGGCGGGATACTCTCAGTAGCTTGCCAGACTCTCTGAGAGGGATGGAGGAATCTAACCCGGGTTGGCTGCATGCAAGGCAAATGCCCTACCCGCTGTGCTATAGCTCTAGCCCATTTATATATAACAGAAATTATTACACATATGTATATGCTTTGTGCACATATACATAAATGGAATCCATATTCTACAGTAAGTTATAGTCACTCAAGAATATTCCCTGGATTGAATGCCCTACCACAGAGGTGGGGTGGGGTGAAAAGGACAGGGTGGGGGTGGTGGGAGGAATGCTGGGACCATTGGTGGTGGAAAATGGGCACTGCTGGAGGGATGGGCACTGGTGGAGTGATGGGTACTCGATCATTGTATGACTGAAAAGCAAGCATGAAAATTTGTAAGTTTGTAACTTTATCTCATGGTGATTCAATAATTTTTAAAAAAGATAAATAAAAAAACAATATTTCCTGGATTATATGTTCATCTGTCTTGGTTTATTTTCAGTTATTATTGAAATTATGATCTGTTTTTTCTTGTAGAAAAAAGAATTTGAAGCTGTTCCTCTCTAGACATGCTTCTGTTAAAAAAAAAAAAAAAAAAAAAAAAACTCTGTCCATTCCCCCACCCACTCCACCTTTCCCTCAGGTAGCCTGCTCTAAGAGGCATGCTGTGTTGGCTCTTCATTGGCTTTAGTTTTCCATTTTCCATAGAGGAATAAAACCACGCAGTGACTGTCTTTCACTTCCGGACATTTTCTGATCACCCGAAGATCCATCCATTTGGGGCCAAAGGGCACAATTCCATCTTATCTCATGGCAGAGTAACATTCTGCTGCCTGTATCAACCACAACTCCCTTACCCATAATCTGCCCACTGGCATCTCCAGCAACCTCCTGAGAAACCCTAAATGAAATCCTCAGACCCCCAATCAGGCTGCGAATCAACCCATCAGCCCTGGTGCTCAGAGGTGGCCAGAGTGCTTGTTAGTCTAAGTCACTCCATTCTGGGGCAACTTGTTATGCTGCACTAGGTAGCTTTTCCCTATGAAAACCCAGGGTGGTCCCCATAGGAACACCCGCTTCGCAGAGGGAGAGGGCATGGAAACTCCTCCACGTGACAGTCTGCCTTGCCTCCCGGAGCCGACAAGAATGCTCTGAGTGCTGTGGTGCCTTTGACCTTTTCCTCGAAAACCCATGTCAAAGCAGCGCCTCGTCCACTTGCAGACACATTACTCGGACAAGGAAGCCCCGAGCGGGGGGACTGTCTTGTGATGTGGCCCCTGCCTTCCTCCTTCATCGGATGCCACAAGCAAAGAGTCCAGCTGCCCCCCTCCTCAGAGAGCTGCCAGACCCCTGTCTGAATGGTCGAGAGATGGATACTTGGGACCCCTCACACCCCCATGCCCCCTCCTCCCCAGTAGGGAGTTAGAGTGGAGGGCTGAGCTGCCGAGACAGGACCCGACAGCAACGGGGACACACACAGACAAAAGACTCCGGCTCCTCCTTTGCCATCTGATGGGATCTAGTTTGGTGGGATGACACCTAGCAGAGAGCAGGGCTTACCCCTGGCTCTGTGCTCAGGGATCACTTCTGACGGTACTTGGGGGACCATACGGGGTGCCGGGGATAGAACCCAAGCCTTAACCCCTAGAGCCCTTAACGTTTTCCTCCAGCCTTGATCTGATCTGACCTGAGCTGAGAGGGGCTCCTGCAGGATGGGCTCAGCCCAGTAGAGGTGGGAGAGGGCAGCGGGCGGGCGGGAACCTTGAAATTCCCAGGGAGGCTGACCTCCCAGCATCCCCCTCTAGCGAATTCTGAAGTCAGTCCCTGAACTAGGGACACAGGAATTACGGTTCTCCTCTCCCCTTGAGCAGTCCACAGTCTGCCAGACTAGGCGGGGTCTCCCGCAGGGCCACCCAGCCCCAGTGCCAGCTTCCTCTGCACGGGTTCCATCCAGACCGCCCCTGAGGCTGCTCTCCACTCTGCCATCTGGTGGTCATAGTTAGCAACTGCAGCGCTCGGTGGTCGTGGAAGAACCATCCCTCTGATGGGGTCTCCAACTGTGTGTCCCCTCCCAAAGGAGTGATCCGGCGGCGGGCGCATTCAGTTCTACGTGCCAAATAACTTGGGAGGATTTCCAGGCAAGGAGACAGAACATTTTAAGCAGACCTCGTTCTGAGTTTTATGTAAAATTATTCTTCAGCACAGCTGCCAGCCAGAGTCCAGAGTCTAACAGCCTCCAGCTAAACTCCCTGCCCCCCCCCAAATCCCGCCCCCCACCCCCCACTAAAATACTCATCCTGGAAGGCTGAGTGACTTTTGTCCGTGACTTTGCTCCATTCTTAGTGTTTCCAGAGTCGTTGTTCCTAGCAACCTCTGCATCCATCCCCAGGAAGCTTCTGCCTGTAATTCTCCGAATAGCCAGTGACCCTCAGGTGCTACATGGCCACACTGGGAGGAGAGCAAGGAGAGAGCTGGGAGAAGGCGGCACAGGGGTGGGGACTCCCAGAGCTCCTCATTCTCTGGGGTCCCAGGAAGCCAGCGGAACAGCTGGCACTATTCTCACCAGGCTGGGGTTTGGGGAAGACGCTTTCATGCACTTTTGTAACATGAAAGAATTCAGTCGGCAGTGTTCCCATTCCAGCTTCTCTGTGATTATTGTCTTTGTATCGTGTCAGTTTTTTAGCAACAGGTTTTCTAAGTCACCACATAGCTCCTCTGTGCAAGGGAAAGCCAGAGGAGGGGGAAAGGAGAGAGAGAAATTCCCACGTGGCTGTGCAGAGCACTCTGTCCCGGGCGTGGCCTTAGTCCCGCAGGTCCTCACTGCCAGCCTCCAGGGAGGATTGGATTGATCTTTATCTTAACAAACAGCCCAGAGGGGTCAAAAGCCTTCCCCAGGATTATACAGCAGAGCAGAGCCCAAGACTCTAATCTGCTGGATTCCAAACCCATCTTCCTCCACTGCTTTATTGGTTTGTTTCCTCCCCTTGCAGCCCTTCCTAACAACACAATCACCAGGGCCAAGACCCCCTTTTCCGGCAGGCAGCCCCCCTGTTTACAGGCATGGCATCAGGAGCCGAAAGGAAGGCACCTGTTCACAGCAAACCCTTCCTGAACAGTCCCCGGAAGGGGAGGGAAAGCCCCTAATGGATCTGAAGTGGGGGCGGGGGTCTGGGCAGTCGCCTGGGCCCCTAATTTAGGATCATGAGTAGATTGACTGCATTTAGCTTGTAGACAAAAATAGGACCAACGAACCAGCTCTATTTCCAGATGCATCTTTGCCACACTCTAGATGGGAGACTCGGGTTGGCCACTCTTCTTATTTGTTTGAGTCAGAGTTTCCTTGCCAATAAAGTGAGCCCTCAGGGAGTGGAGAGATAGTGCAATGGGTAGGGTGCTTGCCTTGCACGTGGCAGACCTGGGATCCACCTCCTGCATCCCAGATGGTCCCCAAGCACTGCCTGAAGTAACCCCTGAACACGGCCAAGTGTGCCCCCCCTCTCAAACAAAGAGTGAGGCCAGTGATACCTTTGACAGGGAGATGGAGTAAGTCAATTATCTGTTATTTAGAAACGTTTCTGGAGGGGATAGGAAAGAATTCCAGGGTTGCCTTGCATGCCCTGGTTGTGCTCCACCCCAAATCAAGCCCCCACCATCACCTGATCCCCCACTTCCGAAGCACCTCCAGATGTAGCCCTTGGAGGTCCCCATCACCATGGAGCCTGGACGGCACTTCATCCCTGGGTCCACTGAAGTATAAGGCCCACTGGGCCGGGCTCAGTGTCACTAGGAACAGTCTCCAGGCCCCTTGAGCACTGTTTGGAGAGTTCCCCCAAAAAATTAAATCAAAGAAAGAAGAACTCCTCAAGTTTCTCCTGCATGGCGTGCAACAGAAGGAACCAACATGATCATATTCTGTCCCTAGCACCAGGGGCTGAAGAGGAACACAATGGCCACCGTCCAAAGGGGCTGTCCAGCAGCCCGCTGTCTGGCTTGGAGACATGCCCTGGGATCAGAGCTGCTCTGCGTAGCCACAAATTTCCAAACCGAAGGCATAATTACAGCTCAGATCAGACCAGTCAGAGCAGTGGAGCGGGGAGCCCCGGCAGGAGTGTGTGTTGAAGGCCCCTGGTGATTGCTGCCGGGTCCAGAGCTAAGCAACCCGCTTCCTGGACTCTCCTTCCACGCGGCCTAGAGTGAGCAGGCTCCAGAGACCCCTGCCAGAGCTCAGTCAGACGCCAGGTACCTCCGCTGATTGGAAACCTAATTGCTTGAAGGTTCTGAGCAGAGCCAGCCGGGACTAAATCATTCCACTCACATCAAAATATTTACTCCAAATAGTCATTACCACCTGGAAGGGGCTTGCAGGTAGCATGGGGAGAGGGTTGGGGAGCAGCAGGGTTTGGAAGAGAAGCAGGCGGGGTGCAAAGCCCTTCTCCTCCGCACCCACCTCCCCATCTCACGCTCAGCTCTCCCTCCCTCCCTCCCCCTTGAGAGATGACTTAAGTGTTTGCACTTTAATGCTCCAAGGCCTGAATCGTCTGATCCTGCCTGGCACAGGTGCTAGGACTTGGGAACATACGGTAGATGATTTGCATAAAGTGAGTGATTTGCACAGAGTGGAAAATTTGCATGCAGCACATAATAGCTGAGAGGAGGAGAAAATTATGGGCCAGGAATGGTCTAAAATAATGTGTTAATTTGTAGCCCTGGTATAATCTGGATGCTTCCCTGAACAGCGAGCATCTGCCGTCAAAAAGAAAGAACCACCCAGTGAATCACCCAGCGCCTGGCAGGCACAGCTCATGGCCTGTCCTGAGAGTCCAGTGGGATTCAGAGGGAACCTCCCAGTGGTCACCATCACCGTGGAGCCTGAGCAGCACCTCATGCCTGGGTCCAAGCACCAAGGGGAGACGTGCCAAAGGCCCGGCACCACCACACCCTCCCACCGGGAGCTCTCAATGTGCCTTTGCTGTGCTCAGAGGCGGCCCCATGGGGAATCTCTCCACTAGTCTGAGCTCCCGACAGCCAAGACGTACCTGAGTCAGCTCCACACTCCAGCCTCTCTGAATGCTGCACCTGCTGGGAGTGTTTCTAGCAGCAGGCAAAAAAAATTACAACTAATGATGGCTTAAGAACATGTTGGGGCTAGAGCAGCAGTACAGCAGGGAGAGCATTTGCCTTGCACGTGCTGATCCCGGCAGCAGGTTGAGCATTTGCCTTGCATGCGGCAGATCCCGGTTCAATCCCCACCACCCCACATGACCCCCTGTGCACAACCAGGAGTAACACCTGAGCACTGCCAGGGGTGGCCTAAAAAATTAATTTGACTGTTTATCTAACACTTAGTTCAGAAGTAGATTGAGAGAAAGGCTCCCCAACAAAGTTATGAAGACCCTCTGCTTCCGGAATCCTTCCACTCTGCCAGGCTTCATGGTGGGTCTCAGCACATAAAGACACCTGCTATCTGCAGCAGGTCAAAATCACCCCCTCTGCCTAGGACAAAGGACATAGCACAAAGAGGACCAGTAGCTTAAAGCATGCTGTGTCTTTATATATATACATATATATATATAATTTTATTGAATCACTGTGAGATAGTTACAAGCTTTCATGTTTGGGTTACACACACAATGATCAGACACCCATCCCTCCATCAGTGCACATTCCCCACTACCAATATCCCCAGTATACCCCGCCTTTTCCACACTCCCCCTGCTTCCATGGCAGACAATATTCCCCATGCTCTCTCTCTCTCTACTTTTGGGCATTATGGCTTGCAACACAGACACTGAGAGGTCATCATGTTTGGTCCATTATCTACTTTCGGCATGCATCTCCCATCCCGACTGATTCCTCCAGCCATCATTTTCTTAGTGGTCCCTTCTCTATTCCATCTGCCTTCTCCCCTCCGCTCATGATGCAGTCTTCCAACTATGGGGCAATCCCCCTGGCCCTTGTATCTACTCTCCTTGGGTGTCAGCCTCATGTGATGTTCTATACTCCACAAATGAGTGCAGTCCTTCTATGTCTGTCTCTCTCTTTCTGACTCATTTCACTTAGCATGCTGTGTCTTAACAGGAAGTGACCCAGAAACCCCCCCCCCCACGTGCCTTTCTCCTCTCTGGAGGAACTGAGTGACTTGACCACGTCTAGATGAATCACTATGGACAGGTAAGAGGCTTGGCCCCTGGCACCTCACAGCAGAAGCAAAAAATGAGATTCTATGAGCTGGCAGCATCTGAGGAAAGCTGTGGTGCAAGAGATGCAGCCACCATGGGCAAAAGCTGTGCTCGAAGGGGAAGGAGGAGAAACTGCTGAAGGCTCCCAAGGCACAAATCTTCTCTCTAAATCCAAATCCAAATACTGGAGTCTCAGGGCCAGAGTTGATAGTTTGGTGGGTAGGATGTTTGCCTTGCATGCAGTCAACTAGCGTTCCATCTCCAGCACCTACTATGGTCTCCCAAGTCCACCAGGAGTGATTCCTGAGCACAGAGCCGGGAGTAAGCCCTGAGCACCATCAATTGTGTCCCGCCCCCCCCCACACACACACAACGAACTCTCGTTACTGAGCTCTCGTCACAGCACAAACCCAGAGGCAGGTGAACAGGAGAGGCGGATGCTGGCATCAGGAGCGAGTGGTGGTGTTCTGTATGCAGTGTAGCAAGTAACCAAGATAAGAATGATAACAAGGTGGCAAAAACCTTTTTCTAGGTCTTCAACCTTTATTTTTTTAATTTTTCTAGCTGCCATCCTTTACTTCCCTAGATTTTAGTGGATATCTTTTCAGACTACAAACGCAATTTTGGTAATTGCAACAGGCCAATCCCTACAGAATACTATAGATAAATAGCCAATAAATGCCTCTCCCCAGCAAAGCAGCCAGTATGGGTCCAGAAAGATGGCACAGGGGTTAAGGCACTTGTCTTGCCTGCACCTGACCTAGTTTGATCGCCAGCACTGGCATATGGTCTCCTGATCACCATCAGGAGTGATCCCTGATCCAGGAATAAGTTCTGAGCACCACCAATTATGGTCCAAAAAACAAAATAAACAAATGAATCCACTGACTTTCTCAGCCCATCCAGCCAGCTACTCAACTGAAACTGAATGTAATTATACATGGTGTGTATTATACATGGCACCCACAAAACCACGGGGGACCACAGGCATTCCGTGCTGCTGTGACACTCACAACTGAAGACAAACACACTCCCAATATGCTCCCCAGTGGCTCTAACTTAGCACAGTCTCCAGAGAGTGAAAACTAAAATAATTTGTTCATACTATTCATTAAGAGCCTAGGAATATCTCATTTGCTTTACTGTCACTGTAACAAAACTAGGGATTGGCGAGAGAGCACAGCAGGTACGGCGCTTACCTTGCACACATCTGACCCGACTTTGATCCCCAGCACTGCATATGGTCCCTCAAGCACCCCCAGGGGTGACCGCTGAGCACAGAGCCAGGAGTAAGCCCTGAGCACCACCAGGTGTGGCCCAAATCCCTCCACCAAAAAATTAAGATGAAAGTGGCTTCTACACAAACTAAGTCAGAATTCCCTTAGCAACTCCACCTGTTTAACTCTTGTTTAAATGGGACCAAGTAAGAGACATATTTAAAATAATCCCCCCTGCTCTATTTTAAGTAACCCATTTAATAAATCCGTATTCTTCTTATTATTCTCATCAAATGTAGATATTGCTGAGTCACGATATTCCAGTTTCAAACCAGTGTCACATCAGGGCGGGGGGAGTGATTCTGATTCCCCAGGCAGTGAAACAAAAATATAACTCTTTCCTGAAGTTCTCTTAGAAGTGGTGATCATTTTACCTGCATTTTACAGCAAGACATCCCAAAATTCCTGGCTTCCCTGTTTATTTTTTTTAATTTATTTATTTTTTAATTAGTGAGTCACAATGAGGGTACAGTTACAGATTCACACATTTTCATGCTTGTTTTTCCCTCATGCAATGTTTAAGAGCCCATCCCTCCACCAGTGTCCATTCTCCACCACCAATGAACCCAATATCCCTCCCATCCCCCCAGTCCCATCCCCCCACCCCACCCTGCCTCTGTGACGGGGCATTCCAATTTGATATCTCTCTTTCCTTTTGGGTGTTGTGGTTTGAAATAGGGGTATTGAGTGGTCATCCTGTTCAGTCTCTAGTCTACTTTCAGCATGCATCTTCCTTCCCGCGCGGGCTCTCCGATCACATTTTACTTGGTGTTCCCCTCTCTATCTGGGATGACTTTCCCCCAGCGTGTGAGCCCAGCTTCCAAGCTATGGCTGGCTTCCCTGTTTAAATAGATGCAGTACTTCCATATGTAATAATAATTTTGTTATTGACAGTAGTAGCAGCAGCAGCAGTAGTAGTAGTAGTAGTAGTAGTTGTTGTTGTTGTTGTTGTTGTAATAATAACAAACACAACTCTCAACACATCCTTTCTTCTTCCTGGTCATGGAAAAGCCTGCTTTTCAGTCTCCCTCACTTGGGGTAGGGTCGTGTGACTGGCTTTAGATAATGGTATGAGAGCAAATATGACTTGTGTCACTTCCACGTCCCTGTAAGTCAACCCTGGAGGCACCTCTTACATACTCTCAGCTTCCCTGCCTGCTGTAGGTCTTTGAAAACCGGGTTTCAGGCTGCGAATACAGGAGAGCCTGGAGAGACCCTAGGCTTTTGGATGGAAGGAAGAGTGTCCGTTGATTTTGCAAGATCAAAAAAAAAATTTGGTCTTGTTATATGCTTAAACTTGACCTGATTTGTCACAGCAGCATCAATCTTTTCCACCCTGATTAATTCAGCAAGAGACACAGGCACTCAGATGAACCCCAACAAAGAAACCAGAACTCTTTTTCCAACAATAAGTCTAGAATCCCTAGAGGACTCCAGTTCTTGATGCCCTTTGCAGTCTCCGAAGGGATCCGAAGAGCCTATTTTATTTTTATAAAGTTGCTCACAATAATTCATTACATGTAATATTCCAAAGCCAATCCCACTACTATTACACCTTCCCGCCATCAGATTTTAAATATTTCCACCCCAAACCCCAAAGCCTGCCCCCAGAGTAGGATCAAAATAATTTATTTTGTATTGCTTGTTATGAATAATCTGCTAAAAACTATCCAAGAAAGTTTCCTCAGAGGAAAGTGAGTAAAGATTGCTATATTTCACCCTGGAGTCATTAAGCCTTGGGTTGATACATCTGTGGTGTAGAGTATGAGATATTGCTGCATGTGCTCCAGGAATTCTAAAATTTTAAACACATGATACAACTGGGGTTTTTTTTTTTTTTTAACTGGATGGTGACTTTGGGTCCAGAGGCATGTCTGTGGCGTGTTGCTCTCAAATTGCTCTCTTCTGAGAGATTTATTTGTGAGTCTCTGGATCATGGCTATTGATGAGCTTATATGGTGCCAGAGGCAGTTTGTGGGCATGACTGCCAGGCTACGAGAAGCACAGGGGGTTGGGGGAGGTTGCCCATTCCTGACTCCATGCAAGCCTGGAGATTTCGGCCACAAGTCCTGAATACCTGGGGCTTTCAGCAGATTCACTCGTGGATGAGGCTCCTCCAAGCCTGTAGAGACTGAGCAGGGGCATGGTGGTGGTGGAGTTCTGGAGGTTTTTGGCTGCCAGGGCTCTGTTGGGGCAGATGGGAGCACTCACTGTCCCAAGGCATTTCTGTGAAGAGCCTATTTTAACCCAATCTGTCAGTAAAGACATTGATCAGCTACTTAGTATCTCTGCTTCCCCATATGGAATGGAAACAGTAACAGTTCCTGCCTGCTTTGCAGGATAGCTAAGAGGACTAAAGTGATAAAACCTAGCCATGTTACTTGTAAGAATTTGTTCTACAGTAGGGAGGGTGGCTGGAAGAAAATTGGGGACATTGATGGTGGAATGTGTACACTGGTGAAGGATTGGGGTATTAGAACATTGTATGACTGAAACCCAGTCATGAACAACTTTGTAACTGTATCTCAATTAAACTGTGGTAACGTAACTGTGGGCTGGAGCATAGCACAGCGGGTAGGGCATTTGCCTTGCACACCGAGGAGTATTTGATATGCCAAAAACAGTAATAAGTCTCACGATGGAGATGTTGCTGGTGCCCGCTCATCGGGAAAACAGTGCTACAGTGCTACAATGCAACTGTGGTTCAATTTTTTAAAAATTCATCTATAGTAATAAAAAAATTATTCTACAGATAAACACACATCCAGGCACCTCATATGGTTCCTCAAGCACTGTTAGAAGTGATTCCTGTGTGTAGGGATCCAAAAATATATAGAGATCAAAATATAGGGATCAAAAAACATAAATAAAATTTCATACACAAAGGGACCAGGTTGTAATAATATACTCTGGGGCTGGAGGAAGGGAAGGGTAAGGAAGACTGAGGCTGGAAAGAGGCAACCTTGAGGTTCTTGCTCAGGACCTCCGCACAGCTGTTAGGAGAGATAAAGTCATGAAATTTGCTTGTAAGTAGATAGACATGGAGAGTATCATGCTAAGTGAAATGAGTCAGAAAGAGAGGGACAGGCATAGAGGGACTGCACTCATTTGTGGAGTATAGAAGAACATCACATGAGGCTGACACCCAAGGATAGTAGATACAAGGGCCACAAGGATTGCCCCATAGCTGGAAGACTGCTTCATGAGCGGAGGGGAGAAGGCAGATGGATTAGAGAAGGGATCGCTAAGAAAATGATGGCCGGAGGAACCAGTTGGGATGGGAGATGCATGCCGAAAGTAGATAATGGACCAACATGATGAGCTCTCAGTGTCTGTGTTGCAAGCCATAATGCCCAAAAGTAGAGAGAGAATATGGAGAATATTGTCTGCCATAGAGAAAGGGGGAGGGTGGGAGAGAGGGGGGCATATACCGGGAATACTGGTGGTGGGGGATGTGCACTGGTGGAGGGATGGGTGTTTGATCATTGTGTGATTGTAACCCAAACATGAAAGCTTGAAACTATTTCATGGTGATTCAATTAAATTAAAAAAAAAAAAAGAACCTCTGCACATTCTTACTCCACCATTCACTGGATGTCTATCATTGCACTAACCCCTTGTTGAAGGCCAGTTCCTTTGTTGACTGGACTTTCGAGCCATTCTTCCCTCTGAAAGGTAAGCTTCCTGGGAGGAGGGCCTCTGCTCTTCTGCATCAGTGTCTCCAGAACCAAGAAATATACCTGTGATAGGAAAAGTCATGTGTCAGCAGGTCCTTTGGAGTATGGACATTCAGTCAAATATTATTGTGGATGTGTCTGTGAAAACGTTTCTGGACAAGATTCACATTTATTTTACTATTTTTATTGTGTTAATAGCACTGTAGCACTGTTGTCCCATTGTTCATCGATTTGCTCAAGCAGGCACCAGTAACATCTCCATTGTGAGACTTGTTGTTACTGTTTTTTTTTTCTTTTTGGGTCACACCTGGCGATGCACAGGGGTTACTCCTGGCTCTGCACTCAGGAATTACCCCTGACCGTGCTCAGGGGACCATATGGGATGCTGGGATTTGAACCCGGGTCGGCCGCGTGCAAGGCAAACGCCCTACCCGCTGTGCTATCTCTCCAGCCCTGTTGTTACTGTTTTTGGCATATCAAATATACCATGGGTAGCTTGCCAGTCTCTGCTGTGCGGACAGGATACTCTCGGTAGCTTGCCGGGCTCTCCGAGAGGGTTGGAGGAATCAAACCCAGGTCAGCCTGTGCAAGGCACGCCCTACTCGCTGTGCTATTGCTCCAGAGCAATATTGTGTTAATGTGGATTATAAATCTCCAAATTGTAGTTCCATACTTGCAATGCCACCCCCAGAGTGTCAATTACCTATCTCCTCTCCATTCCTCCCAGCCAATCCCCTGAGCTGCCTCCATTCACAGTTCTGCTGGCAATATCTCAGGATTTGTTTCCATTGGGGATTGTCTAGTCCCTTGATTTGTTTCTTTATATTCAACATACAAGCAATATTGTGTCTCTCTCTTGTCTTAATGTTGTGACTAAGACACCCAATACTATGGTAAACAATGGCAGTGGGAGCGATTCGCGTTTATATCAGCGAACTGGGTAAAACAGATTCTCCTTTAATTTGGGTAGGCCTCATCTAACCAGTTGCAGGATGATGTAGAACCAACCCTCCTGAGAGTAACAGGCGTTTTCCTCTCTTACTGCCTTTGTTTGGGGTAGTGTTTGGTTGGTTGGTTCGTTTTACTTTTTTTTAATGGATTGAGGTACTGTGATTTATAATACTGTTAAATGATGGTTTTCAGTGCACAAAATTTCAACACCACACCCCTAACAGTGTACCCACCTTCTCTTCAATCTGCCTTTCAATTCCGCCCCCTCCAACTCAGTTTTGTGGATCAGTTCTCCCATTGTGCTATCTATGGCACTGTGTTATGTATCTTTAGTTCCATATATGAGAGAGATCACTCTGTACTCTCTTTCCTTCTCACACTGACTTCACTCAACATGATATTCTCTCGTTCCATTCGTGTTGTGGCAAATTGTATAATTTTTGTTCTTTATTAGAGCTGTATAGTATTCCATTGCATATATACATATATGACAACTTCTTGATCCATTCATCTTTATTTGGGCATTTGAGTTGTTTCTGTATCCTGGCTGTTGCACTAAGTAAGTTCAGCAATGAATATAGAGATACATATATCCTTTATAATGAATATTTTTTGTGTCTGGGGGATAAATGCCAATAAATGATATAGCTGATATGGATGAGGGTTCCTTTCCTACCACAAGCCCACTGAAACTGCTATTCCCTTTTGAATATGGGCCATTCTCACCGGTGTGAGATGATATTTCAATGCTATTTTGATTTGCATTTCTCTAATTATGAGTGCTGATGAGCACTTTTTTATATATCTTATTTTTTGTCACACCCGGCAATGCACAGGGGTTACCTCTGGCCTTGAACTTGGGAATTATTCCTGGTGGTGCTTAGGGGACCATATGGGATGCTAGGGATCGAACCGGGTCGGCTGTGTGCAAGGCAAACACCCTACCCCTTGTGCTATTGCTCCATCCTTATATATATATATATATATATATATATATATATATATGTGTGTGTGTGTGTGTATGTGTGTGTGTGTGTGTGTGTGTGTGTGTGTATATCTTTAAGTCATCTGTGTGTCTTCTTTGGGAAAGTGTCTGTCCATCTCCTCGCCCCATTTTCAGTTGGGAATTTCTTGTTGCTGTTGGACTGGAGCAATAGCCCAGCGGGTAGGGCATTTGTCTTGCACGCGGCTGACCCGGGTTCAATTCCTCCGTCCCTCTCAGAGAGCCCGGCAAGCTATGGAGAGTATCCTGCCTGCACAGCAGAGCCTGGCAAGCTACCCATGGCATATTCAATATGCCAAAAACAGTAACAACAAATCTCACAATGGAGACGTTACTGGTGCCCACTCAAGCAAATTGATGAACAACAGGACAACAGTGCTACAGAGGTTTATATATATGTATATATGTATATATATATCTTTTATATTAGCCCTTTATCTGATGTATTATGTACAAATATTTTCTCCTGTTCAGTAGCGTGTATTTTTATTATAGTTTGTTTCTTTTGCTGTGTAGAAGCTTTTTAATTTGATGTAGCTATCTCACTGCTTTTGACCTGAACATTGGGTTTTTTTTCCCCCAGTCTTCAAATCTGAACTGAAACAACTACAACTAGGTGTCAGGTTTATTTTGGAGGAGGGAGAAAAGTCAGAGGTAGGTGCTCAGGACTTACTCCTGGCTCTGAGCTCAAGCGGCGCTCTTGGCAGTGCCAGGAATCAAACCCAGGTAAGGACAAGGCAAGAACTTTATCCACTATTCTCTTTCTCTGGCCCTGGCAGTTTTATAACTGAAACTACATCATTGCTTTTCTTCATTTTTGTTTCTTTGTTCTGTTTTATTTTGTTTTGCTTTGTTTTGCTTTAGGATGGTGGTACTCAGGGTTTACTCCTGACTCTGCACTCAGGGGTCACTCCTGATGGGCTCAGGAGACTCTGTGGGATGCCAGGAACCGAACCCAGGTTGGCCACATTCGAGGCAAGCGTCCTACCCGCTGTACTATTTCGACAGCACCAGGGT